>NC_069781.1:42964664-44263831 GCF_027406575.1 Nycticebus coucang
AAGTAGCACATAAAGTGGGATATAGGTTCATTTTGACATGATGTGGGTTAGTAAGTAAGAGTGCCCAGGCCTGGAACAATTTTGAGAGGGATCTGAAAGTTTCAGATAATATTTGTCTGCAGCACCTGGAAAAATAATTAGCATGCTGGTGCTCAGTTCCGCACACAGGTTTCTTTCCTCAATTATCAGCCAACTGTCTCTTGCTGCTGCTCTAGTGCTCAGAGAGAAGTGATGTGTGCTGGTAGACATCCACAGAGGGTTTAGTGAGGCTCAGACAGGTAACTTTTCCCAAAAGAAAATTCTGACTGTGCTAGTTTCTATCTTGCTTGAGGCCTGAGGGAGTCTGTGGGCTGTCAGTGTTTATGGAAATGATGAAATCATGAGTGGAGACAGTTGAGCCCATACACTGTAATAACACCCTGTTTTCCCAAAAATGAGACAGTGTCTTATTTTAAGGTGTGCTCCCAAAGATGCGCTAGGTCTTATTTTCAGGGGACGTCTTATCTTTCCAGTAAGTAGGTCTTATATTTGGAGGATGTCTTATTTTCGGGGAAACAGGGTAGCTTGTGCAGTTCCCCCACAGTCACGTGTGCAGTGGTGTGTACAAGGATAACAAACACGTTCTAAGCACTCTGATACCAACTTCTATCTCCTTCTCTCCAAGGAAAAATTAGTGCCCAGAGTCATTTTATTACCAAATCACCCTATTTCCCTTTAACACCAGTCTTTTTAAATTTTATGTATTTATTTACCTATTTATTTTTGAGACAGAGTCTCACCTGTTGCCTGGGCTAGACTGTCGTGACCTCTCCCTAGCTCACAGCAACCTCAAATTTCTAGGCGCAAATGATCTTCTTGCTTCAGCCCCCCAAGTTGTCAGGACTACAAGCTCCCACCACAACACCCAGCTAGTTTTTTTTTTTTTAATTTTTAGTAGAGATGGGGTCTTGCTCTTGCTCAGGCTGGTCTTGAGCTCTTGATTATGTTCTGTTTTTAATTGACACTTAACAATAGCTCCTATTTATGGGGTACAGTATGATATTTTGAAACATACATTGTGTAATGATCCAATCAAAGTGACTAGCGTATCCGTCATCTGCAACACTTGTCATTTCTTTGTGGTGAGAACATTCAAATCCTCTCTTCTAGCTATTTTGAAATACATAATAATATTGTTAACTTTGGTTACCCTACTATGCAATGGAACATTAGAACTTATTCCATCTATGTAACTGTAACTTTGTACCCATAGATGAACCTCCTCCCCACCCCCAACCTTCCCAGCCTCCAGTAACCACTTTTCTACTTTTTACCTCTATGAGAGCAACTTTTTAAGATTCCATATGAGTGAGATTATGTTGGATTTATTCTTTTGTGCTTGGCTTATTTCATTTAACATAATGTCCTCTATGTTCATTCGTGTTGTTACAAATGACAGGATTTCATTTTTTATGGCTGAATAGTATTCCATCATGTATATATACCACATTTTCTTTATCTGTTCATCTGCTGATAAACAGGTTGATTCCATATGTTGGCTATCGTGAATAGTGCTTCAATAAACATGGGACTGCATATATCTCTTCAGTGTACTGGTATCACTTCTTTTAGATATATACCCAATAGTGGTATTGCTATATCATGCAGTAGTTCTATATTTAAATCTTTGAAGAATTTCCATACTGTTCTCCACAATGGCTGTGTTAATTCACATGCCAACCAATAATGTATAAGTCCCCCTTTCTCCATATCTTCACTAGTATTTGTGGTTTTTTGTCTTTTTGATAATAGCACTTCTAATTGGTACCTCATTGTGGTTTTCACTTGTATTTCCCTGATGATTAGTGATGTTCAGCATTTTTTTGTATACAGTACCTCTTGACCAATTTATATGTCTTCTTGCAAGAACTGTCTATTCAGATCTTTGGCTCATTTTTAAGTTGAATTATTTGTTTGCTGGCTTGCTTGTTTGTTTGTTTTCTGTTGTTTGAGTTGTTTTCTGTTGAATTATTTTATATTCTGGATATTAACCCCTTGTCAGATGCATACATTGTGAATATATCTGTTGCTTTTGATAGAGATTAAGTTTCAGTCTAGAGCTCATTGCCTGCATCATACATTCTCCTCTCATCTACTTCGAAGAGAAACTTCCCATCTTCAGGCTCTGCTGAGCATGCATGGTCATATTCCACACCAAATGATTCTCAGAATCCTGGCCCCAACTAAGGTTACTTGAAAGATTATCTGCTCCTTGCTGTCAAAGATCCCTAACTGAACAGGTCTTGGCAAAATTCCAGTTACTGCCTGGCCTGTGACCTCATAGCTGCTTCTGCCTATGGCTTGATCTTATTGTTCCCTCACCAACACCAGAGCTCTCTCCTGCCCTCATGTCCTCTGTTCAATCTCTATGCTATCTTGTAGCAGTGGGAGTGTGCTGTCAACATCCCTGGTAGAAAGAGTCCCTTACTATTTGGAATCTGAGGGGAAAGTGGATTCCCTGTCATCTCAAAGTATGAATACCATGACAGTTACCACATGATACCTGCATGCAGTGTCTGCATTACCCAGTGGTACAGGGCATGTCCTATTTAATCAATTTGATTGGTTAATAATTTTTCGTTGTAAGTGGTAGAGCTATCTTAGAGAAAAGGTTGAATTTATTGATTTATGTGACCGAACAGGGGAAGGTGAGAAACGCAACTGGCCTTACAGTGCAACCAGAGACTTGAATGCAGCACAGACTTCTTTATAGCTCATCTTTTTTTTTCTTTGAGAAGAAATGATTTATCTGGATACTGTAAAAGAGATATTACAAGGAATTATAATATCTGTTTTAAATTGTTTATCATAATTGACAAGTAAATATTACAAATATTTACACTGTATAACATGAAGTTTTGATCCATATATATTATGAAAGGGCTAAATCAAATGAACATATGTATTACCTCTGTATGCATCATTTCTTATGGTGAAAACACTTAAAATATACTCTACTAGCAATTTTTAAGCATATAATATATTGTTATTAACTATTGTCACCTTGATGTATAATAGGTCTCTTGAACTTGTTCCTCACAGCTAACTGAAATTGTGTGTTCTTTCACCAACATCTCTCCGTTTCCTTCACCCATCCAGCCTCTGGTAACAGCCATTTTCCTCTCTGTCTCTATGAGGTCAACTTTTTAAAAGTCCAATATACAGGAGATTGTGCATTCTATGTCTTTGTATGCCTGGCTCACTTCATTTGACATAATAACCTCCAGGTTTATTTGTGTTGTTGCAAAGTAGGTCTCTCATCTTGTGTCTCTTGCCTCTGCTCCATTTTCTCAGTCATCTTCTACAAGAATGGCAATGTGATCTCCAGCAATTTTGAAGCTAACATTTTTTGCTTTGACCTTGTTTACTTCCTGAGGATTCAAGTTAATGAATCCCAGAAGATGTGTGCGATTAACTTGGCTTAGGGCAGTTTTCTAGTCTTGGCCAATTAAAGCTAGTGGGGACTTTAGAGCAGTGGTACCTATTTAGGAAATTACCTCCCATTTGTACCATATGGTTGAAATACAAGAAGAAACATTTCCTAAAAAAAAAATACATATTTCAAGGGAGGAACAAGATGGCAGCTGAGTAACAGCTTTCTTGCAAATGGGCATGATGAGACTGGGGAGAGAAGACTCTGGGTATCTCTGGTTGGTGGCATCTGCCCAGAAACACTCCTTTGGGGACACAGGGAGTCAGCGAGAGACTTCTGGACCCCATGAAGAGGACAAAAGCAGTGGAGAACTGGCAAGTGGTTGTGTGTGTTCGTTTGGTGTAATCCCGCCTGCAGCTGTAAGTACAGCAGCAGTGAGATTGCAAACTGGAAAGGCCTTATCTGTGAGCTGTTTTTTTTCTTTGTTGTTGTTGTTTTTTTTTTTTTTTTTGGACTTGGCACTCAGTTGAACTATCTTGGGAGAACTTGGGCAAGAATGTGAAAGACTTCAGTTTTGTCTGGGGCCCCAGAATGAGCCACTGAGATAGATGGAGCTAATAGTGTTCGGCTGTGGGCCACCTGGAGCCATTGTGGGAGAACTGCCCCAGTAAGCTCCGCCCTCAGGGTTGCAGGGCAAGGATCTGCAGGAGACCCGGGGTGAGTAATCTAGTGAATGATCAGCCTAAAGGTGGAGACTGAGCTGCCTTATACCCTTGGCCCTCAGGGGCATAGAGTGAGATGGTTTTGGCATACTAGGTAAGTGGACAGCCACTTCAGGAGTGATCCCAGAGACAAGTGCTTTCCTGGGAAAGCTTCTGTTCAGCCAAGGTTAGCAGTTTAAAGTGACTTTTAAGTGGGCTGAGGAGGAATTTATGCTCTCCACTCTATGGGGTTTGAGAAATCAACAGAAGCTCCAGTCTCCATCTCATATAACCATATCAGCATTGTGATTAACATCTCATACCCCAGAAGATCACCTGTTGCCCAGACAATATTCAGCAAGATATGTATATATATATATATATATATATGTATATGCTGCTTTTTAAAAAATTTCAACGTATTTCCTTTAGATTTTTCCTGTTTTTTCTTTTCTTTTTTCATTTTTCTAGTTTAAATATAATTTCCCATTGTTGCCTTCTTTAACAATTAGAACTTCATTTTTGCTAGTGTTTCTACCCATATTATTTGGTTTTTCCTCCAATTTTATTCCATAAAGTTTTCTGTTTGTTTGGTTTGGTTTGATTTATAGCATTTTTGTCTTTTCTCTCTACTTGAACAGGCTAGCAAAGAGCTACTGACCTCAAGGGAACCACCCAACCCTGCACCCCCGGAGGTTGTTTTTTTTTCCTTTTTGCAGCTTTTGGCCTGGGCTGGGTTTGAACCTGCCACCTTCGGTATATGGGGTTGGCGCCCTACTCACTGAGCCACAGGCACCAGCCAAGGTTGAGGGTTTTTAAGGTTGGGTCAAAGTGCCCTACTGTACACCTAAACTGCTCCTGTCTCCCTCTTCCTGTGCCTCTCTTATTTTTGTCAATATTCCCTTTTACTCGCCCCCTCTCCTTTCTCTTTTTTCTTTTTTCTCTTCTTGCTCTTCAGTCTTCTCATCCTTCTGGGCCTATACCAAAAGGATTCATTGAAACCCTAGTCCAGAGGCACAGTAACTTAAAGATCAAGAGGAAATGAAAGGAAAATTAGGGCAAGGAAACAGATAAAAGAAAACACTCAGGAGGAAGAATCAGCAGAAAAATCTTGGCAACATGAAAAACGAGTCCAGAGCAACCCCCCATGAGGAAGTGTTTGTGAGGAAGCTACACAGAGGATTCCACCTATCAAGAAATGTTAGAAATGCCAGAAAGAGAATTTTGAATACAGATGATGAAGGAAATGATGGAAACAAGGAAGGAAACTGCTGATAAAGTAGAAAATAACCAAAAGGAAATCCAAAAACAGAATCAAATAAGAGATGAATGATGTGAAGAATATAGAAGGATATAGCAGAGCTGAAGGAACTGAAGCAGTCAATTAGGGAACTTAAAGATGCAATAGAAAGTATCAACAACAGATTAGACCATGCAGAAGAAAGCTCAGAGGTAGAGGACAAAGCTCTTGAGATTCAGATAGTAAAAGAGGCAGAAAAGAAGAGAGAGAAAGCAGAACATTCACTGACAGAATTATGGGAGTTCATGAAACATTCAAACATACGAGTGATAGGTATCCTAGAAGGGGAACGAGAATGCCCCAGGGGAATGGCAGCCATACTAGAGAATATTATAAATGAAAATTTCCCAAATGTCACCAAAGATTCTGACACATTCCTTGATTCTGCCTCAACTGTAACCGAGCTTCTTCAAGACACATTGTGATAAACCTGTCCAAAGTCAAGACAAAAGAAAAGATTCTTCAAAAAAAGCTGCCAGGAGTAAGTGCCAGTTGACCTACAGGGGCAAATCCATCACGGTGACTGCAGAGTTTTCTAATGAAACTTTCCAAGCAAAAAGACAATGGTCATCTACCTGTAATCTACTTAAACAGAACAATTTCCAGACCAGAATTCTATATCCTGCTAAACTAAGCTTTAAAATTGACAAAGAGATCAAATCGTTTACTGATATACAAACATTGAGGAAATTTGCCACAACAAGACCAGCTCTACAGGAAATATTTCAACCTGTTCTACACACTGACCATCACAATGGATCAACAGCAAAGTAAGAACTCAGAAATTAAAGGACAGAACCTAACTTCCACACTGATGCAAAAAATAAAACTAAGCAATGGACTCTCACAAAATAAGATGAATAGGACACTACCACACTTATCAATTATCTCAATAAATGTTAATGGCTTGAATTTCCCATTGAAGAGGCATAGATTGGCTGACTGGATTAAAAAACCATCTGTTTGCTGTCTGCAGGAAACACACGTAACTTCAAAAGATAAATTAAAACTCCAAGTTAAAGGTTGGCAGACAATTTTTCAGGCAGATGGAATTCAGAAGAAAGGAGGAGTTGCAATCTTATTTTCAGATACATGTGGCTTTAAAGCAACTATAGCCAAAAAAGACAAAGATGGTCACTTTATATTGGTCAAGGGAAAAATACAACAAGAAGACATTTCAATTCTAAATATTTATACACTCAACTTAAATGCTCCCAGATTCTTGAAATATACCTTACTCAGTCTGAGCAATTTGATATCCTATAACACCATAATAACAGGGGACCTTAACCCTCCTCTTACAGTGCTGGACAGATCCTCTAAACAGAAATTAAACAAAGATATAAGGGACTTAAATGAGAACCTAGAACAACTGTGCTTGACAGATGTATATAGAACACTCCATCTCAAAGATAAAGAATATACATTCTTCTCATCCCCCCATGGAACATTCTCCAAAATTGATCATATCCTAGGACACAAAACAAATCTCAACAGAATCAAAATAATTGAAATTTTACCTTGTATCTTCTCAGACACAAGGCACTGGACAGAGACTGGCAGAATAGATACGGGACAGTAACACAGACCTTTGAACAAAGGGTACGCCTGAGGTGGTACGGGCTTGGGTGAAGTGTGGCAGGAGGGAGAAATGAAGACAAATGCGCAGAGATGGCCTTCTCCCAGGGTGGGGCTGATCCAGAGGACTGTGTTATTGAGTCTAAGAAACACCCGGCCCTCGGGGATTATAGCTGAGAGAAAGGCAGGCAGGAAACCAAAAGCTGAGTGTAAGCTCTAATAGCACCCACCCCAAAACAGACTGCAGCGGAAACAGAAACACCAGCTCTGGGCAGTGGCACAGACCAGGCCTAAGTCACAGTTTCTGTGAACTCAAATGGCACCTGGTCTGCAGGGGAATATAGCCAGGACAGAATCACAAATTCTGCACAAATATAAGTGTCAACAACATCAATCAGGGGCTGGGCTGAAACTGAATGAACTGCCCCAGCTTCCATTAACCACCCGAGGTTGTCAGGCCTCAGCTTCCCCTGCCAGATGGTGGCAGAGGGTGGAGGCCTGGCCAAGGAGACATAAGATCTCTTTGTGACTCAGGTAGGCTCAAAGCCCTGGAGCATCTGCTCATTGGAGGGAACTGGGTGATAGCCCTGTGGGGTTACCAGTGACTGGGTATGACAGAGGTGCAAGGTGGAGAAGGAGGTATCAACATTCCCAGACTAATTCATTTGCTGGAGAAGTCTTTCTGATTCCACAGAGCACCAGAATGAGTCATACTCAAGCAGCCAGCAGACCCCTGCTATCTAGTTGCTAGAGACCTTTTGAATTCCCTCACTTGAGACCGGGTACTGACTGAGACAATTGATTTGGATCTCTTGGACTGGACCAATTACCCAAGGAGTGGTACCCTGGCTATGTGGTTTTGGGAAGGTTTGATTTTCCTTTTCCAGTTGTTGCACGTGGGGGGTGGGGTGACTTAATTGCTGGTATTTCCCCACAGCTGAGACTTCAACCCAGAGTAACTAATTCACTAGGGTAGGAAAACAAGACAGAGCTGAAAACAAGACAGAGCCACTTATCACCACCACACCAAGTAAGTCCCCAGTGTCAGGCTATAACATTGTATGGGTCCTTCGTAAAGCTCTAGGGGAAAAGGTCACACCAGTCACAGCTCTTGGGTAAAGGGCTGGTTAATCACTATTCTAGGAGCCCCCCGCAACCCAACTTCACCTTATCTGCTCATCTAGCCAAATGGTGTAAAATAATCATGGGGCGGAATCAGCAGAAAAACTCGGGTAACATGAATAACCAGAGTAGATCAACTCCCCCAAGGAACAATATGGCAGATACAACAGAAGATTCTATTCGTAGACAAATGGCTGAGATGTCAAAAATCGAATTCAGAGTTTGGATGGCAAATAAAATTAATAGAATGGAAGTAAAGTTGGAATTAGCAATTCAAGGGGCAATTCAAAAGTTGTCTCAAGAATTCCATGAATTCAAAGACAAAATCACCAAAGATTTTGACACACTGAGACAGAATTTGCAGCCCTCAAAGATCTGAGAAATACAGTAGAATCCATCAATAACAGAAGGGAGCAAGCAGAAGAAAGGATTTCTGACATTGAAGACAACGCTTTTGAATGCTCTCAAGCGCTCAAAGAGGAAGAGAAATGGAGAGCTTTGGGATAATTCGAAGAAAACTAATATTTGCCTTATAGCAATCCCTGAAGGTGACAAAGTTGCTTCACAAAGCACAGAGGCCCTTTTTCATGAGATTATGAAGGAGAACTTTCTAGACATTCCAAGAGATTCTGAAATGCAGATAGCAGACAGCCAGCTAAGACAACCCCGACACATCATAATTAACTTCACTAAAGTTAATATGAAGGAGAAAATTCTGAAAGCAGCCAGACGTAAGAAAACCATAACATACAAGGGGAAGAATATTAGAATGACTGCAGATCTCTCTGCTGAAAACTTTCAAGCTGAAAGAGGGTGGTCGTCAATTTTTAATCTCCTAAAACAAAATAACTTTTAACTCAGGATCCTGTAGCCAGCTAAACTGAGTTTCATTTATGATGGAGAAATTAAATACTCCAATAACATTCACATGTTGAAGAAATTGGCCGTAACTAAACCAGCTCTCTAGGATATTCTCAGACCTATCTTCCATAATGACCAGTGCAATCCTCCACCACAAAAGTAAACTCACTTAGACACTTTGGATCAAATTCCAACTTCCACAGTGATGAAAGGATTAAAAATGTCCACTGGATTTCAAAAACTTGATACTCAAAATTCTACCAGGCTTATCAATATTCTCAACTAATGTGAATGGCTTAAAATGTCCTCTAAAGAGGCATAGGTTGGCTGACTGGATACAAAAACTCAGGCCAGATATCTGCTGCCTATAAGAATCTTATCTTACCTTAAAAGATAAATATAGACAGGCTGGGCACCTGTAGCTCAAGTGGCTAAGGCACCAGTCACACACACCAGAGCTGGCAGGTTTGCATCCAGCCCAGGCCTGCCAAAGAACAATGACAACTGCTACCAAAAAATAGCCATGTGTTGTGGCAGGCACCCGTAGTCCCAGCTACTTGAGAGGCTGAGGCAGGAGAATCCCTTAAGCCCAGGAGTTGAAGATTACTGTGAGCCACAGCATTCTACCTAGGAAAAAAGCTTGAGGCTCTGTCTCAAAAAAAAAAAAAAAAAAAAAAAGATAAATACAGACTCAGGATGAAGGGATGGTTATCTATATTTCAGGCAAATGGAAATCAGAAAAAAGCAGATGTTGCAATTTTATTCGCAGATACAATAGGCTTAAAAATCAACAAAAGTAAGGAAAGATAAGGATGGTCACTTCAGATATTTTTGTCTTTTCTTTTTATTTTATTTTATTTTATTTTATTTATTATTAAGTCATAACTGTGTACATTAATGTGATCATGGGGCAGCATACACTGGTTTTATAGACCGTTTGACACATTTTCATCACACTGGTTAACATAGCCTTCCTGACATTTTCTTAGTTATTGTGTTAAGACATTTATATTCTGGGGTGGTGCCTGTGGCTCAAGGAGTAGGGTGCCAGTCCCATATGCTGGAGGTGGCAGGTTCAAACCTAGCCCCAGCCAAAAACCAAAAAAAAAAAAAAGACATTTATATTCTACATTTACTAAGTTTCACATGTATCCTTGTAAGATGCACCGCAGATGTAATCCCACCCATCACCATCCCTCCACCCATCCTACTCCTCCCTTCCCTCGCTCTCCCCCTTTCTCATATTCTTAGGTTATAACTGGGTTATAGCTTTCATATGAAAGCCATAAATTAGTTTCATAGTAGGGCTGAGTACATTGGATACTTTTTCTTCCATTCTTGAGATACTTTACTAAGAAGAATATGTTCCAGCTCCATCCATATAAACATGAAAGAGGTAAAGTCTCCATCTTTCTTTAAGGCTACATAATATTCCATGGTGTACATATACCACAATTTATTAATCCATTCGTGGATCGATGGGCACTTAGGTTTTTTCCATGACTTAGCAATTACGAATTGGGCTGCAATAAACATTCTGGTACAAATATCTTTGTTATAATGTAATTTTTGGTCTTCTGGGTATATACCTAGTAGAGTAATTATAGGATTGAATAGCAGATCTATTTTTAGATCTCTAAGTGTTCTCCAAACATCTTTCCAAAAGGAATGTATTAATTTGCATTCCTACCAGCAGCGTACAAGTGTTCCCTTTTCTCCACATTCATGCCAACATCTCTGGTCGTGGGATTTTTTGATATGGGCTAATCTTACTGGAGTTAGATGATATCTCAAAGTAGTTTTGATTTGCATTTGTCTGATGATTAAGGATGATGAGCATTTTTTCATATGTCTGTAGGCTGTGCGCCTGTCTTCTTCAGAGAAGTTTCTCTTCAAGTCCCTTGCCCAGCTTGCGATGGGATCACTTGTTCTTTTCTTGCTTATACATTTGAGTTCTCTGTGGATTCTGGTTATTAAACCTTTGTCGGAGACATAACTGGCAAATATCTTCTCCCATTCTGAGGGCTGTCTGCTTGCTTTACTTACTGTGTTCTTGGCTGTGCAGAAGCTTTTTAGTTTGATCAGGTCCCAGTAGTGTATTTTTGAAGCTGTTTCAATTGCCCAGGTGGTCGTCTTCATAAAATACTCGGCAAGACCTATTTCTTCAAGGGTTACCTCACAAACCCAAACAATGTAACCTAATAATTTGTACCCTGATATTAATCTGAAATATATATATATTATATATCTATATCTATATAGATAGATATTGGGATAGAGAGAGAGAGAGAGAGAATTATGAAACCCTGAGAAAAGAAACAGCAGATGATGTTAACAAATAAAAAAACATACCATGCTTGTGGTTGGGAAGAATCAAAATTGTTAAAATGTCCATATAACACAGAGCAATCTATAGATTTAAAGCAATCCCCATCAAAGGATCAATGTCATACTTTAAAGAACTTGAAAAAATAGTACTTCAATCCATACAGAACCAGAAAAAACCCTGAAAAGCAAATATAGTTCTTAGTAATAAAACCAAATCTGGAGGTGTCACGTTGCCAGATTTCAGGTTATACTACAAATCTACAGTGATCAAAATAGCATGTTACTAGCACAAAAATAGAGATGTAGACCTATGGAATAAAATAGAGAAACCAGAGATGAACCCTGCCACATATTGTCATTTGATCTTTGATAAGCCAAACAAAAACATACACTGGGGAAAAGAATTCTTATTTAACAAATGGCACTGGGAGAACTGGTTATCCACATGTAGAAGACTGAAACTGAACCCACACCTTTCACCACTGACAAAAATTGATTCTTGTTGGATAAAAGATTTAAATTTAAGACATGAAACTATAAAAATACTAGAAGAGAGGGCAGGAAAAATGCTTTAAGATATTGGCCTGGGAAGGGAGACAAGATGGCTGAATGAAGCCAGCTTTCCACAGAGGTTCCCATCCAGAAGGAGAGTTAAAGGACAGAAATTTAGCAAGTAACCTGGTGGATTAGAGCTGAACCAAGAGAGAAGGTTGAAGAACGCACATCAACCCCGCTGACGCGAGCTGCGACCCCAAGGATACGAACAAAAAATACAAAATCCATCACCAAGCGGACGGGAGTCCCCATCCCCCATGAGAACAGCTCAGAGTGCCCCACAAACAAACGAGCAGAGTTCAAAGGTCCTCCCACTACACTCCATGGGAGAGACCCTCTAAAAACTGGACCTACCTCCCCTACTAGGGTGCCAAGGCGTTCTCCTGCCAGGCATAAAACTGTATAAAACTGTATATATCCTCTACCTGCAATTCTGAGCTCCCAGCACTCCCCTCCACTCTCACTCTGAGGTCTGGAGGCCTGCCCCCAGGAGTCCAGATTCTTGGGTGATTTCTTGAGAGGTGTGGACAGGGCCTGGACTCCAGCTGGCCTAGTGCTGATTCTGTGGCATGGGAGTGAAGAGAGGATGGTCGGCTGAAAAGGGAACCATGCCACAGTGGCGGTGCCCCGAGGTGCAGAGCAGCAGCTGCTTTTGGAAAACAATAGGGCTCACCCCCAGATATTCTGAAGCCACACCCCCTGTCTCTCTGGGCAACCAGAGGAGGCCGGGCATCTTCTCAGGTGGCAACCACCGTGGAACAGATCTGGGATGGAAACACAGGCCCCGGGAATTTAGCTGGGATAGAAACAAATCCCGCAAAGTTGTTCTGTTCGGTCAGTAACATCAATCAGGGGCAGGGCTGGAACTGAGTGTACACCCCCCAGCCTCCATCAAGTGCCCAAGGTTGTCAGGCCTCACCTCCTCCTGCTGGATAGAGGCAGAGAGCAACAGCCTGGCTGGGCAGATATAGATTTTCTTGTGATTCAGGCAGGTGCAAACCCCTGGAGTATCTGCTCACTGGAGGCAACAGGGTCACAGCCCTGTGGGGCTATCAGTGACTAGGTGTGACAGACGTGCAAGGTGGGGAAGGAGGCATCAACCTTCCCAGACTAATCTATTTTCTGGGTGGGTCCTCCTGACTTCAAGGAGCACCTGAGCAAGTCATACTTGAGTTGTCAGCAGACCCCTGTGATCTAGTTGCCAGAGACCTTTTAAACTCTCCCACCTGAGACAGGTGCTGACTGAGACAATTGATTTGGACCTTTTGAACTGAGCCAATCACCCGAGCACTATCCAAGTAGTGCCCTGGGTGTGTGGTTGTAGGAAGGTTTGATTTTCCTTTTCAAATTGTTACCTGTGAGGGACGGGGTGACTTAATTGCTGGTATTTCTCCACAGCTGAGACTTCAACCCAGAGTAACTGTTTCACTAGGGTCAGACAGAGACCAGCTGAAAACAAGACAGAACCACTTAGCCCCACCACACCAAACAGGTCCCCAGTTTCTCAGGCCGTAGCACTGTGTTGGTCCTCAACAAATCTCCAGGGGAAAAATCAAACAGTGTAATATAATCATGGGGCGGAATAGGCAGAAAAACTCTGGTAACATGAATAACCAGAATAGATCAACCCCCCTCCCCCCAGGGAAAGATATGGCAGAAGTAACTGAAGATCCCATTCATAAACAGCTGGCTGAGATGTCAAAATAGAATTCAGAATTTGGATTGCAAACAAGATTAATAGAATGGAGGAAAATTTGGAATTAGAAATTCAAGGAGCAATTCAAAAGTCGGGATTAGAAATTCGAGGAGAAATTCAAAAGTTGTCTCAAGAATTTAACGAATTTAAAGACAAAACCACCAAAGATTTTGATGCACTGAAGCAAGAATTTGCAGTCCTCAAATATCTGAAAAATACAGTAGAATCCCTTGGTAACAGAGTGGAACAAGCAGAAGAAAGGATTTCTGACATTGAACACAAAGCTTTTGAATGCTCCCAAACTCTCAAACAGGAAGAGAAATGGAGAGCAAAAATGGATCATTCTCTCAGAGAGCTCTGGGATAATTCAAAGAAAGCTAATATCTGCCTCATTGGAATCCCTGAAAGTGATGAAGTGGCCTTGCAAGGCACAGAGGCCCTTCTCCATAAAATTATGAAAGAGAATTTTCCAAACATGCCAAGAGATTCTGAAATTCAGATAGCAAACAGTTTCAGAACCCCAGCATGACTCAATCTGGATAAGACATCCCCCAGGCATATCATAATTAACTTCATTGAAGTTAATATGAAGGAGAAAATTCTGAAAGCAGCCAGACGTAAGAAATCCATTACCTACAAAGGGAAGAATATTAAAATGACTGCAGATCTCTCTGCTGAAACTTTTCAAGCCAGAAGAGGGTGGTCAACGACTTTTAATCTCCTAAAGCAAAATAACTTTTTTTTTTTTTATTGTTGGGGATTCATTGAGGGTACAATAAGCCAGGTTACACTGATTGCAATTGTTAGGTAAAGTCCCTCTTGCAATCATGTCTTGCACCAAAATAACTTTCAACCCTGGATCCTGTATCCAGCTAAACTGAGTTTCATTTATGATGGAGAAATTAAATACTTTAATGACATTCATATGTTGAAGAAATTTGCCATAACCAAACCAGCTCTTCAGGATATTCTCAGACCTATCCTCCATAATGACTAGCCCAATCCTCTACCACAAAAGTAACTCACTCAGAATCAAGCTCCAACTTCCACAGTGGCAAAAGGATTAAAAATGTCCACTGGACTTTCGAAAAACTCGATACCCCAAGTTTTACCAGACTTATCAATATTCTCCATTAATGTGAATGGCTTAAACTGTCCTCTAAAGAGGCACGGGTTAGCTGACTGGATACAAAAACTCAGGCCAGATATTTGCTGCATACAAGAGTCACATCTTACCTTAAAAGATAAATATAGACTCAGGGTGAAAGGATGGTCGTCCGTATTTCAGGCAAATGGTAATCAGAAAAAAGCAGGTGTTGCAATTCTATTTGCAGACACAGTAGGCTTTAAACCAACAAAAGTAAGGAAGGATAAGAATAGTCACTTCATATTTGTTAAGGGTAAGACTAAATATAATGAGATTTCAATTATTAATATTTATGCACCCAACCAGAATGTACCTCAATTTATAAGAGAAACTCTAACAGACATGAGCAACTTGATTTCCTCCAGCTCCATAATAGTTGGAGATTTCAACACACCTTTGGCAGTGTTGGATATATCCTCCAATAAGAAGCTGAGCAAAGAAATTTTAGATTTAAACCTAACCATCCAACATTTGGATTTAGCAGACATCTACAGAACATTTCATCCCAACAAAACTGAATACACATACTTCTCAGCAGCCTACGGAACATACTCCAAAATCGATCACCTTTTAGGTTACAAGTCTAACTTCAGTAAATTTAAAGAAATAGAAATTATTCCTTGCATCTTCTCGGACCACCATGGAATAAAAGTTGAACTCAGTAACAACAGGAATCTGCATACTCATACAAAAACATGGAAGTTAAATAACCTTATGCTGAATGATAGCTGAGTCAGAGATGAGATTAAGAAGGAAATTGCCAAATTTATGGAACAAAACGACAATGAAGACACGAATTATCAGAACCTCTGGGATATCGCAAAGGCAGTCCTAAGAGGGAAATTTATAGCACTGCAAGCCTTCCTCGAGAGAAAAGAAAGAGAGGAAGTTAACAACTTAATGGGACATCTCAAGCAACTGGAAAAGGAAGAACATTCCAACCCCAAACCCAGTAGAAGAAAAGAAATAACCAAAATTAGAGCAGAATTAAATGAAATTGAAAACAAAAGAATTATACAACAGTTCAATAAATCAAAAAGTTGGTTTTTTTAAAAGTTCAATAAAATAGATAAACCTTTGGCTAACCTAACCAGGAAAAAAAGAGTAACATCTCTAATCTCATCAATCAGAAATGACAAAGACGAAATAACAACAGACTCCTCAGAAATTCAAAAAATCCTTAATGAATATTACAAGAAACTTTATTCTCAGAAATATGAAAATCTGAAGGAAGTTGACCAATACTTGGAAGCATGTCACCTTCCAAGACTTAGCCAGAATCAAGTGGAAATGTTGAACAGGCCAATATCAAGTTCTGAAATAGCATCAACCGTACAAAATCTCCCTAAAAAGAAAAGCCCGGGACCAGATGGCTTCACGTCAGAATTCTACCAAACCTTTAAAGAGGAACTAGTACCTATATTACTCAGCCTGTTCCAAAATGTAGGAAAAGAAGGAAGACTACCCAACATGTTCTATGAAGCAAACATCACCCTGATCCCCAAACTAGGAAAAGACCCAACAAGAAAAGAAAATTATAGACCAATATCACTAATGAATATAGATGCAAAAATATTTAACAAGAGCCTAACAAACAGAATCCAGCAACACATCAAACAAATTATACATCATGACCAAGTTGGTTTAATCCCAGGGTCTCAAGGCTGGTTCAATATACATAAATCTATAAATGTAATCCAGCACATAAACAAATTAAAAAACAAAGACCATATAATTCTCTCAATTGATGCAGAAAAAGCTTTTGATAATATCCAGCATCCCTTCATGATCAGAACACTTAAGAAAATTGGTATAGAAGGGACATTTCTTAAACTGATAGAGGCCATCTACAGCAATCCCACAGCCAATGGAGAATTGAATGGAGTTAAACTGAAATCATTTCCACTCAGATCAGGAACCAGACAAGGCTGCCCATTGGCTCCACTGCCTTTTAACATTGTAATGGAAGTTTTAGCCATCACAATTAGGGAAGAAAAGGTGATCAAAGGTATCCATATAGGGTCGGAAGTGATCAAACGTTCACTCTTCACAGATGATTTGATTGTATATCTCAAAATCACCAGAGATTCTACTACAAAACTCTCAGAAGTGATCAAGGAATTCAGCAGCATCTCAGGTTGAAAAATCAACACTCATAAATCTGTAGCCTTTATATATACCAACAGTAGTCAAGCTGAAAAAATAGTCAAGGACTCTATTCCATTCACAGTAGTGCCAAAGAAGATGAAATATTTGGGAGTTTAATCTAACAAAGGACGTGAAAGTTCTCTATAAAGAGAACTATGAAACTCTAAGAAAAGAAATAGCTGAAGATGTTAACAAATGGAAAAACATACCATGCTCATGGCTGGGAAGAATCAACATTGTTAAAATGTCCATACTGCCCAAAGCAATATACAATTTTAATGCAATCCCTATTAAAGCTCCACTCTCATACTTGAAAGATCTCGAAAAAATAAGACTTCATTTTATATGGAATCAGAAAAAAACTCAAATAGCCAAGACATTACTCAGAAATAAAAATGAAGCAGGAGGAATTACGCTATCAGACCCCAGACTATACTACAAATCGATAGTGATCAAAACAGCATGGTAGGGCGGTGCCTGTGGCTCAAGGAGTAGGGCGCCGGTCCCATATGCCAGAGGTGGCAGGTTCAAACCTAGCCCCGGCAAAAAAAAAAACAAAAAAAACCCAGCATGGTATTGGCACAAAAACAGAGAAGTAAATGTCTGGAACAGAATAGAGAACCAAGAGATGAACCCAGCTACTTACCGTATTTGATCTTTGACAAGCCAATTAAAAACATTCAGTGGGGGAAAAGATTCCCTATTTAACAAATGGTGCTGGGTGAACTGGCTGGTGACCTGTAGAAGACAGAAACTGGACCGACACCTTTCACCATTAACTAAGATAGACTCTCACTGCATTAAAGATTTAAACTTAAGACATGAAATTATAAAAATACTGGAAGAGAGTGCAGAGGAAACCCTTGAAGAAATCGGGCTGGGTGAGTATTTTATGAGGAGGACCCCCCAGGCAATTGAAGCAGCTTCAAAAATACAAGACGGACCTGATCAAACTAAAAAGTTTCTGCACAGCCAAGAACACAGTAAGTAAGGCAAGCAAACAGCCCTCAGAATGGGAGAAGATATTTGCCGGTTATGTCTCCGATAAAAGTTTAATAACCAGAATCCACAGAGAACTCAAACATATAAGCAAGAAAAGAACAAGTGATCCCATTGCAGGCTGGGCAAGGGACTTGAAGAGAAACTTCTCTGAAGAAGACAGGCACACGGCCTACAGACATGAAAAAATGCTCATCATCTTTAATCATCAGAGAAATGCAAATCAAAACTACTTTGAGATATCATCTAACTCCAGTAAGATTAGCCCATATCACAAAATCCCAAGACCAGAGATGTTGGCGTGGATGTGGAGAAAAGGGAACACTTCTACAGTGCCGGTGGGAATGCCGATTAATACATTCCTTTTGGAAAGATGTTTGGAGAACACTTAGAGATCTAAAAATAGATCTGCCATTCAATCCTATAATTACTCTACTAGGTATATACCCAGAAGACCAAAAATCACATTATAACAGAGATATTTGTACCAGAATGTTTATTGCAGCCTAATTCATAATTGGTAAGTCGTGGAAAAAGCCCAAGTGCCCATCCATCCACAAATGGATTAATAAATTGTGGTATATGTACACCATGGAATATTATGTAGCCTTAAAGAAAGATGGAGACTTTACCTCTTTCATGTTTACATGGATGGAGCTGGAACATATTCTTCTTAGTAAAGTATCTCAAGAATGGAAGAAAAGGTATCCAATGTACTCAGTTCTACTATGAAACTATGGCTTTCACATGAAAGCTATAACCCAGTTATAACCTAAGAATATGGGGAAGGGGGAGAGGCAGGGGAGGGAAGGGGGAGGATGGGTGGAGGGAGGGTGATTGTTGGGATTACACCTGCGGTGCATCTTACAAGGGTACATGTGAAACTGAGTAAATGTAGAATATAAATGTCTTAACACAATAACTAAGAAAATGCCAGGAAGGCTATGTTAACCAGTGTGATGAAAATGTGTCAAATGGTCTATAAAACCAGTGTATGCTGCCCCATGATTGCATTAATGTATACAGCTATGATTTAATTAAAAAAAAAAGTTTGAGAAACCATTCCATTAAACATTTTGTTTTAAGCTAAACCATATACCTGGATTTATTTGTCAATGTTTTAACAGAGAGAGGGCCTTTTCTTGTCTATGAGTCTACTAATTGAAGTCTTAAATAAAACATGCTTGTGACATATTGCCTATAGTTTTTAATGTATATTTTCTTAAAGTAGAGTAAGAATTTAAAAACTTTTTGGCTCTGTACCTATAGCTCAGTGGCTAGGGTGCCGGCCACATACACTGGGGCTTGCGGATTTGAACCCAGCCCGGGCCTGCCAAACAGCAATGGCAACTAAACAAAAAAAAATAGCCAGACATGGTGATGGGCACCTGTAATCCCAACTACTTGAGAGTCTGAGGCAAGAGAATGGCTTAAGCTCAAGAGTTTGAGGTTGCTGTGAGCTGTGATGCCACAGCACTCTGCTGAGGGTGACATAGACTCTGTCTCAAAAAAAAAAAAAGAATTTAAAGACTTTTATAAAAGGGTCAGGGTGCAGAATCTGTCTGGATTCTAATAGTTATCTCCCTGATACCTAATATGACAGCAATTTATTTTAATATCTTACCTTTAATGAATAATTCAATGCATTCAACAGTTTTCATAAAAGCCACCCTCTTTTTAGCTTGATTTGTATGATTTAAAAATTAATATACCTGCAAGGTTAATGAGTGGCTTGAGCAGGCTGAGGACAAACATTGCAGCCTCTTAGTGTACCTCCCAGCTGGCAGGAGCAGATGCATAGAACAGCCTGGTCCCCATGTTTTGCAGAGTGAATGGATAGTGTTAGTTAATTGGGTAAGCCAGGGAGTTTATTTAAAAGCACTTCACGAAAGAGGCAACCACTACCAATATTAGTGTCCTACTTTTGACTCAAACGCTCCTGTCCATTAACCCACAAACTCCACTCAACTACAGGAAGGCTTTCCTTTTTTTTCTGGAGACAGCACTTTGTTCTGCTGCCCAGGTTAGAATACATCATAGCCTCACAGCTGACTGTAACCTGAGACTCCTGAGCTCCAGCTTCAGCCTAGGACAGCAGTTCTCAACCTATGGGTCATGGCATTAGGAAGGTTGAAAACCACTGGCCTAGGACTATAGGCATGCACTACCGTGCTTGACTAATTTTTTGGCTTTTGTAGAGATGGAGTGTCTCATTGTGTTCCTCAGGCTGATTTTAAACTCTTGATGTCAAGCAATCTTTCTGCTCCAGCCACCCAAAGTGCAGTGCTGGGATTACAGGCTCGAACCACCATACCCAACCTACACAAAAGATTTCTTATCTCTTTATCCTCAGTAACTGTCACAGTGCCTGACACAGAATGAGGAGGTAGTTGAAAGAATGTTAAAAAACACTTCAGTCCCCAGTCCCCTGTACTAGCTAAATAATTTCTTCTTCCTCTTTCCTCTGATTATTTTTTGTTTTGTGTCTCGCTCTTAGTTTTAAAATCCTGTCCTTGGTCCACCTTGCTCTTTATCTCAGATCTATCCCTAAGCCCTATAATGTCTTCTCCTACAATGTCTCCCACATTGGCCCCCACATGCCCTTCCTCCTCTGACTTGTCTCTGCTCCCTGGCTCCCATACAAGTTAGGGGCACTTGGAAAATATCTCACAGAGTGTAGCTGTCATCAAAATCTTTCTGGAGGTCAGAGGCCCTGCCTTTGTAATTTCTGCTCTTTTTCCAGTGCCTGGTGGTGGCCCATTGCAGCTCCCTGATTTTAAGGGCAGGAACCAGGTCTGGTCAGCTGTGGATACATGCTGAGAGGCTGCAGGGAAGGCCTGGAAGGATGATCCACGTATCTGTCTTGGCCAAGGCAAACCTTTTCCCTCTTGTTTTGACACTTAGCTTTTCAAAGACAAGTGGCAGAGCCCTCACAGACAGACATAATATTATGGTCAAAGCACAGTCAGAATTTAGTTATTGCCTCTACTTCCCGAAAGGTCAGCAAGGACAGGTTGGGAACTTTCTAAGCTAAAGAACTTTCTTCTGTTGTGAGAGTTAAAATTTACACAGAACTGCCTGCAGTTGGGTTTGTGGGACACAGGCCTAAACTCCTGAGGCCTTTCATCAAACTTTAAATTGCTTCTGGGATTAAAACCAGCCCCTGAACAACCAGAGCTCTAAACTGCTCCATGGCTCCTTGATAGGACCTCTGGAGAGCAGGGTGAGGGGCAAGGAGCTCACGGTGCCTTCCCTGAGCATCAGGCTGCGCACAGTCCTGGAGGGCTCCTTCCCTTTTTACCTCACCAGGCCTGGAGCAGCCCAGGACAGTGAGTAGGTAGAGCCCCTCCATGTGTGGCCAATCATAAGTTTCCTTTCCCTTCCTGTGAAATCTGAAAGTGCTGCTTAGACTTGAGAGACAGCTAAGCAGGACTTGTATTTCTGTGTGTGTTTCTGTGTGTGGCCCCAACAGACAGGGCTAGGCTGGGGACAGTGGCTATGGACAATTGAAACAATCACCTCCCAAGCCTGGAGGCCTTCCAGTACCCTCCCTGTCAAGAGATCTTCTCTCTGGGTGAGTGCCTGCCACCATCATGGACTCATCTCCTCGCTGGCCAAACCTTCATCAGGTAGGTGGAGAGAAGAGCAAAGGCAGTTGTGAGTGGCACCTTGGTCATAGCTTCCATATCTCTGAAGGTCTTCCAGAGGGGAAAGGGAGCGAGCATGTTCTGGGAGACTAGGTCAGTGTGGGGATGGGGGACAGTGGGGCTGGAGTGGGGGATGACATTAGAAGAAGGATGTTTCTGCTCAATGTAGTGAAACCTTTCTAGCAATCAACACTGTCCAGCAATGAAATGGGAGATGTGAGCTTCTTCAAGGTGTTTAAAGGAGAAAGAGGAAAATTGTGTTTTATGGAGAGCATTCACAGAGTGGAGGGGGAGGAGGCAAGACCAGTTACTTTACAGCATTCTTGCCAAATCTTAGATTCTCCAGTCCATAGTACTAATATCTTTAAAACAGATATTTTTCCCAAATACTTGTGATTGTCACAGTTATCTCCTCTGATATTTGTATGAGGATAGCTTCAAACTGTGCCCAGTTTCTCTTACCCAATCTTCTCCAACCAGCAATAGGGTAATTGTCACAGATTCAATGCATGGAGCTCAGGGATTTCACTGCACTCCCCCCCTTAAGGTAGATCTCTTAGAGAAAAAGGTGACACCTCTACTTTTCATGAGTGTCTTAGGGAAAGTGAAGATGACAAAGACCTCTTAGTTCTTTACTCCTTAGTGGACTTGGTCTGGCACAAATGGAGGGGCAAGAATATAATCACGGTGATGAGGAAAGGAGCCCTGGACAGAAGGTGAGGAACCACCTGGATCTGTCCTTGTTGTGGTCCTCTCTGAGTTCCTCTCTGAATTTCAGTTTCCTCATCTTTAACATGAGAAGTCAAGGCTTGAGGTTGTCTCTAATGTACTGGATCTATAGTTCTACATGACATTTTCTGCCTCCTTTGAGCAACCTCTCTGAGACTAGGGAAAATTGTCAGCTTTTCTTAGAAAAAGCATTACTATGGCATTGCAGTGGATAAATAGTCAACTCAGACATAGAAGGGCCCAGGGGTTGTGACATAAAACAGCTCCCAGAGCTCAGAATCCAGTCATAATGTTCCATTGGGGGCATGAGGGACACTAGTCCTTGGATTCTATCTCTGCCTCTTCAGGAGTCTGGAGCCAACTGTGGAAACTGCAGTACTGTGGACAAAAGCAGTGGTGTGGGAAGGGGATATGGAATCACTTCTGTTGGGGTCTCTGTGATCTATTGCCCAGAAACTCCCTCTTAACAGTGCAACTAAGGGAGGTCAACAGCCAAACTCAGAAATGAAATACAAACCAGGAATCAAGTAACAAATATAAATGCTCACCAGACCCTAATCTCCTGACCTCTGCTTATCGCATTCTCTCTGCTTAGGATTCCCTATGGAGCTAAATTATTATCAGAAAGTTATTATATGCATATAAGCACTGAATTAGGGCCAGGTGAATGAGATGGTGTCAGTGGCCAGCATCACTGAGTGTGACCGTCTGTAATTCAAGAACAGGAGGACTGGCAGAGGGGCCCACTTTCCTGCTCAGTGATGGCATTTGCAGCAGGGACCCTCCATGTTCTTCTTTTATGGTCCTTCTGTAGAATCATTCACATATGGCCCTCCCTTCTGGTGTGCTAACACTATTGATCTAACTAAAATGCTTTCATATAACAGAGTTTCATTAGACTTCTAGGGTCTGCTTTTTCTCCTTTTGACCTGATATACTCCAGGTATCTTCTGTAGGCAATGAATTTTATCTCTTAGATCAGCAGTTCTGCACCTGTGGGTCATGACCCACAGGAACTGTATTAAAGAGTCGCAGCATTAGGCAGGTTGAGAACCACTGCCTAGATGCTGATATTACAAGTTGACATCTCAAAGGGTAGTTAATTATGAGGCCTAAAAACATGTCATTGTAAACTCCATTGTATACTGTCTTTATAAACGTGTGTTTACTGTCTTCAGTTGCCCTGACAGGGGAAGTCAGAATTAAAATGGAAGTGGCCAACCAATCCACTGGCACAGAGTTTGTTTTGTTGGGGCTGTCAGATCAGCCAAGGCTGGAGAAGACATTCTTTGTGCTCATTCTGCTAATGTACTTGGTGATCTTGTTGGGCAATGGGGTCCTCATCCTGGTGACTGCCCGCACCTCCTGCCTGCACACGCCCATGTACTTCTTCCTGGGGAACCTCTCCTTCCTGGACATCTGCTATACAAGCTCCTCAGTTCCCCTAATCCTGGACGGCTTCCTCACTCCCAGGAAAACCATCTCCTTCTCAGCCTGTGCTGTGCAGATGTTCCTCTCCTTTGCCATGGGAGCCACAGAATGCGTGCTCCTGGGCATGATGGCGTTTGATCGCTATGTGGCTATCTGCAACCCACTTAGGTACCCCGTGGTCATGAACAAGTCTGCTTATGTGCCCATGGCTGCTGGCTCTTGGGTGGCTGGTGGAACCAACTCTTTGGTACAGATCTCACTTGCGGTACAGTTACCCTTCTGTGGGGACAACGTCATTAATCATTTTACTTGTGAGATCCTGGCAGTTCTGAAGTTGGCCTGTGCTGACATCTCCATCAATGTGATCAGCATGGGGGTGGCCAATGTGATCTTCCTGGGCCTCCCAGTTCTGTTCATCTTTATCTCCTACATCTTCATACTCACCACCATCTTAAAGATCCCCTCAGCTGAGGGGAGGAAAAAGGCCTTCTCCACCTGCTCTGCTCATCTTACTGTGGTGGTCATTTTTTATGGCACTATTCTTTTCATGTATGCAAAGCCCAAATCCAAGGACCCCCTGGGGGCAGACAAGCAGGACATTTCAGACAAGCTCATCTCCCTTTTCTATGGAGTGTTGACTCCCATGCTGAACCCCATCATCTACAGCCTGAGGAACAAGGACGTGAAGGCTGCTGTGAGGAATCTGGTATTTCAGAGATGCTTCACTCCTTGATGGCAGGAGAAAGTGATATATGTTATGGTTCTGTGCACATAAAAGGTCCCTTAGTAGATGGTCACTTGGTAAGCATAGACGTGTTCAGTGGTCTCACACAACAGTTTCCAAACTGATGTGCATTGGGATGGGGCTTTCTGAGGTGACTGAGGATGGAACATCAATGCTTTAAAATGAAGAGGGTAGCTGTGCTAAATCACCTAGAACCAAGGATAAATGCCTATTACGTCATTAAACATTGTTTATTCTGAAAAATAAGCAATAAAAATTAAAATTTGGTGAAAAACTACTTCTTTCTTTGTTGATATGCAGACCAGTTTCAATTTGTATATGCTACCTATGCTGTTTTCTGTTCCATTGTGTAATGAGGAGTATGACAGTGAGGAAAAGTCACTTCTTCATTGGCATCCAAATTAGAAACCTGGGCGGCGCCTGTGGCTCAAGGAGTAGGGCACCAGTCCCATATGCCGGAGGTGGTGGGTTCAAACCCAGCCCCAGCCAAAAAAAAAAAATTAGAAACCCATCTGCCAGTTTAGAAAATTACTGACGCCCAGGCCCTTCTTGCATGACATTATTGAACCTCTCTTTGACTGTAGGAGCTCAGAGTGTTTTATGTTTCACTCCTTTTTGCCTAATATCTGAGAGACAATTTCAGATAAATCTTTCTTCTCCTAATATGCACAGATCACATCTGTTTCTACCCAAATTTGGTGAGGAATTTGTCAACAAAATATAGCCCAGGAAGAGAATCTCTAGCAGTCTTCATTTATGTAAATTCTTACTACAAGCCAAAGTTCATATTCAGAGTCCCTTTATTTTCTTGCAATTAAAGTTTGCTGCCATCTTGACCCCGCAGGTCAAACTCAGTTTTCTCTCTCTCTTCAGGATCTTAGATTGGACACTGGCAACAATTCCTCATCTACTTATAATTACCCTGTGGCCAAAAGCATGCACTCTGGAGCCAGACCAAAGTGTGATTTTGGACATGTTAGAAAATGTTAATTTACTCTTGCAGACCTTCGGTTTCCTAATTTCTAAAGTGAAAATAATTAAATCCACCCTATGGAGTTGTAAGGATTAGTATATGTGTATAGGAAAAAATGCACAGTGGCTAGCAAAAAGTAGACTCCCAATTAGTAAATGAATATTTTATTATTAATAATAAAATATGTTAAATAACTTCTCTAAGGAAGCTTTATGACACATGAAGCAGAATACAATACCACAACTCACTACATCAGTTCCCGTTTTTTTGTTGTAGCACATCTGGGCTGTCTTTCTAGCTTCTGAGCAGCAATCCTGTCTCTCTGGGCATTTCCTCAGCCATCCCTCTTCCCCATCCACAGAGTGAATCACTGACGTTTGTGCTGGGTAACACAGACCCTACCTAGACCAGTCAGATTCGTCCTGCCAGGTTTTGGGGATTGTCATTAGTACCCAGAGAGTGAGTCTCTGGATCCATTACACAAAACCTTGGGAGCTATGTAGTCATGTTTGACTGTGTGGATGGGGGAGTAAAGAGAAGCCAAATCTGCAAAAAAGAAAAGAAAGAGTAGCCAAAGGGATAGGAGCAAAGATGAGAGACCCCAGTAAAGGCCTTGGCCCAGAGGTCCCTCACTCCCTTTCTCTCCTGCTCTCCACTCACTCCCACTCCTCCCGAGGTCTGCTTCCCTCTCCTCTCTGGTACCTGTAAGTAATACACAGCTTCGCTACTTCATCTGTTTTGTTAAGTTGCCTCCTGATTATCTCACCTAACCAACACACTTCAGCCTGAATTCTTTCCAGGTCAGGGGTTTCCTAAAGAGTGGCTATCTCACAGAAATAAACTGGACACAGGTCAGACATGAGACACAAGGGCATCTGCCAGTAGAAGTAAGTTTCCTGTGAGAGAAACACGTCATCACAGGTCATGGACACTTAGGCATGAACTCATCCCCCAGGATAGAGAAGTGTCTCCTGAAAGGTGCACCGTAAACATTGACAACCAAGTTGCTGGTGCCCCAGCAGGACAGGGCTAAAGATTATGGCTATTCTCCAGAAAGAAAAATACAAATAGAGATGATCTGCTAAATCACATAACAGCACAGGTAAATCTCAAGAACATTTTGAATCAAGACTTGCCTTCAAGTAGAAGGCTCCCTTTCACTGCATCCCCTTTCATGCAAAAGAATACCTACTGCATGATTCTATTAATATAATATTCCCGAGAAGGCAGACATAAAGGTGCAAGTATTATACCAATGAGGTGCTCTGACAGGATGGTATTGGGGATAAATTACGAAGGAGCAAGAGAAAACTCTGTGCTGATAGAAATATTCTATGGCTGGATTAGGTTTGGATTATGCGGGTGTGTACATGTGTCTAAATTCATAGGATAATACACTTAAGATTTGTGCATTTCATTCTAAGCAAATTTTACCCAAAGAAGTATATATCGGTCTGCCTGTCGAAATATATAGACTTCTTACAATGACTGCTATTGGCAAGCCACAAATTTGTCTACTGAGTTTTCTAGCAGCTTCAATATAAAAGGAACATGTGCTCTGTTGGTGGCTTGTTCTTATATTTGGTTGTTTCTTCTTTGGTCATAAGTAGTAAACAGCTCCTCTCACCAGGAGGTCACCTGAGTGCCCAAGAATCCTTGTGCCACCTGGGCCAATAGCAGAGACTGTTTTTCCAGGATGGCTCTCAGTGATGATTTCACCATATGTTTATTGTTTATATGTGTTGCTGTCTCAGTGGCTTTGGGACTTAACTGGCAATCAAGGCAGACAGTGTAGAACTGGTACACAAGAGTGAAGAACTCTTCCCCAAGAATGCTTGAGCCTTAGGATGTCCTTGAGTGGTGATGTGGGTAGAACTAGGAGGCCTCTTCCTACTGCCCAGTGTTCCCAGGGCAGGTGCCAAAGACTGAGTGGATGTGTAGGAGGGAAATCAATGAATAGGCATCCTGAAGGGACTGTTTCAGAGCTAATATACACTTCCCAGGTTTATAGGACAAAAACAAAAGAAAATAAAAGTTAAAGATGTAAAATTCCTTTCTGTAAAAGGTAAGCAGGACTCTACCTTATCTGTCAATATCTGACATATCTGTCCTAATTGGGACAAGCTTTTATCAATTCAGGAAGCTTTCAGGGAGCAGCCACTCTCATTAGTGCAGCTCCCAAGTAGAGCGAGAGAACACACAGCTGTTTCTCAAAGCCCCACTATTCTGCAAAGATCACTTAAGACATTCGAGTTTACTGTGGACCCAAGGGGTGTAATTCTAGGGACTCCTGTCAGCAGTCATAGGACGAAAGAAAAGGAAGTGAGGAAGAAGCTAATCACGACAGAGAAGTCTTTTCAGTTGAGGAATGAGATACGGAGTAAGCCCAGGAAACCAAGCTCATTATTCATCATTTTGATTTCTGCTTCTTGCCACTGTGATCATAAGGACTAACTCCTCTATGGAAAATGAGGGATGTAGTTGAAAGAACTATTGATAAATAAGAACTATTGAAACCACTGAGTTTCCACCGGGAATGAAAATAATAGAATATGGCTGAGTTCTCTACCATCAATGAGACAATCTAAGCAGGGGTAGAACATCAAGATTCAATTCTGATTCACGAGGAAGCCATTGGCTTTGGATCTTAAGAATAGATACTACTAGATCCTTGAAGTTGAAGAGAAAAAGAGTTATGACACCCCCAATCTGAGCACACACACATCATGCACATGGATATGTGAACAGAGCTATGCATGTGGACACAGATAGCGACCAACTAGACAAGTTGCCCTGCAGACTTCAGAACAAAACTGGACATCTCAGAGAATGATGCTTTTAAAGCTTAGAGGGAAAAGAGTTCTGTGGGCAGGAGCTGCCATGGAAAGTTTCTTGGAGAAGATGGTCCTTTGCCAGGTAACCCAGAAGGATCTCTGACACTCTGACAGGAACACGGTGTTTAGAGAATCCAGTAGAACGAGTGTTGTGCTTAGTTAAAGGTGGTGTCTTCAGTGTAACTGAGCATAACTACAGTTTCTCTGTAGCTGATTGTCTTTCTATCTCTGAGGGGCTGATACATAAAAGAGGAAGTGATCATGTCCTGTGTGGTCAGTGGCTGAGCACCCAAGACAGAAGTGCAAGGAGAGAGGCAGGCTTTGGTACAGAATGAGGACAAACCTTCTGACCATTAATGTCCTCTGCAAGTGTAGAAGCGTTTTGAGGAAGTGGAAGGCTCCCTTTCACTGGGCCACTTTTTTCTGGATGTGACGTGTAACTGCTTTCTTTCCCTGGCTCCCTCATAGATCACTGCCATACTCTATGGATTAGTTGTTTATTGTTCCATAACACATGACTCCAAAACTTAGTGACCTAAAGCACCATGTATGTATTGTCTCACATTTTCTGCGGGTCAAGATAGCATCATAGATTAGATGGATCATCTGTTTCAGGGTCTTCCACAAAGCTATGCTTAAGTGTTGGCTAGGACTGCGATCTCATCTGAAGTTTCCACTGGGAAAAGATTTACTTCCAAGCTCACTTGTGTGGTTGACAAAGTTCAGTGTCTTATGATTATGACTGAGGACCCCAGGTCTTTGTTGTCTGTTGGCCACAGACCTCCCCTAGTTCCTTGTCACGTTTGTCTCTCCCATCTTTCGGCTTGCTTCACCAAAGGCAGCATGAGAGAGTATTCTTTTGGTTAGAAGCAAGTTGTTCAAAGGGAGGGGATTACACAGGGCCATGAATATAACAGGAGGCAAGAATAACTGGGGCCATCTTAGATGGTGCTATTATACTCCAGATTCCACCAACATAGGATGTCTTCCCTCGAGCTGTGCAATTCCTCCTGCTCCATGATACTTTTCAAACAAATGACTTGTTGAGGTTATAAAGTAATATATAGGCCCAAGACCTGTGCTAAACTGTCCCCAAGATGGTTTTCCCTTCCTCCCATCCCTTGTCTGTATTTTCATGTGTAAATTCTCCTCCATTGATGAAAGCCTGACCAAAATCTTCCTCTTCCTTGAAGTTTCCCAGGGTTCTATGTGAAGTTCCCTCAAATGTCCCCTTGAGCACTTGGTTTAGAATCATCATGCCCACAGCTGCTGGTTCTACAACGCCATTCACAGAGGGCATTCCAAAATAATTTTTAGCTCTACAACTTCTTTTCAAGAATTTTTAGCAATTTGAAGTTTGCGGAAATTTAAGTGGAACATAAAAACACTTCTCCTGATGTCCTTCAGTGGCCAAGTGTGGAAAGCAATAGGAACAAAGGAAAGGAAGGCTTCCTAGAGTGCTTTCAGCATAATTGGATCTTGGGGACATCGTCCCAGAAGTATAAAAAGTTCCCTCACTTTGTATAATTTTACTTCCAAACTTTTAATCACTTTAGGGAGCATAGTAGCCCCAATTGTAGAACTGATTTGAAATTGCCTTTTACACTTACTGGTTGTTCATTTGGAAATTTTGCCTAAAACATAGAACTTGACAGGGTGGGAAGAACTAGCTTTCATTCCTTTCTTCACATCAGAAGTGCACACCTCAACCTGGTTTTTCAAACTGATGTTACTATTTCTGGCCCACATACTGTTCCAAGCCATAATGACCCTTTCTCAATAGGTTCCTGAGAAAGGTAAGTGAGGGTTATTACCAGAGTAATACTTAGCCTTTTATTAGCACTATAACATTTCTAACTTCTGATTTGATTTTCCAAGGGGGTTAGTGCTTGAGAAGGGAAGAAGTGAAGCAATTTCAGTGACATCATAAAGATTGAGGACCATGCAGAACCCATTCTCATTGGGTCAGAAAAAGTAAGAAACCTGTGAAACTTTTCAGTCTTAAGTATTGAACTCACTTAACATCAGAGACTCACTTAGAAATAAGGTGGTCTCCGGGTTCAGAGCTTTTTCTGATGACTTTCCACAAACCCAGGAAATTTCTGGGTTTTTAAAGCTCAACCACCATCATATGAATGAGAGAAACTTAGAAACTTGGATCAGTATGAAGAATTTTCTGAGACTTCAGAGCTCTGCAAATATGGAGTGGGCTGTTTAGGAATGCAATGAGCTCTTCATTGCTAGAAGAGATCAAACTGAAACTGAAAAGCTGTGCATCAGTGTTGCACAGAAGAGGATCTACAATGGAAGGGAGGGTTGGATTAGATTATGTGGGGAGTATGATCAGTGTCAGGGTCCAAATCTGGAAGACATATCTAGCAACTGAGCCAAAGGCTCAAGAACGCTTATGTGCACTGGTTCCTGTGTGTACATTCACCCAGAAGGAAGGACATCCTGTAGAATGATAAGCAAAAAAAGCACTGCTTTAGTTACCTGAGAGAACTAAATTTCTAAACTAAGTTATGAGACAGTATAGGTTTCCTGGGCCAACCTTCTTTTTGTCCTCATGGAACATAAGATTCAAACTATTAGGGACATATCAGAATTTCCAGAGCATGAAGGTACCTTGGAAACCTCTTCCCTTTCCCTCATAGCTCTTCCTGTCCACTGTCCTCTTATCCTTAAAGACCCAGCTGGATTCTGTATCACCAAGGGAGCTTTCCATGACTACTTTCCCCACAAATACACAGGGTTCCTTTTAGTGCTCAGGCCTCTACTAAACCCTTCTGGTTCCCCTTCCTACTAAGTTGAGAGACCATTTAAACCTGGACCATGGGTCGCCCTGGTACTCATAGAAATTTGTTATACCTATATACCAGTTGATCAATAATTATTTTGGAGGATGGATGTTCACATATGAATGGATGGATGAATGGATTAATGGATAGAGGGAAGAATAGGTAGATGGATGGATGAGTAGATGGATGTATGAATGGATGGATAGATGGATAGATGAGTGGATGAGTGGATGGATGGAGGGATGGAGGGATGGAGGGATGGATGGATGAATGGATGGAGGGATGGATGGAGAGATGGATGGATGAATAGGTACAAAGCCCTGGGGATGATGTTGCCCATGAAAAGGAAGATCTTGGGAACAACAGGTGTATGTGTTCTATGTGAATTGTCTGGAGAGAAGAAATATCTACCAGATGAGGATTCACAGCAAAATCAGATGCCAACTGGTATCTGGCACAAAGTAGGGGAACATGGAGTAAACTTGAAGTTACTTTTCTGATGAAAATTTAATGAGATGAATTGCCACATAGACTATACCACTACTAAAATGAATGTGTTGTATTTTTGTTACTGACCAAATGCATTAAATTATCAGAGTCATCATTTTAAATCTTGTAAATTTGATATCCTATGGCCCCAAAATAATTTCTGATTTTCTTGGAAATAAATTATATTACAGGCTTTCAAAACTATTTTTTTCTTTTTGTAGAGACAGAGTCTCACTTTATGGCCCTTGGTAGAGTGCTGTGGCCTCACACAGCTCACAGCAACCTCCAACTCCTGGGCTTAAGTGATTCTCTTGCCTCAGCTTCCTGAGTAGCTGAGACTACAGGCGCCCGCCACAACGCCCGGCTATTTTTTGGTTGCAGTTTGGCCAGGGCCGGGTTTGAACCCACCACCCTCGGTATATGGGGCCGGCGCCTTAACGACTGAGCCACAGGCACCGCCCAAAACTATTTTTAATCATCGAACCGGACTGGAACTCCAGACCAGACCCCCTGGTCCTGTGAAGGCAAAGAATGTTGAATGTGGACTCTGAGACTTTCTTCAGTTGACAGAGACATGCAACATGGGAACTGCCAACCAGACAACCTCTGTGACAGAGTTTGTTCTCTTGGGCCTCTCTGCCCACCCAAAGCTGGAGAAAACATTCTTTGTGCTCATCCTGTCAATGTACTTGGTGATCCTGCTGGGCAATGGGGTCCTCATCCTGGCGACTATCCTGGACTCCCGCCTACATACGCCCATGTACTTCTTCCTGGGGAACCTGTCCTTCCTGGATATCTGCTACACAACCTCTTCAGTCCCCCTCATCCTTGACAGCTTCCTGACCCCCAGGAAAACTATCTCCTTCTCAGCCTGTGCTGTGCAAATGGCACTCTCCTTTGCCATGGGGTGCACAGAGTGTGTGCTCCTGAGCATGATGGCGTTTGATCGCTATGTGGCCATCTGCAACCCCCTTAGGTACCCTGTGGTCATGAGCAAGGCTGCTTACATCCCCATGGCTGCTGGCTCCTGGGTGGCTGGAACTTCTGCCTCCATGATTCAAACATCCCTTGCGATGAGGCTGCCATTCTGTGGGGACAACGTCATCAACCACTTCACCTGTGAGATCCTGGCTGTCCTGAAGTTGGCCTGTACTGACATCTCAGTCAATGTAATCAGCATGGGGGTGACAAATGTGATCTTCCTAGGGATCCCAGTGCTGTTCATCTCTTTCTCCTATGTGTTCATCATTGCCACCATCCTGAGGATCCCCTCAGCTGAGGGGAGGAAAAAGGCCTTCTCCACCTGCTCTGCCCACCTCACAGTCGTGGTCGTCTTCTACGGGACCATCCTCTTCATGTACGGGAGGCCCAAGTCTAAGGACCCACTGGGGGCTGACAAGCAGGACCTCGCAGACAAGCTCATATCCCTCTTCTATGGGGTGGTGACCCCCATGCTGAACCCCATCATCTACAGCCTGAGGAACAAGGATGTGAAGGCCGCTGTGAGGAACCTGGTATTTCAGAGACCCTTCACCCAGTGATGTTTAGAGGACAGATGTGCGTGTAATTTGTGTCTCTTGGCTGCTTTCACCCATGAAGCTTAGAAGAGAGTATTCCCTGAAGAAGACACAAGTGAAGAGTGATTACCAGAAAATCGAATTACTCGTGCAATGGAGCACTTTAGCTGTTATCGGACCCAGTTACCATGATGAAACCTAAAAGCTAGTAGGAGTGTGGCTAGGGGGATGGAAGAGGAGTGCTGCTGAAAAAATGAGGGATTTTTTTCCAATTCTCCACTGTTAAGTCTGATATCACCTTTGTGAGCAGATCACTTCTCTGGGGAAAAACCAGCTTAGTATCTTTCATGTTACAAAAAAGTAAACCAAGCTCTTACTCTTATAAGGAAGCACAGAGAAGAGTGTGGGACAAGACTTTACGACAAAATAGTATAAACAATTGCCATCATTGCAGATGAAATGGCATGTCCACAATTATTTCTGAGACTAGGGCTGAGAATGACGTTGGCCTTTTCCCTTTCCCTGGGACTCAGAAGGATTGGGACCAGGTAGAATCCATGAGGCCCATTTCCTTTGAGAGCAAGTAAGCTGGATCCTAGAACACTCAAGTGGAGAATCCCAGCCTGGGAGACTCATAGATGGTACTACATATCTAGTGCTAAGCTCGGTTTCTCTGTCCTTGGTAAGTCTTTTATAAGTACATAGTCTGGCCCTGTGGTCTGGAGAGTGACAGGATAGACCCCTGCGGGAAGAGCAGGGTGAGGCACCACAGCAGTTCGAGGAAAGGGAGCCAGGATGGTGACGGGGGACCAGCCAGGGTAGGAACTGTGGTTGGACCACTGACTGCTGGTGTCTGGAAGCTGAAAGGCTGAGCCAGCTCTTGACGTGGCTGAAGAGAGGCCCAGAGCAAGATGTGTAGGGATCTCAGCCAGTAGAGATGCAAAAAGAGGCAAAAATCTTGTGAAGGAGAGAACTTTTAGTTCTTGAGGCAATTGTATGGTTACTTTTTCCTGAGAGTCAAACATTTCTAGTGAAAACATATGCTCTCTGCCCGCCTTGCTTTGGCACCCTAGACTCCTCCTGTCTGAGCCACTGCCACCTCTCTGCAGTCCCACAGCACTCTCCTACCCATCCTGGGCAGAAACGTGGCCCCGAGTCACTGCCTGAGCAATCCCCTTTAAACAGTGTCCAGCTGCACGAGCCTGGGCATGTTCTGCCTCACTGCCAACACCACTAAGATCTGGCCCAGGTCAGTGTGAGTTTGACTTCCCCTTTGAGCACAGAGCCAGTCTACTCCCTCTTAGCTTGCTGCACAGAGGAGAGCATCACCTCTGGATAAATTTCAACTTTCATAAAGCAAGAATTGACTTTAAAATGAAACATCCTAGCAGAGCAAAATTTCTTTGCAACATCCTTCATTTTACTAGTTTTGACTTAAAGAACTCTGCCTAGTTCTCCACCCAGAGATCCTTCTACAGGACTGAGGGACGTGTTTCTCCAGCTGCTGGAAGTGCCACAGCAGACACCCTGTAGGTGTCAGCCATCTTTGGGAATTGGCTGCTCACCCAAGAGCAGGTCCCCTTCCTGGGGGCAGCCTATACCCAGTGACTGATGAAAGAATATAAACTTCTTTCCACACTTCAGGACAATTCTGATGGCCATCCCTGTGCCAAGTTCTTCCACAGGATTGGCCAAAGCCTTTGTTGAGACTGTGTCAGTACCCAGTATCCCTGTCTTCCCAGTCCTGCTTCCTTTCCTTCTACAAGTTGGTCCCAAGGGCCTTCTTAATAAGCCCATTGCACCATAATCTCTGTATCAGAGTCTCCTGCCCCGGGAACCAAACCATGGCAACAAGCAAACGCCAGAGCTTAAGTAATGCTCTCTTTTCAGAATCCATGGGCACTGGCAATACCTATCAAAACCACACAAAATAGTTGGGTGGGGCATTATACTGTTGCATTAGCATAAGAAGCTTTGGATCTGGCCTTAGATTCCAGCTCCTTGATTTACCATGGTTGTAGCCTTACACTTTGTTTTATATTTTAGATTACATCCCTGAAATCTGGCCAAAACCCACACCCTGCCCACCACCCTCAGTCAATGCTTCCCAATCTTTGTCCTGCCACGAAGCCCTTGAAAATTAATGGGATGTGCATGGCACCTGGGTAAGTGGATGAGTCTCCTTCTCATGGCTGAAGGCAATTCCCCTGAGGGCTTAGGTCACTACAGGTCCTGCTTGGTGACTCTAGTAGGACCCAGACCTTGGCACATCTGTATGTAGCCTGTGGCACATTGGCTACAAAATTCTGCCTGAGGCAGAATATCTCTTCCCCTAGCACCAGCCAAGAGGACAGTCATGCTCTTTCCTCTGACCACAGGTTAAGTGGGGACTTGGCTCATCATATTTTCTCTCCAAGGAATGTGGAATTTGGATATAGAGACACCTCTTAGTTGGCACAGGGCTCTTAGACCATGTAAGGCCAGGACTAGTGTGGCCATGTGGATAGCAAGGAAGAGAAAGCTGATCTGGAGGGGATGAGAAAGCAAACACACAGAGAGAACCACACATGAAAACAGAAACACGGGCTGAAGCACATGAGCTAAGTCTTAGAGCAGTCTTTGTTTTCAATGGGAATATTTAAACCTATAGAAAGGTAGAGAGAATAACACTTACTCATCACCCAGATCCAGTGATGATCTGTTCATGGCCAATCTTCTTCATCCATATCCATATGGCTTATTTCTCCCTCTCCTTAATTTTTTTTTGAAGCAAATCTCAGATGATAATAGCATTTTATCTTGAAATATTTCAGTATTTATATCCAAAAATGACTAGCACTCTTGTAAAAATATAAGCAAATTACCATTATCTCACCTAAAATGTGGCAATAATTCCTTTGTATCATAAATTACCCAGCACTTATATTTCCAGAAATGTCTTATAAATGCTTTAATTATTTCAATTTGTTTAACTGAACCAGGTCCAAATGAGATCATACATTATTCGTTTCTTTAATCTACATTCTTTTTTTCTCTCTCTCTTTCCCTCTCCCTGTGTTCCTTCCCCAATGCCTTTTGAATTATATTTTTTGAAGGGAATAATTTCTTTCCCTCTGTGGGGAACTGTACATTTTACCACAGTCTAATTTTACTGATGGCAGTTCTCTGGTGTCTGTCTCTGTGTTTCCCATGCATTGGAATCAGATGTGGATACTTGAGAGCTTTTCATTTTAGTGGAGTTAGGAGCTCATGGCTCCTGAGACCTTTTGCATGGCCATAGTATGTTTGATGACTTGCTAGCTTTCTAGTATGTCAAGATATTATAGGCTCAATGTTCACACTTCCCCTCCAGACCTAGAAACAACTATTTTCTCTAAGGAGCTCATTTCCTTTAGTGGGGATGATATTTTGAAGTCATAACCTGGGTGCTAGGGGTCCTATTGATTTTTTCATAACTTCTGAGTCTTTTCAATGGAAAGAGGAAAGAAAATATACATTTGATCCTGTAATCCCATTACTGAGCATCTACCCAGAAGGAAAAAAATCCTTTTATCATAAGGACACTTGCACTAGACTGATTATTGCAGCTCAATTTACAATAGCCAAAATGTAGAAACAGCCTAAATGCCTACCAACCCAGGAATGGATTAACAAGCTGTGCTATATGTATACCATGGAATACTATTCAGCCATTAAAAAAATGTAGACTGGAGTAGGGTGCTAGCCCTATATGGCAAGGGTGGCAGGTTCAAACCCAGCCCCAGACAAAAAACTGCCAAAAAAAAAAAAAAGAGAGAGACATTATATCCTTTGTATTAACCTGGATGGAAATGGAACACATTATTCTTAGTGAAGCATCACAAGAATGGAGAAGCATGAATCCTATGTACTCAATTTTGATATGAGGACACTTAATGACAATTAAGGACACAGTGGGGTGAGGGAAGGGGAGAGCAGAGAGAGCAAGAAGGAGGGAGGGGTGGGGAAAGGAAAAGCAGAGAGAAGGAAGGAGGGAGGGGGTGAGGTCTTGGTGTGTGCCACACCTTTGGGGGGCAAGAAACGATTGTAAGAGGGACTTTACCTAACAAATGCAATCAGTGTAACCTGGTTTCTTGTACCCTCAATGAATCCCCAACAATAAAAAAAAGAAGAAAATATATATACACATATATTTGAATTGTATGCATGTATGGCATATGATGATTAGATCAAATCTATAATTAATAATGTATAAAATTCAAATTAAGAGCTGCAGAATTTTTACCTAGCCTCATTGATTTTATACTTGTATCTCTTTCTTCCATGTACTATCTATATTCTCATTCCAGAAAAATTTGGAGATGGCTTAAAATTATACAAATGTAATAAGATGTCAGTAGCTAACATAAGAGCACAACTTCTATAAAGAATAGAGGTGAGTCAGGCTGTCTGGCAGTGTGTGCCCCTGTGTGCATGAGTCTGGAGCCAATTGTAATAGCAGCTGAGAGTGTGGGCTGTGGGTTCTTCTCTCCTACTTATTCCTGAGCTTCCTACAGGAGACCTAAGTCTGTGAGTGGGGCACTAGTGAGCACTAAGCTGGGGAAGCGTAGCAAGAAAGACGTAAGCAGGGAGAGAAAGACTCAAAAGCAGAAACTCAGGACATCTTGCAGCTTAGGAATGACTTCCTTAAATCTTGGTGAGGACACTCAAAGATCTCTGCTCACCAAGGGGTGACAGACAGGTGGCAAAGAACAGCACATGCTGGGCATGGTGGCTCACAACTGTAACCTCAGCATTTTAGGAAGGGAAGGTGGGAGGATCTCTTGAGGCCAGGAGTTTATGACCAGCTTGGGCATCATAGCAAGACCCCATCTCTAAAAAAAAGTTTAAATTAGCTGGGCCCAGTGGTGTGCACTTGTAGTCCTAGTTACTAGGTAGGCTGAGGCAGGAGGATCCCTTGAGCTTAGGAATTATAAGTGATAGTGAGGCATGATCATGCTGCTGTACTTCAGCCTGGGTGACAGAGCAAGACCGTATCTCTAAATAAATAGAAAAGGGGAGATGTGATGCAGACAATCATCTTTACTCATCAGAGAAATGTAAATGAAAACCACTCTGAGATATCATCTAACCCCAGTAAGATTAGCCCACATCGCAAAGTCCCCAACTGCAGATGGTGGCGTGGATGTGGAGAGAAGAGAACACTTCTACACTGTTGCTGGTATTGCAAACCAATACAGCCTTTTTGGAAAGAAGTATAAAGAATCCTCAAAGAACAAAAAGTAGACCTTCCATTTGATCCTGCAATCTCATTACTACCCTGTTTCCCTGAAAATAAGACAGTGTCTTATTTTAAGTTGTGCTCCCAAAGATGCGCTAGGTCTTATTTTTAGGGGATGTCTTATCTTTCCTGTAAGTAGGTCTTATTTTCGGAGGATGTCTTATTTTCGGGGAAACAGGGTAGGTATCTACCCAGAAGAACAAAAATCATTTTACCACAAAGATATCTTTGCACCAGAATGTTTATTGCAGCTCAATCCATAATTGCCAAGTCATGGAAGCAACCCAAATGCCCATCAACCCATGAATGGATCAACAAATTGTGGCATATGTATACTATGGAATACTATTCAGCCATTATAAAAGATGGAGACTGTACATTTTTTACATTTACCTGGATGGAGTCTAAATACATTCTTCTTAGTAAAGTATCACAAGAATAGAAAGAATAAATATCCAATGTACTCAATACTAATATGAAACCAATATATAAACAATTACAGGCTTGTATGAACAATAAACCACAAATACAATCTAATACAGGGGTAAGGGGAGGAAAGAGAAGAAAGGAGGGAGGGAGAAGGACAATTGGCAGAAGGAGGGAGGACATGTGATGGAATCTCAACTAGTGTGCACAATACGAGGGTGTATAACATCCCCCCTGGGTGAGGGGTTCTTTTACAACTGGAACTTTACCCTGTAACTTTACCCTGTAAGTGAGAACAATATAATCTAAAAATTTGTATCCTCATATTAATTTGAAATAAAAAGGTTAACAAAGTGCGTATCTATGTCTGTGTCTAATCTTAAACCAGTGATTCTCATTCATGAGTGGATTAAGAACATGTGGTATATGTACACTATGGAGTAGTACTCAGCCATAAAAAAGGATACAACAATTTGGATGTAACTGGAGACTAATATCCCAAAGTATCTGAAGAATGGAAAAACAAATACCAAATGTACATTGTATTAGATTGAAACTAACAGATGGGCACACATGTGCATAGAGGGGAGTACATAGTAAAACTTATTGGAAATCAAGTGGAGGAGGGATGACGGTGAAGGGGAGGGGCAAAAAACCTACCTAATGGGTCCAGCAAACACTATTTGGGTGATAGGCACACTTATAGATGTTACTCAAGCATTACAAAAGCAAACCATGTAACAAAAACACTTGTACCCCCACTTTTTTTTTTTTTTGAGATAGAGTTTCACTTTGTCACCCTTGGTAGAGTGCTTTGGTGTCACAGCTCACAGCAACCTCAAATTCTTGGGCTTAAGTGATTCTCTTGCCTCAGCCTCCCAAGTAGCTGGGACTACAGGCACTTGCCACAATGCCCGGCTATTTTATTGGTTGCAGTTCTCATTGTTGTTTAGCAGGCCCGGGCCAGGCTCGAACCTGCCAGCCTCTATGTATATGGCTGGTGCCCTATCCATTGAGTGCTGCCCCCCCTTAATATTTTGAAATAAAAAAGAATGTTTTACGTTTTATAACTAGTTAAATTTTTATAAATTGAATTGTTAAACTGTCACCTATTGATTCTACATGCTAGAATTACCAAAAGGTAATTTTCCTTGGACTATGCTATGCATGCAAAGAAAACAATATCTAACAAAAATTTTAAATTAAAAAAATATGGCATCTGGGCACTGTGAGTCTGGTGAGATAGGACTCCAGGCATCTCTGGCTGGTGGGATCTGCCTATCATCCTCACCCCTGTGAGGATACAGGGAGTCAGCAAGAGACTTCTGGACCCCAAGAGGAAGACTCAAACGGTGGAAAAACAGCAAGTGGTTGCGTGTGTTCAATCTGTCTAAACCCACCCACAACTGTAAGTTCAGTAGCAGCAAGACTGCAAACCAGAAAGGCCTTACCTGTGAACTGTTTTGGTGTCTTTGGACTTGGCACTCAGTTGAACTGCCTTGGGGAGAGCCTGAGTGGGAGTGCGGAGAATTTTGGCCGTTGTCTAGGGCCCCAGTCTGAGCTGCTGAGCCAGACGGAGCTAATACTGTTTGGCTGTGGGTCACAGGGAGCCATTGTGAGCAATCTGCCCCGGCAAGCTCCGCCCTCAGGGTCGCAGAGCTAGAATCCGGTGGGAGCTGGTAACCCAGTGACCAAGTAGCCTAAGGGTGGGGTCTGAGCCGCCTTGTAGCCCTAACCCTCAGGGGCAGACTGAGACCGGTTTTGGCACACTGGGTAAGTGGATAGCCACTTCAGCAGTGATTCCAGCGACAAGCACTTTCCTGGGAAAGCTTCTGCTCAGCAAGTTTACAAGTTCAAAGTGCCTTTTAAGTGGGCTGAAGAGAGATTTAGGGTGTCTACCTGCTGGGGTTTGAGAAATCAGCAGCCTCCAGTCGTATCAGAACTGTGATTAACATCTCATACCCCAGAAGACCACGTGTTGCCCAGACAATATTCAATAACATATACATACTGCTATGTTTTTGGTTGTGTTTTTTTTTTTGTTGTTGTTGTTGTTTTTGTTTATTTTGATGTTGTTGATGTTGTTTTGTTTTTTAATTTCAACCTTTTCCATACAGATCCTTTTTCTTTCTCAATTTTTCTAGTTTAATTATAATTTCCCATTGCTGCCTTTTTCAATAACTAAAACTTCAATTTTGCTAGTGTTTCTACTGCTATTATTTGGTTTTTCACCCAATTTTATCCCATAAAGTTTTCCGTTTGCTTGTTTTGGGTTGATTTATAGCATTTTTGTCTTTCCTCTCTACTTGGTGGAGGTGGGGTACTGTGTCTGATCAGGTTAACAAAGAGCTGCTAACCTCAAGGGAACCATCCAACTGGGCACCCCCAGAAGGTGGGTTTTTTTTTAAGGTTGTGTCAAAGTACCCTACTGTACACTTATATTGCCCTGTCTCCCTCTTTCTGTGCCTCTCTTCTTTTTGTCAATATTCCTTTTACCCACCCCCTCTCCTTTCTCTATTTTTCTTTTTTTTTTTTTATCACTCGGTCCTCCTTTCTTTCATCCCTTTTTTGCTCTTCAACCTTCTCACCCTTCTGGTCCTGTAACCCTTAGTTCACAGGCACGAGAACTTAAAGAGCAAGAGGAAGTGAAAGGAAAACTAGGGCAAGGAAACAGATAAAAGAAATCACTCATGAGGAAGAATAAGCAGAAAACTCCAGGCAACATGAAGAACCAGTCCAGAACAACCCCGCCAAAGGGACCATGAGGTAGCTACTGCAGAGAATTCCACCTATACGGAAATGTTAGGAATGACAGAAAGGGAATTTAGAGTACACATGTTGAAAACAATGAAAGAAATGATGGAAACAATGAGGGAAACCGCTAATAAAGTGGAAAATAACCAAAAGGAAATCCAAAAAACAGAATCAAATAAGAGATGAACGATATGAAGAATATAAAAAGGATATAGCAGACCTGAAGGAACTGAAACAGTCAATTAGGGAACTTAAAGATGCAATGGAAAGTATCAGCAACAGGTTAGACCATGCAGAAGAAAGAATTTCAGAGGTAGAAGACAAAGTTCTTGAGATAACTCAGATAGCAAAAGAGGCAGAAAAGAAGAGAGAGAAAGCAGAACGTTCACTGTCAGAATTATGGGACTTTATGAAGTGTTCCAACATACGAGTTATAGGAATTCCAGAAGGGGAAGAAGAATGCCCCAGAGGAATGGAAACCATACTAGAGAATATTATAAAAGAAAATTTCCCAAATATCACCAAAGATTCTGACACACTGCTTTCAGAGGGCTATCGGACCTCAGGTCGCCTCAACTCTAACCGAGCTTCTCCAAGACACATTGTGATGAACCTGTCCAAAGTCAAGACAAAAGAAAAGATTCTGCAAGCTGCCAGAATAAGTAAGCGCCAGTTGACCTACAGGGGCAAATCCATCAGAGTGACCGCAGACTTCTCTAATGAAACTTTCCAAGCAAGAAGACAATGGTCATCTACCTTTAATCTACTTAAACAGAACAATTTCCAGCCCAGAATTCTGTACCCTGCTAAGCTAAGCTTCAAAATTGACAGAGAAATCAAATCATTTACGGATATGCAAACATTGAGGAAATTCGCCACAACAAGACCAGCTCTACAGGAAATACTTCAACCTGTTCTGCACACTGACCACCACAATGGATCAGCAGCAAAGTACGAACTCAGAAATTAAAGGACATAACCTAACCTCCACACTGATGCAAAAGATAAAACTAAGCAATGGACTCTCACAAAATAAGACAAATAGAATACTACCACACTTATCAATTATCTCAATAAATGTTAATGGCTTGAATTCCCCACTGAAGAGACATAGATTGGTTGACTGGATTAAAAAACACAAGCCATCCATTTGCTGTCTGCAAGAAACACACCTGGCTTCAAAAGACAAATTAAAACTTCGAGTCAAGGGTTGGAAGACAATTTTCAGGCAAATGGAATTCAGAAGAAAAGAGGAGTTGCAATCTTATTTTCAGATACATGTGGATTTAAAGCAACTAAAGTCAAAAAAGACAAAGATGGTCACTTTATATTGGTGAAGGGAAAAATACAACAAGAAAACATTTCAATTCTAAATATTTATGCACCCAATTTAAATGCTCCCAGATTCTTGAAGCAGACCTTACTCAGTCTGAGCAATATGATATCTGATAATACCATAATAACAGGATACCTTAACACTCCTCTTACAGAGCTGGACAGATCCTCTAAACAGAAATTAAACAAGGATATAAGAGATTTAAATGAGACCCTAGAACAACTGTGCTTGATAGACGCATATAGAACACTCCATCCCAAAGATAAAGAATATACATTCTCCTCATCACCCCATGGAACATTCTCCAAAATTGATCATATCCTGGGACACAAAACAAATATCAACAGAATCAAAAGAACTGAAATTTTACCTTGTATCTTCTCAGACCATAAGGCACTAAAGGTGGAACTCTAACAAAAATGCTCGACCCCACCCAAAGGCATGGAAATTAAACAATCTTCTGTTGAATAACAGATGGGTGCAGGAAGAAATAAAACAGGAAATCATTAACTTCCTTGAGCATAACAACAATGAAGACACAAGCTACCAAAACCTGTGGGATACTGCAAAAGCAGTTTTGAGAGGAAAATTCATCGCTTTAGATGCCTACATTCAAAAAACAGAAAGAGAGCACATCAACAATCTCAAAGAGATCTTATGGAATTGGAAAAAGAAGAACAATCTAAGCCTAAACTCAGTAGAAGAAAAGAAATATCCAAAATCAAATCAGAGATCAATGAAATTGAAAACAAAAGAATCATTCAGAAAATTAATGAAACAAGGAGTTGGTTTTTTGAAAAAATAAATAAAATAGATAAACCATTGGCCAGACTAACGAGGAATAGACAAGTAAAATCTCTAGTAACCTCAATCAGAAATGATAAAGGGGAAATAACAACTGATCCCACAGAGATACAAGAGATCATCTCTGAATACTACCAGAAACTCTATGCCCAGAAATTTGACAATGTGAAGGAAATGGATAAATATTTGGAATCACACCCTCTCCCTAGACTCAGCCAGGAAGAAATAGAGCTCCTGAACAGACCAATTTCAAGCACTGAGATCAAAGAAACAATAAAAAATCTTCCAACCAAAAAATGCCCTGGTCCAGATGGCTTCACTCCAGAATTCTATCAAACCTTCAAAGAAGAGCTTATTCCTGTACTGCAGAAATTATTCCAAAAAATTGAGGAAGAAGGAATCTTCCCCAACACATTCTATGAAGCAAACATCAACCTGATACCAAAACCAGGAAAAGACCCAAACAAAAAGGAGAATTTCAGACCAATCTCATTCATGAATATAGATGCAAAAATTCTCAACAAAATCCTAGCCAATAGATTACAGTTTATCATCAAAAAGTCATTCATCATGATCAAGTAGGCTTCATCCCAGGGATGCAAGGCTGGTTTAACATACGCAAGTCCATAAACGTTATCCACCATATTAACAGAGGCAAAAATAAAGATCACATGATCCTCTCAATAGATGCAGAAAAAGCATTTGATAAAATCCAGTATCCTTTTCTAATTAGAACACTGAAGAGTATAGGCATAGGTGGCACATTTCTAAAACTGATTGAAGCTATCTATGACAAACCCACAGCCAATATTTTACTGAATGGAGTAAAACTGAAAGCTTTTCCTCTTAGAACTGGAACCAGACAAGGTTGTCCTCTGTCACCTTTACTATTCAACATAGTGCTGGAAGTTCTAGCCAATACAATTAGGCAAGACAAGGAAATAAAGGGAATCCAAATGGGAGCAGAGGAGGTCAAACTCTCCCTCTTTGCTGATGACATGATCTTATACTTAGAGAACCCCAGAGACTCAACCACAAGACTCCTAGAAGTCATCAAAAAATACAGTAATGTTTCAGGATATAAAATCAATGTCCACAAGTCAGTAGCCTTTGTATACACCAATAACAGTCAAGATGAGAAGCTAATTAAGGACACAACTCCCTTCACCATAGTTTCAAAGAAATGAAATACCTAGGAATATACCTAACGAAGGAGGTGAAGGACCTCTATAAAGAAAACTATGAAATCCTCAGAAAGGAAATAGCAGAGGATATTAACAAATGGAAGAACATACCATGCTCATGGATGGGAAGAATCAACATTGTTAAAATGTCTATACTTCCCAAAGCAATCTACCTATTCAATGCCATTCCTATCAAAATACCAACATTGTACTTTCAAGATTTGGAAAAAATGATTCTGCATTTTGTATGGAACCGGAAAAAACCCCATATAGCTAAGGCAGTTCTTAGTAATAAAAATAAAGCTGGGGGCATCAGCATACCAGATTTTAGTCTGTACTACAAAGCCATAGTGGTCAAGACAGCATGGTACTGGCACAAAAACAGAGACATAGACACTTGGAATCGAATTGAAAACCAAGAAATGAAACTAACATCTTATAACCACCTAATCTTCGAAAAACCAAACAAGAACATACCTTGGGGGAAAGACTCCCTATTCAATAAATGGTGTTGGGAGAACTGATGTCTACATGTAAAAGACTGAAACTGGACCCACACCTTTCCCCACTCACAAAAATTGATTCAAGATGGATAAAGGACTTAAATTTAAGGCATGAAACAATAAAAATCCTCAAAGAAAGCATAGGAAAAACACTGGAAGATATTGGCCTGGGGAAAGACTTCATGAAGAAGACTGCCAGGGCAATAGCAACAACAACAAAAATAAACAAATGGGACTTCATTAAACTGAAAAGCTTCTGTACAGCTAAGGAGACAATAACCAAAGCAAAGAGACAACCTACACAATGGGAAAGGATATTTGCATATTTTCAATCAGACAAAAGCTTGATAACTAGCATATATAGAGAACTCAAATTAATTCACATGAGAAAAGCCAACAATCCCATATATCAATGGGCAAGAGACATGAATAGAACTTTCTCTAAAGATGACAGACGAATGGCTAACAAACACATGAAAAAATGTTCATCATCTCTATATATTAGAGAAATGCAAATCAAAACAACCCTGAGATATCATCTAACCCCAGTGAGAATGGCCCACATCACAAAATCTCAAAACTGCAGATGCTGGCGTGGATGTGGAGAGAAGGGAACACTTTTACACTGCTGGTGGGACTGCAAACTAGTACAACCTTTCTGGAAGGAAGTATGGAGAAACCTCAAAGCACTCAACCTAGACCTCCCATTTGATCCTGCAATCCCATTACTGGGCATCTATCCAGAAGGAAAAAAATCTTTTTATCATAAGTACACTTGCACTAGACTGTTTATTGCAGCTGAATTTACAATCGCCAAAATGTGGAAACAGCCTAAATGCCCACCAACCCAGGAATGGATTAACAAGCTGTGGTATATGTATACCATGGAATACTATTCAGCCATTAAAAATAATGGAGGCTTTACATCCTTCGTATTAACCTGGATGGAAGTGGAAGACATTATTCTTAGTAAAGCATCACAAGAATGGAGAAGCATGAATCCTATGTACTCAATTTTGATATGAGGACAATTAATGACAATTAAGGTTATGGGGGGGAAGCGGAAAGAGGGACAGAGGGAGGGGGGTGGGGCCTTGGTGTGTGTCACACTTTATGGGGGCAAGACATGATTGCAAGAGGGACTTTACCTAACAATTGCAATCAATGTAACCTGGTTTATTTTACCCTCAATGAATGTCCAACAATAAAAAAAAAAAAAAAAAAAAAAAAACAATGGGCTGGTACCAGGGCTCATCCTGGTAATTCTAGCACTCTGGGAGGCTGAGGCAGGAGGATCCCTTAGTAGAGGAGTTTGAAACTAGACCAGTTTGAGCAAGAATGAGAACCTGTCTCTTAAAAATGAGAAAAATTAGTTGGGCTTTTTGGTGGGCATCTGTTGTCCCAGCTTCTTGGGAGGTTGAGTCAGGAAGATCACTTGAGCCCAGGAGTTTGAAACTGCTGTGAGTGAGGCTGACACTATGGCACTCTAGTCTGTCTCAAAAAAAAAAAAAAAAAAGTAGCAAGAAAAATGTAAACCAAAGTTATTCTTCCCCTATATTTTGTTTTGGAAATTATAGTTATTTTTTAAAATGTGATTTATGCTATGTGGTAATATATTGGGTGGTGCCTGTGGCTCAGTGAGCAGGGTGCCAGCCCCATATACCAAGGGTGGCGGGTTCAAACCCAGCCCCGGCCAAACTGCAACAAAAAAATAGCCGGGTGTTGTGGCAGGTGCCTGTAGTCCCAGCTACTCGGGAGGCTGAGGCAGGAGAATCGCCTAAGCCCGGGAGTTGGAGGTTGCTGTGAGCTGTGTGATGCCACGGCACTCTACTGAGGGCAATAAAGTGAAACTCTGTCTCTACAAAAAAAAAAAAAGATGTAATATATTTATTATTGCTGGCTTAGTGCTTGTAGCTCAGCCACTAGGGCGCCAGCCACATAGACTGAGGCTGGCAGATTCGAATCCAACTCGGGCCTGCTAAACAACAATGACAACAACAACAACAAAAATAGCCGGGCATTGTGGCAGCTCCTGTAGTCCCACCTACTTGGGAGGCTGAGGAAAGAGAATCGCTTAAGCCCAAGAGATTGAGGTTGCTGTGAGCTGTGATGCCTGGGCACTCTACCCAGGGTGACATAGTGAGACTCTGTCTCAAAAAAATTTTTTAATATTGTTAATTCTAAATATAAGAATAATTTTTCAATTTTAATTTCTAATATGGTGACTATTGATAGATATAATCTATATAAACAAAACCTCTTTGGAATGCTCAATAATTTTTTTTATTAAATCATAGCTGTGTACATTAATGCAATCATGGGGCACCATATACTGTTTTTATATATAATTTGACCTCTTTTCATCAGACTTGTTAACATAGCCTTCCCGGCATTTTCTTAGTTATTGTGTTAAGACATTTATATTCTACATTTACTAAGTTTCACATGTGTCCTTGTAAGATGCACTGTAGGTGTGGTCCCACCAATTACCCTCCCTCCACCCATCCTCCCCCCTCCCCTCCCCTCCCTTTCCCCTTTTCCCATATTCTTAGCTTATAATTGGGTTATAGCTTTCATATGAAAATCTATAAATTAGTTTCATAGTAGGGCTGAGTACATGGGATACTTTTACTTCCATTCTTGAGATACTTTGCTAAGAAGAATATGCTCCAGATCCATCCATGTAAACATGAAAGAGGTAAAGTCTCCATCTTTCCTTAAGGCTGCATAATATTCCATGGTATACATATACCACAATTTATTAATCCATTCGTGGGTTGATGGGCACTTGGGCTTCTTTCATGATTTAGCAATTATGAATTGGGCTGCAATAAACATTCTGGTACAAATATCTTTGTTATAATGTGATTTTTGTTCTTCTGGATATATACCTACTAGAGGAATTGTAGGATCGAATGGCAGGTCTATTTTTAGATCTCTAAGTGTTCTCCAAACATCTTTCCAAAAGGAACGTATTAGTTTGCATTCCTGCAAGCAGTGTAGAAGTGTTCCCTTTTCTCCACATCCACTCCAACATCCCTGGTTTGGGGATTTTGTGATATGGACTAATCTTACTGGAGTTAGATGATATCTCAAAGTAGTTTTGATTTGCATTTGTCTGATGATTAAGGATGATGAGCATTTTTTCATATGTCTGTAGGCTGTGCGCCTGTCTTCTTCAGAGAAGTTTCCCTTCAAGTCACTTGCCCAGCCTGAGATGAGATCACTTGTTCTTTTCTTGCTAATACGTTTGAGTTCTTGGATTCTGGTTATTAAACCTTTGTTGGAGACATAACCTGCAAATATCTTCTCTCATTCTGAGGGCTGTCTGCTTGCTTTACTGTCTAGTTGGCCTGTGCAGAAGCTTTTTAATTTGATCAGGTCCCAGTAGTGTATTTTTTATGTTGCTTCAATTGCCCAGGGGGTCCTCCTCATAAAATATTTTATGAGGAGGTTCAAAAGTTTTCCATGCAATTTCTTCTAGTATTTTTATAGTTTCATGTCTTAAGTTTAAATCTTTGATCCAGTGAGAGTCTATCTTAGTTAATGGTGAAAGGTATTGGTCCAGTTTCAGTCTTCTACAGGTCGCCAGCCAGTTCACCCAGCACCATTTGTTAAATAGGGAATCTTTTCCCCACTGAATGTTTTTAATTCGCTTGTCAAAGATCAAATAATGATAAGTATGTGGGTTAATCTCTTGGTTCTCTATTCTGTTCCAGACATCTACCTCTCTGTTTTTGTGTCAGTATCATGCTGTTTTGATCACTATTGATTTATAGTACAGTCTGAGGTCTGGTAGTGTGATTCCTCCTGCTTTGTTTTTATTTCTGAGTAATGTCTTGGCTATTTGAGGTTTTTTCTGATTCCATATAAAATGAAGTCTTATTTTTTTGAGATCTTTCAAGTATGAGAGTGAAGCTTTAATAGGGATTGCATTAAAATTATACATTGCTTACGGTAGTATGGACATTTTAACAATGTTGATTCTTCCCAGCCATGAGCATGGTATGTTTTTCCATTTGTTAACATTTTCAGCTATTTCTTTTCTCAGAATTTCACAGTTCTCTTTATAGAGATCTTTCATGTACTTTGTTAGATAAACTCTGAAATATTTCATCATATTTGGCACTACTGTGAACGGAATAGAGTCCTTGACTGTTTTTTCAGCTTGACTACTGTTGGTATATATAAAGGCTACAGATTTATGAGTGTTGATTTTGCAACCTGAGAAGCTGCTGAATTCCTTGATCACTTCTGAGAGTTTTGTAGTAGAATCTCTGGTGATTTTGAGATATACAATCATATCATCTGTGAAGAGGGAAAGTTTGATCTCTTCCGACCCTATATGGATACATTTGATTGCCTTTTGTTCCCTAATTGTGATGGCTAAAACTTCCATTACAATGTTAAAGAGCAGTGGAGACAATGGCCAACCTTGCTTGGTTCCTGATCTGAGTGGAAATGATTTCAGTTTAACTCCATTCAATACTCCATTGGCTGTCGGTTTGCTGTAGATGGCTTCTATCAGTTTAAGAAATGTCCCTTCTATACCAATTTTCTTAAGTGTTCTGATCATGAAGGGATGCTGAATATTATCAAAAGCCTTAAAGAAAGATGGAGACTTTACCTCTTTCACGTTTACATGGATGGAGCTGGAACATATTCTTCTTAGTAAAGTGTCTCAAGAATGGAAGAAAAAGTACCCAATGTACTCACCCTTATTATGAAACTAATGTAGGACCTTCACATGAAAGCTATATCCCAGTTATAAACTAAGAATAGGGAGGGAGGGGGGATGGAGGGGGAAGGAGGGGGATTAATGGGATTACACCTGCGGTGCATCTTACAAGGGTATATGTGAATCCTAGTAAATGTAGAATGTAAAGGTCTTAGCAAAATAACTAAGAAAATGCTACAAAAGCCATGTTAACTAATGTGATGAAAATGTGTCAAATGATCTATGAACCAAGTGTATGGTGCCCCACGATCATACTAATGTACACAGCTATGGTTTAATAAAAAAAAAAAAAATAAAAAAAAAAAAGAATGGACAAAAAAGTAAAAAAAAAAAAAAAAAAAGCTTTTTCTGCATCAATTGAGAGAACCATATGGTCTTTGTTTTTAATTTGTTTATGTGCTGAATTATATTTATAGATTTACATATATTGAACCAGCCTTTAGACCCTGGGATAAAACCCACTTGGTCATAATTGGTGTATAATTTGCTTAATGTGTTGCCGGATTCTGTTTGTTAGGATCTTGTTGAATATTTTTGCATCAATGTTCATTAGTAGTATTGGTCTATAATTCTCTTTTGTTATTGGGTCTTTACCTGGTGTGGGGATCAAGGTGATGTTTGCTTCATAGAATGTGTTGGGTAGTATCCTTCTTTTTCTATATTTTGGGAAAGGTTGAGTAATATAGGCACTACTTTCTCTTTAAAGGTTTGGTAGAATTCTGATGTGAAGCCATCAAGTCCTGGGCTTTTCTTTTTAGAAAGATTTTATATAGTTGATGGTCTTTCAGAACTTTATATATGCCTGTTCAACATTTCCACTTGATTCTGGCTAAGTCTTGGAAGGTGACGTGCTTCCAAGTATTGGTCAATTTCCTTCAGATTTTCATATGTCTGAGAATAAAGTTTCTTACAATATTCCTTAAGGATTTTTTGAATTTCTGAGGAGTCTGCTGTTATTTCGTCTTTGTCAATTCTGATTGATGAAATTAGAGATTTTACTCTTTTTTTCCTGGTTAGGTTAGCCAAAGGTTTATCTGTTTTATTGACCTTTTCAAAAAACCAACTTATTGATTTATCAATCTGTTGTATAATCCTTTTGTTTTCAATTTAATTTAATTCTGCTCTAATTTTGGTTATTTCTTTTCTTCTACTGGGTTTGGGGTTGGAATGTTCTTCCTTTTCCAGTTGCTTGAGATGTCCCATTAGGTTGTTAACTTCCTCTCTTTCTGTTCTCTTGAGGAAGGCTTGCAGTGCTATAAATTTCCCTCTTAGGACTGCCTTTGCGGTATCCCAGAGGTTCTGATAATTCATGTCTTCATTGTCATTTTGTTCCATAAATTTGGTAATTTCCTTCTTAATCTCATCTATGACCCAGCTATCATTCAGCATAAGGTTATTTAACTTCCATGTTTTTGTATGAGTGTGCAGATTCCTGTTGTTACCGAGTTCAACTTTTATTCCATGATGGTCCGAGAAAATGCAAGGAATAATTTCTATTCCTTTGAATTTACTGAAGTTATACTTCTGACCTAAGATGTGATTGATTTTGGAATATGTTCCGTGGGCTGATGAGAAGTATGTGTATTCAGTTTTGTTGGGATGAAATGTTCTATAGATGTCTGCTAAATCCAAATGTTGGATGGTTAGGTTTAAGTCGAAAATTTCTTTGCTCAGCTTCTTATTGGAGGATCTATCCAACACTGCCAAAGGAGTGTTGAAATCTCTGACTATTGTGGAGCTGGAGGAAATCAAGTTGCTCATGTCTGTTAGAGTTTCTCTTATAAATTGAGGTGCATTCTTGTTGGGTGGATAAATATTAATAATTGAAATCTCATCATATTGAGTATTACCCTTAAAAAATATGAAGTGACCATGGGGTTAAGACATGATTGCAAGAGGGACTTTGCCTAACAATTGCAGTCAGTGTAACCTGGCTTATTGTACCCTCAATGAATCCCCAACAATAAAAATAAATAAATAAATAAATACGAAGTGACCATTCTTATCCTTCCTTACTTTTGTTGGTTTAAAGTCTATTGTGTCTGCAAATAGAATTACAACACCTGCTTTTTTCTGATTTCCATTTGCCTGAAATATAGATGACCATCCCTTCACCCTGAGTCTATATTTATCCTTTAAGGTAAGATGAGATTCTTGTATCCAGCAGATATCTGGCCTGAATTTTTGTATTTAATCAGCCAACCTGTGCCTCTTTAGAGAACAATTTAAACCATTCACATTAATTGAGAATATTGATAAGCCTGGTAGAATTTTGGGTATCGAGTTTTTCAAAAATCCAATGGACATTTTTTATCATTTCACCACTGTGGAAGTTGGAATTTGATCAAAAGTTTCTAAGTGAGTTTACTTTTGTGGTGGAGGATTGGGCTGGTCATTATGGAGGATAGGTCTGAGAATATCCTGGAGAGCTGGTTTAGTTATGGCAAATTTCTTCAACATGTGAATGTCATTAAAATACCTAATTTCCCCATCATAAATGAAACTTGGTTTACCTGGGTACAGAATTCTGGGTTGAAAGTTATTTTGTTTTAGGAGATTAAAATTTGATTACCACCCTCTTCTAGCTTGAAAGGTTTCAGCAGAGGGATCTGCAGTCATTCTAATATTCTTCCCCTTGTAGGTTATGGTTTTCTTACATTTGGCTGCTTTCAGAATTTTCTCCTTCATATTAACTTTAGTGAAGTTAATTATGATGTTCCTGGGGGATGTCTTATTCGGGTTAAGTCATGCTGGGGTTCTGAAACTGTCTGCTATCTGAATTTCAGAATCTCTTGGCATGTCTGAAAAAATCTCTTTCATAATTTCATGAAGAAGAGCCTCTGTACCTTGTGAAGCCACTTTGTTGCTTTCAGGGATTCCTATCAGGCAAATATGAGTTTTCTTCGAATTATCCCAGAGCTCTCTGTGAAAACGATCCAGTTTTGCTCTCCGTTTCTCTTCCTCTTTCAGAGTTTGGGAGTGTTCAAAAGCTTTGTCTTCAATGTCAGAAATTCTTTCTTCTGCTTGCTCCATTCTGTTACTGAGTGATTCTACTGTATTTATCAGATCTTTGAGGGCTGCAAATTCTTGTCTCAATGTGTCAAAATCTTTGGTGATTTTGTCTTTAAATACGTTGAATTCTTGAGACAACTTTTGAAATGCTCCTGGAATTTCTGATTCCAACTTTTCCTCTATTCTATTAATCTTGTTTGCAATCTAAATTCTGAATTTGATTACTGACATCTTGACCATCTGTTTATGAATGGGATCTTCAGTTGTGTCCACTATATCTTTCCTTGGGGGTGTTGATCTACTTTGGTTATTCATGTTACCAGAGTTTTTCCACTGATTCTGCCCCATGATTATTTTACACCATTTGACTAGATGAGCAGATAAGAGAAGTTGGGTTGGGGACTCCAGGAGTAGTGCTTAACCAGCCCTTTGCCCAAAAGCTGGGACTGGTGCCTGTACCTTTTCCCCTAGAGCTTTCCCAAGGACCCATACAGTGCTACAGCCTAAGAAACTGGGGACCTGTTTGGTGTGGTGGGGCTAAGTGGCTCTGTCTTGTTTTCAGCTGGTTTTTGTCCTACCCTAGTGAATCAATTACTCTGAGTTTAAGTCTCAGCTGTGGAGAAATACCAACAATTATGTCACCCTGCACCCCACAGGCAACAATTGGAAAAGGAAAATCAAACCTTCCCACAATCACACACCCAGGATACCACTTGGATAGTCCTCAGGTGATTGGCCCAGTTTAAGAGGTCCAAATCAATTGTCTCAGTCAGCACCTATCTCAGGTGGGAGAGTTCAAAAGCTCTCCAGCAACTAAATCACAGGGGTCTGCTGGCAACTCAAGTATGACTCGCTCTGGTGCTCCGTGAGGTCAGGAGGACCCACCCAGCAAATAGCTTAGTCTGGGAAGATTGATGCCTCCTTCCCCACCTTGCACCTCTGTCACACCCAGTCCCTGATAACTCCACAGGGCTGTGACCCAGTTCCCTTCAATGAGCAGATACTCCAGGGGTTTGCGCCTGCCTGAATCACAGGGAGATCTATGTCTTTTCATCCAGGCCACTGCTCTCTGCCATTATCCAGCAGGGGGAGGTGAGGCCAGACAACCTCAGGTGCTTAATGGAGGCTGGGGAAGTTCATTCAGTTTCAGCCCTGTCCCTGATTGGTGTTGCTGACAGAACAGAACAACTTTGCAGAATTTGTTTCTGTGCTGCTGCCCAGTCTCGGTTGCAGTTTGTATTGGGGTGGCATGGTTAGGTGTCAGTTCTAGATTCTGCCTGCCCACCTTTGTCTCAGCTATGATGCCCTGAGGGTCGGGTGCATCTTAGGCTCAGTAAAGCGGTCCTCTGGGACAGCCCCACCCTGGGAGTTGCCATCTCTGCGTGTGTATTCTAGTCCCCGCTCCACCCAGCCAGTACCCCCTCAGGCAAACCCTTTACTCACAGGGCCTGCATTTCCGTACCAGATCTGTTCCACCAGTGGCTGCCACCAGAGAAGATGCCCAGCCTCCTCTGGTTGCCCAGAGAGACAGCTGGTGTGACTCCAGAATATCCAGGGGGGTGAGCCCTATTGTTGCCACTGTGGCTGCTGCTCTGTGCCTCAGGGCACCACCACTCCTGTATGGTTCCCTCTCAGCTGACCATCCTCTCCTTACTCCTGTGCCACAGAATCAGCACTGACCAACAGCGGTCCATGCCCTGTCCACACCTCTTGAGAAAATACCCAAGAATCTGGACTCTTGGGGGACAGGCCCCCAGACCTCGGAGTGAGAGTGGAGGGGAGTGCTGGGAGTTCAGAATTGCAGGTAGAGAACATATACAGCTTTATACAGTTTTATGCCTGGCAGGAGAGTGCCATGTTACCCTAGTAGGGGAAGTAGGTCCAGTTTTCAGACAGTCTCTCACGTGGGATAAAATGGGAGGATCTTTGAACTCTGCTCGCTTATTTGTATGGAGTACTGCAAGACATTCTCATGGGGGAGGGGACTCCCATCTGCTTGGCGATGGATTTTGTACCTTTTGTTTGTATCCTTGGGGTTGCAGCTCGCCTTAGCAGGGTTGATGTGCGTTCTTCAACCTTCTCTCTTGGCTCAGCTCTAATCCACCAGGTTACTTGCTAAACTTCTGTCCTTTAACTCTCCTTCTGGACGGGAGCCTCTGTGGAAAGCTGGCTCCAGTCAGCCATCTTGCTTCTGCCCCCTTGGAATGCTCAATAATTTTTAAGAATGTAAAGAGGGACTTCCAGTTTCTGGTCTGGCATTTAGGGATCTTGGAAGTTGTCACTCCATTCTAACAAGTGAGAAGCTGAACAACAACAACAAAAAAAACCCCAAATCTTCTTGTATATGTTAGAGAGATGTGAAGTCATAGGGAAAATCACTTTCTCTGAAACTTGAGAGACAGAGAGGAAGACTCAGAGAATCACAACTTACCAGAGAAGAAATCCATAAATAGAAGCCTTTTTTTTTTCTTGAGACAGCACTTTGTTCTGATGCCCAGATTTAAGTCATCACAGCATAGCATCACAGCTGACTGCATCCTGGGACGCCTGGGCTCAAGCTTCAGTCTACGACTACAGGCATGCACCATCATGCTTCACACACTTGATCTTAGCCAAAAGGCCGAGAAGCGATGCACCATCAAGCTTGACTAATTTTTTGTTTTTTTGTAGAGATGGGGTTTCTCACTATATTGCTCAGGCTGATCTTGAACTCATGGTTTCAAGCAGTCTTTCTGCTTCAGCCATTCAAAGTGCAGTGCTGGGATTACAGGCTTGAACCACCATACCCAACCTACACAAAAGATTTCTTTTCTTTCTTTCTTTTTTTTTTTATGATTTTCATTTTTTTTCTAATTTTATTTTTACTTTTGCAGGATTTTTTTTGGTCAGAGCCAGGTTTGAACCCACCACCTCTGGTATATGGGGCCAGCGCCCTACTCCTTGAGCCACAGGGGCCACCCACACAAAAGATTTCTTATCTCTTTATCCTCAGTAACTGTGGATAGACACAGAATGAGGAGGTAGTTGAAAGAATGTTAAAAAACACTTCAGTCCCCAGTCCCCTGTACTAGCTAAATAATTTCTTCTTCCTCTTTCCTCTGATTATTTTTTGTTTTGTGTCTCGCTCTTAGTTTTGAAATCCTGTCCTTGGTCCACCTTGCTCTTTATCTCAGATCTATCCCTAAGCCCTATAATGTCTTCTCCTACAATGTCTCCCACATTGGCCCCCACATGCCCTTCCTCCTCTGACTTGTCTCTGCTCCCTGGCTCCCATACAAGTTAGGGGCACTTGGAAAATATCTCACAGAGTGTAGCTGTCATCAAAATCTTTCTGGAGGTCAGAGGCCCTGCCTTTGTAATTTCTGCTCTTTTTCCAGTGCCTGGTGGTGGCCCATTGCAGCTCCCTGATTTTAAGGGCAGGAACCAGGTCTGGTCAGCTGTGGATACATGCTGAGAGGCTGCAGGGAAGGCCTGGAAGGATGATCCACGTATCTGTCTTGGCCAAGGCAAACCTTTTCCCTCTTGTTTTGACACTTAGCTTTTCAAAGACAAGTGGCAGAGCCCTCACAGACAGACATAATATTATGGTCAAAGCACAGTCAGAATTTAGTTATTGCCTCTACTTCCCGAAAGGTCAGCAAGGACAGGTTGGGAACTTTCTAAGCTAAAGAACTTTCTTCTGTTGTGAGAGTTAAAATTTACACAGAACTGCCTGCAGTTGGGTTTGTGGGACACAGGCCTAAACTCCTGAGGCCTTTCATCAAACTTTAAATTGCTTCTGGGATTAAAACCAGCCCCTGAACAACCAGAGCTCTAAACTGCTCCATGGCTCCTTGATAGGACCTCTGGAGAGCAGGGTGAGGGGCAAGGAGCTCACGGTGCCTTCCCTGAGCATCAGGCTGCGCACGGTCCTGGAGGGCTCCTTTCCTTTGTTACCTCACCAGGCCTGGAGCCGCTCAGGACAGTGAGCAGGTAGAGCCCCTCCATGTGCAGCCAACCATAAGTTTCCTTTCTCTTCCTGTGAAATCTGAAAGCACTGCTTAGATTTGAGAGACAACTAAGCAGGACTTGCTATACGTTTCTCTGTGTGGCCCCAACAGACAGGGCTAGGCTGGGGACAGTCACTGCAGACAATTGAAACAATCACTTCCTAAGCCTGGAGTCCTACCAGCACCCTCCCTGTCAAGAGATCTTCTCTCTAGGTAAGTGCCTGCCACCATCATGGACTCATCTTATGCTGGCCAAACCTTCTTCAGGTAGGTGGAGAGATAGAGCAAAGGCAGTTGTGAATGGGACCTTGGTCATAGCTTCCATATCTCTGAAGGTCTTCCAGAGGGGAAAGGGAGCGAGCATGTTCTGGGAGACTAGGTCAGTATGGGGATGGGGCACAGTGGGGCTGGAGTGGGGGATGACATTAGAAGAAGGATGTTTCTGCTCAATGTAGTGAAACCTTTCTAGCAATTAACACTGTCCAGCAATGAAATGGGAGATGTGAGCTTCTTCAAGGTGTTTAAAGGAGAGAGAGGAAAATTGTGTTTTGTGGAGAGCATTCACAGAGTGGAGGGGGAGGAGGCAAGACCAGTTACTTTACAGCATTCTTGCCAAATCTTAGATTCTCCAGTCCATAGTACTAATATCTTTAAAACAGATATTTTCCCCCAAATACTTGTGATTGTCACAGTTATCTCCTCTGATATTTGTATGAGGATAGCTTCAAATTGTGCCCAGTTTCTCTTACCCAATCTTCTCCAACCAGCAATAGAGTAATTGTCACAGATGCAATGCATGGAGCTCAGGGATTTCACTGCACTCCCCCCCTTAAGGTAGATCTCTTAGAGAAAAAGGTGACACCTCTACTTTTCATGAGTGTCTTAGGGAAAGTGAAGATGACCAAGACCTCTTAGTTCTTTACTCCTTAGTGGACTTGGTCTGGCACAAATGGAGGGGCAAGAATATAATCACGGTGATGAGGGAAGGAGCCCTGGACAGAAGGTGAGGAACCACCTGGATCTGTCCTTGTTGTGGTCCTCTCTGAGTTCCTCTCTGAATTTCAGTTTCCTCATCTTTAACATGAGAAGTCAAGGCTTGAGGTTGTCTCTAATGTACTGGATCTATAGTTCTACATGACATTTTCTGCCTCCTTTGAGCAACCTCTCTGAGACTAGGGAAAATTGTCAGCTTTTCTTAGAAAAAGCATTACTATGGCATTGCAGTGGATAAATAGTCAACTCAGACATAGAAGGGCCCAGGGGTTGTGACATAAAACAGCTCCCAGAGCTCAGAATCCAGTCATAATGTTCCATTGGGAGGCATGAGGGACACTAGTCCTTGGATTCTATCTCTGCCTCTTCAGGAGTCTGGAGCCAACTGTGGAAACTGCAGTACTGTGGACAAAAGCAGCGGTGTGGGAAGGGGATATGGAATCACTTCTGTCGGGGTCTCTGTGATCTATTGCCCAGAAACTCCCTCTTAACAGTGCAACTAAGGGAGGTCAACAGCCAAACTCAGAAATGAAATACAAACCAGGAATCAAGTAACAAATATAAATGCTCACCAGACCCTAATCTCCTGACCTCTGCTTATCGCATTCTCTCTGCTTAGGATTCCCTATGGAGCTAAATTATTATCAGAAAGTTATTATATGCATATAAGCACCGAATTAGGGCCAGGTGAATGAGATGGTGTCAGTGGCCAGCATCACTGATTGTGACCGTCTGCAATTCAAGAACAGGAGGACTGGCAGAGGGGCCCACTTTCCTGCTCAGTGATGGCATTTGCAGCAGGGACCCTCCATGTTCTTCTTTTATGGTCCTTCTGTAGAATCATTCACATATGGCCCTCCCTTCTGATGTGCTAACACTATTGATCTAACTAAAATGCTTTCATGTAACAGAGTTTCATTAGACTTCCAGGGTCTACTTTTTCTCCTTTTGACCTGAAATACCCCATGTAGCCTCTGTAGGCAATGAATTTTATCTCTTAGATCAGCAGTTCTACACCTTTGGGTCATGACCCACAAGAAGTGTACTAAAGGGTCACAGCTTCAGGAAGTTTGAGAACTACTGCCTTAGATTCTCACATTACAAGTAGGCATCTCAAAGGGTAAATTTAATTATCAGGCCTAGAAACATGTCATTGTAGACTCCATTGTATACTGTCTTTATAAACATGTGTTTGCTATCTTCAGTTGGCCTAAGAGGGGAAGTCAGAATTACAATGGAAGTGGCCAACGAATCTGCTGGCGCGGAATTTGTCTTGATGGGGCTGTCAGATCAGCCAAGGCTGGAGAAGACTTTCTTTGTGCTCATTCTGCTGATGTACTTGGTGATCTTGCTGGGCAATGGGGTCCTCATCCTGGTGACTGCCCTCACCTCCCACCTGCACACGCCCATGTACTTTTTCCTGGGGAACCTCTCTTTCCTGGACATTTGCTACACAACCTCTTCCATTCCTCTGGTCCTGGACGGCTTCCTCACTCCCAAGAAAACCATCTCCTTCTCAGCATGTGCTGTGCAGATGTTCCTCTCCTTTGCCATGGGAGCCACAGAATGCGTGCTCTTGGGTATGATGGCATTTGATCGCTATGTGGCTATCTGCAACCCCCTTAGGTACCCCGTGGTCATGAACAAGTCTGCTTATGTGCCCATGGCTGCTGGCTCCTGGGTGGCTGGTGGAACCAACTCTTTGGTACAGATCTCACTTGCGGTACAGTTACCCTTCTGTGGGGACAACATCATTAATCATTTTACCTGTGAGATCCTGGCAGTTCTAAAGTTGGCCTGTGCTGACATCTCCATCAATGTGATCAGCATGGGGGTGGCCAATGTGATCTTCCTGGGCCTCCCAGTTCTGTTCATCTTTATCTCCTACATCTTCATACTCACCACCATCTTAAAGATACCCTCAGCTGAGGGGAGAAAAAAGGCCTTTTCCACCTGCTCTGCTCATCTTACTGTGGTGGTCATTTTTTATGGCACTATTCTTTTCATGTATGCAAAGCCCAAATCCAAGGACCCCCTGGGGGCAGACAAGCAGGACGTTTCAGACAAGCTCATCTCCCTTTTCTATGGAGTGTTGACTCCCATGCTGAACCCCATCATCTACAGCCTGAGGAACAAGGACGTGAAGGCTGCTGTGAGGAATCTGGTATTTCAGAGATGCTTCACTCCTTGATGGCAGAAGAAAGTGATATATGTTATGGTTCTGTGCACATAAAAGGTTCCTTAGTAGATGGTCACTTGGTAAGCATAGACGTGTTCAGTGGTCTCACACAACAGTTTCCAAACTGATGTGCATTGGGATGGGGCTTTCTGAGGTGACTGAGGATAGAACATGAATGCTTTAAAATGAAGAGGGTAGCTGTGCTAAATCACCTAGAACCAAGAATAAATGCCTATTACGTCATTAAACATTGTTTATTCTGAAAAATAAGCAATAAAAATTAAAATTTGGTGAAAAACTACTTCTTTCTTTGTTGATATGCAGACCAGTTTCAATTTGTATATGCTACCTATGCTGTTTTCTGTTCCATTGTGTAATGAGGAGTATTACAGTGAGGAAAAGTCACTTCTTCATTGGCATCCAAATTAGAAACCCATCTGCCAGTTTAGAAAATTACTGACGCCCAGGCCCTTCTTGCATGACATTATTGAACCTCTCTTTGACTGTAGGAGCTCAGAGTGTTTTATGTTTCACTCCTTTTTGCCTAATATCTGAGAGACAACTTCAGATAAATCTTTCTTCTCCTAATATGCACAGATCACATCTGTTTCTACCCAAATTTGCTGAGAAATTTCTGTTAACAAAATATAGCCCAGGAAGAGAATCTCTAGCAGTCTTAATTTACGTAAATTATCTCCACAAGGCAAAGATTGTATTCAGAGTCCCTTTATTTTCTTTTTTATTTTTTTTCATTTATTTTCTTGTAATTAAAGTTTGCTGCCAAACTGGTCAAACTCAGTTTTCTCTGTCTCTTCAGGATCTTAGATTGGACACTGGCAACAATTCCTCACGTCTACTTATAATTAACCTGCGGCCAAAAGCATGCACTCTGGAGCCAGACCAAAGTGTGATTTTGGACACATTAGAAAAATTACTTACTCTTGTAGACCTCCAGTTTCCTAATTTCTAAAGGGAAAATAATTAAATCCACCCTATGGAGTTGTGAGGATTAGTTTATGTGTAGACAAGAAAAAATGCACAGTGGCTAGCAATTACTCCCAATTAGTAAATGAATATTTTATTATTAATAATAAAATATGTTAAGTAAGTCCTCTAAGGAAGCTTATGACACATGAAGCAGAATACAATACCAAAACTCACTACATCAGTTCCCATTTTTTGTTGTAGCACCATCTGGGCTGTCTTTCTAGCTTCTGAGCAGCAATCCTGTCTCTCTGGGCATTTCCTCGGCCATCCCTCTTCCCCATCCACAGAGTGAGTCACTGACGTTTGTGCTGGGTAACACAGACCCTACCTAGACCAGTCAGATTCATCCTGCCTGGTTTTGGGGATTGTCATTAGTACCCAGAGAGTGAGTCTCTGGATCCATTACACAAAACCTTGGGAGCTATGTAGTCATGTTTGACTGTGTGGATGGGGGAGTAAAGAGAAGCCAAATCTGCAAAAAAGAAAGAAAGAGTAGCCAAAGGGATAGGAGCAAAGATGAGAGACCCCAGTAAAGGCCTTGGCCCAGAGGTCCCTCACTCCCTTTCTCTCCTGCTCTCCACTCACTCCCACTCCTCCCGAGGTCTGCTTCCCTCTCCTCTCTGGTACCTGTAAGTAATACACAGCTTCGCTACTTCATCTGTTTTGTTAAGTTGCCTCCTGATTATCTCACCTAACCAACACACTTCAGCCTGAATTCTTTCCAGGTCAGGGGTTTCCTAAAGAGTGACTATCTCACAGAAATAAACTGGACACAGGTCAGACATGAGATGAGACACAAGGGCATCTGCCAGTAGAAGTAAGTTTCCTGTGAGAGAAACACGTCATCACAGGTCATGGACACTTAGGCATGAACTCATCCCCCAGGATAGAGAAGTGTCTCCTGAAAGGTGCACCGTAAACATTGACAACTAAGTTGCTGGTGCCCCAGCAGGACAGGGCTAAAGATTATGGCTATTCTCCAGAAAGAAAAATACAAATAGAGATGATCTGCTAAATCACATAACAGCACAGGTAAATCTCAAGAACATTTTGAATCAAGACTTGCCTTCAAGTAGAAGGCTCCCTTTCACTGCATCCCCTTTCATGCAAAAGAATACCTACTGCATGATTCTATTAATATAATATTCCCGAGAAGGCAGACATAAAGGCAGACATAAAGGTGCAAGTATTATACCAATGAGGTGCTCTGACAGGATGGTATTGGGGATTAACTACGAAGGAGCAAGAGAAAACTCTGTGGTGATAGAAATATTCTATGGCTGGATTAGGTTTGGATTATGCGGGTGTGTACATGTGTCTAAATTCATAGGATAATACACTTAAGATTTGTGCATTTCATTGTAAGCAAATTTTACCCAAAGAAGTATATATCGGTCTGCCTGTCTAAATATATAGACTTCTTACAATGACTGCTATTGGCAAGCCACAAATTTGTCTACTGAGTTTTCTAGCAGCTTCAATATAAAAGGAACATGTGCTCTGTTGGTGGCTTGTTCTTATATTTGGTTGTTTCTTCTTTGGTCATAAGTAGTAAACAGCTCCTCTCACCAGGAGGTCACCTGAGTGCCCAAGAATCCTTGTGCCACCTGGGCCAATAGCAGAGACTGTTTTTCCAGGATGGCTCTCAGTGATGATTTCACCATATGTTTATTGTTTACATGTGTTGCTGTCTCAGTGGCTTTGGGACTTAACTGGCAATCAAGGCAGACAGTGTAGAACTGGTACACAAGAGTGAAGAACTCTTCCCCAAGAATGCTTGAGCCTTAGGATGTCCTTGAGTGGTGATGTGGGTAGAACTAGGAGGCCTCTTCCTACTGCCCAGTGTTCCCAGGGCAGGTGCCAAAGACTGAGTGGATGTCTAGGATGTGTAGTCAATGAACAGGCATCCTGAGGGGACTGTTTCAGAGCTCGTATAGACTTCCCAGGTTTAAAGGACAAAAACAAAAGAAAATAAAAGTTAAAGATGTAAAATTCTTTTCTGTAAAAGGTAAGCGGGACTCTACCTTATCTGTCAATATCTGACATATCTGTCCTAATTGGGACAAGCTTTTATCAATTCAGGAAGCTTTCAGGGAGCAGCCACTCTCATTAGTGCAGCTCCCAAGTAGAGAGAGAGAACACACAGCTGTTTCTCAAAGCCCCACTATTCTGCAAAGATCACTTAAGACATTCGAGTTTACTGTGGACCCAAAGGGTGTAATTCTAGGGACTCCTGTCAGCAGTCATAGGACGAAAGAAAAGGAAGTGAGGAAGAAGCTAATCACGACAGAGAAGTCTTTTCAGTTGAGGAATGAGATACGGAGTAAGCCCAGGAAACCAAGCTCATTATTCATCATTTTGATTTCTGCTTCTTGCCACTGTGATCATAAGGACTAACTCCTCTATGGAAAATGAGGGATGTAGTTGAAAGAACTATTGATAAATAATATGACCACTGAGTTTCCACCGGGAATGAAAATAATAGAATATGGCTGAGTTCTCTACCATCAATGAGACAATCTAAGCAGGGGTAGAACATCAAGATTCAATTCTGATTCACGAGGAAGCCATTGGCTTTGGATCTTAAGAATAGATACTACTAGATCCTTGAAGTTGAAGAGAAAAAGAGTTATGACACCCCCGATCTGAGCACACACACATCATGCACATGGATATGTGAACAGAGCTATGCATGTGGACACAGATAGCGACCAACTAGACAAGTTGCCCTCCAGACTTCAGAACAAAACCGGACATCTCAGAGAATGATGCTTTTAAAGCTTAGAGGGAAAAGAGTTCTGTGGGCAGGAGCTGCCATGGAAAGTTTCCTGGAGGAGATGGTCCTTTGCCAGGTAACCCAGAAGGATCTCTGACACTCTGACAGGAACACGGTGTTTAGAGAATCCAGTAGAACGAGTGTTGTGCTTAGTTAAAGGTGGTGTCTTCAGTGTAACTGAGCATAACTACAGTTTCTCTGTAGCTGATTGTCTTTCTATCTCTGAGGGGCTGATACATAAAAGAGGAAGTGATCATGTCCTGTGTGGTCAGTGGCTGAGCACCCAAGACAGAAGTGCAAGGAGAGAGGCAGGCTTTGGTACAGAATGAGGACAAACCTTCTGACCATTAATGTCCTCTGCAAGTGTAGAAGCGTTTTGAGGAAGTGGAAGGCTCCCTTTCACTGGGCCACTTTTTTCTGGATGTGACGTGTAACTGCTTTCTTTCCCTGGCTCCCTAATAGATCACTGCCATACTCTATGGATTAGTTGTTTATTGTTCCATAACACATGACTCCAAAACTTAGTGACCTAAAGCAGCATGTATGTATTGTCCCACATTTTCTGCGGGTCAAGATAGCATCATAGATTAGATGGATCATCTGTTTCAGGGTCTTCCACAAGGCTATGCTTAAGTGTTGGCTAGGACTGCGATCTCATCTGAAGTTTCCACTGGGAAAAGATTTACTTCCAAGCTCACTTGTGTGGTTGACAAAGTTCAGTGACTTATGATTATGACTGAGGACCCCAGGTCTTTGTTGTCTGTTGGCCACAGACCTCCCCTAGTTCCTCGTCACGTTTGTCTCTCCCATCTTTCGGCTTGCTTCACCAAAGGCAGCATGAGAGAGTATTCTTTTGGTTAGAAGCAAGTTGTTCAAAGGGAGGGGATTACACAGGGCCATGAATATAACAGGAGGCAAGAATAACTGGGGCCATCTTAGATGGGGCTATTATACTCCAGATTCCACCAACATAGGATGTCTTCCCTCGAGCTGACAATTCCTCCTGCTCCATGATACTTTTCAAACAAATGACTTGTTGAGGTTATAAAGTAATATATAGGCCCAAGACCTGTGCTAAACTGTCCCCAAGATGGTTTTCCCTTCCTCCCATCCCTTGTCTGTATTTTCATGTGTAAATTCTCCTCCATTGATGAAAGCCTGACCAAAATCTTCCTCTTCCTTGAAGTTTCCCAGGGTTCTATGTGAAGTTCCCTCAAATGTCCCCTTGAGCACTTGGTTTAGAATCATCATGCCCACAGCTGCTGGTTCTACAACGCCATTCACAGAGGGCATTCCAAAATAATTTTTAGCTCTACAACTTCTTTTCAAGAATTTTTAGCAATTTGAAGTTTGCGGAAATTTAAGTGGAACATAAAAACACTTCTCCTGATGTCCTTCAGTGGCCAAGTGTGGAAAGCAATAGGAACAAAGGAAAGGAAGGCTTCCTAGAGTGCTTTCAGCATAATTGGATCTTGGGGACATCGTCCCAGAAGTATAAAAAGTTCCCTCACTTTGTATAATTTTACTTCCAAACTTTTAATCACTTTAGGGAGCATAGTAGCCCCAATTGTAGAACTGATTTGAAATTGCCTTTTACACTTACTGGTTGTTCATTTGGAAATTTTGCCTAAAATATAGAACTTGACAGGGTGGGAAGAACTAGCTTTCATTCCTTTCTTCACATCAGAAGTGCACACCTCAACCCAGTTTTTCAAACTGATGTTACTATTTCTGGCCCACATACTGTTCCAAACCATAAAGACGCTTTCTCAATAGGTTCCTGAGAAAGGTAAGTGAGGGTTATTACCAGAGTAATACTTAGCCTTTTATTAGCACTATAACATTTCTAACTTCTGATTTGATTTTCCAAGGGGGTTAGTGCTTGAGAAGGGAAGAAGTGAAGCAATTTCAGTGACATCATAAAGATTGAGGACCATGCAGAACCCATTCTCATTGGGTCAGAAAAAGTAAGAAACCTGTGAAACTTTTCAGTCTTAAGTATTGAACTCACTTAACATCAGAGACTCACTTAGAAATAAGGTGGTCTCCGGGTTCAGAGCTTTTTCTGATGACTTTCCACAAACCCAGGAAATTTCTGGGTTTTTAAAGCTCAACCACCATCATATGAATGAGAGAAACTTAGAAACTTGGATCAGTATGAAGAATTTTCTGAGACTTCAGAGCTCTGCAAATATGGAGTGGGCTGTTTGGGAATGCAATGAGCTCTTCATTGCTAGAAGAGATCAAACTGAAACTGAAAAGCTGTGCATCAGTGTTGCACAGAAGAGGATCTACAATGGAAGGGAAGGTTGGATTAGATTATGTGGGGAGTATGATCAGTGTCAGGGTCCAAGGAAGACATATCTAGCAACTGAGCCAAAGGCTCAAGAACGCTTATGTGCACTGGTTCCTGTGTGTACATTCACCCAGAAGGAAGGACATCCTGTAGAATGATAAGCAAAAAAAGCACTGCTTTAGTTACCTGAGAGAACTAAATTTCTAAACTAAGTTATGAGACAGTATAGGTTTCCTGGGCCAACCTTCTTTTTGTCCTCATGGAACATAAGATTCAAACTATTAGGGACATATCAGAATTTCCAGAGCATGAAGGTAACTTGGAAACCTCTTCCCTTTCCCTCATAGCTCTTCCTGTCCACTGTCCTCTTATCCTTAAAGACCCAGCTGGATTCTGTATCACCAAGGGAGCCTTCCATGACTACTTTCCCCACAAATACACAGGGTTCCTTTTAGTGCTCAGGCCTCTACTAAACCCTTCTGGTTCCCCTTCCTACTAAGTTGAGAGACCATTTAAACCTGGACCATGGGTCGCCCTGGTACTCATAGAAATTTGTTATACCTATATACCAGTTGATCAATAATTATTTTGGAGGATGGATGTTCACATATGAATGGATGGATGAATGGATTAATGGATAGAGGGAAGAATAGGTAGATGGATGGATGAGTAGATGGATGTATGAATGGATGGATAGATGGATAGATGAGTGGATGAGTGGAGGGATGGAGGGATGGAGGGATGGATGGATGAATGGATGGAGGAATGGATGGAGAGATGGATGGATGAATAGGTACAAAGCCCTGGGGATGATGTTGCCCATGAAAAGGAAGATCTTGGGAACAACAGGTGTATGTGTTCTATGTGAATTGTCTGGAGAGAAGAAATATCTACCAGATGAGGATTCACAGCAAAATCAGATGCCAACTGGTATCTGGCACAAAGTAGGGGAACATGGAGTAAACTTGAAGTTACTTTTCTGATGAAAATTTAATGAGATGAATTGCCACATAGACTATACCACTACTAAAATGAATGTGTTGTATTTTTGTTACTGACCAAATGCATTAAATTATCAGAGTCATCATTTTAAATCTTGTAAATTTGATATCCTATGGCCCCAAAATAATTTCTGATTTTCTTGGAAATAAATTATATTACAGGCTTTCAAAACTATTTTTTTCTTTTTGTAGAGACAGAGTCTCACTTTATGGCCCTTGGTAGAGTGCTGTGGCCTCACACAGCTCACAGCAACCTCCAACTCCTGGGCTTAAGTGATTCTCTTGCCTCAGCTTCCTGAGTAGCTGAGACTACAGGCGCCCGCCACAACGCCCGGCTATTTTTTGGTTGCAGTTTGGCCAGGGCCGGGTTTGAACCCACCACCCTCGGTATATGGGGCCGGCGCCTTAACGACTGAGCCACAGGCACCGCCCAAAACTATTTTTAATCATCGAACCGGACTGGAACTCCAGACCAGACCCCCTGGTCCTGTGAAGGCAAAGAATGTTGAATGTGGACTCTGAGACTTTCTTCAGTTGACAGAGACATGCAACATGGGAACTGCCAACCAGACAACCTCTGTGACAGAGTTTGTTCTCTTGGGCCTCTCTGCCCACCCAAAGCTGGAGAAAACATTCTTTGTGCTCATCCTGTCAATGTACTTGGTGATCCTGCTGGGCAATGGGGTCCTCATCCTGGCGACTATCCTGGACTCCCGCCTACATACGCCCATGTACTTCTTCCTGGGGAACCTGTCCTTCCTGGATATCTGCTACACAACCTCTTCAGTCCCCCTCATCCTTGACAGCTTCCTGACCCCCAGGAAAACTATCTCCTTCTCAGCCTGTGCTGTGCAAATGGCACTCTCCTTTGCCATGGGGTGCACAGAGTGTGTGCTCCTGAGCATGATGGCGTTTGATCGCTATGTGGCCATCTGCAACCCCCTTAGGTACCCTGTGGTCATGAGCAAGGCTGCTTACATCCCCATGGCTGCTGGCTCCTGGGTGGCTGGAACTTCTGCCTCCATGATTCAAACATCCCTTGCGATGAGGCTGCCATTCTGTGGGGACAACGTCATCAACCACTTCACCTGTGAGATCCTGGCTGTCCTGAAGTTGGCCTGTACTGACATCTCAGTCAATGTAATCAGCATGGGGGTGACAAATGTGATCTTCCTAGGGATCCCAGTGCTGTTCATCTCTTTCTCCTATGTGTTCATCATTGCCACCATCCTGAGGATCCCCTCAGCTGAGGGGAGGAAAAAGGCCTTCTCCACCTGCTCTGCCCACCTCACAGTCGTGGTCGTCTTCTACGGGACCATCCTCTTCATGTACGGGAGGCCCAAGTCTAAGGACCCACTGGGGGCTGACAAGCAGGACCTCGCAGACAAGCTCATATCCCTCTTCTATGGGGTGGTGACCCCCATGCTGAACCCCATCATCTACAGCCTGAGGAACAAGGATGTGAAGGCCGCTGTGAGGAACCTGGTATTTCAGAGACCCTTCACCCGGTGATGTTTAGAGGACAGATGTGCGTGTAATTTGTGTCTCTTGGCTGCTTTCACCCATGAAGCTTAGAAGAGAGTATTCCCTGAAGAAGGCACAAGTGAAGAGTGATTACCGGAAAATCGAATTACTCGTACAATGGAGCACTTTAGCTGTTATCGGACCCAGTTACCATGATGAAACCTAAAACCTAGTAGGAGTGTGGCTAAGGGGATGGAAGAGGAGTGCTGCTGAAAAAATGAGGGATTTTTTTCCAATTCTCCACTGTTAAGTCTGATATCACCTTTGTGAGCAGATCACTTCTCTGTTTGGGGAAAACCCAGCTTAGTATCTTTCATGTTACAAAAAAGTAAACCAAGCTCCTACTCTTATAAGGAAGCACAGAGAACAGTGTGGGACAAGACTTTATGACAAAATAGTATAAACAATTGCCATCATTGCAGATGAAATGGCATGTCCACAATTATTTCTGAGACTAGGGCTGAGAATGACGTTGGCCTTTTCCCTTTCCCTGGGACTCAGAAGGATTGGGACCAGGTAGAATCCATGAGGGCCATTTCCTTTGAGAGCAAGTAAGCTGGATCCTAGAACACTCAAGTGAAGAATCCCAGCCTGGGAGACTCATAGATGGTACTACATATCTAGTGCTAAGCTCGGTTTCTCTGTCCTTGGTAAGTCTTTTATAAGTACATAGTCTGGCCCTGTGGTCTGGAGAGTGACAGGATAGACCGCTGGGGGAAGAGCAGGGTGAGGCACCACAGCAGTTCGAGGGAAGGGAGCCAGGATGGTGACGGGGGACCAGCCAGGGTAGGAACTGTGGTTGGGCCACTGACTGCTGGTGTCTGGAAGCTGAAAGGTTGAGCCAGCTCTTGATGTGGCTGAAGAGAGGCCCAGAGCAAGATGTGTAGGGATCTCAGCCAGTAGAGATGCAAAAAGAGGCAAAAATCTTGTGAAGGAGAGAACTTTTAGTTCTTGAGGCAATTGTATGGTTACTTTTTCCTGAGAGTCAAACATTTCTAGTGAAAACATATGCTCTCTGCCCGCCTTGCTTTGGCACCCTAGACTCCTCCTGTCTGAGCCACTGCCACCTCTCTGCAGTCCCACAGCACTCTCCTACCCATCCTGGGCAGAAACGTGGCCCCGAGTCACTGCCTGAGCAATCCCCTTTAAACAGTCTCCAGCTGCACGAGCCTGGGCATGTTCTGTCTCACTGCCAACACCACTAAGATCTGGCCCAGGTCAGTGTGAGTTTGACTTCCCCTTTGAGCACAGAGCCAGTCTACTCCCTCTTAGCTTGCTGCACAGAGGAGAGCATCACCTCTGGATAAATTTCAACTTTCATAAAGCAAGAATTGACTTTAAAATGAAACATCCTAGCAGAGCAAAATTTCTTTGCAACATCCTTCATTTTACTAGTTTTGACTTAAAGAACTCTGCCTAGTTCTCCACCCAGAGATCCTTCTACAGGACTGAGGGACGTGTTTCTCCAGCTGCTGGAAGTGCCACAGCAGACATCCTGCAGGTGTCAGCCATCTTTGGGAATTGGCTGCTCACCCAAGAGCAGGTCCCCTTCCTGGGGGCAGCCTATACCCAGTGACTGATGAAAGAATATAAACTTCTTTCCACACTTCAGGACAATTCTGATGGCCATCCCTGTGCCAAGTTCTTCCACAGGATTGGCCAAAGCCTTTGTTGAGACTGTGTCAGTACCCAGTATCCCTGTCTGCCCAGTCCTGCTTCCTTTCCTTCTACAAGTTGGTCCCAAGGGCCTTCCTTAATAAGCCCATTGCACCATAATCTCTGTATCAGAGTCTCCTGCCCCGGGAACCAAACCATGGCAACAAGCAAACGCCAGAGCTTAAGTAATGCTCTCTTTTCAGAATCCATGGGCACTGGCAATACCTATCAAAACCACACAAAATAGTTGGGTGGGGCATTATACTGTTGCATTAGCATAAGAAGCTTTGGATCTGGCCTTAGATTCCAGCTCCTTGATTTACCATGGTTGTAGCCTTACACTTTGTTTTATATTTTAGATTACGTCCCTGAAATCTGGCCAAAACCCACACCCTGCCCACCACCCTCAGTCAATGCTTCCCAATCTTTGTCCTGCCACGAAGCCCTTAAAAATTAATGGGATGTGCATGGCACCTGGGTAAGTGAATGAGTCTCCTTCTCATGGCTGAAGGCAATTCCCCTGAGGGCTTAGGTCACTACAGGTCCTGCTTGGTGACTCTAGTAGGACCCAGACCTTGGCACATCTGTATGTAGCCTGTGGCACATTGGCTAGAAAATTCTGCCTGAGGCAGAATATCTCTTCCCCTAGCACCAGCCAAGAGGACAGTCATGCTCTTTCCTCTGACCACAGGTAAGTGGGGACTTGGCTCATCATATTTTCTCTCCAAGGAATGTGGAATTTGGATATAGAGACACCTCTTAGTTGGCACAGGGCTCTTAGACCATGTAAGGCCAGGACTAGTGTGGCCATGTGGATAACAAGGAAGAGAAAGCTGATCTGGAGGGGATGAGAAAGCAAACACACATGAAAACAGAAACACAGGCTGAAGCACATGAGCTAAGTCTTAGAGCAGTCTTTGTTTTCAATGGGAATATTTAAACCTACAGAAAGGTAGAGAGAATAACACTTACTCATCACCCAGATCCAGTGATGATCTGTTCATGGCCAATCTTCTTCATCCATATCCATATGGCTTATTTCTCCCTCTCCTTAATTTTTTTTTTGAAGCAAATCTCAGATGATAATAGCATTTTATCTTGAAATATTTCAGTATTTATATCCAAAAATGACTAGCACTCTTGTAAAAATATAAGCAAATTACCATTATCTCACCTAAAATGTGGCAATAATTCCTTTGTATCATAAATTACCCAGCACTTATATTTCCAGAAATGTCTTATAAATGCTTTAATTATTTCAATTTGTTTAACTGAACCAGGTCCAAATGAGATCATACATTATTCGTTTCTTTAATCTACATTCTTTTTTTCTCTCTCTCTTTCCCTCTCCCTGTGTTCCTTCCCCAATGCCTTTCGAATTATATTTTTTGAAGGGAATAATTTCTTTCCCTCTGTGGGGAACTGTACATTTTACCACAGTCTAATTTTACTGATGGCAGTTCTCTGGTGTCTGTCTCTGTGTTTCCCATGCATTGGAATCAGATGTGGATACTTGAGAGCTTTTCATTTTAGTGGAGTTAGGAGCTCATGGCTCCTGAGACCTTTTGCATGGCCATAGTATGTTTGATGACTTGCTAGCTTTCTAGTATGTCAAGATATTATAGGCTCAATGTTCACACTTCCCCTCCAGACCTAGAAACAACTATTTTCTCTAAGGAGCTCATTTCCTTTAGTGGGGATGATATTTTGAAGTCATAACCTGGGTGCTAGGGGTCCTATTGATTTTTTCATAACTTCTGAGTCTTTTCAATGGAAAGAGGAAAGAAAATATACATTTGATCCTGTAATCCCATTACTGAGCATCTACCCAGAAGGAAAAAAATCCTTTTATCATAAGGACACTTGCACTAGACTGATTATTGCAGCTCAATTTACAATAGCCAAAATGTAGAAACAGCCTAAATGCCTACCAACCCAGGAATGGATTAACAAGCTGTGCTATATGTATACCATGGAATACTATTCAGCCATTAAAAAAATGTAGACTGGAGTAGGGCGCTAGCCCTATATGGCAAGGGTGGCAGGTTCAAACCCAGCCCCAGACAAAAAACTGCCAAAAAAAAAAAAAAAAAAGAGAGACATTACATCCTTTGTATTAACCTGGATGGAAATGGAACACATTATTCTTAGTAAAGTATCACAAGAATGGAGAAGCATGAATCCTATGTACTCAATTTTGATATGAGGACACTTAATGACAATTAAGGACACAGTGGGGTGAGGGAAGGGGAGAGCAGAGAGAGCAAGAAGGAGGGAGGGGTGGGGAAAGGAAAAGCAGAGAGAGGGAAGGAGGGAGGGGGTGAGATCTTGGTGTGTGCCACACCTTTGGGGGGCAAGAAACGATTGTAAGAGGGACTTTACCTAACAAATGCAATCAGTGTAACCTGGTTTCTTGTACCCTCAATGAATCCCCAACAATAAAAAAAAGAAGAAAATATATATACACATATATTTGAATTGTATGCATGTATGGCATATGATGATTAGATCAAATCTATAATTAATAATGTATAAAATTCAAATTAAGAGCTGCAGAATTTTTACCTAGCCTCATTGATTTTATACTTGTATCTCTTTCTTCCATGTACTATCTATATTCTCATTCCAGAAAAATTTGGAGATGGCTTAAAATTATACAAATGTAATAAGATGTCAGTAGCTAACATAAGAGCACAACTTCTATAAAGAATAGAAGTGAGTCAGGCTGTCTGGCAGTGTGTGCCCCTGTGTGTATGAGTCTGGAGCCAATTGTAATAGCAGCTGAGAGTGTGGGCTGTGGGTTCTTCTCTCCTACTTATTCCTGAGCTTCCTACAGGAGACCTAAGTCTGTGAGTGGGGCACTAGTGAGCACTAAGCTGGGGAAGCATAGCAAGAAAGACGTAAGCAGGGAGAGAAAGACTCAAAAGCAGAAACTCAGGACATCTTGCAGCTCAGGAATGACTTCCTTAAATCTTGGTGAGGACACTCAAAGATCTCTGCTCACCAAGGGGTGACAGACAGGTGGCAAAGAACAGCACATGCTGGGCATGGTGGCTCACAACTGTAACCTCAGCATTTTAGGAAGGGAAGGTGGGAGGATCTCTTGAGGCCAGGAGTTTATGACCAGCTTGGGCATCATAGCAAGACCCCATCTCTAAAAAAAAGTTTAAATTAGCTGGGCACAGTGGTGTGCACTTGTAGTCCTAGTTACTAGGTAGGCTGAGGCAGGAGGATCCCTTGAGCTTAGGAATTATAAGTGATAGTGAGGCATGATCATGCTGCTGTACTTCAGCCTGGGTGACAGAGCAAGACCGTATCTCTAAATAAATAGAAAAGGGGAGATGTGATGCAGACAATCATCTTTACTCATCAGAGAAATGTAAATGAAAGCCACTCTGAGATATCATCTAACCCCAGTAAGATTAGCCCACATCGCAAAGTCCCCAACTGCAGATGGTGGCGTGGATGTGGAGAGAAGAGAACACTTCTACACTGTTGCTGGTATTGCAAACCAATACAGCCTTTTTGGAAAGAAGTATAAAGAATCCTCAAAGAACAAAAAGTAGACCTTCCATTTGATCCTGCAATCTCATTACTACCCTGTTTCCCTGAAAATAAGACAGTGTCTTATTTTAAGTTGTGCTCCCAAAGATGCGCTAGGTCTTATTTTTAGGGGATGTCTTATCTTTCCTATAAGTAGGTCTTATTTTCGGAGGATGTCTTATTTTCGGGGAAACAGGGTAGGTATCTACCCAGAAGAACAAAAATCATTTTACCACAAAGATATCTTTGCACCAGAATGTTTATTGCAGCTCAATCCATAATTGCCAAGTCATGGAAGCAACCCAAATGCCCATCAACCCATGAATGGATCAACAAATTGTGGCATATGTATACTATGGAATACTATTCAGCCATTATAAAAGATGGAGACTGTACATTTTTTACATTTACCTGGATGGAGTCTAAATACATTCTTCTTAGTAAAGTATCACAAGAATAGAAAGAATAAATATCCAATGTGCTCAATACTAATATGAAACCAATATATAAACAATTACAGGCTTGTATGAACAATAAACCACAAATACAATCTAATACAGGGGTAAGGGGAGGAAAGAGAAGAAAGGAGGGAGGGAGAAGGACAATTGACAGAAGGAGGGAGGACATGTGATGGAATCTCAACTAGTGTGCACAATACGAGGGTGTATAACATGCCCCCTGGGTGAGGGGTTCTTTTACAACTGGAACTTTACACTGTAAGTGAGATCAATGTAATCTAAAAATTTGTATCCTCATATTAATTTGAAATAAAAAGGTTAACAAAGTGCGTATCTATGTCTGTGTCTAATCTTAAACCGGTGATTCTCATTCATGAGTGGATTAAGAACATGTGGTATATGTACATTATGGAGTAGTACTCAGCCATAAAAAAGGATACAACAATTTGGATGTAACTGGAGACTAATATCCCAAAGTATCTGAAGAATGGAAAAACAAATACCAAATGTACATTGTATTAGATTGAAACTAACAGATGGGCACACACGTGCATAGAGGGGAGTACATAGTAAAACTTATTGGAAATCAAGTGGAGGAGGGATGACGGTGAAGGGGAGGGGCAAAAACCTACCTAATGGGTCCAGCAAACACTATTTGGGTGATAGGCACACTTATAGATGTTACTCAAGCATTACAAAAGCAAACCATGTAACAAAAACACTTGTACCCCCACTTTTTTTTTTTTTGAGATAGAGTTTCACTTTGTCACCCTTGGTAGAGTGCTCTGGTGTCACAGCTCACAGCAACCTCAAATTCTTGGGCTTAAGTGATTCTCTTGCCTCAGCCTCCCAAGTAGCTGGGACTACAGGCACTTGCCACAATGCCCGGCTATTTTATTGGTTGCAGTTCTCATTGTTGTTTAGCAGGCCCGGGCCAGGCTCGAACCTGCCAGCCTCTATGTATATGGCTGGTGCCCTATCCATTGAGTGCTGCCCCCCCTTAATATTTTGAAATAAAAAAGAGTTGTTTTAAGTTTTATAACTAGTTAAATTTTTATAAATTGAATTGTTAAACTGTCACCTATTGATTCTACATGCTAGAATTACCAAAAGGTAATTTCCCTTGGACTATTCTATGCATGCAAAGAAAACAATATCTAACAAAAATTTTAAATTAAAAAAAAATGGCATCTGGGCACTGTGAGTCCGGTGAGATAGGACTCCAGGCATCTCTGGCTGGTGGGATCTGCCTATCATCCTCACCCCTGTGAGGATACAGGGAGTCAGCAAGAGACTTCTGGACCCCAAGAGGAAGACTCAAACGGTGGAAAAACAGCAAGTGGTTGCGTGTGTTCAATCTGTCTAAACCCACCCACAACTGTAAGTTCAGTAGCAGCAAGACTGCAAACCAGAAAGGCCTTACCTGTGAACTGTTTTGGTGTCTTTGGACTTGGCACTCAGTTGAACTGCCTTGGGGAGAGCCTGAGTGGGAGTGCGGAGAATTTTGGCCGTTGTCTAGGGCCCCAGTCTGAGCTGCTGAGCCAGACGGAGCTAATACTGTTTGGCTGTGGGTCACAGGGAGCCATTGTGAGCAATCTGCCCCGGCAAGCTCCGCCCTCAGGGTCGCAGAGCTAGAATCCGGTGGGAGCTGGTAACCCAGTGACCAAGTAGCCTAAGGGTGGGGTCTGAGCCGCCTTGTAGCCCTAACCCTCAGGGGCAGACTGAGACCGGTTTTGGCACACTGGGTAAGTGGATAGCCACTTCAGCAGTGATTCCAGCGACAAGCACTTTCCTGGGAAAGCTTCTGCTCAGCAAGTTTACAAGTTCAAAGTGCCTTTTAAGTGGGCTGAAGAGAGATTTAGGGTGTCTACCTGCTGGGGTTTGAGAAATCAGCAGCCTCCAGTCGTATCAGAACTGTGATTAACATCTCATACCCCAGAAGACCACGTGTTGCCCAGACAATATTCAATAACATATACATACTGCTATGTTTTTGGTTGTGTTTTTGTTGTTGTTGTTGTTGTTGTTTATTTTGATGTTGTTGATGTTGTTTTGTTTTTTAATTTCAACCTTTTCCATACAGATCCTTTTTCTTTCTCAATTTTTCTAGTTTAATTATAATTTCCCATTGCTGCCTTTTTCAATAACTAGAACTTCATTTTTGCTAGTGTTTCTACTGCTATTATTTGGTTTTTCACCCAATTTTATCCCATAAAGTTTTCTGTTTGCTTGTTTTGGGTTGATTTATAGCATTTTTGCCTTTCCTCTCTACTTGGTGGAGGTGGGGTACTGTGTCTGATCAGGTTAACAAAGAGCTGCTAACCTCAAGGGAACCATCCAACTGGGCACCCCCAGAAGGTGGGGTTTTTCTTAAGGTTGTGTCAAAGTACCCTACTGTACACCTATATTGCTCTGTCTCCCTCTTTCTGTGCCGCTCTTCTTTTTGTCAATATTCCTTTTACCCACCCCCTCTCCTTTCTCTATTTTTCTTTTTTTTTTTTTTATCACTCGGTCCTCCTTTCTTTCATCCCTTTTTTGCTCTTCAACCTTCTCACCCTTCTGGTCCTGTAACCCTTAGTTCACAGGCATGAGAACTTAAAGAGCAAGAGGAAGTGAAAGGAAAATTAGGGCAAGGAAACAGATAAGAGAAATCACTCCTGAGGAAGAATCAGCAGAAAACTCCAGGCAACATGAAGAACCAGTCTAGAACAACCCCGCTAAAGGGACCATGAGGTAGCTACTGCAGAGAATTCCACCTATACAGAAATGTTAGGAATGACAGAAAGGGAATTTAGAATACACATGTTGAAAACAATGAAAGAAATGATGGAAACAATGAAGGAAACTGCTAATAAAGTGGAAAATAACCAAAAGGAAATCCAAAAAACAGAATCAAATAAGAGATGAACGATATGAAGAATATAAAAAGGATATAGCAGACCTGAAGGAACTGAAACAGTCAATTAGGGAACTTAAAGATGCAATGGAAAGTATCAGCAACAGGTTAGACCATGCAGAAGAAAGAATTTCAGAGGTAGAATACAAAGTTCTTGAGATGACTCAGATAGCAAAAGAGGCAGAAAAGAAGAGAGAGAAAGCAGAATGTTCACTGTCAGAATTATGGGACTTTATGAAGTGTTCCAACATACGAGTTATAGGAATTCCAGAAGGGGAAGAAGAATGCCCCAGAGGAATGGAAGCCATACTAGAGAATATTATAAAAGAAAATTTCCCAAATATCATCAAAGATTCTGACACACTGCTTTCAGAGGGATATCGGACCTCAGGTCGCCTCAACTCTAACCGAGCTTCTCCAAGACACATTGTGATGAACCTGTCCAAAGTCAAGACAAAAGAAAAGATTCTGCAAGCTGCCAGGAGTAAGCGCCAGTTGACCTACAGGGGCAAATCCATCAGAGTGACCGCAGACTTCTCTAATGAAACTTTCCAAGCAAGAAGACAATGGTCATCTACCTTTAATCTACTTAAACAGAACGATTTCCAGCCCAGAATTCTGTACCCTGCTAAGCTAAGCTTCAAAATTGACAGAGAAATCAAATCATTTACGGATATACAAACATTGAGGAAATTCGCCACAACAAGACCAGCTCTACAGGAAATACTTCAACCTGTTCTGCACACTGACCACCACAATGGATCAGCAGCAAAGTAAGAACTCAGAAATTAAAGGACATAATCTAACCTCCACACTGATGCAAAAGATAAAACTAAGCAATGGACTCTCACAAAATAAGACAAATAGAATACTACCACACTTATCAATTATCTCAATAAATGTTAATGGCTTGAATTCCCCACTGAAGAGACATAGATTGGTTGACTGGATTAAAAAACACAAGCCATCCATTTGCTGTCTGCAAGAAACACACCTGGCTTCAAAAGACAAATTAAAACTTCGAGTCAAGGGTTGGAAGACAATTTTTCAGGCAAATGGAAGTCAGAAGAAAAGAGGAGTTGCAATCTTATTTTCAGATACATGTGGATTTAAAGCAACTAAAGTCAAAAAAGACAAAGATGGTCACTTTATATTGGTCAAGGGAAAAATACAACAAGAAAACATTTCAATTCTAAATATTTATGCATCCAATTTAAATGCTCCCAGATTCTTGAAACAGACCTTACTCAGTCTGAGCAATATGATATCTGATAATACCATAATAACAGGATACCTTAACACTCCTCTTACAGAGCTGGACAGATCCTCTAAACAGAAATTAAACAAGGAAATAAGAGATTTAAATGAGACCCTAGAACAACTGTGCTTGATAGACGCATATAGAACACTCCATCCCAAAGATAAAGAATATACATTCTCCTCATCACCCCATGGAACATTCTCCAAAATTGATCATATCCTGGGACACAAAACAAATATCAACAGAATCAAAAGAATTGAAATTTTACCTTGTATCTTCTCAGACCATAAGGCACTAAAGGTGGAACTCAACTCTAACAAAAATGCTCGACCCCACCCAAAGGCATGGAAATTAAACAATCTTCTGTTGAATAACAGATGGGTGCAGGAAGAAATAAAACAGGAAATCATTAACTTCCTTGAGCATAACAAGAATGAAGACACAAGCTACCAAAACCTGTGGGATACTGCAAAAACAGTTTTGAGAGGAAAATTCATCGCTTTAGATGCCTACATTCAAAAAACAGAAAGAGAGCACATCAACAATCTCACAAGAGATCTTACGGAATTGGAAAAAGAAGAACAATCTAAGCCTAAACTCAGTAGAAGAAAAGAAATATCCAAAATCAAATCAGAGATCAATGAAATTGAAAACAAAAGAATCATTCAGAAAATTAATGAAACAAGGAGTTGGTTTTTTGAAAAAATAAATAAAATAGATAAACCATTGGCCAGACTAACAAGGAATAGAAAAGTAAAATCTCTAGTAACCTCAATCAGAAATGATAAAGGGGAAATAACAACTGATCCCACAGAGATACAAGAGATCATCTCTGAATACTACCAGAAACTCTATGCCCAGAAATTTGACAATGTGAAAGAAATGGATCAATATTTGGAATCACACCCTCTCCCTAGACTCAGCCAGGAAGAAATAGAGCTCCTGAACAGACCAATTTCAAGCACTCAGATCAAAGAAACAATAAAAAATCTTCCAACCAAAAAATGCCCTGGCCCAGATGGCTTTACTCCAGAATTCTATCAAACCTTCAAGGAAGAGCTTATTCCTGTACTGCAGAAATTATTCCAAAAAATTGAGGAAGGAATCTTCCCCAACACATTCTATGAAGCAAACATCAACCTGATACCAAAACCAGGAAAAGACCCAAACAAAAAGGAGAATTTCAGACCAATCTCATTCATGAATATAGATGCAAAAATTCTCAACAAAATCCTAGCCAATAGATTACAGTTTATCATCAAAAAAGTCATTCATCATGATCAAGTAGGCTTCATCCCAGGGATGCAAGGCTGGTTTAACATACGCAAGTCCATAAACGTTATCCACCATATTAACAGAGGCAAAAATAAAGATCACATGATCCTCTCAATAGATGCAGAAAAAGCATTTGATAAAATCCAGCATCCTTTTCTAATTAGAACACTGAAGAGTATAGGCATAGGTGGCACATTTCTAAAACTGATTGAAGCTATCTATGACAGACCCACAGCCAATATTTTACTGAATGGAGTAAAACTGAAAGCTTTTCCTCTTAGAACTGGAACCAGACAAGGTTGTCCTCTGTCACCTTTACTGTTCAACGTAGTGCTGGAAGTTCTAGCCAATACAATTAGGCAAGACAAGGAAATAAAGGGAATCCAAATGGGAGCAGAGGAGGTCAAACTCTCCCTCTTTGCTGATGACATGATCTTATACTTAGAGAACCCCAAAGACTCAACAACAAGACTCCTAGAAGTCATCAAAAAATACAGTAATGTTTCAGGATATAAAATCAATGTCCACAAGTCAGTAGCCTTTGTATACACCAATAACAGTGAAGATGAGAAGCTAATTAAGGACACAACTCCCTTCACCATAGTTTCAAAGAAATGAAATACCTAGGAATATACCTAACGAAGGAGGTGAAGGACCTCTATAAAGAAAACTATGAAATCCTCAGAAAGGAAATAGCAGAGGATATTAACAAATGGAAGAACATACCATGCTCATGGATGGGAAGAATCAACATTGTTAAAATGTCTATACTTCCCAAAGCAATCTACCTATTCAATGCCATTCCTATCAAAATACCAACATCGTACTTTCAAGATTTGGAAAAAATGATTCTGCATTTTGTATGGAACCGGAAAAAACCCCATATAGCTAAGGCAGTTCTTAGTAATAAAAATAAAGCTGGGGGCATCAGCATACCAGATTTTAGTCTGTACTACAAAGCCATAGTGGTCAAGACAGCATGGTACTGGCACAAAAACAGAGACATAGACACTTGGAATCGAATTGAAAACCAAGAAATGAAACTAACATCTTATAACCACCTAATCTTCGAAAAACCAAACAAGAACATACCTTGGGGGAAAGACTCCCTATTCAATAAATGGTGTTGGGAGAACTGATGTCTACATGTAAAAGACTGAAACTGGACCCACACCTTTCCCCACTCACAAAAATTGATTCAAGATGGATAAAGGACTTAAATTTAAGGCATGAAACAATAAAAATCCTCCAAGAAAGCATAGGAAAAACACTGGAAGATATTGGCCTGGGGAAAGACTTCATGAAGAAGACTGCCAGGGCAATAGCAACAACAACAAAAATAAACAAATGGGACTTCATTAAACTGAAAAGCTTCTGTTACAGCTAAGGAGACAATAACCAAAGCAAAGAGACAACCTACACAATGGGAAAGGATATTTGCATATTTTCAATCAGACAAAAGCTTGATAACTAGGATCTATAGAGAACTCAAATTAATCCACATGAAAAAAGCCAAAAACCCCATATATCAATGGGCAAGAGACATGAATAGAACTTTCTCTAAAGACGACAGACGAATGGCTAACAAACACATGAAAAAATGTTCATCATCTCTATATATTAGAGAAATGCAAATCAAAACAACCCTGAGATATCATCTAACCCCAGTGAGAATGGCCCACATCACAAAATCTCAAAACTACAGATGCTGGCATGGATGTGGAGAGAAGGGAACACTTTTACACTGCTGGTGGGACTGCAAACTAGTACAACCTTTCTGGAAGGAAGTATGGAGAAACCTCAAAGCACTCAACCTAGACCTCCCATTTGATCCTGCAATCCCATTACTGGGCATCTACTCAGAAGGAAAAAAATCTTTTTATCATAAGGACACTTGTACTAGACTGTTTATTGCAGCTCAATTTACAATCGCCAAAATGTGGAAACAGCCTAAATGCCCACAAACCCAGGAATGGATTAACAAGCTGTGGTATATGTATACCATGGAATACTATTCAGCCATTAAAAAAAATGGAGACTTTACATCCTTCGTATTAACCTGGATGGAAGTGGAAGACATTATTCTTAGTAAAGCATCACAAGAATGGAGAAGCATGAATCCTATGTACTCAATTTTGATATGAGGACAATTAATGACAATTAAGGTTATGGGGGGGAAGCGGAAAGAGGGACAGAGGGAGGAGGGTGGGGCCTTGGTGTGTGTCACACTTTATGGGGGCAAGACATTATTGCAAGAGGGACTTTACCTAACAATTGCAATCAATGTAACCTGGTTTATTGTACCCTCAATGAATCTCCAACAATAAAAAAAAAAAAAAACAATGGGCTGGTACCACGGCTCATCCTGGTAATTCTAGCACTCTGGGAGGCTGAGGCAGGAGGATCCCTTAGTAGAGGAGTTTGAGACTAGACCAGTTTGAGCAAGAATGAGAAACTGTCTCTACTAAAAATGAGAAAAATTAGTTGGGCTTTTTGGTGGGCATCTGTTGTCCCAGCTACTTGGGAGGTTGAGTGAGGAAGATCACTTGAGCCCAGGAGTTTGAAACTGCTGTGAGCGAGGCTGACACTATGGCACTCTAGTCTGTCTCAAAAAAAAACAAAAAAAAGTAGCAAGAAAAATGTAAACCAAAGTTATTCTTCCCCTATATTTTGTTTTGGAAATTATAGTTATTTTTTCAAATGTGATTTATGCTATGTGGTAATATATTGGGTGGCGCCTGTGGCTCAGTGAGCAGGGTGCCAGCCCCATATACCAAGGGTGGCGGGTTCAAACCCAGCCCCGGCCAAACTGCAACAAAAAAATAGCCAGGTGTTGTGGCAGGCGCCTGTAGTCCCAGCTACTCGGGAGGCTGAGGCAGGAGAATCGCCTAAGCCCGGGAGTTGGAGGTTGCTGTGAGCTGTGTGATGCCACGGCACTCTACTGAGGGCAATAAAGTGAAACTCTGTCTCTACAAAAAAAAAAAAAAAAAAAAAAAAGATGTAATATATTTATTATTGCTGGCTTAGTGCTTATAGCTCAGCAACTAGGGCGCCAGCCACATAGACTGAGGCTGGCAGATTCGAATCCAACTCGGGCCTGCTAAACAACAATGACAACAACAACAACAAAAATAGCCGGGCATTGTGGCAGCTCCTGTAGTCCCACCTACTTGGGAGGCTGAGGAAAGAGAATCGCTTAAGCCCAAGAGATTGAGGTTGCTGTGAGCTGTGATGCCTGGGCACTCTACCCAGGGTGACATAGTGAGACTCCGTCTCAAAAAAATTTTTTAATATTGTTAATTCTAAATATAAGAATAATTTTTCAATTTTAATTTCTAATATGGTGACTATTGATAGATATAATCTATATAAACAAAACCTCTTTGGAATGCTCAATAATTTTTTTTATTAAATCATAGCTGTGTACATTAATGCAATCATGGGGCACCATATACTGTTTTTATATATAATTTGACCTCTTTTCATCAGACTTGTTAACATAGCCTTCCCGGCATTTTCTTAGTTATTGTGTTAAGACATTTATATTCTACATTTACTAAGTTTCACATGTGTCCTTGTAAGATGCACTGTAGGTGTGGTCCCACCAATTACCCTCCCTCCACCCATCCTCTCCCCTCCCCTCCCCTCCCTTTCCCCTTTTCCCATATTCTTAGCTTATAATTGGGTTATAGCTTTCATATGAAAATCTATACACTGTGATAAAAATGTGTCAAATGGTTTATGAAGTGAGTGTATGATGCCCCATAATCATATCATTGTATACAGTTATGATTTAATAAAAAAAAAAAGAAAAAAGAAAATCTATAAATTAGTTTCATAGTAGGGCTGAGTACATGGGATACTTTTACTTCCATTCTTGAGATACTTTGCTAAGAAGAATATGCTCCAGATCCATCCATGTAAACATGAAAGAGGTAAAGTCTCCATCTTTCCTTAAGGCTGCATAATATTCCATGGTATACATATACCACAATTTATTAATCCATTCGTGGGTTGATGGGCACTTGGGCTTCTTCCATGATTTAGCAATTATGAATTGGGCTGCAATAAACATTCTGGTACAAATATCTTTGTTATAATGTGATTTTTGTTCTTCTGGATATATACCTACTAGAGGAATTGTAGGATCGAATGGCAGGTCTATTTTTAGATCTCTAAGTGTTCTCCAAACATCTTTCCAAAAGGAACGTATTAGTTTGCATTCCTACAAGCAGTGTAGAAGTGTTCCCTTTTCTCCACATCCACTCCAACATCCTTGGTTTGGGGATTTTGTGATATGGACTAATCTTACTGGAGTTAGATGATATCTCAAAGTAGTTTTGATTTGCATTTGTCTGATGATTAAGGATGATGAGCATTTTTTCATATGTCTGTAGGCTGTGCGCCTGTCTTCTTCAGAGAAGTTTCCCTTCAAGTCACTTGCCCAGCCTGAGATGGGATCACTTGTTCTTTTCTTGCTAATACGTTTGAGTTCTTGGATTCTGGTTATTAAACCTTTGTTGGAGACATAACCTGCAAATATCTTCTCTCATTCTGAGGGCTGTCTGCTTGCTTTACTGTCTAGTTGGCCTGTGCAGAAGCTTTTTAATTTGATCAGGTCCCAGTAGTGTATTTTTTATGTTGCTTCAATTGCCCAGGGGGTCCTCCTCATAAAATATTTTATGAGGAGGTTCAAAAGTTTTCCATGCAATTTCTTCTAGTATTTTTATAGTTTCATGTCTTAAGTTTAAATCTTTAATCCAGTGAGAGTCTATCTTAGTTAATGGTGAAAGGTATTGGTCCAGTTTCAGTCCTCTACAGGTCGCCAGCCAGTTCACCCAGCACCATTTGTTAAATAGGGAATCTTTTCCCCACTGAATGTTTTTAATTCGCTTGTCAAAGATCAAATAATGATAAGTATGTGGGTTAATCTCTTGGTTCTCTATTCTGTTCCAGACATCTACCTCTCTGTTTTTGTGCCAGTATCATGCTGTTTTGATCACTATTGATTTATAGTACAGTCTGAGGTCTGGTAGTGTGATTCCTCCTGCTTTGTTTTTATTTCTGAGTAATGTCTTGGCTATTTGAGGTTTTTTCTGATTCCATATAAAATGAAGTCTTATTTTTTCGAGATCTTTCAAGTATGAGAGTGAAGCTTTAATAGGGATTGCATTAAAATTATACATTGCTTACGGTAGTATGGACATTTTAACAATGTTGATTCTTCCCAGCCATGAGCATGGTATGTTTTTCCATTTGTTAACATTTTCAGCTATTTCTTTTCTCAGAATTTCATAGTTCTCTTTATAGAGATCTTTCACGTACTTTGTTAGATAAACTCCGAAATATTTCATCGTATTTGGCACTACTGTGAACGGAATAGAGTCCTTGACTGTTTTTTCAGCTTGACTACTGTTGGTATATATAAAGGCTACAGATTTATGAGTGTTGATTTTGCAACCTGAGAAGCTGCTGAATTCCTTGATCACTTCTGAGAGTTTTGTAGTAGAATCTCTGGTGATTTTGAGATATACAATCATATCATCTGTGAAGAGGGAAAGTTTGATCTCTTCCGACCCTATATGGATACATTTGATTGCCTTTTGTTCCCTAATTGTGATGGCTAAAACTTCCATTACAATGTTAAAGAGCAGTGGAGACAATGGGCAACCTTGCCTGGTTCCTGATCTGAGTGGAAATGATTTCAGTTTAACTCCATTCAATACTCCATTGGCTGTGGGTTTGCTGTAGATGGCCTCTATCAGTTTAAGAAATGTCCCTTCTATACCAATTTTCTTAAGTGTTCTGATCATGAAGGGATGCTGAATATTATCAAAAGCCTTAAAGAAAGATGGAGACTTTACCTCTTTCACGTTTACATGGATGGAGCTAGAACATATTCTTCTTAGTAAAGTGTCTCAAGAATGGAAGAAAAAGTACCCAATGTACTCACCCTTATTATGAAACTAATGTAGGACCTTCACATGAAAGCTATATCCCAGTTATAAACTAAGAATAGGGAGGGGGGGAGGAAGGGGGAAGGAGGGGGATTAATGGGATTACACCTGCGGTGCATCTTACAAGGGTATATGTGAATCCTAGTAAATGTGGAATGTAAAGGTCTTAGCAAAATAACTAAGAAAATGCTACAAAAGCTATGTTAACTAATGTGATGAAAATGTGTCAAACGATCTATGAACCAAGTGTATGGTGCCCCACGATCATACTAATGTACACAGCTATGGTTTAATAAAAATAAAAAAAAAAAAAAAGAAAAAGAATGGACGAAAAAGTAAAAACAAAAAAAAAAAGCTTTTTCTGCATCAATTGAGAGAACCATATGGTCTTTGTTTTTAATTTGCTTATGTGCTGAATTATATTTATAGATTTACATATATTGAACCAGCCTTTAGACCCTGGGATAAAACCCACTTGGTCATAATTGGTGTATAATTTGCTTAATGTGTTGCCGGATTCTGTTTGTTAGGATCTTGTTGAATATTTTTGCAACAATGTTCATTAGTAATATTGGTCTATAATTCTCTTTTGTTATTGGGTCTTTACCTGGTGTGGGGATCAAGGTGATGTTTGCTTCATAGAATGTGTTGGGTAGTATCCTTCTTTTTCTATATTTTGGGAAAGGTTGAGTAATATAGGCACTACTTTCTCTTTAAAGGTTTGGTAGAATTCTGATGTGAAGCCATCAAGTCCTGGGCTTTTCTTTTTAGAAAGATTTTATATAGTTGATGGTCTTTCAGAAGTTGATATATGCCTGTTCAACATTTCCACTTGATTCTGGCTAAGTCTTGGAAGGTGACGTGCTTCCAAGTATTGGTCAATTTCCTTCAGATTTTCATATGTCTGAGAATAAAGTTTCTTACAATATTCCTTAAGGATTTTTTGAATTTCTGAGGAGTCTGCTGTTATTTCGTCTTTGTCAATTCTGATTGATGAAATTAGATTTTACTCTTTTTTTCCTGGTTAGGTTAGCCAAAGGTTTATCTGTTTTATTGACCTTTTCAAAAAAACAACTTATTGATTTATCAATCTGTTGTATAATCCTTTTGTTTTCAATTTAATTTAATTCTGCTCTAATTTTGGTTATTTCTTTTCTTCTACTGGGTTTGGGGTTGGAATGTTCTTCCTTTTCCAGTTGCTTGAGATGTCCCATTAGGTTGTTAACTTCCTCTCTTTCTGTTCTCTTGAGGAAGGCTTGCAGTGCTGTAAATTTCCCTCTTAGGACTGCCTTTGCGGTATCCCAGAGGTTCTGATAATTCATGTCTTCATTGTCATTTTGTTCCATAAATTTGGTAATTTCCTTCTTAATCTCATCTATGACCCAGCTATCATTCAGCATAAGGTTATTTAACTTCCATGTTTTTGTATGAGTGTGCAGATTCCTGTTGTTACCGAGTTCAACTTTTATTCCATGGTGGTCCGAGAAAATGCAAGGAATAATTTCTATTCCTTTGAATTTACTGAAGTTATACTTCTGACCTAAGATGTGATTGATTTTGGAATATGTTCCGTGGGCTGATGAGAAGTATGTGTATTCAGTTTTGTTGGGATGAAATGTTCTATAGATGTCTGCTAAATCCAAATGTTGGATGGTTAGGTTTAAGTCGAAAATTTCTTTGCTCAGCTTCTTATTGGAGGATCTATCCAACACTGCCAAAGGAGTGTTGAAATCTCTGACTATTGTGGAGCTGAAGGAAATCAAGTTGCTCATGTCTGTTAGAGTTTCTCTTATAAATTGAGGTGCATTCTTGTTGGGTGGATAAATATTAATAATTGAAATCTCATCATATTGAGTATTACCCTTAAAAAATATGAAGTGACCATGGGGGTAAGACATGATTGCAAGAGGGACTTTGCCTAACAATTGCAGTCAGTATAACCTGGCTTATTGTACCCTCAATGAATCCCCAACAATAAAAATAAATAAATAAATAAATACGAAGTGACCATTCTTATCCTTCCTTACTTTTGTTGGTTTAAAGTCTATTGTGTCTGCAAATAGAATTACAACACCTGCTTTTTTCTGATTTCCATTTGCCTGAAATATAGATGACCATCCCTTCACCCTGAGTCTATATTTATCCTTTAAGGTAAGATGAGATTCTTGTATCCAGCAGATATCTGGCCTGAATTTTTGTATTCAATCAGCCAACCTGTGCCTCTTTAGAGAACAATTTAAACCATTCACATTAATTGAGAATATTGATAAGCCTGGTAGAATTTTGGGTATCGAGTTTTTCAAAAATCCAATGGACATTTTTTATCATTTCACCACTGTGGAAGTTGGAATTTGATCAAAAGTTTCTAAGTGAGTTTACTTTTGTGGTGGAGGATTGGGCTGGTCATTATGGAGGATAGGTCTGAGAATATCCTGGAGAGCTGGTTTAGTTATGGCAAATTTCTTCAACATGTGAATGTCATTAAAATACCTAATTTCCCCATCATAAATGAAACTTGGTTTACCTCGTACAGAATTGTGGGTTGAAAGTTATTTTGTTTTAGGAGATTAAAATTTGATTACCACCCTCTTCTAGCTTGAAAGGTTTCAGCAGAGGGATCTGCAGTCATTCTAATATTCTTCCCCTTGTAGGTTATGGTTTTCTTACATTTGGCTGCTTTCAGAATTTTCTCCTTCATATTAACTTTAGTGAAGTTAATTATGATGTGCCTGGGGGATGTCTTATTCGGGTTAAGTCATGCTGGGGTTCTGAAACTGTCTGCTATCTGAATTTCAGAATCTCTTGGCATGTCTGGAAAAATCTCTTTCATAATTTCATGAAGAAGAGCCTCTGTACCTTGTGAAGCCACTTTGTTGCTTTCAGGGATTCCTATCAGGCAAATATGAGTTTTCTTCGAATTATCCCAGAGCTCTCTGTGAAAACGATCCAGTTTTGCTCTCCGTTTCTCTTCCTCTTTCAGAGTTTGGGAGTGTTCAAAAGCTTTGTCTTCAATGTCAGAAATTCTTTCTTCTGCTTGCTCCATTCTGTTACTGAGTGATTCTACTGTATTTATCAGATCTTTGAGGGCTGCAAATTCTTGTCTCAATGTGTCAAAATCTTTGGTGATTTTTGTCTTTAAATACGTTGAATTCTTGAGACAACTTTTGAAATGCTCCTGGAATTTCTGATTCCAACTTTTCCTCTATTCTATTAATCTTGTTTGCAATCTAAATTCTGAATTTGATTACTGACATGTGACCATCTGTTTATGAATGGGATCTTCAGTTGTGTCCACTATATCTTTCCTTGGGGGTGTTGATCTACTTTGGTTATTCATGTTACCAGAGTTTTTCCACTGATTCTGCCCCATGATTATTTTACACCATTTGACTAGATGAGCAGATAAGAGAAGTTGGGTTGGGGACTCCAGGAGTAGTGCTTAACCAGCCCTTTGCCCAAAAGCTGGGACTGGTGCCTGTACCTTTTCCCCTAGAGCTTTCCCAAGGACCCATACAGTGCTACAGCCTAAGAAACTGGGGACCTGCTTGGTGTGGCGGGGCTAAGTGGCTCTGTCTTGTTTTCAGCTGGTTTCTGTCCTACCCTAGTGAATCAGTTACTCTGAGTTTAAGTCTCAGCTGTGGAGAAATACCAACAATTATGTCACCCTGCACCCCACAGGCAACAATTGGAAAAGGAAAATCAAACCTTCCCACAATCACACACCCAGGATACCACTTGGATAGTCCTCAGGTGATTGGCCCAGTTTAAGAGGTCCAAATCAATTGTCTCAGTCAGCACCTATCTCAGGTGGGAGAGTTCAAAAGGTCTCCAGCAACTAAATCACAGGGGTCTGCTGGCAACTCAAGTATGACTCGCTCTGGTGCTCCGTGAGGTCAGGAGGACCCACCCAGCAAATAGCTTAGTCTGGGAAGATTGATGCCTCCTTCCCCACCTTGCACCTCTGTCACACCCAGTCCCTGATAACTCCACAGGGCTGTGACCCAGTTCCCTTCAATGAGCAGATACTCCAGGGGTTTGCGCCTGCCTGAATCACAGGGAGATCTATGTCTTTTCATCCAGGCCACTGCTCTCTGCCATTATCCAGCAGGGGGAGGTGAGGCCAGACAACCTCGGGTGCTTAATGGAGGCTGGGGAAGTTCATTCAGTTTCAGCCCTGTCCCTGATTGGTGTTGCTGACAGAACAGAACAACTTTGCAGAATTTGTTTCTGTCCTGGCTATACTCCCCTGCAGATCAGACACTGTTTGTATTCACAAAAACTGTGATTCAGTCCCAGTCTGTGCTGCTGCCCAGTCTTGGTTGCAGTTTGTATTGGGGTGGCATGGTTAGGTGTCAGTTCTAGACTCTGCCTGCCCACCTTTGTCTCAGCTATGATGCCCTGAGGGTCGGGTGCATCTTAGGCTCAGTAAAGTGGTCCTCTGGGACAGCCCCACCCTGGGAGTTGCCATCTCTGCGTGTGTATTCTAGTCCCCGCTCCACCCAGCCGGTACCCCCTCAGGCAGACCCTTTACTCACAGGGCCTGCATTTCCGTACCAGATCTGTTCCACCAGTGGCTGCCACCAGAGAAGATGCCCAGCCTCCTCTGGTTGCCCAGAGAGACAGCTGGTGTGACTCCAGAATATCCAGGGGGGTGAGTGCTATTGTTGCCACTGTGGCTGCTGCTCTGTGCCTCAGGGCACCACCACTCCTGTATGGTTCCCTCTCAGCTGACCATCCTCTCCTTACTCCTGTGCCACAGAATCAGCACTGACCAACAGCAGTCCATGCCCTGTCCACACCTCTTGAGAAAATACCCAAGAATCTGGACTCTTGGGGGACAGGCCCCCAGACCTCGGAGTGAGAGTGGAGGGGAGTGCTGGGAGTTCAGAATTGCAGGTAGAGAACATATACAGCTTTATACAGTTTTATGCCTGGCAGGAGAGTGCCATGTTACCCTAGTAGGGGAAGTAGGTCCAGTTTTCAGACAGTCTCTCACGTGGGATAAAATGGGAGGATCTTTGAACTCTGCTCGCTTATTTGTATGGAGTACTGCAAGACATTCTCATGGGGGAGGGGACTCCCATCTGCTTGGCCATGGATTTTGTACCTTTTGTTTGTATCCTTGGGGTTGCATCTCGCCTTAGCAGGGTTGATGTGCGTTCTTCAACCTTCTCTCTTGGCTCAGCTCTAATCCACCAGGTTACTTGCTAAACTTCTGTCCTTTAACTCTCCTTCTGGACGGGAGCCTCTGTGGAAAGCTGGCTCCAGTCAGCCATCTTGCTTCTGCCCCCTTGGAATGCTCAATAATTTTTAAGAATGTAAAGAGGGACTTCCAGTTTCTGGTCTGGCATTTAGGGATCTTGGAAGTTGTCACTCCATTCTAACAAGTGAGAAGCTGAACAACAACAACAAAAAAAACCCCCAAATCTTCTTGTATATGTTAGAGAGATGTGAAGTCATAGGGAAAATCACTTTCTCTGAAACTTGAGAGACAGACAGGAAGACTCAGAGAATCACAACTTACCAGAGAAGAAATCCATAAATAGAAGCCTTTTTTTTTTTCTTGAGACAGCACTTTGTTCTGATGCCCAGATTTAAGTCATCACAGCATAGCATCCCAGCTGACTGCATCCTGGGACGCCTGGGCTCAAGCTTCAGTCTACGACTACAGGCATGCACCATCATGCTTCACACACTTGATCTTAGCCAAAAGGCCGAGAAGCGATGCACCATCAAGCTTGACTAATTTTTTGTTTTTTTGTAGAGATGGGGTGTCTCACTATATTGCTCAGGCTGATCTTGAACTCACGGTGTCAAGCAGTCTTTCTGCTTCAGCCATTCAAAGTGCAGTGCTGGGATTACAGGCTTGAACCACCATACCCAACCTACACAAAAGATTTCTTTTCTTTCTTTCTTTTTTTTTTATGATTTTCATTTTTTTTCTAATTTTATTTTTACTTTTGCAGGGTTTTTTTTGGTCAGGGCCAGGTTTGAACCCACCACCTCTGGTATATGGGGCCAGCGCCCTACTCCTTGAGCCGCAGGGGCCACCCACACAAAAGATTTCTTATCTCTTTATCCTCAGTAACTGTGGATAGACACAGAATGAGGAGGTAGTTGAAAGAATGTTAAAAAACACTTCAGTCCCCAGTCCCCTGTACTAGCTAAATAATTTCTTCTTCCTCTTTCCTCTGATTATTTTTTGTTTTGTGTCTCGCTCTTAGTTTTAAAATCCTGTCCTTGGTCCACCTTGCTCTTTATCTCAGATCTATCCCTAAGCCCTATAATGTCTTCTCCTACAATGTCTCCCACATTGGCCCCCACATGCCCTTCCTCCTCTGACTTGTCTCTGCTCCCTGGCTCCCATACAAGTTAGGGGCACTTGGAAAATATCTCACAGAGTGTAGCTGTCATCAAAATCTTTCTGGAGGTCAGAGGCCCTGCCTTTGTAATTTCTGCTCTTTTTCCAGTGCCTGGTGGTGGCCCATTGCAGCTCCCTGATTTTAAGGGCAGGAACCAGGTCTGGTCAGCTGTGGATACATGCTGAGAGGCTGCAAGGAAGGCCTGGAAGGATGATCCACGTATCTGTCTTGGCCAAGGCAAACCTTTTCCCTCTTGTTTTGACACTTAGCTTTTCAAAGACAAGTGGCAGAGCCCTCACAGACAGACATAATATTATGGTCAAAGCACAGTCAGAATTTAGTTATTGCCTCTACTTCCCAAAAGGTCAGCAAGGACAGGTTGGGAACTTTCTAAGCTAAAGAACTTTCTTCTGTTGTGAGAGTTAAAATTTACACAGAACTGCCTGCATTGGGTTTGTGGGACACAGGCCCTGAACTCCTGAGGCCTTTCATCAAACTTTAAATTGCTTCTGGGATTAAAACCAGCCCCTGAACAACCAGAGCTCTAAACTGCTCCATGGCTCCTTGATAGGACCTCTGGAGAGCAGGGTGAGGCGCAAAGAGCTCACGGTGCCTTCCCTGAGCATCAGGCTGCGCACAGTCCTGGAGGGCTCCTTCCCTTTTTACCTCACCAGGCCTGGAGCAGCCCAGGACAGTGAGTAGGTAGAGCCCCTCCATGTGCGGCCAATCATAAGTTTCCTTTCCCTTCCTGTGAAATCTGAAAGTGCTGCTTAGACTTGAGAGACAGCTAAGCAGGACTTGTATTTCTGTGTGTGTTTCTGTGTGTGGCCCCAACAGACAGGGCTAGGCTGGGGACAGTGGCTGTGGACAATTGAAACAATCACCTCCCAAGCCTGGAGGCCTTCCAGCACCCTCCCTGTCAAGAGATCTTCTCTCTGGGTGAGTGCCTGCCACCATCATGGACTCATCTCCACGCTGGCCAAACCTTCATCAGGTAGGTGGAGAGAAGAGCAAAGGCAGTTGTGAGTGGCACCTTGGTCATAGCTTCCATATCTCTGAAGGTCTTCCAGAGGGGAAAGGGAGCGAGCATGTTCTGGGAGACTAGGTCAGTGTGGGGATGGGGCACAGTGGGGCTGGAGTGGGGGATGACATTAGAAGAAGGATGTTTCTGCTCAATGTAGTGAAACCTTTCTAGCAATTAACACTGTCCAGCAATGAAATGGGAGATGTGAGCTTCTTCAAGGTGTTTAAAGGAGAGAGAGGAAAATTGTGTTTTGTGGAGAGCATTCACAGAGTGGAGGGGGAGGAGGCAAGACCAGTTACTTTACAGCATTCTTGCCAAATCTTAGATTCTCCAGTCCATAGTATTAATATCTTTAAAACAGATATTTTCCCCCAAATACTTGTGATTGTCACAGTTATCTCCTCTGATATTTGTATGAGGATAGCTTCAAATTGTGCCCAGTTTCTCTTACCCAATCTTCTCCAACCAGCAATAGGGTAATTGTCACAGATGCAATGCATGGAGCTCAGGGATTTCACTGCACTCCCCCCCTTAAGGTAGATCTCTTAGAGAAAAAGGTGACACCTCTACTTTTCATGAGTGTCTTAGGGAAAGTGAAGATGACCAAGACCTCTTAGTTCTTTACTCCTTAGTGGACTTGGTCTGGCACAAATGGAGGGGCAAGGATATAATCACGGTGATGAGGGAAGGAGCCCTGGACAGAAGGTGAGGAACCACCTGGATCTATCCTTGTTGTGGTCCTCTCTGAGTTCCTCTCTGAATTTCAGTTTCCTCATCTTTAACATGAGAAGTCAAGGCTTGAGGTTGTCTCTAATGTACTGGATCTATAGTTCTACATGACATTTTCTGCCTCCTTTGAGCAACCTCTCTGAGACTAGGGAAAATTGTCAGCTTTTCTTAGAAAAAGCATTACTATGGCATTGCAGTGGATAAATAGTCAACTCAGACATAGAAGGGCCCGGGGGTTATGACATAAAACAGCTCCCAGAGCTCAGAATCCAGTCATAATGTTCCATTGGGGGCATGAGGGACACTAGTCCTTGGATTCTATCTCTGCCTCTTCAGGAGTCTGGAGCCAACTGTGGAAACTGCAGTACTGTGGACAAAAGCAGCGGTGTGGGAAGGGGATATGGAATCACTTCTGTTGGGGTCTCTGTGATCTATTGCCCAGAAACTCCCTCCTAACAGTGCAACTAAGGGAGGTCAACAGCCAAACTCAGAAATGAAATACAAACCAGGAATCAAGTAACAAATATAAATGCTCACCAGACCCTAATCTCCTGACCTCTGCTTATCGCATTCTCTCTGCTTAGGATTCCCTATGGAGCTAAATTATTATCAGAAAGTTATTATATGCATATAAGCACCGAATTAGGGCCAGGTAAATGAGATGGTGTCAGTGGCCAGCATCACTGAGTGTGACCGTCTGCAATTCAAGAACAGGAGGACTGGCAGAGGGGCCCACTTTCCTGCTTAGTGATGGCATTTGCAGCAGGGACCCTCCATGTTCTTCTTTTATGGTCCTTCTGTAGAATCATTCACATATGGCCCCCCTTCTGGTGTGCTAACACTATTGATCTAACTAAAATGCTTTCATGTAACAGAGTTTCATTAGACTTCCAGGGTCTACTTTTTTTCCTTTTGACCTGATATACCCCATGTAGCCTCTGTAGGCAATGAATTTTATCTCTTAGATCAGCAGTTCTACACCTTTGGGTCATGACCCACAAGAACTGTACTAAAGGGTCACAGCTTTAGGAAGTTTGAGAACTACTGCCTTAGATTCTCACATTACAAGTAGGCATCTCAAAGGGTAAATTTAATTATCAGGCCTAGAAACATGTCATTGTAAACTCCATTGTATACTGTCTTTATAAACATGTGTTTGCTATCTTCAGTTGGCCTAAGAGGGGAAGTCAGAATTACAATGGAAGTGGCCAACGAATCTGCTGGCGCGGAATTTGTCTTGATGGGGCTGTCAGATCAGCCAAGGCTGGAGAAGACTTTCTTTGTGCTCATTCTCCTGATGTACTTGGTGATCTTGCTGGGCAATGGGGTCCTCATTCTGGTGACTGCCCTCACCTCCCACCTGCACACGCCCATGTACTTTTTCCTGGGGAACCTCTCTTTCCTGGACATTTGCTACACAACCTCTTCCATTCCTCTGGTCCTGGACGGCTTCCTCACTCCCAAGAAAACCATCTCCTTCTCAGCATGTGCTGTGCAGATGTTCCTCTCCTTTGCCATGGGAGCCACAGAATGCGTGCTCTTGGGTATGATGGCATTTGATCGCTATGTCGCTATCTGCAACCCCCTTAGGTACCCCGTGGTCATGAACAAGTCTGCTTATGTGCCCATGGCTGCTGGCTCTTGGGTGGCTGGTGGAACCAACTCTTTGGTACAGATCTCACTTGCGGTACAGTTACCCTTCTGTGGGGACAACATCATTAATCATTTTACCTGTGAGATCCTGGCAGTTCTGAAGTTGGCCTGTGCTGACATCTCCATCAATGTGATCAGCATGGGGGTGGCCAATGTGATCTTCCTGGGCCTCCCAGTTCTGTTCATCTTTATCTCCTACATCTTCATACTCACCACCATCTTAAAGATCCCCTCAGCTGAGGGGAGGAAAAAGGCCTTCTCCACCTGCTCTGCTCATCTTACTGTGGTGGTCATTTTTTATGGCACTATTCTTTTCATGTATGCAAAGCCCAAATCCAAGGACCCCCTGGGGGCAGACAAGCAGGACGTTTCAGACAAGCTCATCTCCCTTTTCTATGTAGTGTTGACTCCCATGCTGAACCCCATCATCTACAGCCTGAGGAACAAGGACGTGAAGGCTGCTGTGAGGAATCTGGTATTTCAGAGATGCTTCACTCCTTGATGGCAGGAGAAAGTGATATATGTTATGGTTCTGTGCACATAAAAGGTCCCTTAGTAGATGGTCACTTGGTAAGCATAGACGTGTTCAGTGGTCTCACACAACAGTTTCCAAACTGATGTGCATTGGGATGGGGCTTTCTGAGGTGACTGAGGATAGAACATGAATGCTTTAAAATGAAGAGGGTAGCTGTGCTAAATCACCTAGAACCAAGGATAAATGCCTATTACATTATTAAACATTGTTTATTCTGAAAAATAAGCAATAAAAATTAAAATTTGGTAAAAAAATTAAAAAAGTACTTCCTTCTTTGTTGATATGCAGACCAGTTTCAATTCATATGTGCCACCTATGCTGTTTTCTGTTCCATTGTGTAATGAGGAGTATGACAGTGAGGAAAAGTCACTTCTTCATTGGCATCCAAATTAGAAACCCATCTGCCAGTTTAGAAAATTACTGACGCCCAGGCCCTTCTTGCATGACATTATTGAACCTCTCTTTGACTGTAGGAGCTCAGAGTGTTTTATGTTTCACTCCTTTTTGCCTAATATCTGAGAGACAACTTCAGATAAATCTTTCTTCTCCTAATATGCACAGATCACATCTGTTTCTACCCAAATTTGCTGAGAAATTTCTGTTAACAAAATATAGCCCAGGAAAGGAATCTCTAGCAGTCTTAATTTATGTAAATTATCTCCACAAGGCAAAGATTGTATTCAGAGTCCCTTTATTTTCTTTTTTATGTTTTTTCCTTTATTTTCTTGTAATTAAAGTTTGCTGCCAAACTGGTCAAACTCAGTTTTCTCTGTCTCTTCAGGATCTTAGATTGGACACTGGCAACAATTCCTCATGTCTACTTATAATTAACCTGTGGCCAAAAGCATGCACTCTGGAGCCAGACCAAAGTGTGATTTTGGACACATTAGAAAATTACTTACTCTTGTAGACCTCCAGTTTCCTAATTTCTAAAGGGAAAATAATTAAATCCACCCTATGGAGTTGTGAGGATTAGTTTATGTGTAGACAAGAAAAAATGCACAGTGGCTAGCAAAAAGTAGACTCCCAATTAGTAAATGAATATTTTATTATTAATAATAAAATATGTTAAGTAAGTCCTCTAAGGAAGCTTATGACACATGAAGCAGAATACAATACCACAACTCACTACATCAGTTCCCGTTTTTTTGTTGTAGCACATCTGGGCTGTCTTTCTAGCTTCTGAGCAGCAATCCTGTCTCTCTGGGCATTTCCTCGGCCATCCCTCTTCCCCATCCACAGAGTGAATCACTGACGTTTGTGCTGGGTAACACAGACCCTACCTAGATCAGTCAGATTCGTCCTGCCAGGTTTTGGGGATTGTCATTAGTACCCAGAGAGTGAGTCTCTGGATCCATTACACAAAACCTTGGGAGCTATGTAGTCATGTTTGACTGTGTGGATGGGGGAGTAAAGAGAAGCCAAATCTGCAAAAAAGAAAGAAAGAGTAGCCAAAGGGATAGGAGCAAAGATGAGAGACCCCAGTAAAGGCCTTGGCCCAGAGGTCCCTCACTCCCTTTCTCTCCTGCTCTCCACTCACTCCCACTCCTCCCGAGGTCTGCTTCCCTCTCCTCTCTGGTACCTGTAAGTAATACGCAGCTTCGCTACTTCATCTGTTTTGTTAAATTGCCTCCTGATTATCTCACCTAACCAACACACTTCAGCCTGAATTCTTTCCAGGTCAGGGGTTTCCTAAAGAGTGGCTATCTCACAGAAATAAACTGGACACAGGTCAGACATGAGACACAAGGGCATCTGCCAGTAGAAGTAAGTTTCCTGTGAGAGAAACACGTCATCACAGGTCATGGACACTTAGGCATGAACTCATCCCCCAGGATAGAGAAGTGTCTCCTGAAAGGTGCACCGTAAACATTGATAACCAAGTTGCTGGTGCCCCAGCAGGACAGGGCTAAAGATTATGGCTATTCTCCAGAAAGAAAAATACAAATAGAGATGATCTGCTAAATCACATAACAGCCCAGGTAAATCTCAAGAACATTTTGAATCAAGACTTGCCTTCAAGTAGAAGGCTCCCTTTCACTGCACCCCCTTTCATGCAAAAGAATACCTACTGCATGATTCTATTAATATAATATTCCCGAGAAGGCAGACATAAAGGTGCAAGTATTATACCAATGAGGCGCTCTGACAGGATGGTATTGGGGATTAACTACGAAGGAGCAAGAGAAAACTCTGTGGTGATAGAAATATTCTATGGCTGGATTAGGTTTGGATTATGCGGGTGTGTACATGTGTCTAAATTCATAGGATAATACACTTAAGATTTGTGCATTTCATTGTAAGCAAATTTTACCCAAAGAAGTATATATCGGTCTGCCTGTCTAAATATATAGACTTCTTACAATGACTGCTATTGGCAAGCCACAAATTTGTCTACTGAGTTTTCTAGCAGCTTCAATATAAAAGGAACATGTGCTCTGTTGGTGGCTTGTTCTTATATTTGGTTGTTTCTTCTTTGGTCATAAGTAGTAAACAGCTCCTCTCACCAGGAGGTCACCTGAGTGCCCAAGAATCCTTGTGCCACCTGGGCCAATAGCAGAGACTGTTTTTCCAGGATGGCTCTCAGTGATGATTTCACCATATGTTTATTGTTTATATGTGTTGCTGTCTCAGGGCTTTGGGACTTAACTGGCAATCAAGGCAGACAGTGTAGAACTGGTACACAAGAGTGAAGAACTCTTCCCCAAGAATGCTTGAGCCTTAGGATGTCCTTGAGTGGTGATGTGGGTAGAACTAGGAGGCCTCTTCCTACTGCCCAGTGTTCCCAGGGCAGGTGCCAAAGACTGAGTGGATGTCTAGGATGTGTAGTCAATGAACAGGCATCCTGAAGGGACTGTTTCAGAGCTCGTATAGACTTCCCAGGTTTATAGGACAAAAACAAAAGAAAATAAAAGTTAAAGATGTAAAATTCCTTTCTGTAAAAGGTAAGTGGGACTCTACCTTATCTGTCAATATCTGACATATCTGTCCTAATTGGGACAAGCTTTTATCAATTCAGGAAGCTTTCAGGGAGCAGCCACTCTCAGTGCAGCTCCCAAGTAGAGCAAGAGAACACACAGCTGTTTCTCAAAGCCCCACTATTCTGCAAAGATCACTTAAGACATTCGAGTTTACTGTGGACCCAAGGGGTGTAATTCTAGGGACTCCTGTCAGCAGTCATAGGACGAAAGAAAAGGAAGTGAGGAAGAAGCTAATCACGACAGAGAAGTCTTTTCAGTTGAGGAATGAGATACGGAGTAAGCCCAGGAAACCAAGCTCATTATTCATCATTTTGATTTCTGCTTCTTGCCACTGTGATCATAAGGACTAACTCCTCTATGGAAAATGAGGGATGTAGTTGAAAGAACTATTGATAAATAAGAACTATTGAAACCACTGAGTTTCCACCGGGAATGAAAATAATAGAATATGGCTGAGTTCTCTACCATCAATGAGACAATCTAAGCAGGAGTAGAACATCAAGATTCAATTCTGATTCACGAGGAAGCCATTGGCTTTGGATCTTAAGAATAGATACTACTAGATCCTTGAAGCTGAAGAGAAAAAGAGTTATGACACCCCCAATCTGAGCACACACACATCATGCACATGGATATGTGAACAGAGCTATGCATGTGGACACAGATAGCGACCAACTAGACAAGTTGCCCTCCAGACTTCAGAACAAAACTGGACATCTCAGAGAATGATGCTTTTAAAGCTTAGAGGGAAAAGAGTTCTGTGGGCAGGAGCTGCCATGGAAAGTTTCCTGGAGGAGATGGTCCTTTGCCAGGTAACCCAGAAGGATCTCTGACACTCTGACAGGAACACGGTGTTTAGAGAATCCAGTAGAACGAGTGTTGTGCTTAGTTAAAGGTGGTGTCTTCAGTGTAACTGAGCATAACTACAGTTTCTCTGTAGCTGATTGTCTTTCTATCTCTGAGGGGCTGATACATAAAAGAGGAAGTGATCATGTCCTGCGTGGTCAGTGGCTGAGCACCCAAGACAGAAGTGCAAGGAGAGAGGCAGGCTTTGGTACAGAATGAGGACAAACCTTCTGACCATTAATGTCCTCTGCAAATGTAGAAGCGTTTTGAGGAAGTAGAAGGCTCCCTTTCACTGGGCCACTTTTTTCTGGATGTGACATGTAACTGCTTTCTTTCCCTGGCTCCCTCATAGATCACTGCCATACTCTATGGATTAGTTGTTTATTGTTGCATAACAGACGACTCCAAATCTTAGTGACCTAAAGCAGCATGTATGTATTGTCTCACATTTTCTGCGGGTCAAGATAGCATCATAGATTAGATGGATCATCTGTTTCAGGGTCTTCCACAAGGCTATGCTTAAGTGTTGGCTAGGACTGCGATCTCATCTGAAGTTTCCACTGGGAAAGGATTTACTTCCAAGCTCACTTGTGTGGTTGACAAAGTTCAGTGACTTATGATTATGACTGAGGACCCCAGGTCTTTGTTGTCTGTTGGCCACAGACCTCCCCTAGTTCCTTGTCATGTTTGTCTCTCCCATCTTTCGGCTTGCTTCACCAAAGGCAGCATGAGAGAGTATTCTTTTGGTTAGAAGCAAGTTGTTCAAAGGGAGGGGATTACACAGGGCCATGAATATAACAGGAGGCAAGAATAACTGGGGCCATCTTAGATGGTGCTGTTATACTCCAGATTCCACCAACATAGGATGTCTTCCCTCGAGCTGACAATTCCTCCTGCTCCATGATACTTTTCAAACAAATGACTTGTTGAGGTTATAAAGTAATATATAGGCCCAAGACCTGTGCTAAACTGTCCCCAAGATGGTTTTCCCTTCCTCCCATCCCTTGTCTGTATTTTCATGTGTAAATTCTCCTCCATTGATGAAAGCCTGACCAAAATCTTCCTCTTCCTTGAAGTTTCCCAGGGTTCTATGTGAAGTTCCCTCAAATGTCCCCTTGAGCACTTGGTTTAGAATCATCATGCCCACAGCTGCTGGTTCTACAATGCCATTCACAGAGGGCATTCCAAAATAATTTTTAGCTCTACAACTTCTTTTCAAGAATTTTTAGCAATTTGAAGTTTGCGGAAATTTAAGTGGAACATAAAAACACTTCTCCTGATGTCCTTCAGTGGCCAAGTGTGGAAAGCAATAGGAACAAAGGAAAGGAAGGCTTCCTAGAGTGCTTTCAGCATAATTGGATCTTGGGGACATCGTCCCAGAAGTATAAAAAGTTCCCTCACTTTGTACAATTTTACATCCAAACTTTTAATCACTTTAGGGAGCAGAGTAGCCCCAATCACAGAAATGATTTGAAATTGCCTTTTACATTTACTGGTTGTTCTTTATAATTTTGCCTAAAACATAGAACCAAGACAGAGTGGGAAGAACTAGCTTTCATTCCTTTCTTCAAATCAGATCAACCTAAGTCCACATACTGGTCCTAAGCCATAAAGACCCTTTCTCAATAGGTTTCTGAAAACGGTAAGTGAGGGCTATTACAAGAGTAATACTTAGCCTTTTATTAGCACTATAACATTTCTAACTTCTGATTTGATTTTCCAAGGGGGTTAGTGCTTGAGAAGGGAAGAAGTGAAGCAATTTCAGTGACATCATAAAGATTGAGGACCATGCAGAACCCATTCTCATTGGGTCAGAAAAAGTAAGAAACCTGTGAAACTTTTCAGTCTTAAGTATTGAACTCACTTAACATCAGAGACTCACTTAGAAATAAGGTGGTCTCCGGGTTTAGAGCTTCTTCTGATGACTTTCCACAAACCCAGGAAATTCCTGGGTTTTAAAGCTCAGCCACCATCATATGAATGAGAGAAACTTAGAAACTTGGATCAGTATGAAGAATTTTCTGAGACTTCAGAGCTCTGCAAATATGGAGTGGGCTGTTTGAGAATGCAATGAGCTCTTCATCGCTAGAAGAGATCAAACTGAAACTGAAAAGCTGTGCATCAGTGTTGCACAGAAGAGGATCTTCAATGGAAGGGAAGGTTGGATTAGATTATGTGGGGAGTATGATCAGTGTCAGGTTCCAAATCTGGAAGACATATCTAGCAACTGAGCCAAAGGCTCAAGAACGCTTATGTGCACTGGTTCCTGTGTGTACATTCCCCCAAAAGGAAGGAGATCCTGTAGAACGATAAGCAAAAAAAGGACTGCTTTAGTTACCTGAGAGAACTAAATTTCTAAACTAAGTTATGAGACAGTATAGGTTTCTGGGGCCAGCTATCTTTTTGTCCTCATGGAACATAAGATTCAAACTATTAGGGACATATCAGAATTTCCAGAGCATGAAGGTACCTTGGAAACCTCTTCCCTTTCCCTCATAGCTCATCATGTCCACTGCCATCTTATCCTTAAAGACCCAGCTGGATTCTGTATCACCAAGGGAGCCTTCCATGACCACTGTTCCCACAAATACTCAGGGGGCCCTTTTGGTGCTCTGGCCTCTACTGAACCTTTCTGGTTCCCCTTCCTACCTAGTTGAGAGACCATTTAAACCTAGAGCATGGGTCACCCTGGTACTCACAGAAATTGTTATACCTAAATACTAGTTGACCAATAATTATTTTGGAGGATGGATGTTCAGACATAAATGGATTAATAGATAGATGAATAGGTGGATGGATAGATAAGTTGATGGATGTATGATTGGATGGATATATGGATGGATTAATGGATGGATGGATGGATGGATGGATGGATGGATGGATGGATGGATGGAGAGAGGGTTGGAGGGATGGATGGATAGATGGAAAGCCCCAGGGATGATGTTGCCCATGAGAAAGTAGATCTTGGGAACAACAGGTGTATGTGTTCCAGGGGAATTATCTGGAAAGAAGAAATATCTACCAGATGAGGATTCACAACAAAATCTTGTCACTGGTATCTGACACAAAGTAGGGGAATATGGAGCAAGCTTGAAGTTACTTTTCTGACGAAAATTTAATAAGATGAATTGCCATGTAGAATATAGCACTACTAAAATGAATGTGTTATATATCTTTGTTGTTGATCAAATGCATTAAATTATCAGTCATCATTTTAAATCTTGTAAATTTGATATCCTATGGCCCCAAAATAATTTCTGATTTTCTTGGAAGTAAATAAATATTACAGGCTTTCAAAACTGTTTTTAATCATCTAACTAGACTAGAACTCCAGACACACCCTGGTCCTATGCAAGGCAAAGAATGTTGAGTGTGGACCTCTGATACTTTCTTCAGTTGACAGAAGACGTGCAATATGGGAACTGCCAACCAGACAACCTCTGTGACAGAGTTTGTTCTCCTGGACCTCTCTGCCCACCCAAAGCTAGAGAAAATGTTCTTTGTGCTCATCCTGTCGATGCACTTGGTGGTCTTGCTGGGCAATGGGGTCCTCATCCTGGTGACCATCCTGGACTCCCGCCTATACACGCCCATGTACTTCTTCCTGGGGAACCTGTCCTTCCTGGACATCTGCTATATAAGCTCCTCAGTCCCTGTCATCCTTGACAGCTTCCTGACCCCCATGAAAACCATCTCCTTCTCAGCCTGTGCTGTGCAAATGGCACTCTCCTTTGCCATGGCAGGGACAGAGTGCCTCCTCCTGGGTGTGATGGTGTTTGATCACTATGTGGCCATCTGCAACCCCCCTTAGGTACCCTGTGGTAATGAGCAAGGCTGCTTATGTGCCTATGGCTGCTGGTTCCTTGGTGGCTGGAACTGCTGCCTCCATGGTTCAAACATCCCTTGCGATGAGGCTGCCATTCTGTGGTCATCAACCACTTCACCTGTGAGATCCTGGCTGTCCTGAAGTTGGCCTGTGCTGACATCTCTGTCAATATAATCAGCATGGGGGTGAAAATGTGATCTTCCTAGTAATTGCAGTCCTGTTCATCTCTTTCTCCTATGTGTTCATCATTGCCACCATCCTGAGGATCCCCTCAGCTGAGGGGAGGAAAAAGGCCTTCTCCACCTGCTCTGCCTACCTCACAGTCGTGGTCGTCTTCCACGGGACCATCCTCTTCATGTACGGGAGGCCCAAGTCTAAGGACCCACTGGGGGCTGACAAGCAGGACCTCGCAGACAAGCTCATCTCCCTCTTCTATGGGGTGGTGACCCCCATGCTGAATCCCATCATCTACAGCCTGAGGAACAAGGATGTGAAGGCCGCTGTGAGGAACCTGGTATTTCAGAGACCCTTCACCCGGTGATATTTAGAGGACAGATGTGCGTGTAATTTTGTCTCTTGGCTGCTTTCACCCATGAAGCTTAGAAGAGAGTATTCCCTGAAGAAGGCACAAGTGAAGAGTGATTACCGGAAAATTGAATTACTCATACAATGGAGCACTTTAGTCATTATTGGACCCAGTTACCATGATGAAACCTAAAAGCTGGTGGGAATGTGGCTGAGGGGATGGAAGTGGGGTGCTGCTGAAAAATGAAAGATTTTTCCCAATTTCTCCACTGTTAAGTCTGACATCACCTTTGTGAGCAGATCACTTCTCTGCGGAAAAACTGGCTTAGTATGCTTTCATGTTACAAAAAAGTAAACCAAGCTCCTACTCTTATAAGGAAGCACAGAGAACAGTGTGGGACAAGACTTTATGACAAAATAGTATAAACAATTGCCTTCATTGCGGATGAAATGGCATGTCCACAATTATTTCTGAGACTAGGGCTGAGAATGACGTTGGCCTTTTCCCTTTCCCTGGGACTCAGAAGGATTGGGACCAGGTAGAATCCATGAGGGCCATTTCCTTTGAGAGCAAGTAAGCTGGATCCTAGAACATTCAAGTGGAGAATCCCATCCTGGGAGACTCATAGATGGTACTACATATCTAGTGCTAAGCTCGGTTTCTCTGTCCTTGGTAAGTCTTTTATAAGTACATAGTCTGGCCCTGTGGTCTGGAGAGTGACAGGATAGACCGCTGGGGGAAGAGCAGGGTGAGGCACCACAGCAGTTCGAGGGAAGGGAGCCAGGATGGTGACGGGTGACCAGCCAGGGTGGGAACTGTGGTTGGACCACTGACTGCTGGTGTCTGGAAGCTGAAAGGCTGAGCCAGCTCTTGACGTGGCTGAAGAGAGGCCCAGAGCAAGATGTGTAGGGATCTCAGCCAGTAGAGATGCAAAAAGAGGCAAAAATCTTGTGAAGGAGAGAACTTTTAGTTCTTGAGGCAATTGTATGATTACTTTTTCCTGAGAGTCAAACATTTCTAGTGAAAACATATGCTCTCTGCCTCCTTTGCTTGGGCACCCTATACTCTTCCTGTCTAAGCCACTGCTACCTCTCTGCAGCCCCACAGCACTCTCCTACCCATCCTGGGCAGAAACGTGGCCCTGCCTGAGCAACCCCCTTTAAACAGTCTCTAGCTGCATGAGCCTAGGGCATGTTCTGTCTCACTGCCAACCCCACTAGGATCTGGCCCAGCTCAGTGTGAGTTTGACTTCCCCTTTGAGCACAGAGCCAGTCTACTCCCTCTTAGCTTGCTGCACAGAGGAGAGCATCACCTCTGGATAAATTTCAACTTTCATAAAGCAAGAATTGACTTTAAAATGAAACATCCTAGCAGAGCAAAATTTCTTTGCAACATCCTTCATTTTACTAGTTTTGACTTAAAGAACTCTGCCTAGTTCTCCACCCAGAGATCCTTCTACAGGACTGAGGGACGTGTTTCTCCAGCTGCTGGAAGTGCCACAGCAGACACCCTGCAGGTGTCAGCCATCTTTGGGAATTGGCTGACTCACCAAGGGCAGGTCCCCTTCTTGGAGGCAGCCTATACCCAGTACCTGATTGATGAAAGAATATAAACTTCCCTCCACACTTCAAGACAATTCTGATGGCCATCTCTATGCCAAGTTCTTCCACAGGATTGGCCAAAGTCTTTGTTGAGACTGTGTCAGTGCCCAGTATCCCTGTCTGCCCAGTCCTGCTTCCTTTCCTTCTACAAGTTGGTCCCAAGGGTACTCCCTAATAAACCCATTGCACCATAATCTCTGTCTCAGAGTCTACTGCCCAGGAACCAAACCATGGCAACACGCAAACACCAGTGCTTAAGTAATGCTCTCTTTTCAGAATCCATGGGCACTGGCAATACCTATCAAAACCATGCAAAATAGTTGGGTGGGGCATTATAGTGTTGCATTAGCATAAGAAGCTTTGGATCTGGCTTTAGATTCCAGCTCCTTGATTTACCATGATTGTAGTCTTACACTTTGTTTTATATTTTAGATTACGTCCCTGAAATCTGGCCAAAACCAACACCCTGCCCACCACCCTCAGTCAATGCTTCCCAATCTTTGTCCTGCCACGAAGCCCTTGAAAATTAATGGGATGTGCATGGCACCTGGGTAAGTGGATGAGTCTCCTTCTCATGGCTGAAGGCAATTCCCCTGAGGGCTTAGGTCACTACAGGTCCTGCTTGGTGACTCTAGTAGGACCCAGACCTTGGCACATCTGTATGTAGCCTGTGGCACATTGGCTACAAAATTCTGCCTGAGGCAGAATATCTCTTCCCCTAGCACCAGCCAAGAGGACAGTCATGCTCTTTCCTCTGACCACAGGTTAAGTGGGGACTTGGCTCATCATATTTTCTCTCCAAGGAATGTGGAATTTGGATATAGAGACACCTCTTAGTTGGCACAGGGCTCTTAGACCATGTAAGGCCAGGACTAGTGTGGCCATGTGGATAGCAAGGAAGAGAAAGCTGATCTGGAGGGGATGAGAAAGCAAACACACAGAAAGAACCACACATGAAAACAGAAACACGGGCTGAAGCACATGAGCTAAGTCTTAGAGCAGTCTTTGTTTTCAATGGGAATATTTAAACCTATAGAAAGGTAGAGAGAATAACACTTACTCATCACCCAGATCCAGTGATGATCTGTTCATGGCCAATCTTCTTCATCCATATCCATATGGCTTATTTCTCCCTCTCCTTAATTTTTTTGAAGCAAATCTCAGATGATAATAGCATTTTACCTTGAAATATTTCAGTATTTATATCCAAAAATGACTAGCACTCTTGTAAAAATATAAGCAAATTACCATTATCTCACCTAAAATGTGGCAATAATTCCTTTGTATCATAAATTACCCAGCACTTATATTTCCAGAAATGTTTTATAAATGCTTTAATTATTTCAATTTGTTTAACTGAACCAGGTCCAAATGAGATCATACATTATTCGTTTCTTTAATCTACATTCTTTTTTTCTCTCTCTCTTTCCCTCTCCCTGTGTTCCTTCCCCAATGCCTTTCGAATTATATTTTTTGAAGGGAATAATTTCTTTCCCTCTGTGGGGAACTGTACATTTTACCACAGTCTAATTTTACTGATGGCAGTTCTCTGGTGTCTGTCTCTATGTTTCCCATGCATTGGAATTAGATGTGGATACTTGAGAGCTTTTCATTTTAGTGGAGTTAGGAGCTCATGGCTCCTGAGACCTTTTGCATGGCCATAGTATGTTTGATGACTTGCTAGCTTTCTAGTATGTCAAGATATTATAGGCTCAATGTTCACACTTCCCCTCCAGACCTAGAAACAACTATTTTCTCTAAGGAGCTCATTTCCTTTAGTGGGGATGATATTTTGAAGTCATTACCTAGGTGCTAGAGGTCCTGTTGAGTTTTTCATAACTTCTGGATCTTTTTCACGGTAAGAGCTAGGAAAGAAAAAAACATATACACATATATTTGAATTGTATGCATGTATGACATATGATGAATAAATATATACTTAGATAAAATGTATAATTAATTATATATATAATTCAAATTAAGAGCTGCAGAATTTTTACCTAGCCTCATTGATTTTATTCTTGTATCTCTTTTATGTACTATCTTCTCATTTCAGAAAAATTTGGAGATGGCTTAAAATTATACAAATGTAATAAGATGTCAGTAGCTAACATAAGAGCATAACTTCTATAAAGAATAGAAGTGAGTCAGGCTGTCTGGCAGTGTGTGCCCCTGTGTGCATAAGTCTGGAGCCAATTGTAACAGCAGCTGAGAGTGTGGGCTGTGGGTTCTTCTCTTCTACTTATTCCTGAGCTTCCTACAGGAGACCTAAGTCTGTGAGTGGGGCACTAGTGAGCACTAAGCTGGGGAAGTGTAGCAAGAAAGACATAAGCAGGGAGAGAAAGACTCAAAAGCAGAAACTCAGGACATCTTGCAGCTCAGGAATGACTTCCTTAAATCTTGGTGAGGACACTCAAAGATCTCTGCTCACCAAGGGGTGACAGACAGGTGGCAAAGAACAGCACATGCTGGGCATGGTGGCTCACAACTGTAACCTCAGCATTTTAGGAAGGGAAGGTGGGAGGATCTCTTGAGGCCAGGAGTTTATGACCAGCTTGGGCATTGCAAGACCCCATCTCTAAAAAAAAAAAAAGTTTAAATTAGCTGGGCCCAGTGGTGTGCACTTGTAGTCCTAGTTCCTAGGTAGGCTGAGGCAGAAGGATCCCTTAAGCCTCAGAATTATAAGTGATAGTGAGGCATGATCATGTTGCTGTACTTCAGCCTGGGTGACAGAGCAAGACCCTATCTCTAAATAAATATAAAAGGAGGGGGGGCATGTGATTCAGACAATAAGGAAGCTGGCAGATCCCCTGTGAATAGCACAATTATCCCTGAATTTGGTACCTTTGCTCTGCTCAAAATAGATCCTTCCAATGTTTAGGAGCCACTTAGAAAAATGAAGTTTGTCAAATTTATGGAAGGGTGGAGCCACAGCCAAAGCTACATATCTGGGGTCTGTGATCTCCAAGATTTAATAGACATGCTTTCTTATAATTTAATGTGATTTTACTAATTTATGCTGCTTGCCAGACAGCATATAGATGCTCTATACCAATATGTTATGGACAATTACAATGTTTACAAAAATAGACATTCAAAAAGATAGAATAACAATAAAATAAGATTAAAAAAAAAAAGAGGGGGGAATTCTGGAAAGATGGCCGATTGGTAGCAACTCTCGTCAGAGGCTCCTGAGCAAAGGAAGAAAAACTGGATGGAATCAGACTCTACGAAGCCAAAGACAGGGAGCTGAGCCAAGAAAGAAGTTCGGCAAGCTGTAACTCCAAGGAAGAGCATTCAAGAAAACAAATTACAGGTACAAAGCCTATTGACTAGAGGACAGGAGACCACTCCCCCAAGCAGGAGGCCTGCTGCAGGTTATCTGCGAATGAGCAGGGAACAAAAGTCCTCTCATTTTACCTCGCTAGAGAGAGCTGCCAAACTCCAGGTCTCTTTCTTCAGGGAGGTCCCACTTATGAACCTAGACACCACCCCGCCAGACATATAATTGAACAGATATTTTTCCCCACAAGTCCAAACTTCAAGTCCGCCCTTTCCCCTTTGCATGGTGGTCTGAAGTTCTGCCCACCACCACCCCACTCCTCCACCCCCCCACAGAACATAGAGTGTTTGGTCTTGTCCTGAGAGACTTTGGCATAGTGTGGACCACCAACCATCAGGATGGAATCTGTGACTAATGGGGAAGAAAGAGGGTGTGGGAAGAAAGGAACACTCAGTGGGAGGAGGAGCAGTCCCCTGGTTATGACTATGCCCAGCCAGTGGTAGTGTTGACCCTTGGTTTGGGCTGTGTCTTGTTGGATGGGGTGCAGAATTCCCGGCTCTAATGGCACCCACAGCAGGAGAGTGGTTCCCCTGTGTGGACTGAGTTTGGCAGACAGGGCTGGTCCCTGCTGGGCCTGTGAGTGTGACCTGAGAGCAAGGGCGTGGTCTCCTGATTCCAACAGAACCCTCTAGCAGTGGCTTACTGGGTGTGAACCAACCCCTGAGGGCTAGGACATACTCCACTGCCTCCAGCGGGGCTCGTGAGCAGAGGCTTACCAGGTGAGGACTGAGATCTGCGGGCAGAATATGGTGCCCTGACTCTAACAGAGCCTGTGAACAGAGGCTTGCCAGGCAGTAAACTGAGACTGGCAGGCAGGGCGTGGTCCCCTGACTCCAACTGGTCTGGCAAGCAGAGGCTAGCTGTGTGTGGACTGAGACCAGAGGGCAGGCCTGGTGTCCTGACTCCAACACAGCCTGCAAACAGAGGCTTGCCTGGCAGTGGACTGAGACTGGCAAGGGGTGGTGTGGTCCCTTGGAACTGGATTTGGAACTGGTCTGGCAAGCACTACTCCAGACTCTACTCCAGAGACTAGCTGTGTGTGGACTGAGCCCGGTGGGCAGGGGCATTGCTCCTGGCTCCAGCTGGGCCTGTGAGCAGAGAAGCAGACAACAGTGTGGACTTAGTCTGATGGGTGGGAGTGTGGATCCCTGGCTCCAATTGTGCTTTGAATCCCTTTGCTTTGACTTGTCCTTGAATACCTCTCTGTTGGGCAGGGTTTGTTTGCACTGCCAGAGACAATTTGGTTTGAACCCATGTTTGGGGCTGTCCACTCTGGGACATTCTGAGGTTGACCTTTGAAGTTCTGTAGTGGAAGAGAACTGAAGGGTAGGGGCTGGGCACTGCAGCTCTTTGTATCTCTTCACAGTTGAGATTTAAATCTAAGAGTGTGGTTTCTTAGGATAGGGTAGAGGTTGGCTGATAACAAAACAGAGCTAGCCTGCACTATCTCACCAAGTAGGTCCTCAGAATCTCCAGCCAAAATTGTGAAAGGGGCCTTTGTAAGGTTGTAGGAGATAAGCCACAATTTCAAAGTGTAGAGTTTTGGCAAGGGGCTATCTCTAATACCTGGGAACCCCAATTCAATCTCACCCTACCATTTCTAATAACCAAACAGTGGAGAATAATCATGGTTCTGACCCAATAGAAGAACTCTTGCAACATGAATAACCAGAGTAGATCAACCCCTCCCCCCCAAGAAATGACAAAGGAGTTACAAATGAAGATGCCATGCGTAAAAAAATGGCAGCAATGTCAGAAACTGAATTCAGAATATGGATTGCAAATAAGATAAATAGAATGGAAGAAAAGATGGAAATTGAATTCCAAAGAGTAGTTCTAAAGTTGTCTCAAGAAATTAATGAAACCAAAGCCCAAGTCACCAAAAATATGGACAAAATGAAAAAAGAGATAGCAGAGCTCAAGGAAACAAAAAAGTTAGTTGAGGAGCTCTAAAATACAGTAGAATACTTCAGTAACAGAGTTGACCAGGCAGAAGAAACTGATGATGTCATCATCTGAAACTGATGACAAAGCTTTTGAACGTTCCCAAACACTCAAAGAGGCAAACAAATGGAGAGCAAAAACTGATCATTCCCTGAGAGAGTTGTAGGATCACTCCAAAAGATCAAACATTCATTTTATAAAAATGCCTGAAGAAGAGTATGGTCCTAAAGGTACAGATGCTCTACTCCAAGATATTTTGGAGGAGAATTTCTCAAACTTGCAAGAGATTCAGAACTTCAGATAGCAGACAGTTTCAGAACCCCAGCAAGACTCAATCCAAATAAAGCGTCTCCTAGACACATTGTGATTAACTTTGCCAAAGTTAAGATGAAGGAGAAAATTCTGCAAGCAGCCAAACATAAGAAAAGCATCACCTACAAAGGGAAAATATCAGAATAACTGCAGATCTCTCAGCTGAAACATTTCAAGCCAGAAGAATATGGTCATCAACCTTCAATCTCTTAAAACAAAACAACTTCCAACCCAGGATCCTGTATCCAGCTAAACTGAGTTTCATTTGCGATGGAGAAATCAAATACTTTAATGACATAGACATGTTGAAGAAATTTGCCATAACTAAACCAGCTCTCCTGGATATTCTCAGACCCATTTTCCACAACAACCAGCACAAAGTAAACTCACCCAGAAATTTTTTGAACAAAACTCAACTTCCACAGTGGTGAAAGTATTAAAATTGTCCACTGGACATCCAAAAATCATGACACCCAAAACACAACCAGGCTTATCAATTCTCTCAATTAATGTGAACAGTTTAAATTGTCCTCTAAAGAGGCACAGGCTGGCTGACTGGATACATAAACTCAGACTGGATATCTGCTGTATACGAGAATCTCACCTAGACTCAGGGTGAAGGGATGGACTTGTATAATACAGGCAAATGGAAACCAGAAAAAAGCAGGGGTTGCAATTTTAGTAGCAGATACGATTGGCTTTAAACAAACAAAGATAAAGAAAGATAAGGAAGGTCACTACATATTTGTCAAAGGAAACACACAGCATGAAAAGATTTTGATAATTAACATTTCAGCAGCCTACCAGAATGCTCCTCAATTCATAAAGCAGATCCTAATTGATATGAACACCTTGATATCTTCCTGCACTATAATAGTTGGAGATTTTAACACCCCTTTGACAGTTTTGGATCGATCCTCCAAGAAAAAAACAAAGAATATTAGACTTAAACCTGACCTTAGAACAAATAGACTTACAGACCTCTACAGAACATTTCACCCTAATAAAACTGCACATACATTCTTCTCATCAGCCATGGGTCATCATCCAAAACAGATCATATCCTAGGGCACAAGTCTAACCTCAGTAAATTTAAAAGTATAGAAATCATTCCTTGTATCTTGGAATAAAAATTGAACTCAACAGCAATGGGAATCTTCATACTCAAACAAAGTCATGGAAGCTAAATAATCTTAGGCTGACTGATAGCTGGGTCAAAGACGAGATTAAGAAGGAAATCACCAAATTTCTGGAACTAACTGTTAATGAAAACACAAATTATCAAAACCCGGGGGATACTGTAAAGGCAGTCCTAAGAGGGAAATTTATAGCATTGGAAGCCTTCATCAAGAAAACAGAAAGAGAGGAAGCCAACAACTTAATGGATCATCTCAAGCAACTGTAAAATGATGAACATTCCAACCCCAAACCCAGCAGAAGAAAAGAAATAACCAAAATTAGGGCAGAATTAAATGAAATTGAAAACAAAAAGATCATTCAGAGGTCAATGAAACAAAAAGTTGGTTTTTTGAAAAAATTAACAAAATGATAAACCTTTGGCCAACCTAACCAGAAATAGAAAAGTAAAATCTCTAATATCATCTATCAGAAATGATAAAGGAGAAATAACAACAGACACTTCAGAAATTTAAAAAAATCCTCAATGATTACTACAAAAATCTCTATTCCCAGAAATATGAAAATCTGAAGGAAATGGACCAATACCTGGAAGCACGCCACCTTCCTAGACTCAACCAGAAAGAATTAGAAATCTTGAATAGACCCATATCAACCATTGAAATAGCATCATCAATACAAAATCTCCCTAAAAAGAAAAGTCCAGGATCACATGGCTTCACATCCAAATTCTATCAAACCTTTCAAGAGGAACTAGTACCTATATTATACAACGTTTCCCAAAGCATAGAAAAAGAAGGAATACTTCCCAACACTTTCTATGAAGCAAACATCACCCTGATACCCAAACCAGGAAAAGATCCAACAAAGAAAGAAAATTATAGACCAATATCATTAATGAATATCGATGCAAAAATATTCAATAAGATCTTAGCAAACAGGATTCAACAACACATCAACAAAATTATACAACATGATCAAGTTGGTTTTATTCCAGGGTTACAGGGTTGGTTCAACATATGCAAATCTATAAATATAAAACATCACATCAATAAAATAAAAAACAAAGACCATATGATTCTCTCAATTGATGCAGAAAAGCCTTTGATAATATCCAGCATCCTTTCATGATCAGAACACTTAAGAAAATAGGCATGAAAGGGACATTTCTTAAACTGATAGAGGCTATCTACAGCAAACCCACAGCCAATATTGAATTGAATGGTATAAAATTGAAAACATTTCCACTCATATCAGGAACTAGGCAAGGATGCCCACTGTCTCCACTGCTATTCAATATAGTAACAGAAGTCTTAGCCATCACAATCAGGCAAGAGAAGGTGATCAAGGGTATCCAAATAGGGTCAGAGGAGATCAAACTCTCACTCTTTGCTGATGACATGATCCTATACCTGGAAAATTCCAGGGACTCAACTTCAAAACTCTTAGAAGTGATCAAGGAATATAGCAGCATCTCAGGACACAAAATCAATACTACAAGTCAGTAGTATTGTAAGTATTATAATACTTACAATTTATAACACTTCTCAGGACACAAAATCAATACTTACAAGTCAGTAGTATTGTAAGTATTATAATACTTACAGTATTATAAATATGTATTATATAAAATTATTATATTTAGTATTATATAAAAATTTTATATAAATATATAAATATTTATATTTAATATGTTTTATATTAAATATAAAAATATACAGCATTATAAATACTTACAGTATTATATATGCCAATAATAGTCAAGCTGAAAAAACAATCAAGGACTCGATTCCTTTTACAATAGTGCCAAAGAAGATGAAATATCTTGGAATTTACCTAACAAAGGACATGAAGATGAAATATTTGGGAGTTTAATCTAACAAAGTTCGTGAAAGATCTCTATAAAGAGAACATGAAACTCTGAGAAAAGAAATAGCTGAAGATGTTAACAGGTGGAAAAACATACCATGCTCATGGCTGGGTAGAATCAACATTGTTAAAATGTCCATACTACCCAAAGCAATCTACAGATTTAATGCAATCCATATTAAAGCACCATTGTTATACTTTAAAGAACTTGAAAAAATAGTACTTCGTTTTATATGGAATCAGAAAAAAACTTGAATAGCAAATACATTACTCAGAAATAAGAACAAATCAGGAGATATCACATTACCAGACTTCAGGCTATACTATAAATCTATAGTGATCAAAATAGCCTGGTACTGGCACAAAAACAGAGAGGTAGATGTGTGGAACAGAGTAGAGAACCGAGAGATGAACCCAGCTGCTTATCGTCATTTGATCTTTGACAAGCCTATCAAAAATATTCAGTGGGGGAAAGATTCCCTATTTAACAAATAGCGCTGGGTGAACTAGCTGGCAACCTGTGGAAGACTGAAACTGGATCCCCCCACCTTTCACCATTAACAAAAATAGATTCTCACTGGATAAAAGATTTAAATTTAAGACATGAAACAATAAAAATACTAGAAGAAAGTGCAGGGAAAACACTTGAAGAAATTGGCCTGGGAGAATATTTTATGAGGAGGATCCCCCAGACAACTGAAGCAACACCAAAAATCCATTACTGGGATCCAATCAAACTAAAAAGGTTTTGCATAGCCAAGAGCACAATAAGTAAAGCAAACAGACAACCTTCAGAATGGGAGAAGATTTTTGCAGGTTATGCTTCTGACAAAGGTCTGATAACTAGAATCTTCAGAGAAAACAAACTAATCAATAAGAAAAGAATAAATAACCCATTTCTATGTGGGCAAGAGACTTGAACAGAAACTTCTCTGATGAAGACAGGCGCATGGCCTACATGAAAAAATGCTCATCATTCTTAATCATCAGAGAAAGGCAAATCAAAACCACTTTGAGATATCATCTAATTCCAGTAAGATTAGCCCACATCGCAAAATCCCAAAACTACAGACGTTGACGTGGATGCAGAGAAAAGGGAATGCTTCTACACTGCTGGTGGGAATACAAGCTAATACGACCTTTTTGGAAAGAAGTTTGGAGAACACTCAAGGAACTAAAATTAGACCTACTGTTTGATCCTGCAATTCCTCTGCTAGGTATATACCCAGATGATCAAAAATTATTTCACAAGAAAGACATTTGCACCAGAATGTTTATTGCAGCCCAATTCATGATAGCCAAGACATGGAAACAGCCCAAGTACCCATCGACCCATGAATGAATTAACAAATTGTGGTATATGTACACCATGGAATACTATGCAGCCACAAAAAAGATGGAGACTTCACATCTTTTATGTTTACCTGGATGGAGCTGGAACATATTCTTCTTAATAAAGTATTTCAAGAATGGAAAAAAAAGTATCCGATGTACTCAGTACTACTATGAAATCAATATATAACCACCTACACATTCACACGAATGGAAAAACATAACTATGAATAAACAGGAACTCCTGCCTCTGAGCTGCACATTAGTTTTTTCTCCAGTCCTTATATTGGAACTACACCAGCAGCTCTCCTGGAGTGGTTCCAGTCCAGCCTGATGACTACAAATCTTCGGACTTGGCCTGTTGGGGGGTCAGGGGTCCTAATTCCCCAACCCGGTTGATCTGGTTCAAATACTTGGCTGAGCTAGAAAGTTTAACTGAGGCATAGCAATAACCCAAAGCAAAAGTGAGTGGAAACTGAAAATAAAAGTGGAGCCACACAGGCAGTGTGGGTAGAAAGCAAAAGTCACCTACACAAGTTTCAAGGTAAAAAAGAGAAATTTTATTTAGAAAGAACAAAGAGAAAGTTTAGAACATTTCCAAAGAGAGTTGAGATATCTATCTCCTTCTGAGATAAAGGCCTGTAGGGCATTAAATATTCCATTCGAAACTGGCGGTAAGTCCTTCATCGTTGTGTCTGCACCTCCAGGCAGTATTGCCCTTTTCTATTGGCCATTGGTTACCTAGGTTGCTCCATACCCACATTCTTATGGGCCCTCCAGATATCCTGGTTTAGCAGGCCAGATTTTCCTCCCACCGCCCTTGAATCCTGTTTCTTAGCGTCCTTTCTCAGGCTGCCCCCACACACACCCAATTGGTTTTGTTTCTCTGGAGAACCCTAATATATCCACCAGATTATCAGTCTTGTATGGGCATTGAATAAAAATATGTTCAGACACATAAGGTCTCAAAAACATATTTATAATATACTCTTTCTCAAGAAGGTATTTAAGGATGGCGCCTGTGGCTCAGTGAGTAGGGTGCCAGCCCCATATACCGAGGGTGGAACGTTCAAACCCTCCCCGGCCAAACTGAAAAAAAAAAAAAAAGAAGGTATTTAAGAATTTGCTCCTTGCTGTGAGCTGTGTGACGCCACGGCACTCTACCCGAGGGCGATAAGGTGAGACTCTGTTTCTACAAAAAAAAAAAAAAAAAAAGAATTTGCTCCACAAAAATGAGAAATTAAACCAAGAAGTAGGAAGAATTTGATGAAATAAACAGGAGCTTCAAACCATAAGAGAGGGTTCAGGAGTCCCCAGGACAGTGGAGGGAGATCCCAGCACCACAGCTGTGTGCTGGGGCAGAGAAGGCAGCCAGCCCAGCGGGAAGTCCCATGACCCCAGAGACAGGGAGCAAAGGGCTGTCATCCATAGCCCCTTGCTGCCTACCGTGATTAACCTGAGAACAGAATGTCCCAGACAGCCTGGCCCACATTCTTTCCTGTACTTACCTTATCTTGACCAGGCACTGATAAAACTTCCTTTTTTCTTCTTATTGCTTAGGTTAGCTGAGGGTACTTATTCCACAGACTATCTGCTTTGAGCCATTCCCAAGAGTGGGAAGTGGGTCATAGTGAGAGCTTAGAAGCAGAAAACATAAAACAACACACTCTCTCTGGGATATTTCTGCCAGATGTTTGGTAGCTTGCCACAATACAGCCCTGCTTGACTTATCCAGAAGTGGCTATTAAAAAATGTGAACTTGTGGGCGGCGCCTGTGGCTCAGTTGGTAGGGCGCCGGCCCCATATGCCGAGGGTGGCGGGTTCAAACCCAGCCCCGGCCAAACTGCAACAAAAAAATAGCCGGGCGTTGTGGCGGGCCCCTGTAGTCCCAGCTGCTTGGGAGGCTGAGGCAAGAGAATCACTTAAGCCCAGGAGTTGGAGGTTGCTGTGAGCTGTGTGAGGCCACGGCACTCTACCGAGGGCCATACAGTGAGACTCTGTCTCTACAAAAAAAAAAAAAAAATGTGAACTTGTATTCTCAGGTGAGTCTTCCCCCAATAGTGGCATATTTTTCTTAAAAATCTAGGTTTGCAATTGTTATTACATTTTTCAAAATGGAACAATACACTGTACTCTGATACATTTGTAGGTGGTAACAATCTGAGAGAAACCAAAAGAATACTTTCTACTGCTGTATAACCAAATTACCCCAAAATTAGTAGCTTTAGACAATACCTAATTCTTGTCTCACCATTCTGTAAGTGAGAATTCAGGTGAGATAAGCTGGACTTTGAGAAAAAGCCCACTTCCAAGTTCATTCATATTGCTGGCAGAATTCATTTCCCATGGTTGTTGGACGGGGTCCTGGCTTCCGCGCTGGCTGTTGCCAGGGGTGTCGCCAGGGGTGTCCTCAGCTAATTTTGGCAGCTGTCTGGCCCTTGCTTGTGGCTCCTTGGTCTCTAAATCCAGAAATGGTGTGAGGAATTTTTCCCATCCTTTGAATATGACTTCTGCTGCTTATCAGAGAAAATGTTGCTTTTAATGAGCTTGTCTGATTGGGTCAGACCCACCTGGATAATCTAATCTGAAAGCCAACTGACTAGGAACTTTAATTATATTCACAAAATTCCCTAGCAGCAGGACCTAGGTTAGTATTTGACTGGTCACTACAAGGTGGGAATGGTGGGGTGATGTGGGATCATTAAGATTCTGCCTACCATAAGTGGTTACCTATGAAGGAGAAGGAAAAGGGGAATATAATTAGGGAGGAAATTATGAGGAATATCTAAGATACTTGAACATTCTAATTGTTAATCTGTCCGAAGTTCTCAGTGTGTGTTTAATTATTTTCCCTTAAATGGTATACACATGATTATCACATTCATTTGTATTATAACTTATTTCACAAAAAAGAATAAGATTCAAGGTAAGCAACAATGCCTTATGACTATGAATGTGGCATCTATTTGATTCTAAGACTTCTAGAAGCTAATGCACAAGGCAGATGTGTTTCATTTATGAAAGAGGTGGGAGGGATTGCCCAACTTTTTCATTTGCCCCTGACACTGTGCAGGGTCCACTTATACACAAGGACATTTGTGGAGTAAGAGCTCAACACAGGTGCCAGCCACCACCTCCAGTATTAGAATTAATTGAGAAGAGGAAAACTAGAGTTTGGTGAAGAAAATATAGCACAACAGAAAACAGGGGTCCAAGCTGAAGGTGCTTCTGGCTGCTGCCTGGGCAGTCACAGCTCTCTCACTCCGGGGTCTTAGAATTGGAAGTTACTGGATCCCAGTGGCAAACTGACCAAGGTCGCACAAATACACAGGTACAGGATACCCATGCACACACACAGGGAAAGACTCGTGCATGCACAATAGGATGCTGCTTCTAGCTGGGTGTCTGTAGTGGCTAGAGCACTGGCCCTGTGCGCCAGGAGTGGTGGGTTCGAACCCAGCCGGGCCTGCTAAACAAAAAAAAAAAAAACAGGACACTGCTTCTGTGATCAGCTAGCCTTTCTCAAGTCTACAGCTGCTATTCCTATGAAACTCTCTGGTAGAAGCCATGACCAGATTCATATCTGACCTTAGTTCAAGCCCTGTAAACGCCTCACCCATGATAGGAGCATAGAATCTATTTGATAAGATATAGACAAGAGGGGATTTCTAGGTCTCTGGCTTCCACCCAGCCCTGAGATCCTGAATTTGGAAATGGCTGAGGGTGCTAAGCTACAGGGTTTGTCTTGTTCTGTGGGTTTCACATTCTTCCAGCTCTATCACAGGCTCAGGTGAGAGTTCTCATTAACTTGGGGTTTGTGTTAATTGAGGCAAGGCCAGGATGATCCTTCATCTATAATGCTTCCCAACAGCTCAGCAGAATGGGTAGAAAGAGAGGGAAGGAGGAAAGAATGTATTTCTGGAGGGACTTCAAAATAATTGGATTATGGGGATATAATCCCAGATGTATAAAAAGTTTCTTAACTTTGTCAGTTAGTTTTCTAAACTTTAAATCACTTTAGGGACTAGAATAATCCCAATAGCAGGGTTGAATTTAAAAGGCTTTGCACATGCAATGAATGGTCTTTGGTGGATTCTACCTAAACACAAAACAAAGAGAAGAAAACTTGCACCCATTTCAGGTGCTAACTCTTTTGGCTGCTGCTCTCCAACCCAATCGGCTATATTTGGCTTCTGGACTATTCCTAGACCTCAGAGAAGTGATCTGAATCAACAAATTTTTTAAAAAGGTAAGAGTGCACTTTTAAGAAATCATATAAACCCTGGTGGGTCCAGCCCATCCTTTGCTGCATCCCCAATGACTAAGTTCTATAGGGGGTTTTGAAGGAAAGAGAAACCTCAATGGTGCAAGAGGAGAAATGCATGAAATTGTTCAGTCCCTGGGATGGAATGTCTCTGATAATAATCTACTCCAAAGTAAGCATTTGGGGAACAGAGGCGCAGAGAGGTAATAGGACTAAAGGATTCCCAACAATTAAGTGACTGGTGAATGCCAGTTCTTTTAACAAGTGCTCCAGAAGTGAGTGAGTGAAAGGAAGATGAACGAATGCCCAGGGCACTGTAGATTGAGAGAGAGAACTAGAGAAGGAGAGGAAGACAGTGTTCCCAGAGCGAATGTCGGAATCGAGGATGAAATGCACCAGTTTCCTCTGCTGGTCCTAGTGGAAAAAAAAACAGACAAATGGAGCTCGGTGCCCATAGCACAGTGGTTAGGGTGCCAGCCACATATGGCAAGGGTGGTGGGTTTAAACCCAGCCCAGGCTGCCAAACAACGATGACAACTACAACAAAAAAATAGCCCTGCGTTGTGGCAGGTGCCTCTGGTCCCAGTTACTTGGGAGACTGAGGCAAGAGAATCACTTAAGCCCAAGAGTTTGAGGTTGCTGTGAGCTGTGATACCACAGCACTCTACTCAAGGCAACATAGTGAGACTCTGTATCAAAAAAACAAAAAAAAAAAACATGCAAATGGGACAGAATATTTCTTGCCAAAATTGAATGAAATGAATCATCTACACCTGGTAGGACTTTAAGTAAATGTGTGATCCTGTCTTGACTGTGACTAGGAAAATGAAATCTACATCAGTTGACATTTCAGACTTCTGTATGGGGTGGTCAAATACCACAAAGTAGATTTTGATCAAATTCCTTGCATTTTATTTAGAACAACACAGAGAACCCCTCGGATCGTCAGAGTTGTTGTCCAGTTGCTCAGCATAGCAGAGCTTCTTTCCTGGCTGTCTTGGCACTTTAGGCACTGGACAGTCATGGAGTTGGTCTTCTGAGTTCTGCAAGTGACATAGGAGATGTCATGGTCAGACCCAATGAGACCTCCCCTGTGATTGGCTTCATTCTCCTGGGCCTCTCTGCCCATCCAAAGCTGGAGAAAACATTCTTTGTGCTCATCCTGTCGATGTACCTGGTTGTCCTGCTGGGCAATGGGGTCCTCATCCTGGTGACCATCCTGGATTCCCGCCTGCACACGCCCATGTACTTCTTCCTGGGGAACCTCTCCTTCCTGGACATCTGCTACACAAGCTCCTCGGTCCCTCTCATCCTTGACAGCTTCCTGACCCCCAGGAAAACTATCTCCTTCTCAGCCTGTGCTGTGCAGATGTTCCTCTCCTTTGCCATGGGAGCCACAGAGTGTGTGCTCCTGAGCATGATGGCGTTTGATCGCTATGTGGCCATCTGCAACCCCCTTAGGTATCCTGAGGTCATGAGTAAGACTGCTTATGTGCCTATGGCTGCTGGCTCCTGGGTGGCTGGAAGTATCACCGCCATGGTGCAGACATCCCTAGCAATGCAACTGCCCTTTTGTGGGGACAACGTCATCAACCACTTCACCTGTGAGATCCTGGCTGTCCTGAAGTTGGCCTGTGCTGACATCTCTGTCAATGTCATCAGCATGGCAGTGGCCAATGTGATCTTCCTAGGAATCCCAGTCCTGTTCATCTTTTTCTCCTATGTGTTCATCATTGCCACCATCCTGAGGATCCCCTCAGCTGAGGGGAGGGAAAAGGCCTTCTCCACCTGCTCTGCCCACCTCACAGTCGTGGTCGTCTTCTACGGGACCATCCTCTTCATGTACGGGAGGCCCAAGTCTAAGGACCCACTGGGGGCTGACAAGCAGGACCTTGCAGACAAGCTCATCTCCCTCTTCTATGGGGTGGTGACCCCCATGCTGAACCCCATCATCTACAGCCTGAGGAACAAGGACGTGAAGGCCGCTGTAAGGAACCTGGTATTTCAGAGACGCTTCACCCAGTGATGCTAGAGGGGTCCTGATGGTTCTGTGCTCCCTGACCGCTCCCACCTGAGGGTCCCAGACGATAAGAGGAAGGGCCAGCTTCCTCCAAGGTCACACAAGTAAATTTCATTACACAAAAGAGCTCTGTGTGAACAAGGAGCATTTAATGCAGCTCCCCAAAAGTATATTCTTATTTGTCTAGCCTCATAGTTCTAATTCTCTATGATCAAACTGATCAAGAAAAAGTAATTCTTCAAATTTTTGTTGGTGAACTAACAAAAACCTCTAGCCTGTAGGTCTTCAATTCAATTGCTCCTTGGCTGCTGTCTTTGAACACATTTGAATGGGACCTTACTTTTATGTTACCATTCAAACACTTCTTACTCCGTATGAAACAACAGTAACATTTTAATTTGTCTCCTCATTGTTTATTCTCCTTGTTGCCATATTAATTCTTAATTTTTCTGAATTTTTCTCTCTCCACATCTCCATAATTTTCTCGTAGCTTTGTCTCTCTCTTGTCCTCACTCAGGGTCCTCACCAGAAAATCATCCATGGTCTTAGAGGAGAGAGGGGAGTGAGGCAGGTGTGGCATAACTGATACAAAGGCCAAAGACTCAGGCCTTTCCCCTTCCCTCCCTTTCTGAAGATGTTGTCCATCTCTGGGTTCTGTCCCTAGATACCAGTAGCCTCCCATGGTCATCAGAGAAATGTGAAAAGTGAGATATGTCAAAGAGGAGCAAATAAATTCTATTAACCACCTACCTGGCCTGACCAAGCATGTAGCCAAGTGGCAGCCACCACTTGTTTTTCCACCTAAGAATTGCTAATGCTACACAGTAGTCAGAGGAGGTGGAAGTGATGCCCACTAGGGAACATCTAGGAAGCACCCACATAATTAGTGAGGAATTCCATAGTAGCTCCAGACAGTGATTCATCCACAAGGTCAGTTAAAAAAAATGGGCACAAGTCTGGGTGCAGTGGCTCATGCTTGTAATCCCAGCACTCTGGGAGTCTGAGGCAGGTGGATCACTTGAGCTCACAAGTTCGAGACCAGCCTGAGCAAGAGTGAGACCCCATGTCTAAAATATAGCCAGGTCTGTAATCCTAGCTTTCTGGGAGACGAGGCAGGTGGATTGCCTGAGCTCACAGCTTTGAGACCAGCCTGAGCAAGTACAAGACTCCTGTCTCTAAAAAAAAAAAAAAAACAAAATAGCCAGGCATTGTGGTGAGCACCTGTAGTCCCAGCTACTCAGGAAGCTGAGGCAAGAGAATCACTTGAGCCCAAGAGTTTGAGGTTGCTGTGACCTATGACACCATAGCACTCTACTGGGGGCGAGAAAGTGAGACTGTGTCAAAAAAAAAAAAAAAAAACGAATGGGGGCAGCGCCTGTGGCTCAAAGGAGTAGGGCACCAGCCCCAGATGCCAGAGGTGGCGGGTTCAAACCCAGCCCTGCGGGGGGTGGGGGGAGGAAGAATGGGTACAATAGAAAACTTCTGACAGAGGAACTTTTAAAGAGGCTAGGAGAAAAGATATCTGGGAGATAAGACCATTTTCTTGGGGAAAAATTCCATGTTATTGATCAAATAAAATTTAATATAAAGTATTTTAAATCTTTAAAAGGAATTTTAAAATTAAAAATACTTGAATTGCTCGCCTAGCCTTCAGGAAAAATGGCAAAGAGATTGAAATTATTTGAGAAAAGATGAGAGGCAAGGAAACTAGGCGGGGGAACACATTATGAAATTCATAAGGAAAAAAACAGAGCAGATATAAGGGAAATAAAAACTGAAAAGGAAAAGAAACATTTTACTAAATAGAAGTTTTAGAGTTTTTTTTTTTTCGTAAAGGTTTCGTCACCAGGTAAGAGTTGTGGCAAAAGACATAACCTATGTAGATCCGAGAATAAGTTTTTGAATTTCAGCAGGATATATCTATAGAATTTTCCATAGAAGAAAACAGATCACCTAACAAAGAATGATTATCTGATTGCCCTTGGCCCTCTGCTCTGCAGCCCTACATGTAGAAGTCATTAGAACAATGGTTACAGAGTTCTGAGGGAAATGGATTATGAGTTCAAAATTTTACACACAGCCGACCATTGCACAGGTGTGAGAGTTAAAAGGCACTTCCTTTCATGTGAAACAAAGCAAGCACACACCTCTATAATTCCTTTCTGAAAAACACATTTGATTTAGGAAGTTCTTCTCAAAACAGTTAAAAGTAAATAGAGGAATGATATAGACATGGTATATAAAATGTAAGGGAGAACAATGAACTGAATAAAGCTCCTAAAGTCTAATTAATTCTCGATATTGATTTTGTGAAGATTCCATTACCTATACAAAGTAGAAAAAATGGTTTTAAAAATGACCTCAAACTTTCAGAGAATGGGTAATTTCTTTGTTATTTGTGGTTTTCAGAGAATATAAAAATATGGAGACCTTACTGCATCATTTTATCCTTAACAGGTCCTTGATGGCAATAATTTTTATAGATTTTTTTTTTAATTTTTCTACTCTCCATAGCAATTACAAGCTTGGTACACACTTAAGACAAAATGAATATTTGTCAAGTATTGAGTGAGTATTCTGACACCAAAACCTAACAGATTAGGCAAAAAAGTTATTGATTTAAGTGGAAAAAAGTTATTGACTATTAGGTGATGAAAGCCAATGTGCATTAAGTGAATAATATGCATTACCAAGTAGCATTTTCTTGGGAATAACAATATGGTGCAACATTATAAGAAGTCTTATTGTTAATGGTTTTATAATGTGGAATTTCAAACCTATACAAAAATAGAAAGAACAGAATAATGAACCTTAGGTGTCCTTTACCCGGATTCAATAATCACTTCATGGCATATATTGTCCAGCCATACACCTACCTATTTCTCCCACTTCAGAATTATTTTGGGGTATTTTTTTTTTTTTTTGAGACAGAGTCTCACTATGTTGCCTGGTAGAGTGCTGTGGTGTCACAGCTCACAGCAACCTCTAGCTCTTGGCCTTAAGCGATTCTCTTGTCTCAGCCTCCCAAGTAGCTGGCACTACAGGCACCTGCCACAACGTCCGGCTATTTTTTTTTTTTTTTGGTTGTAGTTGTCATTGTTGTTTGGCAGGCCCGGGCTGGGTTCAAACCTGCCACCCTCGGTGTATATGGCTGGCGCCCTAGCTGCTGAGATACAGGCACGGAACCCTTGGGGTATTTTTTTTTTTTTCTCCTATAGAGGCTCACTTTGTCACCCTCAGCAGAGTATCCTGGCTTCATAGCTCATGGCAACCTCAAACTCCTTGGCTCAAGCAATCCTCTTGCTTCAGCCTCCCAACTAGTTGGGACTACAGGTGCCCTCTGCAATGCCTGGCTTTTTTTTTTTTTTTTCTTTTTAGAGACAGGGTCTCACTCTTGCTCAAGCTGGTCTTGGACTCACGAGTTCAATCAATCCACCCGCCTCAGCCTCCCAGAGTGCTAGAATTACGGGTGTGAGCCACCACACCTGGCCCAGAATTATTCTGAAGCAAGTCTTACACCATGCTAGCATTGCATTTTTAAATAGTTTAGTGTGTATCTTTAATAAACAATAGACGCTCTTTTGTTGAAACACAATTAAGTTACCAACATCACAATTTTTAAAAATCGTTATTCACTAACATCACCACCTATTCAGTCACTGTTCAAATTTACCCTAATGTCTTTTAAAGGTTTTTCTTTTCTTTTTTTTTTTTTAGGTTTTTCTTTTCTTCAATGTTTTATTTTAATTAATTAATTTATTTATTTATTTATTTTGAGACAGAGTCTCACTATGACGCCCTTGGTAGAGTCTCACAGCAACCTCAAACTCTTGGGCTTAAGAGATTCTCTTGCCTCAGGCTCCCAAGTAGCTGGGACTACAGTCGCCTGCCACAATACCCGGCTATTTTTTGGTTGCAATTGTCATTGCTGTTTAGCTGGTCCAGGCCGAGTTCAAACCCACCAGCCTCGGTGTATGTGGTTGGCGCTGTAACTACTGTGCTACGGGCGCCGAGCCCTTCAATGTTTTATGTTAATAAAGATCTTTAAAAAGTCTGTATATTAGAGTTAGTATAAAAAATATAAATGTTGCCAGGGGCGGTGGCTCATGCCTGTAATCCTAGCACTTTGGGAGGCAGTGGTGGGGCGGATCGCCTGAGCCCAGGAGATCGAGACTGATCTGAGCTAGAGCGAGACACCATCCCTAAATAGCTGGGCATTGTAGCGGGCACCTGTAGTCCCAGCTACTCAGGAGATCGAGACTGATCTGAGCTAGAGCGAGACACCATCCCTAAATAGCTGGGCATTGTAGCGGGCACCTGTAGTCCCAGCTACTCAGGAGGCTGAGGCAAGAGAATCGCCTAAGTCCAGGAGTTGGAGGTTGCTGTGAGCTATGACACTAGGGCACTTTACCAGGGGCAACAAACTGAGACGCTGTCATAAATAAATAAATAAATAAATCTTTTTCATCCATAGTTTTCCCCTTCATCTTCTGTTTCCTTACTCTCTCTCTCTCTTTTTCTTTGTGGGTGTGTATGTAGAAAACTGAGTTGTTTGTGTTGGAGAATTTTCACAGTCTGTATTTCCTGATTGCTTCTCTATGATGTACATCCCTGCATTTTCTGTAGATTGGTGGTTAGCTCTGAGACTCAAGGATGTTTTCTTTTTGGTCTAAGTCATTTTCACATGAATTGTCTCTGATGGCTTCCTTCAGGATGAGAAGATGATCCTGAGTCACTTTCATATTTCCTGCTCCAGACCAGGAACCAATCATTTCTCCAATGAGTTCTGCACCTTTATTGGAAAATGATGTTTAGATACCATAATTTGAGTGCTAAAGGTGCTCCTTGCTCCTGGGTTTGTCATTGTTTCTAAGTTACTTTCATGAAAAGAGATAGAAAATACAGTTTTGTTCTGTTTTTTAAGATAAACTATGTCATGAATATAAACTATACCATGAATTCAGATTCAGATCTGTAGTTTCCAGGTAACCACAATGCTCTCCTATCTGTAGCCCCTTCTCCACATAACAAAACTTTGCTACTCGCTGAACAAGTAATTGTTCATTACTTGTTCATTTGCTTTTCTCTCCAAATATTTGCATAGCATCCTTGGAATAACAATACCAACGCTATCTTCATCAATATGAATATGGAAAAAGGTTAAAATTCTGGATAATTTTTCTGCTTATTCTTTTTTCTTCTCTTCTTTTTTTCTCAGGACAATTAATGCTAGATATGTACAAATTATTGTTTTTTTAAGTTAATTGGAATAATTCCACTCTTGTAGTTATATGTTTTATTTTATTTTTAAGTTTTGCTTTCTTTCATCTTCTAATTACGAAAATACATGGTTCCAAAGTCAACTCTAAAGGACAAGGTATATTCAGTGAAACTTAACTTTTATCCTTATCCCTTTTATCCTGCTACCTTCCTTACTCATAGATATTTTTGAAATTTAGTGGTTTATTCTTTGATTTAAAAAATCTAATATATAGGTATATTCATATTTTCTCACATAAAAAAGGAGCACACAATTCACACTTTCTCCATATTGCCTTTTCCACTCAATAATATTTCGCAGTGATTACTCCATGGTTTTACATAGAGATGAAAAAAATCATATTTAAGGGAGTTGGGGGGGGATGCAATTACTATAGCTGTATTAATTGATAATTCACTTTTTACTTCAGGAGACTAACTCTATCCATTTCTATTACTAACAAATTGTGAATTTGTTCAAGATTTTCTGGGATGCAATAGTGGACCAATTACATTAGGAGTTAAGTTTGGGTGCTGATCCCAGCACTTCCTCAAATGGACTGCCTTGTTCGAAGTCACATCCCTTTCTCCCTGATTCACAGTTTCCACAACTGTACAATGACATCAGGTTATTTCCAGATCTGACATTATCTTATTCTCGTACAAGATCAATGTCCCCTTCAACTGCAGGAAAACCCCCAAGCAGAACGGGGGGGGAGGGGGCTAAAGGAGGTAGAGACAAGCAATGCCTTGCAGTAAGTTAACCATAGCACAGACCATTCCTTCCTCCCTGGAACTCTGGAGGGACACTCCCATTTGCACCCTGCATACTGTCCAATAAGCCTGAGGTATATTTGTGCCAGCACTGTGGCCACCATGTCACTTACTTGGTACAGACAATAGTGGCTTCTAGTAGCCTCATTCTTTATGAAAAAGTTAAAAGATGTTACTTCTGGGCGGCGCCTGTGGCTCAGGGAGTAGGGCGCTGGTCCCATATGCCGGAGGTGGTGGGTTCAAACACAGCCCCGGCCAAAAACCACAAAAAAAAAAAAAAAGATGTCACTTCTGTCATCCAAAATGCTCATCCTTAAGCTCTCTTTGGGAAACCTATACTCTCTATTGGAGACTTCAGCATCTTCCAGAGTCTTCATAGACTACTACTTACCTCCCACCCCCTAACTGTCCTGCCCAAGCCACTGTGTCTACATCAGTGACCAACTCTACATTTTCAAATACCTTGCCTTTGAGCTCTCTTCTGACCCTGGAATGCCCCCTACTTCTCTACTTATTACCAGAGAAAATTGTACTTATTCTTTGGGGGTCAGATGATACATCACTTTCTCTGAGAAGACTTACTTAACTCTACATAAGGGCTAATTCCCCTCTCTCAGCCTGCCTTTAGTATACTGCTTCTAACACAGATGTAGCACTGGATTTACTTGGCCTTATTTGTGTTGTGGACATAGAAGTCTCCTCTAAACCATGAGCTCGTTAAGCATGGGACACATGTCTGTTTTATATCTACTCATCACCCCAGTGCCCACTATAGACCCTGGCACACAGTAGGATCTATATATTATAAATGGCTATGAAAATGAAAGGAAAATGTCCCAGAAATCCCAATCTTTGTTACATAAAGACATAAGGGTAATATCTACCAAAAGACATAAGGGTAACATCTACCAAAAGACACTTAAAAGAATGTTTTTACACATATGGCTTTATTCATAATAGCAAGGAACTGGAAATAACCCCAAAGTCTATCAACAGTGGAATGAATACATAAATTCTGATATATTTGTTTAATAGGATGTTGCACTACAATTAAAAAAAACTACTGATACATGCAAAAACCATGAATGTATTTCACAGATGTTATGTTGCAGATGATATGTACAAAAGGTTATATACTGTATAATATCATTTATATAAAGTTAAATAAAAAGAAAAACTAATAGATTTTAAAAGTCAGAATAGTGTTCTGCACTGGGAGAGAAGGAAGAAAGGGGAATAAAATTAAGAAGAGAAATCAGGGTTTTCTAAAGTACTGGAACATTCTAATGGTAATCTGCCTTGATGTACACAGCATGTGTTTTATCACTTTTCCTTAAATGGCATAGATATGCTTTCCACATTCCTTTGTAAACACAATGTATTTCACAAAAAAAAAAAATATTCACTATTCACTCCAATGCATAATGCCTTATGACTGTGAATGTGGCATGTATTTGATTCCAAGAATTTTAGAAACCAAAGCACAAGGTGGGTTGTTTCATTTATGAAAGAAGTGAGAGGGATTGCTCCAGTCTTTCATTTGTTCTGACACTTGCCAGGCTTTTTTGGTACACAAGGACATTTGTGGAGTAAGAGCTCAACACAGGTGCCAGCCACCACCTCCAGTATTAATCAGAATTAATTGAGAAGAGGAAAACTAGAATGTGGTGAAGAAAATACAGCACAACAGAAAACAGGGGTCCAAGCTGAAGGTGCTTCTGGCTGCTGCTCTCTTACTCCGGGGTCTTAGAATTGGAAGTTACTGGATCCCAGTGGCAAACTGGCCAAGGTCGCACAAATGCACAGGTACAGGATACCCATGCACACACACAGGGAAAGACTCGTGCAGGCACAATAGGACGCTGCTTCTAGCCGGGTGTCTGTAGTGGTTAGAGCACTGGCCCTGTGCGCCAGGAGTGGTGGGTTCGAACCCAGCCGGGCCTGCTAAACAAACAAAAAAAACAGGACACTGCTTCTGTGATCAGCTAGCCTTTCTCAAGTCTACAGCTGCTATTCCTATGAAACTCTCTGGTAGAAGCCATGACCAGATTCATATCTGACCTTAGTTCAGCCCTCTAAAGGCCTCACCCATGATAGAAGCATAGAATCTATTTGGCAAAATACAGACAAGAGGGGATTTCTAGGTCTCTGGCTTCCACCCAGCCCTGAGATCCTGAATTTGGAAATGGCTGAGGGTGCTAAGCTACAGGGTTTGTCTTGTTCTGTGGGTTTCACATTCTCCCAGCTCTATCACAGGCTCAGGTGAGAGTTCTCATTAACTTGGGGTTTGTGTTAATTTGGGCAAGGCCAGGATGATCCTTCATCTATAATGCTTTCCAACAGTTCAGCTGGGCCAAGAGAAACATGAAAAAAAAAATAAGAAATATGACGCTTCCAAGGGAACACAATAATTCTCTTGTAACAAAACTCAAAGAAAAGGAAATCTAAAAAGTGCCTGAAAAGGATGTCAAAATAGTGACCCTAAAGAAACTCAGTGAGATACAAGAGAATATAAATAGATCAAGAAAATCAGGGATTCATGATCATGATGAGAAGTTCAACAAAAAGATAGAGATCATAAAAGAGAACCAAATAGAAATCTTGAAACTAAAGAATTCAGTGAATAAGATAACAGTACAATCAAGAACTTCGCCAACAGAAAAAGAATTTCTGACCCTGAAGACAGGTTGAAATAATGCTGTCAGACCAACAGGAAAAAAAGAGAGAGGAATTTAAAAGAGTAAAGAAAACCTACACGATTTAAGTGACACCATTAAGTGAATAAATATTCACATATGAATTCCAGAAGAAGAGATAGGAAAGGAATAGAAAACTTATTCGATGAAATAATAGCTGAAAACATCCAGATCCAGGACATTCAAATATCCTCAAACAGACTGAACCTAAAAAGATCCTCTTCAGACATGTTATAGTCAAATTGTTAAAAGTCAAAGACAAACAGAAAATTTTAAAAATAGTGAGAGAAAAGCACCAGGTCACATAAAAGGGAGTCCCCACTTAGACTAAAAGCAGATTTCTCAGCAGAAGTCTTATGGGCCAGGAGAGAATGAGATAAATATAATTAGCATGCTGAAACAAAAAACTACCAACCAAAAGTACTATGCTTAGCAAAACTATCTTTTAGAAATGAAGGAGAAATAAAGTCTTTTTAAGACAAGCAGCTGTAACATATCCTACTTAGTGAAGTATCTCAAGACTGGAGGAAAAAGTATCCAATGTACTCAGTACTGTTATGAAACCAATTTATAATCACTCACACTTTCATATGAAGAATAGATCACAACTACGGTCCAGGATGAAGGAGGGAGGAAGATGGGAGGGCAGAGGGGAGGTCAGATGGAGGGAGGGTGAATGGTGGGATCACACCTATGGTGCATATTGCAAGGGTACATGCCGAATCTATTAAGTATAGAGTATAAATGTCTTAACACAATAATTAAGTAAATGAAGTGAAGGCTATATTAACCAGTACAATGTAAGCATCCTGAATTGTATGTGAAATCAGCACATTGTACCCCATAAATTCATTACCGTATACATGATCTGCCTCTTTATGATTTAATAAAAAAAAAAAAAAAACTGGGGCAATTCATCACCACTACACCAGCCTTATGAGAAATGCTTAGAAGCAAAAGGACAATAACTACTATCATGAAAACATGCAAAAATATGTAATTCACTGGTAAAAAGATACAAAAGTGAGAAAAAGAGGAATCAAACCATGTTAACTACCAAAAACCACCAAGCTGCAAAGGCAAACAATGAAAGAAGAAAGAAATAAAGGATATATAAAACAATCAGAAAGCAAATAAGAAAATGACAGGAGTATATCTTCAGCCATCGCTAATAACCTTGAATATAAATGGATTACATTTTCCTTTAAAAGACAAAGACTGGCTAAGTGGATTAAAAAATTAGACTTAATTGTATGCTGCCTATAAGAAATTCACTTTACCTATAAAGATACACATAGACTGAAAGTGAAGAATTGGAAAAAGTGGTTCCACACAAATGGAAACCAAAACCAACTAAATAGCTATACTTCTATCAGATAAAATAGACTTTAAATCAGTTTAAAAAAAAAAGTAAGAAAATAGTACAAAAAAGTAAAATAGTAAAAAAAAGTAGTAAAATAGTAAAAGAAAAAAGTAGTAAAGAGTATTTAAAAAATAGTAAAATAGTTAAAAAAAAAGACAAAGAAGGTTACTATATAATGGTAAAAGGATCAATTCAGCAAGGATATAATATTTGTAAAACTAATTCAATGTCTTTTTAAAATTGAGGTGAAATATACATTTATCACTTAACGGCAGTTGTCCATTTTTATCATTTTTAAGTATATGGCTCAGTTGTGATACATGTAGTTATGCTCTTTCCCCCACCCTTCTTCCTCTCCTCTGGTAACCACTATTCTACTCTCTACATTCTGAGGTCCATTTTTTTTAGCCATAGCCATATTATTCAGCTATAGAAAAAGAGTGAGATCTTGGCAATTGCAGTAACATGGATAGAACTGGAGGCCATTTGTTAAGTGAAATAAACCAAGCACAGGAAGGCAAACATTATTGTCCACACTCATATGTGGGAGCTAAAAATATAGATTTCAGGGTCTTTTCATAATAAATATTTTTAGCCAATCAGGAACAAAGGGAAACATTCTTCACAGAACATCCCTCCAGAATGTTACTTTTTAAAAGCCACAGCAAATATACTAAATAATGAAAATAATGAAAGCATTTTCTCTGAGATGGGAACAAGGTAAAGTTGTTTGTTACACCTTTCATTCAGCGTTGAACTGGAGGAACCAGCCAATGTAGCAAGGCAAGAAAAAAAAGAAAAGTCTAACATTTTGGAAACAAGGAAAAAACTGTCATTATTCTTAGATGGTATTAATGCAACTATGGAGAAAATCTAAAATAATTTATAAATATAAGAATTAAAAAGAGTTTAGAAAGGTGATTAGACATTAAATCAATATGCAAAAAAAATCTATTGTATTTTAACATTCAAGTAAGAGATTATGAAATTTTTGTCAAAGATACCAAGAACTGTAAAGTAACTAGGAGTAAATCTGCAGAGAGCTCCAAGATCTTTAGGCATAATATCATAAATTATAAATTTTTGGATGCTATTAAAATAAAGAGAGAATTATTTACTGCTCATGGGTTGGAAAACCCAATGTTATAAAATTGTTAGTCATCTTCAAATTGATGTATAAAGTCAATGTAATCCCAATTTTTAAATCATAAAAAGAATTATTACAGGCCAGGCATGGTGGCTCACGCCTGTAGTCCCAGCACTGTGGGAGGCCTTCAAACTCAGGGTGGATTTCCTGAGCTTGAAGTTTCAAGACCAGTATGAGCAGAAGTGAGCCAGAGTGAAACCCTATCTCTACCAAAAAAAAAAAAAAAAAGCCGGGCATCATGGCAGGCGCCTGTAATCCCAGGTACTCAGGAGGCAAAGGGCAAGAGAACCACTAAAGGAAGAATGGGGAAAAAAGAAAATTAAAAAAAAAAAAAAACACTTCAAACTAAGAAGAGTGAAAGCCAGCTGAAATTGAAAGCAAAAATAAAAATAAATAAAAATAAAAAAAGAATTATTACAGAATTCAAGAACCTGGTTGTATAGTTTATACAGAAGGGGTTGGGTGCCTGTAGCTCAAAGGTTTGAGCACCAGCCCCGTTCACCAAGGCTGGTGCGTTCGAACCCGGCCCAGGCCTGCTAAACAAAAACGAACAAAAAAAATTGAACAACCGAAAACAATGGAAGAACAAAAGGACCCAAAATAGCCATGGCACATTCGAAGAGATATTGGGTGGGGATAAAGAGACTTACCCTGTAAGAAATCAAAACCAACTATAGAGCAATATTAATTACGGTGGTACAGTGATGACTCAGAAATAGACCAATAAACCAGTAGAAAGGATTACAGATGCCATTCACAGACTTATTCACGTTGGGAGACTTCATCTCTTTTTTTTTGGCCGGGGCTGGGTTTGAACCCACCACCTCTGGCATATGGGACTGGTGCCCTACTCCTTGACCCACAGGCGCCACCCAGGTTGGGAGACTTCATACACAAGAGCTGATATTGCAGATCAGTAGAGAAATGATGAGTTGTAAATAGGAAAAGGAGGCAGACGATTGTGTTCCAGGAGAAGTGTATAAAATATTTACAGCAGCATTCACTGAGAAGCAACCCAATTATTCATCAAAGTAGAATGTATAAATAAGCTGTGCTCGGGCGGCGCCTGTGGCTCAAGGAGTAGGGCGCCAGTCCCATATGCCGGAGGTGGCAGGTTCAAACCTAGTCCCGGCCAAAAACCAAAAAAAAAAATAAATAAATAAGCTGTGCTTATCTGTAGGAGGGAGAAGACAGTACTGGGGTCCTGAAGCCTCAAAGGTACTGGCAATGTTCTATCTCTTAAATAATGTCATTATTCCCTAAATTAAAAGTATGTTTTATATACTCTTATATTAATGTGCATACGTATGTGTTGTACTTCACATTTTAAATTATTTTAAACACCAAAAGTGATAACTACTAACTTTTAAATACCACAATGCAATATAAAGTCTTACCTAAGACTTGGCAAAGACAAAAATAAAAAATCTCAAAAACTAACATATGTTGGCAGAGTGTAGAAAAATAGACACTCTCATTCACTGATAAATGTATAAATTGGCATATCTATCAAAACTACAAATGAGCATAAAACAGATACATTTTAACAACATATGTTAAATTATGAATATGAAAGGGTAATTATCACTGAATAGCAATAAACTTGGTAAAGAAGGGTAATTAACACTGAATAGCAATAAACTTGGAAATGCTAAATGACACTCAATAGCAGACTGGCTAATTATAGGAGGGTACACCCTTAAAACGGAGTATATGCAGCCATTTAAAAACATGAGTGCTGGGCACGGTGGCTCACCCCTATAATCCTAGCACTCTGGGAGGTCAAAGTGAGTGGATTGCTTGAGCTCAGGAGTTCGAGACCAGCCTGACCAAGAGCAAGACCCCATCTCTACAAAAATAGAAAAAAATTCACTAGGTGTCGTAGTGGGCTCCTGTAGTCCCAGCTACTTACGAGGCTGAGGCAGGAGGATTGCTTGAACCCAAGAGTTTGAGGTTGCTGTGAACTGGACTGACACCACAGCACTCTAGCCCAGGCAACCGAGTGAAACTTTGTCTCACAAACAATAAATAAATAAATAAGCAAGCAAGCATGAGGCAGCACTATTTTTGTTTTCGGGACAACTCACCAAAGTATATTTTTAAGTGAATAAAGCAAGATATTAAGGCCATGTATATTTAAGTAAATTTGTTTCAAAAATATATCTATAGAATATCCCTGGGGGGAAATAAGCATATAAGAAATTGCTAGTATTGGTTGCCTCCTAGAGAATAACTACATGATTGGAGAGAGAGGCTTTATTTAGTTAGTTAGTTTTTGATTTTTCTTTTTTCTTTTTTTGTGAGACAGAGTCTCTCACTTTGTTGCCCCTGGTAGAGTGCCATGGCGTCACAGCTCATAGCAACTTCAAACTCTTGGGCTCAAGAGATTCTCTTGTCTCAGCTTCCCAAGTAGCTGGGACTATAGCTGCCCACCACAACACTTGGCTATTTTTAGAGATGAGGTCTCACTCTGGCTCAGACTGGTCTCGAACTAGTGAACTCAGGCAATCCACCCACCTCAGCCTCCCAGAGTGCTAGGATTATAGGCATGAGCCATCGCTTTAAAAATAAAGCGAGAGGCTTTATTTTTAATATATACATCTATATCTTTCAATTTAGTTCCAAGCACAAGTAATACCTACTGATATAGTGATGATAATCACAACAAATGATGATAAAGAGGATCAAGTGTCCCAGTTCTGCCACTTACCGGGTCATTGTTAATTGTTTAACTTAAAAGTCTGTTCCTTCAGACAAAAATATAATGGGATAATAATATAAATCTCCCTCGGTAGACTGGAAGAGGGACTCAACACCCACGTGTTGCTGGATTTTACTGAATTCAGATAGCCGAGATAAAATTTCCATAGTGGTGCTCGGCATGTGGGGCAGCTCAGTCCCTGGACTAGTGCTACTAGTGCTGCTGCTACTACTGTTGCTGCAAGACATACGTCCACTCTCCCATTCTAGATCTCCAGGACATCAAGTTGGGGACAAGGTACTCTTCTCTGAAGCACACACTGCCTTTGCTTCTCTGAGAGCTCAGGCCAAGCTCTGAAAGAAGCCAGGACTTCTGAGGACTCCTTTCCATCTCCAGAAGACCATGGTCCTGTTCCTGCCTCTAACTGGAAGGGAGATGTTGCCCCTGGAGCCCCCAGAGATGCACTGGGCCTGTGCCCCATGCACACATGATGTTCCAAACTTTAAATTGCTTGTGGGATTAGCAGGGCCCCTGCTGGAATAATGAGGGACTCAGGGTCTCAGTGGAGTCCCCAGGCTGCCTGGGGACTCCAGCTGCTGGGGAAAATTCACCCTCAGGACGTCCAGGACCCAGATCAGGATGTCAGGTCCTCTACATGAAGCGCCTGTGGCTGAGACAGCAGCACTCAGCTGGCACAGTTGGGAGGAAGGAAGGGAGAAAGACATTCCCCACAGCCTAGCATTCCCACAAGATTTAGGAGGAAAAAGAAGAAAAACAGTCTCTAAGGTAAAGAAACAGGCAGGGGAGCGTCAGGGGTCTGTCTCTGTCTGGCCAGAGACTGATCTGGTGGGGGCTCTGGGATCAGGAGACTCAGAGAAGAGGCCACCACGCAGGAAACAGCTAGGAGAACTGGGCTGGGCAGGGACAGAGGGGGTATCCTCCGTGGAGCCTTTCTCTAAGACATGCTTTCCTGCCTAAGCTCCCAGAAACCTTCCAGCTGACCTTGGTCCTGGTGCCAGAGTTGAGAGGAGCCACTAGGCCCTCCAAGGTCCCCATGCCCAAGTGGCTGTCCTTGCTGCTCTGCCCTCTCCTGAAGCCCAGGAGGGAGGCTGGCAAGGATGCCTTCCCCATTCTGCAGGTGAAGAAGAGAAGATCTCGGGAAATGGGGCAAAAGGGTGTAGTGAGGGGATTCTACTAAGAGAAAATTTGGGAAATGTTGAAGAGGCACCAAGAATTTGGGAATGTTGAAGAGGCCCCAAGAATTCCCTGCACTTGTTGATTTTGTGATAATTTTTTTCCCAGTCACTTCTTATCCACACATAATCAAGATCATGAAAGTGTGTACAACTTAGATTTTGCCCTTTACTTTATCATTATACTGTAAAATATTATCATGTAAAAAACTTTAAACGCAACTTAAAGCTCTAATTTATATGGAATGCAATGATTTCGTTAGCATTTCTCCTTTTCTATTTTCACGCACAAAGGTTGCTGTGATTAATTCCAGCTTGACTGAGAGGTACTGGCCATCCTCTCTCATTGTTTCTTTCGAATGTTTCCTAGGGAAACATTGCTGAGGTGATGGGTAGGCAAAGTTTTCAGATTTTTTCATTTTTCTAGAGAAATTGCTTTCCAGAAAATCTGCATGAGAGTGTTCAGGGCTCTGTTCACACCACACTGCCCCCTCTGCTGGCTGCAGAGACAGACAGGGCTGAGATCATACACCAAGACAGATTGCTGGGACCACCGAGGCCCCACACTGGCTGGATGCAGCCGCTGAAGTATAAGCCTCCCCTCCACTCCGTGCTTGCGCTGGCTCCTCCCGCTTCTCTCCTGCTCTCTCCTCCTGTGGGGCTGCAGGTGCCAGAGCTCTTTCTTCACCTCCACCTGGAGTCTCCTCCAAACCTGACACAGCCCTACTTCCTGTTAAAGTTTCCCGAATGAGCAAGCAAGAATTCTGATTCCCTGAATGCGCACACAGGCACGTACATGCACATGCACACACCCCTCGCACCCATGGGCTGCCTGCCTGGAAGGACAGCACAAGGTGGTCCACGACAACTCTCAAGATTTGGGATATCGTGGGAAGCACTTGCTCAGCCTTCTTGTGGTGCACATCAGCTGAGGCCAGGTGGTCCCATCAGCTCTGGTCCCAGACTGCATCATCCTCCCAGCTGTTCAGTTCACTCTGACTGAACGAATGCATTCAGCAGCTTTTATGTGACAGGCACTGAGGCTTTCAGAGCTCATGTGTCACTTGTGCCCACATGATGTTATTCGTGGGAAGACGCCTCTGTGTGAGTAGATTTACCTGGTGGGAGGGGGCATGTGGCTTCCCTGACAGAAGTCACTCTCTATGCCCTCTGCAACTGCAGCATCTCCTTGTCACTGTTGAATCTGGTTTGTGGCACTGACTGTACCGTTTGCCTTTACATTTTCTGGAGTAGGGAGAGACCCTGGGAGGAACAGGAGATAGGCTGGGGCAGAAGTGCATGGTGGGGCAGCCACGTGGGTGAGTGTGCACTGAGCGGACAGGAGCACCCTCCTGTGCTATAGTGGAGGGCAGGTACATATGACTGCTTAGGAAATGCCACATACACACCCCACTGTCTCTGTCACTTTTCTCTCACACACTTGTATTCTGATTATGTGGCAGGGACTTGATCCCATTCTGGACACCTGGGACTTTTCCCAAGAAAGTGTGATGTGCTGCTTGTACTTTGCTGATGAAAGCTGGAACATCATATGGAAAAAGCCAATCAGTCCTCCCCTGTGATGGGCTTCATTCTCCTGGGCCTCTCTGCCCACCCAACACTGGAGAAAACGTTCTTTGTGCTCATCCTGTCCATCTACCTGGTGATCCTGCTGGGCAATGGGGTCCTCATCCTGGTGACCATCCTGGACTCCCACCTGCACACACCCATGTACTTCTTCCTGGGGAACCTGTCCTTCCTGGACATCTGCTACACAACCTCCTCAGTCCCTCTGGTCCTGGACGGCTTCCTCACTCCCAGGAAAACCATCTCCTTGTCAGGCTGTGCTGTGCAAATGGCGGTCTCCTTTGCCATGGCAGGGACAGAGTGCCTGCTCCTGGGCATGATGGCTTTTGATCGCTATGTGGCCATCTGCAACCCCCTTAGGTACTCTGTGGTCATGAGCAAGGCTGCCTACCTGCCCATGGTCATCAGCTCCTGGGCTATTGGTGGTGTTGCTTCAGCGGTACACACATCCTTAGCAATTCAGCTGCCTTTCTGTGGGGACAATGTCATCAACCACTTAACCTGTGAGATCCTGGCTATCCTGAAGTTGGCCTGTGCTGACATCTCCATTAATGTGATCAGCATGGAGGTGACAAATGTGATTTTCCTGGGGGTCCCAGTCCTGTTCATCTCTGTCTCCTATGTTTTCATCATTGCCACCATCCTGAGGATCCCCTCAGCTGAGGGGAGGAAAAAAGCCTTCTCCACTTGCTCTGCCCACCTCACTGTGGTGATCATCTTCTATGGGACCTTATTCTTCATGTATGGGAAGCCCAAATCTAAGGACTCCGTGGGGGCTGAAAAACAGGATCTTTCAGATAAACTCATCCCCCTCTTCTATGGGGCAGTGACTCCCATGCTGAACCCCATCATCTATAGCCTAAGGAACAAGGATGTGAAGGCTGCTGTGAGGAATTTGGTGAGTCCTAAGCGCTTCATGCAGTGATGGTGGAGGCATCCTCTGTGGTTGCCACTCATGTGGAAGAAAAGAATCATAGTCGCATCAGCTTCCATTCAAAAACCAGGTCATGTTAACCAGAATGGTCTCTCACTCCTAAGTCTATTTGCAGGAAATGTTAAACTTTTCAGATGCTATCTCCTAAGTTTGGGTCATATGTCTGAAAGTTTCAATAGATGCTAGACTCAATAAATGTGCTAATTGACTGTAATGAAGACTTTCTGAACACACGCAGAAACCTGGTAACACAGCAGCCATGGGAGCAGGCCTAATGGCCCTTACTATATCTACGCTCTAGAGTTAGCACAGGCAAGTAGGGAGGTTCTCACAGCAACTTTTCCAACCTGTTGGTTTCATCAGGGGCATCACAGAAACCAGGAGGGAGTGGAAACTGTCCGACAGGGTTTCAGTTTATTAAATTCAATTTCTGTGAAGGGCTGAGCAGAGGCAAAGGCAAATTCTCCATGTAGACAGCTTTAGGGTGGGAATCATCTATTTTGATAACAGAGTGTCTTTTTAGTTGTGACATATTGAGCCTATTTTTCTTGGTACACTGCAGATTATGAAACACTGCTAAAAATTAAATTAATTCAAGAAAGAAACTAGAACTTGAATTTGACTTTCATTACTAACAGCATTTGCTAACAGAAATGCTAGTATTCTGATAGATATGAATTCATGTCCTGAAAATAAAAAGAAAGGTAGATTATAGATAGATATATAGATAAATAGCCTGACTAGATTGATTGATGATGTTGATGATGATGATGATAGATAGGCAGACCAGATAGATAGATAGATATCACCAGATAAATACATTTGAAGACTTTAGGGCTAGACTTTGACAGGTTCTTTATTCCAGGTGTGCTCAGAGCCTTTGTTATGGAAAGGTCCATTGTGAACATCCAACGGGGTATAAAGTCTGTAACATTTCCAGACCCACCAAAGTTCAGCACAATAAAAACTGGGGAGCATTTTCTTATCTATGACCTTGGGAAGGTTGCTTAACCTCTCAATCTATTTCTTCATCTATAAAAACCTAACTCAATTTTATATCCACTAAATAAGATGCTATAAATACATGTTTTGTAAATTGTAAAGCCCATAGGAATGTAAGATGGTAGTAGTGGAATTACGAATGCCGTGCAGTGCTGTATGCCATGTATGAAAGAGCAAGACACAGTTTCTGTCTCTACCAATAGACACAGAAGACATATGAGAGGTTCAGAGATGGCTGTGCATGAAAAGAAGAGGTTTTATGGTAGAAGCCCCAGATGTCAGGGACATTTCTGGAGTGAGAGTCTTCAAGGTCCAAGTGCCTCCTACGCTGTTAGTTACTGTGTGCACTGGGCCATTCACAGCGGGATAGTCAGCATTGGACTTAGTGAAACAAGAACCCCTTGTTTCACTAAGGGGTAGGGGTTCACCCCTACCCCAATTTAGACTTGTAGGTGCTGCCCCAGGACCTCTACCACAGCTCATGTAAGGAGCTGATTTCTTAAGGGCTAAAGAAAGACTATCCCCTAAAAAAAAAAATAGAAATCATACTTTAAAAGAAAAGATTGCCTCCTTGAGTATATTCTATAAAAGAAAAAAGAAAGGAAGCAGTTTTATGGCAAGTTATATCAAATCCTGAGAATATCAAGACTTATTTTAAAAGAAAATTTAAAAAGTGAATCCCATTTTGAGAATAGATTCTGGAAAATTTCACTTCAAGTAATATTTAAATTTTCTTATATTGGTTAAGAATGAATTGCAAATGAGGGCCCATATTTTGTTAATAAAATTTCACTTTCTTGTGTTAGTCTGAGTTCCTGAACTCTACTTGCACAAGAAGGAACATCATCTTGCTCCTGTGAATACACCAGAGTGACATCTAGCGGCCATGCAAGCCAACTTCAGACATTTACAGAGCCATGCAGCATTGCTAGAAGAGGCTTCACAGGTCTCCTTGTTCACCCACATCTACATGATTCAGGACGTTTCCCTCCATGCCCCTGACCCCAGCCATCCAACATCTGCTTGGACACCTCCAGTGAAGGAGAATCAACAATTCCAGGATCTCCTGTTCATTCAGCCCTACCAGCAAATTCTTCCTTGAATTGTGCTTATACCTATCTCCAGTAGAGTCTACCTTTTAGTCTTGATTCAGCTTTGTACCTCTACATAAAATGTCTTATCTCTTCCCTTCTGACATACGACACTAGTTCTCCTGGTCCCCCGAGTCTGATCCCCTGACCAGGTCCCTCCTGGTCTCCAACATAAACAGCCCCAGTACTTCCACCTGTGTCCAAATCACCCAACTCACCAAAGTGACAGGTATTAAACTGTGTCTACAGCATCATCTGTTTGCTTTCAGCAGTAGGGAAAAAATTAAAATTTCTGAAAATACTTTGGGGACAATAATGACAATGCTAAACTAACTCAAGGGCAGTTGAGATCAGTCTGGCATAGAGAGACACTAGGATAAATCTACACTCTGTGAGGCTATTCTTTTTTTTTTTTTATTGTTGGGGATTCACTGATGTGAGGCTATTCTTGACTCAATTTCTCTTCCTTGAGGAATGGCAGCCATATCCTTTTACATTACAGATTGCACTATTATGGTATGATTGCTGAGTCAGAAACAATGCTTCCAGAGAGAAAGGTGCACTCCACTCCTACTCTCTTTTGAGGGGAAAGTGAGGCAGAACTACTAGTATGTCATACTTAATCATATATACAAATGTATTCTTTTAAAATCACACTTCTGGGTCAGTGGTGTTTCAGTGTTTTATTCTAGTGACCTAACCCCCAGTGAAATCTTTAAGCCGAAACTCCAAATATAAAACATGTCTGTTTTGGTTGAAGCAACCATGAGGCTAAGGCAGAGTGGAGCTGGAGGCAGGAGCTGGGCTCTCTCACTCAGAGAGAGCCTTTCATCTCCTCCCCTAGGGGTCCTAGTGCACAGGTACCACCAAACTCTAATCTGGTACAAACTGCTGTTGCTGAAAAAATAAGAAATTTTATAAGAATATTTTTATTCCATGCTCAGAAATAAATGAAAATCTTTGGAGAAAAATACATTCTAAGAAAAATAAATGCCCCAGTTAATCATTAAAGAGATCAACAACCTGAAAACAACAATTACCTAAGAAGAAATCAAAAAGTTATTGAAGACTTATCACCTTAAGACATTCCAGGCTTAAAGAGCTTCAGAAATGTGCATTATTAAACATTCAAGGGACAAAACATTTTAAGGCTATTTCAGTTATTTCAGAGCATACAGAGAGAAGGGTATCTTCCAAACTGCTTTAACTAGGCCAGCATTACACTGATACCAAAACATGACAAAGAAGGTAAAATCAAGGAAAAATCTAGACATCCATCTCATTTATGTGTATGTAGACATGTGTGTTATAGAATTGAGGAAAACGAAAGAATAATAAACCATATACAAGTAGATTTATTTTTTAAACATAAGGCTAGAACAATTCAAGGTCATCTATCAGTATAATTCACTACATTTTGAGAGAGGAAAAAATGGTACTCTCAGTAGATTCCCCAAAGCTATTTGTAAAATTTAAAAATTAGTTTCTGAGTTTTAATCTCTTCTAATAAAATAGTAATGAGTATGCTCTTTAACAAAACTAAGTTTATGTCTCTAACAAAAAATATGTATCATGCCTGATGGTGAATTAAGTAGATTAAATCAATTATAATTTAACACTGTTCTGAAAATATCAACCATTGAATCATAGAACAAAAAGATATACAAGATGAAAACAGAAGAAAGTAAGACATAATTTTATTATTACTGATAGCTTACATATTGGAATATTTATTTATACCTGGCCAAAATGGGAAAATCAATCAAAAAGTATTTTAAAAAAACAAGTAAATTCAAAAAGGAAGCTACTTACAAAATTAATATTAAAAAAATCAAGTTTTTCATATAAACAGTAACCAGGAGAAAATACATAAAAAAATTCATCTTATTAGTAATGGGGGAAACTAAGAATAAAGTTAAGAACCCACAGTACCTACATGGACAAAACCCTAATACTGTTATCTGTGGAGACAGCTCAAAGGAATATTTTAATAAATTGAAAGATATAACCTAGGTAAGAAGCGTAAACTTTTTTCGTCCTCTAAATTAATATATAAATTTAATGCAATCACAATCACTGACAATTCTAATTCACATAGAAATACAACCACATATAATTATATAGAAAACATGTCATAACAGCAGAAATTTGGGGGAATAGACCCACAAGGGAAACTAGTTCTGCCAGATATCAAAATGAATAAAAGGTACCATAATAAAAACTTTGGTACTGGTGGAGATACAGATAAACAGATCATTGAAATGATTAAAGTCCAGAAACAGACCCACATACATATGGTCATTTAATCTGTGATAAAGTTAATATATTGTTAATATATATAAAGTATATATTAACTTTATAATATGAGAGCTATTGTCTCTCAGCTTCAAAGCTTTCCTTCTATATCCAATTTGTGACTTTTGACTGGGCTTCTGAAAACCACGTTTCTGCTTTGCCAGGTGTCTACCTAAAGATGCTGCCAACAGGGGGCGCTAGAGGGAGAGTGGAAGGCTGGAGGAGGGAAAACGTTCTGGAACCTTGGGGTTTACTTCCTGCTCCTTTTTGCCCCAGCAGCCTACATCTGTTGGTGTTACAGCCTTTCCTGCATCAGTTGGTCCTGTATCCTGCTTCCTCCACACCTGCAGAACCAGGCTCATCATTCTGGGCCTCTGTCTGTCTCCAAACACCAAGATGAATTCCAGAGAGATCAAAGATTAAGATATAAAAAAATAAAGTATTACAGGTTTTAGATGACAGGGAGGAGTGTAGATAATTTTGCGGGAAATGGAAGTTTGTTGTGTAGCATCTATGATGCTTCACACCCCAACCCCAACCCAGACAGTCTATTCTCCCTAAGCCAAGCAGGTGCTGAGGCTCAAAGGCTATGTGGGCAATGCCAGTGGCACAGGTGGGAGCCTACAAGATAGGAGTGGCCCAGGAATGTTTACCTCTGTGCCAGAGAGATCCTGGAGATAAGCCTTCAAATGTCTTGGAGCAAGAAAAACAGGGAAAATTGTGGTATCTAGGAGTCAGATTGAATAATCCATGACTGGTTTCCATGTTGGTGTTGCTGAAAGAGCCACTGGGGTGAGGGGTGGGGGGTCAGTCTCAAGGAGGAGCTGAATCCTCAGCAGAGGATGCTGTAGGTGCTACCAGCCTTTACAGCTTAGGACCTATAAAGGGACTGATAACTGGCCAGTGGCTCATACCCCCGTCTGCATGGGAAGATGACAGTGTCTGCCCCACTGTCAGGATAGACACTACCTAAAGACCCCAACAGCACCCAGACAGAAGAGCAAACAGAACCCAGGGAAACAAGTCTCCTCATGTGACTCAACTTCTAGAGCAACAAGAACACACGGAGCACTCAAGGAGATTTAAGCCCAGCCAAAAGCAAGTCTTTCTGGTAAGACGGCAGATTGAACTAACCCTAAGAAGGGAAGGCACTGTGTGATGCAAGCCGAAGGGAATGTGAGGTCGGAGGGAGGTTTTCTTTGGGAGGATGTAGAGAAATACTTGCAAGTGTTCAGAAAAGGAATGTAAGGATTTGAATCGGTGTGGAACCTCAAAGCCCAGGCCCTTCTGGCTTTGACAGCACTTCTCCAGGCTCTGGTGGTGGCCCACAGACAAATAAGGACAGACCCTGCTCTCAAAGGATTTTAGGGAAAAAAGAGGACAGAGCAAGTGGGTAAAAGTCAATTATCCTGCACTTCAGCCAGACTTTCACTGCCCAACCCAACTCAGTTCTTTTGTTCAGGAAACAAACTTTTAGGCAGACTCCTGATGGCAGAGCCACACCTCAGTCCTGTCTCTTTAAAACTCACCTTGTGTGGGCGGCGCCTGTGGCTCAAGGAGTAGGGCACTGGCCCCATATACTGGGGGTGCTGGGTTCGAGCTGGGTCCTAGCCAAAACTGAAAAACAAACAAACAAAAAAACCTCACCGAGTGAATGGCACTTCGGTAATTTCTCTAGCAGTTTTGTGAAGCACTGAAACTTTCAGCCCCCACACAGCCTGTGTCCCTCAAGTCTGGCTGACAGAAAAAGAGGAAAGATTTGTGGCCCCAGAGAATGTGCAGTGTGGCCTCTTCCTGGCGTTATCATCTCAGCCCCACAGTGACAGCTCTGTGACAACGTCTTGCCATTATGGCTTTGAAAGCTTATACTACTTTCAGACAACGAACCCTTTTTATACCTGATGTTACAATGTTTTTACCCAGCTACAAGAATATTTTCGCTTTCTGATTTCAGGCAAAAACACACTCACAAACTTTATTATTATTATTATTTGGCACAATAGTCTCTCATAGGAGAATATCATGTGGACCAGACATGAATTCTCTGGAATCAAAAACGTATTGCCGAGAAGAGGGATGTAGAGATAGGCAGCATCTTCTCTGGTTCTTCAGTTAGCTGGGCATATGCACTATTTTCTACGTGTTTTGAAGCACTGAGTTATTTAGTTTTATTTTGCCCTAAAAGTATTGAGTGCAAGATGATTATGAAGCCCCAAAATACTTAATAACTGTGGACCCCTCAGATGACTTCTCCACAAGTCTTTCTCCCTTCCCTGATAAGTTAAACTCCATTATTCAGTTAATAGATTTTTCTCTGTGTGAGTACTGTTAGGATATGGTGAGTCAAAATAAAATGCGTCCTAAGTTTTCCTTTTAGAATAAACAGAATTTATTTTAGCTAAGGACTTTTTTCCCCCTGAGCAGCAAGGTTTTCAGGAAAGATTTGACATATTTAAGCAAAGTATGGGTGTATTTTTTGGATTATCTCTACAGAGTAAAAATGGAGTCACATTGCCCCATGGAGTTCATGGCCACTATTGCGAGAACTTAAGTCCTTTGGATTCATTGTACCCGTCTCTACTCCTTGCTACAAACAGGAAGACAGCATTCTCAACAGGTTGCAATTGTGATCAGAGGGACCACGGTTTGGACTCTCACCAAAAGGAAATGAACTAGAGACCCATTGACTAAGACCCCCGAAGAATCAAGTCAACATAAGATCTTAAAAAGGTGTACCTCAGCAAAGGTTAGGTTTAACTGACAATCACAGAGCCTCACAGTAGCATTGCTTAAACAAAGCAGTGGCTCATTTCTCTATTCTGCATAAAGGTCTGAAAGATAAGCAGTCCAGGACTGATGTAGGAGTCCTAGTCCTTGAAGTCCTCAAGGTCTCAAACTCCTAGCTTATTGCTTAATCATCCTGATGGTATAGGCTTTCCCTCATAATCCAAGAAGGCAGCTAAAGTGCCAGCTCTCACACCATATTCCAAGAAGTAGTATGGAAAGAGTGACAAAGAGGAAAGGGAGCAAAAGCTATATTCCAGCTGTCGCTGAACAAAGGTTTCTAGAAGCTACCATGCTTTCATTCTGCTTATAACCCATTAGCTTTAACTTAGTCATGTGGCCACAGGAAATTCAGTTAACTGCAGAACATGCTGAGAAATACAGCCTTAATTCTGGACAACCATGTCTCTTAGCTTTGGCTGCTATAACAAAATATTATAGATTTAAACTACAGACATTTACTGCTCACAGTTCTGGAGGCTAGGAAGTCCAAGATCGAGGTACCAGCTGTTTTAGTTCCTGGTGAAGGCTTTCTTCCTGGCTTGTACATAGTGACATTTTTGCCCTCCCTAGGTATGCGGGTGTGGGAGGAGGTAGGGGAGATCTTCTTGTAAGGGCACTAATGCCATTATCAGGGTTCCCCCCTCCCCCCGGACCTAATAATATTAACCTAATTACCTCCCAAAGGTTTGGAATTAGGGTGATAAGTTTAGGAATAGCACAAATATTTACCTCTCCTGTCAAGTGACATAGTTAAAAATTGGGGATATTTTTGTTGAAGAAGAGGAGAACAGATATTAGGGGACAATTAGCGATTTCTACCAGAGGTCTTCATAATGCTAATTCTGCATTATATTGTTTTTAATGCAAGAATGGCCATTTATGGAAAACCTCATGAAATGGCCTGTGGAAACTTACTCAGCTACATTGAGAGGAAATAAAAGTCAACAAAACAGAAAATTAAAGTTTTTATCTCCAGACGCATCTGTTTCCTAGCCTGTCTCACAATAGCTGAAGTTATCTTCTGAAACAACTGCTAGCTCATGATAAAATAGCTGTCACAAGGTTTTAAAATATGAGCAGTAAGCATCAATAATGAAGTGGGCAACATGACTGTAATTTGGATTATGGGGACTAGTGTACTGTGTTTATTATATTAAGTAATAGCTTATGTGTTTGCATGTGGGCTTGGGTTCTTTGACTATTTCCAGATAACAGAAATGTCTTTCATCTTTGGGGACATGCTCCCAAAAAGTATGACAATAAAATCTTCACTTTTATGTCTCTCTGAGAAGATAAAATATATTCATAACAGTTATCACAATTCTCTATCCTAGTAAATAGGCTTCCTGCGATCTCACTGTGTGTTGCGCCACAGGGAACATGTAGCCAGCAGATCCATGGCCCTAGAACAAGGGCATCATGCTGGTTTCATCCCCCTTTCTGCAAGTTAGAGATGAACAGTTATGACATATGGATGTGTACCTTCACATTTCAGTTTAAGTCCAAAAGCATCATTGCAGAATTCATACATTATTAATTCCCCAAAGTCTAACCACATAAGAAATTCCAGTGAGATAAACAGTGCAGATACCAATGGAAGGAGATCGGCCGCCCTGACACACACAGGGACACATGACCAAGAATTCATAGAAAAATCACCAGAATTCACAGAAAACCTGCATACAGCTCGGAATTACCCTTCTTCATAACTCTGTCAGTCCTCCCAAGGACAAACTCCCTTTTTGTAGCCACAGAGCACAGCCCAGGACAGAGAGAGACCATGGGCAGGTTTTGTTTGTATGCACCCTGCCTTTACTTTTGTCCATGGACATAATGTGTGCAAACTTTGTCTTCTCCACACACAAGTAAATCTTCAGCTGGACTCTAACTAAAGGGTTCTGAGTTATTCTCTGATTTTCTCACAGCATTCCTATTGTAGTAGCATAAAAACTGCTTCAAAGCAGAATTGATTTCCCAACAATGAAACACTTGCATTCCTTCCCTTCTACAACCCTCACAAATAAGTCCTCAAAGTGATCTTCTGGCTCCACTGAATCTTCTGGCAGAAAACTCCACGTTATAAGAGGCAGCTGGGCCTGATGCTTTAATTAACCTCATTTCAGCAAATTTGACAGGCAAGGGTGCTACAGGAACCACCAAGTGCTGGGTTTTGTTTGGGTCATTGGGTCATACAATGGTCACGTACATGAACTCCCATAATTTAATCAGTGTGACAGTTAACCTGAATAATATTATTCCATCAATATCAGAACCCCACAATGCTGGGCTAGACAGCCAAAGGCCTACATGAGACACATGGTGGTTTAATTGATGCTACCTGCTTAAAATACTGAGGCCTGATAACAGTTTGACTCATCTGACAGGTGTTGAATGTCTGTAGTTAAAGGCCCACAGGCCTTGCTACTGGTGCCTACTCTATACAGATTTACAACCCAGATTAGTTTTAAAATTCTATGACCCTAAAGTACCTCACTGGTCTCTCCCATATCCTCTCCACCAAGAGAACACAAAGTTTTCACTAAGGGTTTCACTTTCCTGGACTATAACAGGGGCACTTCGGGGCTGACCTCTGTTTCTGCAAGGTGACCACAGGCTTCATTTTCCAAGTGACAGGCCCTGGAAAGTGCCAGTCCCTCCAAAACCCTCCTGTGGTTAGCCACACCTTGGGATTTGACCTGTGGGACTAGCAGGTGCTGTGTTCCAACTGTTGGTGTAAGACAACAGTCCTTGGGCTACAAGCATCTGGGCTATTTGATCACAGGATGGCATTACTTGCTGCCATGATTTATCAGACCTGTTGGCACATCATTCTTGTAGGTTTTGTTTTTCATTATTCTGAACTGAATGCAATTTTTAAAATTTTAAGAGTCACGATTATTTTTGTTTCATTAGCAGCTTTATAATTTTATAGGATGCTTTCTATTTTAACTGAGAAGTAGTCATGCCTCAGAGTGTTTTAAAAAAAGACTGGCAGGGCGCGGTGACTCACACCTGTAACCCTAGCACTCTGGGAGGCTGAGGCGGGAGGATAGCTGGAGCTCAGGAGTTTGAGACCACCCCGAGCAAGAGCGAGACCCCAGAGGAAGTCTGGCCAAGTTGTGTCTTACCCTTCTCTTTCTCCTACTTTGCTTCCTCCAGCTTCTATCTCACTTCTCCTTCCTTCCCCCTCATTTCCTGATGCAAACCAGTATCTGGATGGCCCACTAGAGGTTACAGACCAGGTTGGTAGATGAAAAAGAATGCAAAAAAGGCAAAAGAGAGAATCTGGTGATAATAGTAGGGGTCCCATGTCATACATGGGATGCAAGAGGCCTAGAAGAAAGAACACTAGTTTTGTCCACAGATGGATTTACAGCAGGGTCCTCATTTGCTTTTAGGCTGCTGTCCTGTTGTGCCATTTACATTTGCCCAGGGAGAGCCAAAGTGAACTGCTTTTGATAGTCTCTGTCTCTCTCTGTTTTCAAACCAAACTGGTTTGCCCATTAGGTAGACATCTGGCTTGGGGACCACAGCACCCCTTCCTCATGGAGTCTCATTCTGAGACAGGGGCCAAGCTGTACTCTGTCAGAGCTCATCTGAAACACAGGTTTCCCAGGAAAAGAGACCATCCCGAATCACAGAGAAACAGCTCTCAGATGGCGCCTTCGCTGCACAAACAAAAATTGTTCTGCTTGGAATGATGGGAGAGTGAATGACTCCCCAAAGCCACGGCATCACAGGGGGTCACTCAGCACCACCTCAGGGAGAAGAAGCAACTGGAGACATCCCAGCTATAGATAATGCTCCTTTCCACTGGGCCACTCAGGGTCACCTGCACACTCACAGAACAGCCCTGCTGCACACATGTGTAGGAACCAACCCTGCATTGCAAAAGAACATACACAGAGCCCATAAAGACCCACTGACAGAGTGAGAGCTCTTCTTGAAACACCGGGGCATTACAGGAATCTATGAAGCAGTAAAACTTTCTCCAGGCATGAGAAGTGCAGACTGACAGAGCCCATTTTATCTATAAGCCATTAAAGTTTAAGTGCCACATTGGACAAGCATAACAGAAGAGAAAAAAAATAATTTCAGGAAAGGTGACCAACTCCTCAATCAAAAAGGATTCAGCCCAGAAGATATCTAATGAGCTTCAAGAAACTTAGAAACTTAGGGGTAGCCCATACAGCACCTGAGTTTCCAATCAGAAGAATACTGGCTGCCACCCTGCTTTCCATCTCATTCCAAAAAGCCCCCCAAAGTTGAAGTAATTCCAAAAAGACTTTCTGAAGTTAATAGTTTAAACACTGCGAGGAAGGGAGGATCCCACTTTCTCATCCCATCCTTCAGCATTTCTCCCATCACTTTAGCATCGACATGCATGTTATTTCCCACAAATAATTTAGTGAGCAGCTACGACATACGAAACAAGGCATTATACACTGGAAAGGTAATGGCCAGGGCCCTGCCTGCAGGATCATGCCTTCTTATGGGAGAAAAGCCACTTCACTAGTAACAGAATAAGATAATTATAGATTATCTTAGTTGTGAAGATATAAACGTTCATAATAGTTGTGAAAGAAATAAACGAGGATGTTATGATGATATACTGGCAAGCAGAAAAGGGGAGAGAAAACTTTAGATGATGTGCTCTGGGAAGAGATATTGTAAAAAGTAACTAACGTGGGCTTTAATGAATACATTTTATTTGTTCCTTGTCTCATAAGGTCCATTCTAGAAGGGCTCTCCAAACAGCCTTTAATTCGTTCTTCTCTGTCTTTGTACAGCATGACTCAAAAATGATCCCAATGAGATGGATATCTGTCCTATTTTAAAGGAAGCAGATTCCAAACCTTGTTCTTATGATATTCTAGGGTTTTCTAATCTTTAGCCATGATGTTTCTACTTTGATCCAGCTTTCTGCATTGCTTGATTTAAGTTTCTATCATTTGGGGGCAAGAGACAGTCATTTGAGTCTATCCCTAGGTTCCTGAGCCTTGCAAGCTGAGTTTGGATCACGAACTCCATGTACAAGACCTAAAAACTATTATTATCCCACCAGCAAGGCTTCTTTTCTTCAGACAGATGTGTTTTGTGTATTTAATCTTCAAACACAGGTACTATTTTCCATGCTTTGGTTTTTCTAAAGTGACCTCTTCTGGGACATCTCAAATATCCAGACTTGCTATATACAAGAGCCCTCTGGACAAAGTAAGAGCATGTAGTTCGTGTTCCAAACTCAGCTTACAAGGCTCAGCAACCTAGGGCTGGCCTCTGAGGGTTGCCTCATGTCCAAGGCTGTCTATGGCAGAATGCTTCCTTCAGTCTGTGTGCCTTCCTTGATATGGCGTTCACAGATTGGAGTTGGAGAAGTGGTTCCTTACAACTGGCTTTGTTATTTTACTTCACACCCCCCAAATTTCCAATGGTGTCTCATTGCCTAAGATAGTCTCCTGATCCCCACCCGGCTAGTCTTAATTACAGGGAGTTTTTTAGGCTGTGTCTCCACATACACTGCTAGTTTCTTTCACTCTTTCTTATTTTCTCTCCCTCTACCACGCCTCTTCCACAAAGCCATTCTTGTTTATTTTAAGAGCATATTGGTCTCCTTTTATTCCTGAAATACTATTGTGATTATTATCCAAATTTATTTTTCAGCACACTTTATATAGCTACATAAATTCTGCTATATAACAGAGGGTTGAAGATCCAGGCAATGGACAAGCACCACCCATACAAAATTTACAGAGCTAAGTATGAAATGCACAAAAAAGCAAGTTTGGATAATAATATGTATCATTATATCGTATATATTATAGGACACATATTATGTATTATTTTATTCTCCTCAATACATTTGTTGGCATAAAGTAGATATTGGCCAAATAGGTACTGAGTGACAAAGGTGTTCAGTGTTACGCCTTATTTTAAAACCTTCATTGGGCTGGGTTTAAACAAATCAGGTATAAGTGTTTTCACAGAAGATGTTTCTTCTGCTTAGAAATTATAAGTTTATAAATGAGGTTAGACAGGAAAAAACATATTTGATTGCATGTTCATTGGAAAGCATATCCCATGATATCTGCGCATTCTGAAAAAAATCCAGGAAGATGTCATACTTATTTAATAAATGTCTGGCTTTGGCTCGGCAGCTGTAGCTCAAGCAGCTAAGGTGCCAAACACATACACAAGAGCTGACAGTTTCGAATCCAGCCCGGGCCTGCCAAACAACAGTGACAATTACAACCAAAAACTAGCCACACGTTGTGGCAGGCGCCTGTAGTCCCAGCTACTTGGAAGGCTGAGGCAAGAGAATCACTTAAGCCCAGGAGTTGGAGATTTCTGTGAGGTGTGACACCACGGCACTCTACCCAGGGCGACAGCTTGAGGCTCTGTCTCAAATAAATAAATAAATGTCTGGCTATAACATTCATTTAATCAATGTCAGTGGAAGATAGCCAAATTAAACACATAACTTTTACCCGCCTCAGACTCTGGTTAGACATTTAAAAGCGATTCCTCCGATGAGAGCAGTGTATGAATTAGGATAGTCCCAGTTTGAGAGTTACTCTGCCCAATGTGAGCCCATCTCCATTCCAAACACACTGTTATCCTAGTACCGGACGATGGAGAACAGTATCACTATGCCCTAGCAGAGACTTTTGTCTAGCACTTTTGCTGATCCCCATCTCATTTAGCTGTTGTATTCATCATCCTGTTACCAAACACACCCAGGAATTCTAAATAGTATGCAAAGTGAACATCTGTCCACTGCAGGACAGGCACATCTGCACCCATTAATTTTTCATCATTTCCCCAAATCAGGAGTCAGACGTTCAAATGTGCTAACTTCCTGGCATCCCTCTCCCATGGATCTCAAGCCTCTGAAGCAGATCTTGCAATTATGAGAAAATGGGGTCACTCCGGCAGAGACCATGGGGAGATGTAGAGAGTCTACCTCCTAGTCTGGAGTGGGGAGAATATTTTAACAGACTGCATCTGCAAAAAGGATGGAAACTAGGAGTCAGCCTGCTGCTTATTACACACAGGGCAATCATCTTCATTCTTTCCTATAAGCTTATTTAGAATAAAATAAGCCCTATTCTTAGGTTGTAACTGGGTTATAGCTTTCATGTGGAGGTCCTACATTAGTTTCATAATAAGGGTGAGTACATTGGGTACTTTTTCTTCCATTCTTGAGACACTTTACTAAGAAGAATATGTTCCAGCTCCATCCATGTAAACATGAAAGAGGTAAAGTGGAGGGAGGGGGATTAATGGGATTACACCTGCGGTGCATCTTACAAGGGTATATGTGAATCCTAGTAAATGTGGAATGTAAAGGTCTTAGCAAAATAACTAAGAAAATGCCACGAAATCTATGTTAACTAGTGTGATGAAAATGTGTCAAACGGTCTATGAACCAAGTGTATGGTGCCCCATGATCATACTAATGTACACAGCTATGATTTAATAAAAAATAAATAAATAAATAATAGAATAAAATAAGCATGATTTATTAAAAAAAAAAAGAAAGAAAGAATGAGATCCCCATCTCTACTAAAAATGAAGAAAATTAGCCAGTGTTGTGTGGGCACCTGTAGTCCCAGCTACTTGGGAGGCTGAAGCAGGAGGATTGTTTGAACCCAGGAGTTTGAGATTGTAGTGAGCCAGGTTGAGGCCATGGCCCTCAAGCCCAGGCAACAGAGTAAGACTCTGTCTCTAAGAAAACAAACAAACAAACAAAAAGACTGCCAGGCTTTCAGATACATAACAAAAAAGTAGTTTTCTTTTCTGCCTAAATCTCCAGACAATTTAAAGGAAAACTTCTGGTTTCGTGGGTTCATTACGTTGGAAACTAAGACTGCAAATGTTATCAGTTCTGCAAGTTGGTTTGTTTTGATTGTTTTACATTTTCCAACCCACAGGAGGAAGCTTGAGTTTTTAAAACTGTTTTTCATCTTGCCAAACATTTCAACATTGGTGAAAAGATTTTCATTTGGTAGTCTTATTACACTGAAATGTGAGGCCAAAGAAGATAGTCCAAGGCTCGTAGACCCGTGCTGCCCCCAGGTGGTCCAGGAACTCTGTTCTTCCTTTATGCTCCCCCCACCACCATGGTGTTATACTCATTCAAATAATCAAAGCAGGCCCAGCACGTTATTTCAAACATTTCAGTCCAAAGGAATGGGAAACAGAGAAGGCATGGATTTTTTTTTCTTTTTTTTTTTATTCCAGAAGGACTTGACTGGAAGTTGAACACATTACTTCTGCGAACATTCTACTGGCCAGAATGTAGTCATATGGCCACACCCCGAGGCAAAGGTTAGTAGAAAATATGGTAACCAGCTGGGAAGTAAAGTGCTCAGCTAAAATTTAGAAACTTTCCTTAGTGAAAGGAGGAAATAAACAATGATATTGAAAGATTGGTGGTCTCTTCCACAAGGGCATTTGTTTCATGGATGATTGCTGGATGGTGGCTAGTGGTTAACTGGGTGGTTGGGAGTGCTTAGGAGAGGGGTTTGATCAGTCTCAGGGGAATTGATTATTTTGGAGGATGTATTGGTTTCTAGGGCATTATTTAGGTTAGGGCTGAGTAGGCTTGAGGAAGGGAAAACTGTTGATTCTGGATTAAAGGTGATTCTATTTGGTGAGGTTGACTGAATCATATAACTATATAAGAATTCTGTAAGATTTATAACTCCTGGCTTAACATCCAAATATAACCAAAAAGCTTCAGCTATAAGTTTGGTCATTTTGAGAAGTGGTCTTTTTGGTTTGTCGAATACTAAAACTTCTAAGTAAATATTGGTGCTCCTTTTTAAAAAAATTAATGTATATAATTCTCTCTTCTACCTCTCCTTGCGCACTGTACTTCAGCGTCAATATTCATTCCATTTGGGGCCCATTCGGCCTCCTGAAAAGCTAGCCACAAATAGCTCCCAACAGCACCTCTTGCCATACACCAAAGAAGTAAATCTTACTCTGAGTAAAATCTTGTAGCTTGCCAATGTTTTCAGCAGTTAGGAATTATAAGAATTTAGCCATAGAATTTGAAAATAAATTGAAGTCTCTTTTTAGCCATTTTTTGTTTTTAGTAGAGACCAAGATCCCATTCATTGCAAAATGTTTTCATAAGCATGAATGCTTGTGTTTGATCCAGAAATAATAAATGATTGACTGTTACCCAGCAGTGGAGTGGGGTGGGATTCCTGGCACTTTTTTTTTAAGCAAAGGAAAAAACAACTGAGCAGAAATTTGCTCTTTCAACAGCATTTTGTGGAACACAGATTAAAGAGACTAGGATTTTTTTTAATCCATTATTGTAGTAATTACAGATATGATTGGGCAAAGGCAAGAGAAAGCTATTTTAAGTCAATATCAGTTATCTGACCTAGCTGTTGCCATTAGGATCATCAACTAACAAGGCATCTTGAGTTTGTCGACTTTTTTATCTTCATGAATTCTGAATTCAGATGTTTTCTTTTTAAATATAAATATTTGCTTTTGCTAAAGCTAAGCTGAAATTCTTGAGTGTTGACTTAATATGCACAGAAAAGAACCGTTTTATTGGAGGTAGCTGGAAAATTCACCGTTGGAATTTAAAAACAGCCAAGGTATTATGAGTTATTACATTCATTATACAAATTTTCAGGGTATAAAACTTAAAATTATTTTTAAGCAAACCTTGATACTAGACATCACAAAAGTTTGCCTCATTTAAGTGGCACCCTGAAGTATAGTTTTCAAACTTTTTGCCCTGTACGGTAGCAACTATTAAAACATCAGCCATAGCTGACATTGCTGAGAGTAGAGGCAAATAAGTATAGAGTTACGTGTCACATAGGTGGGGAAACATTCTGAGAAATTCTCTGTTAGGTGGCTTTGTCGTTGTGGGAGCATCACGGAGCACTTCCACTACCTAGATCGTGTAGCCTACTACACACTTAGGTTATACGGCATAGCCTAGTGCTCCCAGGCTACAAACCTACACGGAATGTTACTATACTGAATAATGCAGGAGATTGTAATACAATGGCAAGTATTTGTGTATCTAAATATATCTAAATATAGAAAAAGTACAATAAAAATATATGACATCATAACGTAATTTTATGGGATGACGGTTACATAGGTGTCCACCGTTGCCCCAACATTGTTATCTAGTGCATGGCTATGCTCTTATATTTGATGCTAATGTAAACTGGGCCCTTTTTAAAAATATCATGCTATAACATTAGGTAGACCAAGAGGAAAAGCAGACTCAATAAAGAAAAGAAAACTCAACCATCTTCCCAAGGAAAAAAAAAAAAACTAAGAGCCTAAAGACCAAATAGCCCTCAGTTTCACAAGTGGAATCCCCTTCATTGAATGTAGGATTGCCAGATTTAGCAAATAAGAATACGAGATACCAAATTAAATTTGAATTTCAGAAAAGCAATGCATCATAAAATTATTTTTTTATTTGCATGTACAGAGAAAGAAATATTTTTCATACAAGTATGTCTATATACTTGGGAACATATTTATCTCTTTTTTTCTTTCAAGAGAGTCTCACAATGTTGCTCAAGCTGGTCTCAAACTCTTGGCCTGATGAAGTCCTCCCACTTTGGCCTCCCAAAGTGCTAGGGTTATAGGTGTGAGCCACCATGCCTGGCCATATTTGTACTTTAAAAAGTATTCATTGTAGGCCAGGCACCGTGGCTCATGCCTGTAATCCTAGCACTCTAGGAGGCTGAAGGTGGGTGGATTGCTTGATCTCAGGAGTTCGAGACCAGTCTGAGCAAGAGCAAGACCCCATCTCTAAAAATAGCCAGTGTTGTGGTGGGCACCTGCAGTCCCAGCTACTGGCAGTGCTGAGGCAAGAAGATTGCTTCAACCCAAGAGTTTGAGGTTGCTGTGAGCTATGACACCACAGCACTCTACCTAGGGTAACAGAGTGAGACTCTGTCTCAAAAAAATATATATTCATTGTATACCTGAAATTCAAATTTTACTGGGCATCCTGTGTGTTTATCTGGCAATCTCAGTTTAATAACAAGAAAGGATATTGTAACATAAAACATTAATAACAAAAGAAGAAAGTTTTATCTCAGATTATCAGTAAAAATCCTGCCTCGAATCTCCTCTTTCATGTTGTCCAGGGAATGAGTTTCCAACTTTTGCCCCAGGAATTTCCTGATTAATCCTGTTATTTTATCCTTATCCTTGAATCTGCCTCACAACATTTTCCAATATCTTTCATTCATTTTCTTTCTCTTTTTCATTCATACCACATAAGCCTTTTCATTTTTAAGTTGCAGTTAGCAGTTCCAGAGTCAATCCTCTTACTCATCTCAAAACTAGGAACTATTACATTTTCCTGGGTAAGGGTATAAGAAGCCAAATCCAGAACAGAGAGTATAAATAATTAACAGACTATATCTATGGATGCTTTCAACTGCAAAGGAGCAATTGTCTCACTACTGTAGTGACTTCTATAGCTAAGCAAACAGCCTGGAACAGACAGGCAGGGAAAAGAAGTACATAAAGTTTAACTGGAGCCAGATTAGTTGAAATCCCATTTATCTTAGTTTAGAACCACCCTGGTCTACTACCATGCAGATATTTGGAAGTTCAAAATGGCCAGTTACAAATATAAGAAAATATAATTAAATCAAAAATAACACATATAGGAATTTGGACACTAACTTGATAGTTGACTATATTATGGAATCATTGTTAAATGTTTTGGGGTGTAATAATGGTATTACAGTTATGTTTTTAATAAGAGCCTTTATCTTTTAGGTACATCCTGAAATATTTTCAAATTAAATGTTATTTCTGGGATTAGCTTCATAAAGAAATGAATGGTATGGGTGGAAGTACAGATGTTGTAACAAGTTTGTTGAAGTTGGACAATGAGTAGGGGAGCATATTATACTACCCTGTTTCCCCAAAAATAAGACATCCTCCAAAAATAAGACCTACTTACAGGAAAGATAAGACGTCCCCTGAAAATAAGACCTAGTGCATCTTTGGGAGCACACCTTAAAATAAGACACTATCTTATTTTCGGGGAAACAGGGTATTCTCCATATTCTTATGTATCTGTGAAATTTGTCATAATAAAAAAAATTTTTTTTGAGACAGAATCTCACTTTGTTGCCCTTGGGAGACTACGGTGGCCATCATAGCTCACAGCAACCTCAAACTCTTGAGCTCAATCAATTCTCTTGCCTCAGCCTCCCAAGTAGCTGGAACTACAGGCGCCCACCACAATGCCTGCTTAGTTTTTAAAGCCCAGGTCTCACTTTTGCTCAGGCTGGTCTCAGATTTCTGAGCTCAGGTGATCTATCCGCCTCGGCCTCCCAAAGGGCTAGGATTACAGGCAGGGACCACCACACTCAGCCTCATAATAAAAAATTTTTAAATCAAAATTGTTATATAAACACAATGGAATATTACTCAGCCTTTAAAAAGAAGAAAACCCTGACATATGCTATAGCATGAATGAAATTTGAGGACATTACACAAAGTAAAATGAGCCAGTCACAAAGGGGCAAATGCTATATGATTTCACTTAAATGAAAAATCTAGAGTAGTCAGAGAGACAGAAAGTAAAATGGTGACTGCCAGAGCTGGGAGGGAGGGAGGAATGGGGAATTAGTATTTAATTGGAAGAGTTTTAGTTTGGGAATATGAAAAAGTTCTAGAGATGATGGTCACACAAGAATGTGGATATACGGAATACCACTAAACTGTCCACTTAAAAAGGGATAAAATGATAAACGTCATGTTACATATTTTTACTACTAATTTTGTAATTAAAATTTGCTAATTTCATTATGGATAGAACAAATAAAACTGGAAAATACAATAAAAATCCTAACACAAAGGATTGGAAACTTTTATTCTTAAAATAACACATTCTTTTCAAGGTTAAAAACAGAAAACACTATCCACTTGGTCTTCCCTGATGGCAAATTTAAGTTTATTTTTAGATGTATTTTATCTTTAAATTTACATAATGAAAAGAAAATAGAAAAATGAATAAAAATAACTAAATAAATACAGGGTGTCCCAATAGCCTCCATACAAAATTAACAGGCTTACATAGCAAGAGATCTCGTGGACCATGTTCACCAGGAGCACGAGAGAAGACTTTGTGTGTAGAATGCCGTGGCCAACACATAGAGAATATTTTCAAAAATTCTGTAATAAATATTCTGTAAATAAAGGCACATTTAGCTACAATTTTCCCTTTTCCTATGTATAACAACTTTTGGAACTTGCTGTATTGTTACTCATGTATAATGCATGTCCTTGTTTTTCCCTCAAAAAATTGGGCAAAAAAGTGCACATTATACATGGTGAAATACGGTAATTCCAGGCCCTTCAGCCAGATTCCAGGAGCTTTATCACAGAAAACAAAAACAGAAAGCAGATAAATGATAAAGTAACTTTCGCAATTCCAAGAAAATCCCATTATAATCCGGGTTCAAGGTGTCAAGTTATTCACAAGGATTAAACCTCTCATTCACTGTTTTTCATGGCCTTAACGAGTAATGAGCAATACTCAGTTACTCCTGAAATGTTAGACCCTATAGATATAATCTAATTGTTGCAGTATTCCCTATGGACCCATCACCATGTGTGTCTCTGACCCAAAGCAAATACCTTGGGCTAGGGACTGAGGGTTCTATGGGCCCTGTGGTCTGGGCCTCCCATGGTGCCAACCGTCCAGGGAAGTCATCATCACACAATGACCTGGCCATGCTGATGTCTAACCCTTTCTGCATCCATATACCTAAAGCAAATAGCCTGAGTGATGAGCCGCACACAACAGTAAATGCAGCAGGCAAGGCCCTGACTCCATGGGGCTGAACCCATGAGAAGATGGACATGGAAAAAGTGATTATAAGTGTGGTGTATGGAAGGAAGTACAGAACACTTTAGAAACCAGGATAGGCTGCCTGCCTTAGCCTGGGGTGACAGAGGTCAGGGAAGACATCTCTGGCAAGAAACATGAAGAGAAGATTGAAATGCTAGCTCATGCTAGAAAAGAACCTTCTAATGGAATACCCTGACTTAGGTGGTATCCAGAGGACGTAGCTCAAGTGGAGAATGTGGGGAAGAACATCCCCTGCCCTAGAGCAGTTGGAGAGTGGTAGAGTCACATAGTCACAAAGTGCACAAGTTTGGGGGATAAATAGCCCTCAGGTCCATTTCCTTTGACACTTAATACCCACAGAAATGTAGACAAGTTGCTTGACCTCAAAATTATGGACAGTTTGAAACATATACAGAAGTAGAATTATTAATGAACAATCATCTACTATTCATCACTCAGACTCAACAATGGCCCATTCATCCCATTCATAGCCAGGCTTCTTTCATTTATGTCCTTACCCAACTTTTCTGACTGCATCATTATTTTGAGGCAAATCCCAGACACTGCACCATTATACCCATAAATGTTTTATCATGCCCATAAAAAATGGATCTCTAAAAGATAATGACTTAACACATTGCACAAAACTCTTACCATGTGTAAAATATTATTAGTAATATCTTAGTATCATTAAATATCTAGTCATTTCTAAATTTGAAATTTCTACTTGTTTCACAATGTCCTAGTCTTAATCTCTCTCTCTCTTTTATGGTTCCTTTGTTTGAATAAAGATCTAAATAAAGTCCTTTCATTGTGTTTGGTGTTTTGCCTCCTTGAGCTTTAATTTCCTCAGTTAACTGTAACCCTCTTACCACACCCTTAATTTTATCCGGCAATAAAAACCATAAGTGGAAAAAAGCAGCGGTGGATTAGCAAGATTGACAGTTGCACAGAGTTCAGAAGGATTTGCCCACAGTTCTTTCCCTTGGGCTCAAGTTGCCTGTTGCGATCTCCATAGCATCCACTGTAGGGCAGAGATTGGGGTGGGCCCTCGGCCCTACGCAGGTGCCCTTCTTATTCCTCAAAGGTCAGTGACCTTTGTTTTCAACCCTGGCTGCTGCCCAGGCAGTTGCTCCTTTTAGTCTGCCTGAACAAGTTTCTTGTCTCCACACTTTTTTCCCTTCCAACCCCAATCCCTGTGATCTCTTTAACTATTCCTGCCTCCTCCCACTGGGGCCTTCTCCTTACCCCCTGCATCTAGACCTGGTGGCCAGTCATTGAGTTCCGTCTTCTTTTCTACTGCATGGAGATACAAATGATTTCAAATGGGTGAACATGCGGGAGGAGATGAAGGAAAAATAAAACCAAAGTACAGCCTCAAGGTCAAGCAATACGAGACATGAGACTTAACTCAGCCAGGAGATTGCCTCTCATGTTACATGTCACGTACCTAGTGCCTAGTACCTAGATTGCCTCTCATGTGCCGCAAGGGTCTCTGTCTCTTTCTGTGCCTCAAGTTGTATTATAGAAGGTGAATTTATGTTATCGCAGATCATCCCAAAAAGGGTAAGTTAGTATATGTTAAGGCCTACAAAAGTGCAAGGAACAGGAAAATTATACCACATAAAGGTGGATTTAGCAACTGCAACTACACAGGTAGGAACACAGTATATGCACAATAAATATTTCTTGGGTGGAATTGATAAACAAAATGATGAACGAAATGAGTAAAAAGCACCAATCCTGACATACTGTGAATATTCGATAATTATTAAATATAAAATAAGCATCATTACCAGATGATTGCTGAGGTCTCTTCCATCGAACTATTATACCAAGGCCCAAGACATGAAGGACCCAGGACTAGACCCACATCTAACGGACACTGGAAGACTTACTTCCTCAGGGCCCAGAACCGGGTGCCCAAAGGAGCTACTGTACCTGTGAACTTTGCACCCAGTTGCCTTCCCCCACTAACTCTGCACTCATTGGAAAGGCAGGACATTGTCCCTAGAGCCTTGGAGTGGACACTTGACATTCCAAACTTTGAACTGCTTTTGCAATCAGCCTCTTGCTGGCATAACTGCTCAAACTTCTCACCAGTTCCAAGAGGAAGACAGACTGGGATTTCTATCTGAACTTTGCTGGTGAGGCTCAGAGGAAAAATGGAGTTCCCTGTGCTCAAAGGGTGAGGGCAGGCAAACTGGGACCCCATACGCAAACCCCTGTATGTCTATTTCCCGGGCCAAAGCTAGTTCCTTCTATTTTCCTGTTTCTTTGTCACCATCTTCAATCCAAATGATGGGTTTTTTTCAGAGTAAAAAATAACACATGCCCATTATAGGAGGTTTAGACAAAAACTAAGCTATCTAAGAAGGCATTTCATTCCCTATGATTAATAGTTGTAAACATTATGAAGTAATTTCCCTCTGTCTGATTTTTTTTTTTTTTTTTTTGCAGTTTTTGGCCAGGGCCAGGTTTGAACCCGCCACCTCCAGTATATGGGGCTGGCGCTCTACTCCTTTGAGCCACAGGCACCGCCCTGTCTGATCATTTTTATACATGCATATTTTTACATAATTGAGATTACATTGTATATGTACATTTATATCTTATGATTGACTTAATTTATATAACCATACTTACCATGTTACTAAAAACTTCCTTGACATCTTTTTAATGTGTAAATAATTTTCAATTTTATTAATATGCCATTATTATTGAATGTACCAATTTGACACCCATAGCTCAGTGATTAGAGCACCACCCACACACCCACATACACTGGGGCTGGCAGGTTCAAACCCAGCCTGGGCCTGCTAAAAACAACAATGACAAGTGCAACAAAAAAATAGCTGGGCATTGTGGCGGGTGCATGCAGTCCCAGCTACTTGGGAGGCTGAGGCAAGAGAATCACTTAAGCCCAAGAGTTTGAGGTTACTGTGAGCTGTGACGCTACGGCATTCTACCGAGGGTGACTTAGTGAGATTCTGTCTCAAAAAAAAAAAAAAAAGTACCATTTATTGGTGAATAGTTACTTTGCTTTCAGTTTTTATTTTTTATAAAACCTCTTTGTTGGGAAAACTTGATCTGTTTCTTTAATGACTTCCTTAGGACTGAGTTCCAGAAGGGATTATTGGTTCAACAGAGATCTGCACCCAAAGCTCTTACCAGTGGATTCTCAAGGAAGGCTCCCTCAAGTTGATACAGCTATCACTCAGGAAAAGTAACTTCTGAAGAAGCCAATTAAATGGCAACAGAAAATTGTATTCTTTCCCTTTTCGAAATATGCTTTCTATGTTTTGAAAGATACTCATTCTGATAAAATGCCACGAAGATACTATGGGATCATGCTAAATTTCTAGGTGCCATTAGCATAAGTTTAATGGCTCCTATTGTATCTAAGCTGCCCAGGTAGCAGAAGGCCACAAGGATGGGTCTCACAGCAAATTTACCTTCCCCAAACTGACCTCTGAAGTCCAGACTCAAACAATCACCTGCCTCTTTGACATCTGTACTTGTGTGTATAATAGAATGTTCAAAATTTAGTAAGTCCAAAATAGAACTAGTTTTTCAAATCCCAGCTTCCAATCCATCCTTCCCAATTTTTCCCGTGTAAGTAAATGAAAGCATCACCACACACTTGGTTGCTTAGAACAAAAATCCAATGGGTCATCCTAGATTACTCTTTCCCTCACCCTCTACATCCAGTGCATGAGCAAGTCCTGTCTGCCCCCTTCAAACTATATCCAAACTGAACCCACTCCATTGGCGCACGTGCTCCCCTGAAGGCCAAACTTCTCATTTCAGAGCATGTCTCTCCCCAGCCCAAAAGCCTCCAATGCTGTCCTGTCACACTTGGGAATAAAACCTGAACTCTCACACAATATGCACCGTGTCCACTTCTCCAGCATCATCTCCCACCACGCGCCCCACCTACCCCGCCTCCAGCCATGCTGATATTAAAGCTGATTCCTAAACAACCAAGCACCTTTCTGCCACCAGACCCAGAATGTGCTGTCCTCTTCCTAACATAGCCCAAGTCACTGTAGGAAGGGCTGCTACAAATGACATCTTCCCATCACTTCCCAGTCCCTGCTGTTTTATTCTTCCCCATAGCACTCTTTACCACCTGACAAATAATGTCCTTGCTTATTTACTGATGATCTCCCCATTAGAATGTCTGCTTTATAGAGAAAGGGCCATCATCTGCTGTGCTTAGTGCTAACAGCACAGAGCACACACAGTCCAGTGCTTAGCACAGTCATGCTCAATAAATATTTGGTATATGAATGAATGTGGTACAAAGCGTTCATGGTGGAGAATGTGCATTCCATTCCCATTGGCTTATCACAGAGAAGACCAAAGTAAAGGTCATTTCCTGCAACTTGAACTACCATTGAGGAAGAGTAAACTGTAAGGGCCTTGTAAAGCATAGGCCTCCGAGACAAACAGAAATGATCATTACATCCATACACCATCATGCTAGATGCTGTGTGCTCTGTAAAATAGACAGGACATTGTCCCTATTCTCATGGATAAAAACATCAGCCAGTTGAGATGCTCACAGAAGGCTTTGACCAAGAGAAATCATCTGTTGTAAGTATACTGCATTTCTTTTTTTTTTTTTCTTGTTTTGAGACAGAGTCTCATTCTGTTGCCCCAGGCTAGAGTGCCATGGCATCATAGCTCACAGCAACCCCAAATTCCTGGGCTCAAGTGATCCTCTTGCCTCAGCCTCCCGAGTAGCTAAGACTACAGGTGCCTGCCAAAATGCCTGCTAGTTTTTCTATTTTTAGTAGAGATGGGGTCTCGCTCTTGCTCAGGCTGGTCTCAAACTCCTGAGCTCAGGCGATCCACCCGTCACAGCCTCCCAGAGTGCTAACACTGCAGGCGTGAGCCACTGAGCCCTGGCAGTACACTGTGTTTCTGAGGATGTTGGAAGCTTAAAGAGAACATTTAGGAAAGTAATCGTTGCAATTTTGAGACTAGAACTTTGAAAATTGGTTTTGTTTTTAAATGCTGATAAATATTAATGTCTATCAAAAAGTATCTGTAGATGGCAAAAATGGATACTTTGTCAAAAGTTTAATTTACTGTAAGCAAGTAGATGACATTTCTGATTTCTCTAATTCGCACCATGAAATTACCTAGCTGCTGTAAGTACACAAGAACGGCATCTAGTGGCTGCTCAAATAAACTACAGATCCTCGAAAGGTCAATTCAGAGAGACAACCAAGTGTTATCTTGTCCATATTGTCACTGGTTACCAGATTTCCAGATTTCACAGCCAGTACAATGGAAACTATTTTTTTAACTGAGACTTATAAGAGGTTACCAATATTTTATTTTGTCAAATTAAGATGTTAAACAATAATAACTAATACCATCCACCATCTAACAAAAAAGAACACCCTAACACCTCCCAAAATAGAAAGAACGTAATCTCAGAATAAAGAAAATGTACTTCAAATTGAAAATATTTAAATTTATTGAAAAATATGTACCACATTGCCTTTTTATTCTCATCCGGAAAATGAGACCTGGAATATTTTATGGATGGGGACCAACGTGTAGACTGGTACATGTACACCGGAACTGCTACTCAGGGAATGACTTTCCTCTATGTAATCTACCTAAATAACTCTCGCAGTGGAGAGTTACTATCAAAAAGTAGACATCCTTGGCTTCCTCTGATGGCAGAACTGGACAGAGGTAGTAGTAAAATGGCAGCCTCTATCCACGGGTTCTGGCTTTGGCTCGGGGCCCTCCAAAGAAGGCTGAACCCCTTTTATTTTGATGTGTGAAAGCAGCTCTCAGACCCAACCCTCACCTCCCAAGACCTCTCCCCTGGTTCCTTCAGCCGATTCCAAACCCTCAGCTGGAAAATCAAAAAGGTACATTTCAGTTTTCCAGGGGTCTGACTGATACAAAGTAAAGATCACTTACTTTAGTGAAAAAGACCCCCGAAAGATGAGAAGTCAGAAAACTTTCATGGTTAACCAACTCAGTGCAGCCAGCAGCTGACTTATTTATCGTCCTTCTTGAAGACAAGCACCTGTAGAGCCACAGTGTCCCATATTACAAATTTATCATCCGTACTTCTAGACAAAGTTCCCCGCCTCACTCTTCCTGAGTCACCGGACAAAGCTAACGTCCTTCATTGGTCACACTCCATTACTGACCTTTCACAGATTCTTGCCAGTGGTCTTTGTTTTCAGCAGGAACTGCCAAAAAAAAATTGAGACAAATTTTGTTTAAAGACCTAGTTGGCTTTTGTTTGTGATTCTAGAATAGGGCAGGTTACACTTACACTCATAGAATGAATGTTCCAATGAAGTGAGCAGGTTGGCTCTATTGACAAAAAAAGGTGGGCTGAAGAAAGCAGAAACCCGGAACAAAACACAGATTGGTTGTTTCCAAGTTCCTTTCCTTACAGGGTTAAGGTGGAGGGGACTTCCTTCTTAGCCTGCCTCAGGTAGACTGGAATCCATCCCTTTTTTGGTGGGGATCGGGGGAGAAAATTGGTTCATTTTAAACTGATTTGATTATGTGGCACGTACCATAAATGACTCCATTCTGATTTGGTCTGGTCTGCTCAGGCCTAGCGCAGAAGGCTAGTCCAAAACAATGGCCTCACAATAAACTTTAACAGAATAAAATCCATTGGTATGCTTTTTAGTTTGTATTTAGCTGTGAGTGATAGAAAACCTTGTAGCAATAGTAGTTTAAATAAGATTTTTGTTTTGCTTCTGGTGTAAAAGCCTGGAAGTAGGCAGTCTGGGGCTGATATAGGCTCCTACAATATCAAGAACCCAGGCTCATTTTATCTTTTTTGTTCCACTATGGGTAGTTCCTATCCAAGATTACTTAGCAGGCCAATGGGACTTTTGTAACTCCAGCCATTATATCCATACTCTGGCCAGATGGAAGGAGCGAAGGCAAAGAACAGCACAACCCCCTCTATGTTTAAGGACCCTTTCCCAGAAGCAGCACCCACTTCTTCTGTTGATCATTCCAGGGAAACTGTTATTGTTGCCTTTGTTGTTTTCTAATAAGGAAAAAGAGGAAAACTGAGGCTGGGAGTCAAGTAGCTCTGTGTGTCTCCACCTGGGCACAAGGTCAGACACAAAGTCAGATGGTCACTGATCCAATCCTGGTGATCAGCCCCTTACGAAAACTCACTGAACTTGACACCAAATCACATAGGCCTCCATGCCTAAAATCTCTTAAAATCACATCAATGAAAATGACCAACAGGCAGAATCGAAAACGACCCATGAAAACATATCCCATAGGATCATAATCACTGAAGCAAATGGTTTAACTCAGATCTCCTGGATTCATATTTTGATGCAGAAATTCCTTCCCTGCACTCCTGAAAAGTGTTAGGTTTTTCCAAATCCTGAATCCTGAGACTAAAATAAGTTGAGAAATCTAGGAACCTGGACAAGTGTCCTGTGAGAATTAAAGCTTAACAAGCAACACCCTGAACTAAATGTTGCCAGTTCAAAGGCTCCAGTGACATCAACTCGAAATTGAGAGTCCGAAACACTGAGACAGGCATCTGGAAAGCTATGGTCAACAGTTCCTGGAGGGGGCAGGAGCCAGAAGGAGAGACTCATCAACCACTCTTCATTGTCTAGTCAGTCTTGTCCCCAACCACTGCCATGTCCTAAGCAGTGGTGAGCTGGAGCTGGCTCAGTATACTCAGGAGAGAGCCTCTCTGCCCAGCTCTCAGCGACTTCACCGTGGTGGCCAGGCATTGACTGTAGGGGGGCATTTATGCCTCCCCTCAGGGTCTGGCAAAGGCTGCATATCAGGCCTTCTTGTTTTCCCCAGGGGAGTCGGTTTACCAGCACGCACTGGTTTTAAGTATGTTTGTGGCCTGGTCTGCTTTTAACACTAAGTCTTTTTTGCAAATAAAATAAATAGTAGTAAGTTTATACCCATAGGATACTCACAAATCCTATGACTGGGGTCAGAAAAAATAACAAGTGTTGGAAGCAAAATAAGTCCTTACATTAGTAATTGCAACAAGTGATTCCATTAACCCTATTCATGAGTCTGAAGGTTAATGTTATTTGAAAACTTCCCAATAATGATCACTGGCATTACCAAGTATTCCAGTACTCACTATAGGTTACAGTTCTTTGCAAACAGAAGAAATGCAAAAGAGAAGAGGATGGGATTATTATAGAACCCTCCAAGATGAAATCAGAAACTGCTCTAAAATCTGAATTAGCAAGAACAATTTTGAGTTCAATAGCAAAATCAACCTAGGGTAGGCAGACAAAACCCTTCATCATTATAAATCAAAATGTACCCTAATGCCTAGAAGATGTTTGAGGCACATGGTTAATATAATAATTCAGCCAATGTCAGTACAAATAAAAATAAATTTTCTACATCTAGGATATTTTGCACAGAGCAAAGATCAAAATTGTCAGATGGAGCACTTAAAGTTTTGTGGTTAAAAAGTTACTTTAAAAACTTGTAAATATTGAGTATCTGTGGTACCATCTTTCAATTTTTAAGTGATTTTTATTTGGCATTTATCTTGTGTTAATGTTCCTTTCTTTTTAACATTTTCTATATCCAGTGCCTACATCAGGTAGAGATAATTTTTACATGTTATTGAACTAATCTTGTCACAATATACTGGTTCATAATAATAATAAATTATTATGAAAAAGTTCTGAAACTTAGCATCCTTCCATCATAGAAAATTGTTCACTATTTTATGGTCACTCATTGTTATTTAAAAGCATGTAAATGGCGTGTTATGAAAAATATAGAATAATTTTATTTTAGGAATGGTTGGGAATTCCCAGAAATTCCAATTCTCATTCTTGAATATTAAATTTAAGTATCAGTTGGGAATTTGGCAACATGATAAGCCCCTTTTTATCAAACAAAATCTACCTTGGAAAAAGATCAAAATGAAGCTCTGGCTGAAGGGAAGGAGAGAATAAGGAACAGGGGTTCTGTGCTGAACTTTGTGTCCAATTTGCTAAGTGACTTGGCAGGGTGGGGTGAGGGTAGGGGTGAGTCACTTTCGTGTCCCTAGGTATTGGTCTTCTCATCTGTAGACTGCAGTTAACACAGCCCCCAGGCTTTTTGTGGGGGACCCCTGAGAGATGCCTAGAGAAGAGCTCTGTAAACTTGAGATGCTTTGACAGCCGTCATGTGCCAGACAGATGTCAGTGTTGCTATTCCAAGGCCCTACGCTGGCTTCAGAGGCTTTGCAGCCCATGAGGAAGAAAGGACATTCTCACACTAAACACATCCCTTATGATGGGAGCCAGATGGGCAGAGCTGGGACTGGAGACCTGGGCTCCAACAGCCGCTCCAGGCTGCTCTCCTGAGATGTCTCTCTGTCACCATTTGTCCCTTTTAAGAGCTGGGGCTTTACCATGCAAACAAGACCCTGAGTTTAAAGTACAGTCGTTGTGCAACTAGTCAGGATCAGGCAGTAACACCTAGAACGCTTTAACCCTCTTGTGAAAGCTGTTATTATAAAAAAGGGAGTATGAATTATGAGAAAGTTCAGAGTTCACTGAAAAGAGGACTGTTAAGTTCTATTTCAGTCTGGAAGTGCCATAAAACATAGAGGCACAGAACTTCAGCTCTCACATCTGTAAAAGCCAGCAGTTCTCTGATGACTCCACTTTTCCACCGGGAAGAGCCAGGGTGCCTCACTCCCTGGATGAGCTCACACAGGAAAAGAACTCAACTTTCTCCATCTGCGTCCTGAGTGTCCTTGCTAAGTAGAGCTCTGGTATCCCTCAGCCCAGGGGGTTCTGCAAATAACGGCAGTTTGTCACAGAACAGTGAGGGTCAAGTTTGCTTTTCTTCACCTTTTACCATCTTTTTAAAAAATACTATGACATGTTAAATAAAATCTGTAGGAGGCCATTGATTTAAACTAATCTTCTTTACTGGGCCCAATAGGCCAAACCAATATGAGGTCATTCATGCTTAATGAAACTAATTAATTTAGGACTATATGCCTCTGTGAAGGGCTGGGTGTTGGTCAGTCACAGCAGCTGACCTTAGTTAATGGCAGAAAGCCAGCTGATTTGAATAATGTAAAATACTGAGTCATAACTAATTAACCAATTAAGCTGTAACCCCTTCTCCATTGTCTATCTATAAATGTTGCCTGGCCATGACCTTGGCTGGAGTTCTCTCAACCTGTTTTGGTTCTGGGTGCTGCCCAGTTCTTGAATGACTTTGTTTTGAATTCTTTTAATTGCTCAAAATAAACTCTATTGAATTTAATTAGTCTAAGGATTTTTCCTTTTAATATGTGTAATCAAAAGCAACACATCCTTCTTCAAATAAGGTCAAACAGTACAGAAGGTAAAAGAGTAAAAAAGAAAAAATTAAAAATCCCTCATAGCTTTTTTTGTTTGTTCATACACACACATATACATTTACATTATTTAAGAGTTTTTTCCTTGGGGAGTAGAGGTGTTTGCTGTTTTTTGTTTTTTTTTTAAAGTGAGACCATTCTGTAACTTAGTATTTTTTTCTCTGTACATAGTAAGCAGTTTCCAAGTCAGTATTGTTGGAAATTTACCATTATATGTAAATATTTCCCTATATTTGGACCTTTATAATGTTTTGCTAAGAAAAACAACGTTGGAAGAACATCCCTAGACACGTGTGTTTGCACATTTGTGTGGGTGTTTTCATAGGATTAGACTGGGATTACAAAGATGTGGAAATAATCCAAATGCCCTTCAATACGTGAATGGATTAATAAATTGTGGCTGAGGCCATTAAAAGATGGAGATTTTGTACCTTTTGTAACAACCTGGGTGGATGTTTCGCCTAAGCAAGTATCACAAGAATAGAAAAACAAGCATAACATGTACTCAGTACCAAATTGGAACTAAGAGATTAACAACTACGGGCTGGCATGAGACAAAAACTCTATAAAATTCAAGGAGGGGGGGAGGGAAAGGGATGAGTAAATTCATACCCAGCGGGTTCAAGGCACAGCTATATTGTACACTTCCTTGGTGAAGGTCACACCTACAACTTGGACTTTAACCTTACAAAAGCAAACTACTTAACCTAATCATGTGTACCCCCATGTTAATCTGAAAGAGGAAAGAAGGAAGGAAGGAAGGAAAGAAAGGCAGAGAGAGAGGGAAAGGAAGAGAAGGGAAGGGAAGGGAAGGGAAAGGAAGGGAAAAGAAAAGAAAGATTGGGATTGCTGGATATGCACAGAGCCTAACAATCGCCACATCATCATTCTCACTACTCACTGAGATGTGTGGTTTCTGGCTCCCCTGCGTCAGAACCGCATGAAGGAAACAGCCAGGATGCAAATTGAGAGTACAAGCTGCAAGAGGTGAGACTCACCAGAGGTGCAGGAGAGCCCCAACAACTTTTGCAGTGGCTGTTTATTGAGCAGATACACAACAGGTGTGAAGAGTGCTAAGTAAGGACGCCCAGGAGCTATATGCTTAAGGACCACACAAAAAGGAAATTACTGCTCTTTCTCCACAACTCCTACAATGAAGTACCATAAAATGTTTAAGGTTTAAAACCTGCTTACTATGGAGTGACCAATCTTATCTCATCCTGGACCGCTGCGTTACTTGGGGGCTTGCCTTCAAGTTACAAGATGTCTCTAGGCTTGCCAGGAGAATGTCTTGCTCTCAGCGTTTCCTTTGATGTGTTAAGAACCGGTGACTGTCCTTGCAAGCATGATGGTCATTCCTCCACACTTATGCTGACCTGTAAGGTGGTCCTGCCCACCCATTTCCCAGGCACAGCAGCTTTCTTCTGCTGTAAGACCTGGTCCCCTTGGAGGCCACATCACTGTGTTTCTTGGAATGGAATCAAGTAGAGGAGCTAATTCAAGGCTAAGTCTTGGTAAGCACTGATGGTTGAGCAAAGGATACTTATTGGCTATAACAAATTACCACAAATGTAATGGCTTAATACAACACAAACTATTATTTTATAGTTCTGGAGAGCAGAGTCCAAAATAGGCTAAAATCAAGATGTTGACACAAGATGCTGTGTCCCCATTTGGAGGACCCTTGCCTTTTCCTTGTGGGCTTCTAGGGATTGCCCATGCTACCTGGCTGGGGGCCTCCTTCTATCATTAAGTTTTTCTTGTATCACATCACTCTTGTACCACCTAACTCTACTGCTTCCCTTTTGCACATTTAAGAACCATTTTGATTGTACTAGGCCCGCCCAGATAATCCAGAATAATCTTGACCAGGATAAAGTCAAATGATTAGCACTTGTAATGCTATCCTAATTCCCCTTTGTAAATATAACACATTCTCAGCTTCTAGGGCAGTAGTTCTCAACCTTCCTAATGCCACGGACCTTTAATACAGTTCCTGTGGGTCGCGACCCACAGGTTGAGAACCGCTGTTCTAGGGATTAGGAGATGGACATCTTTGGGACACCATTATTGTCCCTACCCATATACATTATTGTCCCTTCTGTTCCTGAAGGTAGGAACAGAGGCCATTTTGATTGTACTAGGCCCGCCCAGATAATCCAGAATAATCTTGACCAGGATAAAGTCAAATGATTAGCACTTGTAATGCTATCCTAATTCCCCTTTGTAAATATAACACATTCTCAGCTTCTAGGGCAGTAGTTCTCAACCTTCCTAATGCCACGGACCTTTAATACAGTTCCTGTGGGTTGCGACCCACAGGTTGAGAACCGCTGTTCTAGGGATTAGGAGATGGACATCTTTGGGACACCATTATTGTCCCTACCCATATACATTATTGTCCCTTCTGTTCCTGAAGGTAGGAACAGAGGCCCAACCAGGCCCCCAGTACAGAGTTTAGATCTACATCTGAGAAAGAATCCTCTGGTAGCAGGGCAGAAGCCCACAAGGCTGGGGAGGCTACAGGAGTACAGTGGGGAGGTCTCCGCAAGGACAGTGTTGGTGGACGGAGGGTTAGTTGGCTAACTTGGAAACTGGAGACAGCTGCCCCTTGCCTAGGGCTAGGACCCTCACCCCAGCTACCACTGTGCCTGCGTCTCAGGACAGAAATATAGGCCTCTGTGTGAGCCACCACAGCCTCCTTTCCTAAGTGTAGGCAGCTGACAAGGCCTGGACTGGAGGTTTTAAGTGGTTACAAGGAAGCCCTTCCCCAGGTATGGGCACTGCTACCTCTCTCTGTAACTGGGGGGTAGGGGAGCCTTTGGCAGGGTCCTCAGCCTTGCCTGAACTAGGGACCTAGGATTAGGATCCATATCCTGTCCAGGGGTACAGGCTAGGTGCAGCCAGGCCTCTCCATCAGGCCAATGAGTCCCAGGACACTCCCTCTGCTCTCTTCAGCCCACCCAAGCACACCCTCTCAGACCCAGAAGTTCTAGCAGTCACCCTTGACACCCAGATTCCAGCTTTTCTGGAAACTTGGCAACCGTGCCACCCCCTACACTCCCCAGCTTTGCCTACCTCAACCACGCGAATTAGACAGAAACAGTGTCTGTGCATGTGTGTCTGCCCCCGTCCTTGGGCCTCTCCCTTTTCAGGTGTCTGTACCCATTTGGGGGCTCTGTGCTTGACTATGTTTTCCTCTCTCTCAGATTGGAATTTGTTTGTTTTATAATTTTAAAAAATAACTTTTGTTCCTTTGTATCTGGCTTTTTTCTTGTTCAAAGGCAAATCATTAATTATGAGAAATACAATGCTCCAGTGGCACAATTGGTTAGCGCGTGGTACTGACAGAGAAATACAGCTTAAACAAAAGGGAAAACATTTAAAACATAAACAATCCCACCCACCCAGACAGCCTCCCGTTAAGACCTTGGTCTACAGCGCTCTGCCTCCTCCCCCACACGTGTTAAGTGCATGGCCACATTTATAGGTCCAGTTTTAACTCTGCTCTTATCAATGTATGATAAATGCCCTTTCACGTTAATGAGTTTGAATTTACCTTATTGTTTTTAAGCCTGCCTACTGTTCAATTTAATGGCTGTGCTAGGATTTGCCTGTGGTGTTTAGATGGTTTCTAACTTTTCACTAATACACTGCCTGGTAAATGCACCTGGGGAGGAGGGTGAGGAGTGGGGGTTGTGAGTCTCTCTGTCTCTAACTGTGTCTGCCCTTCAAGTGTCATGTCCTCAGGGGAATGAGGATCTGGCAGAGCACAATGACCCTTTTCTACTCCTTGGAACAAGTGGTTTCCTTTAAGGAGGGTACTTTTCCGGAAAATATGTTATTTCAAGGCCTCCTAGATTCCAGAATCCAGCCTGTCCCTGAGAGAAACACTACCGTAGTTTCAGGACTGGGCAATGTGGAGAAAGAGCAAGGCAGGATGGGTGAAGGGTGCCTCTTCTCCTGGCAGCTGCTTTTAAGGATCTTCACACTCTGAGACATTCTCTAGACAAGGCAGGGCAGGGTGCCCATCTCCTCTGGGCAACCAGGGAAACTGAGGGGTAGAGGCAGGCTAGGATTTGCTCTTGCCTCTGTGTTCAGCAGGGCTGGGATGGAACAGAGCAGGGGTCTTGCTGCCCTTTGTCTGGGGTGAAGCTGGGTGTGGGGAGAGCCCTGGGAGGTGAAGGGGAAGCAAGACCTGTTGCTCGGAGAGGCATCTCTGCAGGGGCAAAACCTCAGGACTGACGGCTCAGGACGGATGGCTGTTAACCCAGAAATCTAGTCCTCAACAGGAATTTAATTGTTGGGGACACAGGAGGCTTCTTGGGCTGCCCATTAGAACCGCAGGTGGCATAGACCCCTTTCTTCTTCAAAGTCTGAGAGGCAAGTGGGAGCAGGTGTCAGCAAGGCTTTTGCTCTGGTAAAACCGACCAGATCAGGTCCCCTGGCTTCCCCTCCTCCTGTGGATATGAAACGAGTTCTGCTGAGTTTGCTCGACGCCACTCATGGAGGAAAACGGCTGTTTAGCATTGCCACCGAGTGGCTCCCGTCAGTTCCCACATTATAAGATGGAGGTTATGGGGTTGCTGTGAGCACTGAAGACAAAGTGATGTGGAAAGCAGAATGCACCTGTAAGAGTCCAGCAAAGAGAAACTGGAGTGAATGGAGAGAACGCTAGATTTGGGGAGTGGCAGGTCCAGGTCCTGGGGTAGCTGCGGGTGACCTTGAGCAGCTGCCTCCCTCGCTGCCACCAGATAAACACTCCTGGCTTCGCCAGCATGTTGGTGCCAGCCAAAGTCCTGTCTTGGCACTGTCACCTCCTGTGGGAACAGTGGGAAGAGACCGTGCTTTCACAGAGAGGGGCTTGGAGCTGGCCTGAGGCTGGGTCCCTCAGCGGGCTGGGGAGAAGGGACGCGTTCCCCACATCACACACACACCACAACACACACACTCTCACAGTCACCCACGCACAACATACACACCATTCACATGCACACGCACAATATTCACAGCACATATACCACACACACCGTCCCACATATACACACATGTATACCATCCTCACATCACACATAGCACACACATACTCTAACGTGGAAACATATACACTCCTGCTCTAGCATACCACACATGCCCTCACCCCACTGTGGGGCTGCTCACCCCACTAGAACCATTCGCACTGACACCATCACCAACGCTCATGCTGCAAACTCCAGGGACCCTGCTCTGCTCATTTTGCCAGCCCCCCTGCTGCCTTCAACCAGCTGACCCACCCTCTCAGAGGCACCTTCGCCCCAGTGGGGCCACCAGATTAAACGCAGGATGCCCTGTTAAACTGGGATTTCAGATAGACAACAAAAAGTGTTTTAGTGTAAGTGTGTCCCAAGCAATGCATGGGACATATTTACACTAAAACCTTATTCGTTACCTATCTGGATATTATGCATTATTTGGAACATACTTACATTAAAACATTATTTCTTGTCTATCTGAAATCCCAGTTTAACTGGGTGTCCAGTATTAATCTGGCTGCCCTACCTCCCAGTCTCTGCCCTGCACGCCTCACTTCCATGGCCCACTCGGGTTGCTCCCCCGGGCCCTGCCCTCTGCCACCTGCTCCAGGGTACTGACGTTCACTGCCTTCTCACCTCCTGCTCCCCACCCTCCTGGGATGGCTTCTCCAATGTCCTCAGATCCACCTCCATCCAGGGGCCTTCTCCTGGCCCCTGCTACAGGAGCCGTCTCTCCCCTGCAGCAGCAGCATATGTGCTGTGCCGCTGTGCGTGTTCAGAGCCTGGGCCTGCCCAGCCCGGCAAGCAAGGCTGTCTATGCTGTGGACACCAGCCAGGTGTGGCAAGATGTGCTTCCCTCAGAAGCTTTCTGCTGTCCAATCTCATCTCCTCATGCTTGGCCAAGCCGAGCTGCTGGCTCCTCTGGTCCCCTGTTCTTTGAACCTTCACTCATGCTGTGCCCTCTGTCTGCAACACCCTCCCCCAGGTTCTTATTGAAGTCCCCTCTCTTCTTCAAGTCCAGCTCAAGGGCCCCCTCTTTCCAGGTTTCCCTGGGTCTCCCAGCTCTGTCTCCCTAGAGCACCCAAAATGTGTTATCTGTAGTTTTATCCAGGAGTTCCCTGAGTCTAAATGTCCAGTTGACTCCCATGTCCCCTGGACAGGGCTGGTATACCATCAGAGCTCAGTTAGTGTTTATTGAACGGAAAAGTCAATGATTGAATAAGGGAATGAGTGATGGAGTGAATAAATAAATGCATGGGTAAGTGAGGAAGTGAGACTCAGGAAGCAGATAGAGAGGTGACTACAGAGCTGGGTGAGTGGATGGGTGGGTGGGTGAGCAGGTGGATAGCAAGTGAGCAAATGAGAACTCACGGCATGACAGATCACCTGCCACCTGAGGAGGGAAGCAATCCCTCACCACTGCCATTGTTTTGTTTTCACAGTCCTGTGACTCCAGCCTACAGGCACTCCCTGGACTGGTCCACACAGGGAGGACCCACAGCCTGACTCTCTCCCTGTGGGAGGGCTGTGACCACACAGTACAAGAGCAGAGCCTTGGGACTGGCTGTCACTGGCAGGCGCCTGCCCTGGAGCAGCCCTGACTGTGCCTGCGGGTGGAGGGAGGTTGTGCTGCTTTTCTCTCCTTCCAGATCCTGCCCAGCTGTCTCTCCTCTCCTGGAGTGCCTGTGCCCAGGAAATCCAGAGGGTATGTCTGAACACCCTCCCCCACTTCTGACCAGTCTAAGTACTTCCGGGAACAGGACCACTCCATTCCCATGGAGATGTACTGCCTGGGTCCATCCCTAGTAAACATCTTGCCCCCAAACTTTGTCCCAGAGTTCGCTTTCAGAGAGCAAGATCTACGACAGTGCACTCAGTTTCCAAGGCCTCCCTGCATGTAGGTAGTTCCTTACAACTAGCCCCTGCTCAGGGGCTGTAGTGTTCAGAGTGACCAGAAGCTCCTATCCCCAGGCTGGGTCCCTGCCCTCCTCTTCAGCCTGACTCTGTCCCTGAACTTTCCCCCATGCACCTCTCTAGCCCCAGCCCTCCCTCGGGCAGTCACATGGCATGGTCAGCCATCTGTGTACCCCCTCAATACACAGGTCCTGGGACAGCCACCCATTCAGAGCTGGGTTCAGGCACACACAGGAGGCAGGAGACTCACAATTTTGCACGCTTTAAACCATACTCTTGAAATCTGGCATGGCATTTATTCCATGTCCACAGAGAGAACAGATTTTCTATTAATAAAAACTGAATAGCTCTTTATTTGTGATGAAAACAAGAGCTTTGTTACATGCTCTGAATGTGACATTTTAACTTTTTTGGAATTATCTTTCACTTCGTGATTTCTCTATCATTCCTAAGTGACACAAGTCACTCACATTCTCTTAGAAGTGACCTGTTAGAATAGAGAAATAAAGTCTTATTCAAAATATGTTTAAAAATCTTCTTTCTGGGTGGCACTTGTAGCTCAGTGGGTAGGGCACCAGCCACATACTCCAAGGCTGGCAGGTTTGAACCCGACTTGGGCCTGCTAAACAACCATGACAGCTGCAACAACAACAACAACAACAACAAAATAGCCAGGCATTGTGGCGGGCGCCTGTGGTCCCAGCTACTTGGGAGGCTGAGGCAAGAGAATCGCTTAAGCCCAAAAGTTTGAGGTTGCTGTGAGCTATGATGCCGCAGCACTCTACCCAGGAACAGCTTGAGACTCTGTTTCAGAAAAAAACAAAAAAAAGTCTTCTTTCTGGCTTCCTGCTAATAAAACATCTTGTACTTTCTGTGACTCTCGTTTTCTCTTCTGCTTCCTTTTGTGGTTTTCCAAACCAGATTTGGAAAGGCCCATAAAAAGATATGCATGTTCAATTATAAAATCAATCACTTTTCCCTAGGAAGCAGATTCTTGGTTTCAGAATTTCAGGACTGATTTCAGGCAGCTGGCAGGGAGCAGGCCTCAGCGTTAGGCTCTGTGCAATGTGCAAAAATACTCAACCAGGGCGCAGATAAGAAGCAGTTTCTGAAAATGTCCGCTTGGGGGCGCTGCTTCCCTGGTGGCAATAGGACCAGTGTCACAAGCGCTGTTTACAGTAAGTTCCAGTGACGTGTCAGTGCCAGGTGTACATCAGCAGAGCTAGCCCACCACGCAATCCGACGCTTGTCCTTTCACTGACTCCCTGGACATTTCCTAAGCCCATGCTGTGGGCAGAGCCCAGCTGAGCTTCAGATCTGAGCTGACTCCTACCTGGTCCCCACACGGTGGATCCACCAGGCTGGAGGGCACAGCAAGCCAAGATGAGAGGACATGAGGACACACAGGACACAGAGGGGAAGGTCAGGAAGGCAGGACTCAAAAGTGGGACATCAGGGCAGTCCTAGGGGACTGCTAGGCCTCACATGAAGGTCCAGAAGTCCCGGGCACTTGGTGCTGGCGGGGTGTGGCGGTCAGGCCCGGTGAAGAGGGAAGCCTCCTGGTGAAAGGTGGCCACGGTGAAGCTGTGGCCGGGAGCCCCCTGAGGATGCTGGGTCCTTGAGTCACAGCTGAAGCAGCAGAGGACGCAAGTGATGGCCACAGTGACCACGAACAGCACCAGTACCACCCCAATCACTGCCGTCTCCATGGCCCGTGTGGCAGCTGACTCCTGAACAGATGTGGGTCCTCCCAGAGCCTTAGCGCCCCATCCAACAAGCTCTCTTGGTGATGGCAGGGACCCGGTGCTCCTCCAGCGCCCTCCCTTGGTCTTTTCTAAGAAGACACTGGTCTGAGGCCCTGGGTCACGCCCACCCTCGGCTGCGGGGCACCCTCACAGTGGGCCTGTTGCTCAGATCTCAGATGATCTCCATTTTCTAAGCCTTGGGCCCGGCTTCCAAGAGCTGTGGTCAACTTCATGACAGCTTTTAGAAGGAGCATTGTCCTGGAAGACGTAAGACTCCCTGGACGCAGAGGGGGTGGGGAGAAGGGAGCCTGGCCAGCCCTGGTCCTCTGGCGACTCCTACGGATTTCAAGAGCATAAGGGTAAAGACAAAATACTCCCCCTCCTGTGGAACCAGGAGGATCTGGCTCCTCCCTGGGAGGGACCTTGGGCCAGTCCTTGACTGGGCCTATCTGCTACCTCCCCAGCCCCTGGCTCTGTGCTGGGGGCAGGGACACAGATGGGCAGGAAGGCAGGCGTCAGCTCCAGGCAAGGTTGAGACCACTCACAGGTCACCACAGGCGCCAGGGCCTTCAGCAGCAGCTGGGGGCAGGGGCACTTTGCACTTAGCCTCCTTTTCTGAATGTTGTTGGAAGTGTGGGGTTTAAATAGAGCAGAGTGTACTTCCCCCGGAATCCCAGCCCCTTCAGTCCCTGCAGGGCCTGGAGAAGCCTTCTTCAGCGCAGGCCTTCCCCAGCCCTCTTTGCTGCCAGCTCAGGCCGGCTGCTCACAACCAGGTGCCCTGAAGACTTACCCTGAGCTCCTTGAGGACCAGCGTTGCCTGTACCTTATGCTATGGCCTCCCTGCCTGGTGGCTGCCCCAGGGGCCATGAAGCTCCTCCCCAGGTGCTTGGTCCTGCTTGGAACTTGGCTCCAAGATGTCTGAGCAGCTATAAGCACTTCCTGAATTCCTTCCTCTAATTGTGAATGGGGGCCCAGGACCCACATAGCTGCCTTCCTCAGTGACAGCCTTACCCTGCCTCCCACACTCCATTGCCATTCCTGTCCCGCCCCATCCTGGGGGTTCTGGGGAATGAGGCAGGCCAGGACACTGAGTTCATCTGCTAGAAGGGGTTCCATCCTGGCCCTTCCTAGGTCAGAGCCTTTTCACACCCAACACCTCTTGAAAAAACACTGTACCGTTAGCTCCACTTTCTTGGTGTTCTGAGAAATGGAATAGTAAGAAGCAGTATCTCAGGTACTGGACACGGCCAGGCATTATCTCCTATGGTCTTTCCAGCAGCTCTATGTAGTCATATTGTCTCTGTCTCACAGTTAAAGAGGCTGGTGGTCATAGAGGTTAAATGACCCACCAGTGACCCACTGCTAATTAGCAGTAATAACTAGAGCACCAAATGGCTGGGGAGGGACTTCCCTCCTTCCTGTCCCAACTCAGTGCTCTTTCCAGGTACCACATGACCACAGAGTGCTCACCTGACTCTTCAGTTTTACTCATCAGGGTGCAAAGGCCCAGAAAGGGCAGAGGTCTGGCCCAAGGTCACACAGCATGGGTCCTTTTCAGTTTCTCCAGGGCCCAAGGGAACTTTCTTTAGAACCAGTATTAAGAAACTTCCACAAGTCTTGGCCCCTATTGCACAGTGGTTACGGCGCCAGCCACATAAACAGAGGGTGACAGGTTCAAACCCAGCCTAGGCCAGCTAAACAATGACAACTGCAACAAAAAATAGCCGGGCGTTGTGGCAGGCGCCTGTAGTCCCAGCTACTTGGGAGGCTGAGGCAAGAGAATCTCCTCAGCCCAAGAGTTTGAGGTTGCTGTGATGCCACAGCACTCTACCAAGGGTGACATAGTGAGACTGTCTAAAAAAAAAAAAGAAACTTCTACAAAATAAGAGTTGACTTTTCATTTTCAGAGAAAATGATGCCCTGTCATATTCTCGTTCTTTCCTCTTGCTAAGATGACTGAACATCGTGGGCCTCGGGCTCCTCCCACACGGGGAGCATGCTATGGCCATGACAGGAGACAGACCCCTTGGGTTGTGTTAAGTGGGTAACCAGAAGCAGAAGGAAGGAAACGATGAACTCATCTGTAGGGCCCGTGTTTTCTGAATAGAGGGCGTGTTTCAAGCTTGATAATTTGTTCCTTTGCCTGCTCTTTGTGGGTATGCGCAGTCATAGGTTGCCTGCCATAGGTACGAGCCATTTAGCATTTTCAAACTAGAATGAAGGATAATGGCTCAACCCTCCTGTCTTCTGACTTGTATGGGTTTCCTTTTCCATTTCTGAGATTTGGGGGAATGGCTTACTCTGATTTGATTCATCTGTATAACCAGGGTTGCAATGAGTAGCGACAGAGGAGGCTGTGGCAGGTGCCCCGGCTGGGGGGAGACCTGGGCTAGGCGGAACACCGGGATGGAGAGGCACCTGGACTCAAAGGACACTGCAGAGGTAGAATCAACAAGGCGTGGTGACCTGTGGTTCACTTCTTACCTCAGAAACCTAGTGTGAACTTGCGTCTCTCCCCTTCAGTCCCCCTCCTTCAGCCCTTGTGCAGAATCCACTAGGAAATAGCAAGGAAAGAGGACATTCTGTTCCTGTGAGTCACCAGGCCCCTGACTTCCTGACCAGCTGTGCAGCCCTGGCCCCTGCCTCTCCTGGCTCCCAGGCCCGTTCTCCCTCTACTTCCCGCCCAGCTCACAGGCACAGACTGAAGCCTCAGAACCAGACCTCCTTCTTCATCATGGAGTCTACCAGCTGTTCTTAGAGCTTTTGGGAATGTGCCTCTAGGATTTGGCAAGAGTACATCTTTCTTATCCATCCCACTTTAGGGAAGAGGAAACTGAAGCCCAGAGGAAGCAAGCACTCTCCTAAGGCCACCCAGCAACCCATCCTCCAGTTTCAAGAACTGCACACCCTCCCTCCCACCCTGCCCACCATACACAGGCAGCAGCTAGGGTTGGCTGGAGACCCAAGCTAGATAAGAAGCCCTGACCAACGAAACTGAATTCAGCACAGGCTGTAGGGTGGGGTTTCCATGAGTCCCGAGCTCGATCTACTCCTGTCCTTTTCCCAGGGAAAAGGACAGGAGTAGAGCCCTAAGGAGCCAGGCCCAGTGGCTTCCACACTGCCCTGAGACCTCAGACTGTCCCCCAGAAGGCCACAGCCTCTCTGAGAAGGGCTTCATGCTATTCCTGAATCCTCCCTTGGGGCTCAGGCAGAGCCACCCAGTTCATAGCCAGGCCCTAGTCCCAGTCTGAGGTCCAGGCACATGTTTCCCATCAGAGGAGCAGTCCCAGGGCTGCATAGACACAGGCCCTTGGCTCTCTCCCTCCTACTGTGTTGCAATCAACAGCCTCTTCACAAAAGCTTCTTAGTGGTTTTTATTTTCTTTGATAATGCACCAATGAATTGACCGCCAGCCCCATATTGCCTTCTCCAAACCCACAGGGCATTCCCGGTGTCTGTCCTCATGACCCACCTGCCAGAGGCCTGCAGCTGCCTCTTAAGGATGTGGAAGATGAGCATTTCACACCCAATTGTGTGCTGGCTCTGCCAAGACACCCTTGTGACTTCTGGGGCCCATGGGGAGTCACAGTCACAAGGTAGATGTCCAGTCCCAAAGGACCATACCTGCTGTCTGTCCCCAAGCATCCTAGAGTCTGCAGGGCCACAAGTGTCCCTCAGTGCACTGGGGCATAGTATATGAATAAGTCCTAGCTGGACCTAGGTCACAGTACCCCTCATTTGCCCCAGAGAAGCATCCTTTTACACAGCAGGTTTACTTGTCCTGGTAACAGAGGGCCCAGGCAGGGCTGGCTGCCATCCACAGGCACCAGCAGTGGCGGCCTCAACGAGCGTGGCGCGGGTGATGGCGGTGGGGCTGGTGGTGGTGGTGGTGAGGAGCATGGTGGAGGTGGTGGTGATGGAGGCCTGTATTCCGCACGTGAGTCACATGGCCATGATGATGGTGATGGTGAAAGTTTCCCAGGTGGCCCTGGCGCCGGAAGAGCCAAGGCTGGGCCCACCGGACTCGGTTTCCCCGTTCAGCTGGACGGTTCCTCTCCACATCAGGGTCCTGTCGTCCATGGAAAAGGCAAGCAGCCAACAGCAGCAGCAGTAGCAGAACAGCCACTGCAGTGCCTGTGACCCATCCCACAAGGGCTGTGCTCCCCAGGAGGCCTAGCACCCGGGAGCTGGATTGTCCCTCTCCGCTCATGGCTCCTTGCTGCTCCCTGTCCTCTGCTCAGCCTTCTCAGTCTGAAAATTTCTTCTCAGCTCCTTCAGACTGGACAGCAGCCAGGGAATGTGGGTGAAGTCTGTTTGGACTGGAGCTGCCGGTCAAGGGCAAGTCCAGGCTGCTGTTAACCCTGTGGAGGCCTGGCAGAGAGGTCTGGAAGAGATAGAGGCGCTGTCAGGCCTTGTATGGTTGGGGAAGATCCCTGAGTGTTGGGGCCTGTGCCACTCTGCCACTGGGCTGAGGAACTTCTCCTGCCTGGACTTCTTTTTTTTTTTTTTGCAGTTTCTGGCTGAGGCTGGGTTTGAACCCGCCACCTCTGGCATATGGGGCTGGCGTCCTACTCCTTTGAGCCACAGGTGCCGCCCCCTGTCTGGGCTTCTTGTAGAGACAGTATAGCGCAGAGATTAAAAGCATGGACTTTGGAACCACACAACTCATTAGCTCTGAGACTGTGTACAACTTAGCTACCTAACCCTGCGGTCTCCAGTCCCTGGGCTGTGGCAATCTGCACCTGTTAGGAGCCAGGCACAGAGGTCCACCACCCCTCAGTCCCCATCCCCACCACAGTCATCAGGGGAGGAGGGGTTGTCTTCCATGAAACATAGCAACTGGGCCAGAGAGGAGAAGGTGAACAGGGGGCCATCGAGCAAAGCAGTGGCCAACGCTCCTCAATGCTAGCATCACCGCCTGACCTCCGCCTACTCTGTACTCTCCACCCCTTCCATGGAAAATTGTCCCAGTGCCTGGTTGGGGACCGCTGACTTAATCTCTTTGTGCCTCAGTTTCCTCCTCTGTGAAATGGCTAATACTATTACCTTTCTCATAGGGTTTTCTGAGGCTTAAAGGAGTTGAGACATAAAGCACCTTAGCCTCCCATGTAGTCCAAATCCATTGCAATAATATCATGGTTTGATACCATGTTCTCACATGCTTGCCATTGATACTATTGCAATGGATTTGGACTAGTTTACATGGCAGACATTGTCATCTGAGAGTCTGTGATTCCTGTCCTGCAGCCCACAAAGTCCTCCAGGGCTCTGCACTATCCTGAGCTCAGTGAGCTTTGGAAGCTCAGCGAGGCACCACAGGCAGACTTTAGCCATTTAGGGAGGCCCTCTGCCCTGCTGGGTCTGGGAGGCAAGAGGGCCCAGGGTCAATCCAAGGTTGCTGGGAGGCAGGAAGGAGGCCATTAAAGGTCAGGGCCCAGTCCCAGCCTTGGGCTCCCAGTTCAACAGTCCCAATGGGCCATAAAGAGCATGCCCCTTGCTCTGTCCCATGGTCCCCACCAGCAGCCACGAATGCCATTCCTGCCTGGTGGAGAATTTACAGAGCAGCCAGGGTCTGAGCAGTCACTCTCTCCCCTCCCGCTTCTGGTCCTGAGTGCCCTGAGTTCCTCACAGGAAGCACTTGTCCCATCCTGTTCCCAGGCCTCAGGGACAGGCACTCACTCTCCCCGGGCAGCCTTTGCTGCTATGTGCTTTTGGGGCTGTTCTTGAAGCTTTTCCTTACCCGCACTGGGACATCCAAAGCCATCCCCCAGGATGGGTTCCTGCCCCTCCCTCCAGGCTCCTCCTGGGCCCATGCTCATCCTCCTGCCACCTGGAGGAATGTCTGCAGGCACCGGCAAGGCTGCTCTGAGCTTTGGCAGCAGCTCCACCCAGGACCTGCGGCAAACCCTTTCCCTGACCCTGAGTCCCACGACAAGAGGTGACATCCAGGGACACCTCTGACTCAGTCTTAGCCAAGTTCTCTGAGGAAGGCCTTAAACCCTTAGTGAAAACCCTCACCAGAGGAAAAGGCTGAGCATTCTTTCCAACCAAATTGGGCTCAAGGGGCAGCAGGTATAACGAGTCTTAGGGCTTCTTTGACCCTTAGGAAAAGTCTTTTTGAACTTTTAATGATGCTGGAGTAAGAACTCCTCCACAGATTTCTGGGCCCTTGGAGCCCAGCTGCCTTCCCTTGAGGGAGAATTAAGGAGGCAACTCTGCTCTAAGGAGGAGGAAAAGGAAGTCAATGGCATTTTCTTCTTCAGAACTTCTCCAAGGAGACTCCCGCTCCACACCAGCCACTAGAGTGGGGGCAGGGCCTACAACATGTGAACTGGAAGAACTTCAGTCAGCACAAATGGCCATTGGAGGCTCACCCAGACTCTGCCCTCACTGAGTGGTAGGGAAACAGAAGCCAGAGAAGAGAAGGGACTTGCCTAAGTACCCCCAGCTTTGTGGGCTATTCTACACGGAAGGAAATCAATGCAGCACCAGGCCTGCAGGGAGAGCTGTTCAAAGTGAGGGCCTGAGATCAGCTGGGACCTTCCACAGAGACAATGGGAAGATGATGTGTAGGCATGGATGAGCTTGAGGGAGCCAGGGTCGTGGGACCCCCACCCACACACGCCATATCTATTTTCTTAGGTGCAGGTTCATTCCCCATCTAGACTCCAAGGTGGCCATTTTCCTAGATGCTTTGGGTACTCAGGGGCAGGGGGCCAGGCTTTGATACTACAGTCCTTCCTGACTTCAGAAGGGACTGAAACCTTCATGGAAGCTTGACTAGACACAAGGGCTCGAAGGGCTGATGACTTTAGAGAAACTATGGCTATGTCTAAGGATTCCCTGGTTCAGAAAAGCTGTTCTGTGGCTTTGTTGTCTTCCTCTCCCAGGGTGTGGCTTTCTGCACATCCTGAAAGCAGCCTTCCTAGCTAAGGAACAAGAGTCCCAGACCACACGGCTGACTGGCAAGCTTTTTGATGGGTAATCTCATCTCAGTTTAATGACCATACTTTCCAGGGTACACAGACTCGTGAATATACTTGCGTGCATGTGTACACCTGTAAATCAACATCACACCAATAATTGTGTGTGTACACACTCATGTATATGCACAAGTGCATACAAGTTCCAGACAAGCTCACAAACTTCTGCTTGTACTAGCTGCAGGTGGTTGTCCAAGTGCATACAAGTTCCAGACAAGCTCACAAACTTCTGCTTGTACTAGCTGCAGGTGGTTGTCCAAGTGCATACAAGTTCCAGACAAGCTCACAAACTTCTGCTTGTACTAGCTGCAGGTGGTTGTCCAGCAACAGCAATCACATTGTTTTCACTAATTAGTGGCACCACCTAGTGGTCACACTGTAAATAAATCAGTTGTGTTGTGCACCGTCAAAAGTTAATGGTATCCTGATTCTTATTTATAGGCCACAATTCGAACCCATGCTTTTAACGTCTCTTTGTTCCAAATTTCCGCTGAAATAGCCAAATAACTGAAAAATGGAAGATACAATTGTATCCACACTTGAAATCAGTAAACAATATCTTGAACTTTAATGAGTTTCTACAAGATACAGTGCAAATAAAACCAAGCTGATGGATATATGTTGACTTATAAAGGGCACTCCTGGAAAGTAATGGAGGATATGCCCCAGAAGCCCTACAATAAACATCCAGAACTGGGAACAAGGATGAAGTGGGCACAGGCAGGAAACAAATTGAGGGCCGACCTTGGGTGTCTGCTCACAGAGAAGTTGTTCACGGCTCAGCCCATCTTTTTGGTTTGCACAACAAAACAGGGACACTGGCCATGAGGTCCCTAACCTGGGAGCTCATGCCAGTTACAGAAAGGAAACATTCGGCCTCTACAAATGCTGGTAAGAATGTTCCCAGCCTAGCAGCAAAGTTCTCTCCTCTTCTCAGATATTCTTCCTGACCTAATCATGGCAAATTGGACCTCCCAGTCTAGAAAACTAAACCACAATCTATTTTTCTTCTTTCCCTATTGTCTGGAACCAATATGCTTGAAAATTATCTACCTGATCTTTCATAGATGTTGTTTCATATCCCAAACTAGATCTAGGTCCCTCCAGAAAGTGAGCAAATAGAGAAAAATCATTAGACATAGGGAAAAAAGTTAAAAGGTGTTGTATCCTTATTACTAGGGTTACTAGATCCTAAGAAATAGAACCAGTAAAATTTCCTAATTTATATTCTAAATACAATTCCATAGGTCAATCTATATATCAATATGGGAAAATGTAAAAGCAAAAAGTTTATTTAGATTAAAAACTGAATCAAGAAAGACTGTTTTGAGACTCTTCCATATAACTCAGAAAAAATAAAGAGAATAGAAGAGAGAGCAAAAGAAAAGAAAGGTCCAAAACTCAAATATACTTGAAAACTAGACATCCCAGAAAGAGAGACTGGAGCCCACAGAGAAACAGTCAATAAAGAAAGAAAGAAAACTTTCTGACCTGAAGAATTAAGTCTTTAGATCAAAAGGTGCACTTAGTACTACTAGGCAAACTATTTAAAGAGGCCAGATCATCTAGGTATATCCAGATGAAAATTTAACTTTTTTTTTTTTTGAGACAGAGTCTCACTTTGTCGCCTTTGGTAGAATGCCGTGCCGTCACAGCTCACAGCAACCTCCAACTCTTGGGCTTAGGCAATTCTCTTGCCTCAGACTCCTGAGTAGCTGGGACTACAGGTGCCTGCCAGAACGCCCGGCTATTTTTTTGTTGCAGTTTGGATGGGGCCAGGTTCGAACCCGCCACCCTTGGTATATGGGTCTGGTGCCCTACCCACTGAGCCACAGGTGCCACCTGAAAATTTAACATTAAAAGAATAAAGAAAGGCAAAATAATATAGCCATTATGGAAAACAGTTTGACAGTTTCACATAAAACTAAACACGCTCTACCATATAATCCAGCCATCACACTCTGGAATTTACCCAAGTGAGTTGAAAACTTTCGTCCAACAAAAATCTACATATGTATGTTTAAGTCTATTGGAGCCATTTTTCCAAAAGCATGTTCTCATGTCATGTGTCTGTGTCACACGCTTTAGTAATTCTTGCAATATTTCAAGCTTTCTCATTATTATATCTGTTATGGAAATCTGTGATCAGTGATCTTTGATGTCACTAGTGTAATTGTTTGGAGGCATCACAAACCTCATTCATATAAAACAGCAAACTTAATACATATCATCTGTGTTCTGATTGCTTCACCGACTAGCCACTCCTTCATCTCTCTTCCTCTCCTAGGTCCTCCCTATTCTTATATTAATAGCATCTACAATGATATTAATATAAAGTGAGTTACTAACCCCACAATGGTTCTAAGTACACAAGTGAAAGAGTCACATGTCTCTCACCTGAAATCAAAAGCTAGAAGTGATTAAGCTCCGTGAGCAAGACATGTTGAAAGCCAAGACAGGGAAAAAGCTACACCTCCTGTAACCAACAGTTAACCAAGTTGTGAATGAAAATGAAAAGCCTTCAAGGAAATTAAAGTACTACTCCAGTGAATGCACAAATGATAAGAAGGCGAAACAGCCTTATTGCTGATATGGAGAAAGTGGTAGTGATCTGGATAGAAGATATGACCAGCCACAACATTCCCTTCAGTTAGATCTCATCCAAAGCAAGCCCTTAACTCTCTTCAATTCCATAAAGCCTGAGAAAAATAAGGAAGCTACAGAAGAAAAGTTTGAAGCTAGCAGTAGTTAGTTCATGAGGCTTAAGGGAAAAAAGCATAATATAAAAGTGCAAGGGGAAGTGGCAGGTGCTAACACACAGAACGCAGTTAACACAGAAGCTGCAGAAAGTTACACAGATCTGGCTAAGATCATCAATGAAGGTGGCTACACTAAACAACAATTTTCCAATGTATATAAAACCGCCTTCTATTGGAAGATGATGCCATCGTTAGGACTTTCATAGCTGGAGAGAAAAAGTCAATGCCTGGCTTCAAAGCTTCAGAGAACAGGCAAACTCTCTTGTCACGGGCTAATGCTAGTGACTTTAAGTTGAAGCCAGGGCTCACTGATAATTCTGAACATCCTTGGGCCCTTAATAATTATGTTAAACCTACTCAGCTCACTCTCTAAATGGAACAATAACACCTAGGTAACAGCACATTTGTTTATACCATGGTTTACTGAATATTTTAAGCCCACTGTTGGGATCTGCTTAGAAAACAAATAAACAAAAAATACTTTCAAAATATTACTGCTCACTGACAATGCACCTAGTCACCCAAGAACTCTGATGGAGACTTACATGGAGATTAATGTTGCTTTCATACTTGGTTTAAGGATCAAGGAGTAATTAAACCTTCAAGTGAAGGCCCATGGATCAAGGAGTAATTAAACCTTCAAGTCATCTTATTTAAGAAACACATTTCACAAGATTATAGCTGCCTTAGACAGTGATTTTTCCGACAGATTTGGGCAAAGTGAATTGAAAATCTGGAGATGGGCGGCGCCTGTGGCTCAATGAGTAGGGCGCCGGCCCCATATGCCGAGGGTGGCGGGTTCAAACCCAGCCCCAGCCAAACTGCAACAACAACAAAAAAATAGCTGGGCGTTGTGGCGGGCGCCTGTAGTCCCAGCTACTCGGGAGGCTGAGGCAAGAGAATCGCTCTAAGCCCAAGAGTTAGAGGTTGCTGTGAGCCGTGTGACGCCACGGCACTCTACCGAGGGCGGTACAGTGAGACTCTGTCTCTACAAAAAAAAAAAATCTTCTGGAGAGGAGTCACCATTCCAGATACCATTAAGAGCATACATGATTCATAGGAGGAAGTCAAAATATCAACATTAACAGGTGCTTGGAAGAGGTTGATTCCACGTTCTGGATAACTTTGAAGGGTTCAAGACTTCAGTGGAGAAAGTGACTGCAGATGTGGTAGAAATAGCAAGAGAATTAGAATTAGAAATGGAGCCTGAAGATGTGACTGAATTGCTCCCATCTCATGATCAAACTTGAACAGATGAGGAGTTGCTTATTATGGATGAGCAAAGAAAGTAAATCTATTTACTATTCCTGATGAATATGCTATGACCATGTTTTAATGACAACAAAGGATGTAGAATATTACATCATTTAGTTGATAAAGGACAGGCAGGGTTTGAGTGGATTGACTCCAATGTTTAAATGGAGTAAACATTGGGTCAATGCTGTCAACCAGCACCACATGCTGCAGAGAAATCTTTCATGAAAGGAAGCATCAATCCACGTGGCAGGATTCACTGTTGTCTTATTTTAAGATATTGCCACAGCCACGTCAGCGTTTAGCAACCACCACCCTGAGCAGTAAGCAGCCATTAACATCTAGGCAAGGATTACAAGTTGCTGAAGGCTCAGATTATCATTAGAATTTCTTAACAATATTTTTAATTAAAAATTTTTAGACATCATGTTATTGCACACTTAATAAACTACAATGTAATGTAAACATAACTTTTATATGCACTAGGAAGCCAAAAACTTTGTATGACCCGCTTTGTTGTGATATTTGCTATCTTGCAGTGGTCTGGAACAGGACCTGCATATATCTTCCCTCTATGCCTGTGTTACAAATAAGCAAAAAAATAAAGTGTACTATTAGGCAGTAACCCCTCTCTTTAACATAGTTAAAAGGAAGACTATCTCAAACCAACAGCCAACATGATTAACGCTGAAAAAATAAATGGCCATTCCCATTAAAACCAGAAACAAGCTAGAATGTTTACTCTTGTCATTTTTACTTAGCTTAGTACAATTAAATAAGAACATATAAAAAGTGGTAATGATATGACTGCATATCTAGAAAACTTAAAAGAATATGCAGGAAGAACTCATGAGTTATAGAAATTGAAAATAAAAATACAAAAAGCAGTGGTTTCTTATATAATGGTAACAATGAATTGAAAAACATAATAAAGACATTATTAAAACTAAAAACAAAAAATATGAAATTTCTAAGAATAAATGTAACAAGAAATTTGGAAGACCAATATGCAAAAAAAAAAAGGCAGCACTTTGCTGAGAGCCATGAAGCAAAGACTGAAATAACTAAAGTGACAGACCACATGACTAAATGTGGGAATAATGATCAGGTGAAACTTGCCAGCAAGCATCCGTCAAATGAGTTACTACATGTGATAGAAGTAATATTTTGAAAAGTATTAACATTTCTTTATTTTTTTGCCTTTCTAATTTTTTTATTAGATCATAAACACATAGATCATGTATGCATTTATAGGGTACAATGTGCTGATTTCATAAAGAATTAGGACCATTTACATCACTCTAGTTAATATATACCTCATCTCGTTTACATAATTATTGTGTTATAACATTTATTTTGCCTTTCTAAATATGTGAGTTTCTTCCTAGTTGGTCGAAGGCATCCATCTAGAGAGGGATTTTAATTATTACAAAAAGAACACAAGAAGAAGGAGTTAATATGCAATCTTTAGCCTTCAAAATAGGCCTTGGCCCTGCAAGTCAAGCCATTTTTCTGAGATGATCTTCCAAATTCTTTTCTCTCCCCCTTTCAACATACTGAATCAAGAACCAAGTGAGGACCAGACCATGGAGTTGTCCTCTAATGAAAAAAGCCTCCCCATCTCACATGTGACTGCTGAGTAGTAAAGATTTAAAACTCTAAGGTAGATGAAGGCCTTGATTTCCAGGCCCAGAGAAGTCCGGTCCCTTCTGGCCCCAAGGGATAAAGGGAAGGAGAGGGAAGAAAGAGGCATGAAATGCAAAATGGGGGAGCTCCAAAACTTCATGGAGAGTCTGCAGGAGGGTGGGAGTAGAGATGAATGAACAGAGGCACTGAAGCTAGTAGGATGAGGAGTAGGGGACGCGAAATCTGCAATATATGGGTACTCATGGAAATGTGACCCCATTCACACATACATACGGGGTGGCTGGTGCTATGAATGTTCATGTCGTGAATGATCATGTGTAGACAAAGCCTGAAGAGCTGCACCGCACACTGTTAACAGGGCTTCCCTTCAAACAGTGAGTTTATAGGTGGTTGATTGCTATTTGGGCATTTCTGTATTTCTAAAACTTGCAACAATAAACATTTTATTTGCACAATAGTGAAAACAACAAATGTTATAGCACCTTTAGAAAAATATTTAGTAAGCATTCCACACAACCACCCAAGAAGAATAGGTCTGAATACTATTCAGTAACCCACTGCATCGCCAAAGACGAGAGTAGTCAGATTGCAGAATCTTAACTTCCACTGGTGTCATCTTAAAGATGCCAACAAGTGGAAGGAGGTGTCCCAGATTACTGTCTTCAGGGACATGTGGGAGCTGATTAATCCCAGGGGACTGCTTTCTCTCACCTTGCCTGGATAGAGTGCCCATGGGCTTTTACACATGCATGTGCAGAAAACACGGTAAACTTTCGTAAGCCTCAATTTCCCCTCCTGCTAAACATGGCAAAAATTGGAGACAGGCTGAATCTATGCAGACCAAGGGTCATCGCTCTCTGATTGTGCAAGTCTCTATAATTTTCTGAAACTATAATCTAAAGATAATTGAATTATATTCATTAGAATATAATTATAATTATATTACAATTATATTCATTATAATTATATTATAATTATATTCATTATAATTATATTATAATATAGAATATATTCTATATTATATATAATATTCTCTATTATATTCTAATATAGAATGTATCAGAATTATATTCATTCGCTTAACTAACATCTGTTGAACCAAGTCTTGTTTGATGCTGAGACTGGGGAGGAAAAAGACAAAGTCCATGCCCTCCAAGAGCTTTTTGCCCAAAACAGGAGACAGAAATATAAATTATTATGACACTATGTACATTCTGGGACCTAAGTGTTCACAAGGAAAGCACAAAGGGGAGTCATTCATAAGCAATAAACTCCTTTCCTTTTCCTTCCCAACTATCTTAGTAATTGCTACAGTGATGACAATTTACAAACATATCTCACTAACCTTCACAGCAAACCTACTATCCTCACAGTGTATATGAGGCTTAGAGAGTTAAAGAACTCACTCTGAGTCAGATGTCAGTAAATGGCAGAGCCAGAATCAAGGGCAGGCCCGCCTCACTCCAGAGCCTGCCTCTAACCCAGCACAGTGCTGTGCTAGGCTGAGAGATGAGCCTGATCAAGTCATGATGATTTGAAAGCTTTCCCTTTGATGGGAAAGAGAAGCCACATTTCTGAGAACCCACAGGAGGGGAAAAAGGGGCCGGGACATTAGAAGATAATGAAGAGGAAAAGGAAAGGACCTGTCAGGTACTTTTGAAATTTGAAAAACTCCTAGTTAGGCTTTTGTAGAACAATGTTCAAAGAGGTAATCATTTCCTGAGTGGCTTTTCCAACCTTTCCTCTACATACATTCCAAAAAAAGTCTTCTAGAAAGTAGGCAATGATCAATGATATGGACAGATGGGTATGTGATAAGGCAAATGTATCTAGTGGTTAACAGTTCTAGAGACTGTATATCAAGTATACATCTATTTGCTGTGCAATTCTTTCAACCTTTCTTTACGTTTGAATTTTTTTTTTTTTTGCAGTTTTTTTTGGCTGGGGCTGGGTTTGAACCCACCACCTCCAGCATATGGGGTCAGCACCCTATCCCTTTGAGCCACAGGCGCCAAAAAAACATTGGGAGAAAAAAGTAACCAAAAGCCATGTGCACAGTCCCACCTACCAGGGAGGCTAAAGCAGAAGGATCACTTGAGGCCAGGAATTCAAGACCAGCTGGGTTGATATAGTGAGCCCCTGTTTCTATTTACAAAAAAAAAAAAAGAAAGAAAAGAAAGAAAGAAAAGTAGCAATAATTGGGGGATAAAGGAGGTAAATAGAGTTTTCTATTTCTGTCCAAATGGTGGCTACCAGCAATATGGCCACTGAGCACTTGAAGTGCGGCTTATCTGAGTTGAGATTTCTGTGAGTATAATATTACTCCAGATTTCAAAGATTTAGTACACAAAAGAACACAAAATATGTTATCAATAACTTTTTAACCTTGTCTACATATTGAAATGATAGTACTTTTATATATTAGGGTTAAATACAATATATTACTGAAATTCATTTCACTTTCTTCTTTTAACTTTTTTAATGTGGCTACTAGAAAATTTTAAATTACATCTATGGCTTGCATTGCATTTCTACTGGACAGCACCATACCTCGTTCCTGGTGCTCTGGACGAGGCCCTATGCTGGGGGAAGCAAAGATGAATCAAACCTAGTCCCTGCCCTCAGAGAGCTGAAGGTCTAGGTCAACAGTTCTCAACCTGTGGGTCACGACCCCTTTGGGGGTCAAACGACCCTTTCACAGGGGTCGCCTAAGACCATCCTGTGAATCAGATATCTACATTATGATTCATAACAGTAGCAAAATTACAGCTATGAAGTAGCAACAAAAATAATTTTATGGTCGGGGGTCACCACAACATGAAGAACTGTATTAAAGGGTCGCAGCATTAGCCAGGTTCTCAACCACTGGCTAGATTCTGGGAATAAGACACACCTAAATATATCAAATGATTTCAGAACCTTGTTATCTCAGTGACTTCCATGCATGTGGGTTTCCAGTTCGTGCCTTCAATTAGTCAAGGGGCATAGCCACCCACCTTCCTAGAGAACATTTGGATGTAGATGTGGGTATTTGGGATTATCAGGATGACTGGTTGAGCATTTAGCTTGTAGAAGCCAAAGATGGCAAATACCCTATAATGACTGTGACAATCCTGCAGGAGGAAGATTTGTCATTACCAAAACACCAATAGTACATCTGTTGAGATATCCCAAAATAGAGGAAAAGTAACAGATCTTTTTTTTTTTTCTTTGTCCTTTGGCCTATTCTCCAACCTGCACTGGGACAGCATCATTATTTCTACGGAGGAAAGAAAAAGAAATGTCCTGGGACACTAAGTCACATAATCCACTTGCATGCCTCTTTTAGGGTAGGAAAAACACCTGGGACAGTCAGGGACACCCAAGGGCTTGACTCCCAGCAGAAAACCTGTCTGATTATGAAGACTACAAATAGCAGGGTTCAATCAACCCAGCTAAATTAGCCTTTTGGGAGGCCGTCCCCAGAGTTTAGCAAACAAGCCTTTGGCATCAGGTCCTAAAACACCAATAGCAACAGAGCATTTCCAGCGGTTGTGCCCAGTGAAAATGAGTCATTCTTCTGGTATAATCTTGGGGTCTGGAGCTATGGAAACTGGGGAACCTGGCTGGGTGTTCCATATAGTACAGGCTGAAAGACTTGGCAGTCCCAAACCTCAGCAGGTCTCAGACAGCTGTGGGTGGGAAGCAAATAAGAATGTGAGGACATAAGAAGAAGATCATTGTCAGCTTATGAAAGGACCAGAGGTCCAGGCCTGTGTCACAGCAGAGCAGGACAGGAGAACAGCAAGTGGAACAGATTTAAATATTTTTTTAAATGGAATTAAGAAGACTTTCTGACTCATTTGATGAGGAGAATTGAGGAGAAGAAGGAACCAGGTACACCTCTTACGTATCTGGATTAAGCAACACACTAGAAGAACAGGCAGAAATAATTTTTTGAGAAACTTAAAGAGATATAAGATGACAGCTAAAGGGGAAAATTATAGCAAAGGGGTTTTTATTTTTAAGGTGCAAGAACACTGAGCTTTATATTCTTAAGAGAATCACCAGGGGAGAGGGTTTGGATTCAGCGAATGAAGACCCTGAAGGAGGGAGAGGTTTTAGGGTGAGGGATAGACATGGTGGGGGATGTTCTGAGAGTGATTGCTGGTCTCATTGCCTGAAGTCATGAGCCTCTTGGTCATTGGAACCTTGAGGTGACCCTCCTTGGGTCTTATTCCTTATTCTTTTTACTCACATTTAAAAATATTTTTTAAGCTATGTATTAGAAAGGTCTAAAACACAAGAAAAGTTATAGAAAAGTGGAAAGCAAATGGATAAAAAAGAGATGTAAGCCATATACCAAAAGAAGGCTGATGTAATTATATTAATAATAAAGTAAATTTTAAGGAAAAAAGAGATAAAAAGAGTCTCTGTATAAATATAAAAGATAATTTTCACCAAGAAGACATACCAATTCTAGTCTCATATGCACCTAATAACACAGTCTCAAAATATATAAAACAAAAATTTATAGAACTCTAAGGACAATTTGAAAAATTCACAATAAAGAGAAGGATTCTAGCACATATCTTTAAGTGATTGAGAGAGACCCTAAAAGTCAGCAAGGAGATTCCTCGAGGAACAAAATAATTATGAAGCTTGATAAAATGGACATATGTAGGTTAATAAGAAAGTTTTGAGACAGACCTTGTTATGGTCCATTATTTTACTTCTAAGAAGCACAGTTGTCAGCATCCTTTCTGATTTCACCCATGCAAGTTTCAACTTGCTTGGCTTATCAGTTTTGTCAGAAGGTTTCATTTGTTTCTGTACATGCAGATTTTATGTTAGTTGATTTTTGTGTAGCTCAAAACTTTCGTAATGACCCATGTACAAAAATAGATCAAAGGTCTAAATGTAAGAGCAAAAACTATAAAATTTTAAGGCTGCAGAAGTTTTCCAAGTAGAAGGAACAAAAAAACCTCAAATAAGAATGAGCTTGACTTGTTTGAGGTAGGAAAAGAAGGAATGTATTTTTAGGAAAAGAGTGGAAGAAAAGTAAACAAGAGGAAGAATGGAAGGAGGTGATCACCATCAGGCTGGGGGTCTGGAATAGATGACATTGCATAGGACAAGGTGGTAGTAAAAAAGGAGAAAAGCAGACAGATTTAGCACATGATTTCCTGATGGAGTCAAACAAATGACCCCATTAAAAAGTGGGCAAAAGACATGAACAGATATTTTTCAAAAGAAGAGATACAAATGGCCAACAAACATATGAAAAATGCTCAAGATCACTAATCATCAGGGAAATGCAAATTAAAACCACAATTAGATACCATCTTGCTCCTGTCAGAATGCCCACTATTAAAAAGTCGAAAAACAATAGATGCTGGTGTGGATGCAATGAAAAGGGAACACTTACTCACTGTTGGTGGGAATGTAAATGAGTACAACCTCTATGGAAAACAGGACAGAGATTCCTCAAAGAACTAAAAGTGGACCTAACCATTTGATGCAGCAATACCACTACTGGTATCTACCCAAAGGAAAAGAAGTCTTTATATCAAAAAAGATACATGCAATTGTATATTTATTGTGGCACAATTCACAATTGCAAAGATATGGAATCAACCTAAATGCCCATCATCTCTTGAGCGCATAAAGCAAATGTGGTATATACCAATATACCACGGAATATTACTCAGCCATAAAAAAGAATAAAATAATGTCTTTCACAGCAAATTAGATGGAACTAGAAGCCATAATTGTAAGTGAAGTATCTCAGGAATGGAAAAACAAATACCTCATGTATGCACTTATAAGTGGGAGCTGGATGATGGGTGTACATGGCCACACCGAGTGAAATAAATGACTTTGGAGACTGGAATGGGAGAGGTTGGGAGGAGGGTGAGGGATCAAAAACCTACCTATTAGGTGCAACATACACTATTCACATGACTAAAAGTCCTGACTTCACCACTATACAATTAATACACGTAACAAAAAACCACTTGTACCCCCAATCTATTGAATTATTTTTTTCAAACAAAGAGGAAAAAAAAAAGACTTGTCAATGGAGTAAGTAGGTTGGTAAGGGAAAGAGAAATAAGTTTGACTACTAGGATTGTAAATGAAAAAGCACACTGAGATGAGGGAAGTCTGGGGCATTGGGAGAGAACAAATGGTTGAGTTTCAGCCAAGTAAGTTTCAATGCTTAATAGATATCCAAGTAGATATATAGTAAGAATTCTGGAGTTGATGTGATTCTTAATCCTTTGTAAGAAATTTTATTTTATCTTATTTTAGTTTTTAATTTATTTTTTAGACAGTCTCACTCTGTTGCTTTGTCTAGAGTGTAGCCTTTGTAAGAAATTTGTTTTTTCTTTCTTCTCTTTAAAGCTCTTCAGGAATTTTCTTTTTTGTGTGTGATTTTTGGCCAGGGCTGGGTTTGAACCCGCCACCTCTGGCATATGGGACCGGCGCCCTACTCTTCAGGTGAGCCACAGGCGCCACCCTACTCTTCAGGAATTTTCTATCAATGGAGCTCTGCAATGGGTCTAGGTATGAGTAGCTTTGTTTTGTTTGTTTTCCTTCAACCTGCTTGATGACACCTTTCCATATGAAGAGTAGCATATCCCTTCAGCCTTGAGGCATTTTCTTCTTCATCAGACAATTTCTTCCTCTAACCCCTATTGTTTACATTCCCTTCCATTCCAACTTGAATTCCTATTATCTGGATTGGAAATGACGGGTATACCTTTCACATTTATTTGATATTTCTTTCCACATATTTGGATTTTTGCATTATAAATCCTCAACTTAACCTTCTGTCTTGATAATCTGCTTGTCAAATGTGTCCACTCATACTAATCTAATCCACTGAAGTTCTTTTTTTCTTTCTTTATTTCATCAATCAATAGATACTCTAATTGGTTTTTATTTTTAATGTAAACTTGTTATTGTTCCATAGATGGAAAAATTCATTCTTGTCTGATGGTATAAATCACACTTCTTTCAAAGTCTTCTGCTTACTTATTATTTCCTTAAATATTAATTTCTCTTTGTTGGGTTTGATTTCTCTCTTTTATGGTGTTAGTTTTCCTTAAGTATGTTCTATTCTTTTTGGTAGGCTCATCTTCTCATTTACTATTCCATGTTTGGACAGTCTGTGAATATAGTTTCCATGTACTTTCTGCAGGAATTATTATGCAGAAGCTGGAAGTGTTACTGGCAGGATAACATCTGGCTCTCCATTCCTCTACTAACTTAGTTCAAGCATTGATAATGAGTCTGGGTGGTGCCAGTGGCTCAGTGAGTAGGGCGCCAGCCCCATATACCAAGGGTGGTGGGTTCAAACCTGGCCCTAGCCGAACTGCAAAAAAAAAAACAAAAAAAGACTGACTCAGCTTAAAGGAAAATATCTCTAATGCCCACTGCCTCAACCTGCACATTTGCTGCCATTTGAGTCCCTAATCAGTCATCCTGATGACTGCTTCAGACCCTTCTTCCTTGTAACTGTTGCCTCTGAGGTGAAAATGCCTCAGACCACTCCTCTTATTGTAGTGATCCCCTCCTTACTTTGTCTGGCTGTGGTTTCTGCCAACAATCCAATCTTATATGCTTACGATTTTTCAGCAATTCATCAACATTTCTGTTTGGCTGTTAGCACTTCCTTTTGTTTTTCAGTGTTGATAAGAATTTCTTTTCTAAAAAATTTAAAAATAAATTTAACCAAAGAGGTAAAAGATACCTACAAGGAAAATATAGCATTGATGAAAGAAATTGAAGAGGACACAAGAAATTGAAATACATCCCATGTTCATGGATTGGGAGAATCAATATTGTGAAAATGACCACACTACCAAAAGTGATCTATAGATTCAATGCAATCCCTGTCAAAATGCCAATGACATTATTCACAGAAATAGAAGAAAATCCTAAAATTGCTATGGAACCATAAAAGACCCTAAATAATCAAAGCCATCTTGAGCAAAAAGACCAAAGCTGGAGCCATCACACAACCTGACTGCAAAGCTATAGTACCCAAACATCACAGTATTGGCATAAAAACAGACACATAGATCAATGAAAGAGAATATAGAACACAGAAATAAACCCACATGTGTATAGCCAACTGATTGTCAACAAAGGCACCAAGAACAGCCACTAGGCAAAGATAGTCTCTTTAATAAACAGTTTTGGGAAAACTGGATATCCATATGCAGAAGAATGAAACTAGAGCCCTATCTCTCACCATATACAAAAATCAACTCAAAAAGGACTGAAGTTTTGTAAAATTTTATACAAATAGAAGAAAGTATTTTTTTAAAGGATTAAAGATATAAATGTAAGACCAAAAACTATAAAACTAGAAGAAAACATTGGGAAAACACTTCAGGTCATTGATCTGAACAAAGATTTTTTTAAGAAGACTTCAAAAGCACAGGTAACAAGACCAAAAATAAACAAATGGGATATAACAATTTAAAATCTTCCATAGAACAAAGGAAACATTCAACAGGACAAAGAGACAACCTGCAGAATGGGAGAAAATATTTGCAAACCATTCATACATGGGATTAATATTTAGAATTTAAAAGTAACACAAACACACAATAGCAAAAAAAAAAAATCCGATTTTAAAATAGGAAAATGAGCTGAATAGACTCTCTGAAAAGAAGACATAGAAATGGCCAACAGGTACATGAAAAAATGCTCAACATCACTAATCATCAGAGAATTACAAATCAAAACCACAATGAGATATCATCTTCAATTAGAATGGCTATTATCAAAAAGACAAAAAATAAACACGCTAGCAAGAATGTGGACAAAAGGGAACTCTTATACACTGTTGGTAAGAATGTAAATTAGTATGGCCATTATTGGCAGGTTCCTCAATAAACTAAAAATAGAACTACCATATGACCCAGCAATTCCACTACTGGGTATAAATTCAAAAGGAAGTCAGTATGTTAAAGAGGTGTCTGCACTCCTATGTTCATTGCAGCACTATTCACAATAGCTAAGATATGGAATCAACCTAAGTGTCCATTGGCAGATGAATGGATTAAAAACATGTGGTATATACATACAACAGAATACTACTCAGCCATTTAAAAAATAAATTCTGTCATTTACAACAACATGGATGGAATTGGAGGAATTTTAAGTGAAATAAGCAAGGCACAGAAAGACAAATACCACATATTCTCATTCATATGTGGAAGCTAAAAATGTTGATCTCATAAATAGTAAAATAGTGACTGGGCTGGGATTGGTGGGAGAAGAGAAATAGCCGGAGACTGATTAATGGATACAAAATTAGAGCTAGATAGCAGAAATAAATTCTAGTGGTCCATAGTATGTCAGGTGACTACAATTAACTACAATTTATTGTGTACTCCATATAGCTAAAAGAGCAGGTTTTGAATATTTTTTAACACAAAGAAATGATAAATATTTGATGTATATTCTAATGACCCTGGTTTGATCATTACACATTGCATACATGTATCCAAACATCACATTGGGCTGGGCACCCGTAGCTCAGTGAGTAGGGCACTAACCACGTACACCGAGACTGGCGGGTTCAAGCCCAGCCCTGGCCTGCTAAACAACAATAACAACTGCAACCAAAAAATAGCCGGGCATTGTAGCGGGTACCTGTAGTCCCAACTACTTGGGAGACAGTGGCAAGAGAATTGCTTAAGCCCAAGAGCTGGAGGTTGCTGTGAGCTGTGACGCCACAGTACTCTACCAAGGGTAACATAGTGAGACTCTGTCTCAAAACAAACAAACAAAAAAATCACATCGTATCCCATAAATGTGTACAATTATTATGTGCCAATTTCAAATAATAATAAAATTAAAAGAGAAACTTTTTTTTGCTTAAACACATACAAATTCTATCTTCCATGACTTTTCAGGAAGCTCTCCCAACAATTGTTGAGCCTCCAAACTGGGCTGGTGCCAGGGACTCCAGATCTTTCTGGACCAAAGTTGGGACATAATTTTCTGATTTACAAGTTTACTGATATTAAAAAGCTATCAAGATTCATAAAAGTAAAACTACATTTGAGACTTTACCCTCATTGAAAAAGACAATAAAGATAATTATAAAGCTTAGTGAAAAGAACACAGTGAACTGACTGCTGGATTTTGAGAGAATAGATTCTTTTGACACAGATAACGGTCTCTTCCCTCAGATGTTGCCTCGGAATGAGCAACTAGCAGAGGCCAAGGAGGTAAAATAGATGGCCACCTCACTGGGGCACACAGATTTAGGTTTACCAGATTCCTGGATCTATGATACTGCTGCCATGGTGATCTGCTTGTGCCTGAGCCAATGAGTTCGGAATTTCACAGCGGTTTCAACCTCATCCCCGCAGGTCGTGGAGAATGGCCTTACGGACACCAGGGGGCGCCCAGGAGCTGGAGCAGATTAATTCACTTCAAATCAATCCAGAGTCCTGGACAAGAATAGAACATGTCAAATAAGAAAGGTTCATCCCAGAAGTACAAAGAAAATTCAACATTAGGAAAAAATACGTTTATTGATTCTCAGCCTTTTGGCTAAGATCAAATGTGGAAAAAATATGTTGATGTAAATCACTTCATTAACATATTACAAGGAGAAGTGTCATATGATCAGGATATAATACATGTTAAAGACTCGGTTAACAGTCTCATACCAGTGGGGGAGGGGTAGGTCCAGGATGGAAAAAGGAGAGACAATCAATGCTCTTGGATGAGAAAACTTGATTTTGTAAAGACATCCATTCTGTCCCAAATTAACAAATTTAAGGCAAAATTCTAGAAGAATTTTCATAAGATGTGACAAGCTGATTGCAAAATTTATCTGGAAAAGAATATGTGGAAGAATAGCCAAGAAATTATTGAAAAAAGCCGGTAAGAAGGGATTTGGCCTAGCAGATATCAATATAAAGCTATAAATCTACAGTAATTAAAACATTGTGGTATGAATACAGCAAAGGACAACAAAATTTCTTGAAAACATAACAGTGGGTCCAGAAAGACTCTCACAAAGATATTAGAAATTACTACATGATAGAGGTGATATTTTTAAATCAGTAAGAGAAGAATGACCTTTACAGTAAAATTTCATTGTGGCAAGTAAATAAGATTACCTCACTCAATAAATAAATGAATTCCAGAAAAAATAAGAGTTAAATTATAAAACAAAATTTTAAAAACATAGTGTTTGGAGAAAATATAGAATGGAGGATGTATTTAAAATGTTGGGGATATTATCTGAGACACAGAAGCAAAAAATAAATCTGACTATTCAAAATAGTCAAATATCATAAACAAACAAAAGAAGGCAAGTGACTTAAAATGTCTGTTCAAAGTTCCAGTGAGCTATGATCTGGCCACTGCACTCAATTGTGAGTGACAGAAAGGAAAGAAAGAAAGAAAAAAAGAAGGAAGGAAGAAGGAAGGGAGGGAGGGGGGAGAAAGGGGAACATAGCAAAAAAATGATTAATAAAAGATGCTTAAGGTTTCAAGTAATCAGAGAAATGTAAAATAAAACAGCAAGATATCATGTTTCATCCATCATAATGAAAAATTGATTTGATTTTATTTAACTAATTTATCTTTTTAGAGACATGGTGTTCTTGCTATGTTGCCCAGACTGGAGTAGAATAGCTATTCACGCTCTGATCATACAATAACATTATGGCCTTAATCTCCTGGCTTCATGCAATCCTCCTGCCTCAGCCTGCCAAGTAGCTGGTACTACAGGTGTGCACCACCATGGCTGGTTCCAAAATTTGAAAGAACTGGTAATGCTCAGCATCAGTCAGGGCATAGAGAATGGGTACTGTTGAAGCCTTAGTGGAGATTTAACTTAAGACATTTTTGAGGAAAATTTGGCAACATCTTTCAAATATTTAAATAAACATACTTTTATTCCAAGAACTTCCCCTAAAGTTATCTATCCTAGAAAAGTATTTGTACATGTGCCAAAGGATCATGTAAAATGATATTTTTTGCAATGTTGTTTGCATGGCAAGAGAAAAACAATGGACATAACCCAAATGTCTAATAAAAGGAAATACTCAAGCTATACTATACTCATTCAATAGAATATTATGTACTGCTTTAAAAGAAACAAATGATTATATGGAAATATATGTAAGACATGCTGCAATTTGTAAAAGCAAGCATCCCATATTAAAGAAAGAAAAACACAGATGATTTCAAAAGATCCAAAAACAACTTTAAGGATGAAAAATTATAATTTTTTAGATAAAAAATACACCGGGTGGCTAAAAGAAACAAGATATCCTAAATTGGATCCAGGAACATAAAAAAGTCCATTAGTGGAAAAACTGGTAAAATTTGAACCTGCAAGTAGTTTAATTAATTGTACTAATTATAGTCTCGTGCCAATACTAACTTCTTCCTTTTGATAAATACATAATGGGCATGTAAGATAGTCATATTATGAGAAACTGGTTGACGGGTATACAAGAAATCTATGTACTATCTATAGAACACTTCTGCCAATCAAAAATTATTTTGAAATGAAAAGTTGTTTTAAAAATACATTAAATAGGGCTGTGCCTGTGGCTCAGTGAGTAGGGCCCCGGCCCCATATGCCGAGGGTGGCGGGTTCAAACCCAGCCCTGGCCAAACTGCAACAAAAAAATAGCCAGGCGTTGTGGCAGGCGCCTGTAGTCCCAGCTGCTCAGGAGGCTGAGGCAAGAGAATCGCGTAAGCCCAAGAGTTAGAGGTTGCTGTGAGCCGTGTGATGCCACGGCACTCTACCGAGGGCAGTACAGTGAGACTCTGTCTCTACAAAAAAAAAAAAAATACATTAGATGGAATTAATATCAGATTAGAACCTGAAGCAGAAAATATTAACATTAGTAAACTTTATGATACAGCAATAGACACTACCCTAAATAAAGCATAGGGAGAAAAAACTCAAAAATGAACAAAGCATCAGTGAGTTTCAAGACAAAGCCAAGTGGCCGAATATATGTATAATTGGAATCCTAGGAAAAGGTACAATAGACAGAAAAAAATATTTGAAAAAGCAATGGTCAAAAGTTTTTCAAATTTAATGAAAACTATAAAACTACAGATCTAAGAATCTGAACAAACCCTAGGCATAAGAAACATGAAGGCAACTACATGAGGGTACATTATAATCAAATTGCTTAAAACAGAGATAAAGAGAACATCCTAAAAGCAACTAGAGAAAAAGACACATTATGTACAGAGGAAGAAACATTAGAATGACAGCAATCCTTGTCAGAAACAATGACAGCCAGAAGACAGTAGTGCAGCATCTTCAAAATGCTAAAAAGAAAATCAAACTGTCAGAATCTGTACTAAGTAAAAATCTCTCTCAAAACCAAAAACAAAATTAAAATATTTTTAGACATACAAAGTTTGAGAGACTTTATCACCAGCAGACAAGATCTACAAGAATGTTAAAAAGAAGTCCTTCAGGTGAAAGAGAAATGATACCAAAAGAAAATACATATTTATACAAAACAACAAAGAGCATAGTTGACTTTGGAAGCAAAAGTAATAAGGCATTATAGGATTTATAGCATGCATGGAATTAAAATATAATGACAACAAATAGCTAAAAGCCCAGGAGAGGGAAAGTGGAAGTGTACTGTTGTGATATTTATATAGTATAGTTTAAGTGGTAAATTGCTAATTAAAGGTAGATTGATAAGTTATAGTCAAAGCAACCACCAATAATAAAAGCTAGTACACCATTAAAGAAGATAAAATGAAGTCACAAAAATACTCAATTAATCCAAAAGAATACAAAACAAAATTTAAAAGGGATCAAATAATAAATGGGACAATTGCCGGGGGAAAAACAGCAAGGCTGGATGTAGTGACTCATGCCTGTAATCCTAACACTCTGGGAGGCCAAGGCAGGTGGATTGTCTGAGCTCACAGTTTCAAGACCAACCTGAGCAACAGCAAGACCCTGTCTCTAAAAATAGCTGGGTGTTGTTTTGGGCACCTCTAGTCCCAGCTACAAGGGAGGCTGAGACAAGAGAATGAATCACTTGAGCCCAAGAGTTTGAGACTGCTGTTAGCTATGACGCCATAGCACTCTACCGAGGGTGACAAAGTAAGACTCGGTCTCAAAAAGAAAAAGAAAAAAAAGAACAGCAAGATGAAATATTTAGAGCCAATCATATCCACGATTATCTTAAATGTAAATAGTCTAAGCATCTAAATTAAATAGCTGAGATTGCCTGATTGAATTTGTAAAGACCCAATTCTACCTTACTAGTAGACAGTGTAGTTTTAGAATGACTCTCTCTCTCTCTCTCTCTCTCTATATATATATATAGATAGATAGATAGATAGATAGATAGATAGATAGATAGATAGATACAGAGAGTCTATATATAGAGTCTCACTCTATCACCCTGAGTAGAGTGTCATGGTGTCATAGTTCACAGTAACCTCAAACTCCTGGGTTAGAGCAATCCTCTTGCCTCAGCTTCCCAAGTAACTGGGACTACAGGCGCCGGCCACAACGCCATCCAGCTAGTTTTTCTATTTTTAGTAGAGATAGGGTCTTTCTCTTGCTCAGGCTGGTCTTGAACTCCTGAGTTCAGGTAATCCACGGGCTTCAGCCTCCCAAAGTGCTAGGATTACAGGTGTGAGACACCATGCTCAGCTACAGAAAAGAATATTAACAAGAATAAAGAAGGTTATTTGAACATGACAAAGGGGTCAATTCATCAAGGGAACATGACAATCCGAAAAGTCTATGTATTTAAAAAAAAAGAGAGAGAGCTTCAAAATACATAAAGCAAAAACTAACAGACCAGAAAGGAGAAATAGACAAATCTATAATTGAAGCTAGATATTTCAGTATGTTTCAACCAACATAACTTGATTTGCGTTTATAAAACACTTCACCCAATAAGAACAGAAAACCACAGAAAGAGACCACTAAGGAAAGTCCTCCTGGAGTCAGAACAAACCTCAAAGACTGGTCTGAAAATTTGTCCAAATTCAGTTCGATGAGACTGTGGAGCAATTTATTCCCCCAGAGAATGGTCAAAAACAATAGAACAATCAGATGGCAATTAGTGTCTCTAAGACTGGATGTGATACCAGCAGAGGAGACAGTTTTACAGAGAGATAAGGAAAAGCAATGGTCAAAGAAAGCTCTGCTGTATCACTGTCATCCCAGGTAAGTGCACACATATCCAATGCTATGTCCTCTGAAGAAAGACATCAGACGCTTCACACTGTTGGGGAAATTGGCTAAAATAGTCCAGTCAAGTAAGTAGAAAAGCAGCAAAAATACAACAGAACCAAGCTAGTAAGAGAGATGGAAGATCAATATCCAGGGTTGCTATGACATATTACAAAAAAAATTCAGTTTCAATAAAAAAATTATAAAACACGCAAAGATGCAGGAAAGTTTTAACTCATACATGAGGGGGGAAAGCAGGCAATACAAACTACAAAAGGGCCCAGAGTCAGACTTAACAGATGAATATTTCAAAGTATCAGTCATAACTGTGTTCAACTGAACTAAAGGAATCCATGCTTAAAGAATTAAAGGATCCCCGGGCTCCGTGGCTCACGCCTGTAATCCTAGCACTGTGGGAGGCTGAGGAGGGACAATTGCTTCAGCTCAGGAGTTTGAGACTCGCCTGAGTGAGAGTGAGACCCCGACTCCTAAAAAAAATGGAAAAACCGAGCCAAGAGCCGCAACAAGCGCCTGTAATCCCAGCAGCTTCCGGAGGCTGAGGCAGCAGGATGTCCACAGCCCGAGTCTGAGGTTGCAGTGAGCTGTGACACCACTGCACTCTGCTCAGGGCATAGGGTAGGACTCTGTCTCAACAACAACAACAAAAGCAAAGAAATAAAAAATAAAAAATGTAAGCAAGGAAATTTTTTTAAAAAGAATTAAATGTTCTACAGATTCAGTGCCGTCCCTATCAAAATCCCAGTGATGTTTTTTGCAGAAATAGAAAACTCACCCTAAAATTCATACAGAATCTCAAGAGACCCTGCGTAGCCAAAACAACCTTGGAAAAGAAGACCAAAGCTAGAGGACTTACACTTCCTGATTTCGAAACTTACTACAAAGCTACAGTAACCAAAACAGTGCATTACTAGGCAGACACATGAGTCAATGGAATAGAATGGAAAGGCCAGCAATAAACCCTCATATATATAGTCAAGAGATTTTTAACAAAAGTGACAAGACCATTAAGTAGGGAAAGGACAATTTTTTGAACAAATGGTTCTTGGAAAATTGGATATCCACATGCAAAAAAAGAATGAAGTTGGGCCCTTACCTAACACCATATACAAAAATTAATTCAAAATGGACCAACAACCTAAATGTAAGACAAAAACTACAAAACTCTTAGGGCGGCGCTGTCCTCATATACTGAGGGTGGCGTTCGAACCCAGCCCCAGCCAAACTGCACCAAAAAAAAATAGCCGGGTGTTGTGGCGGGCACCTGTAGTCCCAGCTACTGGGGAGGCGGAGGCAAGAGAATCACCTAAGCCCAAGAGCTGGAGGTTGCTGTGAGCTGTGACACAACATCACTCTACAGAGGGCAACAAAGTAAAACTCTGTCTCTAAAAAAAAAAAAAAAAAATACAAAACTTTTAGAAGAAAACATAGGACAAAAATCTCTCTCTCTCTCTCTCTCTCTCTCTTTTTTTTTTTTTTTTTGAGACAGTCTTACTCTGTCACCGGGCTAGAGTGCTCCAGCCTCAGCCTCACTCACAGCAACCTCACACTCCTGGGTTCAAGCAATCCTCCTGCCTCAGTGTCTGAAGTAGCTGGGACGTCAGGCACAAGCCACCATGACTGGCTAACTTTTTTCTTTTTTTCTTTCTTCCTTTTTTTTTTAGTAGAGATAGGGGTCTCACTCTTGCTCGGGCTGATCTTGAATTCCTGACCTAGAGCAATCCTCCTGCCTCAGCCTCCAAGAGTGCTAGCATTATAGGCATGAGTCACTCTGCCCAGCCTTCATAAAAATTTTTAAATTGGTACATCAAGGCTCGCCGCCTGTAGCTCAAGCAGCTAGGGCGCCAGCCACATACACCAGAGCTGGTGGGTTTGAATCCAGCCTGGACTGCCAAACAACAATGGCAATTACAACCAAAAAAGAAAAAAAATAGCCAGGCATTGTGGCGGGCGCCTGTAGTCCCAGCTACAGGGAGGCTGAGGCAACAGAACCGCTTAAGCCCAAGAGTTTGAGGTTGCTGTGCGCTGTGACGCCACAGCACTTTACCCAGGATGACAGCTTGAGATTCTGTCTTAAAAAAATAAAAATAAAAATAAATTGGTACGTCAGAAGACAATATCAACAGAGTAAAAATGTAACCCATAAAATAGGAGAAAATATTTGTAAATCACATATCTGATAATGAATTAATACCCATAATATAGAAAGAACTCCTAAAACTCAACCACAACAACAAATCCTATTTTAAATTTGGCAAAGAACTGATTTTCAACAAATTACCAAGAACATTCAATTACTTTTTCAATAAATGCTACTGGAGAAATGAATGAAAGAATGAATGAAGCAAAAGAATGAAGTTGGACACTTCATACCATATACAAAAAAACCCCCTAAATGTATCTAACACCTAATATGAGTTAAAAGTGCAAAACTCTTAGAAAGAAATGATAGGCATAAAACTCTTAGATTAGGTTTCTTAGATATGATATCAAAAGCACAAACAGAACAAAAGATAAGTTGTACGTAACTGAAACTTAAAACTTTTGTGCCCCAAAATCACCATCAAGAAACTGAAAAGACAAACCAGGCTAGTAGTTCATGCCTGTAACCCTGGCTACTCAGGAGGCTGAGGTGGGAGGATGGCTCCAGCCTAGACATCAGAGGGAGACCTTGTCTCTAAAGAAAAGAAAAAGGAAAGGAGGAGGAGGGAGGGGTGGGGAACAGACAGAGGAGGGAGGAGAGAAGGAAAAAAAGAAAGAAAAGAAAAACTGAAAAGACAAATCACAGAATGGGAGAAAAATTTTGCAAATCACACATCTGAGGAGGGAATTGTATCTAGTCTATATAAACAACTCTTATAATTCAGTAATACGAACACAAATAACCCAAATTATAAGAACAAAAAATCTGAATACACATTTCTTCAAAGAAGATAAAAAGATGCTTAATGTCATTAGTCATTAGAGAAATGCAATTCAAAACCACAATGATATATACCACTTCATTCTTGCAAGGATGGCTATAATCTATAAGGCAGATAATAACAATTGTTGGTGAAAACGTGGAAAAAATTGGAACTCTCATACATCGCTAATGGGAACGTAAAATGATATACTCATTTTGGAAAACAATCTGGCAGTTCCTCAAAAGCTTGCTTGTGTTACAGTGTTACCTACCATATGACTCAGAAATTCCACTCCTTAGGAGAAATCCAAGGGAAATGGCAATATATGTCTACACAAAAACTTGTACAAAAATGTTCATAGTAGCATTATTCATAATATTCAAAGATTGGAATGAACCCAAATGTTCATCAACGGATGAATGGATAAAGTATGTTATATCTAAACAGTGAAATAATATTTGCCAATAAAAAGAAATTAAATACTGATACATGCTACAATATAGATGAACTTTGAAAACATTATGCTAAGTAAAAGAAACCAGTCACAAAGGGACATATATCTTATGATTCTACTTATCTAAAATGTCCAGAATGGCAACTCGATAGAGACAGAAAGTAGATTAGTGGATTCCTAGAACTGGCAGAGGTTTAAGGAGAAACGGGGAATGACTGGTATAGGGTTTCTTTGGGAAGTGATAAAAAAGTTCTAAAATTGATTGTGATGATGGTTGCACAACTCTGTGAATGTACTAAAAACTATTGAATTGTACATTTTAAGTGGGTGAATTCCATGGTATCTGAGTTACAGCTCAATAAAGATGCTACTTTTAAAGAGAAAAGAGATTAATACATCCAACATGGATGATTCTCAGAATAATTATACTGAGTGAAAGAGGCCAGATTTTAAATGAGTACGTTCTGCATAACTCCATTTATACAAAATGCTAGAAAATGAAAGTAATCTACATTCACAAAAAGCAGATCGGTGATTGCCTGGTTGGGGAAAAAGAGAAATGGGTTACCAAGGGACGTGAGAAAAACTGGGGGAATAATAGACACATTCATGATCTTGATTGTGGTCATGGCTTCATGACTGCCCACTATGTTAAAACTCATCAAATTATATGATTTAAATATATGCAATTGTACATCAATTTCTTTTTTTTTTTAGACAGAGCCTCAAGCTGCCGCCCTGGGTAGAGTGCTGTGGTATCACAGCTCACAGCAACCTCCAACTCCTGGGCTTAAGTGATTCTCTTGTCTCAGCCTCCCATGTAGCTAGGACTACAGGTGCCCGCCACAACACCTGGCTATTTTTTTTTTTGTGGTAGTTGTCATTGTTGTTTGGCAGGCCCGGGCTGGATTCGAACCCACCAGCTCTGGTGTATGTGGCTGGTGCCTTAGCCACTTGAGCTACAGACACCGAGTCGCAATTGTACATCAATTATCCTTCAATAAAGCTGCAACAACAAAAAAAATACTAAAAAGCCTTTACATATATATGATCACACGACCTATTTCTGTGTGTAGATATATATACATATGCAAACTATCATAAAAGTAACTGGATAGATAAACATAAAACTAATAACATTGGTTACTTTTGGAAAAGGGAGCAATTTGGGGGGTATGTGGAGGGCATGAAAAGGGAGTGTCACATTTATACTACATACTTCTGTACTCTTTAAATTTTTTTTAAATAAATGTTCTGTCTTATTTGTATAAATAAATAAAATCCTAATAAACTTACTTGTGATATTAAAATACTTAAATAAAAAGCTAACAACAAAACCCAGTTCCAAAATAAAATGACTCTATTTTTAAAAGAAGCCCTTAAGCCTGCAAGAGCCTTGGACACTGAAAGCCAGAAAGAACCTCCCTCAAGAAATTATGTTTTGGCCAGGCATGGTGGCTCACACCTGTAATCCTAGCAACTCCGAGAGGCCAAGGAGGATGGATTGCTCGAGCTCAGGAGTTCGAGACCAGCCTGAGCTAGAGCGAGACCCCCTGTCTCTAAAAATAGCCAGGCATTATGACACGCGCCTATAGTCTCAGCTACTTGGGAGGCTGAGGCAAGAGAATCGCTTGAGCTCAAGAGTTTGAGGTTGCTGTGAGCTGTGACACCACAGCACTATACCCAGGGCAATGGAGTGAAACTCTGTCTCAAAAAAAGAAGTATCTTCTGAGCAGGGAAGCAGAACCAGGAGGAATGAGAGGAACCCAGTCACCTGCCAACCTGGGCAGACTACCTTTGCATTGACTGAGGGATTCAAGGGTGGACAAATCAGTGTCAGAGTCAGATCAGGGCCATGCTCTGCCTTATTAAGTGCCCCTCCCCTCTCGAGGGCAGTTCTTCAGGCTGTACAATGAGTATTGGTCAGGATGGCCATTAAGGACCATAATCCTGCTGTGCCTCTTCATCCAGTCCCCTTTCCAATCACACACCCCTTCCAGATTTTGTACTTTGATAAGATCCCTGGGAGATGAGCCAAGACCTCTAACTCCCCACCTGGAAAGCAACTTATCAATCATTTTTCACTCATTCAATTATTTTTAAATTTATTCATTGCTTGTACATTCATTTAATTGCCCATCCATCCATTCATTCATTTCTTCATCCCATAAACATCTGGACCAACACTGGTTGGGGCCTGACCTAGGAGGTTGAGCCACTTTTCCCTGAGCCACTTTCTCCAACTTTTCCACACCAATTAAGATTTCTCTGCATAATTGGGTCTTTGGGACATCATCCCTGAAGCGCCCCAAAGTTTCTAAGCTGGGCACATTTCCTCCCCTCCCTCTAAATTGCCTCAGGGATTTTTGTAGTCCCTTGGTGCACAGAAAGCTTTGAAAGTGCCGCTGCCTTTGGGCCTGCCTGCTCCCCCGGAGGCCATCGGGGTGCAGCCAGGTACTGCCCAGGTCAGGGAGGCCCTGCCTGCCCACAGTAAACCACTAGCCACTCTATTTCCTAATCCTACAAGCCTGTTACACTGAACTCTAAGCACTGTGTATAATTCTACCAAATTCCAAAAGATCCATTTAATTCTATCAACTGGCAAGTACTTCACCAAATTCTACAAAAGTCTAGGCATGTTTTCACGGTTTGGAGAGCTAGGCTAGTGTGAAGCCCCGTGTCCTGCCCACCAAGATTCCCTGTACAGGGGAGGTTTGTGCCCACTTCTTTACTTTGTGTCCCCCTAGCTCCAGATGGAGAAGGTCCCTGGTCTCAAGTCCTCTGAAGCCTTCTCCAGGGAGCCAAGGATATGAATCCAAAGAGCTTGAAGGTAAGTGAGAAATAGGGATGCTGGGGCAGAGGAAGGAGTCAACCACTCTGAGAACTACTGTGGCCTTGGTGTCCCCTTCTACTGACTATACAATGCTGGACAAGCTCCTTCCCCTCTCTGAGCCTCAGTTTCCCCATGTGTAACAATACAGTGGCCTAGCTGATCTATAAGACCCCTCCCAGCTCTGCCAGTGTGTCATCTAAGGTGGGACCAGCCCATATTTGGCAGTCAGCTGCTCATTCCCAGTTTGACTCAGCCATAGGAAGTCACAGCAAGACAGGGAAAAGCTGGCTGTGGCCAGGCTGGGAGCCTCAGCTAGACCTTCGGAGCCTGAGAGAGGAGGGAAGGAGGACGCAGCCTACAGTCCAGCAGGAATATGAAGTGAGAGAGCTGAGCCCTATCCAGGAGGTACAAATACAAGGCCATGAAAGCCCAAAGGAGGAGCTCAGAGAGGTCTGGGAGTGCATAAAGGAAGGCTCCCGGGCACGGTGCCCTGCCAGCTGGTTTTAGGCAGCCTTCAGCCAGGAGAGAGGTGAAGGCCAAAAGGACATGTGGGCTTTACAGACAAAGTGTCCTGGCCCTGCTTTGGGCACCAGAGTTCCACAGCATCCAGTTACATCAGACCTCCTCCCCGTTCCCCCAGGTGCCATCCTCCAGCTGAAGGAGAGAAGAAAGAGCCAGGATACTGAGCTCCTTGGCACACAGGCTGCCAAGCAGACAAGACCTGAGCTGGTGCTGTGACCAGCTGTGGGTTCCCTTGTCCTCCTGGCTCACTCCAGGTTGCTCCCGCCCCTCAGAGCTACTCCTTCCAAGTGACTCCCCTGGATCCCCTTCCAGGGATGCCCTCTGATGCCCCCTGATGCTCGCAGGCCATGGACCCGAGGGCACACACCACAGGTTTTGGGTGTGTGAGTGAGGAACCCAAAAGAGTGCTGGGGCCTACGCGCGCGCGCGCACACACACACACACACACACTCATGTGAATGACCACACACGTACACACGTGGCATATACACTCACAGGCACATTGTCTATCTGTGTGTCACACAGGTGTTTGTGCGTTCTCATGTAGCTGGCATGTACGTGGTGACTGTGTGTGAGTGTATGTGTATCCCAACAGGTAGCCAGTGGCTACTGGTGTTTGCTGGTGACTTTGGGAATAAATTGCCGCATTTGGAACCATGCAAAGAGGAGGCTGTGGCCTGACCCAGTCACTGGGGCTGCAGGGAAAGCACGATGCCATCTCTGCCCCGTCCCAGCCCTGGTGAGATGCCTATCTCTGTTAGATGGGGGTACCCCTTCAGGAGCCCAGCCTCAGAGCTTCCCAGCTGAGCCGTGGGGTAAATTGGCAGCTCCACTCCCCCTGACCCCATGGCGACTCTGCACAGTCAAGTTGAGGCAAGAGCTTCTATCTGAAACTCCAGGACTAGATCAGAGACCTGCACAAGTGGTCCTTAACTCCTGGAGGTAGGGCCCCAGTGTGTAGGGCTTCCCCCTGCGGAGGAAGGAGTATCCACAGAGACCATGCGGCCTGGAGCCTTGGTGGTGGAGGAGACCCAGTGAGACCTGGACAGGCTCCACATCAGGAAGGATTTAGTGACCCTTTGAGTGGCCTGACAGCAAATAAAAAGAAGAAAAGTAGGCACAAGAGTAACGAGCTCCCTGTGACGAGAGGCGTGCAAACAGAAGCAGGACGAGGCTAGGCAGAGTGAAGGGGATTACTGCCTGGGAAGGGCTTTGGTTCAGTGACCTGAGAACACCCCATCCTCTTTCATTCCCCTCATGCCCAGCACAATGCCTGGCATGCAGCTGGTCCCCCATCACTTCTTTTTATTGTTGTTGCCCCCAGTAGAGTGCTGTGGCATCATAGCTCACAGCAACCTCAGACTCTTGGGCTCAAGCCACTCTCTTGCCTCAACCTCCCGAGTAGCTGGGGCTCCAGGAGCCCACCACAACGCCCGGCAATTTTTTAGAGACAGGGTCTCACTCTAGCTCAGGCTAGTCTCAAACTCATGGGCTCGGGTGATCCACCCACCTCAACCTCCCTGAGTGCTGGGATTATAGGCGTGAGCCACCGAGCCTGGCCTTCCTCATCATTTCTTATTCTGGAGTGAATGAATAAAGGAGGAATAAAAGAAGGAAATGTTCTCATGCAAGTGAGGCTCTGAGAGGAACAGGTGCTCAGCTGGGGCCCCAGCTTTGACAATGTGCCTTCTCAGAACACTAAGGACAGGTTGACTCATGCTCCTTAGCTAGTGAGAAGGCTGTGGGCAGGATGCAGGAGAAAGATGTCTATCCAATGGGATAAAAGAACAGGGCAACATTTGCAGCTTGACAAAGCAAACATCTGTTCTGGGCATGGTGCAGGTGTCACGTTGTTGGGAGGACTGGATTGGGGCTGCCTCACCAGAGACCCACTGTGGGACCTGTTTTCCCATCTGCATAATAGAAGTGCCAAAGAGTTGGCCTCTCAGCACTTTTCATGCTAATGCCCTGTGAGTCCACAAAGTCAGAGCAGCCCTAACTTTGGCCTGGAGAAAATAGGGGCCCAGGGCTGGGCCAAGAGCTCCATCAAATTTTATCAAGAAAGCAGATTCTGAAGGTGCAATCCACACAAAGTAGCTGAGGCAGGCCGGCCCTGTGGACTGGTGACCATGCCCACTGATGGACATAGAAGCCAACAGCCCCACTAATGCAAGGCACGGTGTATGCTTTGTGCACAGACACCAGGGATGGCCAGACTTCCACAGGCTGAGAGAATTCCAGACGGTGGAAATGGTGTAAGTGATGGCTCAGAAGCTTCCTTATAATCAGGAAGAGACCCTCTAGCCCAGCAGCTGTGATACCTGGGCCAGCAGAAGCAGCACTGCCCAGACCTGCTGAGTCAGGAGCCCTGAGACTGTGACGCATAAGCTGTGTTTTGACAAACTTTCCAGGTGATTTTGGTGCATGTTAGTTTGTGGCCCTCTACTCTGCCCATTGTTTCCCAGACTCTGTTTGTCTCTGCAGTTGGTTAATGGGTGTTCCGTGGAAGGGGAATCCATGGTCAAATAAGTTTGGGGAGCCGGTGCTGTATATTACTTTTGGAGAGTTACAAATTACATTCACTTATTAGAGGATCTGAGAAGTCCTGCAGTAAAGAGCTTTATCTTTTATTAATCCATTGTTGCCTCAAATTGATTTTTTAGATTCCCTACTAACATTTCCTATTAACATTCTCTTAGAGACTGCTGATCTAAATCAATCCTGACTTTTTACATGGATAAACTGAGGCCCTAGAGAGGGTAAGGGTATTGCCCCTGGTGACAGAGAGACAGCATGGCAGTGATGGAAAAGACTCTAGCAATCCGCCCCATCCCAGAAGGGGCTCTGTGAGCTGCCCACCCCCCCAGCTGCGTGTCCTTCAGAACTCTGCAACATGGAGCCAGCCAACAGGACAGGGGCGCCTGAGTTCTTTCTGAAAGGATTTTCTGGCTACCCAGCCTTGGAGCGCTTGCTCTTCCCACTGTGCTTAGCCATGTACCTGGTGACCCTGCTGGGAAACACAGCCATCATGACAGTGAGCGTGCTAGACGTCCGCCTGCACACACCCATGTACTTCTTCCTGGGCAACCTCTCCATCCTAGACATCTGCTACACGTCCACCTTCATGTCCCTGATGCTGGTCCACCTCCTGTCTTCCTGGAAGACCATCTCCTTTACTGCCTGCGCCATCCAGATGTGCCTGAGCCTGTCCACAGGGTCCACGGAGTGCCTGCTGCTGGCCATCATGGCCTATGATCGCTACCTGGCCATTTGCCAGCCACTCAGGTACCCCGTGCTCATGAGCCACAGGCTCTGCTTATTGTTGGCAGGAGCCGCCTGGGTCCTCTGCCTCCTCAAGTCAGTGACAGAGACAGTCATCGCCATGAAGCTGCCCTTCTGTGGCCACCGCATGGTCAGTCACTTCACCTGCGAGATCCTGGCAGTGCTGAAGCTGGCATGTGGTGACACGTCAGTCAGCGAGGCCTTCCTGCTGGCGGGCGCCATCCTGCTGCTGCCTGTGCCCTTGGCGTTCATCTGCCTGTCCTACACTCTTATCCTGGCCACCATCCTGAGGGTGCCTTCTGCTACCGGGCGCCGCAAAGCCTTCTCCACCTGCTCGGCACACCTGGCCGTGGTGCTGCTTTTCTACAGCACCGTCATTTTCATGTACATGAAACCCAAGAGCAAGGAGGCCCACATCTCTGATGAAGTCTTTATGGTCCTCTACGCTGTGGTGACACCCATGCTGAACCCCGTCATCTACAGCCTGAGGAACAAGGAGGTGAAGGAGGCCGCCAGGAAGGTGTGGGGCGGGAGACGGGCATCTAGGTGAAAGGCAGGCCAGGGGTTCGTGCGTGAGGCTTGCACACGCCAAGGCCTGTGAGGACAGGAAAGGCTGAGGGGCTCAGGGTCTGGTACCCTCATCCCAGAGAGGCAGCATCAGGTCCCCCAATCTTGCCACAGAACAGCTCCCTAATTGCCCTCTGCTCCTGGCCTTCACACCTGCCTCCATCTGTCTCAAGACTTCAGTCCTGCTCCTCCCCTCAACCTGTCAGCAGCCATGGGGCTTCCAGAGGGGCTTCACTCTTCTAGTAAAACCCATCAGCGGCCCCTCCCTGTCACTCTCTCCCCTGCCCTTCCTGTGTTCTTCATTTTCAATGAGACTCTAAGAGCAAGGAGCCTCTGATTCCGCTCTGTCCCAAAATCCAGGCCCTGCACAAGTTTCTTAAATAGATATATGCACTCATCAACATAGGAGTGATAATAGCAGGGCCTGTACAACATTTGACTCCCCAAAAACTTAACTGCTAAAAGCCACCTGTTAACCAGAAGTGTTACTGGTAACATAAACAAGTAACACATAGGTCTGTGTATGATATACTGTATCCTTATGGTAGGTAATCTATAAAAAGGAAAATGTTATGAAGAAAATCATGAGGAAGAGAAAATGTAGTTACTATTCATTAAGTGGAAGTGGATCATCATAAAAATCTTTGAATAGGCTGAGGAGGAAGAAGAGGACTTGGTCTTGCTGTCTCAAGGTTGGCGGTTCACCTGAGAGTTTTCTCAAATTGTCACAAATCTCAAAAAAATTTCCCAATATATTTCTTTTTTAAAAAATACACATAGAAGTGGGCCTGTGCAGTTCAAATCTGTGTCATTAAAAAAGTCAGCTGTATACATGTTATATATGTAAAATAATATTGGGAGACAGACAAATAATATTTGAGGTGATATAATAGAGGTGGATGAGGGAGAGTGAGGCTGTGGGTTGACACCTGGCTTCTGGCTTATGGGGTAGAAAAGATAGGGGTGCCACCCACTGAGACTCTGAAGTGAGGAAGGTGACAGCAGTAGAAGGGGATGGGGAAAATGATGACTTTGTCTTAGACCTACTGAGTTGGGGGTATCCATGGGTACGAGCAGAGATAAAATAAGAGGTAACCATCTTCCCATTTTTTACTTTCAACTGTATTCTTAATAAAAATTCCAGAAGGCCAGGCTTGGTGACTCATGCCTATAATCCTATCACTCTGGGAGGCCACGGCGGGTGGATTGTCAGAGCTCAGGAATTCAAGACCAGCCTGAGTAAGAGCAAGACCCTGTCTCCCCTAAAAATAGAAAAACTAGTGACGCATTGTGGTGAGGCTTGTGGTCCCAGCTACTTGGGAGGCCTAGGCAAGAGGATTTCTCAAGCCCAAGTGTTTGAGGTTGCTGTGAGCTATGACACCATGGCACTCAACCCAGAGAAACAGAGTAAAACACTCTGTCTCAAAAAAAAAAAAAAAAGTTCCAGAAGAAAATCATAGTGTAGGGACGGCGCCTGTGGCTCAAGGAGTAGGGCGCCAGTCCCATATGCCGGAGGTGGCGGGTTCAAACCCAGCCCCGGCCAAAAAAAAAAAAAAAAGGAAGAAAATCATAGTGTAATATGAAATTTTGCAAATTCTGCTTCTTTATTTAAGGCTGATTTTTAGTCTCTAAACTGTGTCAAGTTATTTTTTATTGTGAAAGGGCAGGAAGAGAAGGGGAAGGGAGAGAATGGGGAAAAAGAAACCTGTAAAAACTCATTTGTCTGACTAAACCTCTGACTTCTAAAGCCTCTCACATGTACACCTCACATCTCACACTTTACAAAGCAGTTTACTTTCTCTAAGCCAGTGGTTCTCTAACTGTATTAAAGGGTTGCGGCATTAGGAAGGTTGAGAACCACTGCTCTAAGCTTTGATGAATCCAGTTCTTACAGCAATCCTGGAAGGAGACAACCCATTCACAGCCTAGACCCCCAGGCCTAGTGAAGGGAAGCTGGGACTACAATGAGACCCAGTCTCCAGATTCTCTGTCCTGTGCCCACCTCACCCCAGCAGAGCCCTCCTGGGGCAGGGCAAGGAAGCTGGAGTCTCTGAAGCCCAGGCCCCATAGCTGCCAAACCTAAAACTTTGTGTAGTTGCAGAGTTTGAACTTTAAATTGGGCAGGGACTACAAGGTCCCTGGAGCAGGGAGCAAGTGGGATGTCTATGCAGCAGGGGAGCAGGAGGCTGGGCCTCAGGACCCATGGGCCCTGGCCCATCTCAACACAGTGCATCTGCTGGAAATGAACTCAGCATTTCCAAGCCTCAGCTCAGCTCACCTGGCTCCAGCTCTTACATGCACTTAGGCCACTGACCATTAGGTGAGAGGTAAGGAGAATTCACTTGGCACCCTGATTATTCTCACGAAATCTTTTTAAAATACTTTCTTGGGAAAGGAGGCACAGTATCATCTCCCACTTAGTATTTACCATGTGGTAGGCTCTGTGCTAAGAACTTTACATGCTCTATCTCACTGGATCCTCAAAATAATACCACAAGGAAATACTGTTATCTCCACATTATAGGAAAGGAAGCTGAGCCTAAGAAAATTGTTAGCGAAAAGCAGGGCTGAAACTTGGACCCTGGTCAAGATTGCAGTGAGCAATGATAATGCCACTATGCTCTAGCCTGAGGGAAGGAAGGAAGGAAGGAAGGAAGGAAGGAGGGAGGGAGGGAGGGAGGGAGGGAGGGAGGGAGGGAGGGAGGGAGGGAGGGAGGGAGGGAGGGAAGGAAGGAAGGAAGGAAGGAAGGAAGGAAGGAAGGAAGGAAGGAAGGAAGGAAGGAAGGAAGGAAGGAAGGAAGGAAGGAAGGCCCACCCTTAGCTCTTTTGCCAAACAGCCAAGAAGCAGAGAAGCAGAGATCCCAGATCTAAGCATTTCAGGGAAATGGTCACTGAAGCTTTCTTCCTGTTATACCCCTTTCCTTTCTTTTAAAGTAATTTATAAATTACTAAAACTAAAATACGTATTAAATGGCTAAAGTTAGATTTACCAGCCAATGAAACTGACATGTTTATCTTGCTAAGTAACCCTGCACCTATCAAACCTCAGGTTGGAATTTGCCATAAAGATTTGAGGAAGATCACATTAATGTACACAGCTATGATTTAATAAAAATAAAAATAAAAAAAAGATTTGAGGAAGTGTTTCAGATGTTACAGAGAATGAGAGCTCACCTAAACAAATGGCTCCATTTCTCAGAAGGAACTTGAGAAGGAACTCTCAGAAGGAACAAGGCATATGGCAGAATAGGAACAACAGCCGAGAATCAAACCCGGATCCCCCGCTCCCTGTCCAGGGCTCATTCCAGCCTTCACTCTACCTCTCAGGAGGTGTACAAGTGAGGAGTCAAACTAGACAATTATTTTCAGAGACACTTAAATGTCCTATCACTCTGTGCGTCTGGTTTCCCAGGACTTGACAGCATATGATATTGACAGATAGGTGTTAAAGCAGCTTTCTGAGTGTAGGTGTGTGTATTGGGAAATGTCATTGTGCCCAAATGCAGAGGGGCTGCTCAGCAATATTTCTGGTTCTTCCCCTGGTGAGCACATGGTAGGATTCCATAGAGCCAGTGCAGTATGGGCGAATGTGACATATATCACTTCTGGGTCAGACCATTTAACTTCTGGTGCAAGATGCTCCAGTGTATCCTTCCCCAGTCATAAATGGTGATGTCCCAGATGGGAGAGCCTCTATCTGCCAGGATCTCTGAGGACAGTACCCTGAAACCCCACAATAGACATGTAGCATGAGAAGGAAATAAATCATCATGTTAAGCCACTAAAATTATGAGATTGTGTGTTACTGCAGCATAATCTCACCCATCCTGACTGATCCATCAAGGGACCAGCAGCTGCTCTGATGTCCCGTCCTGTGCCCATGCTGCAGCTTGGGCTAGCTCTGATTTCCATGAATGTGTTATGATTAGACTCTTAAGTTTTGAGGAAACCCACCACGCTTCTGACATAGCTCTTTAGAGAAAGCAGCTGTTACTGCAGGTGGGAGACTGGCACTGCCAAAGCTCTCCTAGAAATCACAGTGGCTGCACCGTTCCCTTGGGGTACATGTATTGGAGGTGGAGGTGGCCATCATTCTCAAGGTAAAACAGTGGAATCAGAATTTTTGGCAGAAGAACAGCACCAGATCTATTCAAGGCATGGCAATCACTGACAGCTCCTGGGTGTGGCTTCCTAGTCCATAAGGAATCAGACATAGCCCTTCCATTGCAATAGCTCACAGTATAGTCAAAGACATACAATAAACCAACCACAATGCAAGGCAGATACAATTAGCCTGCTGGAATCGCTGTGCACATCTCCTGTTTTCAGGGTGGCGAGTTCCATGAGGCATCTGTGAAGACTGCACAAAGAAGGTGGTGTATGAGCAGAGCCTTGAAGGGTGAGTGGAAGAGAAAGGCCACTCCAGCCAGAGGAAAATGCCCAGAGGAGGGACAAGACTGGAGTGTGTGACCTTTGTCTGAACAATGTGGGGTGGTCTGGAGAGGCTGAGGTGGGAGCAGGTGTGCATCAGGAGGACAGCCAGAGCCTGTGCACAGAAACCCCTCAAATGCCTCCACTGCACACTTGGTCTCTTTATGAGAGGCACGTGTGACAAAAAGAACTGCAGAGCTGGTAGTTTCCAGCCTTCACCTGCTTATAAACACCCCCATACCTGTGTCTAGTGCCAGAATTTGAGATTAACAACACATCTAACAAAGACAAAACCCTTACATATCTGCCCAGGTTTCAGGTTTTACGTTGTCTTTACATCCCTCGCTCAGATAGAATCTCAGAGGTCTAAAGCCCAGAGAGAGGAAGGCGTGTGTCCAAGGTAAGGAATGAATGAATGATTGTAGACTACATAAGGATGGGAGCCACGTGTCTCTGCTATATTCCCAGTGCCTACCACGTGGTAGATGCTCAATAACTACTTGTTGAATGAGTGAATGAATGAACCATCACACTTGGACAATTCTTTATCTTTTTGCCAAATCTCAGCAAGAGAAACTCTACCTTACTCCCCATCCAAGTGGACAAGATTTAAGGTCAATAATTGACCAGATGAACCAACTTCCTCTGTATGTTCCAGAAACAGTCCCTTCATAATATCCTGATTCAAAGTAGAGGAAGGAAAACCTACATAAGCTCTGGAGAAAAAGGGATCATAAAAGATACTGGAGCCCTTGTGACTAGTGTGGATCCAGCAGCAAGATCCTATGCCTGAAGATGCAGCCTTCTATCTGCCTCGGTAACAATGTGCTACTGCACCGCCCTGGGAGCACCTGCTCTGCACACCTTCTCTGAGATACAAGGCATCCCCAATCTTCAAGGAGGAAACTGAGTATCAGAGAGGCCAAGTGACTTGGCCATATCATATGCTGCTTCATGCTGAAGCTAAGAGGCAGAGCTGGGTTCTGGGATCAGGCATTCAATGTCTGCTGAGGGTCTGCCCTAGCAGCACTCACAGGACAAAGCACTGGAAGGAAGGAGCAGATCCTGATTTCGAGATGTGTAGAGAAGACAGGTGCACCACATGCCACACAGTGACATGGAGGGATGGTCAAAGGCTGTGGGAGCACAAGGGAGCAGGTCACTCTGCAGGAGGCAGGAGAGAGAAGAAAGGAGACACAGCACTGGGCCCTAAACAATGAACAGGAGCACCCAACTGGGGGAAGGAGGGAGGACATGGGCAAAGATGTAGAGCTGGGAAAAGACATGGTTTATTCAGAAAATATCCCTGTGGCTCCTGCAAGTCAGGGATACAATCTACCAGAAATAATGAGAAAAGAAAATCCAACACAGAGAACAGACAGGGCTCCATTGCTGTCACAGAAAATTGGCCTCACAGTCAATCTAGGAATGGAAGTGGTGAGGGCTGGAAGGATTGTATCTTCTGAAAGATTAAAGTTCACACTCAGCTCCAATTTTCTCCATCAGACCAAGGTCCAGCAGATATGAGACAGCTTTCTAGTCCTAATAAGACAATAGTGCACTGGGGACACTTGGGTTCCCTCCTGTGAATACCTAACACTGGCCTTTCCCAAGGAGGCAGTGAGACCAGCTTAGCAGGGCAATGGTGGCTTCCTAGGAGACAACAATTATAGCCTCTCCCCACTCCTCCCTTTATAAAGTTAGTTGATGACCGACCACATCTCTGCTGGATTAGCACCTGGCTTCCCTCATGTGTCATCATTGCCAATATCATTTATCCCCCAAAGCAATATGGAGGCCAAGAAGTGAGTCACTTGGCTTTCATTACCAGGTTAAATGCTGTGACCAGTAACTCTACTAGGATATATATGTTCTTGATGTCCTTTTAAAAATCAATGGTGATTCCTCAAGGAGATGACAGAAATCAGGCTTACATATGCCATGGAGCTGAATGTTTGACCCTCATGACACAAAAGAACAACATCAGGTGAACGTTATCTACCACGCACCTGCCTTCCAAAGCTCATCTCACCTAATTCAGGGAAGGGAGGGACAGCATCTTTGACAGGTCCACTTACCTTTCTTACTGCTGTGGCCCCAGCACCCAAAATTTATCTAGCACAGAGTGGATGCTCAACAAATATTCAATGAAATTTATCTAGCACAGAGTGGGAACTCAATATTCAGTGAATGAATGGGCATAAATTGAAATCATAACTTAGAAAAGATGCTTCCTTTTAATAGCCAAAAACACTTCAGATTCCAAAGGAGCATGTCAAACACAAATCTTACTCTGTTGTCAGAGTCTCTGGGCCCTCGGGTATGAGGAGAAGAGCCTTGGAGACTGGGGTGTGCCAGATCCTCCCGTTTTGTCAGCAGAATGGCAGAGCAGGGAGGGCCACTTGATGGATCTGAAATCCTATTCTCTCATTATACAGATGATGAAACCAGATTCCAGAAAGGGAGGCTGATCTGCCAGGTCACACATCCAGGCCACTTGGCTCCCAGGCCAGCTGGAGCTTTTCCCAAAAAGCTGTGTGGTCCAGTGGAGAAGGAAAGAGAATGAGATGAATGAGGCAAACCAGACAGCTGTGACGGAATATGTCCTGCTGGGGCTACATAAGTACCATGACCTGGAGGTGGTCCTGTTTGTGCTGTGCCTCGGCATCTACTCAGTGAACCTGCTGGGCAACTCCCTCCTCATAGGGCTGAACATATTGGACCCCCATCTGCACCACCCCATGTACTTCCTCCTCAGCAACCTCTCCCTCATGGACATCTGTGGCACCTCCTCCTTCGTGCCTCTCATGCTAGTCAACTTTCTGAAAGCCCAAAGGACCATCTCTTTCCCCAGCTGTGCCCTGCAGATGTATCTGACCCTAGCACTGGGCTCTACAGAGTGCTTGCTCCTGGCGGTGATGGCCTATGACCGTTACATAGCTATCTGCCAGCCACTTAGGTACCCGTTGCTCATGAGTGGACAGACATGCATGCAGATGGCCGTGCTGAGCTGGGGGACAGGCTTTGCCAACTCCCTGCTACAGTCCATCCTTCTCTGGCGCCTCCCCTTCTGTGGCCACAATGTCATCAACCACTTCTTCTGTGAGATCTTGGCAGTGCTGAAACTGGCGTGTGGGGACATCTCACTCAATGCGCTAACAATGATGGTGGCCACAGTTGTCCTGACGCTGGCCCCACTTCTGCTCATCTGCCTGTCCTACATTTTCATCCTGGCTGCCATCCTTAGAGTCCCCTCTGCTGCAGGCCGGCAGAAAGCCTTCTCCACCTGCTCTGCCCACCTCACAGTGGTGGTGATTTTCTATGGAACCATCTCCTTCATGTACTTCAAGCCCAAGGCCAAGGACCCCAAGTTGGATAAGATTATTGCATTGTTCTATGGGGTTGTGACACCCTCACTGAACCCCATCATCTACAGCCTGAGGAATGCAGAGGTGAAAGCTGCTGCGGCGGCTCTACTGGGAGGCCGCCTGCTCTCCAGGAAAGCGTCTGCCCGCTACTGCTGCTCTCTGTCTCTGTCAGTCAGCCCAGGCTAGGTTATGCTGTGGCAATGATCTCGAACCTTCAGTGGCTTAAAGTCATCAAGGTTTGTTTCTTGCTCATGGTGCAGGGCCATTAGAGGCTGGCTAGGGTGCTGCTCTGATCTGTAGTCTTCATCCCTGGGATTCAGGAGGACAAAGCAGCTACCATCTGGAACACTGCTGGTCACCATGACAAAAGGAGGGACAAGGGAGTGACGAAGCCTGCACTGACGTCCCTTAGAGCTTCCACTCAGAAGTGCCATGTGTTATTTCCACTTGCACATCATGGGCCCACACAATGGCCAACAACAAAGCACATGACCACATCTAACATCAAAGGGGAGAAGCACAGCTACCATGTGTCTGGAAGGAAGGAGAGAGAGGACCAAGAGATTGGTGAATAGCCTAATGACCCCACACCATTCTCCGGCATCAATCCAAGAGGGCTCTAGAGATTTGGCTTCCTTTTCCTGGACTGTCCATCCTTCACAGGCTCCTGCTGGGTTAATTGTCCCAACAAAGCTCCAGTTAGCTCCCTTGTGGTGGCTTTTTACTGGGCTAACCAAACTGGGTTGGAAGTGTACTTCCCAGAGTTTTCTTCCCTGTGTGGGTCTGAGTTAGGACTGACTTCAGAGAAATCTGCATATCTGGAAGGCAAAAGTGAGAGCACCAGACGCTGTGGGAGTGCTCGCATGTTGTCACTAAATTTATGGCTTACCTGGTAAGTGCAGCCCATCCAGGCCCCACCAGATCACCTTCCTCAACTGTCTGAGTCCTGGGTCAAGTGCAGCTCCCTGGCAAAGGTGCCAGCTTCTCATGCAGGACACCAGTGTCACTGAGAATGAAGGCGTAAGAGCCAGACCAAATCTAGTCTGTCCTCCTGGGTTCTAGTTTGCCCTTCTCTCCCTACCCTCACATTCAGATCTCCTTCCCTACTGCCAGCCCAGCTGACATGCAGCAGCCCAGGCCTGACACCAGTGCAGAGGTAGCCGCTTTGCCCAGGCTTCTCCAACTGTTCCTACGACTGTATGGTCTAATCTCCGTAATATAGTCCCTCTACCACTCATAGTGATTCTGCTAGTTTGGTCAAACCTCAATTGATCAAGAACATTTGATGGTTCCCCATTATCACAGCATTAAGTCCAAAGTCTTCTGCAGAGTCGTCAAGGCCCTCCAGACTGACCCCACCTGCTTCTTCAGCCTGATTTTTCTACTACGCCCTTCACACGGCCAGTCTCCTGACTACATCATCTGTACTGCCTGCACCTCTGTGTCTTTGCTCATGCTGTTCTCAGATGACATCTGGGGCCAGTTTTCAAAGCCCATCTATTTAGAGTAGATAACCATCTCTTTTACTCAACTTTCCTGTTGCATTTCGACATTGTTCTCTTCAAGTCCTACAGCACCTTTCACTCCATACCCGTTCAATCCTGACTTGCATTTGTGACATTTCACCACCAAGTGAGCTCCTCAGGGCAGGATGCAGGCAGGCATGACTCACCTCCCACAGAGCTTTCCCTGTGGAAGGTCTGCTGAATGGAGCTATCACTCAGAAGCTCTCCTGACATCACCTGGGGATTGAAGGCTGTGCCACATAACATACCAAGGCAATATAAGGTGGTCAGGGGTCTTGGTCCAATTGTGTGCACAGATACATTCAAGAGAGCAGCAGCATCCACCAGCAAGAGCACCCTATTCAAGGCTGGCATGCAATGTTTGGGTCATGGGTTCTCCCCAACTGAGACAAGTCAGGACAGCAAGGATCCCCATTTGGGGAACCAAGAGACCAGGGTTCCAGGTCTAGTTCAGCTGCTATGCCCAGCACTGCTCCCCACCCCAGGAATCCCACAGGTACCTCAAACTGTCCAAAACTGAACTCTATCCTCCTACCTACAGTGGTGTCACCATCTCAAGGAATGGCACCATCACCCCCAAGTCAGAAACACGGCAGTCATCTTAGACTTTCCATTGTGCCTCATCACCCCATGCAGCCAGTCACTAAGTCCTATAGCAGGCGTCCTCAAACTTTTTAAACAGGGGGTCAATTCACTGTCCCTCAGACCGTTGGAGGGCCGGACTATAGTTTAAAACAAAAAACTATGAACAAATTCCTATGGACACTTCACATATCTTATTTTGAAGTAAAAAACAAAACGGGAACAAATACAATTTACACCACTTCATGTGGCCCGCAGGCCGCAGTTTGAGGACGCCTGTCCTATAGAGTTCACCCACCAATAGCTCTGAAATTGGTTCCCTCCTTTCCACTGACATCACGTTAATCAAAAAGCCTTCACCATTTCTCTCTTAAACATCGCAACAGCCATATCACTGCACACTTGTCTCCCAAACTCTCCCCCAAATCCATCCTCTGCCCCCACCATCAAAACACCAAAGTGATCATGTTATTCTTCTCCTTAAATCTCTCCAATGGCTCCTCATTTCCCATAGAAAAAAGGCTATGGTTCCCCCGTCTGCCCAACCGCATCACTATTCACCTCCGCTGCCTCCTACACACACACCACATCCCCCCTCAGGGGATGAGTAAATATCAGTCTTCCCTGCCACTGCGTCTGCCCCCTCCATTCCTTCCCCCTCTCCAAACACTTGGTGACCTCTAGTGACATATAATGGACATCAGGTGGTAGGCACTGTATTAAGTATTCTAAGTGCTTTGCTGACTGGGGACCAGAAAGAAAGATGGAAGTCTTAAGGGAGGAATGCAATGTGGACACTGGTGACCACAGAGAACTGTCCCAACATCTTGACATTATGGCAACTTATTTAATCCCCGTTCGAACCCCACCACCACCTTTCCCAGGAAGTCCCTTCTGACTCCAGCATTTCCAAGTTCTGCCTCCCTCTGCAGTGCCTTCTGTACTCTGAATCCAGCTGTGTCCTGAATCCAGCTATTTGTATTCAAGCACCCTAGTGACCTGGCTCTATACATCTTAATAAGATGGAATAATACTAGGGGATAGGAACAGATAGCCAGTCCATACCCCCTCACTCCTTCTCACCATTCATTTGGCCACTCTGCTCAGTGGCCCTAGGAAGAGATGTGATTGCAGAAAACAGAGAACTATGAATGTTTCCCCGTCTTTTGTATTTCAAAAACCTAGGTTCTGAAGGATCGAGAAAAGACTTAGGGCATAGATAAAAAGATTTGGGAAAAAACAAGATACGTGAAAGCAAGGCTTCTTCACCTCCATATTAACAAAAGCGGGAGGAAGAGAGAGGAGTCAGGAATGTAGAGAGGCCTCGGATAACCTCATGGGTCTTTGCATATGGCGTGGGTGTGGTGAAGAGAACCCTAGGAATGAATGGGTTGTGGAGATGAGAACAGGAAACCTCTCTGCACCTCAGATGACTTGTTGGGACCTCTAACTGGGGACCAGGTATAATGATGGAAATCTCAGGGGACTAATGAAGTATGAACACTGGTGACCACAGAGAACACTCCCTTAACATCTTGGCAACATGTAAGACTCACAGAACCTACTATGACCCTTATGGGAAAATAAGAAACCCTGAATTGACAAATGATCTTTTCTGGCACTCAGGAAAAATGGGGGCTCAAAACAGAAGTTATTTCTTGTGATACTTCTTGAGATGTGTACCTGCTACTCCAATTTCCTGGGACCCTGGCTTCCTTTGTGTTGTGTGTGGACACCACAGGAAAGTTTATCTGATATAAACCATCTCAGCACGTGCACACACGTGCCCAAACAAGCACACACATGCACACATCTCAGCTACTGCACACTGAGATCAACAGGAATTGAGGAACAGGAATTAACAAGTGTTTAGAATGAAAACAGGTACTACATGAGAATGGGGCAAGTCCCTACGTGGTGCAAAACCTCAGACAGCAGCTCCCAGCAGCTCATTGCGGCTGGGCTCCCATCACCTCACCTTTCCTCAGATCCACTCTTTCCCCCCTTTCCCACACTCTTGACCCCAGGAAAAAAGGCAGCACACAATCAGTACATACTTCATTGGAGACACACAGACTCCACCTGCATTAACTCAGGACACGAGCCACCCCAGCTGGCCTGAGTTCCATTCATCCCTGCAATCCCTCCTTCCCAGCACAGGCCAGTCCAGATGCCATCCCTGGGCAGGAAGCCTGAGGCCAGAGTTGCTGAGCCTCTGGGAAAATCTGGACACTCAGTTTCCCCAAGATAGATTCCATTTCCTCTGAAATGATGCCACGTTCCTAAAAGGGCTTTGTCTCCCTGGAAAGGAATCCACATCTTTAGGAGGGCGCCATATCCTTGGGAAAGACACCGTGGTCCTGAGGGGGCTCTGTGCCCTTGCATAGGTTCCAATCCTTACGAAAGACTCCATGGATACAGGAGGACACCAAGCCCACAAGAAGTTCTCCATGTACCAAGAAGGGCTCAAGGTCCCTGGAAGAGTTCTAAGTCCTTGAAAAAGACTCCATATCCTGAAGAAATACAGCGTGTCTCTTGTCTTTGGGAGGGCTCCATGCCCCCAGGAAGGATTCATATCCTCCCAGGGCCAGGCCCAAAGCCCCTCTCAGCTGGCACAGATGCTGTTGACAGTGGCCCCACCTGGGCCCACAAGACCCAGCTCCTCCTGTTCATTAATGCATAGCTGATAACCACAGCCCCGGGCCCGCCCTCCAGATGGGACCCTGTGGTCAGTCTTGGCACGAGGGGGCAGCAAAAAGCCCACACTTCCGGCAATGAGCATATGCCAAATGCTGTGAATATAGAAGTAGTTGTCCCGGGTCTCCACAAAAGCATAGAGGAGGACGGCGCTGCCGGCAATCAGGCTGCCCGGGCACAGGTAGAAAAGCCAGCGGCGCCACGTTGGTGGGTAGCAGTGCCGGCGGCGGACGCTGCGTACTGTCTGGGGAGAGCAGAGAAATGGGGCTCAGGAACGTGAGACCCTGGCACTCAAACCAGAGCTGGTCACCTCAGGCTTCCTCTGAACCCTGGCTGAAAGGCACCTGCCAAGACTGCGGTGGGCACTGTGGGCAGTAGATGCTGATGACAGAGTCCAAGCCCACCTTACACTGGGGACCTGACCCTCAGGGCCCTGCACCCAAGTCTTGCCAAGAGCCCCCCACAGCCCTCTTCACCCTTACCCAGGCAGTGGCCAAGATTCCCAGGGCGAAGAGACTGGGTCCGAGCAGGTTCCAGAGTCCATGCCGGTCTAGCTGTAGAGCCATGGACAGCAGCATGGCCCCCAGCAAATACAGCACCTAGAGAAAGAGGACTCTCGGGCTGGGCTAGTGCAGGCCATAGCACTCCAGGGGCTGGGCCAGGATGGCAAGAGGCACTTGGAAATGCCCCCAGGGAGAGGTCAGGAGTAGATTTCAATAGACTTGGCTATGGTTGTCCCCCAGGGCCCACTCTGGACTGACCTGCTTGACCACGGGTTGTAAACGAGCCATGGCAATGACAGTAACCCACACAGACATTAAGGAGCCCAGGAAATCACAGAACTGCAGCACATCGTAGTCCATGATGCAGAAAACCACAATGCCTGGCTGGTCACAGGCATGGTAGAACTGGAGGAAGAAAGGGAGGACATTGAGAGAACTAGAGGCAGAGGTCCTGGTCTACAAAACTGGAGGAGGAGGTCACGGGGGTGTGCTGCTGTCAGAAAAGCAGAGGCAGAGGTCACGGGTGAGGAGAACTGGGAAATGCCTGAATGCTCCACTTCTCCTAAGGGGAAGAATGTGGTAGGGAGGCCTGATCTGCTTCATAAGCCATATGTATCTCACAGTCCTGACCCTGGTCCTTCTGGAATGTGCTGTGCAGCCTTCTAGGCCAAGGAGCCCAGATAACACCAGCTGAGGCCAATTCCCTCTCCTCACCATGAGCCCCACCTATAATCCTCAGCCCTGGCCTAACCTCTGTGCCAGCCAACACTGCAAATGTCCCCTACATGTCCAGTTTCCTGATATCTCTGTCTCTAAACAGGGCTTCACTCTCAGGATTTTATCACCCTGTCCCACCCGATGTGGACCAGGAGGTGCACAGTAAGAAAGAACGCAATCCCTAAGGCCATCGAGAGAAGCATGACACTCACAACATGGGGAAGAATATGGAATATGGAGAATCTGCTCCTCTGTGGAGAACACAGTAGAGTGGAACTGGACCGAGCTATACTGGACACCCTAATTAGGGAACCAAGTTCTGCCATTAGTCCCCCTTTGGTCTGTGGTCCCAACCTGTGTCTCTCTGGACAATGCCATGGCTTCTGGAATTCTGTGTTCTCTTAATTGTCAACAGGGTTGTCCAGGGATAATCTGTGCTCTACTTGTCATAGAACCTTTCTGTCACCTTTCTCGGAATTTCTAGGTAGAATTCATGTGATTTCAGTAGTTATTGAGCCAGGCAATAAGCACATGCATAGTAGTTTTAAGAATGTCTTTGGTGCAAAGATGATGAGAACACATATCCCTCTGTGGACTTTCTAGTTACCATGTGCCTTATGAGCCCATCAAAAAAAAAGATGCTAGATAGGACCTCTGGGACAAATAGCTCCAAATTGAGGACAAACATCATAGGGTTGTTCTCACTCCTTTCATCTAATATCAGCCTTGAACCATGTCAGGAAGAATGGGTTGTTATGGTGATGGAAGCAGGGTTAAGAAAATGAGAAAAAAGAAAATAAAAAGGTTATAACTGGGAAAAAAAAAAAAAAGGTTTTGACGTGTATAAACTTATCAAAATCTACTCATTGGAGCTGACTTTCAACCATGTCGAGCAGACATTATGAGATTAAAAAAAGTTTCTTAAGATTCTGTGACTCGATCTTGATCTCTGTTTCAGCATGCTACCCCAGGTCCTCTGGGAACCAGGGCTACTGAGGACATCTTGTGAGAGGATAGACAAGTTGTGTAGTTGCAAGCAGGGTTCGGCTACCTCAGGCTGAATGAAGCTTGAGCAAGAAGATTAAGTATTGTGGCATCCGACGGTGGTTTTTATGTGGCTTAATCATTGACGGAAGGGGTCCTTTGGGCATTGCTTTCAGCCCAAATCATTTTCTTTATCACCTATTAAAAGGCAGCCTTAAGTCACAAGGGCTCTCATCCCAAAACAGAGGTGGCCTTTCAGACCTCAGTAAGAGGTCTCCAGGCCCCTCAGAGGCAGGTCCTTCAGTTGTGGGTACAAGGCAGGAATATATAGCTCAGGAAAGAGGTAGCTGAGCAAGCCCTTCACTCACTGGCAGCAATGGAGTCTCCATAACTTCTGGAAAGAATGGAAATGGGAGAAACCAGTCTCCTATTTGAATGAGAAAGTAGGGGCAAGGTCAGGAAGAATGAGGCAGAAAAGAAATATTATATCATAAACTCATATCACAAGCAATGACACCCAATCTTAATTCAACAGCATCACCTCCCACTTAGGGAAAAGCAAGTGGCAAAGTGAACTAGGTTTGCTGTGAAAACTTGCAGAATTCAGCTCAAATGCAGGGGTGCCCTCTACAGAACTGGAAAACACACCCAAAAGTCAAGTCTCTAGAGACAAAGGGTGAAAAAGAAATTGTTCATATTTCCTTTGACCCTATATTAAAGATTTTATCCAGCCATTCAAATTGAAAAAAATATATAAAGAGAAGGGAGAAGCTAGGATCTTCGAAAAAGAAGATAGAGGCAGTACCTGTAGCTCAGTGGACAAGGCACCAGCCACATACACCAAGGCTGGCAGGTTCAAACCCAGCCCGTGCCTGTAAAACAACAATGACAACTGCAACCAAAAAATAGCTGGGTGTTGTGGCGGGCGCCTGTAGTCTCAGCTACTTGGAAGGCTGAGGCAAGAGAATCGCTTAAGCCCAAGAGTTTGAGGTTGCTGTGATGCCACAGCACTCTACCCAGGGTGATATAGTGAGACTCTGTCTCCAAAAAAAAAAAAAAGAAGAAGATAGAATAAAAAGGAAAATCACTGGGAAACTCTGACTTTCTTTCCTTTAAATTTTAAGCAGTAAGACTTAAATTTGTATGCTTATCTTCTTTCTTTTCCTCCATTTTTGAGATTAAGAATTTTCTTCCTGCAGGAAGAGACTGGCTAGGAATGAGGCTGCAGCAAGTGGGTGTCCTAGACTTCTAAATAGGCTTGTTAGTTTGGGAACATGGTTCCCTCTTAAAATATTATTAAATTGAGAAAATAAGTTCCTGCCAGGAACTTTTCAGAGATTTTTCATGTGGGTCCATATCAGCATAAGAATTAATATTTAAATATGCCTAAGAATTAATATTTTTCAACTCTATGTGCTGATTCATTGGAAGTTAATGTAGTTCCCAAATAAATAGATATTTTGATCTTTTTATATTTTAGTTATAGGATATTGATTGTTCTCTGCCTCTAAGACCAGACATAAGTATTATAAGACACGAAATTATTCAATACCATTTTATGATTTGGATTTTGTTTTAAAGCACTAATTTTACACTTCAGGCTTAACCAAGGACTTGGCTCTACATGCCCAACTTTCAAATATATAAAAGGAAATTTCCAAAAGGTTCTGTGAGACAGACTTATAATAAATCCTTCAATTTCAGATAAGGGAAGATAAATATCAGCAGGAAAAAAGCAAAGCTCAATCACCAAATATTGAAGACATATCTAGAAGAATAATTAATTGAGGGCTGATTATTTTCTAGAAATTTATCTACACTGAAAGAAGAGTAAAGAAAAATGGAGATATTGTCTCTGGAGTGGAGAGATTTTAGAGGAATCATCTCACTAATACTCTATGACTGGTTATTTTCCAAGTATACTAAAAGGTTAAAGAGATTGTTTAAGGTTGTCTACAGGGGGAGAATTAAATTAAAATTGTAGTATGAGGGATTGTTCTACTAAAGATTGTAGGCTAATATTCATACTGGTATTCCTTTTGTCAACAGTAATAAAAAGTGGTAGAAATTATGCAGAAAAATCAGGAAATTTAAGAAAAGGCATTTAGACTACAACCTGGCTTCTATTAATAAAATTCTAATCTAAGCTGATAAATTCCTCTGATTAGGGCATTATTTATGAAATAATTTGGGAAAATTATGCTAAATTAGTTTGGGGGGGGATTTTACATTTTTATAACTATATAATTCATCTAATGCGCCAAAATGGGGCATCCAGGCACCACAGACTGTAAAACTGTAAATGCAAACATATTTACTGCACACAAAGTCTAGGATATTTGCACGCACGAGATAATGGAACTCATTGTTGCTGTCTTATTTTCTTTTCTCTGCTTCCATTTTCTCTGGCAGTAGTTATGGGGTTTTGCGAAGGGACCCTGAGAATCACTTGTGATGGTCTGAGAAATAGCAGGAGTAATGAGAAGGTAGGCTCCTAGCCAGGATGGCAGAAATCAACCTGGTTGGCTGCACAGCCCTAGGATGTCGGCTCTGTCTGGGTCTTTTGGGATCTGAGCCCAAGGACTTGAGTATCCCTGTGAAGGATGTGTGGCTTGAACTTTACAGGTTAGAGCTGTATACCTGAAATGTTTGATATAGTTCCCCTGGTGTTTTTTTATAATTGGTTTGTTTACATTTTCTTATCTCTTCATTGGTGCTTATTTATATTTTAAGAATTTGGGGAGAGCTAATAAACTGAGGTCATGTGTTTCTGAACATAATCTAGGATTTATAAGAAACTGAAGTCAGGGCTCAGCACCCGTAACACAGTGGTTGTGGTGCCGGCCACATGCACCAAGGCTGGCGGGGCCGAACACAGCCCAGGTCAGCTAAATAACAATGACAACTGCAACAAAAAAATAGTGGGCATTGTGGAGGGCGCCTGTAGTCCCAGCTACTTGGGAGGCTAAGGCAAGAGAATTGCTTAAGCCCAAGAGTTTGAGGTTGCTGTGAGCTGTGATGTTACTGCACTCTACAGAGGGTGACATAGTGAGACTCTGTCTCAAAGAAAAAGAAACTGAAGTCAGATTAGAGATTTATCAATGCATGCTCACTACCCTGACACAAAAGGAGCAATATAGGTTAGTGACAACCAGCCTGAGGGAGAATCTTGGTTCACCAAGATTGTACAGTAGAATAGTCATCTTCTACTTAGGCCAGTGGTTCTCAAACTGTGGGTCATGACCCCTTTTTAACAATGAAAATACACTGCAGCATTAGGAAGGTTGAGAACCACTGACTTAGGCCAAGTATTCCCCTCATGCACCAAGAGATAATAATAATAGCATCTACTATTATCATAGTGCTATTATGAGGATTAAATTAGCAGCATCTGACACACAGCACACATTTGGTAGATGTCATTTTCCTATTATCATTACCTGAATCATTTGGCTATATACAAAATCAAGTGCTAAGTTTCTAGCTTTTTTTTTTTTAATATATTTTACATTTGTAAACTCCTGAATTAAAAATCTGCTATCTGCTCCTATGTCCTGGATAGGAATAGATGTGCTACTCCCAGGTATAGACTGTCCTAGATTATTTGGAGACAAGCATGATAACTGTCATCTTCTGTCTTGGTGCTGACAACTATGATATGGCCAATGAGTCTATAAGTGGACCCTGCTGCAGAATGAAGTAAGTCTTAGAAAAGGCTGGCAAAGGAGGGACCACAGGGAAAACTGTGGGGAAAACTGGAAGACTAGTAGCTCTGGGTTTTGGCCAGTGTGGAGAAAGAGCAGGAGTTAGAGCAGGACTTAAGGCAACACCTCAAAGGCAGGAGCTTTTCCCTGTTCTTTGGCATATTGCCTTACTTAAGAAAGTGGAAGCTCTTTATGTGGTACCAGGCACTTGAGACTCTCCCAGTGTTCCCACTAAGGGAAAGGGCTTTTTTTCTTTCAGATTGCTGTGCCATGATATACAAATAATAAAGCATCACCTAGCCTTGAGCACTCTGGAGCCATGTCAAGTGCAGAGAATGAATATGCTCTCCCCACATGCTCCAGGCTCCTAACACACTCGGGTGCTCTTACTCACTGTGATTCACATTAGATCTACATGTAGTCAAGAGTGGGCTGGTGGAACAGCTGTTGCTAGAGGATTTGGTGAGCCACAGTATAAAGGGCATCTGGCAATATGAAAGCAAAAGTGTCTAATATAAAAATAGAATGACGCCTTGTCACAGAAGACCTAAAAAGGAGCCAGTCAAGCAAAACTGGGATATGCTTTTCTCACCCAGCTTAAAGGTCCTCTCCTTGCAGCATGGTTATAGCCTACTCTTCCTCCCCTGTAGATGAACCTCCAGGAGCACTCGTGACCCTAAGTTTCAGCACATTTGCCCTGCGCTTTCTCGGTAAGTAGGGTTTTTGTAATTTGGATGTATGAATGATCTGGTAATACTGGATACCATGTCTTGGTTTCTTGGTATACCATTGTGGCCAAGGCCTAAGGACAGTCTGAATCCATCTAAGAGTTTTGGTGTGCTCACAGGCAGACACTGTACATCACAAAATGCTGAGAATACAGAGATAAGATGAAAAGACCCCTTGCACCATGGCATCTCAAGGGGGAAAAATGTCTACTTTGGGGTTAAGTCACAGTAGGAGACTCACTTCTCTACCTTTCCTTATAATATCTGTGCTGATTGTGGAGGAGTGAGATAATACAGGGAAGGGATTGTGAAAGTTCTATAATAGGAATAGAGATTTAAAATTAATCTTCACAAAATGTACTCCTTCACAAATGTACTCCTTCGAGCTAGGATTTTATATCATACTGCCACTTCACATGATGCCTCAGGACACAGTTGAGTCCAAAAAGTTTCTCAGGACTCTGAGAATCACAATGTCCTATAAATTGCCCATTATCAAGAACCTACCACCCCCCATCTTCCAAAGGTTCCCATGAGAAATCAAGGGACCATGGTGATTGACTGGGGAAGACACCATTTCATAGGATAGGAATAAATATGCTAAAGGGCAGGCATGGTGGCTCACGCCGATAATCCTAGCACTCTGGGAGGTGAAGGTGGGTGAACAGCTTGAACCCACAACTTCGAGACCAGCCTGATAGACCCCGTCGCTACTAAAAATAGAAAAATTGAGGCAAGAAGATCCCTTGAGCCCAGGAGTTGCTGTGAGCTATGACACCATGGCACTCTACCCAGGGCAACAGCTTCAGACTCTTGAGTCAATAAAAAAAAAAAAATGCTAAAGATGTGAAAATCCCCAGTGCAATGAGGAACATGAGCTCAGAATAGCTACCCTCAAGTCATGGAAGAAAGTAATGAATAGGGTGGGCATAGTGGCTCATGCCTATAATCGTAGCACTCTGGGAGGCCGAGGTGGTAGACTGCCTGAGCTCATGGGTTCAAGACGGGTGGTGCCTGTGGCTCAGTTGGTAAGGCGTCGGCCCCATATACCGAGGGTGACGGGTTCAAACCCGGCCCCGACCAAACTGCAACCAAAAAATAGCCGGGCTTTGTGGCGGGCGCCCGTAGTCCCAGCTACTTGGGAGGCTGAGGCAAGAGAATCGTTTAAGCCCAGGAGTTGGAGGTTGCTGTGAGCTGTGTGAGGCCACGGCACTCTACCGAGGGCCATAAAGTGAGACTCTGTCTCTACAAAAAAAAAAAAGATCAGCCTGAGCAACAGTTAGACCCATCTCTAAAAATAGCTGGCTGGGTGCCTGTGGTTCCAGCTATTCCGGAGGCTGAGGCAAGAGAATCATTTGAGCCCAAGAGTTTGAGTTTGTTGTGTACTATGATGCCACGGTACTCTACTAAGGGTGACAAAGTGAAACTCTGTCTCAAAAAAAGTAATGAAAATGAACACATCCCATGCAGAGAGGTGGGTCAAAGTGCACATTTCCTGCACCAATACAGAGAACATGGTGAAGGTATGGACACAATTCCATATCATAGGACAGTTTCTCAGCCAGCATGTTGAGTAAAGACCCCCTCAACAGGGTGGACAGAGTGTGGGGCAGCTGGGGACCCACACTTAGTAAGTTGCAAACAGCTGTATTCATTTACCCCAATTCATTTACCCCCTTTTGTAAGGCATTTACCCCAATGCCTTACAAAAAATACCATTTTCCATGGGGAGCGCTGCTGCAGGAGACATCCCTAAACCCGTAGAGAACATGGTGGAAATGTAGATTCTTACCCACCACGGCAGACAAGGACACAGGGAAGACAGAGGCGCCACCACATACCGTGGAGAAGAACATGGTGAAGGTGTAGACAGCAGCTTCCAGCACATACCGGCTCCGAATGGCCAAGACCACGGGTGGCAAAAACATGAGGTTGCTCAGGCAGAGCAGGAGTGTGGACAGCAGCTGGAATCCGTAGGAGAGCGCATCCTCACTGTCGGTACAGCCCCAGCCCCGCCACCCTGCGTGCGAGTAACGGGGTCAGAGCACTCAGGGTGGAAGAGGACACAGGCAGCCGCGGGTGCAGCAGCCACTTCTGCCCTAGCCTCTTGCCAAGCCCAATGCCACTGGTAGCACCCTGGCTTTGCCCTCCCATCCTCTCCAAACCCATCGCCAACTCAGGTTGGCCCTCCCACCCACTCCCGCCTGCCCTGAGGCCCAGCATGTCAGCCCCCAGAAGGCAGGAAGCCCACACGGCCCACTCCCACCCCAGCCGGCTCACCAGCCTTGCACTCGCAGGCCGCGTACAGGTAGTTGTGCGTGCGCAGCAGCTTGCACTGGCCATAGGGCCCGCAGTCATCCACGCATGGCGAGAGGAAGGTGCGCAGCCGCACCTCAGCAGTGGCGTTTCGGCACCGCACGAACCTGCCCACACACTCGCAGTCACCTGGGGTCCCAGGCCGCCTCCTCCCTCACTCCGCCCTGCCCCGCTCTGCTCACCGAGGCCCCACCCCGCACAGGGAGCGCAGGGCCAGGAACCAGGTCCCGGTTTGCGGGAATGGGATTCGCAGCCTGGCTGCTCTGGAGGTGGCACTGACAGAAAGGAGGAAGCCGGCCAGGGACTCTGAAGGGAGAAAGGACACAGAGGCAAAGGTGGGGTCGGTGGAGGGTCGGGACCCAAGACCCTCACCCACCTCCCCCCACTTGCAGCCTCCTCTCCTCCCTCATTTCTCACCCACCTTTGGAACAGGTCACTGCTGCATCCCCCAGGCTCAAGGGCACCTCGTGAGTCAAGCATCCGAACACTGTCACATTTTCCTGGTGCACAGAGCTCTAGGAAGGGCAGGTATGAAGGTGAGGCTGTCATACCCTCCAGTTCCAACCACCACCCCAGTCTCCTACACCGGTTAACCCACACCTTCAGTGGACAGCCCATTCCTCCAGGCCTCTCCATGCCAAATCTGCTTTCTCACCTCCAGCCTTAGAAGAGAAAAACTGGAAAACACCAGATCCTCCACAGCAGAAATCTTTCAAAGACTGATGAGAAGGCAAAGAGCAATTCTGTTTTTTTGTTGTTGTTTTTTTGTTGTTGTTGTTTTTTAGGACACATTAAAATTTGCTTTAATACTTCTTTGGGGGGAAAAAAACCACACTTGTAGTGAATGAACAAGAAACATTTTTATGCTATTATTTTTATCTACCATGCCATGAATTCATAGGGGAAGAGGTTCCAGCAGCTCAGGGAGGCACCTTGCCATTGAATGTGACAAAGTGTTGACTGACTTTTGAATTCGTGGGAAATAGGTCCCAGCACCTTGTATCACTGTTACATGGGGTCTATTGGTTATCCTGTGTGCTATGCTGTACACATATTATGCCATGAGCTCATGGGGAATAAATAGGTTCTTGCACCTAAAAGCATGGGTCCACTGGTACTCCTGTGTGCTATGTTATATGCTTATTATGCCATGAATTCATAGGGAATGGGTTCCAGGAGCTCAGGCTCCTTTCCGTTAGTTCTCACAAAGTGGGCTTCTCTGGGTGGCGCAGGCTGGCGCTTCAGTTGAACCCAGGTACCTTTCTCTTTGGCTTCCTTCTTTTTCTGATCATTTTCCTTCACACGTTTCAGGAAGCTATCTCGGCTCTTATTGTGCTTAATATGCTCAATACGAACATTAATCCTCTTCGCGAGGATCTTGCCCTTAACTTGTTTGTTTACAACAATGCCAACAGCATGCTGGGTAACACTATAGACTCTTCCAGTTTTGCCATGGTCACATTTGTGTGGCATGCCTTTTTGAACAGTACCCATTCCCTTGATGTCTACAATATCACCTTTCTTGTAGATTCGCATATATGTGGCCAAAGGAACAACTCCATGTTTTCTAAAAGGCCTAGAGAACATGTACCGGGTGCCTCTCCTCTTTCCCTTTGTGTTTGTCATTTTGGTGAATTACTGGAAGATGGCGTCTCCGGCCGAAAGCCAAAGAGCAATTTTGAATCTTTTCTTTGGGCAGAATTGTTTCAGTTCTGTCCAAGCAAGAAAGAACACTCTTCCTCAGTCCTATCTGGCTTACTGGGAGGAGAGGTGGGGACCAGGTAGGAGGTTGTTGCTGGATTTAGAAACAAGTTATGGAAAAAAGTAATTGTCAGGTTTCCCATCATCTTCACCTGGACTGAAGAAGTGTAAAGAAATTTGCTCCTCCTTAGCTGAAATGATCCTAGATACAGAACTGTGGTAACAGAATGCCCAAGAGATTAAATGTAGCAACCTGGCCAGGATTAAAAGAAACCAGATACCATCAGCAAGAGTAAATGTAAGGGGCTGTCTACAAAAATAAAGGTAACATGGGTGGCCCTGTGGCTCAGTGAGTGGGACACCAGCCCCATATACCAAGGGTGGTGGGTTCAAACCCGGCCCAGCCAAACTGCAACAAAAAAATAGCCAGGCGTGAGGCTGGTGCCTGTAGTCCCAGCTTCTCTGGAGGCTGAGGCAAGGGAATCACCTAAGCCCAAGAGCTGGAGGTTGCTGTGAGGTGTGACACCACTCAATCTATCAAGGGCAACAAAGTGAGACTCTGTCTCAAAATAAATAAATAGGGCGGCGCCTGTGGCTCAAGGAGTAGGGCGCCAGCCCCATATACTGGAGGTAGTGGGTTCAAACCCAGCCCTGGCCAAAAAAAAAAAAGAAAAACTGCAAACAATCAAAATAAATAAATAAATTAATTAATTAAAGGTAACAGGATGCCTTAAGCTCACCTCATTCAAGAAGGATTTGAGGCACCTTATTAAATACAGAAAACAGGATAAAATTAATAATGCATGAGGGAGACCTAATCAGGATAAGAAAATAAAGTCTTCCCTAATGTGGGCCATATATTTGATACTGACTTCTAAGCATTCAAAGCAAAGGGGGAAGATTTGTGGGTGCATGAGATAAAGTTAATCAGGGCCTCTGGAGAATCACAGTATCTAAAAGGGAAGTTCTCAGTTCAAGAGAGCACTGTGAGTTGTCATGCATCCATGCATCCTGTTCTCAACCACAGGAGTTCACACAACCTGCTTATAACTCCCTCAGTGCCAAACCCAGGGCAAGGTGCCAAAGTATTATTCAGTGAAAGTCATTCGCAGAGGTCCTCAAACTTTTTAAACAGGAGGCCAGTTCACTGTCCCTCAGACCGTTGGAGGGCTGGACTATAGTTTAAAAAAAAAAAACCTATGGATAAATTCCTGTGCACACTGCACATATCTTATTTTGAAGTAAAAAAACAAAACGGGAACAAATACAATCACACGGTCTCATGTGGCCCGCGGGCCGCAGTTTGAGGACCCCTAGACTCTAGAGGGAAGCCAAAGAAAAAAATGTCCTCTAGGTATGCAGTTCTGATCCAAGGATAAAAATCAAAATATTGGGGGGAAAAGATCAGAGGAGGTTGCCAATACATGAATAAATAGAAAGGTGTGTGGCAGGTGTCACAGCACACAGGTGGGATGTAAACAGATGCTCATTAATGAGAACAGACAAGAATGCTGAGAGGTAAAGAGTGAGGGGCTGCAGGGGGGTGGGCCTCTATTCTCAAAGTACTGAGGAAGGAAGAATATGGGTGAGGTTTTCCTCTAATTTGGGGTCTACGATTTCAAAACCAAATCAAGACCTCACTATCATTGCCCAAAGGTACAGTAATAGACACAAAATACATACCGTCTTAGCCAGAACAAAGAAAGAATTTGAGTACAGAAATAAGGAACATCTTCGGATTGAAGATCCAGCTCTGTCCTGACTAGCAGAACCACTAGAAAGTTTGAGCCATGTTCAAACTTTCTGTCAGGCCTGAGGTTGGTTGATGGGAAAGTGGTCTTAAGCAAACATAGATTGCTATGTTTGCTAAAGACAACATGTTTGAGATGTCCAAACATAGACTGCATGGCCTCAGGAGGTTGCAAACTCCCCATCACAGGACATATTCAAGAACAAGTGGATAACTACTATAGAGGAAGGCCATTAGTAAGTGGTAGGTAAACCTATAAAATTGGGAAAACTCAGACTACCCTGAGTTGACCCAGCCCATTCGTAGCAAAGTCAATATTCAGAGCATATCTGTTGACCAGAAATGGGCTAAGACATGGCCACTAAGATATGGTCAGGATGGGTGTGAGTAACCTGGACAGGCTTCCTGAAGAGGTAAGATCCCCCACACCCCAGACACCTTCCCCTCTGAGCTCTCCCACGGCGCAACCTCCCACTCTCCATAAAGAGTACCGCGTTGAGCTGGAGCTCCAAGCTGAGGACGCCTCCACTGTCCAGCACTGGCAACAGCCTCAGGGCAAACACAGCTGGGCGCTCAGGGGGAAGGACCACACTGGGGCCAAAGAAGATATAGAAGTGGACGGAGAAGGTGTCCAGCTCGTTGCGCAGAGTCGGCCGCACTGGCCAGCAGTGCTCAGGTGGGGATGTGGCCCCAAGCCCTTCCACAGAAGTTCCAAGAGATGGTGGCTCTGGGGGCAATGGCTGGTTGCCCAATGATTGGGGCATGTTCATGGCAGCTCCGGGGACTAGGGCACGGGACAGGCTGGGCTGCGGGCACTCTGTGAGCAGAAGAAACCAGAGCTGAGGTTTATGGCCCTCAGAGCCCTGATTGGACTTACAACCCAGATTTGAGCTGGACAAATTTTAGCAAAGGGCAAAGAAGGGTAAGAACTAGAATCCAATGTCATGGCTCGGCGCCTATAGTTCAAGTAGCTAAGGTGCCGGCCACATACACCAGAGTAGCAGGTTCAAATCCAGCCCTGGCCTGCCAAATAACAATGACAAGTACAACCAAAAAATAGCCAGGCTTTGTGGTGGGCACCTGTAGTCCCAGCTACTTGGGAGGGTGAGGCAAGAGAATTGCTTAAGCCCAAGATTTTGAGGTTGCCGTGAGCTGTGATGCCACAGCACTCTACCCAGGGCAACAGCTTGAGGCTGTGTCTCAAAAAAAAGAAGAAAAAGAATCCAATGTCACTTGGCAGTATGGGGCATCCAGAGTCATGGGTTTCCAAATGGTGACAGCTAATGTTAGGTCACATTGGAAGGAATCAAGGTCATCTATCCTCCCCAAGGGCAGCAAAGACATTGTTGAAAGGGTTAACTAAGTGCTGTCTTACTGCTTTGCACTGGTTTTGGCAAGGACAGTATTCCAGAGATCCTGGCTGTCCCTGTTACCCCAGGAAACTGAAAGTAAGATTATATCAAGGAAAGTAATGAGGTCCTTTAGTTGTCTCCAGTCAGGTACCAAAAAATTATCTGAAGGCCTTCCCAGGACTTTCAGCTCCAGGTGGAAGGGCTTCAGGGAGTGTGAAGGAGCCTGGGTGCAGTAGGGGAGCTTGTAGGGATATGGTGGGAAGTCACTAAACACAGCCACCTGAGTCACTTCCCAGCCATGGTGTCTGCACGGCCTAGGTGGCTGGGGCAGAGGTGGGGGTTCTGACCTTGCAACCGCACACACAGCTGGAAGCGGATGGTCCTGCCAGAGCCCCGGCCTGGTGTTTCCACACGCACGTAGACCCAGTGCCCCCAGGGGGGCAATGCCAGCTCCAGCTGGCATACTGAGGCACTTCCACAGGCCACAGAGCTTGAGTTGTGCAGGGGTGGGGCCTTGGGACGTAGGCGCAGTGTCAGGGGACAGGCAGACACCCCACAGCCCCCCACACACACCAGCTGTGCTGAAACCCTGTAAGTGAAGCTGGGCACGAACACTCTGGGCAGAGGAGAGGTTGAGGGTAAGAAGGACAAACAGAGAGGGGAAAGGAACATCAGAATGAGGGAAATGCTGGGAATAAAGGGGCATGGAGAGGGTAGAAGTCACAGGGATACCACAAGCCTTTTCTGGTCTTCCCATTTGTGCTAGGGTAGGGGGCTGGGATCTCACCCACCCTGGGAGCTCTGGGTCCAGCTTGGCCAGAGGGAGCGCAGGACCAGGCAGGTAGGCTGAGAAGCCAAGAGAAGGAAGAGGGAAAGGGCCAGATTTGGGGAGTAGCTGACTTACTTGTACAGGGCTGAGCGATTGTGGGGGGAAAGGGTTTGCTCTGAGGGACGGCCAGGAACCAGCACCGCCACATCCAGCAAGCGCCGGACAATCAGCTGCGGCTGAAGGAGGTACTGACACTCATCCTGGAGACCCTGAGACAAAAACAGGAGTGCCGGGAGGAGGAGAGACAGAAGAGGTGCTACTAAACCAAGGCAAACAGAACCTGCTGGACGGGCCAGTGAGGAGCCCCCGCTGGCCTCCTGCTCTGATCAAGGTCCCTCTAAGCTCTGGGTCCTTCCTGCCTGAGCAGTTGTTTCTAATCACCTCTGTGCTATCTCAATCTGCAGTGTTTGCTGGGGTCCTCAAACCCAGGCCACCCTGACTATAGGCCTCACCCCCCCTTCTCCCAGTCTAATGCCTTCTGAGCATTCCTGGCCAGCCCCACAGACCAGCCCATTCCCCCACTAGGGCCTCAGGAGTTCAGAACACTGGCTCTTTTGGGGGGGAGGGGTAGGGTGGGTAGTGAAAAGCTCCTTCAAGGACTCTAGTCCAACCCCCTCCACCACCACTACCACCAATCAGACCCTTTCATTCCCTTTATCCCTTACCCTGAACCCTCCCAAGTGTCCAGCCTCTGCTTTCTCTGCTTTAACACCCCCACCACCTCCAGATGATCAGCAGTTTGAGAACAGGAACATTGTCTTATTTTATTTTTGTTCCTTCACACACAGGGCCTAACAGAGAGTGCACACCTCACAGATGGATGTTTGCTGCATAAATGAAGTAATAAACAAATCGGCCCAGCTGAGGGCAACTCTGACTTGGATGAATCCACCGCCCAACATTTTTGACTCCCCTCCCCCTGCGCTGCCCTCAGAAGACCCACAGAGAGTCTGCTCCATCAGCCTCAGACTGTGTTCCTTCTCTTCCTGGAGGAGAATGATGACATCTCCTCCACTGTCTCCTCTCCTGGATAAACTCTAGCCCCTTCTCTACTCTGCTGACCCCACCCCTAGCCCACATAGCCTCATCATGCCTCAGTGAGCACATGTGCTATGGTTTCACCCCCAAAGCATTTGCAGCTATAAAACCCCTACAAACCTAACAGCTCAGAGGAGCCAGGGCTCCGAATTAGGCTTCTCTGACCTTCTGGTTTTATGCTGGCCCAATAAACCAGAAGACACTATTCACTTATGTGGTTATTCCATAGGACATACTCCAAACTCTGTTCTGGGACAAATTCCAGGCTCTGACATCCCACTGAGCTCCAAGGCAACCAATGCACTGACTTCCAGCAAGCTTCACAAGGTTAGAAGGAGGTCTGTGTCTTTTGGGTCATTGTATCCCCAGTGCCTAGCACACCACCTGGTTCATACTAGGTGCTAAAATAGCTGTTGAGCTAAAGAAGGGTGTCAAAAAGAGGGCTCCTTTGGAGAGCACCTGAACCAACCTAGTTGCATAGAAACGTTCATCTCTGATATCCAAAGCAGGTGTCCCTCATCTTTGGTGTCCAACCCTAAGGACCAGAAATACCTTCACAAGTCATGTCACCTCCTAAGACAGGAATTATCACAAGAATCTTGTAGTGAATGATTCCCAAGAATGGGGGCTCAAACTCAGGAGGTGGCCCATTACCGGCTAGACAGCCCAGGGGAAGAAATACTTTGCTCCAAGTCTTACCTGTGGTTGATTTGGAACAGTGGACATGGCCAATCTGGTCAAGATGTGCTTCTTCCTCAAACTGCATAATGTGCACATCCAGCCTCCGCCCCCCACACACACTTTATGCAAAGGGAGTATTTATCAATGGATGTCAGGGCAGAACAGGGACCTTCACCCTGGAATGGGGCCAGAGGAAGGGCACCAGAAGTCAAATCATCAAGAGCTGCCAAGGCAGAAACCAAGTGAAAGAGTCCAAACTTAAACAGGGTAACCCAACATCAGCCACCACAGAAGGAACAGGGACAAATCAAGGAAGCTCAAGAAACCAGGAGAAGAAAAGGTGTGAAGTGGATGGGATTTAGGCTGAAAGATCCTGGAGCGGAAGGAAAGGTATATGGATTCCTAGAATGTCCTCTGGATTTCTTTAGAAAGGCTCTGGGTGGGGCCTACTGACTGAAGATGCAAGAGTCTCTGTGGGAATAATCCAGTACCCAGCAGAGCCCCTGCCCAGTCAGCACCGATCGACATGGCAGTAAATGAGTGCTGGACAGACTGCAGAGAGACCAGTTAGGAAGCTGCTGTCATGCCCCAGGAGAAAACTGGGGGAGGTGTTCTGAGAGAGAAATGGAAAGAAGTAGATGCTTTCAGGGCACACTTTAGAAGTCAAATCAGTTAAGATTTTCTCTTCATGAACTGGTTGTGAGAAAATAAGGGAAAAAGAGAAGGCATGGATGGCACCTAAATTTTGGGCTTCTGCAATTGGTAGATGACAGTGTCTCTCACTGAAAAGATGACAATGAGAGGAAGAAGAGGCTCAGACTGGGAAGAGTAAATTGGGAATTAAAGAGTTTTTACCTTTAGCTTCATTTTGGTTGGTATATACTAAATTTGAGACATTACTTAGACATCCAATTAGAAATATCAAGTAGGCAGTTGGATATAAAGTCTGGGATTCAAATAAATTAGGACTGGCTGAATCCTCATAGAAGGTGTGAACTTATAAATGCCATTTTAAACTATTGTGCTGGAGACCACAAGCAAGAGAATCCAAAAATACAGAAGAATTTTCCCCAGGACAGAGCCTTGGGTCATGGCAAGTACAGATGGAGCAGAGGAGAAGCCAGGAAAGGACACAGGAGTGAGAAGTGGGAGGAAGGAAAACCAGGACAGTTCTATAAAGTCACAGAGACCAAGAGGAGAAATTTCCTTCAAGAAGGAAATAAAAGTAACTTGTTAAAAAGCTAGTAATTAACTCTGGGGAAGGCAACGAGGGACTGGAAGGAACAGGGAAGAGGAAGACTTACTTTCCACTGTGTGCCTTTTATACTTTGCAAATGTGGTACCAGCTGCATATATTACCTATTTGAAATATAAATAAAATAATTTAGAAAGAAGAAGAAAAGCAGAAGCAGCACTCACTATCAGCAGATTTTGACCACCTCAGTCGAGATATTGAGTCACGCTTGGTCCCTAGTTGGGGGCTCAACAGAATCCTTTCTTCTGTACAATTTGCTTCTTTGCTTTCCTTGCAGTTGTTTTTATTATTTTACCTATTTTTATATACTTTCAAATCTGAGACCTGGGAAGAGGAAGCTTTGAGTAGAATCTATCCTCTGATGTCTGGCAGAACTTTCCCCTTATGAGCCATCTGGGTGCCAAATGGTAACCACAACCGAAAGGACTGCCCCTCAGGGCAGACTGGCAGCTGGGCACTTCAGAATGAACACATGTTTTAAGACAGAAAGACAAAGAGATGGAGGCATGGGGGCAAGACAGAAGTGGTTGATGGAACCAAGGGGACAAGGAAAGAAGACACGAGGTCATTCTGTGACACTTTGAGTTTGAGAAGGCAGCAAAAGGGCAATAAAAATTTGCCAAACCCCTACCCCATGCCAAGCTAGATGCTCAGTGCTAGGAATATGTCATGAGTAATACAAACACAGCGTCTAGCAGAAGTGCAGGAATACAGCTCAGGAAAGTGGCCTGAACCAAATAAGTCATTTCCCTTCTACAACCTTTCAAAGCTTCCTATCCCTCTCAGGATAGAGTTCAAACTTCTCGGTCTTTCTGGCCTCCATTCACTCCCCCACCTCCCTCAGCCACCCCAACACCTGGCCCACACTGAAACACTTCAGTTCACCCCTCTAAATTTTGGCCCATGCTACTTCCACCACCTGGAATCCCTTTCCCTGCCTTCTCAACCTTAGGCCCCACTTCCTAACCGTATCCTAACACCACATCCACCATGCTAGAAAGCTGAGTTAGCCATCTCTTCTTTATCCGCTTAAGATATCTGTATCTCCCTAACACACATCTTAGTTATCTCTGTGCCTCCAGAACCCAGCCCAAGGTCTGACACAAAGCAGGTACAAAAGAACTAAGGGCTAAAGGGAGATCTAGGCTCATTCCCAAAGTTGAGAACAGCCCTAGAAAGAGCACTGCCTTCCTATCGCTGGCACTCTTTAGTCCCCACCAAAGGATATCCTTGAACCTACATAACTTCCTGTGTTTGCCAAGCCTCATAGGAAGTCATAACCATGGTGCAAAGAAGAAACAAGTTGAGAAGATGGAAGAATACTCTGGACAATGAAACCCAAAGGCTGAGTCTGGGAAATTAACCAGGGTCTGCTGAACTTAAGAATTTTTATAGGCCCATATAAGATTCCAGAAATTAATCAAATTCTTAGAGGGACAGATACAAAATCCTTGCCCCGCCAACCTCTAGAATAGGCCTAACTGAAGAGCTACATCTCTTATAGTGTCCAGATGGTCACTCATGGGAAGGTGGGCTGCTTCTCTCTTATCTCACCTGGTCCCTGGGGAGCTCTGCTGGCAAATGTTCTGGTTTCAGCACCAGGTCCCCCAGTTCCCACTTGCTGTATCTATATGCAAATGGACATGTCAGTCCTCCTTCTTTTCTTACTGCCTAGCTCCCTTTGATCTAGGCACTTTGAATCACCTTTAGGTTTTGAGCAATGTTTCTCTGTATCGCTACCCTTGATTCCCCCATTGTCCCATTCTGGCATCCATGAGCAACGCTAACCACTCCCAGTTAGGCCTCAGCTCCCATAAACCCAGCCCAGGCCTAGGACCCAGGTTCTTCCTTCTCAGCCAGAAAGGTTTGTGGATAAGTAGAGCAGGACTTCAGGAGGATTTTCCCTGGGGACAGGCTCATTGGAATTTGGCTAAAAACCTTAGAAGACATTCCTTCTAATAGAAAACCCTTAGTTCTGATGAGAGTCAAGGCATACCTAGAACCCAAAGCCTTTTCCAGGTGAACTCCCAACATGCTCTCATCCACAGGGTTCTTAAGGGAGTTCTCTTATAAATTACTCGCAGGAAAACAGCCCTATCACTGAGGCCTAGAGATGCTACCTCAGCCAGCAGCACTGGGCATGTGTCCTTGTGCATGTCTCCATGCATTCAAAGGCACTTATTAACACCTGCTCTGAACGCTGGGCCACAGCAGAAGAGGGGAGCATGACGCAGTTATGGAGTCCCTTTCCTCAAGGAAGTCAGCCTGGAGATATAACTGAGTCAAATCTATACTTGATTGGGAATTGCTACCCCTCTCGATTCTCAATGATCAAACCCCACTAGCTTTCTTTTTCTACGATTTCCTGCACTTTCAGTTCCTACTGTGCTCATGCTTGGTCCTTTACCCTTACCACAGGCACCCCAGACACATGGTCATTCCACTCTGACAATGGCCAGCTCCTTATACTCTGCCACTCCTCCAGTGACCAGGAGCAGGAAACCTATAGATACCCTCACTACAAAGAGGAAGTCTGGCCTAATACACAAGAGTGGCAGGACATACTGTAGCATTTTCTTCCCCTCCAAACCAGAGAAGCATTCTGACCTTTGAACTTGCCCTTCAGATTTTAAAACCTCTGCTCTGCAAAATCAGTGCCTGGGTGGCTGATATTTAAAGGAAAGGGAGGCAACAGTCAGGATGAACACCAGCTGTCCAAAGCCTCCTTATAACAGGAAAAGGCTTCTCTTACAGTTTTCCGCAGTGTGTGGGAAGCTGCCTGAAATTATGATGGAAGAGTTATGCATTCTCCCAGATGGACTAAAGACTAGACTGTGGCCTAAGAGAGTCTTCAGAGAGATCATCAATCATGATGTAGAATAAGACCAGTCCTGGGTTTGTGCAACAGATTTGCTCAGTCCATAGTTAGCTTCTGACCACCCTGGTTAGCCCTTCCTTCCGATAGGAAGAGAAACCACTACCCAGTGCCAGAGCCTCTGATTGTAGACTTTCAACATTCCCTTCAGCTTACCTGGGCCCACTATGTCCTCCTCAGGTTCAGTGACCTTCTGGCCTCTAGCCATGTCCCACCCCAGCCACCCCTGTGCTGTTGCCTTTCCTGGCACAAAGCTGGTATGCCAGGGAGCCTGTGGAGGGAATTCAGTAGAGATGGGAGGGAATCTCTGGCCCCTCCTGCCTTGGACAGCATCAACCCACCTTGACAGAGATGTGGCCATGGGCCTGGGGAAGGTGGGCAGCCAAGAACCAGTCCCCAGGTAAGGGGCTGCTGACGTTAAAGATGCCTGAGGTGCGGTTGGGCAGTGTCCAGCTGAGGGTCAGTGAGAAAACCCCAGGCACAGCTGTGTCCCCTGGGAAGTGTGTGTGCAGGGGATTGATGACAGGGGGTGCCCCGGACCGGAAATACCTGGGGGACCAGAATTAGGAGAGTAAGAAAGCAGGCAGTGGGGTAGGAGGCAGGAAATGGGAAAAAGAAAGGAGAACTGTCACTCATCACCAGTTAAACAAGTGGATTCCCTATACTGACACATACAACAAAGTGGTTCCAGGTCAGGGGTCAGTCCATAAGGGGTGAGAGGTCAGCTCAGGAACTCACAGTCATACAGTAGTTAGGAAGTAGTCAGGTGACGGAGGTCATGGCTCTTACTCAGTCACACTTAAAGCTGGACAGGGTTGGGGTCAGGGTTAGAAGGTCAGTTCAGATACTCACGAAGTCACACTTTAGTTTGGAAAGGAGTCTGGGGTTGGAAGTGGGGGTCAGAAGGTAAACTCAGGCACTCACACAGTCACACTTTGGTCTGGGCAGTGGTCCCCAAAGGTTCCCCCCTGCTCCTTGAAGATGATGAGATTCCAAACAGCCAGGAACGTGTCCTCAGGAACATGGAAGTGGAAGAGCTCGGTGCTGGCAAAGGAGCGGAAAGGATTCAGCTTGCGGGGTGAGCAGGTGGAGTAATCGGTCAGGAAAAGGCCTCCTGGGAAGCAGGAGAAAGAGAAAGGAGCAGGGCAGGACAGAGGGCATTTCCATTGAGCAATAGGCATGCCAGTCACCAATAGCACCAACTCAACAAATGTTCTCTGAGCCAGGAGCTGGATCTTGTGCTGTCCTGGCCATCATCTGGCTTAATCTTTACAGTGATATTCTAAAAAAAACATAATAACCTCTTTTTACAGATAAGAAAACTGAGGCTCAAACCTAAACCAAACTGAGGATTCAAACCTAGCTCTGTCTAAATCCAAAACCAGGACACTTTCTATGACTTCAGAGCTGCCCCTCACTTAGAAGCCTTTGTTCTTTACCAAGTCTAACAAAACAGAGGTGTGGAAGGGGTGTGTGTGTGTGTGTGCATGTGTGTTGGCATAGACTCCTAACCAACTGAGCAGGATAGAACTCCACCTGTGGAGCTTGGGAGTCAGTATGCTACTGTGTGACTTCCTTGTTTATTTTCTTCCCTTTTCTGTTCCCCTGTAGTCAGGAGCTATAAAAACCCTCAGAAGCCTCACAAGAACTTGTCTGCATATTGGCTCAGGACAAGAGAAGGGAGGAGAAAGTGTGGTAAGGCTGCAAGGGCCTGCTTGGGTGGCAGAAGCAAGGATGGAAGCTGGCAGACCACCATGAGAGTCCCCAAGAAAAGACAAAAGGAGAGTCATCAGGCCCTCTAGGGTTAGAATGTGCAGCCAGGAAGGCATTTCTCCAGAGGGAGGCCCAGGGAGGGAGTCAGCTGGTGACCCACTTAGGAATATTCAGAGCAGGACGGATTGGGAGGTGGGGAGGAAGTGGTCATCCACAGCTGAAATGCAGAGAGACCTGATTATGATTGCCAGGAGCAGAGCCCAGGTGAGCAGAAGCCGTGTCAGCAGCCAGCCAGGCAAACACATGGGGGTTAGAACTGCTATAATAGTGCAGGTACCCCAGTAGCTCAGTGGCATAAGGCGAGAGGGGATCGCGTGGCAGGTGAAGTTCCCTAGAGTAAAGCTCTGGGGAATTTGACTGCTCTGGAGACTTTAGACAAGCCCCCCGAGAAGCCCAGAAGGATGGCTCCAGAACTGGTGAGAACGTGGGAAACTCAGCAGTTTCGGGACAGATCAGGGGCCAGTGGTGGGGAGATTCTCTCTGGAGGAGAATTTTCAGCCAAACAGGAAATATATAAAAGGCTTACCTAGTCTGGTAATTTCCCTCTCTGGAAATGGAAGAGATAACTCTAAAAATGAGGTATTTTTGAAATAACAGAGAAAAGGAAAGGAAGGCTGCTGAAGGAGGAACACTGTTTAAGGTTGGGTTGGCCCCACAGAACCAGAACAACCTCAGGAGTCACCCTCCAGGGAGCTGCCCTACATAGGCAGAGGCTATTGGCACTAGACTGGCCTGTGCTTATGCTCAAAGGCCATGTTTACACCAAGGACCAATCTGTCAAGTTCAGACCACATGATCACTCTCAACTGTCAGCAAGGAAGGCTTGTCACCCTGCAGGTTGAGCACTGCCCGGGAACCCAGAGAGGCTCACAGAGCAGCATTCAGAAAGCAGTGGAGATAAACCCAAGAGGGATGAAGGAAATGGAACCAATTGATGGGAGAGAGAGGTTCCCTAGGAGCCCTGACTTTGGCGACTGGGGAGGCAGAAGGCCAAGAGATGAACAGCCTGGATACTATTGTTAGGAGAAATCAGAACTCTGGAGCACCTTCTGCTGGAGTTAGGGGAGGGCTGCCCCTCTTCAAAGCTTGTACTGAGGATAGTATCCTCGTAGTATCCTACCAAGGATAGGGTAATGAATGATCTTTGTGAAACATGGATACACAAGCACAAAGATCTCTGTACTTCAAAGGATCGTGGTAGAGCTTGGAGAACCGGGGAACTAACTAAGCCATCCCTGAAGTGCCTAGGTGCTTCAGAGGTCACAGAACAGGCTAGTGGGAAAAAGGAGTGAGTAGCAACTGAGAATTCTGGGAGGAACCTGGGAGAAGTTCTGAGGGTAAATGCTTGGGAAAGGGACTACAGGCCCGTTCACCTTTGGCTTGGGATTGAACAGGGCCTACCCAGAGCTGTGTGCAGAGGAACCATGAGTAAAACTGTAGCCAAGGTCAGAAGAATCTTTCTTGGATGTCTCAGTATTTCTACAATAAAGCTAGGGTGATTCACCACCATCACCCAAACCACACACACATGTATGCACACACAAACATACACACATAGGCTGACACTGGCCCTGCCAGTGATAACACTAGGTAGAATGAAAGATCATATTTTGGAAAGCCAGGGTATGCCTGGGTTATCAACTGCAGTCAGCTAAGTAAGCCCAAAGGCAAAGACCCAAGATCAGGGTTAGGACTAAAAAAAAAAAACCCAAGATGTAACTTCTGTTCCTGAAATGAGATTGAAGGTAACAATAAGCATTGTGCTACCCTGTGCTAGGATGGTCCTGTACACTCCTCAAAAACTCATCACCACCATTAGGTCACAGAGCACCCTGCACTCTAATCCAGTTACCAAGGCACTGACTACTAACAGCACTGAGGGCTGCCCTGCCTGCAGTTGGGCCTATTTGGTACTCTTTTCCACCATCATTACACTTCTCCCCAAAGCACCTGAACCTGCTTCTGGGCAATTATGTTTTTATCCACAGCTTTCAGCTTTATGTGCTCTTTGACAATCAGTCACTCTCCTTCCCAGTGCTTGCCCAATGGGCTAACGAACAAAGAAGCCACGATGGCAGGGATGGAAGCTACAAATTGGGCTCAACAAGGGGGAGGGATTGGGCTCAACAATTGAGGGGTTATGGACTCCCCCTCACCAAAACTGAAAACCTAACTGGCTTCTGCTCCTGCCTCCACTGAGTGACCAACTTGCTAGCAGCAGAAATCAATGCTGAGCTCCCTCCATGGTGAGGGATAGGTAGACTATTTATGCATGTTGTGGGAGGCACCCCAAACTGCCTTCATCCTAAGAACTAGCCACTTCTGAGAAAGGGTCCACAGCCCTATTCACAGCTTCAGGAATCTGTCTATATGAAGAGCAGATCTAAAGAAGAACATGCATGGGCTACAACATGTCCCCTCCTCCTCTTCCCTCTACACAATAACATAGGCACTTAGAAGATATAGCAGCTCACATGCACCCCCCACACATATATGTGTCTACACTCACCAACACTTAGCATGTACACGTATGGCATATTCTACCATTCCCATAGCTCCCTCAGTTATACACATGTATCAGTGACCAGACATCTCTGCAGGGGGTGTGCATGGATCTCCTGAAGTTTGTGCACTGAACCAGGCCCCAGAGCCCACAGGATCCCACCCCTCACCCCAAGGTGCTCTATTAACTATTATTGCCAAGACTCCATCAGGTACATCTCCATCCTATCTAAAGTGCCATGTAACAGTGATGGCTGGGGGCTAGAGTCAAGAAGACTATAGTCTTTCCACGATGGGGCCTTTTTTATAGCACATCCCCTAGATCAGGACAACATTCCTCCCATTAAAAAATTGAACTTTAGGGCGGCGCCTGTGGCTCAGTGAGTAGGGTGCCAGCCCCATATACCGAGGGTGGTGGGTTTGAACTGGACCCCAGCCAAACTGCAACAACAACAACAAAAATTGAACCTCTCCCTCTCCCAGCCAAGTCACTTCTTCCCTAGATAGTGGCCCTTGACTGATATCTGGCAAGTGAGGAACAGTTTGTGGATGAGAAGGGGAAAAGAGAGACTGTGCTTTGAGCTTTTCCCTACTGTTTTTCTATTAGGCATACAGGCAGTGCCCAGGTTTCAAATGAGATAGGTTCTGTAGGTTTGTTCTGAAGTTGAATTCGTATGTAAGATGAAACAGGTACCATTTACCTATTACCTGTGATAGCCTCCCTTCATAAATACAAGCTGTATGTCAGTTGGATGTTTACAACTCAAGGACTGCCTATATATTGCAGTACAAAAAAAACCCACTATGGGATAGGATTTAGCCTCAGCACTGTCACTTACAAGCTGTATAACTTTCTCCCTCACTGAGCCTCAGTTTCCCCATTTGTAAAACAGCCTCTGAGTTTCAACCCTGGTCGAAAGACATAAGGAATTATTTCAAGGCAAGTCAAGTTTCTTCGGAACAAGACTCATTATAAGGAGAAAACTCATTATAATGGCAACTAATCCATGTTCATCTGGTTGCTACACGTTATCTTCAAACTGTTTTCTTAACATGGTTTGAATGCATGCCACATATCTCAAAGGTTTAGGCTATATCTTCCTAGAGTGGATTAGAGAGTTCTGGTGTGGGAGTCTCTCCCCATCAAATTTTGACAGCAGAAACAAAGCCCTCATGATTTCTCTGGGAAAGCAAGGGTCAAGGGGGGGGGGTCGGCATAGACCCCAACAAAGAAAATCTTGAAGTCTCTGTCCTAGGTACTATTAACCACCTGCTGAGTCTCAAACCCACTTACCACTCTTTTGGCCCTGCCAATCGCTTCAGTTGTGTAAGACCGCTCTCCTCCCTATTTCTCCCCACTTGCTCCCCAATGATCTAGTTGCCCAGGTCCCATCTCTTCAGCCCACCCCTCCCTGCCAGAACCCCATTCCTGCCTCAGTCTTTCCTGCTTCTGCACTCACCAGCCCCTGGGCCAAGGACAGAGAACAGCAACAGCAGCAATAAGGCTGGAGGCAGCTGGAGCCCAGACCTGAGTCTAGGCTGGGAGAGGGGCAGCGTATGAGAGAGCGGGGATGCCAGTGGGAGAGACTTGGGTAAACACAGAGATGAGGGCAAAGGCTGAGTTAAGGGGTTGTCCTGGGCTGAACACCCGGGCTTGAATAAGGGCAGTGGGGGGGGTGGAAGGAGGGGCTGTGATAGTGACTGGAGCAAGGGTTGGGGTTGAGCGAGGGCCTTATGTAAACACTGGGAATGGGCTTGGGACAGGGGCTGGGCTGGGATCTGTGAGAGGGAGTCGAACAAGGGCTGAGTCGGGGATGGACGCCAGATCTGGGGCAGGGACTGGAAGGGGGACCTGGACTGGGATCCAGGCCTTGGCTGGGGCTGATCTGGGAAGCGGGGCGAGGGCGGGGCCGGGGGCCAAGGCCGGGATCGGGATAGGACGAGGGGCTGGGACAAGGGCTGGGCCATGGCCTGGGGCGGGGGCGGGGCCGCACAGGCCAGCGCGGGGCGCTCGCAGAGCTGACCCGCGGCTCCGCTCCCCACCCCCTGGGGATGGCTTCCGTTGTCCTCGCGGGCCCGGGGCTGAGGCTTGGGCCCTGGGTAGGAGTTCAGGCCTGGGCGACTCCGGGCTGCGCTGAACCGGCGATAACCAGGCCCCGCGGCGGCGGCCTCTGCCTGACGTCTCTGTGACGCTCCGCCCCCCGACCAGTTCGACTGGTCCCTGTCGATAAAGCCCGCCCCTGCCCTATTCTATTGGTCTCTAACTTAGTCCTGCCGGGCTTCGAGGACAGACAGACTCCGCCCCCGCCCCGCTACCTGAGACCCTGCCCTTCTCACCCCAAGCACAGAGAGCCCAGATGTCCCCCTCACAGCCTCCACCCACCGCCCCACAGGTATGTCAAAGGAATCCTACAGAGACCTTCACTATCCCAGACTCCCCACGGACGTACCTACAGATATCCGCAGATCCTACCCAGAGACTTGCTCACAGAGATCTCGCAAGACTCCCCTTTTCAGAAGTGAACCCTCTGTGTTCGTCCCCTCCCGGCCCAATGCAGCTTACCCACTAGGGAGGTGACCAGACTGCTGTTGCCATGGATACTACTAGCCATTCCAGTTGCTCTAGTAACGGATCCCTCCTCTCCCGGCCCGGATTCCAGAAGCTTCAGTCAAGCCCTCTTTCATTGCCCTGGATCCCCCCCACCCCACCCTCCCCCTATCACCCTTCCCCAGGTCAGGCCAGGTCAGGCCTTTCCCCCAAAAGTACATTTCCGGGCAGGGCCCTTCAACACTCAGCACCTGCAGTTCAGGCTCCTCCACAACCAAGAGCCTTCCCGCTTTCAGGACCAACACTTCCCCTCCCATTCTAAGACAAGATCCTGACCTAAGGACTTGTAACAATCAAGCCAAAGCCCAGAGGTATGTAGTTTCTCCAACAGCTCTTCCTCTCCAAACTTTCATCCTGTTTCCTCTCCTAGCACCTCTGCCCTCCTTCCCTCCCATCTGTACTTTCCATCTACACCCTCCCCTCCACCCAATCTATCCTCTCCTTTAGTTTCCTCTTCTTCTCCTCCCACTCTCTGGTTCTCCAACCTCAGGTCCCTTTTCCCTCTAGCTGATTCTGGTCATCTTCCTCCCCTCTGCTCCTCCTGTCCTTCCCAAACTTCCCCTTCAGAAAGGCTCTCATAAGTTTAAGCAGTTACATATCTGGTGTTTCTGGAGCATGGGAAGAAAGTAGAGAGCAGGGAACATTAAGGCAGGAATACTTCAGGCAGTGCTGCAAAATGACAGGCCCTGAATGTCAGAGTCAAGAAATTTGGACTTAATCCTTTAGGCACTAAATGTTTTTAAGCCATGGGATGCCAGTTAGGTTTGCATTTTAGAAAGATCTTAATTGGGTCACCAAGAAGGACCATATCCTTCCAGGATAAATTAGGCAAACATAGTACCTGCTTCCCCACAGCATCCCAGGCTCACCCCAGCACAACATCAATTCATTTGGGTGGCGCCTGTGGCTCAGCGGGTAGGGCGCCGGTCCCATATGCCGGAGGTGGCGGGTTCAAACCCAGCCCCGGCCAAATTAAAAAAAAAAAAAAAAAAACATCAATTCATTTGTATTGTTATTGTGGGTTAACCTATCTCTCTACCAGACTCAACCAAGTCCAGCTTTTAGCACAGTGCTTGAGTAAAAAGTGCATGTTTAGGCTCTTTGTAAAAGTGTAAGTTACATAAATGAATGGAAGAATGGATTAATGTGCTGGATGGTGATGGCGGAGCAAAGTTATTGTACAATTCAGACCAAAGATTATGAGAACTTCAATAAAAATGGAGAAAAACAAGAGGAGAAAATGCATTGGGGGAATATTTAAAAGATAGGAAACAGTGTTCTTGGTGCCTGTTTGAAGATGGGGTCTAGGGGAAAAGGAGAAGACAAGCATAACTCCCAGAGTTCTGTTTTGATGCCCATGGGATCACCCAATCAGCTATGAAGACATCGCACTCTACCCAAGGTGACAGAGACTCTGTCTCAAAAAAAAAAAAAAAAGAAAAGAGAGAGAGAAAAGAAATGTACTGCAAGCAATTTTGTATAGTGTTAAATATAGGGGTCAAAAAAGATCTAAATTAGAAATATGGATTTCTGGCATAAAGCCAGAAATATTAAAGCCTTGAACATGAATTACATCATCAAGGGAGTGTATATGTGGTCCCCAGACAAAACCAGACTACGTGCAGGGTCCTGTCTTATGCATCATGCCATTCTCCTCCACTCTTAGGAGCCAGACTCAGCTTTGACTTGGTATTCCCAGACTCTGGAACTCTACAACCCTCCAGGGTCTTAAGATATACCAAGGACCCTGCTCTTGGACTCACCAAGTGTCTGTTTGGACTCCCTCCTAGGCCGTCGTTCTTTGCTACCATCTATGATAGGATTCTGCCTATTTTAGCCTTTCAGTCTCTAAGCTCCAACTCCCTAAAAACCCTCAGCCACATGCTATATGAGGTCTGGGCACATGGGTGAATCTCCTGACATCACAACCTAAGACCCAGAGTTCATCTTGCTTCCCTCTTGTATCTCAGGTACACTGAGAATCCTATCCTAATTCCATAGTGCCCTGTGAACCCTAGGCTCTTCCCTAATTTACCAACCCTCCAATCCCAACCTGATGAAACCTGTACCCTTATTCTACCACTAGATGGAAGCAGACAAGGTCACAGAAGAACCTCATACCACCATGGATATAGAGGAGCACCCCGCTTCAAAGGACCCCTCTGCTGAGGACTTACAGAAGGACCCTATCTCTGAAGCCTTCTTGGAGCCTTCCATCTCTGAGACCCCTTTAGAGTCCCACACCTCTGAATCCCCTTTGGCGCCATCCTCTTCCCAGAGTCCATTAGAGACCCACACCTCTGAATCTCCTTTGGCGCCATCCTCTTCCCAGAGTCCATTAGAGACCCACGCCTCTGAATCTACTTTGATGCCATCCCCTCCCCGGGCCCCATTAAAGACCCACACCTCTGAATCTCCTTCGGTGCCATCCTCTTCCCAGAGTCCATTAGAGACCCACATCTCTGAAACTACTTTGGTGTCCCCTCCCCAGGCCCCATTAGAAACCCACATCTCCGAATCCCCCTTGACACCATCCCCTTTCCAGACACCATTAGAGACCCACACCTCTGAATCCCCTTTGATCCCATCCCCTTCCCAGACCCCATTAGAGATCCATGCCTCTGAATCCCCTTTTGTGCCATCCCTTTCCCAGACCCCATTGGAGACCTACACCCCTGAAACCCATCTGCAGCTTTCCAACTCTGAGACTACTTTAGGGCATTCTACCTATGAGATCCCTTTGGAAACCTCTACCTCTGAGAGTCCATTGGATAGTCACATAGCAGCGAAACACCTTAATTTTCATCTCTCATCATTAGGCCATGTCTCTGTATCTTCCTCTGATGGGCTGGTGGAAGACCTCTCTTATGGATACACCAAAGTCCCTGAATCTGATAGCCTTCCAGGGGACTCCCTTTCAGGCCCTTCTACCCAGGTGCAAATGGACATGTCTGCAAAGCAGAAGGAAGAGGGAAGAGAGGACGAGGAGGAAGTGGATGCCAGTGCCAGCACTGCTCACACAGCCCATCCTGGACACCAGCCGGGCAAGAAGGGGAAGAAAGGAGTTAGCCGTAATTGCTCCTGCCCTTTCCCCTGTCCTCACCACTATCCAATGTTTGTGACCTGCCCAAGAAAGAAGAGACTGGGTTACTCTTGGACATGGCCCCTTCTCTTAGGTTTAGGGCTCCTCACTCCCCTTTAGTTACTCAGCCCCTCCTTTTCCAGGTTTCACAGGCCACCCAGTGGTCCCTGCTCAGCAGGCAGAGCTGGTGGGAGTGGCGAAGGCAATGCACAGAGAGAAGTTTGATGCTCAGGTGAACTATCTTTTCCAATGGGAGAAGAATGCAGCCCTGAATGCCATCCAGACAGGTGAGCCCACGTGGCCCTTCAGAAGACTGTGACAGGCCCATGGACATCCTCCAATCCAAAAAGATCTGAGAACCTGCCCATGAAACAGATAGGTGCCCTATATAGAAATGGCAATACCACCCCACCTGCTTGGAATCTGGAAGGAGAGAAAGCAGGTGAGCCAAGAAATACCAGGACACAAAGAAGTGGGAGTATTCATATAATATAAAGCCGACATACGGACAGGTGGCTGAACTAAAATTATTAAAAACAAAAAGATTACAGGCCCACCCCAGATACAGGGCCCAGATAGCCTACACCAGAAAGATCCTAAGGTAGAGATGACCCAGGATCCTAGACAGTCCCCAGGAGACTTGCTGTTCTGACATGCCAAAGGTCTTAGTCCCTTTGGTGGAACTCCATTAAAAAGCTATCACTCTTGCATTCCAGGCCCATTCTGGGTAACCTGAAGATTTGGGTTTCCTTACCAAAGAGGATTCCAAGTCTCAGTCCACAATTAATACTCTTGACAGTCCTGTTAGCATGTGCTGCGTACAGATGAACTGTGTAAACACACACCATCTGTGTGTGCAAGTCTGTGTTACTAAACTTCATGTCTGTAGGGACTGCGTTTGGGAAGAGGGCCACCCTGACCTGCTGCTATAAGGATTCTGGGATTTCTAAACTGAATTCAATAGATCCACTGCATTTATTTTGGTCTTTCATACTCCTTCTCCTTATAATGGGAATAGAGCTATGTCGAAAGGCCTGAGATATAAAGAAAACTAAGTAATTCTATATTTTTACTCCTCCTCTGGGTAATTTATCCACTCCTATGCAAGGATCTTCCACCCTCTACTGCTAACCAAGAAAATCATTGTGCTCTCTCTTGTTTCTCAACCTCAATTTAGACACTGTCATGGCTTTGTTTGCCTAACATCTCCTGTTACACTTATTTTTCAGGGTCTGTTCAGTCCCTCATTCCCCTTCTCAGAACCTATAATCCACTCCCTACTTTTCAAGGTCACTGTATTTCTTTTTCTTCTTCGTTGAACTGAACTTCATTTCCTGTTTAAATAGGCAGTTTTATACAGAAATTTAAATGTCATTCACCCTGAACAAAAATATGTGGGATCCCCTCATAACATTGAAGATCTCAAGTCCCTAGAGAGTGAGAACTCCATAATGTTGTATGTGATTGTAGGGAAATATCAAGTGTAAGCTATTCTTTTATTCATTCACCAAACATTTACTAAGCATCAAGTATATGCCAGGCATTGAGCTAACCGTAGAGGTAGCAGTTGGGGTGGGGGGTGTCAAAGACAAAATTCCTCAAATAATTTAATGGGAGATACAAGTAAGTAAAAGGACAATTGGCTCAGCTTCTGTGGCTCAAGCGGCTAAGGTGCCAGCCACATACACCTGAGCTGGTGGGTTCAAATCCAGCTGGACCCACCAAACAACAATGAGGGCTGCAACCAAAAAATAGCCGGGCGTTGTGGTGGGCACCTGTAGTCCTAGCCTCTTGGGAGCCAGAGGCAGGAGAATCGCTTGAGCCCAGGAGTTCCTGGAGGTTGCTGTGAGCTATGATGCCACAGCACTCTACCCAGGGCGACAGCTTGAGGATCTGTCTCAAAAATAAATAAAATAAAATAAATAAATAAAAGGACAATTATAATTCACTCTAATAATTACAATAGTCAAGGTCTGTCCAGACTACTGTCTGATAAAAGCAGAAAAAAGTGGCACCCAATTTGGAGTGCATGAGGAATAAGAAGCCTTAGAAAGAATTTCTCAGCTGATATCTGTAAGGTGAGTAGGAATAGGCAGCCAATTAAGAGTGGGGAAAGGTGAGACATATCAGGGCAAGGCACCACAGAAAACTGCAGCAATGCATTATGTCTGGTGCAGAAAGGGGTGGGAGGAGTAGCCTACTTAGCTCTAGAAGGTCAGAATTGTGCAGACATTTCTGTGCCAAGCTAAAGAATTCAGATTATATCCAAAGGGCAACTGAAAATCACTAAAAGATTCCAAACAGGACAATAGCATGAAAAGATTTATGTTTTTGAAAGATCACCTTAGCAATAGGATAGACCAGAGAAAGACCGGAGATGGGAAAATACATTGTGAGGCACAGGTAATAATCCAGGTGAGAAGTGAATTGGAATAGGTGGAAAGAAGTGAAAAGAAATGCTAACAAATGGGAAAACCAACCATTGGATCTTTGGGTATGTAGGATAAGTAAGAGAGGGAAATGCCTGAAATGACAGGTTTTTGATATACGTAACTGATGGTGCCATTAACTGAATCTCTAAAACAGAGTAGCTGCTTGGTAAGCCTATGTTAGATGAACAGAGGACAAGGGATGAGAGCCAAGTTTGGAGGGAATAATTGCATATAACACATGTGAAGTGCTTATGCAATATACTGGTATAGTAGATAGTTGGCTATGTAGGTCTGAAGCTCAAGAGAGAGGTCTGGGCTGGAGACAAAGACAGCTGTATGTTCTATGGAGACACTTATGCATAAAGAGATATTATTATGAAAATGTGATTATGTGGTCATGGAATTAGACTGTGTTGTATGTAATTAAAATGGCATCCCAGATAACATCTCTTTCCTCTGCCAGTCCTTGTCCACTCAAAACAGGAAAGTAGTTGGGAATCAGGGCAAAGAGTAGAGGATCCTACCTGGGAATCCACTGCCAGATGCCAACTGTCCCTCTTTAAGAGCAGTGAAACCTATAATACAGTCTGTTCAAACTCTAGTCTCCATGTCAACTCTGGGCTCTGATTCTCATACCAGTGCTACACCTAGGTCTCTACATTGGCTGGCGCTGTCCTCATTGCTTATGGAACTAGCCCAGGCTCTCAGACCAGGCCTTGATCTATGGGCACTAACCCTGTTCACCAATGCCCCTTACCTGGTCCTTTAATGTAGCCTGCTACTCCAGAGTTCAGAACTTCTCTAGTGGAATCCTGGCTCCTACCACCCCATTGTGACTGCTTGTACCCAGCCCTCTCTACCAAGCTCACTGGTGTAACAGGGCATTGACACTATACGCTGTCAGTGTCAAGCAGCAAAGCCAAACACCACATCTGAACTGGCTGTAGGTCCTGAGAGGCCATGGGTAAGACAAGAAAGCCTAATCTGAGGCACAGAGTTATGAATTGTGGCTCTGGACAAAATCAAAAACTGGAGCACACCAATTCTTTCCTCCTTCCTATGGAACATCAGGGTTATGCCTAGAATGCTGGATCTCTCTTTCCTCTTGAGGGAATTTGCTCCTTCACTTAAGTTAGTCTGGCAGTCTGTGTTCTGTCAGCACCTATTTTATGCCAGACTCTGTGCTAGGATTCAAGAATATAAGTGAACAGTCAGTTATAATGCCCTGCACTGATAGAAGTAGCACAAGGCACTCTGGAAGGCAAGAGGAGGGGCCTAGACAGAAGAGGCAAGTAGGAAACAGCTTTTTGGTGGAGGCGACATTTCACTTTTAAGTGGGAATAAGAGTCCTAAAGCTGGGCGGCGCCTGTGGCTCAAGGTGTAGGGCGCTGGTCCCATATGCCAGAGGTGGCGGGTTCAAACCCAGCCCCGGCCAAGAACCAAAAAAAAAAAAGAGTCCTAAAGCTGAAGGTCCCACTCCATGGGTACTTATATAGGATTCTTGGCCAGAAGTTGAGGTGCTCTCAGCTCTCGTAGAGGATGAGAAAACCTAGATGGAAAGTGCTGTTTCTCCCATGTTTACAGGCAACACTCTTGCTTTGTGGTGAGACTGGGCGTGAAGCCCAACAGCTTCAGGCCTCCCTCCTGAACCTGGCTCTCAAGGCCTTACAGCCTCCTGTTGGTGCCTCTTCTAAAGGATACTTCTTAGCCTCACTTTTCTTTTCATGCCTCCCTTCTTAGCCTGGCAACTTACAATTTTTAGTCTTCACTATCCATGACTTCCAACCTTCCAACCCTTTCTCCTGATTCTTCAGCTCTTCTCAAGTTCACAGAGGGTACCAGCAGCATGCACACAAAGGGAAGTACAAAGGTACCAACCTGGAGAAGTGAGGAGAAGTCCTCCTCCTACCTCCTAGTACCAGCCTGCCCAACCACCTCTTCCTCTTTAGGTACCTTCCATAACCATGCTCCTTAGGAGCCAATCCCCTGGCCAACCATCTTCCCCTTCCTATACCTCAGACACCTCAAGGAAACAAAGCTAAGTTGGGCTGCAATCTGCTGAGGGGAGGAGATAAGAATCCCCATAGCCGGGCGGCGCCTGTGGCTCAGTGAGTAGGGCGCCAGCCCCATATGCCGAGGGTGGCGGGTTCAGACCCAGCCCCGGCCAAACTGCAACAAAAAAAAAAATAGCCGGGCGTTGTGGCGGGCGCCTGTGGTCCCAGCTGCTCGGGAGGCTGAGGCAAGAGAATCGCGTAAGCCCAGGAATTGGAGGTTGCTGTGAGCCGTGTGACGCCACGGCACTCTACCCGAGGGCGGTACAGTGAGACTCTGTCTCTACAAAAAAAAAAAAAAAAAAAAAAAGAATCCCCATAGCCACAAAGAAATCAGTGAGGTTCATGTTCATCTTTAAATAAAATTTCATCTAGAACATTCCTGCTCAGAAATTGAAGACTATCTTGAGTCACCTCTGTTGGGTGACAGAGATGAAGTGGATCCTGGGTAGGAAGGGAACTGAAGACCCTTGTGGGGTAATGAGAAAATCTTGAAAGAAAAGTCTAAAGGGGTAGAGGTAAGGATTCTCAGGTGAAGATGAATGCATCTGGGGGGAGAGGTGAGTCCACCCTCCAGGAGATAGGTAAGAACACTTAGAGCTTAGGATTTTTTCCCTCTCATTTTTCCTTATTACTCAATCCCGCCACACCTAGGTCTCTACATCGGCTGGCGCTGTCCTCATTACCTATGGGACTGTTTCCGGATTGGGGATGAGTCCAAATGCTTTTGTGGACACTTGTTGAGAGAGCACCGGATCATCTCAGGTAGGAGAGAACTGACCAGCCCCTGTCAGGTGTGGAGGGATACTTGTACTCTGTCATGTTTGAGGATGTATGAGAGAAAGTATGTGCATGCACATGTTAGCACAGGAGAGGAGTTGGCACGGGCAGCCCAGGTCCTAGCAGGCACTGGTGTCACCCTAACACCTATTCCATTCCCATAGACATATCCGTGCCCTGCAATGTGAGCCAGTGCCGCTGCCTCATGTTCTGCTTTATCCCTTCACGCCCAGAAGAGGTGGGTGAGTTCTGGCTCAAGAGACGGGCCACCTTCGACCCCAAGGCCTGGAGGGCCCAATGTCGTTGCAAACACAGCCACGAAGAACATGCAGCCACTGGGTCCCATCCCTGCAGGCATCGTGGTAACTTCTAGGGCAAGGGGCATATTAGGAGGAGCATGGGTGGGAACAGGATGCATATAGTTTGAGAATAATGACAGGAAACTGTAAGAGAATTGGGCATGCAGTTGGTGAGAGAGAGATGACCATGTTATCAGCCCATTGGGATACCCCAATTTCCTAAACTCTTTTTGGATGCCCTTTTGCCCCCAGATTGTTGCTGCAGATATTTTGAGTCTAATTTCCTCTGTGCGGCCTGTGATCGACGCTGGGAGGAACATGTGACTTTCTTTGAGACCGAGGAGACCCGGCGACGAGGAGGAAGGCCTCACGGTTAGGTGGCAACCTGAGATGGGGCCATTCCAGGGTCTATAGTACGAAGGCCAGGCAGGGAGGCACCCCCATCTTCAACCATCCCCTCCAGGACTACCACATTCCCTTCTCTCACTGCTCCTACTCCCACCCCTCACATCCAGCCTTCACTGGTTTTTACCCCCAGGAGCAAACTATGTGCCTTTTTCAGAGATGCCTCCCCTCCAAGAAGCCATCTTCCACAACTCTGACTTTGAGGCCCTGCAGATGCAAGGGCCCTCTGGCCTTCCCAGCTCCCACCTAGTTCCCCTAGGCTCCCTGGCCCACATAGCTCCCCACCTGGCCCTATATCTGACCACTATACCTGACCCTTTCACCTCTGCTTTTCCCTCTTCCAGGGACAGACACCGTCAACAACTGGCGCAGGCCCGTGTGAGGCTGGCCTAGATCAGCAATAAAGGGGAAGTCATTGGAACCTGACCTGGCTCTGTATAGGGCAGGTAGAGCCTAGCTTGGGGATAGATAATACCTTAGAGTCCAACACTTACTGGGGGCGGGAGAGAGGCTGGATCCAGCCATCTGCCTCCATCACACCCACATTCAAGCTTCTGGATCTAATAACAGAAGGAAAGTAACTTCAAGGAAGCTAAAAAGGGAGGAAGTTTCAAGAAGGATAGAGTGGGAAGTAATATTAGATGCAGTTGGGGCACCAGTAAGATAAAGACTGAAGAGTAACCATTGGATTTTACAATTAGAAGTTCCTTGGGGACTTCAGAGAGTGCAGTTTCACACTGGTACAGTGGGGTCAGAAGGCAAAAAGAAGTAAGTATGAAGGAGTCTCTCCAAGAAGCTTGCATGACAGCAACTGACAATATTCAGAGAGAGATATGGAGTTAAGGAAGCACTTTTTTAGGAAGAAAAAGAGGAATAAGCCAGTAGACAAAAAGACCTTGGACCATACAGAATAGACAAGTGAAATGCCTGGTGAATTGAAGGCAGGGATGAGGTCAAGGCAGAGGTGAAGGAGTTTGCTCTGGACAGGAGAAACACTACTTCCTAAGGCCAAGAGGAAGGAGGAAAGGATGGTACCTTTACTAAGCTTCAGGGAACAGGATCTTGTGGAAGTTCCGCTCTGATTGCTGCTATCCTCCTTTTGAAGCAGGAGATAAGGCCAATTGCTGATGGGGGGGGGTGAAAGGGATAAGAGTGGGAATAGGAGCAACAGGAAGAGAAAGGTGAAAGTTTGGGAAGGCTAATGAGGGGAGTTGGGAAAAAAACTCCTGATTGTGTGTAGTTCAGGATTCAGGTACAGTTGGAAGTAAGAACATAGTTACAGCAGGGAAGTAAAATATTTAAGTTAACAACAGAGAGTGTCAGGGAGATATAATCAGGCAAAAGAAGAAGAATGTGAGAATGTGAAGGGAGTATGGGGAAAGAAAGTGATGCCAGGAAGCAACTGACAGACTGAAAATGGGAGCAGTCAGAAGAACAGAAGTCTCTAATGAGGTCCTGGAGCACATATAGTGGGCAGAGGCTGCAGGGTATAGCAGCTTTCAGATAAGAACAGCTGCAGGTGATGACAAGTGCTTTAGAGAAAAGAAGATTTGGAGCCAGGGGTCAAAATCAGTGAATGGAGGGAGTAACTAGTCCATAGAGAGAGGAGAGTAGGAGATTCTAACACTAACAAGCTTATAACCCTAAGCAAATCATCTTCCCTCTTTAAGCCAGTTTCTGGATCTGTAAAACAGAAATAACCTCTTTATTGCCTGCTCTCTATGAAAACCCAAAGAAATAACAACTTCAAACTCACCTATTCCTCTAGATTGGTTTTCTTCCACTTCCTATATCCCAGATCCACTTATCTCTTGCCCTCTTCCTGGGCAGCTCTAGGGTCTCCCAGTGTCCCAGAGGCACCACACAGAACTGTAGCCTCTGGGACACAGAGAAGAGACCTTTCTACACTTCCTCACATTTAGGAAAGTCACCTGTCCTTCCAAGGGAAGGAATAAAGCATGAACTTCTGGAGGAAAAATCACAGGATCAATTGTCAGCCCTGTGGAGGAGAAAGGACTTACTAACAATATAACTATACAAAAGACATTGTACTATCTCTAGAAGCAAAGAGTTCCTCAACACTAGTTATATGCACCATGATAACCATTCACTAATTCAACTAATAGTCAACAATGGAGGAAGGGTTACTATGATAAACTCAGTCACAGAAATATTATGCAGCCATATAAAGAATATTTACAGAGACTATGTAAAAATATAAAAAAGTGATTAGAAGTGGAAGAATAATATCTTATGAGATACATGATATATGAGGGAAAATGAGAGGAAACACCAAATGTTATTCATTCAACAATTATTAAGCACCTATATGTGTCAGGCCATGTGCTAAAAAAATAACCTAAAGATACAGTGGTAACTTGTACATGACGTCAGACTAAAACTTACCCGAAGTCTGAGTATATAGCATTTTGTAATCCCATGTTTCCTATGTAAAAATATATATTCCAGCAGAGCAAACGTGATTCATGGAAAATGCCAGCTAACGGTATCGAACACCTTTTCTGATTAGAAAAAAACATTGGATACATACTCTTTTGCTTATTAGTAGTGGGGCAAAGACCGGATGTTCCCATCTCTGCCCGTTTAAAAAATGGATGCAAATACGTCCTGAAAACTGCAACAGCTTTAGTCTATGGCGTATGTTAACAAAAACAGAGCATGGAGGAATTGCCCTTAGATGAGTAAGTGAAAATCTCTGAAATATTCAAGGAGCTGAAACTGTCCTTGCGGAGAAAAAGCTGCCCCCTCCCACAGTTAAAATGACCCCCTGACTCCCGTCTCTGTTCATCTTTAGCCCCGCCCAAGGTGATTCCTGCAACCTATAAGCGAAGAAAGCCCCCAGAACCCCGCCCTCCTTCTCTGGTTAACGCGGTAAAAAGCTTCTGAACACTTAGCCTTTCGGGCAGCGGGTGACCTACCCTTTGGGCCAGACCTGAAGAGGACAGCCCAGAACCAAAAGCCCCACCCTCTCTGCAGCCGCTGAGTATCGGATCCAAATAGGAGAAAATCCTCGCCTCCAGGTTTCCTAATGCTTCTCATGGAAACTAGTTAGGGGACCAAATGGCGAAAGAAAAGAAAAAGCTAATGAAGTGGAAAATTGTCCCTGCGTTGGCAGTCATTGGGATGAAAAAATTCCGCCTCTACAGTGGCAGCGGAGCCAATGGGATGAATCGTGCCCAGGAGCTTGCTCCAATGAGGCGGCAGGTCTCGCCCGGCCACGGGCGGAGCCAAAGGCCGCGGCCCACAGGCTGCCTGACTGCCCGCCTCCGGCCGCCGCGGAGCCGAGTGCTGGCCCTGGTTGCGCGAGGTTCCCGCGGCTTTGGAAAGATGGCGGCGGTCGTGGTATTGGCCGCTGGGTTGCGCGCGGCGCGCAGAGCCATGGCAGTCGCCGGGCAACGGGGGGCGCAGGTGAGAAGGCGCAAGGAGGGTGTATCGCGGGCTCTGACGACTTCCAAGGTTGAGGGTCGCGTTCCTCCCTACTCCCGAAGCGCTCGGGACCTCAGCCTGAGCGCCTGACTGTAGCCCTTCCCGCACAAGCTTCGGGGCTATACAGGAGGTCGAACCAGTGGCAGCGGAGAGCAAACTAGCGATGGCCGCCGTTCTGCATAGTCTCAGGCGCCTAGGTCGGGACAGGGTCACCACAGCGGCTGCTGCCTTCAACAGCCTGCAGCCCAGCGGTTCTGATGTCTGCTCCGGGCTGCCTCCTGGGTGCCCCCTGCAGGAAGTGAACTTTGTCTACTTGGAGCCAGTTCTTTGTCCCAGCAGACCTTTGGTCTTCTAATGAGCACTAGTGTTAACCTCTCATCCCGCGCGCCACCTCACTTGCCAGACGACTTAGAGGTTAGAAAAGTTTAATTCCTCCTGCCCATTTCTCCTGTAATGTGACACACTGACTTCAGCCTTCTCTGGGTCCCTGGAAAACTGGAACTTCCTACCTCCAGTCTCCTGGGGATGAGGAACTGAGGTCACTTAGCTATACTCTTAACCTCCATTGATAAAAACGGACAGGAGTTAAAATCCACAATAAGAGGTCTAATGGTGAACCCCTAGACGAGGGATCAGCTAATGTCAAACAGGGCAATTGTATTAAAACCTAAATAAAACATAACAAGGCTTAAAGATCAGAAGACAATGGAAATAAGTGGAAATGTATTAAGTTTGAGAATAGGCTGGACACAATGGCTCATGCCTGTAATCCTAGCACTCTGGGAGACCGACCAGGATTGATCCCTTGAACAGGAGTTTGAGACTAGCTGGAGCAAGAGCGAGACCCCATCTCTACTAAAAAATAGAAAAAACTAGCCAGGCATCATGGCTAGCACCTGTAGTCCCAACTACTGCAGAGGCTGAGGCAAGAGGATCACATGAGCCCAAGAGGTTGAAGTTGCTGTGAGCTATGATGATGTCACAGCACTCTATCCAGGGCGACAGAGTGAGACTGTCTCAAAAAAAAAAAAAAAAGCAAGGTGAGAGTAAATGGAGTTTCAAACCCTCTAAAGAGAATGCAGACCACCTCTTTATATTTGAAGCCAAGAGAAGTAGTTTGTCTGAGGTAATCCAGTGCTAAAATAGGAACTGAGCCCTAAATCCAGAGTCTCATTCTGGATTCTTTTCCCTGAATCAGTGCTAGATTTCATACACCTGTTAGCAGAAATCAACTGCACTGCTGAATTCTGGGTAGTAATATTGCCTATTATCTAACCAGGTGCAGTAAGTACCTTCTGGCCCTACCATTTGCTGCTGGTGCCCTAAAACTCAAGAACTTTGCCATTGGGTAGGAACCACTAAGAAGTTCTTAAAAAGATGAAGCTGAGAACTGTCAGAGCCCAGCCTCTGCCAGCCCTGACCAAGTACATGGGAGAGGTATAAATCCATACTCCCTGGCTTGGATTTATATGACCCACTTTCAGGTCCGAAGAGCTGCAGGTGTGACTGATGGGAATGAAGTGGTCAAGGCCCAGCAAGCAGCTCCTGGAGGAGCAGCCCCAACCATCTTCTCCCGGATCCTGGACCGAAGCCTCCCAGCTGACATTCTATATGATGACCAGCAGGTGAGATGCCCTTAGGACCCAACCCTTTAGGAATTTCATAGATACCGTCCTGCCTTTTGAAGTAACATGATGGCCTGTGGTTTGTCACTGCTCCCAGTGTCTTGTGTTCCGCGATGTAGCCCCTCAGGCTCCTGTGCACTTCCTGGTCATTCCTAAGAAGCCCATTCCTCGGATTAGCCAGGCTGAAGAAGAAGACCAGCAGGTTAGAAGAACAAGTCCAGGGTTTGGCTGGGAGGAGCTCTGAACTCAGCTGAGTTTAGCTTCCCATGAATGAAGCCACCTATATCCCTCCACTCTCTCTATAGCTTCTAGGACACCTACTCCTTGTGGCCAAGAAGATAGCAAAGGCTGAGGGGTTAGGAGATGGATACCGACTTGGTGGGTAACTTTTGGCCCTTGGCCCCTCACCTATGAATTATAATTCATACTCCTAAATATGATCTTCATTCTTTAACCTCTACCGTGATCTGACCCTCTAACCCCAAGCTCTATTTCAGTGATCAATGATGGGAAGCTGGGCGCACAATCTGTATATCACCTGCATATTCATGTACTTGGAGGCCGACAGCTCCAGTGGCCTCCAGGTTGAATCTACAAACTGACCGAGGATCCCAGACCTGGATGCTTGGATGGGGAAGGGAAAGGAGGATTCTGTGATGCTAATAAACCTGCTCTCCTCAATTTTTGTATCCCTGTCTTAAATACATAAAGATGCATATACCACAGAGAGGAAAGAAAACTGATTTAGGGTTATGAACCCTCTTGACTATGGTCTGAGTGAAAGACACTCAGGAGGTCTAGCTTGTGGTTAAAGGAGTACTGCTGGCTGGGCACGGTGGCTCACATAGTGTCTCTCAAAGCTGAACCTGGAGGATTGCTTGAGGCCAGTAGTTCAAGACAAGCCTGGGAAACAAATCCAGACCCTATCTCTGCAAAATGTTTAAAAATTAATAGGGCGTGGTGATTGCATGCCTGTAGTCCCAATTTCTCAGGAAGCTCAGGCAGGAGGATTGCTTGAGCTCAGGAATTCAAGGTTACTAAGCTATGATTTGCCACCACGCTCCGGCCAGGATGACTGAGCAAGACCTGTCTCTAAAAAAAATAAGAAAAAAAAGGAGCTTTTGCCAGCAGATAATCAAGTCATCATGACAAGTGGTCTAACCTAGGTCAAACTTCTCGGAAAGTAGTAGCATGAATGAGTAGAAGAAAGTGAAACCCTGGTCTAAGACTTGCTCCATCTTGGCCCTTATTCAAAGGTCAAATCAGGTTCTAAAGGGAATTGGAAAGAGGGTGGTCAATACGGAGGCCTTTATAATATTAGAAAAGTATCACACTGAGAAAAAAAAAGCTGCTATCTTTTCACTACTTGGTATGTCTCATCATTTTGATCTTAAGCTGGTTCTTATATTTTTTTTAAGAGTCTCACTTTGGCACCCTCTGAATTGCTGTAGCGTCACAGTTCACAGCAAACTCCTGGGCTTAGGCGATTCTCTTGCCTCAGCCTCCCAAGTAGCTGGGACTACAGGCACCACCACAATGCCCAGCTATTTTTTTGTTGCAGTTTGGCCGGGGCTGCAGTTTTGCAGTTTTGAACCCGCCACCCTCTGCATACGGGGCCGGCGCCCTACTCACTGAGCCACAGGCGCCGCCCTACTTAACCTTTTTTTAAAAGACTACTCCGCACCTTCTTTTGAGAATGTACCAGGCAAACTAAAAGGAAGCTACTGTTTCCCATCTACAACACACCAAATAGGCTCTTGTCTGATGCCACAGCCTTGGGCAAGTCTCCAATATATCCTCATGAAGAATCTCCTTAGCCGCAAACAATCAAGATTGGGCTTGGAGGGCTAAGTCTTACACGAGCGGAACTTTCAAAACCTGGTTGAGGCAGGATGGAGTCGGACTGAAAAGCGGACTTCTCAGATCGCATCAACTTTAAGACTTCCGCCCCACCGAGGACTTGCCTCCACCCACACCCTTCACCACATCCGCCCAGCTCTAGTTCTGCGCAGACTCCAGGAATTGTTTGTCGTCTCCATGGCAACCTAGCAGCTGGGGTGTGAAGATGGATACCGAGTCTACGGAAGGATCGCCGTCGCGGTGAGAGCCACAGCTCTGGCTGCAGGCATAAGGGAACAAGGAAGATCAACGGACTTTCTCTGCTGTGTTTTTGACAACTTTGTAGCTTTTGCTTTCTTTCAGATCGTTACATGTACAGCCCAGCTCTGAAGATCTTGGGTCCACTTCAGAACCGTTTCCTTCTTCAGACAGCGTTCCTAGGTCTGCTTTGGCAGCCGCAACGTTAGCGGCTGCATCAGCAGCTGAAGCCACTGCAGCCATCACTACCGCCAAACCAGGGGCATTATCTACACAGATCTCAGCGCCCTATTCTGGGTTCACAGAGCCCTCCTCTGATATCAGTCTTCTTGGGGAGCCATGCGTGGGACCCAGATTTACCCACAAAATAGGCCATGGAAGTCTTGCCTTTGAACCTGCCTATGTTTCCTGTATTGCTGGGGATCCTTATACTACATCTGACCTTAGTTCTAGCCCTGGCCTTATTCTGGACTCCAGCTCTGGTCCTGGCCATGGCTCTGTCCTTGGCTTTAGCTCTGGTCCTGGCCATGACTCTCTCCCTGGCTCTGGCTCTGGTCCTGGCCATGGCTCTGTCCCTGGTTCTGGTGCAGGACCTGCCTATGGCTCTGGGCCTAGCCATAGATCTGTCCATGGCTATGACTCTGGCTCTGAGCCTGGCCATGGCTACGGCCCTGGCTCTGAGCTTGATCATGGCTACGGCCCTGACTCTGAGCCTGTTCATGGCTATGGCCCTGACTCTGGCTCTGGGCCCGGTGGTGGCTATGGCCCTGACACTGGCTCTGGCTCTGAGCCTGGCCCTGGCTATGGCTCTGGGCCTGGCCGCGATTATGGCCCTGGCTCCGGCTCTGGACCTGGCCATGGCTATGGCCCTGGCTATGGCCCTAGCTCCGGCTCTGGGCCTGGCCGTGGCTATGGCCCTGGCTCTGGCTCCGGGCCTGGTCGTGGCTATGGTCCTGGCTCCGGCTCCGGGCCTGGTCGTGGCTATGGCCCTGGCTCCGGCTCTGGGCCTGGCCATGGCTATGGCTCTGGCTATGGTCCTGGCTCCAGCTCTGGTCCTGGACGTGGCTATGGCCCTGGCTCCGGCTCTGGGCCTGGCCCTGGCTATGGTCCTGGCTCCAGCTCTGGGCCTGGCCCTGGCTATGGTCCTGGCTCCAGCTCTGGGCCTGGCCCTGGCTATGGTCCTGGCTCCGGCTCTGGGCCTGGTCCTGGCTCTGGCTCTGGGCCTGGCCCTGGCTCTGGCTCTGGGCCTGGCCCTGGCTCCAGCTCCGGCCCTGGCTATGGCCCTGGCTCCAGCTCTGGCCCTGGCTATGGCCCTGGCTCCGGCTCTGGGCCTGGCCCTGGCTCTACCTCTGGGCCTGGCCCTGGCTATGGTGCTGGCTATGGTCCTGGCTCCAGCTCTGTGCCTGGCCATAGCTATGGCCCTGGTTCTGGCCCTGTTCCTGGCTCCAGCTCTGTGCCTGGCCATGGCTCTGTCCCTGGCTCTGTCCCTGTTCCTGGCTCTAGCTCTGGTCCTGGCCATGGCTCTGTCCCTGGCTCCACTTCTGGTCCTGGCCATGGCTCTGGTCCTGGTCCTAGTCCTGGTCCTGCTCCTGAGCGCGGCCCTCAAACTTCTTCAAGGTTCAGAAATCTTACAGCAGATCTGGCCCCAAATTATACCTCCTGGAGTCACCATAGTGAATGGGAGCCTCAGAAACCACCTTGGGAATTTTTGCAAGTTTCAGAACCTGGTTCCCGAGGGCTGTGGAAGCCCTCAGAGGTTAAAAGGAAGCCTAAGGTTTTCAATGAAACATTGCCACGGGGCCAGTGCCTCCTCCACAACTGGGAGGAAGAGGTATTAAAGTTTTAGCCTGCTACCTTTTCTTGAATATTGTTTCCTAGGGGAGGGAGTAGTTTATGATAAGGGTGAGTATCAGAAGGGATATCATAGTCACTGAACTTGGGACCCACAGAGAGCCACCAACCACCTGGATCAAGTCCCAAGCATGCAGGATGGCTCTGAGAGTTTCTTCTTCCGGCATGGACACCAAGGATTGCTGACCATGCAACTACAGTCGCCCATGTCCTCTACTACCACCCAGAAAGACTCATATCAGCCCCCAGGAAACCCGTACCGGCCACTTCGAGGTGTGAAACATGAGAGGGGCAGAATGAGTCCATTAGAGGAAAAAAGGAGAGAAAAGTATTTCCAGTGGGGCTGTGGATTGTCTGATGGATATAAGGGCAATAACAAGATTTTTCTTCTTTTTCTCAAATTTGTTTCTTCTGGGCCTGCTTCTTAACCAGAGCCCGGCTCTGCCCTCCCACAGGGAAGCGTGAAGCCATGCTAGAGATGCTCCTGCACCATCAGATCTGGTGAGAGACTGAGGGAAGGGGAACGGTGCAGGTTGGGGGGGGGTGAGGTGGTGAGAAAATTTGTGGGGAAATGGCCTTGACACCCTTGCTGCATAGTAAAGAGGTACAGGCAGAGCAGGAAACTACAAGGAAGCTCTTTGAGGTCGAGTCTGTGACACACCATGACTACCAAATGGAGGTGGTGCGAGCAGGGCCTCCTGCCCCAACAAAGGTGAGAACCCATCCCACCCCACTTGTACAGCTGGGCTCTAACAGGCTGTGGGAAAGCATCAGGCCCAGAGGTCGAGAGACAGGGCTGAAGACCAGGAGTTACTCAGTACTCTCCTTCACAGCCTCACGATTACCGTCAGGAGCAGCCTGAAACCTTCTGGATACAGAGGGCACCACAGCTACCGGTGTGTTAGGGTGACTAGGGCCTGGGGGTAGGGAGGGGGTGGAGAAGATTGGGCATAGGCTGGTTTGTTCTGGCTCAGGGAGAGCAGGATCTGTCCCCATTCTGGCACTTCTCCAGGGTGTCAGTAACATCAGGACACTGGACACACCATTCCGGAAGAATTGCAGCTTCTCAACACCAGTACCCTTGTCTCTGGGGCAGCCTTTGCCCTATGAATCTGAGAATTACCTTCACCAATTGGGAGAAATGTCTTCCCTTGCCTGTCAGGGAAGAGAGCAGGGTGGTGGAGGCGGGAGAACAACTCCTGTCTAAGAGCTGAGAAAAGTGAACTGGGATATAGAATATGGAATCTATTTCTGTCTGTACTAGAGAAGTTGAGAGGAAATTAATTCTCTCTGTACTTGATGAAGGGGCTTTACATAAAGGGTTCTCTCTCATCCTGAGACTGCTAATTCAGTGATTCTGTGAGTCATCGTGTCCATACCCCATAACCTTTCCTTGGGGTTATCCCTAACCCAGTCTGTGACACCATGGCTATTTTTTGTTGTTTTATATTTGGCCAAAATATTCTGGTTTAGATACAGATATTTACAGAAAGTTAAGGAGGAAGGGGACCAAGCCAGAGAAGGGCAGGTATTATGTACAAGACTGAGCTACAGAGGGCTACAACTTCCATATAAGGTAGGTTTTCTTGGTGCTTGGTGTTTTCCATCTCATGTGACTATGTCCATTTCTGGTGTGTGGAGAGAAGGCCACTGCCCACCCAGGTACCAGCAGCAGGAGATTGTCTGACTTGGGAAGAAGTAGGGCTTAGAGGAGTCCAGGAGGTCCCTTCCGCTCTCCTAGGAGCCAATAAGTTCTCATCTTTCCTTTTCCCTGGAAGCAGAGGAGTGGACACAATTCAGATTCCTTCTCTTGCCCCATCACCCCCCATAATCACTTTCCTCCTCCCTTTCCATGACCCTCTCCACATGGCCTGCCATTACCTTCATCTCCACATCTCCCCGAAGCTCTAACTGGAAGCATCCTAGCTCATCCAAGGCATCCTTGGTGGTAGAAGAAACATGGATCTTCAGGGCTGTGGGTGGGTGAGGGGGTTGAAAGAAGAATCAAAAAAAGGCAATAGAAGAATTGGTGGTATTAGAGAGCGTATTACCCAACCAGCCACTCCTAGGAGGCTCCCAAACCTCCCAGTGTATATCCAATAGAACCAAAATATGTTCAAGGATGGCCTCTCAGATTGAGAGACTTGGAGGAACTACGAAAAGAAGAAAAGGGCAAGATAAATTGAGGCCAATGAGGGTCATAAGCTATGTCTAACCTTGACCATTTGACTCCATTCGAGAAGCAGTGTTCACCGTGTCTCCAAATAGACAATAGCGGGGCATCTTCAGGCCAACAACCCCAGCACAGACTGGCCCTATGAGAAGAAGCTGGTTGGGACAGCCTGGGAAAGGTGGAGACTAGAGCTGGGTGAAAGTCAGCCTTACCAGTATGGACCCCTATGCGTAGCCTCAGCTGGTCATGGGGTCGGTGGCGGATGCGGAAGGAAGAAACTGCATCCAGTAATGCTAGGGCCATACGAGCAATTTCTGGAGCATGGCGTTGACCGTTTCGGCCAGGGAGGCCAGATACTACCATGTAGGCATCCCCAATCGTCTCCACCTGATTAAGAGGGGATTAAAAGGTCACGTCTACTTTATCAGTGGAGACGGGGAAGAGTAGAGGAAGAGAAGCTAGACACCACGATGAGTCATCCTGACAGCCTGGGCAGCCAGAACATTGACTAGAAAATAAGTGCCATGGTACTGAGAGTCTGGGGGGAGGAGATGTCAAGGGAATCTTTAAATCCTCCTCCTCTAACCCCAGCACCTGGTGAATACTCAGTAAATGTTTGCTGAATGGATAGATAGCCTGTCTGCAATAGGACATGGACAGATGGGCTCTGCTGTCAGGAAATGGGAAGCAAGAAAACAGACTAAACTGAAGAGCACAGAAGCTGGTGAGGAGGCAAAACAGTCCCCATGGCTTGGGCCACACAGCCCAAACTGTCAGAGAGGAGAAGACAGGCTCTTGGTTTTAGTGATGGTACTAAAACTATACAAGAGAATGTCATCGTTCTTAGGAAATGCATGGCGAAGTTTTTAGGGAATACACACTAAGTATATGAGTAGCTGGGACTACAAGTGTGCACCACCATGCCTGGCTAATTTTTTCTCTTTTTAGTAGAGATGGGCTCTCACTCTTGCTCAGGCTGGTCTCGAATTCCCAACCTCAAGTGACCCTCCCTCCTCAGCCTCCCAGAGTGTCTGGTCTATATAGATTTATTTATTTTTATTATTTTTTTGAGACATAGTCTCACTATGTTGCCCTCAGTAGAGTGCTGTGCCGTCACAGCTCACAGCAACCTCTAATTCTTGGGCTAAAGCAAGTCTCTTGCCTCAGCCTCCCAAGTAGCTGGACTACAGGTGCCCGCCATAATGCCCAGCTATTTTTTTGTTGTAGTTATCATTTAGCAGGCCCAGTGTATGTGGCTGGTATCATAACCACTGAGCTACAGACGCCGAGTCATATAGATTGATATTTAAAAATAAATCAAGTGTGGGGGGGAGACATGAAGAATTGATAAATCTGGTAAAAGGGGGGAGTTCTTTGTTGCAGAAATAGCCAAGATGATATAGTAAGTCCAAAAGGAAGGAACATAAATAGATATTACCTGCCATACTTTAGCCACTTTCCATAAAGCAAATTTATTTTTTTTGAGACAGAGTCTCACTCTGTTTCCCTAGGTACAGTGCCATGGCATCATAGCTCACAGCAACCTCAAACTCTTAGGCTGAAGCAATCCTCCTGCCTCAGCCTCCCAAGTAGTTGGGACTACAGGCACCTGCCATAATACCCTGTTAGTTTTTCTATTTTGTAGAGACAGGGTCTTGCTCTTGCTCAGGCTGGTCTCAAACTCCTGAGCTCAGGCAATCCACCTGTCTCTGCCTCCCAGGGTGGTAGGATTACAGGCGTGAGCCACCATGCCTGGCCTACACACAGCAAATTTATTATTACCACCTTATAGATAAAACAACTGAGGGAGATACTGTTACTTAAGGCCACCAAAAAAAAAAAACCTATTCAAATCCAGATCCTTTTTACTCCCAAGGACAGTAAAGCCAACCCTCTGCCAACTGAATGGCTTCAACAAAAAGCTTTATATGGTTTTTTCATATCTTGTCCTTCACCCCACTAAATTCCACATCATGTATGATTCTTCCATGTCTGGAAAGGACTGGAAAGAAAAGATAGACATGGTTGTATTTATACCTCCAGGGAGATAGGTGCTACATTTTTATAAATGTTTTGCTTAGGGAAGTCTTAAAGTTTCACAAGAAATTAGACAGGGGTGCACTCCACAAAATGCACTCCAGCACTAGGATGCTGGAGACACTGGAGGGAAAACTGACTATGGAGTGGGTAAGGTATGTGGGGTTCAGGGAGACTGGGTTTCAAAGGGGTCTTAATAAGAGGGCAGCCCCAGCTCTTACCTTGTAGACGTCAAAGTTGTCAATTATGGCATCAAAGCAGGTATACAGGTCATTAAGAAGTGTTACCACCTAACAGAGATGGAAAAGCAGAGGCCCTGAGACTTATGCCCAACTTTCTAAGAATTCTTAACCCATGAGCCATCGTAAGATGTGGGAACTCTAGAACAAACTAATCTGTTGTCAGTGAAGCTCCTCCAGGTCCCTATCCCACCCGCTGCCTCTCACCCACAGCTCTCACCTGCATGGGAGTGCTCTCTGCTGACAATGCTGTGAAGCCAACAATGTCACTGAAGTAGATGGTAACACTGTCAAAGGCCTCAGCCTGTACAGTCTCTCCCCGTTTTAACTGCTCTGCTACTGAACTAGGAAGTAAGGGTACAGTGTAAGCCAAACTCCAAGAGAGTAAGAGGGGGAGGGAGAGGAAAGGGGGATGTGGCTGCAACAGAAATGAGTTGAAACATGAAGGCTGCACTTGGTGGTGGAAAAGGAAAGTGGCTGGGAAGACATTATACTGTAGTGCAAGGGCGGTTGTGAGGTGATCCCTGAATGTGGGAGCTAAATGTCTCAAGTTAGGATTGTTTTACAGATACATGCTGAAGCAAGGGCATGGTACAGTACTATCCTAAGAAGGGATGGGAAGACAGAAAGAAGGCAGCACAGCTGATGTGGAGAAAAAATAGAAGCATGTAGCCTACAGCAAGCTTGCTGTGGCAAGCAGGGTTCTGAGAGTTGAAAATGAGTTCTCAGGAGTCTGATGAGGCAGTACCCGACAGAACAGAATCCCAAAGGAAAACTCAGGAAGGGGGGAAAGGTCTCACTGGGGTAGAATTTGGTAGAGCAGAGCCTCAGCCTTGCGTTTCTCCTCCAGATAGGCCTGTGTGCGTTCTTCCACCAGCTTTTCCAGGTTATTGGCATACTGTTCCATGCGCAGCAGGAGGTTGTCCAATATGCTGGTGCCACCCTCCCTGGGGGAGGCCAAGATATGGCACCTGTTGCAAGATTCTCAAGACGCCCAGGACTTCCTACCCAACCCACTCTCTGCCCCACCAGCCCCACCTCATCCACTGAAGACCAATGAGGCTTCTATCCCTGGGGAGTCCCTGACCCTTAATGCCCTCTCACTTGTTAAAGCGGCGAATGAAACCCTTAATCTGTCCAAAGTCTGGCCGCTCAGCTGGGTCTTGGGCCCAACATCGCTCCATCAGCAAAACTAGTTCTTCATTCAGTTGGGTCCGGTCAATGCTTGGTCGGAAATATGGCCGCTGACCATTTCGGACCTTCTGGACAATCTCTGAGGGTGATAAAAGGTTTGGATGAAGAACAGTTTCCCCAAGAAGAAGAGGCTATGACTAGTGGATTGACTGTCACCTTTGGGGCTGAGGTCCAGGCCCTCCAAGTAGAAAGGACCACTGCGAAGTGCTATCTCTTGTAGGATGATCCCAAAGCTATAGACATCAGCTTTCTGCATGCCTGTGGTTGGCAAGGAGTTCTCACTGAGCAGTTCAGGAGCAGTCCACAGCTTCTCTGAAAAGAGAGAACAGGCTGGCCAGGTCTCCAAAATAGGGTAACTAAAGAGCCCAAGCCTGCCTGGGCTCTTTCCCATGTTATTGTCACTCTGTCTCCCTCTTCCACCCTCCCTAGATGGAAAAGATCAGGGACATAGGAGTATCATGAAAGTGGGCTGCCCTCACTGGCATAGAGGGCATGGCTGTCATCAGGTTCAGCAGTTGATCGGAAGCTGGCCAGGCCATAGTCTGTGATTTTGAGCACAAAACGACTGTCCACAACACAGTTGGAGGACTTGAGACTCCCATGGGATGAAATAATGCTGTTGTGAAGAAAGGCCATACCCTGCAGGATACAGATTAAGTTATGAAACTGGATCATACCACATAGAATACCCCTTCTCTCCATGAGATGGTCACTGGTAAGCTATCTAAAGATCTTGAGAACACTACAATATAAAGTGATTTTGGAAAGCATCTTTTGCAGCTTCCACCCAAGGAAACAGACAGAATAGGACGGTTATCCTTCCTGATAACATAAGATGTATACAGGCACCTAAGTATCAGGGATAGGAAAAATGTTTAAGAGGAGGGATAAGAGGGGCTACCCAAAGGGGTGATCAGTCTTCTGAGTAGTGAGGGGGCTGGAACTAGCATGAACTCTAAGATCTCCACAGCCTCAAATGCCTGGCTGCTAAATTAGGAAGAGATATGGTTTGAGACCCAGGTAGCAAGATAGATAGAGGCACCAAGAATAACCAGTTGTAAACTTTAATGCATAACCAGGTGCAGTTGGGCAACTCAGGGTTGAGGAGGAATGTGACCTACTAGAGGGGATGTTGGACCACAGAAAAAGTGGAGAAAACAGTAAATTATAAAAACCTGGAAAATGAACAAAAGTGGGCAACAAACTGCTAAGCTAATATAGAAGCATGAAACTGCTGGCCCTAGGGCCAGTGAAGAAAATAAAGTTTGCCTCTGAGGGACTATAAGACAGGTCTTCATATGGGAGGAGGGAGCGTAAAAAAGAAGGTCTTCAGAGAACAGAGTGGTGCTTCCTAAAAGTAAAACCCTAGAAGCCCACCAAGTCAGTTCAGGTGGGGAGAAAAGGACACAAGTTCAGTATGCTAACCAAAAACACCTGTTTAAATGTTTAGCTCTGTACTTAATTCACAATTCTAGTCACTGTGAACTCTTTATTTCTTTTGGCATCAACAAAACCTTTGGGAATCTCCACATTTGTGAATTTACTTGTGTGGAAACTAAGGATGGAAAACGATGCCTTCCAAAATCACAGAAATGATTAGGCTTCTGGCTTTGATGTAAATTACTTTTTTCCAATCATTGCTCTCTCAAGAGTTGTATTTTTCTCAGATTTATCCTATACTTGAGCACTACCACAACTTTACCTAATATTCCATCTCTCAATTGATGGCAAACTTTCACAAAAAATACATTCAAATAACTTCATGAGAATTTAGCAGAAAACCAAAGCCAGCTTTAGGTGTGGCACAATGGGCTTGCTTCTAAACTCTTGTCCAACCTAGGCAAGATTCAGTTTTATAACACTTCACAAAACCTATAGGCCTCTGCCTCATTTGAAAATAGCTGACACTCAGTATTTAGGACCAAGACCCTATTGGTAACCTTGGTAATACCAACTTTTCTTGGTTTCTCTTAGTTTTACTAGTAAATATTCTTTTTTAAATTTCAGTTTTCTGAACAAGAAAGCACATCTGTCAAATATTGATCAGAGAGTAAAATAATGAGAGGAAAAATAGGTGATGAATGTTTGGAGACTCCACTTGTTTTTTTCCTTGCTAAGGGGTTTTAATATGAGCTCTTGGAGGTAAAAGAGATAATGGAAAAAGATCTGAGGGAGGGGGGAGGATGGGCAGAGGGAGGGTGATTGGTGGGATTACACCTGCGGTGCATCTTACAAGGGTACTTGTGAAACTTAGTAAATGTAGAATATAATTGTCTTAACACAATAACTAAGAAAATGCCTGGAAGGCTATGTTAACCAGTGTGATGAAAATGTGTCAAACTGTTTATAAAACCAGTGTATAGTGCCCCATGATCGCATTGATGTACACAGCTATGATTTAATATTAATAAACAAAAAGTAAATAAAAAGAAAAATATCTGAAATGTCTAAGGCAGGAAGACGAAAAATCTCTACGGTTGTACTACTCCTAGGGCAGATAAAATTCACTCCCCCAATCATAAACCCTAGACCCCTTCTTTATCCATTATTACTCAACCACAGGAAGAAGGGGAGAGAGAGAGAATAGGACTTTCAGAGGAATAGAAGGAAAGAAACCACAAGCAAAGACAGAACAACAGAAGCATTTTAAAGTGGGGAAGACTCACCTTCACAAGGTCATTAATGAGTGAATAACGAAACATCCAGTCCAAGTTGATGCTGTCATTTTCTAGAATATCCTGGTAAGTGACATGGAATAGATTGTCTGTCCTAGTCCCTACTAGCTGTCACTTGGCATAGAGTCAATGTAACTTTGGACCTATCTTCCCACCCCTGCCATAATCTGCACCTATCCCTCACCTGTAAACTCCCACGAGGACAATACTCAGTGATGATGCAAATGTTCGGAGGGTCTATGCAGGCTCCAATGAAGCGAGTGAGATGGTTGAACTGAACATCTCTCATCTAGGAGAAAAAACAATGGAAAGGACAAAATTGAAAGAGTTAAAAATTAGATACAGAAGCCTACCACTACATAAGACTTTTCTCTTACCTACAACTTAAATCATTTATAAAGAATCCCCTTGCCCTCCTAGCCAGTTTTACCATTCTATAATCTTTCTTTCTCTTCTTTCCCATCTCTGTTCACCCTTCACCCTCAATCCATCCTCCATTACATACATGTTTGAGTTCAAACAGAACCTGGCGGGTCAGTTCAATGCGCTTCTTATTCACATGTTTGATGGCAACAACATTTCCCTGATGATAGGAGTGAAAGGGAAAATGAGAATGAATATCAGAAGTTTCCGGGTGCTAGAAAATACTGGAAAACTGTGGAAGCATACAGGAACTCAGTGGGGCATAGAGGGGTTTGCTGAGGGGCAGAGGTTCAGGGGCAGAGCTAGCAGATGGGGATGAGACAGGATGAAATGGTGGGGACCAGAACAAGCAGATGACTGTTCACCTTGAAGTGACCGGTGTTGGCAAAGATCTGGTATTTCCCATGGGCTGTCATGAGTGAGCCGTAACTGGATCCCCGCTGGGGCCAAGGGCAACATGGAGGCGGAAGGATGAAAGGAACATTAGATGATGGTGGTAGTGCAGGGGCTATCATTACAGGCCAATGCGCTGGGAAAGGTCCAAGGTAAGAAAGGACAGGAACTCAGAGGCAGAGGGGACAGCTGAGACAAGGGCTCACCAGTGACAGTGTGAGGCGACTGCCTGCACCTTTATGATAACGCTCTGAGTTGCCAAACTGCAGTTCTTCCCAGCGAATGCGCCACAACATGCTGGCCAGCTCCTTCTCCAGCATCAGTTTTCTGTAAGGACTGCACATCTCAGTTGACTGGCAAGCCCAATCCTGCCACCCCCCTAAGCCAACAATGGAACTACAAGGGCTTCCCTGCAGCTCCTGAAGCTGCACTTGTTATACCAGAGAGACAAGATTGAAAGATGTGTTCTCTGCATATCTGGCATGTGCTCACTTACAAAGACAGAGGGTAGGGGTGAAAAGTTCTTTCTTAAAATAGAAATTTCCATGGAAAATTCACCTCTGAGCTTAACCTTCAGTTAAGGTTAGTATATCCAGTTAATTAACAGTAGTTAGTATAAGCCAGTCTAGAACCAAAAGCAAAATGAACACATTGGCTAAAAGCTAAAAAGAAAGGCTAGGGAGGAAGATGCTATTAGATCTAGGTGATAACCACCAAATTAACAAACTGGCTACCTCTATCCCATGTAATAGGGACCATCTGGCCTCAGCCAGAGGCTGTGTGGAATGGGGGGATGGGGAAGAGGTCAGTGGAAAGCACAGAACTCACCGGAAAATGAGAAAGCTAGAAATGCCAAACATGATAAAGGTGATTCCTGTTCCCAGAGCCACAATTGCCAGAGTTGAAAGTGGAGCTGAAGAGGAGAGAGAGATCCTGAGAAAGACTGTAGGGGATGGGTTGTAAGAATGAAGAAGGGAACACATAGATGCAGGGAGAAATAGGTCCTGAGGGTAAGAGGAAGGAGGGAAGGGTGTAAATTTAAAAATATGACTAAGAGTGGGGGCCAGTGAGCAGGGTAGAGAATGGAGAGTGAGGGAGGAAGGACTGCTCCAAGTCCCTGCACACACCCACTTTTATCACAGGATGGGTCGTCCAAGTCAAAGGCACAGGGGGGATTGTCCAAGGGGGGCGCCCCCTTCACCCAGGGAATGGGCCGTCCCGTCCACCAGATCTGTTTCTCAGCTCCTGAGTAGTGGGCTGCAGGCTGTGAGGAAGCAGAACACTGGGCCCCCAGGCCTGCTCCCACCTGCCTCCTCCCTGAGACCAAAGCTGTTTTGCTGCTTTTCTTTCCAACCTCCCACCCAGCCAAGGTACAGCTCTGGCAGAGAAAATAAGTCCCTTCTCTAGTACCTTTGACTCTGCCCCAGTGAACCCTTGAGAGCTGGATTTTGCAGAGCCACACTCTCTTCCCTGTCTCCTCCCCCATCACCTGGAAGTCCCCAGAATCCAGGTCTCCCATGGCCCACAGGACAAAATCAGTCTCCCGGTCATTGTTCTTGTCCATAACCACCAGTCCAGTTACACCTAAGACAGAAAAGAGTAGCCCTTGCTTTGAAGCCTAGCCTCAGACTTCTTCTATCCCCCCAGCCCCTCCAGCTACCTCAGCCTGACTCCGTCCCACTCTTGAGGTGTGCACACCTCTGCCATGTTTGCTGACTCCTACTAACTCTCCCAGCTGGCCCTGGCATTTTCTCTTCTGCCCATTCCACTCCTGAGCCTGACATTAGCCTTCAGGGCTCCATCTGCCCCCTTAATTACCGTGGTATCTTCGCCCCTGCATCTTCTCCACAATTCGAAGTCCGTCTTCCCGGGTGCCTCCTTCCTGTATTGTCTCATTCAGGACTTCAGCGTACAGCAGGATCCCATCATAGAAGCAGCCAGCGATGAGGTTCATCTGGAGGTGGCAACTTCAGCAATGCTCTCCAAACATCTTCGAGGCCCCTTCCCCAGCCCCCTTTTCCCATCTGTAGGGTCTCCATCTACCTTTCCTCTCTTCTGGTTTACTTTCTTCCCTCCTCTTATTCCTAAAATGCTAACTGCTCCTTAGGGCAAAAGGAAATACCCTGGATGGCAGTAGACAGCCTCCATAGTGGGACTCCTTCTGCAGCCCAGACGATGCTGAGTTAGGGAGAGGAACCCTTCCTCAAAACCTGGCCTGGCTTTCTGGGAGAGAGATTCTACTTACCAAGGAAGGGGCCAGCTCCACACCAAAATCCTCCCGGGCTCTTATCAGCAGACGATTCTGGAATTCCTGATACTCAGGATTTGGGGGTTCTCGGTATGTGATCACCAATACCGTCTGTACCAGCAGTACATGGGGAAAAGTGAATAGGATTCAAGATGGGCATTAGGGGAAGTGAGGAGGCAGGAGAGAGGAGCTGGAAAAAAATACACTTGATATAAAATATTCATAGGTGAGTGTGAAGCTAAAAAAGGCACTAAACCGCGTGTGTGTGTGTGTACGCACATGCATATGTGTTGTATTTAATACAACTGGGGAGAGGGAGTGGCACTCCTCCTGAAAGACAGATAGGGCTGGTTCTGGGAAATAATAGAATAATAGATAAACTCCATCCCCAAACCCAGCCCATCATCTCCCTGAACTCCCCAGCACCACCGGCTCTCCACCAGGCTGCCACGGCTCCCTCAGCTCCTCCATCCCATCCTTTCCAGGTACCTATTCACTATGAAGGACAATACTCATCAACACCTCCTCTCTGAGATACCAGCACTGTTAATGGTATCAGTAAAATGCTGACATTTTCATCTGGGCCACTTACACACAGTGCCTCCACCCAGTGACTTAAAAAGATAGCAGGCCCTATGAGAACTGGCGAGACACTCGGAGACAGTGATGCCACCAGTCAAAAGCTATGAGCTCATTCATTTAACACGTGTGGGACAGCTACCATAAGCAGCACTGTTCTGCTTAGTAAGTAACAGATGTGTATTACAACACAGTGTCAAATGCCCACATTTCATAGATAAGCAAATGATACATGCCAGATGCCACATGTGTACATGGTCCAGCCAGGCACACAGCTCACTGGCACATGAGTCAGCGTACGCCTGCCTCTCCAAAGTGCCTGCCCAGCTCTTATTGGCCACACACATCTCCCCTTCCTTAGCTGCTGGACCTCCTGGCCTCTGCCTCTGCCTCAGGCCACACAGTCACTGAGACCAGCCTCTACTTGGACAGGAAACTGGCATCACAACTTTAGTTAAGACTTCAGTTCAATATATTTTGTGAAACATGACTGTGAAGTAATAGACTAAAATTTCATCATTCCTACCAGTTTTGCTCATTATCATAGAAAGTGCACGTGGTCTGTAGTGATAAATAGTCCTAGATATATCACATATGATCTGTTGTACATCAATTCATTCCAGGTAGGAAATAATAAAGTCAGTTTCCAAAATGCATTCATTATATTAGACTGGAGTTTACTTCAAGGTATAGTTATTCTTCCTAGAACATTTAGTTGCCTGGTTCTAATACTCTCATTCTAGGCAAAATAGAAAATGAGAGGGGGACTGAGGAAATGATTGAAAGGGTATACTCAGTAGCACCTGTTCCAAGAATAAAAGAAAAATAGAGAGGTAGGACACTGCTGACAACAATGTGAAAAATTGGCAAAGAGCTGAAAAAGATCAGCTTGAAAACAACTTACATTTCAATAAAGGCTGATGAAAGATGTTTAACATTTAGTAATTCTCTAGGTTGGTTTGTTTACTAGGCCAGCAATTATCCAACATTTTGGTCTCAGAATCCCTTTACACTCTTAAAAATTACTGCGGACACCAAAGAATTTTCGTTTATGTGGATTTTATCTATTACTATCTACCATCTTAGAAATTAAAATGGATAAACTTTGAAAACAAGAATATACAAACACGCCTCCATAGCTTTTGGAGTGATGACATCATCACACATCATTCAATATCTGGAAAACATCACTGCACAATCACAGGAAGAACCAGAGTGACAAAGGCAGATAACATTTTAGTACTATTTTTTAAATGGTTCTGACCTTGTGGTCCCCCTAAAAGGATTTCAGGGGCCTGTAAGATCTTAGGACCACACTTTAAAAACCGCTCTGCTAGCCTATTTTGCTGTGGTTACTACCTACAGCACACACACACAAAAAATTTAAAACCTCCAAACAGTTTCTGTGCTTGCTCAGGGGCTAGAGAAAAGGTGACAGTAGGTAATTGTGCCCCATTTCACAGTGGACCCCCAGTGGAAAAAAAAAACAAGTAAAGGCTGCCAAAAATGGGTGCAGCGGTGAGTAGAAGCCAGGAATGTACCTACAAACTGTGTACTGGCAGGAGGTGCCTGCCTCTGCCTAGGGGCCCACCCACTCTGAGACCTGCTCTGGCCACAGCAGGAGGTGCTGTCAACAGTGGCCTAAACAGACAAGGAATGGTCTCCAAGAAGAGAGTCTGCCTTACACAGCCCTTGGGTTGGTGCTTTATTCCATTCTTGCTGGTGGTGGTCCCTATCTGTAAACCAATCTCATGCTAGTCATCTCGGTTGTGACCTCTGTCTGGGTTTCTAACCCTGTAGTTTCTAACCCTCAATTGCCCAGTCTGGGCCTCTGGATCCTCAAAGCCTGGTCATTTGCTTATTTCATTCCATTCCATCTGGTTTTTTTCCCTATCCTGGTTGATCACTTGGTTTACAGTACCTGCCAGTTCTCCTCCTGTCTAGACGAATTCCTAGAATTCCTAGTCCTATCCCCTCTCTTCTCAACACACACTTTAATTCAATTTAACAAATATGTTAAAGTACTACATGCTAGACATATGGAATACAAAGAGGACCGTGATCCCTGCCCTCGAGCAGCTATGGCTAAGTAGGAGAGGAAAATCCTACAACATAAATGATTTTAAAGCCTTCACCCCCTTAGTAGCTCTACCCAGCATGAACTAGGACCTTTTCCTTGAGTTTGACACCCTCCTGGAAAAACCTTGGGCAGCTGCATCAATGCCTCCTCACCTCTCTTGCCACCTTTTCAAGGCTGGTCTAGTCTCTCCAAAGGACTCTCTGCTCTTTCATCCTTGGCTAGTGGTGACCACCCAACTTCCCTCAGCATTTGGAAGGGCTGAGTGTAGCTTTGCCAGAGGACACCTCCACATCCTCACTCCAAAGTCTTGGTTTCCTCCTCAGCATATTCCTGCCTGGCTCCCTTCTCTTGTATTGTAGCAAAACTTCCCTCTTTATTTTTCTGTCTGAATGCCTAAAGTGGGGTCATTATTAATATAATTGATTGTTGGCTAACTAGATCCCTCCTTCCCCCTTATCCTAAATGCTGGGGACTCTTGGCTGCAGAAATTTTCAGACAAGAAAGAGAGGCTTTTCTTCCACAAAAATAATATAGTCCAGTACTTTGAGAAGGCAAGCTGGGAGGATCACTTCAGGCCAGGAGTTTGTGACCAACCTGGGCAACATAGCAAGATCCTATCTCTAAAAAAAAAAAAAAAAATTTTTTTTTTTTTTAAATAGCCAGGTGTGGGCTTGGCACCTGTAGCTCAGCAGTGAAGGGTGCCTGCCACATATACCAGAGCTGGCAGGTTTGAATCCAGCCCAGGCCTGCCAAACAACTGCAACAAAAATATAGCCAGGTGTTTTAGTGGGCACCTGTAGTCCAAGCTACTTGGGAGGCTGAGACAAGTGAATTGCTTGAGCCCAGTTGCTGTGAGCTGTGACACCACAGCACTCTACCATGGGTGACATAGTAGGACTCTGTCTCCAAAAAAAATAAATATAAATAAATAAATAGCCAGATGTGGTGATGGGCACTGTAGTCCCAGCTACTGAGCAGGCTGAAGTGTGGGGATCGCTTGAGCTCAGGAGTTCAAGGCTGCAGTGAGCTATGATGGAGCCACTGAATTCCAGCCAGAGCAACAGAGTGAGACTCTGTCATTAAAAAAAAAAAAGAGAAAGAGAGAATACAGCCCAGAAGGTTATGGAGTTGTCCCTGACCACACTAGCTAGCTAGTATAATCCCCTTGCTTTTCTCTTTTCATACCACTCTATTCTTTTTTTTTTTTTTAGTAAAACTTATCACAATATGTTCCTACATTTGTACATCTTTTGCTTATTTGTCTATCTTACCAAACGTAAACTCCCAAAAGGGACTATATCTGTTATGTTCTCCACCTTATGCCAGTACCTAGCACAGTGACTAGGACTGTTCAGTAAATACTATTGGAATGAGTCAGTCTTTAAATGAATCAAACATTGACTGAATAGTATGATTAGTTCTATAGTAGATAAAGTTAAGTACAGCAGTAGGAAACTCAGTCCCCCCTACCCCTCCCAGGAATTCATGGATTGTTTCCTAGAAGGGAAAATAACTGGTCTGTCTTAAAGCATTTGGAAGCATTATCCAGATAGACAAAGGGGAGAAGTTTGTTTTAGGAAAATGTTTAGCATAAACAAAACCTGTCCTGCCACTGCCCATGTTCAAGTGTGACAGTTACAGACTCCTACTCAGGCATACAAACAGACATGTCATTCACAGACATGTACTCATCAGTCACAACCAAATAGATAATCACAGACACTTCAAACCTTACTCACTGGAGAAGAATGGCCACCCAGCTTCAGCCCTTACACACAACTGCTTAGAACCAAAGAATCTCAGGGTCTAAAAGACTTTAAGGTTATCCCATAAGCTATGTCAAATTCTTTGTGGAAAAAGGAGGAATAAGGGTAAATAAGTAGGAACACTTAGTGAGTTAGTGAAAAAGTAGTGGGGAATCGGAATGATTCGTGGGTATGATTTTGAGAGGCAGAGATCTGGGGTGAGGAAAGGTAGAGTGTTCCAGACAAAAGGAGAAAGAGCACAAAAGCATGGGGATAGGAAGACCTGGTGCCAGGCGGGCCTTGAGAGAGGGCTAGTTGGCTAAGCACTCAGCATGAGGGCACTAGGAGGTAAGCCTGGAAAAGCAGGTTGATAACAGCCTGCAGAAGGTCTTAAATGGCATGACAAGGAGTCAGGATTTTATACTGTGGATAAGTCATTGAAAGTTTTAAGCCAAAGAATGAAATGAACAGTCATGCCAACCTTCCCCATACATTTTCTTAAACGCATTTCTTTCTGTTCCTGCCATCATCACCCTAGTTCAAGCCATAGTACTGCCTCTGCCCCCCCACCCCCTTCTAATCCAACCTGAATTCTGTCACTACTGTATATTTATCTTCACAAAAATTTTCAAGAACCCCAAATTCAAGTCCTACTGTCTTACGGTTAGGGCTCTTCTTAATCTGATTATACCTTTGCAGCTTTATTTTCTATATCTATTTTAAGTGAACCCTTTTTCTCGTCAGGTCAGTATCTTGCTGGTCTCCCCAACATGTCTGTTCTATCTTTTTCTTTTTGCTCAGCAGTCTGGATGTCCTCTCCTACTGTAACTATGAACATGACATCTCTCTTTAAAGTCTCTCTTCCTTTATAAAAGCCTTCCCTAAGCCCAGCCCTCATTGACTCTTCCTCCTCTGAATCACTAAAGTTCTCAGTGTCTGTTCCAGGACACATGATCATATCCTTTCTTGAACTTTATCTAACTGCACCACAATTATGCCTCACCTTTCCAGAAAGGTGGAAGCCCACCCAGGTACTAGGATCAGATCATTTCTTTAACTGCTCTCCATCACAGTATAGCCTACTATTGGCATTTAGGAAAGCAGTGTTCTAGGATATTTGGAGGTAGCCAAAGTCAGTCTTGGCAGCAGACCCACTCAGAGCCACAAAGGTGGGGAAGTAAGAAAATAATACTAAAATGGAAAGCCTCTGTTCCTTTCATTCCTTCCTGTAGCTCACAATTCCTGCCCTGTTCCTGGGGTTTCTATGGGGTCTTGTGAGAGACAATGAATCTCCAACAAACCATCTTTTTCCCCCCTCCTTCAGATTTGGCTCAAATGATACCTGAAAGGCCTCTCTGAGGGCCCGGGCCTGTTCCTGGGTGCGATTATCCTGCCAGGGCCGGCCTGTAGAGCGTGTGGGGCCCGCACGGAGACTCTCCCCAAAGACATCCAGGTAAAAGAAGACATAGTCCCCATTGGTCAGATTCTCTCTCTGCGCCTGCAGTAGGATCTCATGCAGCATCTCCAGGGGGCCGCAGATATACACAACTGGGGGCAGGTACATGACAAAGAAGCACCCTCAGAAAGTATCCAGGTCCCCCAAACAGCCCCCTCTCTGAATTGTCCGCATTTCCCTCCTTAGCAAGAAAGAGAGTGCCCTAACTTATCGACCACCCAGCATATGCTCCCCAGTCCTCCGCCTTGGAGTCCATGTCCTTAGTACCCTTGGGCCATATGGACCATCTGGCAGGACTCCAGACCCCAGAGGAAGGAAGCTGTCACTCTCAAGTCCTTTCCTTCTCCCAGACCCCTGCTCAATGCTCCTCATCCAGCCCTCCTCACACCCCACTGTTTCCTGCCCCTTTCCTGGGCTCAAAGATACTGATTGCTCAGAATTTCTTAGTGTGAGCTCTACCTGTCTTTCTCAACTAAGTCTGCTGAGCCCTGAGCCTACTATGGAGTCCTCGCTATTTTTACACCACCTAGTGGTCTTGGTGCCCATGCTGGGAGGCAGCTCTGCTCACAGGCTCACATTTCAGAGTGACCATCAAGCACATTTACTGCTCCAGGGCACTCACATTGCTCCCCACACTCAATACCCCCCTCCACATTCCACCTCATAAAAGCTTCACCTCCAAAAAAAAAAAAAAAGCTTCACCTCTCCTGCTTATTTCTTCCTGGCTCACACCTGCCTAGGCCATCCACAAGCTCACCTCATAAAGCCCTGGCCCCTCACAGGTGCTCTGTCCACATGTACTTCTTGATCCCAGCCACCACACATAGCTCCTCAATGCCTAGCTCCAGGGACACTGCGACCCTCCTCCCCTGATCTTAAAATAGCCTGGGCCACACTCACTGCGCCCGTTGGCCCGGATGAAGTGGGTGGCCTGCTCAGGGCCCCCTGGCTCGCGGGCATACACCTGGTGCTGCACACTGAGGTTGCTGCCCTGCAGGGCCTCAAAGACGCCCTCGATGGTGAAGTAGTGAGGCCGGTCATCTGTGCGAGCATCCAGATACAGCAAGGCAGCACGGGCAGTCCAGTTGAAGTGCCCGTGTAGTGTCACTACAAACTCACCCAGCTTGGGAGCAGAGGGGCCAGTGCGAACCAGGGTACGATAATGCTCATTCTTAGCGGAGAAACCAGAGGCCACAGCGCCTGCAGTCAGCAGGGGAAGGCGCCAATGTGAGGCAAAGCGGGCTACAGAGGCAGCAGGGTACACGCAACCGGGGCCCAAAAGAAGGTCAGGGTCATGGTACAGCTTGAGGTCCACAGCGCGCAGCGGTGCCAGGTACTCGGAACAGGCGCCATCTAGTTCGGAGCTGACAAACCGCAGGTCCACGGGCAGTGCCCGGCCCAGGGCCTCTACAGCTAGTGCCACAGCAGGACCAACCCGTGGCCAGGCCCAGGCATAGCTCAGGTTGTGTTCTGGCAGCACCACCGCCAGCGTCAGGTTCCGCGCCCCAGGAGGACGCACCCCACCTGCCAGAGCTGCCACCAACAGCAGGAGTGATGGCAGAGCCATGGGGATAAAGCAGCAACTCTACTGGCCCCAGAACTAGGGACTGCTCTGGCCTGCAGGGAAGGCACAAGCACCACTCAGCCTGGAGCCTGGGGAGGAGGGCCAGGGACAGAGTAGGGATAAGCTAAGTAGACTCGGATACGGAAAGTACTGGGGACCAGAGAGAGGAGATGGGAGGATGTCTGGGGAAGGTAAGGAGTGGGCTACCAAGCTAGGGCAAGGACTGAGTTCTGAGAGCAGGGTGGCAGGAGAAGGAAGGGACCATGGGGGCCTGCGCCCGGGATGGGGACAGTGAGAAGTGGAATAGCCTGATGAATCCGAAGCTTAGGAGGAGACGGGGATCTGAGACTGGGATGGCGTGGGGGTGGGGGGAGACTGGTACAAAGAAATGACTTGGGGGGACCTCGCAGCTTAAGGGGCTGGGCAGGCAGGGAGCTGGGGGAAATAGGCCCAAGGTAGATAAGGTGAGAGGGTGCCGGCGCCGCGGAAGGACTGGGACCATGGGCTGGCGGGGAGCGAAGCGAGGCCTGGCCAGAGGTGAGGGAAGGCAGGGGAAAATCTCCCTCTGAAGGTTTCTCCCGAAGCTCCTGCTTGGACTAACGGGCCCGGGGCGCTGGTCCCATCCAGAGCCGCGGCGGCCCCGCCCGTGTCCCCGCTCCTCTCCGCTCCGCTTCTCCTGGGCCCGGCGGCCGGCGCTGCCCGGCGCTTCCTCCCGCCCCCCGCCTGGGCCCCCGCGCGCGCCGCTCGTCCGGGTCAGGTCGCCTCGGCCCGGCTCGTCTCCGCTCGCTGCGCCGGCGGCGGCCGAGTGTGACTCCCCGGGCAGGCCGCCTGCCCCCGCCCCTGCCGCCCCTCCTCCTCCCCTCCCGGCCCCACCCTCTGGCGCCTGCCGTCTCCCCCCACCCCCAAGCCGGGCGCCCGGGGACCTCAACCCACCGCAGTGAGCGCTTGGGTCTCCGCACTAGGGTCTCGAGGGCCGGCGAGGTTCCCGGGCGTTCCCTGGCTTTGAGGGCTTGTCCCTGTCTCCCCCAAGCCCCTGGGCCACCCACTGCTCTCTTTCCATCCCGCACGTTCCGGAGACCCTGCGGCTTGTCTTCTCCCGCCTCGCTTATCCCACTCTTCTTAGGGTCTCTCTCTCAACTCCCAGGGTCTCTCAATGGCTCCCGTCTCCAGAGAGCAGTCAGAAATCCCCAAATCCCCAAATCCTCACCAGTCCCCCACCTAGTGAACCCTCCTAATGGCCACTCCACCAGGAAAACATGCCTGCTCACTGGGCAGGCCCCTCCGGCAACAGTGGCTCCCAAGTCCCATTTTCATGAGTCTTATAAAGTCCACGAGGCTCCTTCTTCCCTGGGGCTCAGCCTGCACTGCCTTGTCCCCATGCCCCTCTTGTGCCCTCCCCTCGTCCTCAGAGGCCCACCACACCCCACACGGCCTCCACACACCATCTGCTCTGGGTCTTGTCTTTGTCTCACGCACAGCACAGGCTAGCACCCGATAAAAGCTTACAGACTGGATCAAGCAGGACATCCCCCCGGCAAGGGAAGCCCGCTGTACCCAGCTTGGGTTCCACCCCAATCCTAAGCCCCAACCTAGAAAATGCACCCCAGGCACCACATATCTGGAGTGCCAATCTGATCCTGTGGAACAGCTTGTGAGGGATGATATCATGGCTACTGGAGGGCCTTGCTATGGGTCCTTGGGGACTCTAATCCAACTGTCATAAAGGACATGCAATGCACATCAGCCCATTCTCCTCCCTGTGCTAAGAGCTACGGTTTCCCTCTCCCTTGGAGCCACTTCTCCCCAAGTCACAATGCCAAGAAGCTAAGAGCCCTGCTTGAGTTCTAGAGGCTGGTGGGAGTGTAGGGTGAGAGGAGCATAGTTTCTCTGAGATGAAGGCGACACCTAGTGGTTTAGGGGAGGAAATTAAGGACAATGCCATTTTAGCCTTCCCAACAATATTATTTATTGAACACAGGCTGCCTTGCACAAGCTGTGGGAGTAAATAAATACAAAGAAAGCCAAATGATACAGCTCTTACCTTTTCTTTGTTGTTGTTGTTGTTTTGAGACAGAGCCTCAAGCTGTCACCCTGGGTAAGTGCTGTGGCATCATAGCTCACAGCAAGCCCCAACTCCTTGGCTCAAGCGATTCTCCTGCCTCCGCCTCCCAAGTAACTGGGATGGCCTACAGGCACCCACCACAACGCCCTGCTATAGTTTTTGGTTGCAGCCCTCATTGTTTGGCGGCCTGGGCTGGATTTGAACCCACTAGCTCTAGAGTATGTGGCTGGTGCCTTAGCCGCTTGAGCCACAGGTGCCAAGCTTACAGCTCTTACCTTTGAGAAGCATAAGGTTGGAATAGCTCTAGGGTGCAGAGGCCAAAGACCAGCACCTCTGACAGTGTCTCCTTCTCTTTTTTTTATTATTATTAAATCATAGCTGTGTACATTAATGCGATCATGGGGCACCATACACTGGTTTTATAGACCATTTGACACATTTTCATCACACTTGTTAACATAGCCTTCCTGGCATTTTCTTAGTTATTATGTTAAGACATTTATATTCTACATTTTCTGACAGTGTCTCTTATCTCAAGCTCAGCAGAAATGGAAGCCTCAGGACAACATTTTTAACGTGAGTGATGCTAGCTCTAGTTCCAGGCTCCCAACACTGTGAGTGAAAAGGAATTTCATCCCATCTGGGCAAGGCAGAAAACAGTCTGGAACAGTCAAAAGGGTGACAAGACAAACTGGAAAAGGCTTTAGACCCAGTCAACCCAATAGTTGCTTTTTAAGCAAATGCACACAGCTTTATAAGACAAGCAAATCCAAATGACAGAATCTCTAAAGAATCACAGGATGGCAAGGCTAGGAGGTGTGTTATAGACATAATATTCAATACTCTCATTTAAAGGTCACTGAAAACTGAGTCCCAGAGAAAGAAATCACAAGCTTCCTTCCTTACCCCTCTTCCCCAATCCTGCTTTGTACTTGCATAGCAAAGACTAAAATCCAGGCCTCTTGGTCTCTAATATGGAGCTCTTTACTGCTGACCCCAAGTGAGAACCAGACACCACTGTTACTCAGACACCCAGACAAGTTCAAGTGTATGATATGTTCAAGTGTAGAGATTAAACATTCAAGTATCTTGCCCCTTCCCTCTTCCTTCCAAGTAGCAATTTATACTAGAAAGTGGGAAGGGGTGAGGAGAAAAGAATTCCTTGGTGAAGTTTTTTATTATTTTATCCACTGAAAGGTTTTTTCTTTCTTTTTTTTTTTTTGTAGAGACAGGGTCTCACTTTATGGCCCTCGGTAGAGTGCCGTGACCTCACACAGCTCACAGCAACCTCCAACTCCTGGGCTTAAGTGATTCTCTTGCCTCAGCCTCCCTAGTAGCTGGGACTACAGGCACCTGCCACGGTGCCCAGCTATTTTTTGGTTGCAGTTTGGCCGGGGCCGGGTTTGAACTCGCCACCCTCGGTATATGGGGCCGGCGCCTTACCAACTGAGCCACAGGCGCCGCCCAGGTTTTTTATTTTTTTGCTTTTGTATTTTTTGGGGAATCTTAAAATATTAGATAAATGAGGTCTTTGGTTATATATTATATATTATATAACATACAATATATATATAACTTCCATTGGAAAACAATATATATATATATCCAGTGATCCAGGCCATCACTGTTCATTTGATAGGGACAAAAAGATTTTGGCTATATTTGGTGACCCTGCAGAAACACATACAAAGCTTGAGAAATCTACAAATTTTACTGGCCTAAGCAGCACCCAGCTAGAATCCAACTTTCTCTCTACAGGGTTGTTATGGCCTCCTACTGCTCCATAGACAGACACCACTTATAAATTCTTCTGGACAGGATCAGCCCAAACACCTCATTTCTGATTCAAAACTAAACTACGGAGCATCACATTGGCCAATTGCTAGAAGCTGCTATAAGCTGCCCCATTTCTTCACAGAAAGAAATCCTAACTCTAGTCACTCAGGCCAAAGAAGCCTCAGGATCCTGAGTTCTGAGACTACCATGGGTTTTGGGCTCCTGCTAATCTGTGTGATAGACTCTGATGCCCCAAACTAAGCGCCGAACAGTTATAACTGACCTGATTCCGCAGCTAAACCTGGATCTTCAAGCTTCTTCTGCCCCAGACCATGCCTCACAGGCCTACAGAATTCCAGATAAACAAAATATCTTAAAGTCTTCCTCTGCTGATCTGATGGGCAGAAAAGGGTTTGTCAATAAGTGATTATCATTACAGACAAGTCCATGTGAACCTGCCAACAGAGGGCAGAGAACAGCCATGGAAAGTGAAGGAAAAAAGGATACATTTTAAATGACATATTTCAGTGGGAAAAGGAACAAAGTAAAGTATATAAAAAGCATAGAGTTTATTAAAAATCTACATTATTAGCCAGGCATAGTGGCTCACGCTTGTAATCTTAGCACTTTGGGAAGCTGAGGCAAATGGATTGTTTGAACTCAGGATTCGGAGACCAGCCTGAGAAAGAGCAAGACCCCATCTCTGCTAAAAATAAAAAGACTAGCTGAGCACTGCAGCAGGCCTCTATATTCCCAACTTGGGAAGCTAAGGCAAGAGGATCACTTGACTCCAAGAATTTGAGGTTGCTGTGAGTTATGATGCTACAGCACTCTACTTAAGGTAACAGAATGAGACTCGCATCTCAAAAAAGAAAAAAAAAACTACATTATTTATTTTAGCCCCACTGAGGGAGAGACAAGATCTTGAAAACAGTTCAAACCATTACTGCTCACAGGCTGATTCTCTCCACTTCCTTCTCCTCTCCCCACCGCACAGCAGCACACAGTATGATTCTAGACCTGGGGTTCAGTTTACTTCTTCATAAATATTCAACAGCCTTCAAGGGCAGCTAAGATTGTTTAAAGGCTCAAGGGTTTTTACTTTCAATTCACACATCTCTTTCTTTTGTTAAGTTAAGAAGTTTTTAAATTTCAAATATTTTCAATTGGATCCCAGCTTCCAACTCACCTGTCTAGATGTGTGTTCTAAAAGATGAACTGGTACCATACTGTGAGGGCCAGAAAAAAGTCCAAACAGTTTTCCAATGGAAATTCCTTCATAGAGAACCAATTATTCCTAAGAGAGGAATTTAAAAATTGTTAAGAGAAACAACTATGTACATTTATTTTCTTGCTGGTTCAAGCTCCAGTTGAACCACATTTCAACTTTCTGCTCTATCTAGGCCTGGACCAGCACCTCTGCAAGTATCTGGGAAGGCACCAGTGGTCTCCTCTGCTCTTACACACAGGCCTGTCTTTCTAGGTACATATATTGCTTCCCTGTGTTCCTGTAACACCACTTTTTGTCATTGTCACCAATCCCAGTAGTTACTTACCACTCTTTGGGAGTACCTGATAGTATAAAGTCTCAAATATAATACTCTCTTTTCTGTAATATAATACAGGTATCCCAAAAGTCATTCCTGGTATCTCCATATAAAGGGAAAATGGGAAAGTACAGCTAAATGTACCTTTATTTACAAAATATCCATCACAAATTTTTACAAAGAGCTGGCCAACACATACAGAATATTTGTAAATATTTGTAAAACTTTGTAATGAATATTTTATAAATAAAGGTACATTTAGCTACACTTTCCCATTTTCCCTATGTATGGCAAAGTTAGGGATGACTTTTGGGAACACCCTGTAAAACTACCATATGATCTAGTAATATTCCCACCACTGGGAATTTATCCAAAGGAAATGAAATCAGTATGTGGAAGAGATATCTGCACCTCCAGGTTTATTGCAGCACTATTTATAATAACCAAGATATGGAATCAATGTAAGTGTCCATCAGTGGATGAACGGATACAGAAAATGTGAAATATCTACACAATGGAATACTATTCCGCTATTAAAAAGAATGAAATTCTGGGGTGGCGCCTGTGGCTCAGTCGGTAAGGCGCCGGCCCCATATACCGAGGGTGGCGGGTTCAAACCCGGCCCTGGCTGAACTGCAACCAAAAAATAGCTGGGTGTTGTGACGGGCGCCTGTAGTCCCAGCTACTCGGGAGGCTGAGGCAAGAGAATTGCTTAAGCCCAGGAGTTGGAGGTTGCTGTGAGCTGTGTGACGCCATGGCACTCTACCGAGGGCCATAAAGTGAGATTCTGTCTCTACAAAAAAGAAAAAAAAACAATGAAATTCTGTCATTAGCAGCAACCTGGATAATCTTGGAGAACAATGTGTTTAGAAATAAGCCAGACACAGAGAAACAAATACTGCATGATCTCACTCATTTGTGGAATCTAAAAAATAAATTATCTCAGCTCCGGCCCCATATACCGAGGGTGTCGGGTTCAAGCCCAGCCCCGGCCAAACTGCAACAAAAAGATAGCCGGGCGTTGTGGCGGGCGCCTGTAGTCCCAGCTGCTCAGGAGGCTGAGGCAAGAGAATCGCGTAAGCCCAGGAGTTGGAGGTTGCTGTGAGCCGTGTGACACCACGACACTCTACCCGAGGGCAGTATAGTGAGACTCTGTCTCTACAAAAAAAAATAATAAATAAATAAATAAATTATCTCATATAAGTAGAGAGTAGAATAGTGGCTGCTAGAGGCTGGGAAGGGTTGAGAGGAAGGAAAGATGAGGTGAGGTTAGACAATGGGTACAAAGTTACAGTTAGATAAGAGGAACAAATTCTAATGTTCTACTATACAGTATGGTGGCTACAGTTAACAATACTATCTTTTTCTTTCTTTTTTTGAGACAGATTCTCATTCTGTTGCCCTGGGTAGAGTGACATAGTGTCATCATAGCTCACAGCAACCTCAAACTCTTGCACTCAAGTGATTCTCTTACCTCAGCCTCCCAAATGGTTGGGACTACAGGCACCCATCACAATGCCTGGCTAAGTTTTCTATTTATTTTATTTTATTTTTTGAGACAGAGTCTCATTTATTAACCCTCAGTAGAGTGCCGTAGTGTCACAGCTCACGGCAACCTCCAAATCCTTGGGTTTAGGCGATTCTCTTGCCTCAGCCTCCCAAGAAGCTGGGATTCCAGGTGCCCACCACGATGCCCAGCTATTTTTTTCTTGCAATTTGGCCGGGGCTGGGTTTGAACCCACCACCCTTGGTGTATCTTGCTCTTGCTCAGGCTGGTCTCAAACTCCTGAGCTCAAGCAATCCACTGCCTTGGCCTCCCAGAGTGCTAGGATTACAAGCATGAGCCACCGTGCCCAGCCTATATCATATCTTAAAATAGCTAGCAGAGAGGATTTTGAATATTTTCACCACAAAGAAATGATAAATGTTAGAGGTGATTGATACGGTACTCTAATTTCATCATTATACATTGTATCCATGTATCAAAACCCATAGATATGTACAATTATTATGTCAATTCAAAATAAAACAAACAGAAAAAATGTAACTGAAAAATTTTACAAGCCACCAAAAAATTTCAGACACACTGAATAAAATCCATGGATAACAAAACTAAGTAACTTATTTCATAGTTGGTGTGCTTTATTCAATAAGAAAGTTAAAAATCTGCTTTATCAAATCATCATGAAATATCTATTACGATTACGGTCAATCTGGAGCTTATTTCAACTTATAAAATGATTAATATTTTCTAGCTCCTATTAACAATGTAAATTTAAACTTCCAGTAATAAATGTTAGATTTCAACTCAAATTGTGTTAGGGGGTTATTATTTTAAGGAGCTCATGAGCAAAAATGATTGAGCTCTGCAGCTAGGGTGTAACACTGAAAATCAATGGCTCCACAGTGACCCTCAATTCTGTCAAATCTAAGTCTTCCTTCCAGTAAGTATTTTGTAACAACTTATTAATGTAAGCTGAAATTCATAGATAATGCAACTGACCTATACCCATAATTTCAAAATATCAATAAAAGTCCTAACTATAATAAAAAGACAATTACTTATGAAAAGTACACATTTCAGGCTGGGCACCATGGCTGATGCCTCTAATCCTAGCACTCTGGGAGGCCGACGTGGGAGGATCCCTTGAGCTCAGGAGTTGGAGACCAGTCAGAAGTGAGACCCATCTCGGGCGGCGCCTGTGGCTCAGTGAGCAGGGCGCCGGCCCCATATACCGAGGGTGGCGGGTTCAAACCCGGCCCCGGCCAAACTGCAACAAAAAAATAGCCAGGCGTTGTGGCGGGCGCCTGTAGTCCCAGCTACTCGGGAGGCTGAGGCAAGAGAATCACTTAAGCCCAGGAGTTGGAGGTTGTGTGAGCTGTGTGACGCCACGGCACTCTACTGAGGGCGATAAAGTGAAACTCTGTCTCAACAAAAAAAAAAAAAAAGAAGTGAGACCCATCTCAACTAATTATAGAAAAATTAGCCAGGCATTATGGCAGGTACCTGTTGTCCCAGCTACTTGGGAGGCTAAGGCAGGAGGATTGTTTGAACCCAGCAGTTTAAGGTGGCTCTGACCTAAGCTGAGGCCATGGCACTATAGCCTGGAGCAACAGAGTAAGACTCTGCCTCAAAAAAAAAAAAGTAGACATTTCAATATGCAAATGGTTTAATATGACTGTGATAGAAGACAAGGAAGCATGCACATGCTTCCACCTAATTATAAGGAACAAGTGAATTAGGATTTAAGAGACTATCAGAAGCAATTTCAAAAAGAAAGATACTTAACATCAATGTTAAGTGACAACAAACCAGATTTATTTCTTTATAACACCCTACACAACTGTTTGGTGGACCATTGGAAGATTGTTCAGAACTCAGGATATCTAAATCATGAATAATTCAGGGCATTTATATGCCATCTATAATACATCACATACAATACATTATAAAATGTATAAAGATGAACAAGATAAAATTTCTTCTCTCATAAAATACATTCTTAATTATATAGAATTGTTCTCACATTGCAGAGTCTAGCATCTGTCACCCGCAGCTACTAAAATACCAATAGCACCCACCTCTCATCCCTATAGCAACCACACATGCCCCACACATTTCCAAATGCCCCTTGGGGAAGTACTAATGTTAACAGCCACCAACCTACAGGACATAGAACAAGACCCTAGCCCACCAGGATCTGTTCCTGTCTTCCTCTCCAGACTCCTCTGCAGCCACATATGCCTTCTGAACATACTATATTATGCCATGCCCATGGGTTTTCCATCAGCCTCCATCTCTTCCCTTGCTTTCTAACTACTCTTCTTTGAGTTTTTCCCAGGCCACTTTTCATAATCATTAATATATATATTTTTTTGAGACAAGAGTCTCACTCTGTCGCCCTGAGCAGAGTGCTGTGGCATCACCATAGCTATTCTCAAACTCCTGAGCTCAAGCAACCACTCACCTCAGCCTCCCAGCGTGTTAGGATTACAGACATGAGCCACCATGCCAGCCCATAATGCTTTAATTTTAATGCATTTGTTTTAAAGTTTTACCCATCTCACTATATCATGTATTCCACTAGAATGAACTTTATCCTGCTTAATCTTTCTACCTCAACACAAGCAAGACATTTTAGATGCCAAATACATATTTTTTCTGTGTATAAACAAGGGAAAGGGATTCATTTTCAAGGAAAAATAATTCCTCTGAGACTGAAGGAAAGATGGGATAACAGATTCAAAGATGGATTTAGTGATAGGTAAATTTATCTATTGATCACTGAACTTGGCTGCATATAAATATAAGCTCCCACCCCATCATACTCTTCACCTATGAAGAAAGTCTCTTTTGTACCTCTTCACAATGTCACGGACAGAGTCCATAACACTCTCTCCTTTTTGGTCATTTAAAAACTCAGTCCAATCTGGTTTAAAACTCCAGCCTCACGTCCAATGCAGAGGGCATCCTCTTCCATCTTAAGCCACTACTTAAGGAGCCTGAACTGGGGAGGAGCATATGGCCCCTTCTATCACTTCTGCTCCTCCTCTTCCAGTTCTCTAGAAAGGTTTTAGCACTTCAGTGGCAGGGAACTGGGAGGAGAGCAAGCAAGAAAGAAAAAACTACCTCATTACTTAACAGGGCAGTTATCACAAAGTGCTGTTTGCTACAATGACAGGCCATCCCAGCTTGTTGTTTGGCATATGTCAAAATGCTAGATCTCTTATGGGGCTCTTGTGCACATTCTTTGGAAGGTCCTGTGAGGCTTCTCCACTGAGTTGTACCGTAATATAGACAATCCCAGTTCTAGGCCATCTCTTTTAACCCACAACCTTCTGTTCAGCAGGGCCTTTTGGATGGGTTGCCAGCAAGATGGCTCCAAACCAGACCTCTTCCACAGTGCCCCTTCCATCACAGAAATTCACTTAGTATCTCTACTAAGCCAAACAGAGGAATATAGGCTACCACTCCTTCACTCAGCCCTTCCACCTCTCTAATTGCCTTTTCTCTTCTCAGATAGGTACAGAACTGAACAAGGCCAGTCCTCTCTGCTAGGCCCATGACTCCCTCCCTTAAGTCATCTTTTATCTTATATAGACTGGGAATAAAGATGGACTGGTAAGGTATGGGTTGAGGTGTGTTAGTTGTTAGAAGTAACAGGCCCTTTGGTGCATGTACTTGGCTGAGGAGCCAATGGGGCGAAGCTACCATCTGTGGATTATGACTGAACGCCTCTAAGTCAGAATCCCACCCAGGCGGAACGATACGGCAGCACCACGGGAGCCTTGGTTGGCCTCAGATAGCCGGTCCCCCACCATCCCTGCTGGAGGGCTGTCGCGTGCACCTCCTGCTCGCGTTGGTGGGTCCCCGCCGTACATCGCGGACCAGGTCCCCAGAGGAGTGCCCTTCGTCCTGGGAAACGGGGCTCGGCTGGAAAGGCAGCCACCCCCTCTCCTGTCATGCAACACACATTCATGGGGAACCTGGTGCTAAACCATTCGTAGACGACCTGCTTCTGGGTCGGGGTTTCTTATGTAGCAGAGCAGCTCCCAGCTCCCTCGCTGCAATCTATTGAAAGTCAGCCCTCGAAACAAGGGTTTGTAAAAAAAAAAAGAAGAAGAAGAAGAAGAAGTAACAGGGCCGGAGGAACAATCCAAGATGGCGGTCGAGTAACAGCTTCCCTATAACAGGGCACGGTGAGTCTGGGGAGATAAGACTCCAGGCATCTCTGGCTGGTGGGCTCTGCCTATAATCATCCCTTTGAGGATACAGGGAGTCAGCAAGGGACTTCTGGACCCCAAGAGGAGGACAAAAACAGTGGAAAACTGGCAAGTGGTTGCGTGTGTCCAATCGACCTAATCCCACTGGCAGCAGTAAGTACAAGCAGCAGTGAGACTGCAAACCGGAAAGGCCTTATCTGTGAACTGTTTCCGTGTTTTTGTGCTAGGCACTCAGTTGAACTGCCTTGGGGAGTGCTTAAGCAGGAGTGCAAAGAACTTTGGGCATTGTCTAGGGCCCCAGACTGAGCCGGAGGAAGCTAATAGTGTTTGGCTCTGGGCAGCAGGGAGCCATTGTGAGAGAACGTCCCCGGCAAGCTCCACCCTCAGGGTCGCGGAGCAAGAATTGGGCGGGAGCTAGTAACCTAGTAACTGAGCAGTCTCAAGGCGGGGACTGAGCTGCCTTACAGCCTTAACCCTCAGGGGCAGAGTGAGACCGGTTTTGGCACACTGGAGCCTCGGGCTGTTGCCCTGGATAGAGTGCCATGGCGTCACAGCTCATAGGAACCTCAAACTCCTGGGCTAGGCGCTGCCCAGACCTCCATAAGAGCTGCTCCGCAACCCACGCCTGCCAGGTCTCCGCATCCTTGCAACCCTGCATCCTCTGCCACACAATCCTGCATCCTCCCTCCTGTACCCTCCCTGCCTCCACACCGGCCCGCTCATTTGGCCAGGGACTCTGGTAGCCACATACCCTCTGGAGCCCTCCCTGCCTCTGCACAGTGCCCTTCTTCTGGCCAGAGACTGCTGGAGCCTTGGGCTCTCTGTGCCAAAGTCACTGGGTGCCAGGCACTCCCAGAACACTGCGCACCACCTCCCGCCCTGTTGCTGGATCTGGGTGTGTCACACTCTGGAGCTGCTTCCACAGCCAGAACTCCCTGGCTGGGGCAGCCCCAGAGGAACTACACAGGGTCACTCCCTACAAAGATCCAGCAACAATAGAGTGATCCCCCTGAGGTCTAATCTTGGAGAGACACCTCCCCAACTCTGAGGACAGCCAGAGGCAACAGTGAAAAACAATCATGAGGCAAAATCAACAGAAAAACACTGGCAATATGAATAATCAGAGTAGATCAACTCCTCCAAGGATCAATGGGGCAGACACAGCACAAGATCCCATGCACAAACACATAGCTGAGATGTCAGAAATCGAATTCAGAATCTGGATAGCAAATAAGATCAAATTAGAATTCCAAGCAGTAACCCAAAAGATATCTCAAGAATTCAACAAATTCAAAGACCAAATGACCAAAGATTATGACACATTGCGATAAGAAGTTGCAGCCCTCAAAGATCTGAGAAGCACAGTAGAATCCCTCAGTAACAGAATGGAGCAAGCAGAAGAAAGGATTTCTGACATTGAAGACAAAGCTTTTGAACGCTCACAAACTCTCAAATAGGAAGAGAAATGGAGGGCAAAAACAGATCACTCTCTCAGAGAGCTCTGGGATAATTTGAAGAAAACCAATATTCGTTTTACAGGGATCCCTGAAAGCAACGAAGTGGCTTCACAAGGCACAGAGTCTCTTCTCCATGAGATTATGAAGGAGAACTTTCCAGACATGCCAAGAGATTCTGAAATTAAGATAGCAGACAGTTTCAGAACTCCAGCATGACTCAACCCAAATAAGACATCCCCTAGACACATCATAATCAATTTCACTAAAGTTAATATCAAAAAGAAAATTCTGAAAGCAGCCAGACGAAAGAAAACCATCACTTACAAGGGCAAGAATATCAGAATAACTGCAGATCTCTCTGCTGAAACCTTTCAAGCTAGAAGAGGATGGTCATCGACTTTTAGTCTCCTAAAACAAAATAACTTTCCACCCAGGATCCTGTACCCAGCTAAACTGAGTTTCATTTATGACAGAGAAATTAAATACTTCAATGACATTCACATGTTGAAGAAATTTGCCATAACTAAACCAGCTCTCCAGGATATTCTCAGACCTATCCTCCATAAAGACCAGCGTAATCCTCCACCACAAAAGTAAACCCACCCAGAAAATTTTGATCAAATTCCAACTTCCGTAGTCGCAAAAGGATTAAAAATGTCCACCAGACTCTCAAAAGGCTTATCAATATTCTCAATTAATGTGAATGGTTTAAATTGTCCTCCAAAGAGGCACAGGTTGGCTGACTGGATACAAAAACTCAAGTGAGATATCTGCTGCATACAAGAATCACATCTTACATTAAAAGACAGATATAGACTCAAGGTGAAAGGACGGTCATCTATACTCCAGGCAAATGGAAAGCAGAAAAAAGCAGGCATTGCAACCCTATTTGTAGATGCAATAGGCTTCAAACCAACCAAAATAAGGAAGGATAAGGATGGACACTTCATATTTGTTAAAGGTAATACTCAATATGATGAGATTTCAATTATTAATATTTATGCACCCAACCAGAATGCACCTCAATTTATAAGAGAAACTCTAACAGACATGAGCAACTTGATTTCCTCTAGTTCCATAGTAGTTGGATATTTTAACACCCCTTTAGCAGTGCTGGATAGATCCTACAAAAAGAAACTAAGCAAAGAAATGTTAGATTTAAACTTAACCATTCAACATCTGGACTTAACAGACATCTGTAGAACATTTCATCCCAACAAAAGTGAATACACATTCTTCTCATCAGCTCACAAACATACTCCAAAATCAACCACATCCTAGGCCACAAATCTAACCTCAGCAAATTTTTAAAAATAGAAATTATTCCTTTCATCTTCTCAGACCATCATGGAATGAAAGTTGAACTCAGTAACAAGAGGAACCTGCATACCCATACAAAAACATGGAAGCTAAACAACCTTTTGCTGAAGGATAGATGGGTTATAAATGAGATTAAGAAGGAAATCACCAAATTTTTGGAACAAAACAACAGTCAAGACATGAATCACCACAACGTCTGGGATACTGCAGAGGCAGTCCTGAGAGGGAAATTTATAGCACTGCAAGCCTTCCTCAAGAAAATGGAAAGAGAAGAAGTTAATAACTTAATGGGACATCTCAAGCAACTGGAGAAGGAAGAACACTGCAACCTCAAACCCAGCAGAAGAAAAGAAATAACCAAAATCAGAGCAGAATTAAATGAAATTGAAAACAAAAGAATTATACAACAGATCAATAAATCCAAAAGTTGGTTTTTTGAAAACATCAATAAAATAGATAAACCTTTAGCCAACCTAACCAGGAAAAAAACAGTAAAATCTCTAATTTCATCAATCAGAAATGGTAATGATGAAATAACAACAGACCCCTCAGAAATTAAAAAAAATGCTTAACGAATACTACAAGAAACTCTACTCTCAGAAATATAAAAATCTGAAAGAAATCGACCAATACCTGGAAGTACACCACCTACCAAGACTTAGCCAGAATGAAGTGGAAATGTTGAACAGGCCTATATCAAGTTCTGAAACAGCATCAACTATACAAAATCTCCCTAAAAAGAAAAGCCCAGCACCAAATGGCTTTATGTCAGAATTCTACCAAACCTTTAAAGAAGAACTAGTACCTATATTACTAAACCTCTTCCAAAATATAGAAAAAGAAGGAATAATACCCAACACATTCTACAAAGCCAATCCCCAAACCAGGGAAAGACCCAACAAGAAAAGAAAATTATGGACCATCTGATACCAAAACCAGGAAAAGACCCAAACAAAAAGGAGAATTTCAGACCAATCTCACTCATGAATATACATGTAAAAATTCTCAACAAAATCCTAGCCAATAGATTACAGCTTATCATCAAAAAAGTCATTCATCATGATCAAGTAGGCTTCATCCCAGGGATGCAAGGCTGGTTTAACATACGCAAGTCCATAAACGTTATCCACCATATTAACAGAGGCAAAAATAAAGATCACATGATCCTCTCAATAGATGCAGAAAAAGCATTTGATAAAATCCAGCATCCTTTTCTAATTAGAACACTGAAGAGTATAGGCATAGGTGGCACATTTCTAAAACTGATTGAAGCTATCTATGACAAACCCACAGCCAATATTTTACTGAATGGAGTAAAACTGAAAGCTTTTCCTCTTAGAACTGGAACCAGACAAGGTTGTCCTCTGTCACCTTTACTATTCAACATAGTGCTGGAAGTTCTAGCCAATACAATTAGGCAAGACAAGGAAATAAAGGGAATCCAAATGGGAGCAGAGGAGATCAAACTCTCCCTCTTTGCTGACGACATGATCTTATACTTAGAGAACCCCAAAGACTCAACCACAAGACTCCTAGAAGTCATCAAAAATTACAGTAATGTTTCAGGATATAAAATCAATGTCCACAAGTCAGTAGCCTTTGTGTACACCAATAACAGTCAAGATGAGAAGCTAATTAAGGACACAACTCCCTTCACCATAGTTTCAAAGAAAATGAAATACCTAGGAATATACCGAACGAAGGAGGTGAAGGACCTCTATAAAGAAAACTATGAAATCCTCAGAAAGGAAATAGCAGAGGATATTAACAAATGGAAGAACATACCATGCTCATGGATGGGAAGAATCAACATTGTTAAAATGTCTATACTTCCCAAAGCAATCTACCTATTCAATGCCATTCCTATCAAAATACCAACATCGTACTTTCAAGATTTGGAAAAAATGATTCTGCATTTTGTATGGAACCAGAAAAAACCCCGTATAGCTAAGGCAGTCCTCTGTAACAAAAATAAAGCTGGGGGCATCAGCATACCAGATTTTAGTCTGTACTACAAAGCCATAGTGGTCAAGACAGCATGGTACTGGCACAAAAACAGAGACATAGACACTTGGAATCAAATTGAACACCAAGAAATGAAACTAACATCTTACAACCACCTAATCTTCGATAAACCAAACAAGAACTTACCTTGGGGGAAAAACTCCCTATTCAATAAATGGTGTTGGGAGAACTGGATGTCTACATGTAAAAGACTGAAACTGGACCCACACCTTTCCCCACTCACAAAAATTGAGTCAAGATGGATAAAGGACTTAAATTTAAGGCATGAAACAATAAAAATCCTCAAAGAAAGCATAGGCAAAACACTGGAAGATATTGGCCTGGGGGAAGACTTCATGAAGAGGACTGCCATGGCAATTGCAACAACAACAAAAATAAACAAATGGGACTTCATTAAACTGAAAAGCTTCTGTACAGCTAAGGAGACAATAACCAAAGCAAAGAGACAACCCACACAATGGGAAAGGATATTTGCATATTTTCAATCAGACAAAAGCTTAATAACCAGGATCTATAGAGAACTCAAATTAATCCACATGAAAAAAGCCAACAATCCCTTATATCAATGGGCAAGAGACATGAATAGAACTTTCTCTAAAGATGACAGACGAATGGCTAACAAACACATGAAAAAATGTTCATCATCTCTATATATTAGAGAAATGCAAATCAAAACATCCCTGAGATATCATCTAACCCCAGTGAGAATGGCCCATATCACAAAATCTCAAAACTGCAGATGCTGGCGTGGATGTGGAGAGAAGGGAACACTTTTACATTGCTGGTGGGACTGCAAACTAGTACAACCTTTCTGGAAGGAAGTATGGAGAAACCTCAAAGCACTCAACCTAGACCTCCCATTCGATCCTGCAATCCCATTACTGGGCATCTACCCAGAAGGAAAGAAATCCTTTTATCATAAGGACACTTGTACTAGACTGTTTATTGCAGCTCAATTTACAATCGCCAAAATGTGGAAACAGCCTAAATGCCCACCAACCCAGGAATGGATTAACAAGCTGTGGTATATGTATACCATGGAATACTATTCAGCCATTAAAAAAAATGGAGACTTTACATCCTTCGTATTAACCTGGATGGAAGTGGAAGACATTATTCTTAGTAAAGCATCACAAGAATGGAGAAGCATGAATCCTATGTACTCAATCTTGATATGAGGACAATTAATGATAATTAAGGTCATGGGGGGGAAGCAGAAAGAGGGATGGAGGGAGGGGGGTGGGGCCTTAGTGTGTGTCACACTTTATGAGGGCAAGACATGATTGCAAGAGGGACTTTACCTAACAATTTAATCAGTGTAACTTGTTTATTGTACCCTCAATGAATCCCCAACAATAAAAAAAAAAAGAAAAAAAAAAAAAAAGAAAATTGGTATAGAAGGGACATTTCTTAAACTAATAGAGGCCATCTACAGCAAACCCACAGCCAATATCGTATTGAATGGAGTTAAATTGAAATCATTTCCACTTAGATCAGGAACCAGGCAAGGTTGCCCATTGTCTCCACTGCTCTTTAACATTGTAATGGAAGTTTTAGCCATTGCAATTAGGGAAGAAAAGGCAATCAAGGGTATCCACAGAGGGTCAGAAGAGATCAAACTTTCCCTCTTCACAGATGATATGATCGTATATCTGGAAAACACTAAGGATTCTACTACAAAACTTTTAGAAGTGATCAAGGAATACAGCAATGTCTCAGGCTACAAAATCAACACCCATAAATCTTTATATATACCAACAATAACCAAGCCGAACAAACAGTCAAGGACTCTATTACTTTCACAGTAGTGCCAAAGAAGATGAAATATTTGGGAGTATACCTAACAAAGGACATGAAAGATCTCTACAAAGAGAACTGTGAAACTTTAAGAAAAAAAATAGCTGAAGGTGTTAACAAATGAAAAAACATACCATGCTCATGGCTGGGAAGAATCAACATTGTTAAAATGTCTATACTACCCAAAGCAATATATAATTTGAATGCAATTCCTATTAAAGCTCCATTGTCATATTTTAAAGATCTTGAAAAAATAATACTTCGTTTTATATGGAATCAGAAAAAAACTCGAACAGCCAAAACATTACTCAGCAATAAAAACAAAGCTGGAGGAATCATGCTACCAGACCTAAGACTGTACTATAAATTGACAGTGATCAAAACAGCATGTTATTGGCACAAAAACAGAGAAGTAGATGTCTGGAACAGAACAGAGAATTAAGAGATGAATCCAGCTACTGTTATTTGATCTTTGACAAGCCAATTAAAAACATTCAGTGGGGAAAAGATTCCCTACTTAACAAATGGTGCTGGGTGAACTGGCTGGCAACCTGTAGAAGATTGAAACTGGACCCACACCTTTCACCATTAACTAAGATAGACTCTCACTGGATAAAAGATTTAAACTTAAGACATGAAACTATAAAAATACTTGAAGAAAGTGCAGGGGAAACTCTTGAAGGAATCGGCCTGAGTGAATATTTTATGAGGAGGACTCCCCAGGCAATTGAAGCAGTATCAAAAATACACTACTGGGACCCGATCAAACTAAAAAGCTTCTGCACAGCCAAGAACATAGTAAGTAAAGCAAGCAGATAGCCCTCAGAATGGGAGAAAATATTTGCAGGTTATACCTCCAATAAAGGTCTAATAACCAGAATCTACAGAGAACTCAAACGTATTAGCAAGAAAAGAATGGGCGGCGCCTGTGGCTCAGTCGGTAAGGCGCTGGCCCCATAAACCGAGGGTGGCAGGTTCAAACCCGGCCCCAGCCAAACTGCAACCAAAAAAATAGCCGGGTGTTGTGGCGGGCGCCTGTAGTCCCAGCTGCTCGGGAGGCTGAGGCAAGAGAATCGCTTAAGCCCAGGAGTTGGAGGTTGCTGTGAGCTATGTGACACCATGGCACTCTACCAAGGGCCATAAAGTGAGACTCTGTCTCTACAAAAAAAAAAAAAAAGAAAGAAAAAGAAAAGAACATGTGATCCCATCTCAGGGTGGGCAAGGGACTTGAAGAGAAACTTTTCTAAAGAAGACAGACGCACGATCTACAAACACATGAAAAAAAGCTCATCATCCTTAATCATCAGAGAAATGCAAATCAAAACTACTTTGAGATATCACCTAACCCCAGTAAGAGTAGCCCACATAACAAAATCCCAAAACCAGAGATGTTGGCGTGGATGTGGAGAAAAGGGCACACTTCTACACTGCTGGTGGGAATGCACACTAATACGTTCCTTCTGGAAGGATGTTTGGAGAATACTTAGAGACCTAAAAATAGACCTGCCATTCAATCCCATAATTCCTTTACTAGGTTTATACCCAGAAGACCAAAAATCACAATATAACAAAGACATCTGTACCAGAATGTTTATTGCAGCCCAATTCATAATTGCTAAGTCATGGAAGAAGCACAAGTGCCCATCGACCCACGAATGGACTAGCAAATTGTGGTACATGTATACCATGGAATATTTTGCAGCCTTAAAGAAAGATGGAGACTTTACCTCTTTCATGTTAACATGGATGGAGCTGGAACATATTCTTCTTAGCAAAGTATCTCAGGAATGGAAGAAAAAGTATCCAATGTACACAGCCCTACTATGAAGCTAAATTATAGCTTTCACATGAAGGCTATAACCCAACTATAGCACAAGACTATAAGGAAAGGGCCAAGGAAGGGGAAGGGAGGGGGGAGGTTAGGGTGGAGGAAGGGTAATGGGTGGGGCCACACCTACAGTGCATCTTACAATGGGTACAGGCGAAACTTACTAAAGGCAGAACACAAATGTCTATATACAATAACTAAGAAAATGCCATGAAGGCTACATTGAACAGTTTGATGAGAATGTGTCAGATTGTATATGAAACCAGGACATTGTACCCCTTGATTGCACTAATGTACACAGCTATGATTTAACAATAAAAAAAAAAAAAGTAACAGGGCCAGTTTTACTCTTCGTAAACTCTAGAGAGAGAGTTGGACCCCAATTATTAGCACCTCTCTCAACAATATATGGTACTTAGTGTTTCCTTGTCTTTAGCTTTGGACTCTAGTCACCAATTCTAAAGCAACAGAAGAAACTATACTCAATATCTTCTATAATATACTGAAATGAAGGGAAGATTATATAAAATAAGGAATTCAACTACACTCCCAAGTGAGCAGGCAGTCATCTTTTGAGAGAAAGAACCAGGAGTTGAATGTTCAGGCAGAATAAGAAAAGCAGAGATAGATGGCCAGGGATGGTGGCTCATACCTGTAATCTCAGCATTCTGGGAGGCCGAGGCAGATGTTTTGCTTGTGCTCAGGAGTTTGAGACCAGCCTGAGCCACAGCCAGACTCTATCTCTAAAAATAGCCGGGCGTTGTGGTGGGCAGCTGTAGTCCCAGCTACTCAGGAGGCTGAGGCAAAAGGATCACTTAAGCCCAAAAGTTTGAGGTTGCTGGGGGCTATGATAATGCCACAGCACTCTACCAAACGTGTCAAAGACTGTCTCATACACACACACAAAAAAGACAGCAATCGGCTAGAGATGGTGTCTTGGATGAAGGGCACATACATATATTATACCAAATTTTGCATGTGATTTCAGGTGCACACAGATCATTTGGAAACCCTCAAATGGGCCAAAGAGTCCTAGATTGACAAGCCTAGAAGAGAAGGCAAACATATTATTTTGTATAATAATATGAGAAGAGGCAGCAGGTATTTAGGCAGGCAAAGCACATGCATGTGAGGAGGATCCAACACACCCAGAAGCAGTCCACTCCAGACACCAGTTTTCTAAATGCAACGTTACAATCCTAAGCAGTCTTGATTGCTTGAACACTTTTGCAAATTCAACTTATTTTCAGTATTATGCCATCATATGTTCTACTACATAGTAAATATGATTAATAATTGAGGGATTTTGGTGAAAGGGCCAGACATTTGATTATGCCTCAAAATGTAAATGTTGGACTAGAAACTGGTAACATTGACTTTCTCCCTGAAGGGAAACAAGGTATCTGAGGGACAAGGTGAAAGGGAGAAGTTTCATTTTGTAACATGTGCAAGTATTAGTTTTTTGCAATTTTCAATTAAAAATTAGTCAAACAAGAAGGTATAAAAATTTAAAATATTGATACAGAGTATTGGGATAGTTTACATGTCTTAAAGGAAGGCAATGGGACTGTAAAGGGAAAGATGGGATTTCCTTAAATAGATAAGCCCACACAATGATTCCCTCATAGGTACCTCATGAAGATTCAAAACACCAGAGGCCAGAAGATGACATCAGAGCTAAGAGGGCTTTTCTCAAAACCACTAACTTGGGACTAAAAGATAATAGTGAAGTATTTATTATAGAAATTTTAATCCAAGATTAGTAGATTTAAAGAAGAGTTAGAGCCAGAATATCTTACAAGAAAAAGTGCCAGGGCTGAGCATAGTGGTACATACCACGCCTGTAATCCTAGCACTCAGGAGGCCAAGGCGGGTAGGTTGCTTGATCTTATGAGTCCCAGACCAGCCTGAGCAAAAATAAGACCCCGTCTCTACTAAAAATAGAAAAGCTGTGCTCGGCGCCTTTAGCTAGGGCACAAGCCACATACACCAAGGCTGGCGGGTTCAAATCCGGCCCCAGCCAGCTAACACAACAATGACAACTGCAACAAAAAATAGCCAGGCCTTGTGGCCAGCGCCTGTGGTCCCAGCTACTGGGAGGCTAAGGGAAGAGAATCACTTAATCCCAAGAGTTTGAGGTTGCTATGAGCTGTGACATCGTGGCACTCTACTAAGAGCAACATAGTGAGACTCTGTCTCAAAAAAAAAAAAGAAAGAAAGAAAGAACAAGAAAAACTGAGGCAAGAGGATCACTTGACCCAAGACTTGGAGGTTGCTGTGAGTTATGAGCTATGGATGCCACTGCACTCTACCCAGAGCAACAGCTTGAGACTCTGTCTCAAAAAAAAAAAAAAGGGGGCGGCGCCTGTGGCTCAGTCGGTAAGGCGCCGGCCCCATATACCGAGGGTGGCGGGTTCAAACCCGGCCCCGGCCAAACTGCAACCAAAAATAAAAAATAGCCGGGCGTTGTGGTGGGCGCCTGTAGTCCCAGCTACTCGGGAGGCTGAGGCAGGAGGATCACTTAAGCCCAGGAGTTGGAGGTTGCTGTGAGCTGTTTGATGCCAAGGCACTCTACTGAGGGCCATAAAGTAGTGAGACTCTGTCTCTACAAAAAAAAAAAAAAAAAAAAAAGTACCAGAAAAGAAAAACAATCTACAAAATATGATTTAGATAATTTCATGTATAATGTCATAAAAACAAAGATGAAATTGGTTGGGGTATCTCTGGCTCAAGAATAAATGAAATTACTTTGATTTTCTACAAAGCAAATCTTGACCAAACACCAGACAAAGATGAACTGTAAAGATGACTCAAACTCTTCCTTGAGGGCCAAGAATGATAATTTTAAAGCAAATCACCAAAATTGTTTATGTAGATGAGAACAAGGTTCTAAAAACAACAGGCATGACTACAAAGATTCCATACAAGTTGATGAGTCAATCATTGTCCTCCAACACCTGCTAGGTCGCCAAGAGGGAAAAACAGAGTAGTAATGTGAAGCCAGCCTCTCCCACCAAATGACAGCTAAGACCATCTCCTGTCAACTACTGAGGTAAACAGTCTACCAAAAAGGTCAAAGATGTTTGAGGGTAACATGAGGTAAACTGTCCAACAAAAAGGTCAAAGAAGTCTGTCCATCATCTGTGAGTCAGAGGAAAACAAGATAACATTAATGTTTTTTCTTTCAAATCTAGGCTTTATACTAACTGACAGAGCTCAGGAAACAGATTCCACATCCTCAAAGGAAAACCTATTTACAATAAAAATTAATATAAAAGCAGCTTGTATTATACATTGTAAGGCATTGTATAAACGTTAATTACTACAGTAATTGTTAGGGGTCTTGCATATACAAAAATGAACTAGAGCTCAACATCACCTGTTTGAGGCCATTTTCTGAAAAGGTAAATTTGAAAAAACAAGAAGAATTTACAAAAAAACAAAAAAAAAAGAATTTGCTTATTTTCATAACATCATGTAAAACAGCAGTTCTCAACCTGTGGGTTGAGACCCCCAGGAACTGTATTAAAGGGCCACGGCATTAGGAAGGTTGAGAATCACTGATGTAAAGATTTTCTTTCTTTCTTTTTTTTTTCTTGGTGGTGTAAAGATTTTCAAATTTTTCATCTCTTCATCGAAAACTCTAATACGTGGGACATTATGAAAGTTTTGAGATATGCAAAAATCAAGAAACATAGAATGCGCAGAGATAGAATCAAATGAACCCCTCCCAGCAACACCAATAAGCTGGAGCAAGTTGAAACTTGCACGAGTGAATCAGAAAGGTCGCTATCCAGAGTAGAGTATGTCTTAACACAACAATTAAGTAAGTGAGATTAAGGCTATGTTAACCAGTTCAATGTAAGCATTCCAAATTGTATATAAAATCAGGATACTGGGGTGGTGCCTGTGGCTCAGTGAGTAGGGCCCATATACCGAGGGTGGTGGGTTCAAACCCAGCCCTGGCCAAAGCTGGGCGTGCTTCTGTAGGCTCCAATGCATCACAAGAGTGGAGAAGTATGAATCCTATGTACTCAATTTTGATTTGAAGACAATTAATGACCCGGTGGGACATGGGGGAAGGGGAGAGCAGACAGAGAAGGAGGGAAGGGCTGAGGGAGAGGAAAAGATGGAAAAAAAAAAGAACAAGAAAAGAAAAGAAAATATTGACTAATTTTCACATAAATTGTTTTAATTTTGACTAAAGTATATTATTTAAACATTAATTTTTAACTCAACACGTTAATATGTTGTTTAGGATATTATATCCTCATTTATAAGTGACCTATGTTTGTAATCTCTCCTTTATAATAATATATTTTCTCCAACTTTAATATCAGGTGTGCCCAGATTAAGTAGAATGATTTTGATGTATTTCTTCTTTTTCTATTGTCTGTAAGATTTAGCGCGATCTGTTTTTTGAAATTATCTTTTACTTTTATTTATAAATATTAGTTGTCTACTTTTTGATACTTAAAAAAAAATAATAAGTTAACCGATGACTCCATACTGAATCTGAGTCAAAGCATTCTATAATAAACATACTCTTATTTGACAATGTGAATGTTACTTTCTTTGTATTATTATTATTTTTATTATTATTGCTCAATATTTCAATGAAGTAATTGTCTGATTCCTTTTCCGAAGGTATTTATGTCCCTTCGTTCTTTACAAGGTTTTTGTTTCTAACACTTATCTTAAACATTGTTATTGTTATTAAATTTTAAGTCTTTTTAATTTTGTGAAGGCAAAAAAAAAAATGGAAACCTAATTAACACATGTATATGCAAAAATAAAAATTAAAAAAAAAAAATAGCCGGGTGTTGTGGCAGGCGCCTGTAGTCCCAGCTACTCGGGAGGCTGAGGCAAGAGAATCACCTAAACCCAGGAGTTGGAGCTTGCTGTGAGCTGTGACATCACAGCACTCTACCTAGGGTGATAAAGTGAGACTCTGTCTCTAAAAAACAATAAAAATAAAAATAGGATACTGTACCCCATAAAAGCATTAATGTACACAGTTATGATTTCATTTAAAAAATTGTTAGAAAAAAAAAAGAAAGGTCGCTATCAACTTCTTGGAAGTGAAATAGTGACCATAACACAGTCTATCTCAAAACTTCTGTAGTAGCTGGGTGTGGTGGCTCATGCCTATAATCCCACACTCTGAGAAGCTGAGGTGGAAGGATGGCTTGAGCTCAGGAGATGCAGGCCAGTCTGAGCAAGAGTAAGAACTCTGTCTCCACTAAAAATAAAAAAAATTAGCTAGGCATTTTGGTGGGTATCTATAGTTCCAGCTACCTGGGAGGCTAAGGCAGGAGGAGGCTCCCTTGAGTCTGAGGTTGCTGTGAGCAAAGCTGACGCCATGGCACTCTAGCCTGGGCAACAGAGTGAAACTCTGCCTCAAAAGCAGAGTTTTGAGTTGTTAGCAGAGCACACACCAAAAATATCGTTTCAGAGACATATGATATTCAACGATTATTCACCATGCTTCATCAAGTGAAAACAGAAGTTTGAAAAATGTATGGAACAAGTTCACTTTCATTAAAAATAGACACACACATGTAGTCCCAGCTGCTCAGGATGCTGAGGCAAGAGAATCACCTAAGCCCAGGAGTTGGAGGTTGCTGTGAGCTGTGACGCCACTGCACCGTACTGAGGGAAGGGAAGGGAAGGGAAGGTTTTTTTCTTTCTATCTCTAAGAAAAAAAAATAGACACACACATTCATACACACACTTGTACATAGTAGGAAGCTGGAACAGTATAAAGCAAAATGTTAAAAGTGGTTATTTTCTGGGGGTAACAGGGTTAGAACTTATATACTTTTTTTTCAATAATTATGTATTACTTCCATAATAAGCAAAATTATATAAGTAGTCTTTTAAAGGTACCATGGTGGGGGGGTGGGGTGGGACACAATTATAAGAGGGACTTTATCTAACAAATGCAATCAGTGTCACCTAATTCTTTGTACTCTCGATGATTCCCAAATAATAAAAAAAAAGAAATAATAATAAATAAATGAAGGCAATAAAGGGCTAAAAGAACAACAAGTGAGTTTTTCAAAATATCACCGAAAGGCTCAGTGCCCGTAGCACAGTGGTTATGGCACCAGCCACATGCACCGAGGCTGGCAGGTTCAAGCCCAGCCCGGCCCAGCTAAATGACAATGACAACTGCAACCAAAAAATAGCCGGGCATTGTGGCATGCGCCTATAGTCCCAGCTACTCAGGAGGCTAAGGCAAGAGAATCACTTAAGCCCAAGAGTTTGAGGTTGCTGTGAACTGTGACACATCATGAGACTCTGTCTCAAAAAAAAAATCACTGAAATAAGTCTGTCGCTTCCATTTAACATTTGATATAATTTTATGTGTAAATTATCAGTGTATTTGTTTATAAAGACATATAACTTTAATTCTGATCTCATCACCATTGTTGAAAAAAGAAAAAAGACATAACTTTATAGCTCTTTTATATAACTCCACCGCAGTTGGTATTCAGCTTAATAAATATTTGTGGAATAAAAGTAAATGGTGTAAAATTTTTATAAAATGATCCAGAAGAGGAAGAACACAACACAGTTGTTAGTTTACAGGTGACAGTTCCTCCATATACACCTCAATCACATTTGACACTATTGATGTCACTCCCTTAACACTCTTACCATGGCTTCTACAACAGCTCATACTCCTAGTCATCCTTCTGTCTCAATGTCCAACTACATCTCACCATGATGAAGATCATCTTCCTTCTCTGAACTGTGAGCTTTTTTCCTGCTTGGTAGTTGTCAGGTTTCTGCAATCTTCTCTTCAGACTCATTTCCTTGGTGAGTTCATCCACAATCGTGGCATCACCTATCACCTCAATGTACATAAGTGCCAGGAGAAAATGACCTCGTTGTACTGGGCGTGGGCATGTATACACATAAGATATTGCTGCTACACACATAAGATATTTTGATATTATGCAACAACAATGATTAGAATTCTGCAGTACAACTCACCAAGGAAAAGACTGGTTGGAAGATTTGAGGAAGAGCTATTGGCACCAATGGCAGTGAACTCCCCAAAAGCAAACCAAATCAAAATAATATGTAAATAGAAAATAAGCCAACAAAGCATGGGTTTCAAATTTTCAGGTTAATTGTGTCATACCTTGTTTGGGGAAGGAACAAACTAAGTAAATACAATAATTAGCCAAAGGAAGTTAAAAAAAAAAAAAGAAGATCCTAGATTCTACATTTATAAAACTCGCTACTTTATGAACAATGTACTCATTTTTATTAATCTCATCTTTGTTTTTTATTTTTCTGGTGATCAGTCCTAGCCAGCTAATCACATTACTCTTGTGGACTTAGCTTCAAGGCAAATCAAACTGCCTCCCTCCCCTCCTAATCAGATTTCTGCTCCTAAGCTTCCCCTATATAGAAATTACAAGCCACCACTGTGCTGTGGATTCATTATTTAGAACTCAGGGTATGTTAATCACAGGACCTGAAAAAAAGGTAAGAGCTAGAAGCATCCCTCAGACCCAATGCACACAACATAGAGATGACAGACTTTGGGAATAAGAAGACAGCAATTTCAGGCTAACTTTTGGTCAACCTTCACTGAAGGGTAGAACTAGTCTTAACATCTACCTAATAAAAATGTTTTAGACGAGCAGAATAGGAGAGGAGACAGTTGAGGAGAAAAATGGAACTTCCAAGACTCAGAGCCACTAACCTGCAGGAGGGGTACAGGAAGCATCTACAGTCTCAAGGCCTATAAAACTGGGCTGTGCTCTGCAGCGCCTGCTTATTCGGGAAGTGAATAAAGGCACAGGTTCCGGGGCTAGCCAGCCAACAAGAGGGGTTATTATAAATATTTGAACATGGAAGTTGCTCCTCAGAAAAGGAATGCTAGCCAAACTAAACCAAGATCAAGAGCCAATTGGGCAAGAGAATCAGAGGGGCAAAGGCAAGGGTGAAGACAGAAAAAGGGCAAGGAACAGCTTCTAAAAAGTGATAAAAAGGCAACAAAATGTCTGGGATATAAAATGATCCAGAAGGGCGGCGCCTGTGGCTCAGTTGGTAAGGCGCCAGCCCCATATACCGAGGGTGACGGGTTCAAACCCAGCCCCGGCCAAACTGCAACCAAAAAATAGCCGGGCGTTGTGGCGGGCGCCTGTAGTCCCAGCTACTTGGGAGGCTGAGGCAAGAGAATCGCTTAAGCCCAGGAGTTGGAGGTTGCTGTGAGCTGTGTGAGGCCACGGCACTCTACCGAGGGCCATAAAGTGAAACTCTGCCTCTACAAAAAAAATAAATAAATAAAATGATCCAGAAGAGGAAGAACACAACACAGTTGTTAGTTTACAGGTGACAGTTCTTCCATATACACCTCAATCACATTTGACACTATTGATGTCACTCCCTTAACACTCTTACCATGGCTTCTACAACAGCTCATACTCCTAGTCATCCTTCTGTCTCAATGTCCAACTACATCTCACCATGATGAAGATCATCTTCCTTCTCTGAACTGTGAGCTTTTTTCCTGCTTGGTAGTTGTCAGGTTTCTGCAATCTTCTCTTCAGACTCATTTCCTTGGTGAGTTCATCCACAATCGTGGCATCACCTATCACCTCAATGTACATAAGTGCCAGGTCCCTAGACTGGGATTCACTCTGATCCTACCAAACTTCACCAGGTTAAAGGCAGAGCTTGGAAGGTAACACACCTGTGTGGTATCTTCTTCCTCAGAACACCTACCCTGTTTCCTTGAACATAAGACAGTGTCTTATTTTAAGATGTGCTCCCAAAGATGCACTAGGTCTTATTTTCAGGGGACATCTTATCTTTCCTGTAAGTAGGTCTTATTTTTGGAGGATGTCTTATTTTAAGGTGTGCTCCCAAAGATGCACTAGGTCTTATTTTCAGGGGATGTCTTATCTTTCCTATAAGTAGGTCTTATTTTCGGAGGATGTCTTATTTTTGGGGAAACAGGGTATCTCCTGGAGTTCAGATTTTCTTCGGATTTGACAGGCAGACGGCTGCTGTATAAATAGGGAGATAATTAGGGCAGGCTGGGGAGTGGCAGGTGTGCTCCTCTGATCCTCTGTAACCATGCACTCGATCAAATTTTACAGGTGACTTTTGCAACACCAGGAGTACAGCCAAACACTCTGAAGCTTCTCCCCATCTGACTATAGTGGGACACCTTCTCTAAGACCACACAGTCTGAGTCTCTGCTAGCCACGGGCAGCTCTTTCTCAGTCTCTTGCACCTCTTCCTTATCCACCCGCCCTTGGGTTAACAGATATTCCTCAGAGACCCATTCTAAATAATTTATTTTCTCCACTCAACTTTCTTTCTACAATTATACCTATGCCCATTGCTCAAAAAAACCAATTTCTATATGCCAAGAATAAATTACCAGTGCATTTCTGTCAGCTCTAAAATCACATGTACAGTTGCCCACAGGATCTCTGCACTTGATGGTCTTTCAGGCACTCCAAATTCAATATCCAACACCAGACACAAGATTTCCCTCCAAAACAACTTCCTGTCCAGTAAGGACATCACCATTGACCTAGATGTTCCAACCCAAAATCTCAGTCCTTGAATTCTCCATCCCCCACATTCAAGTTTTGCTGCTGGATATCCCTCTAAACCAAGCTCTAATCAGTGCTGGCTAAGTAAGTCACTCCTTAGACCCTTGAATGACTTCCCATTGTCCTGGTTTCAAGGTGCTTCATGACCTGGTCCCTGCTTCCTTTTGGCCTCATCTTACATCACACCATCCTCCTTAGTTCTTTTGTGCCTTTCATCTCTCTCACCTTTGCATATATTTTCTCCTCCTGCCTTTCCCAGGAAACATTCTTCCGACCTGTCACCTCAAAATCTTTCTCAGGTCAGAGCACAAACATCACTAATTCCTTTATAAACTATGCCCCCCACCAAAAGAAATGTGTACTTCAATATTCAGCAGTACTCCGTACTTTCTCAGTAGTATTCCTCAAACTTAATATTGTTCAAACTCCATTATATTTATGTGTGTTTATTCCCTTATGTCTACAAAATACAGTACTGCATCCTCAGTGCCTAGCACAGTGTATGACATACGGAACTCTTGATTAATAGCAGAATGAATGGGGAAAAAATGAACAAATAACAAAATCCAGATAGGTTGGGCTCCTTAGGGTGAGGAGAGATACAAAGTGGATGTGGTGAAAACAGCAGACTCCAAGGATCTGTACTCACAAATTTGTGTTTCAACTGCATGGTTCTTCTTTGGCAATGGCTATAGCCAGTGTTGAGATGCTGGTGGTGCCAAGCCAGATACATATGGGCAAGCAGTTCCCCTGCAGCTGAGTGCACCAAGCTACCTGCTCATCAAGGCCACATGCCTCTGGGATCTACCCTAACTTAGATGAGCCTGGTCAGTCCCTCTTGGAAACAGTTATGTAGACCTGCATCATTCCACATTCAGTCCTGCATTATCTTGCCAAAGGCAGTGGGTCAGCTAACTGGTACCCTCTACTCATGTGAAGGTCTTCCACATTATCACAGTTGCCTATACCACGTCCTTCAAATGCCCTCCAAACCAGTTTATCATGGTCTGATTTGATCACTGAAACCATCTTTTTAGGTATTGCTCAGACTCTCTCTCTCTCTTTTTTTTGGGAGACTGAATCTCACTATGTCATCCTTGGTAGAGTGCCGTGGCGGCACAGCTCCCAGCAACCTCAAACTCTTGGGCTCAAGCGATTCTCTTGCCTTAGCCTCCCAAGTAGCTGGGACTACAGGTGTCTGCCACAATGCCCGACTATTTTTTGGTTGCAGTTGTCACTGCTATTTAGCTGGCCTGGGCTGGGTTCAAACCTTCCAGCCTCGCTGTATGTGACTGGTGTCGTAACCACTGTGCTACAGGCGCCAAACCAGCTCAGACTCTCTTGAATAAAAATTGCTTGGTTTCTCAAACAACCACCTCTTTCCTATTTCTCTACCTAATTTGTATCTGGATATAGGAGGTGAGGGGACTTTGTAGCAGCAGGAAAGAGTTCAGCAAGTGGTCCTCCAGTTTCTTAGATCTCCTTTGCTCCTTGCTGCTGCTTACTCTGCTAGTAATCATGGTCCAACTCTGTGCTGGTACAACTCCAGGGTCTCTCTCAGTTTGGAAATAGCCTGAGTGGCACCCTTTGGCAGAATGAATTGCACAGTCTTCCCTTGGCAATATTTTTCTAAGTATGTTTGTGCTGCCTAGCACACCACTCAGATGCGTGTATGTTCAGCACAGTTATAACAGAAACCCTTCATAGTTTCTGCACCAAGGGCTTCCCTGTTGCACCGGGGAAATACCCCACATCTGGACCTGTAATGTCAGACATTTCCCTGAAGTCTCACTGGTGTCTCTTTCAAAATATCTCTCCATTTAATGTCTACATTTCTTTCCCTATTGTCTAGTTTCTAGTCTTAGAAGGCTGTGCCCAGACTCAGCAAGAAGGAATGCTATAATACATTTAATGATGTCTGGTATGGACAGAGGACAGAGGATCACATCACAAATGGCATGTTTACTGATGTTTTAATCTCTCCTTCCTCAAATCCACTAATCCAAATCACTTTCCCCTTTTACCTGGATCTACTTAAATCCTACTCACCATCCAAGAATAGGCCATGGTGATTTTATTCTGTTGAAATTTAACAACACTTATTTTGTATTTAACATTAGTATTAGTTTATGAATGTTAGTGGTAAATATAACTTATTGCTGACACTTGAAGTGGCTTGAAGAATTATATTACATCAATACAAATAAAGTATGACTGGTTTTAAGGAATATATGAATGGTTAGTTATAGAAAATATTTGGGGGCGGCGCCTGTGGCTCAGTCGGTAAGGCCCCGGCCCCATATACCGAGGGTGGTGGGTTCAAACCCGGCCCCGGCCAAACTGCAACCAAAAAATAGCCGGGCGTTGTGGCGGGCGCCTGTAGTCCCAGCTACTCGGGAGACTGAGGCAAGAGAATCGCTTAAGCCCAGGAGTTGGAGGCTGCTGTGAGCTGTGTGAGGCCACGGCACTCTACCAAGGGCCATAAAGTGAGACTCTGTCTCTACAAAAAAAAAAAAAAAGAAAATATTTGGTCTCTGGCTATCAAAAAAGAGATCTAAGAGTTCTCTAAAGATAGTATCAGGGAACTCTTTTGGCAAGAAAAAAAAAATGATCAAAAATAGAATTGGAGACAAAACCAAACCATTTTGCTTAAACTAAAGAACAGAACATTAAGCCTGGTCATGATATCTCAACAGGAGCATGAGATGACGTGACATGATTCTCCATCTTGTACTGCTATACAACAACTGACATTACACCATAGTTGGCTGTCTGTGGCCCAGGATTCCCCTTTGTCCACAGATCACTGACACGTTATGGAAAGAGGTTCACATCCTATATATAATATTATATAATATTAAATAAATTACCAACAATCTAAAATGCTTCTTTCAATTGAGGATTTGAGAAATCACAGATAGAGGCAGTAACATTTTCTTGGCTTTACCACATATACAATGGTGCTCACTAAAACGCAACTCAGAAACAGGGAGTGAAGACATTACTTAGTGTTTTCATTACTGTATCTCCAATGGCTGACTCACAGTAGGAAACTCCTACTATATTTTACTAATGAACAGTTAATACTTATTTAAATATCAGATGAACATAATAATATACAGAACAAAAGACTTTACTATTTCTATCCTACAATCTCTTCTTGAGAGAGGTAGTCATCTTCATTTCAGATTCTTCCCTTTTTACTGTGTCTGTTCTAAGAGAACAAAGTTAAGGAGGTGATCAAAATGGATCGAACTTTTTTTTTTTTTTTGTAGAAACAGAGTCTCACTTTATGGCCCTCGGTAGAGTGCCATGGCCTCACACAGCTCACAGCAACCTCCAACTCCTGGGCTTAAGCGATTCTCTTGCCTCAGCCTCCCCGAGTAGCTGGAACTACAGGCGCCCACCACAATGCCCGGCTATTTTTTTGTTGCAGTTTGGCTGGGGCTGGGTTTGAACCCGCCACCCTCAGTATATGAGGCCAGCGCCTTACCGACTGAGCCATAGGCACCGCCCGGATTGAACTTTTATAGGAGAAAGTTTTTGTGATCTTGGTGCAAGCAAAGATTTCTTTCATTTTTTTTTTGTAGAAACAGAGTCTCAGTTTAACGCCCTCAGTAGAGTGCTGTGGCACTCAGCTCACAGCAACCTCCACCTCCTGGGGTTAGGAGATTCTTTTGCTTCAGCCTCCCGAGTAGCTGGGACTATAGGCACCTGCCACAATGCCCAGCTATTTTTTTTGTTGCAGTTTGGCCAGGGCGGGGTTTGAACCTGCCACCCTCAATATATGGGGCTAGCGCCCTACCCCCTGAGCCACAGGCACTGCCGAACAAGCAAAGATTTCTTATGCAGACCACAAAAAAATTAGCCATATTAAAAAAAAAAAAAGTTAAGGGCGGCGCCTGTGGCTCAAGGAGTAGGGCGCCGGTCCCATATGCCGGAGGTGGCGGGTTCAAACCCAGCCCCGGCCAAAAACCACACACAAAAAAAAGTTAAAAATTAGATTTTACCAAAATTTAAAACTTTTCCTCTTCAAAAGATACCATATTTGTATCCACTAAAATATAAGTTTAACCATACAGAAAATAAAAAGGCAAGCTACCAACTGGAGAGAAAAAAATTTTTTTTCATTTAGCAGGCCCAGACCATGTTCAAACCCACCACCCCTGCTGCACGGGGCCAGAGCTCTAACCGCTAAAAAGAAATACTTTAAATTCATATACTCACAAAGGGTTTGTATCCAGAAAATAAAGAACTCTAAAAACTCAATAACAAGAAGCCAAACACTCCAATTTTTTAAATGGGCAAAAGATTTTAGTAGACTCATTCAATATGAGATCCTGGTGGGAAATAAGTACATGAAAAGAAGCTCAATATCATTAATAATTAGGAAAATGCAAGTTAAAACCGTAAGAGATACCATTACACACCTACTAGAATGATTTTTTAAGAAACTGACAATACCAAGTGTTGACAAGGATGCAGAGCAACTAGAATTCTCATACAGCACTGGTAAGTGTAAAATTGTGCACTTTGGAAAACAGTTTGGCAGTTATTTTCTTTATCAATTTACAACAGGACCTAAGATTTCACGTCTAGGTATTTATCCCAGAAAAATACAAACATGTCCACAAAAAGACTTGTTTGTGAATGTTCATAGCTGCTTCCAAAAGCAGAAAACAGCTCAAATGTCTGTCAGAAGATGAACAGATAAACAAATTGTGGCATATCCATACAATGAAATTCTACTTATTAATAAACAGGACAAACTTGATATATTACACAAAAACATGAATCGTTTTTAAAGTATGATGAATTAAAGAAGCTGAACACACTATAGTACTCTGTGTCTCCATTTATATGAAACTCTATAATTAGCAAAACAAATCTGCAGAGATAGAGAGCAGATCAGTGAATATCTGAGTTGGAGTTGGGGAGAGTGACTGTGAAGGGTAAAAAGGACATTTGGAGGGAGGAGTAAAAGAGGTTTTCTGTATCTTGATTGAGGAGACAATGACGTAGGTACTGAGAACTGTCCAGACTCGCTAAATTGTAAATTTAGAATAAGCACATATTCTTTTATGTAAATTATATTTCACTAAAGTTGAAAAGATAACTATTTTGAAACAATTAAGGAGTTAATTTAAAGAGCTATGGATGGCACTTGATTTAAGTTTTACTAATCAAATTATCTTCTGGGATTTTATTTCTGTGGCAGAGTGATACACGAACCAAAGAAATGGTTAGCAGTGGAGCCAGGCAAAACAGTTGAGCAGGGTGGCGCCTGTGGCTCAGTGAGTAGGGCGCCGGCCCCATATGCCGAGGGTGGCGGGTTCAAACCCAGCCCTGGCCGAACTGCAACCAAAAAATAGCCGGGCGTTGTGGCGGGCGCCTGTAGTCCCAGCCGCTCGGAAGGCTGAGGCAAGAGAATCGTGTAAGCCCAAGAGTTAGAGGTTGCTGTGAGCTGTGTGATGCCACGGCACTCTACCGGAGGGCGGTACAGTGACACTCTGTCTCTACAAAAAAAAAAAACAAACAGTTGAGCAGTTCTTAATACCATGACCACCTCTGTCAGTTCCAAACCTCATTTTTTAGATTTCCCTTCTATCCTGTGATGCTTCTCCTCAGAGGAGATTTTAAGTCTCCTCTTCCTCCCTCTTATCAGAGTTAATGCCTGTTAACAGCTTGATACGTTTTCTTTCAGATAATTTCTATACATCTCATTCTTGTTTTAAAAATGCATACATGGGGCGGTGCCTGTGGCTCAGTGGGTAGGGTGCCGGCCCCATATACCAAGGGTGGCGGTTTCAAACCCGGCCCCGGCCAAATTGCAACAACAACAACAAAAAATAGCCAGGCATTGTGGCAGGTGCCTGTAGTCCCAGCTACTTGGGAGGCTGAAGCAGGAGAATCGCCTAAGCCCAGGAGTTGGAGGTTGCTGTGAGCTGTGATGCCACAGCATTCTACCAAGGCGATAAAGTGAGACTTTGTCTGTACAAAAACAGAAAAAAAGAATACTAATGGTGTCAGCCTGAAAAGTTCTTATGGTCAATAGGGAGAAGATTCTTGAGCAGGGAAATCTCCTGATGAAGACAATGTTTCAAAAAGACTAACATGGGGACAGTGTATATAATATAGCCCAGAAGAGACTGGATAGCAAGGAAACCGGGTAAGTGGCCAATACAGACTAGCAGATCTGAAGAAATAAGATTCTAGAATATAGTGGTGGCCAGTGAAATGGAGAGAAACTTTTACTGAATTATAAGAAGGTAGACTAATAGAGTGGAAAAAAACAAATTTGAAGAGTCAGATTTGAATCCCAACTTTGAAACTTACTAGCTGTGTGACCTTTGGCAAGACACTTTTTGTTCCATATCTTAGTTTCCCTGTCAATAAAAAGATCTTAGAATATCAGTGCCTTTAATTTTTTTTTTTCCCCCACCAGAACCCTTTTTTCTGGGGAAAAAAAAATCTTCAAGGAAATCTAACTTATAAAATAAAAGTAAGATTGTTCTGGGTGAAACATAGGTAAAGAGGGCTCCCCCAACTATCCTTGGTATCACTCCTCTTAGCCACTTCTGAGGCATTCGTGAGCGACTTCCAGAGGGCTAAGGAACAAAGTTTGAGAAATCTTGAAAGACTTACTACCAACTCTACTATTCAATGACTTGAGGGGATAAATGTGGCACAGGTGCCTGGAAAAAATAATAATGATTTTAACAGTTACCGAAGAATCACATAACAGAAAAGGTAGACTTATTTTTGCTAAATCTGCCTATTTTTCCTCACAGGTTAAACCCAATTTAATGTCCAAAACCTCATCTAACCTTGTGCAAATGGTCATATAACCTCTACATGAACAATAACAATTTAGCTCATTCCAATTTGGGGTCCTCCAATTATTCAGAACGTCTTCATTATCAAGCCAAAATGTGTCCTTATCACTGCCATTTAAATAAAGGTTCTTATTCCACCTTCTGGAGCTAAAGCAACTAAGTCTAATCCCTTCTCCAAAACAAGGCCCTTCAACTGTTTGAAGAGAGTTATCAAGTCTGCCTTATTTCCTGTCATTCTCTCTTGCCCTGGACTGCCATGAATGTTCCTTGGAGATGGCCTACTCCAACTTTGGATCAATTCAACATTTTCTTTTTTTTTTTTTTTTTTTGGGCCGGGGCTGGGTTTGAACCCACCACCTCCGGCATATGGGACCGGCGCCCTACTCCTTGAGCCACAGGCGCCGCCCAAAATTTATTCAGTTTTTTTTTTTTTCAATTCAACATTTTCAAGCAACTAGGTGCAAGCAGATTTTCATTTATTCATAGCTTTCAAAGAACTTAAGCCAGATAATCTTCCTTAATGAGTATAAACAGAACCCAAATTCTTTACTGGGTAAATATTCTTTTCTTGCTAAACATTAACCAGTCCCAGTATATGTGAAGTAGACTGCTAAACCTTTTGGCCCAAAGCAAATTGTGAATACGTTTAGCTGGGGATAGAAAAACATCCAAGACTCAAGGTCCAATGAAGCAGGTATACATAATATAAACAAACAGAAACATCCTCACCCCAAGGCTTGCAGTCTAACCAATTCTCAGTTTATGTAATTCTCACCATTACAAAATCCAATTACCATCAAGGTGACATGAAATATCAATGCTGGAAAGAAAGCTTCATTCACTATTCCTCGTCTTACCCATTCCATACTCTACTATCAGGTCTGTAGAATCAGGGTCTGTGGCTCAGCCAGTGTGGGTAGTTTCGGGGATGGGAGATAGGAAGCATGACTGAGTCCCTAAGGAGAAAGCAAGCCAGCGTAACCACAATCCGTGATGCCTGCAGGAGCGCTGAGCCTTTATGGTTTCCCCTGCTCCAGTTGTCCTGGTAACCTGAGGCCTCCTTATTTGTGTTGGCATATGGGGCCAAGAGCGGAAGCAAAGCTGGAGCACCAGGAAGATTTGCAGGAAAAAAAAATATGGATAATACTGCAGTAATGCCCCAAGAGGGTCAAGCCTAGGGCATAAAAATTACCCAGTTGGGGTGGGATGGGGTAGTGTCTTGTAAAAATCACATCTTTGGATTCCACCTCTAGGTCTAGGAGGAGCTCAGGGACCTATAATTTTAGGAGGCTACCTCCTACCAGGTAAGTCAAAGACCACATTTTCAAAACCTAGCTAAGCAAAGTAGTAGTTCGGACAAGAAAGTATAAGCATCTAATCAATTTCAGAAAGTCAATATTCTAGCAGAGTAGTTATCAACATTGGAGAGGAGGTAGATTTTGTCCTCCAGGAACATTTAGCAAGGTCTGGAGACATTTTTGGTTGTCATACCTGAGGGGGTACCACCAGCATCTAGTAGATAGTTGTTAAATATCCTACAATGTACAGAACAGCATCCCCCCCTCAACAAAAGATTATTGCCCAAAACATTAACAGTAGCAAGGTTGAAAAACTCTTTATGTGAGAGGATGATCTGTCCCCTCAACCCCATGGCCCTCAATCCTTGAGAAGTCAATGCTACATACACAGTCGGAGTACAGAGACTTAAATGAAATCCTCTGGAAAAACTGAGACCTGAGAAATAATCTTTTTTTTTTTTTTTTTGTAGAGACAGAGTCTCACTGTACCGCCCTTGGTAGAGTGCCGTGGCGTCACACGGCTCACAGCAACCTCCAACTCTTGGGCTTACGCGATTCTCTTGCCTCAGCCTCCCGAAATAATCTTTTTTATTTATTTTTATTTTGAGACAGTCTTACTTCGCTGCCCCTAGTAGAGTGCTGTGGCATCATAGCTCACAGCAACCTCAAATTCTTGGGTTCACATGATCCTCGTGCCTCAACCTCCCAAGTAGCTGGTGCCTGCCCCAACGTCCACCTACTGTTAGAGACGGGGTCTCACTCTTGCTCTGGCTGAACTCCTGAGCTCAGGCAATCGACCCGCCTTGGTCTCCCAGAGTGCTAGGATTACAGGCATGAGCCACCATGCCCAGACAAAATGATCTTTTTTAAAATAGTGAACACAAAAGCCACTCATCTATCTGGCTATTTAAATTTAAATTAACTAAAATTAAATAAAATTTTAAAAACTGCTCCTCAGTCTCACTAACCACACTGCAAATGTTAAATAGTCACATGGAGCTAATAATGGCTATTTATTAGACAACACCTGGTAGAGAACATTTTCAGGATCGCAGAAAGTTCTATTGGACAGTGTTGTAGTGAAGAGAAAAAAGGATTAGACACATAACTAACAAAAAACAAACCCTTTCAAATCTTTTAAAGAACTGTCATGTTGAGGAAGTAGATTTCTTCCATATTGTTTTAAAGATTAGAAATAAGGGAGAAAAAAGAGTAGATCAGCAAGACAGATTTGAGGTCAACAACTCTCTCTAAAGCCACAGCAGTAGAATGGACAGCCTTCCTCAGGAGGAAGTAATCTATTCCATTCAGTAGAGATGGTCCAACAAAAAGCTACTTGATCACTGTTCAGAGTGAAGTAGAATTATGAGTCTCAGTTGGGGTAGGGGAAATTAAATGTTAGAAGGCCTAGTTTTACATCTATAATTTTAAGGAAAAAAGCAATTTACAAATAAGATAAAAGTGAGTCACAAATGGAATTTTTAAAGTCATGAGTACAAGTAGATTGTGAAGCAGGCAAGAAAAATTAAAACATGTAAGTATAGGGAATTTAATCAAAAGCAATGATGATTAGCTGGGGTTAATTATTGGTGGCAGGGACTACCATGAATTTAATAATTTATAAGCAAAAAATAAAAAATAAAAAATTGGTAGGAATAGTTCCAATGGTGCAGAGAAAAGGAGAACTTCGATATGGGTTTTGAGCTTTTTGGTTTTAGTGGGGGGAGGTTTAGAGACAGGGTCTTGCTGTCACCGAGGCTTGAGTATGGTGGTATGAGCATAGCTGACTGCAACCTCAAATTCCTGAACTCAAGTGATCCTCCCAGCTCAGTCTCTTGGGTAGCTGGGACTGCAGACCTACACAACTAATTTTTTCTTTTCTTTTCTTTTTTTTTTTTTGCAGTTTTTGGCCGGGGCTGGGTTTGAACCTGCCACCTCCGGTATATGGGGCCAGCGCCCTACTCCTTTGAGCCACAGGCACTGCCCCACTACTAATTTTTAAACTTTTTGTAGAAATAGCATCTTGCTGTATTGTCTAGGCTGGTATAGTATCTTTTATATTCTCTGTCAGAATACGAGGCTAGGTATAGCAATTTTATATTCTGGGAACTCTGGTCCCCCATCTCATCTCCCTGCCATTTATCATAGCCTTGTAAGTCATCTTTCTCAACTCCTAAAACTCGTATGAGTGACTCTCTCCGATCATCATTCTCTAGTCTACAGATAGAATGCCAAAGGGTATTGTCTATTAAACTGCTATCCTAGCTATGAGTTTAATCATCCTTATCTTCCACCTCAAAATGTAGTTGGCTTGATTATATACCTGGATGTAATATACCTGTAATATACCTGGGTGACTGTATTGTCAATGTACAATAATATTTTGAAATAAATTTTTTTCTTTTTTTTTTTTTTTCGTTTTTGGCCGGGGCTGGGTTTGAACCCACCACCTCTGGCATATGGGGACCGGCGCCCTACTCCTTGAGCCACAGGCGCCGCCCTGAAATAAATTTTTTTTTTTCTAAGCAGTAGGTCTCAACCGTGGGCTTAAAATATTCAGTAAACCACACTGTAAATAGATATGTTGTCATCTAGACTTTGTCATTTAATTTATAGCACATAGACAGTGTAGATTTAGCATAATTCTTTTTTTTTTTTTTTTTTTTTGTAGAGACAGAGTCTCATCCTATGGCCCTCGGTAGAGTGCCATGGCCTCACACAGCTCACAGCAACCTCCAACTCCTGGGCTTAGGCGATTCTCTTGCCTCAGCCTCCCGAGTAGCTGGGACTACAGGCGCCCGCCACAACGCCCGGCTATTTTTTGTTTGCAGTCTGGCCGGGGCTGGGCTTGAACCCGCCACCCTAGGTATATGGGGCTGGCGCCCTACCGACTGAGCCACAGGCGCTGCCCGATTTAGCATAATTCTTAAGAGTCCTAGGATTTTCGGAATGTTCAAAGAGGCACTGACTTCTCCTTTCTGGCTATGAAAGTCCTAGAAGGCATCTACTCCAATAGAAGTCTGTTTTGCCTACAATGAAAATCTGATTAGTGTAGACAGGCACCTTTATCAATGCTCTTAGCCAGATCTTTTGGATAACTTGCTGCAGCTTCAACATCAGCTTTTGCAGCATCACCTTGTACTTTTATGTTACGGAGATACATCTTTCCTTGAATCTCATGACCTAACCTCTGCAAGCTTCCAACATTTGTTCTGTAGCTTCCTCACCACTGTCAGCTTTCACAGAATTGAAGACAGTTATGGTGTTGTTTGGATTAGGCTTTGGCTTACAGAAAATGTTGTACCTGGTTTGGTTTTCTATCCAGGCACTCAAATTTTCTTCATATTATCAACAAGGCCATTTTGCTTTTTTATCATTCATGTGTTCACTGGAGTAGAACTTTTTAATTTTCTTCAAGAACTTTTCCTTGAGGATGGCTCCTGTGGCTCAGTGAGTAGGGCGCCAGCCCATATACCAAGGGTGGAGGGTTCAAATCCGGCCCCAGCCAAACTGCAACAAAAAATAGCCGGGCATTCTGGTGGGCACCTGTAGTCCCAGCTACTCGGGAGGCTGAGGCAAGAGAATCACCTCAGCCCAGGAGTTGGAGGTTGCTGTGAGCTGTGACGCCAAGTGAGACTGTGTCAAAAACAAACAAACAAACAAGAAAAAAAACTTTTCCTTTGCATTCACAATTTGGCTAGCCAGCACAAGAGGCCTAGCTTTTGGCCTATCTTAGCTTTCAACATGCCTTCCTCACTAAGTTTAATCATTTGTAGCTTTTGATTCCAAGTGAGAGATGTGCAACTCTTGAACACTTAAGAGGCCATTGGAAGGTTACTAATTGGCTAATTTCAATATTGTTGTGATTAGAGAGGCTCAAGGAAAAGGAAGACCGACAGAGAACTAGTTGGTGGAACAGTCAGAACATACACAGCCTTTATGAACTAAGTTCGTCATCTTATATGGGCATGGTTCAAGGCACCCCAAAACAATTATAACATCAAAACCACTGATCACAGGCAACTGTAAAAGATATTATATAATAATAAAAAAATATGAAATACTGCAATTTCAAAATATGACACAGAGAAAAAAGTGAGTACATGATGTTGGAAAAATGGTGCCAACAGTTTGGCTCAATGCAGGGTTACCATAAACCTTCAATTTGCAAAAAGTACTGTATCTACAAAGCTGAATAACATGAGATATGCCTAAAAAAAAAAAAGAAAAAAAAAAACATGAGATATGCCTGTATTGATTATGGTTCTGTTATCTGTGCATTTTAGTGTGTATCTTGACAACATCCAGACACACACATATGTGATAGCATCTATTGTCTGTAAGCATTTCGGAATCTCAATGATTATGAAATTCACTACACAGTACCCAGTGTAACACCAAGCTTAAATGGTCACTCGGTGGACTCTACAATAATGGCCATGTTATGTTTTTGGATGCAGGATTTTGGGAGTAGAAACTGAAGCAGATGTGAATTTGAACTTTTTTTTTTTGGTAGGAAAAATAATAAAAATCAGCCTGTAACAAGAGGCAAAATATTTAATCACAAGGAAAGTTTAAAGCTTTGGTGAAAGCAAGCATAACAGAATTTAAAAACAGTCTAGAATAAAAGGGTGATAGAAGAGGAAGGAAGGCAGAAGTGGACCATGCAGAATAAATAACTTAAGCCTAGCCTTTTAAAACTTTGAGGTCTTACCAAAGAGAAAGGAGAAAAAAGACAGGATTTCAACATGAAAGTGTTAAAGGTGGAAAAGAGCCAGAAAGGGCTGTGGGCTTTTTTTATTAAAGTGAAGAAGTAGTGGTGTATGTTGGCAAAGAGAAGTGCAGAGTTGAAGGGAGGGAGAGAATTTATAGCAGAGGAAGTTCGTGTGAAGTTTTCCTCTAAAGATGCCCAGCTGAGCAAAGAAGGAACGAAGGTAAAGGCCACTGGGAATAAGGTAGGGCTGGGACTGAAGCAGCATGGGAGAAAGCAACAGGGCCCAAAATAAGAAATTATTTTCTTTTTTTAAATTAACTGACCCAGATTTTCTTGATTCGGACCAAAATCAACTGCAGAGCTTCAGGATCTTTAAAATAAATTATAAAGATCCCAAGCCTTGCAATTTGCTTTGGCTCTAGATAACACAAATAATGAATTAGTATCCATTTCCTAGACAAGTACCAAATACCATTTTAGCATTGATTTTAGAAAAGAAGTCAGATTAATAAATTGCTATGTTGTAAAAATACTCTCAAAAAGGGTTAGCTTTCTCTATCAGCTGCAGGGTAAATATGGAAACTTTATAGTTACATACAGAAGACAGTAACCTAAATGGTGAAACTGTGAATTATTTGTCTTTGTATACTGTAGCCTACGTGCCCATCCCAAGAAATGTTTTACTTGGTTCAGGATACATAAGGCAAGTTAAAGAACTCCACAGAAAAAAAAGTTAAGGTTTAAAATAAGACAGTGAGATGAAGGAGGGGAAAAGTGAAAGTGCTATGCTACTGATATGGAGGAACTGAGACATTTATAACAGAATTCGATCAAGTCAGTGAGGGGAAAATGGTACAAAAGTAAGTCAAAATCAAAGACTCAACACCATGTATTGACAGTCTCACGGTCTCAAGGCTAGAGTGACATGACATCAGTCTAGCTCACAGCAACCTCAGACTTCTGGGTTCAAGCAATCCTCCTGCCTCAGCCTCCCTAGTAGCTGGAATTACACGTGTGGTCCACAATCCCCAGCTAATTTTTTTCTATTTTTAGTAGAGACAGGATCTCACTCTTGCTCAGGCTGATCTCAAACTCCTGAGCTCAAGCAGTCCACCCGCCCCAGACTCCCAGAATGCTAGGATTACAGGTGTGCGCCACTGGGTTTTAAATCAAATACTGGATCAGGTTTTCCAACCTGTTTTTAATTTTTAATTTTAAAAAATTCAACAATTACTTACATCATCTGATATATGTAGTTGTCCAATATTAAATAACTATAAAAATTAGCAGATTTCATTTTTTGGTGAAAAATGAATGGCAGAATGTGAGGTATAGATAACCTTGTTTTTAAGGGGCCCATTACTCTTCCTGCTCAGAGACCAACGACAGCTCCATTCTATCCGCTCCTACTACTCCCTAAAACCTACCCTTCACTGTCCACACAGGCCTCTGGACAGACCTTATGTCTGGGTTTGGCCATGTCTACCTTTCCACCTGACAGGGATGGCTCTCCTTCCAAGACCTAATTTGTCACGTCTTCTTCCTCGGTTACGCTGGTCAACAGACCTCCCTTCCTTTTCTGGGCCTCGCCGCCTCGCCCACTCCCGATTTTCCACCCAGGCTCCTTTTCATCTCTACCCGAGCTCTCTAGGGCCTTTGCCCCGACCCACGAAGTTCTCCCTAAAGCTCTCTCCGCACCTGCCTCCATGCAGTCACAATCTACGTTCTCGGAGTCAGATTTGCGTTTCGCACCCGCAGCGACACCAGCTCAGAAGCCGGAAACCGGTTTATAAACCCTCTCCCAAAAGCTTTCCCGGGACTTGGGCTCCCCAAACGTCCCCGCGCTGCGACCCTAAAGGCCAGTCTTCTCTCCCTCCAGACCATAGCAACAGGCGGGCGAGCTGGCATCGGTGGTGACTCACCGGAGGGCCGGCCGGCCCGGGGACCGGAATGCGCTCACTTCCTCGCGGCGCGCACCTGCCCGCGTTTCTGGAGCGCCGCCCGGCCGGGCCTCCGGCGGATGTTTTCCTTGTCCCCGCGCGGACAGCGCAAGCCAACCACCTCCCCAAATGGCCGCTCCCCCAGGACTCAGCGGCCTGAGTCCCGACCACTGACATCTTCCCCCCAAGCACGCACAGTGCGAATACATCTCCGCACAGCCCCCCACCTGCTGGCCCAGCCCAGCTTCTCTCCAGAAGCCTCCTACCCCTGCACTCATTCGCCTACCTCATCTTCATTACAGGAGGTTAACCCCCACTTCTGTCGCCACTAACGTTCTCTGGGCCCCCTTCACCTTCAGCATTCACCAACCCCTCGGTGCTCCGGGACTCCCCACACGCCCGCCCCCTATCGGGCTGGCTCCAGGCTGCAGGAGCAGAAGGGAATCCATGGTCTAGGGCGGCGCCTGTGGCTCAGTGAGTAGGGCGCCGGCCCCATATGCCAAGGGTAGCGGGTTCAAACCCAGCCCCGGCCAAACTGCAACAAAAAAGTAGCTGGGCGTTGTGGCGGGCGCCTGTAGTCCCAGCTGCCCGGGAGGCTGAGGCAAGAGAATCGCGTAAGCCCAAGAGTTAGAGGTTGCTGTGAGCTGTGTAACGCCACGGCACTCTACCCGAGGGCGGTACAGTGAGACTCTGTCTCTACAAAAAAAAAAGCAGGTGGAAATTGCCTGCTTGAAAGGGAATCCATGGTCTAGCCTGCCAGGGTGTCCGCAGGACTCTTCCCCTGGGATTACAGGTGTGGTCCTGTAATCAGGGCTGCTAACACTAACAAGCCCTCCGGGCCCCGGTGATAGACAAGCCTTCTAACCCACCTGCTCCAGCCAAGAGAGTAGTCCAAGACCGTACCTCCCACACACCAGCCTACCTCAGGGCGCCCTGCTCCAAAAGTGAGCTCCCCTCCCCCACCAAAATGGAAAAAGTACTAGACCTGACTAAGGCAAACATGTGCTACATCCTGCAGCTCTTCTAAGCTAGGAATTTTGAGGTGCACTGACAAAGTCATTTCTGAATGGTGAAGAGGTGACAGGCAGGGTGGCCTGATGAAAAAGTCTGCCAGGTGACAAGGAACAAGTCTTGTTGTAAATGAGACTGGAGACTTAGAAGGAACAACAGAATAAATGCCAAAGTGATTAGCCCTATGGGGTAGGGGTAAATAGCTGAAACATAGGCCTTTGAAGTGTGCAAAAGTGAAAAAAATCCTTTAGTGCCAGAGATGGCTACCATTAGCAAAAGCAGAAAGGGGAACTTGAGGTTTTGCAAGAGCAGGGATGAGAAGAAAATGAACCAAAATCCTAATGAGAAAAAGCAGGAGACCTGAGCTGGAAGGATAATGAGAAAACTACAGCTCTTCCCAGGGTAAAGATGAGGGAAAGCAGGCTGATCGGCAACAGATTCTCACACCATTCAGGGAGCACAAGAGGTGTCTGTTTTTGAAGGAGGTGGTAGGTATGACTTAAAGCATGGGTGTAAAAGGGACAGGAGTCTATGTTAGGAGAGACCACTCCCCAACAGACGCCCTCAGCTGCATATACAGTTACTCAATGTCAGTCAAAGAAAGTATCACCCATTTTGTCTCTTAGCCTTAGCACCAATCATAGTGGCTAATATTTTCTAAGGGCTATGTACCACAGGTGATGGTGAGAGTATTACATGCATTATCTCATTTAATCCTCATAACAGCCCTAAGAGTTGGAATTACTATCCCCAATTTATAGATGAGGAAACAGGCTTAGTGAGGTGAAGTAATTTGCCCAAGGTCACATAACTAGTAAGTGGAGTCAGGATCTGAATCCAAGTAGCTGGGCTCTACAACCTCTTTGCTCTTAATCACCCATCCTGGGGTCCTTCAGAACTTTCAGGAAACTTAAAGGAGGATGCCAAAGGTTACATTCCTAAAACTTAATCCCATTACACACAGGAGAAAGAGGGGCACCTCTGGGAAACAGGAGTGATTCATCCATTCGGACATTTAGAGGAGATATTCCTCTTTGAAAGGAAGAAAGAACATCCGTAGCTATGAAGTGATTCTGTATCTGCTGTAGGTTTGAGGATGATAAACACTGGATAATTCATCTCTGGGATGCCTGGAGAAAAGAGAAAAAGAGAACACACTCCCCTATCTCCAAAGGCTGCCCTATTTCTAAGGTTCATCAGGGAAACCCTGCCCCACGGTCTGAGAGAAACACATTCTCTAGTCCAGGTGCCTGCTTGCTCTCCTGGAGCCTCTGGCTCTTGCACCTACTGCAGCTTCTGGGTTTGGCTGGGGCACAGGATTAGCCATCCCCAGGAAATGCCTCCCTCCGGTCCAGGCAGGGATCCCACAGCACACACACCGCTGGTGGTGGTAGTGGGGGGAGTGGAGAAGGAAGGTGGAATGTTTCCTTCTCTCCAGGTCAGGGAAGAGATCTGGGGACCACCTGGGGGCCCTCACCCCTCCCACCTCCTTGCTGGGGAAGTGCCCAGTCCAATGCCCCTTCCACAGCCACAGCCCTCCCTCTAGCTGTGCTGGGGCATGAATCAGCTCTCACAGCTTGTTAAAGCTAGATCTCTTGTTTTCATGCCCTCACCTCAGGAAACAGAGTTACAGCTTTTCCAGCTCTACTCAGCAGGGGGCCAGGGTCCTTACTTTATAAACATGCCCAGCCTGTGAGAGCAGAGGGCACAGAGATAGTGTGAGACAGGAGCCCAGGGGAGAAAGAAACTAAGACTCAAGGAGCAAAGCAAAGACAAGGGGACAAGACCAGAGTATTCTGAACAGAAGTCAAGAAGGGTTCGAGAGGGTTGTGCAGCAGAAATGGCCCTCCAGATACTCTGGGCTGGACGGGCCAAGGGGATCGTAGGTGGCTGGGAGATCATGTGCTTGGTGATATCTCTACTCCTACAGCACCCAGGAGTCCACAGCAAGTGCTACTTCCAAGCTCAAGGTAAAGTGGGGTGAAGTGTTAGGAAAGGATGACGAGAGGGGGGAGGAAGGCTTTAGAGATGATACCTTTGTAAGAATACCCAGACTCCCTCCAGCCATGAAACAGAACTCAATATGGTGGTACTATGCACTTACTCCCTCACACCCCAGATGAGAGTCTGCCTGCCACTACCACTCCCACACCCACTAACATTTTCTGTTCTTCCCTAGCTCCCTGTCACTATGAAGGGAAATACTTTACCCTGGGTGAATCTTGGCTCCGCAAGGACTGTTTCCACTGCACCTGTCTGCATCCTGTTGGTGTAGGCTGCTGTGACACGTGAGTGACCAAGGATGGCCAGAGGGAATGACTCTGATGTGAGTGACCAGGGAGTGACAAGATTGCTATGATGTGAGTGAGAATGAACTGAGGAGCAGCATGAGACTGGCCAGCTGAAGGTATAAACAGGAGTGTGAAAGATGAGGCTCCAGGCTACAAAGCAAGGGAGGCTGGGTGGATCTGAAGGGAAAATCTTGTTATAAAGCAGAAAGTCCATATATGGCAGGTGAGAGCTTGGTTGGAGTGACCAAGGAGACACCAGATGAGGATATGGGAGGAGGCTGTGAGAGAGGAAACGTGGGGCAGGGATAAAGATGACTTTTCTCTGTGCTAACTCCTTCCTCCCATCCTTGGTTCCCCAGGTCCCAGCATCCCATCGACTTTCCCGCTGGGTGTGAGGTACGTCAGGAGGCGGGAACCTGCCAGTTCTCTCTGGTGCAAAAATCTGACCCCCGGCTGCCCTGCAAAGGGGGAGGGCCTGACCCAGAATGGGGCTCCGCCAATACTCCTGTTTCTGGGGCTCCTACTCCCCATTCCAGCTAAACTCAACTGATCATTCATCTGCTGACTGCTCACTGCTGCTGCCACTTCCAGGGAAACCACTAGCAGCTGCCAATTTATTCTGAATAAATAAATGCTACAGCTGAAAGCCTGTCTCTTATTGTGCATGCCATTGGGCCCCAGGTGGAAAAAGTGCTATGAGAGTTCAGGTGTGTTCTCAGTATGATGAAAACACTAGTGCCAGGGTGGGCAAGCAGGTCAGTTTCAGATGGTTATGGTGCTGGTGCTGGGGCCTGGGGCGGCATATGAGGCCAGGGTGGGGCTTGTAGGCAGGACCTTGATGGGGAGGTCCCAGCTGAAGGTGTCTACAGGTACTTGCTCAGGACCTGTCCAGGTGGCAGGTTCAAGTTGTTCCACAGGGGGTAGGAGTACTAATCCTGGTTCTCGGGATGTTACAAATTCAAAATGCAATCGCCACTTCAGGGACACTGTGGAAGAAAAAGATGAAAGGAATTAGAAGCCAGCAGGAAGAAGTAAAAACCAATGACAGGATAGGATTAATGAATGAGAAAAACAAAAATACCTTGTATTCAGGAAGATAAGGAAAAGATAGGAAACAGAGTTACAATCAGGGCTGTTCTAAAGAAATTAAGTATGTTAACCACCAAAGAAAGTAGTGTCAAGTACCTAATTACCCAAGAATGAGATAGTCAAGACTAGGTAGCTTGAAATACACACACTAGAGAATGAGAGATCAATGCCATCACAAGGTCCCAGCAGGTAGGGTGGGGAAGGACTTCTGCAAGTTGTAAAGGCTTTAAGGGTCAGTAGATCTAAGAAATAGGGATAGAGGTTGAAAGTATGAGAGAGTGTTAAGGGTCAGAAGATAGATGAGAGTAGGTCTGGGAATATGTTAGAAACAGGATCTATTACACTCTACTCAAACACATCATTTTACTGTCCCTGTTTCATTCTCCAATAACCATCAGGGTCTCACCAATGGCTGTGCAGAAGCCTGGAGTGGAGCTGAGAGGGATGGGAAGTGAGAAGCTGGTTCTGGTTGTATGCAGGCAGGACTCCTGGTGCCGGGCATGAGTCACATGGGACACAGAGGGGACACCCCCTGTCCCACGGCGCCGCTGGTACTCAGGCTGTACACGCTCCTCAGTCTGTAAACTTACTGAAAACTGGGAATAAGAAAAGAGGTGCACGCTAACAGGCATACAGAAGTGCTGACTATAGGTAAGGGGGCACCCTAACCTAAGAATGTTTAACCAAAGAATACGGGAAGAAGGCTGTGATCCCTCTATTCACGTCCACATACCACCCTTCTTTACACAGGCTCTTGTCCTTCCACCCTAGCCCTTTAGGTCCAGCATCCCAGAAGCTTTGTTCCCTTCTCACCTGTAAACAAGCTACAGTTCCTTCCCCTAAGTTTAAGGTCCCCACCACGTCCTCGCCGAGTCTGTACACAGATTTGAAGATGCCAAATGTCCCAACTTTCCCTTGGCCATCACTGATATTGTACAGATCTGGGGAGAATGGGACACCATAAGCTTGGAGTCTTCACTGGAGAATGCCTAGGACTAGACACCAGTAGCCAAAAGGTAGAGCTTTTCTTTATAATCAGGGGTGAGGTATCAGTGGATTGGCAGAAGTATGTGGTAGTTAGAAGTCTCTATTTCTGAGATAGCAAAACCATGAAAGGAAGGTTAGGGGGCAAACTCTGAAAAGGTTCTCACGGAGGCTGCGGCAGGATGTGGCAGCCATGAGGCGCTCCCCAGCCAACTCAGCTAGCCATGAATCCTTCTTCCCACCTTCATCCTCCTCTAAGAATGGACTAGATGGGGCTACAGCCTCATCCTGTGGAAATTGGACATCCTGAAGGCCTACAGAGAGAATGAGTGAAGAGGTAATGCTGGGAGGAAACAGATTAGAGGTTTAGATTCCAACCTCAGAGGGCTGAAGGTAAAGGGAGTCATGGCTAAGGTATACATCTCAACCTATTCTCCAGAACCCTCCCTTTCCTCCCAACTCCCTAGCACCTTCACTGAGACCAGGAAGATTCCCCATAGCCCCTTTTGCAAACTCTCTAAGACAATTTCTGCTTTGATAAGATTCTTCCCAAGCCCTTCCCTCCAGGAACCCTTCCTTACCAGTCAGCACAAGAACCCTCAAAGGGACCCTGAGTAAAGTGATGGGTGAGTTGACACGCTGGCAGCCAATGGTCAGTTTGTAGACATACTTGACTGACTGACCCCGAAAGGAGGGTGGTCCCTCTATGGGCAGCACTTCACTGTAGGAGTCTGGTTGGGAAGTAGTAGTCAGGGCAGCCAGGAGCAGTCAGAGGAGTCCTCCCTCCAGGAGACTTAGAAGGCAATTTAGGGATGGGGACAGTCACTCACATGATTTGGATTCTCCAGGGTCTAGCCTCAGGTCACAGAATAGAATTTTTGGTGGAGTAGAAAGGATACACTGACCCCTCTCACCTAAAATAGGTAAGAAAGACTGCAATTAATGACCCTGTTGTCCAGGAGTAGATAGGGTTAACACATCAGGTGGGATCAGTGAAAACCTGCCAACCCTCCTTTTCCTGTTGTAAAATGGGAAGACACACTTATATTAACAAAGTAGTAGCCACCTTTCTCCACATTCCCCACATGACAGTGACTACAACACACAAGAACAATTTAAAACTTCATTTGTGGGTGACAATAACACCATCCTCCTCCCAAAGCAAATGCCCCATCTCTAACCTCTGTGTGGCAGAAAGACAGTCTGGCTGTCAGGCTGGACATCTGGCTGACTAGAGTCAGGGGGAGGCAGTGCTACTCGACTCTCACTGGCATGGAACTGGCAGTGGATTTGGGCACTGGCCCAGGCCAAAGCCTCACTGCAGGAAGAGGAAAAGGAGATATCAGAGGGTAAGTTCTTGACCTCACAAATGCTTTCCCAAACTCCATACCACAATGTCTGATGAGATAAATATGTTAGGTGGCTGTCTTAGTGATCAGGAAATCCAGAACCCAAAAAGAAACCATTAAGCAGAGAAGTAGACTATGGGTAAAAAGAGGAATGGGGGTGGGGAGAGGAGCATGGACAGCTATGTCATCCATATCCTCTGTTAAATTGCCATCTCCTTCAATGTGGGTACAATGAACAAGAAAAGGATGGGGTAGCTACAGGACAATAGGGGCTGTGTCATAGCACCAGAGATACCAGGCTTACTCCCAGAAGGGTACCTTCAGTACCAGCATCCCCACCTGGATGCAGAAGTAGCCGTGGGAGGAAGAGGGTTGGTGACGGTCACCACACACTCCAGTGCCTCCCCCGCCAGAAATACAGGACCCCGGCTCAGCTCTGCTACCACTTCAATCATGGCAGCTCAGGAATATCTACAAGGAAACAAGAGGGGATAGGCGGTCAACACCATGGCAGTCAGCGGTGTCTGAGGCAAGCCACTCAGCCGTGAGGACTGAGGAGAGGGGCGGTCAGCACCACTGTGCCAGAGGAAAGCGGCTGGATACGCGGAGCTGGCAGGCGCGAGAGAGAGAGTGGACATCCCTCCCCTGACTCAGCCCCACCTGGGGGAGGCCCAGACCCCTGCCCCCTCAGCGCGTAATCACACCCACTGTCCCTGGAGCTCCCAGGCTGGCCTCTGCGTCCCCTTCCCTCAAGGCACCACGCCCCAGCCCAAGACTACGGCAGCCCGTCACCGGGCACAGTCCAACCCGGGGGATCAGCACACCGAGGCCCTCACCTGCCCGCCCCTCCGGGACCGGGCTTGGTGCGTGGCGGCGCGGCGGCAGAGGCGGCGCGACGGAGGCGGGACTTCCCTTAGGTCCCCACCCCTCTCCAGAGTCCCTTCCGGCCGGAAGCGCCGGTCTGGCCGGACCGGAAAGGGCTCGGGACAGCCCGGTGTCTTGGGTCACCTTCCCACGGGCTGGCACCTGGGCGCGGGCCCTGTCGCTGACACCAGCCGGTGGGATCCGGCCCCCAACCCTGGGGGGCCTCCTGGTGCCGCGGCCCGGGGACCCGGCCAAGGCCGCCGCGAGGTCCCCTGGGCGGTGTCTGGTGGGCCGGTCCCGGGTAGGTGCTGCCTTGCCGGCTGGTCCCGCGGCTCCTCCCCTCTCCGCGGGCCCAGTCGCACTTTGGCTGGGCGAGCTAATCCCTGTGGCCCAATGACGTCGAGGTCCGACCCTTCCCGCCCAGAACCTACGAAGACTACAGAAGGGGAGCCGAAGGAGGGTTCATTGCTGTCGCCACCGACGCCGAAGCGAGAGCTCCTCGACTCCACAAATACACACCAGCTTGTCTCAGCTTTCCCCATCACTTGTCCCTCCGGAGCGGCACATAATAACAACCGGCCCCCGCATCTACATTAGGCTGTCTTATACTTTGTATCCCAGGGCTCGGCACCTGGGGCGATCGAGGTCGTGGGGACACAGGACCCAAGGAACATGGGAACCGGCGTCCCAGCTTCGGAGCAGATCAGCTGTGCCAAAGGGGGTCCACGGGTTTATTGCCCTGAAGATACTGGAGGCACTGAGGCTGTGCGTGTTACCGACTGCGAGAACCCCAAGGACAACCGACCTCAAAATGAGCCGGGCTACTGCAATCCGGAGGACTCTGGGCACCTCATGGCTTCCTATGAGGGTAAAGCTAGGGGGTATCAGGTGCCTCCTTTTGGCTGGCGCATCTGCCTGGCTCATGAGTTTACAGAGAAGAGGAAACCCTTTCAAGCTAACAATATCTCCCTAAGCAACATAATAAAGCATCTAGGCATGGGCTTGAGGTGAGTAGATCCCATTGCCTGGAATGCCATTTGCTTCACTTTGTTCCAGCTCTAGACTTCCAGCAGAACTGGGGAAGGGAGTGGACGGCCCCATATACCGAGGGTGGCGGGTTCAAACTGGGCTCCCGGCTAAACTGCAACAAAAAATAGGCCAGGGTTGTGGCAGCACCTGTGGTCTCAGCTACTCGGGAGGTTGAGGCAAGAGAATTGCCTGAGCCCAGGAGTTGGAGGTTGCTGTGAACTGTGTGACCTACCGCACTCTACCCAGGGCAATAAAGTGAAACTCTGTCTCTACAAAAAAAAAAAAAAAGGAACTGGGAAAGGGTAGGAAAGTAGGTGGGTTCGTTGTCCCAGTCAAGTGGATCCTATCCCAGCATATTTTAGGCCCAGGACTTTGGAAGATAAGACCAGGTCACAACTCTTTTCCTCCCAGTATCTTGTCTTTTCAGACAAGAAGATATGAACGTTTGGTCCTGCACTTCGCATTTCCCATTTAGGTTCTTTCTCCCATACTCTGTTTTTCAAAGACCGCCCTTTGGGATTAGGTATACTTTGTGGCAAGGTAGGAAAGGATAGTCTAGCTGGCACTGACACAATGTTTTATTTGGGAGGGAGAGGTTCTCAACCCCAGGTTTCCCTGAACATTTGAGGTATTCTCTACCTCATTCAGACACATACTGTGTTACAGTCCCAACATCCATCAAGCTTTTATCTCCAAGGAACAGATGAAAAGCCTGCTTTCCCTCAACCTTAAGAGAAAATGCTGGGCAGCACCTGTGGCTCAGTCGGTAGGGCGCTGGCCCCATATGCCAAGGGTGGCGGAACCGCGACCCCACCGAACTGCAACCAAAAAATAGCTGGGCGTTGTGGCGGGCGCCTGTAGTCTCAGCCGCTCAGGAGGCTGAGACAAGAGAATCACCTAAGCCCAGGAGTTGGAGGTTTCTGTGAGCTGCGTGATGTCAGGGCACTCTACCGAGGGCCATAAAGTGAGACTCTGTCTCTACAAAAAAAAAAGAGAGAGAGAGTGCCATTCACTGTGTTCCGGGATAGACAGCTCCTGATACAAAAAGCAAAGATAACCTCTGACCAGAGAGGCAGTAAATGATCTGAGGTTAGTAAATGATCTCCCCACCATAGGTGTCCCCAGAGCTCTTGGTAATAGTCTTCCAGAGCCTGTTCTAGTCTCTTCCCCACTCCAAAGGTTACAGACATCTCCCAAGCTTATCCTGGGCTCAGATCCCACTAAAATCAATGATTTGCGATGAGACTTCATGAGGAGGCCTGACCTTAACAGGAACAGGTGGATATGAGGACATAAAGCATCACCCTGAAGTCATCTTGAGTCAGTCTATACAATAAACACAGAGCTGGGGAGGGAGATATAAAGGTTGGGAAACTCAGCCAGACAGTTTCTAAAGTAGGAAACCCTTCACTTCCCCAGTCAGTGCTATGGGGCTATGGTGGGGAGATCATTTACTAACCTCAGCCCTGGGCAGTGCCAAGGGCCTGGTGCTGCCTGTATAACTGGCTCCTTAGTGCCTCTGGCTGGCCTGTACCAAAAAAGAGTCATCCCTGCAGGCTGCTTCTGAAATAGACCCAAGTCTAGCTTTGACCCCAAAAGCCTTTGGATCAAAATAGAATCTGGAATACAGAGAGAAGCACACTGAGTTGCATGTGGTAGGGATGATGAAATCAAGAACAGGTGGGGCTTGGTGACTGTGGCTCAAGCAGCTAACGCACCAGCCACATACACCTGAGCTGGTGGGTTCGAATCCAGCTCGGGCTGCCAAACAACAATGACGGCTGCAACCAAAAAATAGCCAGGTGTTGTGGCAGGCACCTGTAGTCCCAGCTACTTGAGAGCTGGAGGCAGGAGAATCGCTTGAGCCCAGGAGTTGGAGGTTGCTGTGAGCTGTGATGCCACGGCACTACCCAGGGTGACAGCTTGAGGCTCTGTCTCAAAAAAAAAAAGAACAGGTAGGCATCCTAGGCTCATAGCCACTAAGTATGAACTCATAGAGGCCTAAAGCTGTGCTCAGCTCTCTGGACCCTGGCTCCCCATACCAGGATAGGGTGGGGATTATTGACACAGGGCTTTTGGCATGGGATGAGGTCCTGCACTGAGTAGGAAGAGGGATAAGACAAGGAAGAATTCTGAGTGATAGTTCTTGAGTTGGGGTTGAAATTATGGAGAAGGTTAAATAGGTCAGGAATGACCAGCTGCTAAATTAAGGGAGTGAGAGAGCTTCTAAGAGGAAGCCGAACTGATCAAGAGCTCCAGCAAGACAAAGTCTCTGGGCCTCAGCTTGGTATCTACTACTCTCTCTTCCAGTCAGTCCATCCATTCATTGAAGATAGTTCTTGGTTCTGCCTGTATTCATATCTTGCATTTCTTTTCCCTTGCTGCCCTAATCCTGGCCACACCCTCCGTTTCTCCCTCCATCTACCAATCCTTTATAGCAGGGGTCCTCAAACTGCGGCCCACGGGCCACATGAGGTGGTGTGATTATGTTTGTTCCCATTTTGTTTTTTTACTTCAAAATAAGATATGTGCAGTGTGTATAGGAATTTGTTCATAGTTTTTTCTTTTAAACTATAGTCCAGTCTGAGGGACAGCGAATTGGCCCCCTGTTTAAAAAGTTTGAGGACGCCTGCTTTATAGCCTCTAGTTTTTAAGTTCAGTTTTCTCTAAACTGGCAGAGGATTCTCTGCCTTCCCATCATCCTTTGTTTGAGGGCGACGGGAAGGCAGAGGATCTCCCTCTCTCCTCCCCCTACTCCCAGAATGTCTTGTTCCTGTTCTTTAATCACATTCCTCCTCCCTTGCTCCAGTCTTATCTTCCATCTCTCTTATACCCCATTGTTTGTCCATTCATTCATATATGAATTCAGCAAATATTTACTGACTACAGACTCTGCTATGTCCTGTGCTTGGAGCTAAGGGTAATATTCAACTAGTCTTTATCACTGTCTCTTTCCCCAAGGAACTTAAAAAGTATGTCAGCCTCACATGAGGAACATTGAAATAACAAGGCAGTATCTGATTAAGAATTGAGATAGTATATGTGCACGTAATAATGATACATGATACAGATGTTACACTTTATGGCTTTCTTACCTACGATGTCATTCGATCTTTCAGCCATTCCATGAAATAACTAGGGCAGAAGGTATCCCCATTTTGTAGGTGAGGAAATTGAGGCTTGAGGGCTTATTTTGAAGTGGCATGATTGAACAGTGGGTACAAAATGGTTGGGTAGTGAGGACAGTGGAAGTGTGAGGGAGTCTCACAGGGCAGGGGTTGCTTAGTGAGGACCCATGCTGAGTGAGAATTTGTAGGAAATAAGAAGATAGTCTGGGACACATGTCAGAACCTTGAAAACAGAATTATCTGATTATTGGATACAGCCCTGATCATTTGCCTGTTGGATACAAAGCTATGGCAAGACCATGAAAATGCTGAAATTTTTAAAATCTTTATTGGACTGTTACAAGTGAGCAAAATCAGAAATTTTATAGTTTCAAGGCTGAGTTAAAGAAAAAACCACTAAAGAGGAAATGTCCTGAAATGTAAACACAGGTTGTCTATCGATGGAATGACTTTCCTCCCCTTCTACCTGGTATAATCTCCAAATTTTCACCTTTCATAATCAAAAAGAAAAATAATTACTTTAAAAAGAACATAATTAGGCCAGGCAAAGTGGATCACACCAGTAATCTTAGCACTCTGGGAGTCTGAGGCAGGAGGATTCCTTGAGGTCAGGAGTTTGAGACCACAGTGAGCAAGAATGAGACCCCATTTCTAGTAAAATTAGAAAGAAATTAGCCAGGCATTGCAGTAGGCACCTGTAGTCCCAGTAACTCAGGAAACTGAGGCAGGAGGATCACTTGAGCCCAGGAGTTTGAGGTTGCTGTGAGCTACACTGAGGCTATGGCACTCTAACCTGGGCAACAGAGTGAGACTGTCTCAAAAAAAAAAGAAAAAGAAGAAAGTTATCCCCAGTAGTCTGTGCCCATCATTTGGGGAGTGGGAAGTGGGAGTAGAGGATATAGGCCAGGAAACCATAAATGGACCTTTCAACACTTCAGACAAAAGTTCCTGAGGTTTGAACCAAAGCAGTGGTAGCAAAGTTAGGTAAGAAAAAGATCAGAAAGCCTCTTCTGAGGACAGTAAAGAAGAGAAAGAAAAGCAGTCCTTCTCTTGAGCTGGGGCAAGTAGGAAGATGAAAACTTGAATTATAGAGAAATTAAGAGGTTTGGAAGCAAAGGTAATGGGTCCTTGAAACATTTAATGGGAGGGCAGGGCTGGGTGTCCACAGAGAGAGGCAGGCAACTATAGCCTGTGAGGCACTGCCCACCCACCCCCTTGCACTCACCCTGCCTCTTGCTCCTCAGGTACTTGCAGTGGTGGTACCGAAAGACCCAGGTGGAAAAGAAGGCCCCTTTCATTGATATGATCAACTGTGTACCCCTGAGACAGATCTATGGTAAGACTCACCCCAGTTCTTCCCTGCTCAGAGAGGATGTCACCTCTGAGTCTATCACAGAGTTAGGCTGACTTCTAGCTTATGCAAACTGCACTGCTCTATCCCCTAGGTTTTTAGAGGTACCAATCTTTAGTCTGGTAAGAGAGAACTGGGCTTGGTTTTCTCTCTCTATACCCCACTAACTATACTGATTCTCTCTCTAGGTTGTCCCTTGGGTGGCATTGGGGGAGGCACTATCACCCGCGGCTGGAGAGGCCAGTTCTGTCGTTGGCAGCTTAATCCTGGAATGTATCAGCACCGGACAGTTATCGCTGACCAAGTAAGAGCCAGGTGGTAGAAAGGCCCAGGACAGTGCCATCCCAGGCCAAGAAGGACCCGTTGGCTAGTGCAGGTGTGGCAATTAGATGGGTATATGAGTCAATCCAATAAGCACTGTCAGGATGCATTTTGTGTGCCAGTCTTGTACTAGGATGTACTATAAGAATAAGACACCACAGAGCATATGTTCCTTGAAAGAGTAAACAGCCTTGACGTTTCTCCAGAAAATGCTTCCTGCCTGCCTCACTGCCCCAACTACTAGTTGAGCCAGTCTCCAACCACAGGGAGTGCAGAAAATTCCCAGATCACTTATCCTGGCTGAAAGAATATTTGAGGGCCAGGTGCTATGACTCATGGCTATAATCTTAGCACTCCAGGAGGCTGAGGCAGGTGGATTGCCTGAGCTCAGGAGTTCGAGACCAGTCTGAGCAAGAATAAGACCCCTTCTCTAAAAATAGCTGATTGTCTATAGTCCATGCTACTCAGGAGGCTGAGGCAAGAGGATTGCTTGAGCCCAAGAGCTTGCAGTTGCTGTGAGCTATGATGCCATGGCACTATACTGAGGGTGACAAAATGAGACTCTGTCTCAAAAAAAGAACATTTGGTAGGACTAGAAAGGAAAATAAAACCAAAAGTCTACAAATTTGTGGGGAGAAAAGATATGTGGTACAACCACTCCTCACTGATTTGGGAACCCTCACCCAAAGGTCAGCTCCTGTACTGATCACTTCTCTGGAAGTCTCTCTGGCTCAGGACCTAAAAAGCTCTTCTCCTCCCAGGCTTAGATTTTCTTAGGTCTTAATCTTCTTCCCTTTTCTGAAGCTTTTCTTTTTCTCCTTACCCTACATCACATCTGGGTCTTATAGTGCCAGAGGTATGTGGCCTACCTTTCATTACATCTCTCTGAGGACCTCCCCCTTTGAGTTGTCTACCAGGTTCCTCTTTCCTGCCTAAGGGATGCCTCCTTTTAGCTCATCTTCAAAGGAGAAATAAGTATCAGTCTTAAGTCCAATTAATGACAATGCCCTTCAGGTTTATTGGCCCTGCCCAATGCCCCAAGATCATTCTTTGCATCATCCCTTAGGTATCCTGAAGGGAATGGCTTCCAGAATCATGACTCTACAATTAAAAGTAATTATTGTATGCTTAACATGTGCTGGACACTGTGCTGGGTGTTTTTGTTTTTTTCATTTGTTTTTGTTTTGGGGGGCTTTTTTGAGACAAGAGTCTCACTATTACCCTCTGTAGAGTGCCGTTGCATCACAGCTCACAGCCCTCCAACTCTTAGGCTTAAGCAATTCACTTGCCTCAGCCTCCCAAGTAGCTGGGACTACAGGCACCCACCACAATGCCTGGCTATTTTTTGTTGCAGTTGTCATTGTTATCTAGTTGGCCCGGGCCAGGTTCGAACCGGCCCACCTCAGTGTATATGGCTGATGCCCCACGAGCGCCAAGCCTATACTCTACTCTTGATAGTGAGGTTACTGTGAGCTACAGAGGGTGACATAGTGAGACTCTGTCTCAAAAAAAAAAAAAAAATACTTAATATTAAAAAAATCCTACAAGGGCAAGTACCATCACTGCACTCATTTTACAGATGAGGAAACTAAGATCCAAAAGGTTTAATAACATGCTCAGGGTCACATAGTTGGTAAATGGAAAGGTTGGGATTCAGAATCTGTTTTCTCTGTGATGAAAAGCCTATTGTCTTAACCATTATGCACTGTTCTGACAAAAAGAAAAATTATTCTATACAGTTGTCCCTTGGTATCTGTGAGGGTTTGGATCCATGGCCTTCCACAGATTCCAAAATCCAAGGATGCTCAGTCTCTGATAGAAAATGGCATAGTGTTTGCAAATGACTTACACACATCCTCTCATATACTTCAAATCATCTCTAGATTACTTAGTAAATAGTTGGTAGTAAATAGTTGTTATACTATGCCAGAAAAAAGTCTATGCATGTTCAGTAACAGACACAGTTTTTTTCCTCTGAGTATTTCAATCTATAGTTGGTTGGTTGAATCCATAGATGCAGAACCCACAGATACAGAGGGCTGACTGGATATAGTGAAAATTTCAGGCAGAGTTTGAACTAAAGGAAGAAATATTAATCCCTTAAAGCTCCTGCCCTTGAGGAGCTTAAATTTTTACTGAGGAAATAAGATTTAAAGGAAACAGAGACTGTTGAGACCACATCAGTGCCAAAATGAGAGGGATGGATAGTGTACTGAAAAAAAAAAACAGTGTTGCAAACTTTACTCATTATCTTCACACACATCAACTCTGGAGAGGGATACATTAATGAACTAAAAGGGTCTCTACCCTCAAAAGGGCAGTCAGGGAAATAGAATGGTAAATAAATAGGTTATAACATGATATAGCAAATGCTAGAATAGAGAAGTGGGAAGACATATAATAACTCACTGCTGGAGGAAGAGGAGGAAGAGGTGGCATTTGACCTAGACCTGAAAGGATGAGGTGTTTCATCAGATGGAGAATAAGGAGCAAAGACATGGGGGAGGGAACCTAGTATGCTCAATGAACAATGAATATTTTATATGAGCAAAATATAGGTGGTTGACCAGGTAATGAATCTGATGGGCAGGGAGAGGCCAGATCAAAAAGGACCTTGAAAGCCAGTTAAGAATTTAGAATTTAGGCGGCGCCTGTGGCTCAGTCGGTAAGGCGCCGGCCCCATATACCAAGGGTGGCGGGTTCAAAACCGGCCCCGGCCGAACTGCAACAAAAAAATAGCCGGGCGTTGTGGCAGGCGCCTGTAGTCCCAGCCACTCGGGAGGCTGAGGCAAGAGAATCGCTTAAGCCCAGGAGTTGGAGGTTGCTGTGAGCTGTGTGATGCCATGGCACTCTACCAAGGGCCATAAAGTGAAACTCTGTCTCTACAAAAAAAAAAAAAAAGCATTTAGAATTTAGGCTACAGGCCGTGGGGAGTCACCAAAACATTAAAAGTAAAAGCAGAAACTGACATATTTTGATCTATCTATAAAAAAAAGATCATTCTTATACCCAGATGAGGAAGGGCAAAGGAAAAGCAGAGATGGTGTGGTCCTAGATTAGGGTGCTAAGGCCACAGTAGTGGAGAAGGGAGAGAAAACCTGGGAGGCAGATGGTGGGGAGGCAGCAAGAGTTGGTGGTGCCACTGAGCCTGGGGTATGACTTGATGCTGGTAGTGTGCTGGTAAATTGTAGGCTCTGAAAGGACAGGAACTGTTTTGAACTGATGGAGACGTAGTTTGCGGTGCCTGCAGATTTCCCCATTCTGGCCTATATCCCCTCTTAACTAAGTTCACAGTGTGCCTGCGTCGGGAAGGTCAGACTGTTTACCAGCAAGTCTTGTCCCTGGAGTGCCCAAGTGTCCTGCGCAGCTGGAACTGGGGCCTGTGTGGATACTTTGCTTTCTACCATGCTCTCTATCCCCGAGCCTGGAATGTGTATCAGCTTCCTGGCCAGAATGTCACCCTCACCTGCCGCCAGATCACACCAATCTTGCCCCACGACTACCAGGTGAGGCCAAATTCTGTTTCCTCCACTGCCCTCCATGGCCCTCCCTTTCCTGGGATTTGCCTCTGTTGAAAATTGCATTACCTATGAAAGGGAGGAGGTTGGGAATATAAACATCACACTGGCTTTCCAGGACCACCACCCACTTGGCTTCTATGGCCCCTTTCCTAGGGACTTGGGGAGATGAAAGTAGAAGACGGAAGAGAGTATGTTGGGGAGTATTTGAGTCAGATTCTCTATACCCAGGACTGATTCTAGGGAGTGGGGCCAGGAGGGACTATACTGGATCCATCTGAGTCCAATCTTTTGCCCCCAGGACAGCAGCCTGCCTGTAGGAGTCTTTGTGTGGGATGTGGAAAATGAAGGGGATGAAACTCTGGATGTGTCCATCATGTTCTCCATGCGGAATGGACTTGGAGGTGGAGATGATGCCCCAGGGGGGTTGTGGAATGAGCCCTTCTGTCTGGAGCGTGATGGAGAGACTGTGCAAGGACTGCTGCTACATCATCCAACCCTTCCAAATCCCTACACAATGGCTGTGGGTGCACGACTCACGGTAATGGAAGAGCCTGCCCCAAACCTTAGTGCCTAACAGCTACCCTCAGCCTGACCCCTGAATCCATCTCTACTCCATCATGGTCTCTTCATTTCTTTAACTCCTAAGTCCTACCCTCATCACATCCCTTAAGTCTCTGGAACTAGATGTGAGAGTATTTAAGAGGAGCTGGAGGCCTAGTCAGAATCCAGTGTACTGTGGAGCTTGCTCTCACAGAGTCTTTGCCCCTCAACAGGCAGATACCACGGTAACCCACATCACAGCCTTTGACCCTGACAGCACTGGGCAGCAGGTGTGGCAGGATCTACTTCAGGATGGACAGCTGGACTCCCCCGCTGGTGATGGGGGGTCTGCCAGGGAGATGGTGGGAAGAGAGATTATCCCTGACTTGGGACCAAGGGTGGGAAGCCTGGTAATAAATAGATTTTGTTCCCATGTTAGGGATCCCTGTCCCTGAGGTTGAAGCGGGGGTCTGTGCTGATTCCTCTTGTACATCTTTCAGGCCAAAGCACCCCCTCACAGAAAGGAGTAGGTGTTGCTGGGGCTGTATGCGTTTCAGGCAAGCTGCCACCTCGAGGTCAGTGTCGCCTGGAGTTTTCACTGGCTTGGGACATGCCAAGGATCATGTTTGGAGCTAAGGGCCAAGTCCATTATAGGTAAGAGGACCAAGAAAGTATCAGAATCCCAGGCACTGGGGCTTACACCAGGGCACCCAGGCTGTCCTGGAGCTTACATTCTTCATCCTTCCCCTTTCTTCCCACCCTAGGCGGTACACAAGGTTCTTTGGCCAGGATGGTAATGCAGCACCTGTCCTCAGCCACTATGCACTGTGCCGATACACAGAGTGGGAAGAGAGGATATCAGCTTGGCAGAGCCCAGTATTGGACGACAGGTGCCAATGGGGCCCATCTCCTCTTGCTTTTCTCCCACTCACACTCCCAATTGGGACTCCTTAAATCACTCTTCCACCTACCAAAGTCAGTAGATTCACTTGGTGCTCCCACTCTACTGAACCCTAGGATCCTCTCTATCCTTGGAGGTCCACATTCTTTACACCATTCCCTCCTGACTCCCCAGATCCTTGCCTGCATGGTATAAATCTGCATTGTTCAATGAACTGTACTTCTTGGCTGATGGAGGCACCGTATGGCTGGAAGTTCGTGAGGACTCTATATCAGAAGAGCTGGGAGGGGGCATGCGTCAGCTCCGTCCCATCCTACGAGACTATGGTCGATTTGGCTACCTTGAGGGTATGGGCTGCTGGTGGGCTGTGGCAGTTAGTGCCTTACCACAGTGCAGGATGATGGATTTTGCCTACCCCAGTATATTGGTTGGGATTGAGGGCATAAGTGGTGGGTGTGGACTGGTAACAATGTTCCACCTCCAACTCTAGAGACAAACTAGGGAGGGGCTATAAAAGAGAAGGAATTCTAGCAACAGTGTGCCTCCTTCATTCCTCTAGGCCAGGAGTATCGCATGTACAATACATATGACGTCCACTTTTATGCTTCCTTTGCCCTCATCATGCTCTGGCCTAAACTCGAGCTCAGCCTACAGTATGACATGGGTGAGGTTCCCTTTTGTGCTACATCTGCCCTCTTAGCTACTCCTGAACCTTTGTGGTCCCTCTGATTGTCTCTTCCTCCCCTTTCCTTCCCATCTGCATCCTGCTTAATTTGTTCCTGAGGTCCCACACACAAGGCTCTGTGCCCCACCCCATGTCTACCCATTCCCTGCTTCTCTTGTGTTTATGCTCCCTTAGCTCTAGCCACTCTCAGGGAGGACCTGACACGGCGACGGTACCTGATGAATGGGATGGTAGCACCTGTAAAAAGGAGGAATGTCATCCCTCATGACATTGGGGACCCAGGTAAGTCCACCCAAGGTCAGGTTCCCTCCTTCATCTTCTGCACCATCTACCCTGTCCACCAATACAAATGAACCAGGTCCCCTTCCCTCCCACAGATGACGAGCCGTGGCTCCGGGTCAATGCATATTTGATCCATGATACTGCTGACTGGAAGGACCTGAACCTGAAGTTCGTGCTGCAGATTTATCGGGACTATTACCTGACGGGTGACCAAGGCTTCCTGAAGGACATGTGGCCTGTGTGTCTAGTAAGGATGCGTGTACAGAGACATGGATGGTGTTTGGAGACAGCCCAGTTGGCTGCTGTCTTTCCTTGGTACCTAGATCTTCAGCATTATCTTTGTCCCTCTCTAGGCTGTGATGGAGTCTGAAATGAAGTTTGATAAGGACCGTGACGGACTGATTGAGAATGGAGGCTATGCAGACCAGACCTATGATGGATGGGTCACCACAGGCCCCAGGTTGGAGGGTGGGGGTTTCCAGGAGGCCTAAGGTGGGGAATTGGGCCTACCAAGAGTGACCCATCATCTGTTATATTGCATGGGAGTGGCTGGAGCTGCCAGTCTGACACCTAACCAATGTCCCTGACCAGTGCTTACTGTGGAGGGCTGTGGCTGGCAGCTGTGGCTGTGATGGTTCAGATGGCTGCTCTGTGTGGGGCACAGGATGTACAGGACAAGTTTTCTTCCATCCTTAGCCGGGGCCAAGAAGCCTATGAGAGACTGCTATGGAATGGTGAGTTGGGGGAACCTAAAGAGTCTTAAGGCAGCTGTGGGGGCACCAAGAGTTTTACTTTGCCCTTCTTCTACTCCAGGCCGCTATTATAACTATGATAGCAGCTCTCAGCCTCAGTCTCGTAGTGTCATGTCTGACCAGTGTGCTGGACAATGGTTTCTGAAGGCTTGTGGCCTAGGAGAAGGAGACACGGAGGTAAGAGAGGCTAGAAGGAGCTAGAGAGAAAGGTTGGATTTCCTTGGAGGTGGGAAGCAAGTGTAAGACATGATGTACCTCCCCTTTCCCCTCCAGGTGTTTCCTACCCAACATGTGGTCCGAGCCCTCCAAACTATCTATGAGCTCAATGTCCAGGCCTTTGCAGGAGGAGCCATGGGGGCTGTGAATGGGATGCAGCCCCATGGCGTCCCTGACAGATCCAGTGTACAGTCTGATGAAGTCTGGGTGGGTGTGGTCTATGGGCTAGCAGCCACCATGATCCAAGAGGTAATGTACTTGCTTCCCCATCTGCACCCTGGCCCAGAAAACTTCTTTAGCCACCAAACAAATTTCTTCAAGGTATAACCAATGCCATCTTATCCATGCATAAAGCCTCCCACTTTCCCTGGTATGCATTCCAGCTCCTGCCTTCAGGTTTCTTCAGATAATTGAGGAGCTTCCTGAGGGCATGGCCTCTACTGTTTCCATCTATCCAGCTGAAGTGGCTATTTGGGGGGGGGGGGGGCAAGTTGTATATATAACTGCCATCTCTCTCCACAGGGTCTGACTTGGGAGGGCTTCCGGACGGCTGAAGGCTGCTACCGTACCGTGTGGGAGCGCCTAGGCCTGGCCTTCCAGACACCGGAGGCATACTGCCAGCAGCGGGTATTCCGCTCACTGGCCTACATGCGGCCACTGAGCATCTGGGCCATGCAGCTGGCCCTACAACAGCAGCAGGACAAAAAGGCCTCCAGGCCAATAGTCAAACAAGGCACAGGGCCTACATTTGGACCAAAGGAAGCCATGGCAAACTTGAGCCCAGAGTGAGCCCTCTGAACTGTGAAATAGAAGCACTAACAGCCTAGCCTCTAGCCTGGCCTTTACTCCCCTCCAGCCACTCCCCCCACCAAGCCTCCTGCAGCCCTGAGCCATCAGGACAATCAGACCCCCTTCCCTTCTCCCCATCCAACTGTGCCAGTAAAAGGGGGTTGAGGGTGACCCAGGTATCACTTATTTATTTCCTTCCTCCCCTTTTCCCTCAGTGCATGAAATGTTCAGGGAGGTCAGTCCATTTCCCCAGTCCCATTCATGGCGTGACAGATACATGGGTACAAATAAATGACCCAGAAAGCCAATTAAGTGTGGTGTGTTTGAGCGCTCAAGTTTCCTAATGGCACAGGAGCTGAGGCCAGCTCTCTCTCACTCCCTTTTTTTGGACACAAAAACATTCTTACTGCATTCCTTCCATATCCTCACATCTAGCTTGAGTATCTGCTCTGCAGGATCACAGAAGAGGGGTTATGGGTAGGGAACCATCCCTCCTTTCTTGTAAGATTTGCCTGCAAGGGAAGGATGGGAATTGGGTGAGGGAGCCCTGAGAAGAGGTCAAGGAATGGCCACTTCAGGGGAGGCTCTGCATTAGGCGCCTGCAGCATGTAGTACAGGAGGCAGGAAGTTGTCAGGGGCATGGGTACATGGCCTGAGCTGTTCAGCCACTGGTTTTTGCTGTCCTTTGGCACCTCTGACCGCAGGGCAGGCAGCTCCAGCTGGTGAGCATCCTCACTGGGAAGGGCACGAAGCTGGCGGGACAACACTGAGAGACAAAGAATCTTGAGAGGCCAGCCCAGGCCGTTCCCCTCACCCTGTTCTTAAGAGATCCTTGAGCTTCTTACCTCCATGCTTAGCTGGCAGGCTCCCCCTTGTGTCAGAGGAGTACATAGCAGGTATGAGGAGGAGGCAGAAGGAGAGTAGCAAGACCTAAAATACAAGGAAAAGGAGATGGAGAAGAGCTCTGGATTGCAACCCTATCCCCACTGCCTGAGAAAAAGTCTTCTCATCGCCATCCTCACCAAGACACAAGTGCTGCTGCTGCTGCTGCTGGTTCTGTTGGACATCTCAGTCACCATAGCCTGTAGTTTCCTCAACTGACCTAGAAGAAACCTAGAGGAAGAGAGGGGACAGTGGTAAGCACCCCCTGGCCTGGCACCCCAAGACACAAAACTCTCCTGTTAAGGACACCTCCACCATCTGCACTGGAGTCTCTCTAATTTTCATCCTAGTTTTGCAAATGACTTCTTTCTCTGGACAAAATGCCTAAAGTTCCTCATTAAAACAAAAAAGCAAACAAAGCTCAGCGCCTGTAGTTCAAGCAGCTAAGGTGCCAGCCATATACACCATAGCTGGTGGGTTCTAATCCAGCCCAGGCCTGCCAAACAACAGTGACAACTACAATAAAAAAATAGCCAGGCATTGTGGTGGGCACCTGTAGTCCCAGCTTCTTGGAAGGCTGAGGCAAGAGAATCGCTTAAGCCCAGGAATGGAGGTTGCTGTGAGCTGTGATGCCACAGCACTCTACCTAGGGCAACAGCTTGAGGCTCTGTCTCAAAAAAAAAAAAAAAAAAAAAACAGAAAGCTTTTCTACCCTGACTTACACAATCATTGGCAAATATCCTCAATAGTTCTCCATCGCCCAATCAGCCACACACATGACCCTCACAGGCATTGTTTATATTCTCTACCTTCTTGCCTAATTCATCTCTATAAGAGTTCCAACCAAACAAGACAGGTTGTGTTCTCTCTGCCTGGAATGCTTCTCCCACCAAATCCCATCCCCTAGGATCCCAACTACTATCAAATACTACCCACCTCATGTGATCTTTCTTACTCTCCTTTTCTCGTTCTTGGTGCTTATCTTTAGCTACTTATTCCCCGTGCCCATGAGCTTCTTAGAATCAGACCTTTACTAGGTCTGATTCTAGTGCCAGCACTAGACCTGGCATTTGGGAGCTGCCTAGTTAGAAGCCAAGTGTACAGCACAGGAAGCAATAAGAAAGCATCAGACAGCTGGGGGGATGGATAGGAAAGGAATGGTTTAGAGAGTTGCTTACAAATTCTGTTCTTGCAGGACTTGTATTCTGTTCTGAAGCTCTAGATGCCGGGCTGTGCATTTCAAGACTGAGGGAAATAACAAGGATCTGGAGTTATGCCTTCTATCCTCTCCTAAAAACCTAATGTTCCCAACTTTTTCTATTGCCCCTGCCCAAGTCCTCCCTTTTTTACCTGCTCTTTAAACCCCCAACATACACCTTCTTCTTCCTGTGGCTCTCTTGAGCAGACTTTTTGTTCCAAATCTTCCTCCACACTCCTTTCAGAAGTTGTTCTTCCATCTAAGAAAAGATAAGGAAAGGGGATACCATCAGAGGACTTACACCAAGAAGTTGAAAGGCAAGCGAATCCAATCCTCTTCACAATGCAGGACTCTTTGAAAGCTTTCTGGGCCAACAGGTATTCAACTTCTGTCTGGATGCTTCCAGGGACCAGGTGTTAACACCCTCACACACCAGACCACTTTCAACAATATTATTAATTAAAAAGAAAAATCTGGGTGGTGCCTGTGGCCCAGTGAGTAGGGCGCCGGCCCCATATACCGAGGGTGGTAGGTTCGAACCCAGCCCTAGCCAAACCAACAAAAAAAATAGCCGGGCATTATGGCAGGTGCCTGTAGTCCCAGCTACTCAGGAGGCTGAGCCAAGAGAATCGCCTAAGCCCAAGAGCTGGAGGTTGCTGTGAGCTGTGACGCCACGATACTCTACCGAGGGTGACATAGTGAAACTCTGTCTCAAAAAAAAAAAAAAAAAAATTCCTGTAACGTGTCAATAAACATTGATTTCATTATAGTATCAAAATACTTCGTGAAGTTGCCACACCTTGCTTGAAGTTTAAATCTCAGGATTTTGCATTTATTCTTGTTGCACTGTTTAGTCCAGCCCTGTTGAGTTTTCTAAAATAATTCTACCATTCAGCAAGAGGTGGATTACCATGAAGCCAATGAAGTATTAGGGCCCATCATTTGCACAGTCCTTTCTCAGGCCTTATACTAATGTTGCACTGGTAACATCAGAATTTGTATAAGTCCCACAAAACCAGGATCCACCCTTGCATCTAGCATATTAAATACCTCTCCCCACTTTCTATTAGCAATGAATTTGCTAAATTTGTCATCTCTGTCCTTCTTCAAATTATTGATATAAAATTAACAGAACTGGCCTACTTGAGATTCACAATCCCTCCTCAGCCTTTGCTTCACCAATGGGAGCCTTACCTTAGTGAGAGGAAGTGTCCAGGGCAGAATAAACCCATCCTTCTCCAGCACCCTCTTCTCATCTGTCAGTATCAGTCTAGCAGTGTCCTAGGGGTCGTAATGCAGCAGAGTAGCAAGCGGATGTCAGCGAATGGGGAATCCTGCCCCCATCAGAGCACTTGAGAAAAATCTTCCTGAAAATCAAGTCACGTAGTGGAGTCGTCTGGGCCCCCAGCTTTCCATAGCTCCCGCTGCCTGCAAAAGGAAGGTATGAATAGTCGGGGTCATGAACCCACTCCTCTCCGCGAACTTCGCTTATTTCAGACCCACCTAGATCCGTGGAGTCATGTTCCTGTGGGAGGGAGTACGTGTGATCATGGTGGACGGGGCAGGGGTTGGAAAAGCTGAGGACGTTCGACGATGCTGGGGGACTCAGCAGCGAGCTCAACAAATCCTCTACCTCCCCGTCGCTCGGCCCCTGGACAGGGTTCAAATCAACAGGCCTTGACTTACCACATCCCCGGCCTCATGGAGTCCCACGCCCCCCACCAATCAGCACCCCCACTCACCTCAGAAAGCTGCAGGTCCCAGGGCAGTAGCGCCTCCACCGCCTCATCAGGCACGGTCCACAAGTCTCCGCTTTCCTCTAGCAGGAAGTCCAGCAGGGCCTGGTCATCGGGTCCAACGCCGGCTCCATCTGGGACATTTACGGACAGGTTGGTTAGAAGCACAACCGCCGGACTCCTAGCCCCGAGGCCCAGGTACGACCCTCAGTCTAATTGCCGGGCTCCCCCACCTGTCACTGCCCGGCTTCCGCCGGGCTTCGCCTCTGAGGGCCGCAGGAGCTCTCAGGCCGGACTCGCTCTCAGACTCAATGCTCCACAGCTTCCAACGCAACAAAAGTGACGCACTCGGCCCCACAGCATTTTGGGACCTGCAGTTCCCTCCAACTCGGAAGTGGCTTCGGGGCCGCGCCACGTCCTGGGGCCTATGCAAATATAAGGGACGTCCCCGCTGCCTCCTCACACCCTGGGGGCGGAGATTCTGGGGAGCCGGCTCCGCCTTTGCCTCAAGCTAGAAAAAGGAAGAATTAAGAATCTAAAAGGGAACTCGGGCGGCGTTCGGGCGCCGTCTCCGGTTTGCGCCGCACCCTCCCTTCCTGCTGGTCTTCGGCCGGCTCCCGAGCATCGAGAGCGGAGGCCAGAGTAGCTTCCTGCCGTCCCCGCAACCATAGAGTGTGGGCCCAGGGCGCCGCCCGCGGTGGGGGACGTTCCGGGGACGGAAGTGGCCGAAAGAGTGTCGAGGGAGGGCGAGGCCGGAGCCCGGGAGAGACCCGAGAAGGAGCGGGTTAGCGGGCCGGCGGGCAGGCACGGAGCCGGGCAGCGAAGGTAGGCCGGGCCGGGCGGAGCTCGAGCCCCGGGGTGGGGCCGCTGGCCCGACCAGGGCGACGGGCGGGGCCCCCCGACTCTCCTCAGTGTCCTGCTCGGGTCCTGTTGGAGAGGTCAGCGTCCAGTGTGCCTCGGTTTGGGCTCCGAGTGAAGTAGGGCGTCTTGCTGGAGACAGGCCCTTCCCGGGAGCAGTCTTCTGCCTGGCATAGGTTTGGGGGAGGGGGAGGAGTGGGGTGCAGGTGAGGCGCAGAGCGGGGGTGTGCTTTGGTGTTAGCTGATAGTGGGCGTGTGGGTAGTAGGAAGTTTGGGTGGGTTTGGAATTAGGTAGAGTTGAGTTAGGACTCGGGGGTCGCTTTAGGAGTTGTAAAGCGGGGTTGAGAGTTGTTAGTGAGTCAGGTTCATTTTGTGAGGGTAAGATTTAGATTATGGTCGTTGTTTTGTTTTCTGGGGTGGCCAGCATAAGTCAAAATTAGAGTTCAGGGTCAGGTTAAGGGTCAACAACAGGAATTAGGTTAAAAGTCTGTTTTAGGGATTAAAGAATGTTGGCATGGTCAGTATTCAGGATGAATAGTGAAAGAGTGAGTTAGGAAATGAAGTTCCAAATGAACTTTAGGCTTAGGGTTCAGCATTTAAGGGTTAAAGTCAGGGGATTTGGTGCTAAAGGTAAAAGTTAGGCATCAGAAATTGGATATGGGTCTCTGCTAGGAAATGGATAAGTGCCAAAACCAGTACTGGGAATCAGGAAACAAATTAAGTCAGGGTTAATGTTAGGAATTAGGAGTAACTCTAGGGATTAGAGTTACTGAGTTCAGCATAGCTGACCTTGAGCAGGTAAAATTTGAGAGGTTGGCAGTAGGTAAATTTTGTTTTGTTGAGAGTTCTCTTGAGTAGTCAGATGACTAATTTCAGGGTAGGGTTCTCAACTTCAGCTAGAATTGCAGGCATCTGGAATTCAGCTTTTTTATTTCACTAAGCCTGAGGGTTTTGCTATGGCCACTAAAAAGGCAGGGATTCTAGACTATGTTGTTTATGAAATGGGAGGTAGGACATGGACAGGAACCCAAGAGATGTACAGGGCCTGGTCATAAGTGAGGGACTGCCTAGGAAAGAGGAGACTGGTTAGTAAGAGGGAAGCTAACCAAGGAAACACTGTTAACATGGGAGCAGGGGATGACTGAATCCCCTGAAAGTTTAGCCCCACTACCTCCCACTTCCTTTATTCTCTAGATATTAAGCCCTGCTCTCCAATTCTCTTCCCTGACTGTGCATTTCACACCCTTCCTACCTTCCCCCTTACTGAATGCTCTCTAGCCCTTTAACTCTTCCATGCTGTTCATCTTCATATTATCCTATGAATATCCCCTTCATACTATCTCATTTTTGCCTCTTCCACCCCTTAATTCATACATCCTACCTTAATTTACCCTCATCCAAATCTGAGCTTTCCCACATCTTCAAACACTGTCCTACCATTTTCACCCATTCAAATACCTGCATACTACTATCTGGTCTTCTGCTGAGTACCATACTACCAGCGCCTGCTATGTGCCATCCCCTAGTTCTAAACCTCTTTTAATTTCTTGATCCAGTTATAGATCCCCTTCCCCCACTCCCCAAAGAAAAGAGGAAATGAGACCCAAAGAGGAAACTGGGTCTTGCTGATCCCACGCCCAGCCAGGCCACTGACCACACCCCCATTTTACTCCCAGCTTGACCCAGCCACTGACCACAGCACTATCCCCTACTCAGGCAGACCCAGCCATTCACCTCCCTTGACCACACCCCACCCCAACTTCAGCTTTACTTAGACCCTGACAATGTTCCTTCAATCCCCCACACTTAGTCCAGCCTAATTTAGCCACTGACCACAACCCCCTATGGCCCTGACCTGGCCTCTGACCTCACTCTGTCATTCCCTTAGTCACCCTCCATATAATCACTCCTCCCTTTCCCCCAGCCTGATCCAGTGACTAGTCACATATGTATTTTTTACCACCATCATCAGTACTATCGTTAGCCTTTTTCTATACCCTGTCTTCTCCATTCCCAGCCTGATGTAGTCACTAACCCCACTCCATCTGCTGCTGTGTGGCTACTAATCATATACCCATCCCATTTTGCCCAAGAGCCTAACCACATCCCCTAAACACAGCCTCACACTCACGTTCTCAACCCACCCTGATCTTTTCCCCCTTTCCCAATTCCTTACCTAAAGCTGCCCCTGCTACTAAGTGGCTACTGATAATAGGAAGAAGCTATGGTACTCTAGCCTGAGTTTAGGCTCTGGTCCCAGAGGTTGACAGAACAGACTGTCATCAGGTCTTGTCAGTTCTACCTGTTAAAATTTCCTCTGAATGACATCTTCCTCTCCACCCTTCCAACTCTGGCTTGGTTACCTCTGACATCTACTAATACGGTGTACTTCTAACTAATTTCCAAGGTAACTACCAGAATTGATTTCCTAAAAGCCAGCTCTGGTTATGTCTCTTTTCTGCTCAAAGACTCCCTTAGGGTCTGTTACACTGCAGTAAGTAAAATTCCTCATACTCCTCTAGTCTTCTGCCTTTCCATCCTAACCCTGACTTCCCCACCACTACTCCCTTGCAGGTACCCTGTGCTTCAACCAGCCTGCCTGCTCACTTCCCTGAATGCTTCTCCACGATTTCCTGCTTCTCCACCTTTGCTTATGCTATTCCCTCTGGCTGGACTGAATGGTACCCCTGATTCATCTCCGGCTGACTGGTATAGTGGAGAGAGCTTGGGCTTTGGAGTCAGAGAGACCTGAATTCGGATCCTGGTTTCACAACTTATTATTTGGACAAGTACTTTGAACAAGTATCTAACTTCTTTGAGCCTCAGTTTCCTAATCTGTAAAAATGGAAATGATGACACCTACCTTGCAGGGTTGTTGTAAGGATTAAATGAAATTGTGTATATGATGCAATTAACATAGAGTCAATAAATGGCAGATGACTGTAATTTCTTATTATCTTTATTTTTTTAAATTCTAACTTGAAATGATACCTTTCATGGAGACTTTTTGTTCCCCCTTACCTAACCTAAAGAGATCTCTCCTTTGACCACACACTGTTTGGCCCTTATCACATCCTGCCCTCTATTGTAAGTCTGTATTTAGCTTATCTCCTCATCTCAGGGACTGGGAGCCCTTTGAAGGCAAAGGCTAGGTCTCACTAATTTGGTTCCCAACCACTGAAAGTTTGGCCCAGGGCCTTGGCCTCAATAAGTCCTCAAGGAATGCTTGCTGGGTTGAATGGAGGGCAAATGTCTAATGCAGGCGTCCTCAAACTTTTTAAACAGGGGGCCAGTTCACTGTCCCTCAGACCATTGGAGGGCCGGACTATAGTTTAAAAAAAAAAAACTATGAACAAATTGCTATGCACTCTGCACATATCTTATTTTGAAGTAAAAAAAAACAAAACGGGAACAAATACAATCACACTGCCTCATGTGGCCTGCAGGCTGCAGTTTGAGAACCCCTGGTTCAATGGGAGGAGAAACATTGGAGGCAGGGCAGTGAAACATGAGGTGCTTATGATAGAGGGGTAATTGTGGGGAAGCTGTGTTTGTGGGAAGGTGTCCCTGCAAGAAGATAGTGCAGTCCTGACAGGATCTGTGTACTGGCTGTGTGATTGAGATACCGTGTTTGTAGAGACGGGGTAGGTAGCTTTGTGGGAGAGAGCTCTGTGCAAGGCTGGGGTGCATTCGGGGAGAATGAGTGCATATAGGTGTGGAGGCGCTGTGCTGGGAGAAGTCAGGTCTAGCCCTTCAGCTGCCCTGTCCAGCCCTAAATGAGCCTCCAGCAGCCTGAGGCCGGATATGTCAGTCTCACCCACAAACCCTCCCCCCTCCCTGCGGTTGCAAACTCAGAGGCCAAATTTGGTAACAGACTGAGTGTTACTCCCCCAACCCTCTTACATTGGGACTGTCTTTAGCTTTTTCTCTCCTTTTCATCTCTGTAAGTCCCTTTCTGCAGTTCCCTTTGTGGGTATCTGCTCCATGTAGTATATCTTAAAGTACCCCAAATTCCTTAGCCCAGTACACTTACATTCCATTCCTTGCTAGGATTTGACCTCCTGTCCTCCATTCCTCCCCTCCAATTGCCCAACTTCTCTGGAATGCATCTCAGGAATGTATTGAGGGAGGAGGAGTTCCCTGGGAGAGGGACGTGGAGGGGTGTCACTGTTCCATAAAACATGAGGAAAGGGGAGCAAAGTTCTGAGGCCAGAACAGGAACTGGATCGCTTCTACCCATATGTACAGGGGCCTTGTTCTTTGCTACCACTGGCCCCCAATTCTGTGGACATCCTCTCAGGACTAGCCTAGAAGTAAGGGGAGGAGGCATGACTCAATTCCCTTATCGGGGTCTCACCAAAGACTTCCGTGCTTGAGGAATAAGGGGGTGTCCATATGTCCGGAGGAAATGGGGAGAGACATGCAATTTTAGCTTAAGGTGAAGGGTCCTTTCAGTTCTGTCAGCTCCTTGGACTCTCAGAGCCTCTTTGGCCCTCCAGCCATCATTCTTTCGTGGTCAGCAACCCCACGGCCAGGTCTGTTCAGCTGTTGGAAGAAGTGTCTCAGCAATGGGGAGGGGACAAAGAGCTGGAACTAAGGAGACTGGGAGGGTCCTCTCTTGTTTGGGAGTAAAGATAGAGAACAAGCCGTAGTTCTTCTCTTTTGAGGCCTTATACTGTTTCTAAGATCAGCAATGGTCTATCAGCCACAGGATACCTGATCTAGACACCTTTCCCCCTCCTGTAGCCCAGCACACTTAACATTCCATTCCTTGTCTCCTGTTTCTACATAGATTTTCAGTTCCCCCCCACACCATCTCTCCTAACCTGTTCACCCTGCACCCCTTCTTAACTTCCTTGGTTCTCAAATGCTTCAGTAGTCTAACATCCCCCCACCTTTGTTTGCCAGCATTTCTCCAGTTGTCTCTTAACTCCCTTGGGGCTTGCAGTTTGCCAGGAGGAAAATGGGTAGCCTGGGTTTGCTCATTCTCTTAATTAAGAGGCTTCCAGTCCCTGGACCACACTGGGGTACATCATCAGCTGCCGAGCAGAATTGTCCTCTTGCAGCCTGTTCACCACCTGCTGCCGCCACTGGCTCCTCCAGCCCACAGAAAAGTGGTGCCTGGAGGGTGAAGAAGGCAGGGTAGAACTAATGTCTGAAAATGCTGTCAGGGGAAGCAGCTGAGTTGGAGGGCAGAGTTTGAGACAGACTTGCTAAAAAGGACCAAGCATGGGAGTTGTAGTGAGGACTGAGTAGTGACTTGGTGACTTTGAAGGAACAGGGGTGAGTTAGAAGGACTGGGCTCTTTCTCTGACCTGCCTTGAAACTTTTTCTTCTCCCAGAGTCTATTTCCCTTTCTGTAAAATTGAAGCATTAACTAGAAGACTTCTGTGATCCCTGGAAACTAGAAAATCAATTCTAGCTTGACTACTAGGGAAGCCAGATGCGTGGCTAGGTTGCTTTGGAAGGCTGCCAACAAGTAGGTTAGAGCGGTGGTTCCCAACCTTCCTAATGCTGCATCCCTTTAATACAGTTCCTGTGGGTCACGACTGACAGGTTGAGAATCGCTGGATTAGAGGAAAACTAGGGCGAGAGTGCACCTGGGTGGCTTGAACAGCCAATATTTGGTCTCCCTGCAAGGCTAGAGTCTTGTTTGCAGGCTTCAAGAATCCTTGGGAGGGTGGTGCCTGTGGCTCAAGGAGTAGGGCGCCGGTCCCATATGCCGGAGGTGGTGGGTTCAAACCCAGCCCTGGCCAAAAACCACAAAAAAAAAAAAAAAAAGAATCCTTGGGAATTATCTAATAACGTCTTCATTTTGCAGAGAAGGAGGCTGAAGCCATAACAGGGAAGGTCACTGGATGAGTCAGGGCAGAGCTCTGAAAATCCCAGCAGGACACAGTAGGAGGAAAAGAGAAAAATACTGAACCAGGCAAAGAAGAAAACAAGTCAGGGACAGGGCTAGGAAAGGAGGTGAGCAGGGACAAGTAGCAAAAGAGACACTTGGAAGAAAGAAGGGAGGTATAGATTCCAGTGCTGGGGGCAGGGCGGTGTCCTCAGGTAACCCTGAATTTTAGACCTGCTATTGTACCTTGTACACTTGCCTCTCCCTCAGATGTTCAGAGGTGTCCAACCTGAGGGCCCACCATGTGCTGGTTTTGTGAGGACTTTTTTTGCTGATCTGTGATGTCAGATATCACAAAAAGTATGCATGGCCTTTTTTTGCTTTTTACTGATCAGCTTTTCTTAGTGTTTGGGTATTTAATGTATGGCCCAAAACAATTCTTATTATTCTAATGGGCAGCAGAGGGAAGAAAAAGTTGGACACCCTTGTAAATGGTCAGAACTGGTCCTTTTGATGTAAATAATCTTTCACTCTTAAAAATTCTTAATTTAAGACAAAAACAACCTTATTACTATCTGCTTTGGTGAGTCCCTTTCTAAAGCACCCACCCTCGGACTCCACCATCTGGGAGGGGACCTCTTCTTTTCCAGTGACAGTGTATTCTGTATTCTAATGCACTGATGCCACGGCTCAGGTATAGCCAGGCTGGAGAGGAGAAGCTGCCACCATGGTTGCCCTTTCACTAAAGATCAGCATTGGAAATGTGGTGAAGACTATGCAATTTGAGCCGTCTACTATGGTGTACGATGCCTGCCGAATCATTCGGGAGCGGATCCCAGAGGCCCTGGCTGGCCCTCGTGAGTCTCACTACCTGGGTGGCTGGGGCGGGAGTCTTTACTCTCTTCTTCTTCCCAGGTTCTCATCTTTAAGGGATGACCCCTGTGTCCCCTATGGCTACTCACCCCTGGGTCTATGCTGTATGATTCCCTCCTTCCCCTTTAGGCCCAAGGTCTTGAGAGAAATAGTAAGGATATAGCTGTTAAACCACATGGGGGTCTTCATAAGTCTAAGATGATCCATCTTCTTTTAGCCAGCGACTTTGGGCTATTTCTGTCAGATGATGACCCTAAAAAGGGCATTTGGCTGGAGGCTGGGAAAGCTTTGGATTACTACATGCTCCGAAATGGGGTGAGTATTACATGGACCACCAGCATCAGCTTCCATCGGCTTCCCCTGGTTTCCCCTATTCAACCCCTTTTTACAGCACCTATGTGTATAGTCTCTTCCCCTGCTTTCTTTCCCTTATAGGCAATCATACTCTGAATGAACCACCATACTCTTCCTTTAAATGATCCACTTTCTTCTTCTCTGACCATGCAAAAAGGAAATAATACCCCTGCCTTAAAGTAGGCCCCATCTCCTTTTCCTGTCCCAATAGGACACCATGGAGTACAAGAAGAAACAGAGACCCCTGAAGATCCGTATGCTAGATGGCACTGTGAAGACTGTCATGGTGGATGACTCCAAGACTGTCACTGACATGCTCATGACCATCTGTGCCCGCATTGGTAAGGGGTCTCAGAAGGGCTGAGGGCCTGGCTAAAGGCTTCCACTTTGCCAGAAGACGTGGATACAGTGCTTGGGAAGCTACCAACTTCCTCCCCACCTCCACACCCAGGCATCACCAACCATGATGAATATTCACTGGTCCGAGAGCTGATGGAGGAAAAAAAAGAGGAGGTAACAGGGACCTTACGAAAAGACAAGACACTGCTGCGAGATGAGAAGAAGATGGAGAAACTAAAGCAGAAACTACATACAGATGATGAGTGTAAGAACTGGGAAAAAGAGGGCTTTGGAAACTGGCTGGGTGGAAAGGGCAGCCATTTGTGCATTATTTATTCAGTATCTGCTTTTGCCAGGTACTGCTTATACCCTGGGGATACATCTGTAATAAAACAAAGTAATGTGCTCTTGGAACTTATATTTTAGTGAGGGAAGGTAGGAAATGAAGAAATAAACCAAAACTCAGAGACCAGGGCAGCGCCTGTGGCTCAAAGGAATAGGGTGCTGACCCCATATGCCGAAGGTGGCGGGTTCAAACCCAGTCCCAGCCAAAAACTGCAAAAAAAAAAAAATACTCAGAGACCAGACAGCACAGGGATCGTGGGGGTTTAGCACTGAGGGGACTCTCTATGTCCCAGTGAACTGGCTAGACCACGGCCGGACACTGAGGGAGCAGGGAGTGGAGGAGCATGAGACGCTGCTGCTGCGAAGGAAGTTCTTCTATTCAGACCAGAACGTGGACTCCCGGGACCCCGTACAGCTGAACCTTCTTTATGTACAGGTATGCAGAGGACTTGGCTGGTGTGGGGCAGTTGGGGGGTGGGGGGCAAAAGGACAGTGGGGGATAACCCTATACCCACACACAACATTCGCCTCCTTTCCCTATGCTGTCCAGGCACGAGATGACATCTTGAATGGCTCCCACCCTGTCTCCTTTGACAAGGCCTGTGAGTTTGCTGGCTTCCAGTGCCAGATCCAGTTTGGGCCCCACAATGAGCAAAAGCACAAGGCTGGCTTCCTTGAGTGAGTGTCCTATATCCCATACCCTGCCAGAGCCCAGGACTCCCTGACACTGTGACCCCAGCAGACCTGCCTCTATCCCAGGCCTTCTCCCCCTAATCCTCCTTATCAGGTACCTGGGTCTGGCCCGTGTAGGTACCCATTTAGTTGCTGTCATCCATTTGTCTCCTCTCTGCACCCATGTGGGATATGAATGTAGTTCAGTATCTTTACCTCCTTACCCCTGAAGCAAGCACATAACTTATTTTTGAGATTCTCTGAAGAATTTTGCTGCAGTAGCCACAGAGAAATAAGGCCAAATTTTCCTGGATATGGACCATTAATTAGGTTTAAAAGTCTCACAAGTCTCACTCACTGATGTTTGTCAGAATGCGCAGAGTTCGGTGTGGCTTTCCCAGCTTCCTTAGTGCATGTCATCCTTCTAGGGAGCTCTTTCTCCTCTTGGTTCACTGAAATGGTGCTCTTGACCCTCTTTGCCTCAGGGTCTAATCCTCCAACTTAAGTTCCCTGGGTCCCTTTACCTGCAGCAAGAAACAGGTCACATTCAAGAGCTGATGCTAAGTCACCTCTGCTTCAGAAGACAATCCTGACTCTATTCCCTCATTGTCTTCCTTGTCCCCAAAGATAACATGGTCCTAGACATTTCCTCACACCCCTAGGCCCACAGTTCATGGCCCACTTGTCCCCAGTGCTGCCCACTACATGCTGACCCTCCCTTTTCTGGTATAGCCTGAAGGACTTCCTGCCCAAGGAGTATGTGAAGCAGAAGGGAGAACGTAAGATCTTCCAGGTGATTGGGGTCAGGGGAGAGTATTTGGGATGACCCGGGAGCTTTGCTGCTTAATCCTACTGACTGAGTGGATCCCCGCCTCCTCCCCATCTCCCCTATTCTGCTTCCCCCCACCAAGCTGTCCTCCCACCTCTCTTGTGCCAAGAAAGCAAAAGACTTGGGTTTTTAGTCTCAGCTCCATCACTGCTTTTCCTGTGGAATTCAATCCAATGTTCTTGTTTTCTTTTCTTTACCTCTAATGTGGGATGATAGTACCTACCCTAGTACCATAGTACCATAATAGAATGATGTAAGGTAGTATATGTAAAATTACTGTGAAAGTATAGTTTTTTCCTGATATAAGGTGCTATCTCCATTCCTTGAATACTCAGCCCAAAGACATTATTGCTGACCTTCTACTTCTGAACTGTCTGTTCATGTGTCCAGAATGTCTGCAAGTTCCTTAACTATCCCTTGAATCATCGCTTCTGCATATCCCTGATCAGCCCCCATCCCATTGCCCTCTCATTTCTCATGTCTTGCACTCCTGAACCTTTCTTTTCCTGTGTCCTTATAGTACTAATTATAGTTAATGTCCCATCTTACTCTTTAGCTATGATCTTATTCCCATATTTTGCTAAATTCTTCCCCATTTCATGCTTTAAGGCACACAAGAATTGTGGGCAGATGAGTGAGATTGAGGCGAAGGTCCGCTACGTGAAGCTAGCTCGTTCCCTCAAGACTTATGGCGTCTCCTTCTTCCTGGTGAAGGTGGGTTACCTTCTCAGTGCCCTCATTTCCCACTCTTGCTCTTTTCTATCTCTTTGAAAGTCTCTGACCCTGTTACATTTCTACCATTCTTAAGCGTCCCATTCTCTACCCTGCTCTAACTTTGTGCAAATCTGCCTATTGTCAGTCTTCTGCCACCACCTCCCTTCCTACCCTTTGATTTCCCTGTCCTGGATCCATCTGTGGACATCCTAGTTTAGTCCTTATGGCCACCAGCATCCCTGTGTGGTCAAGAGCTGAGCTGATTGTTAGCCTCTTGTTTGACTTCTGACTTGTGACACCAGGACCAACCTCTGCCTCACAGGAAAAAATGAAAGGGAAGAACAAGCTAGTGCCCAGACTTTTGGGCATCACTAAGGAGTGTGTGATGCGAGTAGATGAGAAGACAAAGGAGGTGATCCAGGAATGGAACCTCACCAACATCAAACGCTGGGCTGCCTCTCCCAAGAGCTTCACCCTGGTGAGTCTGGGGTTGCCAACCAGAAGGTGCTTTGGGATTTTCAGAGAAGAGACAGCTGCAGAGGTCTTTCCCCTCCCTGGGCAAGAGTACACTGAGCAGGACTCTAGAAAAAAAAAAAGAGAACTTTGGAACTATTGTAGAAATGGGAAGGTTAGAGTAGATGGAGAAACTTCCTCCTGGAGAGTGAGTGATGCTTAATAAAAGAGGTAATGGACTTATTTTTAAAAATCAACAATACAAGTATAACCAGCAAGCTGACATCATAGGTGGCACAATCACAGCTCACTGCAGCCTGGGTCCAAGTGATCCTCCTGCCTTGTCTCTCAAGTAGCTGGGACTATAGGTGTACACTACCACACCCAGCTAATTTTTCCATTTCATGGGATTTCTTGGGGAGAAAAAAGAAGAAGATGATAGAAAATACATCTCCTTCTTGTATAACATAACATATTATAACCACTATTGTTTATAACCATAAACAATAGTTTTTTCCCTCTGACTTTATATACATATTTTGGGATTATGAATTGAAAGTTGATATCAACTTGATAAAATTCCCCAATGACAGAAATAGAAATTGGAGTAAATGGTATTTTTTTATTTTGTATATTGGTGCCAACCTTCAAGTGTGATTATTTAAACATTATGTCCTCCAATTTTATCACCATGGTGAAAGTAAAAGTAATTTCCCAAATGACATGTATTTGAAACTGTAGCATAAAGGCTATTCCTCAGAAATAAAATACTTCCCTATGAGGAAGAAAATAAAGAAGTAGGCAGTTGAAGAAAAATGGGTATCTTCCTAAGGGCTGTTGGCATAGGAAGGCACTCTCATCAGCTTGACCTTGGGCCTCTATCTTATCCATTTCCATTCTGAGGAGACTCAGGCTTTCCTGCTGAGCCCCCACCTGTCACCCTAGGATTTCGGGGATTACCAAGATGGCTACTATTCAGTACAGACAACTGAAGGGGAACAGATTGCACAGCTCATTGCTGGCTACATTGATATCATCCTAAAGAAGGTGAGCTTTCTCCTTATCTTCCCTTACCCTTTCCCCAAGGCAGGCCTTTAGAAATGGGCACTCAGGTTCTGGAAAATAGCTGGTGGTAGAAAGAAAAGGGCATCTTTTCCTTACCTGCCTCTTCTTTAACTGCCCCAACTCTCATTCTTTTTTCCTTCCTGCAGAAAAAAAGCAAGGATCATTTTGGGCTGGAGGGAGACGAGGAATCTACTATGTTGGAGGACTCAGTGTCCCCTAAAAAGTATGAAGGGAGTTGGGTTGGCCTCATACCTTGAGGGAAGGGAAGGCAAGGCTGGACTCCAAGGACTGCTAGAGGGTGGAGAATCCTCAGGATGGTTCTTGAACTCATTGTAGGCTATAATGAGACCTCACACACTATAAAGGTAGTGTGACTGGGTGGGAGGGGTAGAGATGAAGAGTCCTCTTAATGCTCCACCATCTGCCCCCACTCTAGGTCAACAGTCCTTCAGCAGCAGTATAACCGGGTAGGGAAAGTGGAGCATGGCTCTGTGGCCCTGCCTGCCATCATGCGCTCAGGAGCCTCTGGTCCTGAGAATTTCCAGGTGGGCAGCATGCCCCCTGCCCAGCAGCAGATCACCAGTGGCCAGATGCACCGAGGACACATGCCTCCTTTGGTAAGAATGCCCCCACTTAGCACAGTGCCTGGGCCCTCCGCCCACCCTCAGCAGGGTCTAGCCTGGAGTTAGGCAGTCTTCTGCCATGTTCCTGTTTGTATTCCTGCCCCTAGGAATGTGATTCTGATTTTATCTTCTCTTTTCTCTAAACATTTTTCCTTCCTTGTCTTTTAGACTTCCGCCCAGCAGGCCCTCACTGGAACCATTAACTCTAGCATGCAGGCTGTGCAGGCTGCCCAAGCTACCCTGGATGACTTTGACACTCTGCCCCCTCTTGGCCAGGATGCTGTGAGTCTGGGATGGAAAAGACACCAGTGGACTGAAGCTGGGACTGCAGGTATAGGGAGGGAGTTAACCAAACCAGAACAGATCCTGAGGCTTTTTCCCCTTTTCTCTCAGGCCTCGAAGGCCTGGCGTAAGAACAAGATGGATGAATCAAAGCACGAGATCCACTCCCAAGTAGATGCCATTACAGCTGGTACTGCTTCCGTGGTGAATCTGACAGCAGGTAGGCTGGATGCCATCCTATGTGTGTGTCAAGCGGAGGGGGAGTACAGGCATGCGCAAACATGCATGTGATGGGCTCTGTACGTGACTGTACCTTGACTCATTATGGAAAGGACTGTTATGTGTACATCTCTCTCAGGGCATGAGTGTGACTAATGGGTGTGACAGTGTTCTTTCCTCAGCTCATCGTCTAGTCTGCTCTGTCTCTGATGCTTCTCTTCTTCCTTTTCTCCTCAGGGGACCCTGCAGAGACAGACTATACTGCAGTGGGCTGCGCAGTCACCACAATCTCCTCCAATCTGACGGAGATGTCCCGTGGGGTGAAGCTATTAGCTGCTTTGCTGGAGGATGAAGGTGGCAGTGGCCGGCCCCTGCTGCAGGCAGCAAAGGGCCTTGCGGGGGCAGTGTCAGAACTGCTGCGCAGTGCCCAGCCAGCCAGTGCCGAGGTCAGGGACCATGGGATTGGGGTGAGGTTGGAGATGGGGTTTGAGTCCAAGAAGGGACAGTCCAAGCTGCAGGATGGAAGTATGGGACCCATAGCGGTTAGGCAGCTTCTGACTGGTGTTCACTCTCCACAGCCCCGTCAGAATCTGCTGCAAGCAGCTGGGAATGTGGGCCAGGCCAGTGGGGAGCTGTTGCAGCAAATTGGGGAAAGTGATACTGACCCCCAGTTCCAGGTTGGTGACTTACCCAACCCCTAGAACCCCAGCTTCTAGAAGTAAACTCTGATCCTAAATCCAACTCCTTGTCCCTGCTTCTATGAATTGACCCCTCAAAACCAACCTGAACCTGTTTTTCCAGGAATGACACTGAGAACTTGTAATCCCTCTTTTAGGAGTGAGAATTCAGAACCCCTGAAACCAAACTTAACCTACCAGTGTACTCTTGGCCTTCACTGATAATATTCTTTAGGCCATTGTCATCTCTTCCCTGTCTTCCCCATGCATAGCCCCTGCCCCAACTTGAAGACATTTTGACACCCCAGTGCTTTATACTATGTCACCCCCCCACCCCATGCCGGTTACCTCAGCTGACTTTTCATCCTGGATTTCCCATGCAGATATGTGCACCCAGAGGGGCTGGGGTTCAATCTCCCCCCGATTCCCCTACGGTAATAGCCTCTGGCCTGGGCTTTCCCAGCTGTCCTCTCTGAGCTGCATACACTCGCTTCTGTATCTCTCCCCCAGCCTCCTGGGGGAGCAGAACTTGATGGGAGATGGGATGGGGAGGTCTGGCAAAGGCAAAGTCTGGGAAATGGGATCAGGTAGGGTAGTATAGGGACTTGTTCTCCAGGGTAACCACTTTCAAACCAAGATTAAGATGAAACGCAGAGAGGAAGCTAATGGTGGGAGGGATCCTAAAAGGTACCTCCTCTCCCCGTCCCTTTGTCGTAGTGCTAACCCTTCCTCCCCATCATCATCCGAGTGTATCTGCCTCGTGCATTTCTCCATTTGATATAGGCTCTATTTCTTTCGGTGTGGGTTTATTTCTTGGTGGGGATTCTATCCTGCTGGGCTCTCAAGGTGGGGGCTTGGGTTGGTTCTGGTTGCTTTTGCATATACTGTTCTCTGATTGGAGTCAATGGGAATAATGAAGCAGCTTATGCCTCAGAGAAGTGTCTGCGAATCCCAAGCCTGATCTCAGGTCACACTAACTGCCTTTTTCTTATAGGACATGCTAATGCAACTGGCCAAAGCAGTGGCAAGTGCTGCAGCTGCCCTGGTCCTCAAGGCCAAGAGTGTGGCCCAGCGTACAGAGGATGCAGGGCTTCAGACCCAAGTTATTGCTGCAGCAACACAGTGTGCCCTGTCTACTTCCCAACTGGTGGCCTGTACCAAGGTGAGCCTCAGAGGTTGCTCTAGCCTGTGCCAGGGGGTGATAACGCCACACATGTGCACTTCTCTTTTTATTCTTTGTCTTCAGAGGCATCATTACCCATCCTGATGGCCGTTGTGGGCACCACAAACATTCCATCTCATGACTCCTTTCCCTTGCCCACATCTCTGACATTCAGTGTGCTCACAGGTGGTGGCACCTACAATCAGCTCACCTGTCTGCCAAGAGCAGCTGGTAGAGGCCGGACGACTGGTGGCCAAAGCAGTGGAGGGCTGCGTGTCCGCCTCCCAGGCAGCTACAGAGGATGCGCAGCTGTTGCGAGGGGTAGGAGCAGCGGCCACAGCTGTCACTCAGGCCCTGAATGAGCTGCTGCAACACGTGAAGGCCCACGCCACTGGGGCTGGCCCTGCTGGCCGTTATGACCAGGCCACTGACACTATCCTTACCGTCACTGAGAACATCTTCAGCTCCATGGGTGATGCCGGTAAGGACACCCACCCCCAGGAAGACAGAGAAGGTTCCCCAAGCCCATTGGACATTGCCTGGCAGACCCAGTGACCTCACCCCTAAGGACTCTGCATATTGTGGCCTTAGCAGCCACACAGCCAAAGACTCCTTGTTTAATGTTTGAAACCTCTGCTTCCCCATCTGCAAATCAGGAATTTAAGCCCTGCTCTGCTTTCCTTGGAATGTTTATACACAAAAATGTATGGAGAGTAGTGTGATTAAGAGATAGCCTTCCGGGCGGCGCCTATGGCTCACTCAGTAAGACGCCGGCCCCATATACCAAGGGTGGCGGGTTCAAACCCGGCCCCGGCTGAACTGCAACCAAAAAATAGCTGGGCGTTGTGGCGGGCGCCTGTATTCCCAGCTACTTGGGAGGCTGAGGCAAGAGAATTGCTGAAGCCCAGGAGTTGGAGGTTGGTGTGAGCTGTGTGACGCCATGGCACTCTACTGAGGGCAATAAAGTGAGACTCTGTCTCTACAAAAAAAAAAAAGAGAGAGATAGCCTTCCTGGGTGGCGCCTGTGGCTCAAAGGAGTAGGGTGCCGGCCCCATATGCCGGAGGTGATGGGTTCAAACCCAGCCCTGGCCAAAAACTTAAAAAGAGAGAGAGAGAGAGAGATAGCCTTCCTCACTCCACCCCCTCATTCCCTAAGCCTTCACAAAGAGTGTCTCATCTTCTCAAGACTATTCACTGAATATAGAGATTGGAGATTATTCCTCCTCCCATAAGAACCCATGGGAGAATCTGTTCTCCAAGATCCCAAACCCAGAGAAAACAGCCCCAAAGAAATCCCTTGAGAGCTTTTGCCAGTCTCTTTATTGCCCTGAAAGCCCCCATCTACCTCATGGACACTGCTTTCCCCACTCTTGTCTCTAATCTGGTGCCCTCTCAGTGTCTCTGGCTTCCTCACCTGAATGTGCCCTGTGTTCTCAGGGGAGATGGTGCGACAGGCCCGCATCCTGGCCCAAGCCACCTCTGACCTTGTCAATGCCATTAAGGCTGATGCTGAGGGGGAGAGTGATCTGGAGAACTCACGGAAGCTCTTAAGTGCTGCCAAGATCCTGGCTGATGCCACAGCCAAGATGGTGGAGGCTGCCAAGGTACAAAGCCACTGTGCATGTCCCAAGACTCAGCTTAGTAGGGAAGTAAAGAGGTCCAGATGGTCACCCTCATCTCATAGGAGAGACCCAGGAAAAGCAGAAACTATAAAGGAATGAATATAGGAGCACTCAGGAAGTAAATGAGGTCCAAGGCTGCAAGTGGGTGGTGGCCCAGGCTTCTAGCCGGTGTGACTCCCAGGGTACTCTTCGACTATGGCAGGCAACTGTGTCGTTTTTCTTCCTTTAAGTCCAAGGTCCACTGTTCTTATTTGTGCCTGGTTTGCTGCTATCACCTGCTTGAGATCCCTTTGTTCCTGGTCTCTATATAGGCATTCGGTCTCCAGGGTCTTTGCTGACAGAGAACCAGTCAGTAGAACACTGAGATACAACAGTGCACAGGATCACCAGAAAGAAGCCCAAGTGATTCCTTGGCCCCTGGGTTCTGGGGCATGTCAACTGGCAGGAATAAGCAGGTTTCCTGCTTTGGGGTTCCTGACATGCCTGCTCCAAACTGAGTCCTCCTTTTCCTGAGAGCCTGTCTCACCCCCACTCATCTGTGGTATCCTGTAGGAAGTGGGGGAAGAAACAAGGAGGGACTTCAGCATCCCAAAGAGAGTGATAGGCATCCCAGAGACTTCCCCCTGGGCCCTCCTAAGGCAGTTCCTCTCAGTGGTGATTACCTTTCAGTGGGGCTGCTTAGAAATGATTTCAGGGGCGGTGCCTGTGGCTCAGTGAGTAGAGCGCCGGCCCCATATGCCGAGGGTGGCGGGTTCAAACCCAGCCCCGGCCAAACTGCCACAAAAACATAGCCAGGTGTTGTGGCGGGTGCCTGTAGTCCCAGCTGCTTGGGAGGCTGAGGCAAGAGAATCGCGTAAGCCCAAGAGTTAGAGGTTGCTGTGAGCCGTGTGATGCCACGGCACTCCACCGAGGGCAGTACAATAAGACTCTGTCTCTACAAAAAAAAAAAAAAAAGAAAGAAATGATTTCAGGAAAACATGTGAATTGTAAGCTGAATCTAGGAGTGTCAGAGAAGAGCTTCTTTAGGATGTACAGGGATGCTGGGTGATGACTGCCTTTCCACCTACCTCTCAGGGAGCGGCTGCCCACCCTGACAGTGAAGAGCAGCAGCAGCGGCTGCGGGAGGCGGCTGAGGGGCTGCGCATGGCCACCAACGCAGCTGCTCAGAATGCCATCAAGAAGAAGCTGGTGCAACGCCTGGAGGTGAGGCTGGGAATTTAACCAGGAGCAAGCAGGAACGTGCGGGCTGTGGAGTGATAAACTCAGCAGGAGAGTCAGTTAATATTTCCTTGGGGGATGGCAAGGGCAAGGTAAGCAGGGCCTGGGCATGAAAATGCCTGGGGCTTGTCCTGACTACTGTGTCCTCACAGCACGCAGCCAGGCAGGCTGCAGCCTCAGCCACACAGACCATTGCTGCAGCCCAACATGCAGCCTCCACCCCCAAAGCCTCTGCCGGCCCCCAGCCCCTACTGGTGCAGAGCTGCAAGGTGAGACTCCAGGAAGCATGTGGAGGCAGGAAGGGGGAGCCTTCTCCCCAGTCTGGAGAGGTGGCTTTCATGACATTTTCACCTACAGGCCGTGGCAGAGCAGATTCCACTGCTGGTGCAGGGTGTCCGAGGGAGCCAAGCCCAGCCTGACAGCCCCAGCGCTCAGCTGGCCCTCATTGCTGCTAGCCAGAGCTTCTTGCAGGCAAGGCACCTTCTCCCCACCTCTCAGAGCAGATCCTTCCCCTTTCTAAGGCCCCTCCGTCTCCCCAATTTGAATCTCTGCCCATAAATTCTTTCCCAGTGCTGAGCCCCAGTGCCCACCACATCCTGACCATTTTCCATCCCTGTACCTGAGCACAGAGGGCGGGTGGCACACTTCATCTGCCTGCCTGTTCCCCAACAGCCAGGTGGGAAGATGGTAGCGGCTGCAAAGGCCTCAGTTCCAACAATTCAGGACCAGGCTTCAGCCATGCAGCTGAGTCAGTGTGCCAAGAACCTGGGCACTGCGCTGGCTGAACTCCGTACTGCCGCCCAGAAGGTACTGGAGCTAGCTCTGACTTTGGAGGATGAGGGTGGAGTCCCAGTATGGTGGGGGATCTGTGCAGAACTACCTAAATCAGGGGTCATTGTGTAACTGGAGACATTGGTAAGACACAGCAGGACATTCTACGCCCAAACTCCCTTATTGTAGGCTCAGGAAGCGTGTGGGCCTTTGGAGATGGATTCTGCACTAAGTGTGGTACAGAATCTAGAGAAAGACCTGCAGGAAGTGAAGGCAGCAGCTCGGGATGGCAAGCTTAAACCCTTACCTGGGGAGACGGTAAGTATTCTTATCTTCTCATTCTTACTTAAATTCTGAAGTCTTCCCAATTCTGCCCTAGAGCTATTTAAAACCTTCCTTTAAACTACCAGCTATCCCCAAGTACCTGCTCAACTTCCCCTTTGTTACCTCCTCTTTCCCCTGAGCCCAAGTCTTCCCCCTTCATCCATAGATGGAGAAGTGCACCCAGGACCTGGGCAACAGCACCAAAGCAGTGAGCTCCGCCATCGCCCAGCTGCTGGGAGAGGTTGCCCAGGGCAATGAGAACTATGCGGGTATGTGAGCAGAGGGCCAAGAATGGAGCATGTGGCAAGGAAGATGGGGAGATGGATCTGGATGAGGGGTATCCAGCAGGGGAAATGCAGCTGACAGGAAACCACTGGGATCAGCCTAGTAATGAAGGTACCTTTGCCCTTCCCTCCTCTCCTTGTCTCCCCAGGTATTGCAGCTCGGGATGTGGCAGGTGGGCTGCGGTCACTGGCTCAGGCCGCTAGGGGCGTAGCTGCGCTGACATCAGATCCTGCGATGCGGGCCATTGTGCTTGACACTGCCAGTGATGTTCTAGACAAGGCCAGCAGCCTTATTGAGGAGGCGAAAAAGGCTGCTGGCCATCCAGGGGACCCCGAGAGCCAACAGCGGCTTGCCCAGGTCAGGTATTAGGAAGGGGCCACCCCCATCCTCTCCCTGAGGTCCCTTCATAAAGCCCAGAGCCTCATCCACAGAGAGGTCTTCTCATATCTTCTCTGGGGTGCTGCTCTATGGATTCTATCCTTGCTTCTCAGTCTTAGTAGAACCTCTCAGCTGGATTCAAGCATGGGTCTAGCTGAACAATAAGCTTGGGGAAGTTTAATCACTGTCACTTGATACACCAACAATACTCCCTTTTCTCTTTCACTGTGAGAGGCAGTACAGCTAGTTACCTTCCACATCCCATGTGTGGAGGGGATCTTCTAAATTGTTTTCACTTTGGCAACTCTATCTCCATCCCCACCTCAGGTAGCGAAAGCAGTGACCCAGGCACTGAACCGCTGTGTCAGTTGCCTCCCTGGCCAGCGAGATGTGGATAATGCCCTGAGAGCAGTTGGAGATGCCAGCAAGCGACTCTTGAGTGACTCGGTAGGAGGACCTGGGGGCTGGGAGGGACGTAGAAGTAAAAGAACTCAAAGCCTGTCCTTCCTACCTCTAGATTGTTCCTCTGACCCTCTCTTCCCAGATTTGCCTCCTTTCATTATTCCCAGGCTGTGTGCCCACCCTCCCAGCCCTATTTTAGCAAACTCTTCTTGCTTCATTCCCCATTCTTCCATCTGACCTCCTCTCTGACCCTGCAGCTTCCTCCTAGCACCGGGACATTTCAAGAAGCTCAGAGCCACTTGAATGAAGCTGCTGCTGGGCTGAATCAGGCAGCCACAGAACTGGTGCAGGCCTCTCGGGGAACCCCGCAGGACCTGGCTCGAGCCTCAGGTCGATTTGGACAGGACTTCAACACCTTCCTGGAAGCTGGCGTGGAGATGGCAGGACAGGCTCCGGTACGAAGAGGCAGAGAGTCTGGTTGCATGGTCCTCATTGAGGGTCAGATAGGTACTTAGGTGACCACAGAGTCTTAACCTGCTCCTGGCTCCCTGCCCAATCTCTAGCAATACTTGATTGGGAAAGAAGATCTCTTTTAGAAACAGATAAAAGGCTTCAAGCTCAGCAGTTGGGCACCAGCCACATACACCGGAGCTGGTGGGTTTGAATCCAGCCTGGGCCTGCCACAAAACAATGACAACTACAACCAAAAAGTAGCCGGCTTTGTGGCAAGCACCTGTAGTCTGAGCTACTTGGGAGGCTGAGGCAAGAGAATCGCTTAAGCCCAAGAGCTGGAGGTTGCTGTGAGCTATGACGCCACAGCACTCTACCGAGGGTGACACATTGAGACTCTGTCTCAAAAACATAAAATAAAATACAAGTAGAAACAGATAAAAAAGGACAAGACAATGTGTTGACCTTCTCATCTTCAACAGAGCCAGGAGGACCGAGCCCAGGTTGTGTCCAACTTGAAGGGTATCTCCATGTCTTCAAGCAAACTTCTTTTGGCTGCCAAAGCCCTGTCCACGGACCCTGCTTCCCCCAACCTCAAGAGTCAACTGGCTGCAGCTGCCAGGTTAGTAGGAACTGGGAAGCCCAGCCCTAGAATGTGTGAAAAATAACTAGGGAGGAGGCATTTCATGAGAGGTCCCAGCTAGGAGCAGTTATAGGCAAAAGATAAATAGCTGGAGTCTTCTCATATGCAAAGGACTCAAGAATGGTGACCTATTCACTCAATTTTCTGTCCCTCCCAGGGCAGTGACTGACAGCATCAATCAGCTCATCACCATGTGTACCCAGCAGGCACCTGGCCAGAAAGAGTGTGACAATGCCCTGCGGGAATTAGAGGTAGGCACTTGGTGGGGTAGTGGGATAGAGGTTGAGGAAAGGGTTCTGGGATGGACTGAAGGGGATGTCTTGGCTCTCACTTCACCCTCCCCCAACACAGACAGTCCGAGAACTCCTGGAGAACCCAGTCCAGCCCATCAATGACATGTCCTACTTTGGCTGCCTAGACAGTGTGATGGAGAACTCTAAGGCAAGTGTAGCCAGGAACTCAGGAGGGAAGAGGGCAGGAAGATGAAACTAACTAGACGTTGCTCTACTGCTCTGAGGACATGCTCTGACTTTCCTGATATCCTCTGTTCCTTAGGTGCTGGGGGAGGCCATGACGGGCATCTCCCAGAATGCCAAGAATGGAAACCTACCAGAGTTTGGGGAGGCCATTGCCACAGCCTCAAAGGCACTCTGTGGCTTCACTGAGGCGGCTGCACAGGTTATTTTCCTGAGATTGGTTCCTGGAATAACCCTGCTTTCCCTACCCCGTTTCCTCTCAGCATATAGATTAATCCTGTAGATAAGTCAAGAAGTTTATGTTTGCAAAGCCAACACTAGGGAAGCTGGATATTTCCCCCCTTCTGAAGTGGAGATATTTATCAGCAATTTTTTTTTTTTTTTTTTTGAGACAAAGTCTTACTCTGTTGCCCTCGGTAGAGTGCCATGGCATCATAGCTGACAGTAACCGCCAACTCTCAGGCTCAAGCAATTCTCTTGCTTCGGCCTCCCAAGTAGCTGAGACTATAGGTACCTACCACAAAGCCTGGCAAATTATTAGAGATGGCGTCTTGCTGCTGCTCAGGCTGGTCTCGAACTCCTGAGGTCAGGCAATCCACCTGCATGGACCTCTCAGAGTGCTGGGATTACAGGAATGAGCCACCACGCTCGGCCTATTTGATAGCAGTTATTGTACACCAACAATTCTGATTGCTGTAATCCCTGAACCCCAGGGGTTTGGTTGTGATTACACTATCTAACCATGGAGCCTTTTCCACCCCTGATTCCACTAATCAGCATATACAAATAATTTTTTCTACATCATTATTACTTTTTTAAAATAGTACCAGTGACAGAATTTCCACTTACTGGAGTTATCACTTATCTTTGCCCTTTTCTACATTGTGAAGTATAAAACTTCCTATGATTTCTGAGAGTATTTTGTTTTTGGGGGTTTTTTTGGGATGGAGTCTCACTTTGTCACCCTGACTATAAACCATGGCATCATAGCTCATAGCAACCTCAAAATCTTGGGCGCCCGGCCCACTGAGAGTATTTTGCTTTGGTGTATGAATCCTTAAACCAGCTTGAAAGGTTATGTCAGATGGTTTCTCCCTGAAAGCCCACCATCGGGCTCTCTCAGTCTCCACTGCCTCCTCCTTCCCTGTTATTACACATTACACCCTTGTCTATATGGCCTGACTTTTTAAAACAGCTTTCTTCTTCATTTGCTTATTTTTCACTTATTTCTGGAAAAGCATGAAGAGGAAAAAGCAAAGCTATCTTGTCTTCACTGAAGTATGAATAAAATATTATAATGGTCTTTCAGTCATACAAATGGTGTTTTAGCAACTCCTATACCCATCCTTTCTAAATCTCCGACACTTGAAGCCAGACAAACTTCGTAGTGTTGAAACTATGTCTTTGAAATAGTCTTTACCTATATGTCCATGTATGTATTTATATATGGCTTTCAAACTCACAGTAAGTCATTTTTTTACCGAGACCCAGCATATACACCCACACATCCAAATGGAAGTTCAGTAAAACCCTTGCTGTTTGATTTTCCTTTGTTTTTATTTTTTTAATCTTCTGAATCCTTGAACATATTTAACAAAGCAAGAGAGGTGGGGGGTTTTATTTTTTATTTCATATTTAGTGTAACTATAGTTTCCACTAACATAGAACTCTGGAAAATAAGTCTTGTTCTCTCAACTCACCCTGCTCCCTTTTGTCCCTACTCTCAGTATTTTTCACCTGTAATCTTTAATCTTTATTCCTCACCCTGTCTTCTCTCTTCCCAGGCTGCATATCTGGTTGGTGTCTCTGACCCTAATAGCCAAGCTGGACAGCAGGGGCTGGTGGAGCCCACGCAGTTTGCCCGTGCAAACCAGGCGATTCAGATGGCCTGTCAGAGTTTGGGGGAGCCTGGCTGTACCCAGGCCCAGGTAACTCAAGGGAACAGGAACCACAAGCAAAAGTAGGGAAGGGAGGGCCGAGGGAGACAAGACACGTGAGAAGAGGGCAGAGACCCTTTTGTATCCTTCCAGACGCAGTTTCTCTTTGGGTAACTTCTACCATGTGTCTCCTCATCCTTTCAGTTATTGCAGTCACGACCTCTATATGGATGTCTGAGGTTATTCTCCCACTGGCCCTCTTATAATTTCTTTATTAGTATCTGTTTTCATCTCCCTCTCCCCCACAGTTTGTCTTTGAGGCTCTCAGGTCCTAAAATTTTTTTTTTTTTTTTTTTTTTGAAACAGAGTCTAACTCTGTTGCCCTCTGTAGAGTGTGGGGCGTCATAGCTCACAGCAACCTCCAACTCTTGGGCTTAAGCGATTCTCTTGCCTCAGCCTCCCAAGTAGCTAGGACTACAGGCACCCACCACAGCACCCAGCTATTTTGTTGTTGTAGTTGCCACTGCTGTTTTAGCTAGCCAGGGCCAGGTTCAAACCTGCCACCCTCCATATATGGGGCCGGTGCCCTACCCACTGAGCCACAGGCACTGCCCTCCATGTCCTAAATCTTGACTTTTCAATTGACTCTATCTTTCTTCTCCATACTTCCAACAGGATTATTCTCATCCCTCAACCCTAAAAATGGCTCCTCCTTGGGTGGAGGAGGAGCCTTATCCTGGCTCTTTCACATGTCTCCTCAGGTGCTCTCTGCAGCCACGATTGTGGCCAAACACACTTCTGCACTGTGTAACAGCTGCCGCCTGGCTTCTGCCCGTACTGCCAATCCTACTGCCAAACGCCAATTTGTACAATCCGCCAAGGAGGTGGCCAACAGCACGGCCAATCTCGTCAAGACCATCAAGGTTCCCACCATTTGAATTCCCAGTATCTCCCTAACCTGTCCAACCTTCTCTCCCTGAGTCCCTCAGTTATTCTCTGAGGACTTCTACCAAATCCCATCTTCTGAGCCCAAGCCCTTTCCTCTCTAAGACTGACCATCACCAGCCTCTCCCCACATCTTTACAGTCCTGGGAGAGAGATGTGGGCTTCGCTTCCTATGCCTCCGATGCCTGCTGTCTGAGTCCTGATGGCCCTTCTGTCACTTCCAGGCGTTAGATGGGGCCTTCACAGAGGAGAATCGTGCGCAGTGCCAAGCTGCAACAGCGCCTCTGCTGGAAGCAGTGGACAATCTGAGTGCCTTTGCATCCAACCCTGAATTCTCCAGCATTCCTGCTCAGATCAGCCCTGAGGTGAGGCAGTGTGAAGAGAAAACTGATGGGCCAGTTTATCACCTCATCCTCTGGGAACTCATGAGATCTACCTCCCTACGTACTCTCTCCTCAGGGCCGAGCTGCCATGGAACCCATTGTGATCTCTGCCAAGACAATGTTGGAGAGTGCTGGAGGACTAATCCAGACAGCCCGGGCCCTAGCAGTCAACCCCCGGGACCCCCCACGTTGGTCAGTGTTAGCTGGCCACTCCCGCACTGTCTCAGACTCCATCAAGAAGCTTATTACAAGCATGAGGTACTGAGGGATGGAGACCACTCATTGTAGCAGAATGGAGGGGGTGGCACTTAGGTGCATTCAGGTGGAAGAGTATTGGGGTACACAACATATGGGAGAGATAGGCTAGCCTTGTTTAAAGGGATGTTTCTGGTGTTAGAGGCTGTGATGTGTCTGCAGGGACAAGGCTCCAGGGCAGCTGGAGTGTGAAGCGGCCATTGCAGCTCTGAACAGCTGTCTACGAGACCTAGACCAGGCTTCCCTCGCTGCAGTCAGCCAGCAGCTTGCTCCTCGTGAAGGAATCTCTAAAGAGGTGAGGCAGGGAAGGTTAAATCTTTCAAGGTTGTATCTGGGAAGAGAGGTGTTAGACTCAAGGAAGGTGGGGGATCAGGGACTGAGCTTCATAGGAACATCAGAGGGCTGGGACGTGCCAAGGACGGTTAAGGAGTTTGGTATAGAAGGAAAAGTGGGGGCTTAGCACCCACAGCTCAGTAGTTACAGTGCCAGCCACATACACCCAGGCTGGCAGGTTCAAGCCCGGCCTGGGCCTGCTAAACAACAATCACAACAGCAACAAAAAAATAACCGGGCATTGTGGGAGGTGCCTGTAGTTCCAGCTACTTGGGAGGCTGAGGGAAGAGAATCGCTTAAGCCTAAGAGTTTGAGGTTGCTGTGAGCTGTGATACCGGGGCATTCTATCGAGGTCGCCATAGTAAGACTCTGTGTCAAAAAAAAGAAGGAAAAGTGGGGTCTGTGCAACCAGAGGATCTTATGGCAGGTCATAATCAGGGCTAACATCTACTTCCTCTCTAGGCCTTACACACTCAGATGCTTACTGCAGTGCAGGAGATTTCCCATCTCATTGAGCCACTGGCCAGTGCTGCCCGGGCTGAAGCCTCCCAGCTGGGACACAAGGTACCTAGGGAGACATGTGGGGAGTCCAAAGGGTAGGGGTGAGAGAAGGGACCTGACACCCATTCCAGCTTCTTGCCTCAGGTGTCCCAAATGGCTCAGTACTTTGAGCCACTCACCCTGGCTGCAGTGGGTGCTGCCTCTAAGACCCTGAGCCACCCGCAGCAGATGGCACTCCTGGATCAGACTAAAACATTGGCAGAGTCTGCCCTGCAGTTGCTCTACACCGCTAAGGAGGCTGGTGGTAACCCCAAGGTATTAAGGTTTGGGAGGGAGGGACTGTTATTAGTAAGAGGTTGGAGAAGCAGGGCTCCCCTCCACTCACTCCCTCCCTCCGCCCCACAGCAAGCAGCTCATACGCAGGAAGCCCTAGAGGAGGCTGTGCAGATGATGACAGAGGCCGTAGAAGACCTGACCACAACCCTCAATGAAGCAGCCAGCGCTGCTGGGGTTGTTGGCGGCATGGTGGACTCCATCACCCAGGCCATCAACCAGGTTAGAGTCTTGGGTGCCTGCAGTCACAGAGGGTGCCCTGGGCCAGGAGCCCAAGCACAGAGGCAGAGACCTTAACAGTCTTGTTCCTTCCCCATTCCCTTCAGCTAGATGAAGGACCAATGGGTGAACCAGAAGGTTCCTTCGTGGATTACCAAACAACTATGGTGCGGACAGCCAAGGCAATTGCAGTCACCGTTCAGGAGATGGTGAGTTTGGGAGAGTATCAGAGGCCTGCCCTTGCCCTTAGAAAGCTGAGATGGGGCATAACTTCTCTTCTTCCATTATCACCAGGTGACCAAGTCAAACACCAGCCCTGAGGAGCTGGGGCCTCTCGCTAACCAGCTGACCAGTGACTATGGCCGTCTGGCCTCACAGGCCAAGCCTGCAGCTGTAGCAGCTGAAAATGAAGAGGTAAACATGACAGCAGCTCTGACCCTCCCCCTGCCCTCACAGGAAATCCCCTTGTCCCACCTTCACCCCTTCTAGTCTCCCACAGGAAGGGAACACAGCCTCAGACCAATCCACTAAAGAGTAATCAGGGCTCTGTGTGGGGACACAGGATCAAAGCCTTCAGTCATAGATAAAGGAGACAGCTCAGAATTTCAAGACTTCCTGGTTCTGCCTCTGTGTCCTCTGCTGACCCTCATCTGAGCCTTTGGGTGCTTCCCTGCTATGCCACAAGTCCATATTCCCAAGTTCTTTCTTGTTGCAAACATATGAAGGTCTTCTTTCCCTAAGTTCCTGGCTTTTCAAGAAAGCAGGTAATAGGATCTTAGCAGCACACACCTAATGCCCAAACCCAGAACTCTCCATAACCCCATATAGCCCATCAGGGAACCCTTGGTCCTCTGATTCAAATACCCAAGCATAAAGTGCTTCTCTCCCCTCCTCACATGCTTAACACAGTCCTCACCAGTAGGTACCTACATGCTGTTATTTTCCATGTGTAGGAGGAGGTAACCTCCTGCCCACAGGATATGAAACTGGAAAAGTCTGTGGGCTGGGAACTTTATCTCACAACTTCTTTAGTCTGTTATGCATGATTTTTCTTTGTCCCTAATGACTCCTCCAAGCACAATGGAGGTGCCCCAAGTTCCCTTTTTAAAATCTGTCTCTCTTTCCCTCTGCTCACAGATAGGTGCCCATATCAAGCACCGGGTACAGGAGCTGGGCCATGGCTGTTCTGCTCTGGTCACCAAGGCAGGCGCCCTACAGTGCAGCCCCAGTGATGCCTACACCAAGAAGGAGCTCATAGAGTGTGCCCGGAGAGTTTCTGAGAAGGTGATACGCTCATCCCTATAGACCATGGGACTGGTTTCCCATCCTCCAGCCCTCTCCTTTTGTCCCTTTAACATGGGACCATGTGACTTTCCCTACCCCAGGTCTCCCATGTCCTGGCTGCACTCCAGGCTGGGAATCGTGGCACCCAGGCCTGCATCACCGCAGCCAGTGCTGTGTCTGGTATCATTGCTGACCTCGACACCACCATCATGTTCGCTACCGCTGGCACGCTTAATCGCGAGGGTGCTGAAACGTTTGCTGACCACCGGTAAGGTGGGAACTGGGTCTGATGGCAGCAGGCAGGTTGATGCACAGGTGGAAGAGGCAGACTGTCATTAGCTGGTTTGGGGAAGGCCTGGATTGGGAATCTTAGACAGATCAGAGGGGACTGGGGGAAAATCTGAGAAGAGCTAAGTAGGCTGGCCCTCCCTCAGGGAAGGCATTCTGAAGACTGCAAAGGTACTGGTGGAGGACACCAAGGTCCTGGTGCAGAATGCAGCTGGGAGCCAGGAGAAGTTAGCACAGGCTGCCCAGTCCTCTGTGGCCACCATCACCCGCCTCGCTGATGTGGTCAAGCTGGGTGCAGCCAGCCTGGGAGCCGAGGACCCTGAGACCCAGGTATCTATTCAACATCCCCACTTCTGGCCAGAACCATGTCCCATTCCCCTTCCTCCTCCCACAGACCAGACCCTCCACTCTTCCCCACAGGTGGTGCTGATCAATGCAGTTAAAGATGTAGCCAAGGCCCTGGGAGACCTCATCAGTGCCACAAAGGCTGCAGCTGGCAAAGTTGGGGACGACCCTGCTGTGTGGCAGCTCAAGAACTCTGCCAAGGTTGGAGGGAATGAGAACCCCATGAGGAGGGAGACAGATTCATATGCGTCTTCCTGTTCCTTAAAAGGATCCCTTTCCCACGCCCCTGTGTCCCCAGGTGATGGTGACCAACGTGACATCATTGCTCAAGACAGTAAAGGCTGTGGAAGATGAGGCAACCAAAGGCACACGGGCCCTGGAGGCAACAACAGAACACATACGGCAGGAACTGGCGGTGAGCACAAAACTGGAGCCCCAGGGACTAAGGTCAGAGAGAGGGATAATGATAGACTGAAACCAAACCTGTGCCTCCCATATAGTCACAGAAATATAAACAGTCACACACACTCTTCTCCCTCATTGAAGGCTTCTTAAGTGAGCCACACTTGTCTTTCCTTTTTATTTATTTTGTTTGTTTGTTTATTTATTTATTTATTTATTTTGAGACAGAATCTCATTTGGTCACCCTTGGTAGAGTGCCATGGTGTCTTTAACTCACAGCAACCTCAAACCTTTGGGCTCAAGTGATCCTCTTGCCTCAGCCTCCCAAATAGCTGGGACTACAGGCGCCCGCCACAATGCCCAGCTATTTTTAGAGACAACGTCTCACTCTAATTCAGGGTACTCTTGAACTCGTGAGCTCAGGTAATCCACCTACCTTGGCCTCCCAGAGTTCTGGGATTACAAAGTGTGAGCCACTGCACCTGGCTTCACACGTGTGTCTTTCCCTTCCTAGTCTATTTACTCCTTAGATTTGGACACCCTTCTTTCACCACCTTCCTCCTGCTCTCTCTAGTCACCATTGACCTCTTGGTCGCCACATTCAGTGGCCTCTTGTTGGCCTTCATCCTCTTTAATTTTGAAAGCATTTGACTCTACTGGCAAGCCTATCTTTGAAATCTTCTTCCTTTGGCTTTGTTGTTGTTGTTTCACCACAGGAAGCCAAATTGCATTTCTTTGGCGTTGATACTGGCTTTTCTCTTGTTTCTGGAGCATCTCTTCAGTAGTCATTGAATCACCTTCGACCTAGGGAACGCAGAGGCCTTTTCTACAATTAGGCACCTTTTTCTATGTTCTTCTTTGGAGAGTTTAACCACTTTTATTATTATTGTCTAAGAAGTTGACTTCCAGTTCTGAGTTTAGTTCTTTTCAACTGCCTACTTGACAACCTAGATGCAGGTGACATGGTACTTTCTATTAATGAGGGTACCAACCTACCAGTTATGAAGAGTCCACTTAGTCATCTTTGACTTCACTGTCTTACTCACCACACCAAGGCCATTGCCAAGTCACTTCAGTTCCCCTTCTCCATCTCCTTCCCTCCCTCCCTCCTTCCCTTCCTTCCTTCCTCCTTTTCTCCCTCCTTCCCTCCCTCCCTCTGCAGTCCCACTGTCAGCACTCTAGGACATACTTTCAGCAGCTTTCCCACACTGTGGCTGCTGTACCTGTTTTCTGACTGGTCTCACTGCTTTTAGTCTCTATCGCCCTCCTCTCTCCCATTTGTCTTCCTAATTTTGTTTCTTTTTTTTTTTTTTGGTTTTTTGGGTTTTTTTGTTTGTTTGTTTTTACATTTTTATTGGGGGCCATGAGTGAGGGGGAGCCTCTTCCCTGTGGATGGAGGTGCTCACAGTTTCTTCAGCCACTCCAAGCTTGGGCCCTGGGGGTCCTGGGGATGGCTGGGCACGTCAGGCATGTTCCCATCATCTCAGATGGGCACTGGGTAGTTGGAGGGCGTGGCCTTGTTGATCATGCTGGAGTACTTGGTGTAGGGGCTGAGCATCGGCATAATTATAGCGAGGCCCCCAATGGTGAAGGACATGACCAGCACTGGCTCGTTGGCCCAAGCATTCTTGAGGAAGGCGGTGAGTCCACCTCCACGAGTTTTCCGCTGCACCTTAGTGCGGGGACCACCTGTCTTTCTAATTTCTAAATGCATCTTTTTGATGTTCTGTTTTCACCTCTACTCAGAGATGTCCAAAGTAAAGCCCTCCAATTTGACTTTCTGCGTCTCAAACCTTGTCCTTCCTGGTCTTCCCCAGGTCAGTCACTCAGCTCCTACAGTCAGAACCCCAGCTCTAATGTCTTAGACTGCTCTCTTTCTCTCATTCCCCATATCAGCAAATCTCAGCAGTGCTCCCTTCAACTAGGTTTCATTCTTTTTCCCCCATCTCCCACCACCACCACGTTGTCCAGACCATCTTCAGTCTTCATGTGGATTTATGCGACAGTCTGTAATTGGTCTCCATGCTTCAACACTTGCCCCTCTCTAATCCATCCTTTCTACACAATACCAGAATTATCCTTTAAAAATATGAATTAGAGGGCGGCGCCTGTGGCTCAGTGAGCAGGGTGCCGGCCCCATATGCCGAGGGTGGCGGGTTCAAACCCAGCCCCGGCCAAACTACAACAAAAAAATAGCCGGGCGTTGTGGCGGGCGCTGAGACAGGGGAATCGCCTAAGCCCAGGGGATGGAGCTGTGAGCTATGTGACGCCACGGCACTCTACCAAGGGCAATAAAGTGAAACTCTGTCTCTAAAAAAAAAAATACGAATTAGATTATGTCTAATAATCTGCTTAAAGCCTGTTAGTGATGGCCCTAGGCAACTTCTTCAGTCTCATCTTATCCCTCTCTTCCTGTGCCCCACCCCACTGGACTCTGCCAGGGCTGAGAACATGCCAAGCTCTTGCCTGCCACAGGCTTTTCTACTTGCTTTTCTCCAGCTTACTGAACATCTGGTTCCTTCTAGTTCTTCAGGCTTCAGTTTAAATGACACCTCAAAGAGGCTGTGTCTGACCAGTTATCTGAAATAGGGACTTTTTTTTTGGAGACAGAGTTTCACTTTGTCACCCTTGGTAGAGTGCTATGGCATCACAGCTCACAGCAATTGACCTCAATCTCTTGGGCTCAAGCGATTCTCTTGCCTCAGCCTCCCAAGCACGTGGGACTGTAGGCGCCTACCACAATGCCTGGCTATTTTTTAGAGATTAGGTTTCCTCTGGCTCATCCTGGTTTAGAACCTGTGAGCTTAGACAGTCCACCCGCCTGGGCCTCCCAGAGGGATTACAGGCATCACACCCAGCCCAAGGGGACTCATTTTTATTTCTCATCATAGCACTCTTTTTTTTTTTTTTTTTTTTTTGTAAAGACAGAGTCTCACTTTATGGCCCTTGGTAGAGTGCCATGGCCTCACACAGCTCACAGCAACCTCCAACTCCTGGGCTTAAGCGATTCTCTTGCCTCAGCCTCCCGAGTAGCTGGGACTACAGGCGCCCGCCACAACGCCCGGCTATTTTTTGGTTGCAGTTTGGCCGGGGCCGGGTTTGAACCCGCCACCCTTGGTATATGGGGCCGATGCCTTACCGACTGAGCCACAGGCACCGCCCCAGCATTCTTTTTTTTTTGAGATAGAGTCTCACTATGTCGCCCTCTGTAGAGTGCTGTGATGTCACAGCTCACAGCAACCTCAAACTCTTGGGCTTAAATGATTATCTTGCCTCAGCCTCCCAAGTAGCTGGGACTATAGGCACCTGCCACAATGCCTGGCTATTTTTTATTGTAGTTGTCGTTGTTTAGCAGGCCGGGGCTGGGTTTGAACCCACCAGCCCTGGTGTATGTGGCCAGCGCCATAACCACTGAGCTACAGGCGCCGAGCCCATAGCACTCTCTTTAGACCCCTCGTAACCCAAAACACAGTTGTCAGTCTTGCTGTTTGTTTACTTATTATTGTTTCCAAAATTAGAATGTAAGCTCTGTGAAAGCTAGAACCTTATCTACTTTGTTCCCCATTACATCCCTGGTACCTCACACAGAATCTACCACCTAGCTGATCATTAATGAACATTTGTTCGTGGAGTGAGCACATATATTAAAATATTTTTATGACTTTTTTTTATTGCCCTTGGTAGAGTGCTGTGGCATCACAGCTCACAGCAACCTCCAACTCCTGGGCCTAGGCGATTCTCTTGCCTCAGCCTCCCGAGTAGCTGGGACCACAGGCACCCGCCACAATGCCCAGCTATTTTTTTGTTGCAGTTTGGCCAAGGCTAGGCTCAAACCCGCCACCCTCGGTATATGGGGTCCTATCCACTGAGCTACAGGCACCGCCCATTTTTGTGACTTTTATATATTATATAAAATTCCAAGTTCCTCAGGCTGATCAAGGCCCCAACAACCTATTCTCTACCATTCTTATATTCTAGAACATTCCTTGATATTCTCCCACTGACATCTTGGTTTTCATGTCCTACCATTTACCTAAAATGCCCTCCTATAACCTATATCTTTTAAGACCCAACTTTGCCACTCACACCTTCAAGTCTTCTATTTTAAGAATTAAAATCCAGCCAAAAGCTACTTCTTTAATTTCTTTTTTTTTTTTTTTTGTAGAGACGGAGTCTCACTGTACCGCCCTCAGGTAGAGTGCCATGGCATCACACAGGCTCACAGCAACCTCTAACTCTAACGATTCTCTTGCCTTAGCCTCCCGAGCAGCTGGGACTACAGGCACCCGCCACAACGCCCAGCTATTTTTTTGTTGCAGTTTGGCCAGAGCTGGGTTTGAACCCACCACCCTCGGCATATGGGGCCGGCGCCCTACTCACTGAGCCACAGGCGCCGCCCTACTTCTTTAATTTCATTCTTTTTTTTTTTTTTTGGCCGGGGCTGGGTTTGAACCCGCCACCTCCGGCATATGGAACCAGCGCCCTACTCCCTGAGCCACAGGCGCTGCCAACTTCTTTAATTTCAAACAAACTCTCCCTAGTCACTTTAGTTAGAAATGATGACCAGCTGCTTTCTGTTATACTACCTGTGATGTGCAAACATCTGCAAGGACCTGACCTATAATAAGTACTCCATGAATGCTTGTTGAATGAGCACATGATGAATGAACCAGATCTTATGAGTACAGAGGAATACCCTGCCTTACTGTCTAAGTCCCTGTCAGATCTTTCATCTGGTCCTACTCCCACAGGTCTTCTGCTCCCCAGAGCCGCCTGCCAAGACCTCTACCCCAGAAGATTTCATTCGAATGACCAAGGGTATCACTATGGCCACAGCCAAGGCAGTTGCCGCTGGCAATTCCTGTCGCCAGGAAGATGTCATTGCCACGGCAAATCTGAGCCGCCGTGCTATTGCAGACATGCTTCGGGCTTGCAAGGTAGAAATCCTGGTAGTGAAGCAGCTTTGGAGAAGAATGTGGTGTGGGAGAAATGGTAGGGGTTTGGGTGCCCTAGAGCTCTTTGGGAACATAAAGCTGACATCTTACTCTGGGGGACAGGAAGCAGCTTACCACCCAGAAGTGGCCCCTGATGTGCGGCTTCGAGCCCTGCATTATGGCCGGGAATGTGCCAATGGCTACCTGGAACTCCTGGATCATGTGCTACTGGTAAGGAAGGGAGTTGCTTGCTCCTCATATCAGCTTTTCTGAACATACAGGCCTCTTTCCACAAGTCTCAGACCCTGCTCTCTTATTTTTTGCTCAAATCTCCTCCCTATCATCTATTTCCCAAATCTGTTCTTATTTCTAAGTCTCCCTTTCTCTGCCTGCCCCCCCACCCCGCCCATTCTCCCTGTTTTTGGTTCTCCTATTCACCTCTTCTTCTTCATCTTTTTCTTTTCTCTTCTCTTCCCAACTGGCTACGCCCTTCTCTACCTTCATCATCTCTCCTTTCTTCTCATTTTGTCATCATCCTTGCTTCTTCTCAGCCGGTGAGTGATGTCTTCATCATGTGTGGAGTGATGCACGGAGTGTACTGCATAGGCAGCTGGTGTTTGATGGCTGTAGTGTGGAATGTTCCAGGGATGGGGCTGGGGGCACCATGGTCTGCCCTGCTTTATATTATAGGTCAAGGTAGACACTGAGGTGTGATGCTCTTTGTTCTTTTTCCACCTCTTCCCCAGACCTTGCAGAAGCCAAGCCCAGAACTGAAGCAGCAATTGACAGGACACTCAAAGCGTGTGGCTGGTTCAGTCACTGAGCTCATCCAGGCTGCTGAGGCCATGAAGGGTGAGGGGTGACCAGGGGCAGGAAGGGAAGGAAAACCCCTGTCATGGTGCAATCTCTGCTTCCTGCTTGGCCAGCTCTGAGCTAGCCTCTTCTCGTAGTCCCCCCTAGGTGCTAAGGCCCGGTGACACTACCTCCCTGCTCTGTCTTAGCCTCTTTCTTCCCCCTTCAACTCACCAGGAACAGAATGGGTGGACCCAGAGGATCCCACAGTCATTGCTGAGAATGAGCTCCTGGGAGCTGCAGCTGCCATTGAGGCTGCAGCCAAAAAGCTAGAGCAGTTGAAGCCTCGGGCCAAACCCAAGGTCAGACCCACTCCCTCCCTTCCCCCACCGTCATAATGGCAGAATGTCCACACCTGCAGCCCTCCTCGCTGACTTTGCTTCTTTCTCTGCAATCTTTGTTTCTTTATTGTAGGAGGCAGATGAGTCCTTGAACTTTGAAGAACAGATACTGGAAGCTGCCAAGTCCATTGCAGCAGCGACCAGTGCACTAGTAAAGGCTGCATCAGCTGCCCAGAGAGAACTGGTGGCTCAAGGGAAGGTAAGTACTTAAGTACCCAAAAGAATGGGGACAGAGGGCAGCGCCTGTGGCTCAGTGAACAGGGCACCGGCCCCATATACCAATGGTGGTGGGTTCAAACCCAGCCCCAGCCAAACTGCAACAACAACAAAAAAAAAAATAGCTGGGCGTTGTGGCAGGTGCCTGTAGTCCCATCTACTGGGGAGGCTGAGGCAAGAGAATCGCCCAAACCCAGGAGTTGGAGGTTGCTGTGAGCTGTGATGTCATGGCACTCTACCAACGGTGATAAAGTGAGATTCTGTCTCTAAAAAAAAAAAAGAATGGGGACAGAGCAGCAGCTTTGTTGTCCATGCCCTGTTGTCCATGCCCATATCAGTAGCCTGCTAGGCTACAAAGTAAAGAGAGCATAGGTCTGAGCAGGCTCTCCGTCTTCCTCCACAGGTGGGCGCCATTCCGGCCAATGCACTGGACGATGGGCAGTGGTCCCAGGGCCTTATTTCTGCTGTGAGTATACAACACCCAACAGGTCTCTCTGAGTTTGAGAGACTTGAGAAGCTGGTGGGGGGTGGACCAGGGCAAGAGGTATATTTTAATCTAACTCTTCTTGCTTTAGGCCCGAATGGTGGCCGCGGCCACCAACAATCTGTGTGAGGCAGCCAACGCAGCTGTACAAGGCCATGCTAGCCAGGAGAAGCTCATCTCATCAGCCAAACAGGTAGCTGCCTCCACAGCCCAGCTTCTTGTGGCCTGCAAGGTCAAGGCTGACCAGGACTCTGAGGCAATGAAGCGGCTTCAGGTAAGTAACCCTGACCCATCCCATTGTCCTTTGTGCTGCACTGTTTTTTTTTTGTTTTTCTTGTTTTTTGTTTTTTGTAGAGACAGAGTCTCACTTTATGGCCCTCGGTAGAGTGCCATGGCATCACACAGCTCACAGCAACTTCCAATTCCTGGGCTTAAGCGATTCTCCTGCCTCAGCCTCCCAAGTAGCTGGGACTACAGGCGCCCGCCACAACGCCCAGCTATTTTTTGGTTGCAGTTCAGCCGGGTTTGAACCTACCACCCTTGGTATATGGGGCCGGCAGCCCTACCAACTGAGCCACAGGCGCCGCCCCCCTGTGCTGCACTGTTTTAAACTGTCACCCCTGAGATGTATGTTTCTGTGAGGAGGTTCAGGTACTGTCTCCAGTGGGACCCTACCTGAATTCTCAATGCATGTTTTCTCCCTATGCAGGCTGCTGGCAATGCAGTGAAGCGAGCCTCAGATAACTTGGTGAAAGCAGCACAGAAGGCAGCAGCCTTTGAAGACCAGGAGAATGAGACGGTGGTGGTGAAGGAGAAGATGGTTGGGGGCATTGCCCAGGTGAGCTTCGTTCAGACACTCTGAGGGACACTGTCAGGAGAGCAGTCTTGTTGCCTGTGCTGGTCCCAACCACCCTTTTGTACATACTTGCTGAGCTGAGTCCCCGACCTATATCCCTCAGATCATCGCAGCACAGGAAGAGATGCTCCGGAAGGAACGAGAGCTAGAAGAGGCACGGAAGAAGCTGGCCCAAATCCGGCAGCAGCAGTACAAGTTCCTGCCTTCAGAGCTGCGAGATGAGCACTAGGGAAGCCACTTCTATTTAACGCAGACCCAACCCAGAGACTATGCCTGCCACTACCAAAGCCTTCTGGGCTACCAGGGCCCAACCTGCCCAACCCTAGCACTCTCCCAAAGGCCTGCCAAACCCTGGCCCTGCCTAGTCCCACTGCACAGCCCCCATCCTCTCCCCAGTTCCAAGTGCCTTCATGCCCTAGGACTCCCCAAGTGCCTGCCCATCCCCAGAGTATTAACGCTCCAAGAGTATTATTAACGCTGCTGTACCTCAATCTGAACCTGCCAGGGCCCCAGCCCACTCCACCCTGCCAGCAGCTTCTAGCCAGTCCCACAGTCTCATCAGCTCTATTCATCCTTTTTTGATACTATTTACCCCTACCCCAGCTACCTATGGGGGCTGCAAGGTTGTAAGCCCCAAATAGGCCATCTTCTAATAAAGGTGATTCTTACCTATGGCCTCTGCCTGGCTTCATGAGGAAATGAGAGGTTCCTCCCAGGGTAGAGGAGGCGAGAGTGTGATTGAGTTCTGTTACTCAGCTTGATCTGGCTCAAAATGGGAGAGGAATAGATTAGCAGTCTGTCCCTTGAGGTCCTACCCTTCTCCTCATACCCAGATCCCTAAAGTCACTCTAGCTGGGAAGCTATGTCTGAGAAGTTGTACTCCTGGAGTCCTCCCACCTCACTGGCCTATACCTATACCTCACCAAGTGTCACTCTGCTTCTGGGACAGCAGCTGCCACGGCTCTTTGTGGCTACCAGGTCACTCTTCTTCCTAACTACTTAAGAGTACATGAATAAATCCAGTCCCTGGCCAAATTTGAATTTTCCAGAGCAGCTTTACTAAAAATAATAAACTTGTAAGACAGAAGTGTCTGAGCCTAAGAGACCTCTGGCCACAGAATGGGATGCTGTTAGCAAACAGAAAATCCAACCTGAAGCTCCCTCAAGCAGGTGCCACACAGGGTGCTCCCGTGTAGGATAGTGCTGGAAGGAAAAGAACAGGAAAAGCTTGACCCAGGTGCGAGGCTTTATACTACAAGAGTAGAGCTTCTCTGGTGGAAGGGAGGTGTTCCAGCAGCCCGGGTAGTCTGGAGAGTCAGTGAAAAGAGGCCACCAGGGAGGTGAGTGCTATGTGCTTACACTTCTGCATCCACCCTCCTCTGCCCACACTGCATGGATTCCCTGTCATCTCTTAGGTTGGCCGCTATTTTCATACAAGATTTTTTTAGCCAGCCCTGCTACTCAGTATATATTTCCTCAGTACTTCTCCCTCCAACTAGAACACAAATATTACCCATCTGCTACCACTCTGGTACCTAACACCTCTACTCCCACCCCATTAGAGTAAGTTTAAAGTCAATGGAATTACTTTGTCCTCCCCAGGGCAGCCCACTGGGTATAGTGCCAACTTCCTACCATCACTTCTGTCATCTGTGATTCATTCATTCAATATTTACTAAGCCATTCCTGTGCTAAGCACTGGAAACTTCAAGATGTATTATCGCTTCTCTGACACAGAAGATTGGCAACTCCAGTACATGGTGCTGTGGCCCCCTAATTCCAGCCAGATTCAATGTCATAGCCTCGTGAGTTGAGGACCTTGGATCCCTTCTATAACCTCCCTGACAAGTGGTAGTCTAGACTCTGAACTCCTCAGCTATGAGCCTAGGACAGCTGCTCACTCCCAATACCATTTTCCTGTCATGTCCTCAGACACCGTGACCAATCATGTAGCTCTCACTAGTGATGCTTTGGGAGCCTTATAGGGAAAGGCTCTAACACCCATTAAGCCAGCTTATTTTTTTTTTTTTTGTAGAGACAGAGTCTCACTTTATGGCCCTTGGTAGAGTGCCATGGCATCACACAGCTCACAGCAACCTCCAGCTCCCGGGCTTAAGCGATTCTCTTGCCTCAGCCTCCCGAGTAGCTGGGACCACAGGCGCCCGCCACAGCACCTGGCTATTTTTTTGTTGCAGTTTGGCTGGGACTGGGTTTGAACCCGCCACCCTCGGCATATGGGGCCAGCACCCTACTCACTGAGCCACAGGCGCCGCCCTAGGCCAGCTTTATTTTTTTTTTTTTTAGATAGAGTCTCACTTTGTCACCCTTCGTAGGGTACTGTGGTGTCATAGCTCACAGCAACCTCAAACTCTTGGGCTTAAGTGATCCTCTTGCCTCAGCCTCCCAAGTAGCTGGGACTACAGGTGCCCACCACAACACCTGTTTATTTTTAGAGACAGGATCTCACTCCGACAGAGGCTGGTCTCAAACCTGTGTGCTCAGGCAATCCACCTGCCTCGGCCTCCCAAGTACTGGGATTACCCATGTGAGCCACCAGGACTGCCCCCTAACTCAACTTCTTTAAGGTAGGCCTCAGGCTCAGCACCTGTAGCTCAAGCGGCTAAGGCACCAGCCACATACACCAGAGCTGGAGGGTTTGAATCCAGCCCAGGCCTGCCAAACAACAATGACAACTACAACCAAAAAATAATAGCCAGGTGTTGTGGTGGACGCCTGTAGCAAAAGAATCACTTAAGCCCGGAAGTTGGAGGTTGCTGTGAGCTGTGATGCCACAGCACTCTACCCAGGGCGACAGCTTGAGGCACTGTCTCAAAAAAATAAAGAATAAAAAATAAAAATAAATGAAGTTCTCGGACACTTAGGGATCCCCAAGACATTTTCAGGTCAAAATCATTTTCATAACAATACCAAGACATTATTTTCCTTTCTCACAATGTCAACATTTGCACTAACAGTACAAAAGTACTGGGGGATAAAACTGCCTTAGTACAATTCAAGGCAGTGGCTTCAAACTATACAGCCATTGTATTCTTCACTGCCATGCATTAGCAATTTAAGAAAAAAATACCATGCCGGAGGTGGTGGGTTCAAACCTAGCCCCGGCCAAAAAAAAAAAGAAAAAAATACCAACTTCACATTTAAGAATGTCCTTGATGAAGTCGTAAAAATGTATTAATTATATTAAAACTTAATCCTTGAGTAAATTGTCTCTCCAATATTTGTCTGAGAAGTTGGGGAGTAAAGCACTTCTGCTGCATACCAAAGTATGATGATTTTTTTGAAGAAAGAACTTAAGTGATTCTTTGAGTTGCAAGCTGAACTAGCTACTCTTTCATGGAATGTCACATTTACTAGAAAGAATGACCAACAAACTATGGTTTTCAGACTTGGGTATATGGTAGTCCTTCTCACAAAAAGGAACAAAGTTCAGAAAAATCACTTCAGAAGAATATGACAGTGTTTATTGTGAATGATTCAATTTGAGCTTTGTATCACTGAATTTTGTAAAACTTGTATTTGCCACCTTGTGTTTCTCTTTTTTTTTTTTTTGGCCAAGGCTGGGTTTGAACCCACCACCTGTGGCATACGGGACCGGCGCCCTACTCCTTGAGCCACAGGCGCTGCCCCCACCTTGTGTTTCATAGTTTCCCAAAATTCAAAACTTAGACTTTTCTTTTAAAGTCTATCATAATATTCAAGGAATAAGATTTTTAAAATAATGTTTAATGAAATGTGTCCACATTTGGAAGATCTGCACACCTCAGTGAATCAGCTCTTTCCAAATGACCAATGCATGATGTTACAAAATTATGTAAGGTTAAAACATTCAATCAAGGTGTGACCACAGACCAATAGATTTTTTGTTGTTGTTGTTGTTGTTGTTGAGACAGGGTCCCACCCTATGCCCCTGAGCAGAGTGCAGTGGGCATGGTAGCTCACCAGCAACCTCAGACTCAGGCTGTGGGCACCCCGCTGCCTCAGCCTCCGGAAGCCACTGGGATTACAGGCGAGCGGATTACAGGTGCTGAGTTTTTCTATTTTTTTTTTCATGAGTCTGGGTCTCACTGTCGCTCAGGCGAGTCTCGAACTCCTGAGCTCAAGCAATTCTTCCTCCTCAGCCTCCCACAGTGCCGGGATTATAGGCATGAGCCACCGTGCCCGGCTAGACCAATGGATTTTAACATAGTACAAAAAGGTCATCGATATGGTTTCAAGTTCCACATTGCAACCAACTCTTAAGAAACTACCATGTGTCAAGTTTTGGTGTAGTAGCAAAGAAAGATATCCAGAATTATGTAAAAAAAAGCTGTAACAGTGAGATTCTCTCTTCTAACTATGTATCTATTTCCAGGCTGGACTTTCTCCATATATAGTACTTCAAACAAACCAACATGTAGAAACAGATTAAATGCAGAAGATTTTGAGAACCCAGCTGTCCCCTGTTAAGCCAGATATTAAAGAGATTTGCAGCAAGGCATGGAGGCTCACACCTGTAATCCCAGCAACTAGGGAGGCTAAGGCTGGAGGATCCCCTTGAGCTCAGAAGCTCTACGCTGCTGTGAGCTACAATCATGCCACTGCATTCTAGCCTGGATGACCCTATCAAAAAAAGAAAAAGATTTGCAAAGATGTAAAATCATTGTACATAAGTAAGTAAATGTAAAAACTCCAATTTGGGAAGTGAAAATATAGTCACTTTTCATTTAGTGTTATTTATGTTAACATGGTTAATGTGTAATGGGCTTATTTTCTTTTCTTAAATTTTTATTTATTTATTTAATTATTTTGAGACAGAGTCTCACTTTGTTGCTCAGTAGAGTAGTAGAGTCCCATGGCATCATAGCTCACAGCAACCTCAAACTCTTGGGCATAAGCAATTCTCTTGCCTCAGCCTCCCAGGGTAGCTGGGACTACAGGCACCCGCCACAACGCCCAGCTGTTTTTTATTTTATTTTTTTTTATTTATTTTTTTTTTTTGTAGAGACATAGAGTCTCACTGTACCGCCCTCGGGTAGAGTGCCGTGGCGTCACACAGCTCACAGCAACCTCCAACTCCCGGGCCTACGCGATTCTCTTGCCTCAGCCTCCCGAGCAGCTGGGACTACAGGCGCCCGCCACAACGCCTGGCTATTTTTTTGTTGCAGTTTGGCAGGGGCTGGGCTTGAACCCGCCACCCTTGGCATATGGGGCCCGCGCCCTACTCACTGAGCCACAGGCGCCGCTCCCAGCTGTTTTTTAGAGACGAGGTCTCATTCTGGCTCAGTCTGGTCTCGAACCTGTGAGCTCAGGCAATCCACCTGTCTCAGTCTCCCAGAGTGCTAGGATTACAAGTGTGAGCCACCACACCTGGCCTTGGCTTATTTTCATTTTTAACAAATTAATAACTATTTTTTTTTTTTTTTTTTTTTTTTGTAGAGACAGAGTCTCACTGTACTGCCCTCGGGTAGAGTGCCGTGGCGTCACACGGCTCACAGCAACCTCTAACTCTTGGGCTTACGCGATTCTCTTGCCTCAGCCTCCCGAGCAGCTGGGACTACAGGCGCCCGCCACAACGCCCGGCTATTTTTTTTTTTGTTGCAGTTTGGCCGGGGCTGGGTTTGAACCCGCCACCCTCGGCATATGGGGCCGGCGCCCTACTCACTGAGCCACAGGCGCCGCCCAATTAATAACTATTTTAAAGCGTTCTCAGTTTCCATTTTAATATGGCAAGTATTGCTATCTATAACCCACTTTGTAAAAGCTCTTTGGGATCTGCAATAATTTTTTTTCTTTTTTGAGAGAGTCTCAGTCACCTTCAGGAGAGTGCTGTGGTGTCGTAGCTCATAGCAACCTCAAACTCTGAAGCTCAAGAGAGCCTCTTGCCTCAGCCTCCCAAGTATCTGGGACTACAGGCGCCTGTCACAATGCCCAGCTAATTTTATTTTTTGTAAAGACAGGGATCTTGCTCTTGCTTAGACTGGTCTTGAACTCCTGAGCTCAAACAATCCACCTGCCTCGGTCTCCTAGAGTGCTAGTATTACAGGCATGAGCCATCACACCCAGTATGAATGTAAGGAATTCTAAGACCAAAAGATTTGAGAGCCATGCTAGATCCATACCATGTTAATATATTTGTGGACTCTGACAGTGATGCATAAAAAGCTCACTTGACAAATATTTATCAAGTGCCAAGTCTATGCTTGATGCTATGCTAGGCATAGGGGATTCAGAATTGAAACAATAGTCCCTCTTTTGGAGGACTCAGACCAGTGGAGGGGACAACAGGTACAAGGACAGTTGAGAGTGACAGGTGGTACCAAGAACGTGCACCGGATCAGGTGGAGGAGGTGGGCTGGGACATGGCCAGGGAAGGATTCCCAGAAAAGCTGACACCTGATCTGAGCCTTAAAGGCCACCAGGAAGCCTAGGGGAAGGGCATTTAGGAAGAGGGAACAGGGCGGCGCCTGTGGCTCAGTGAGTAGGGCGCCGGCCCCATATGCTGAGGGTGGCGGGTTCAAACCCAGCCCCGGCCAAACTGCAACAAAAAAATAGCCGGGCATTGTGGCAGGTGCCTGTAGTCTCAGATGCTTGGGAGGCTGAGGCAAGAGAATTGCGTAAGCCCAAGAGTTAGAGGTTGCTGTGAGCCATGCGACACCACGGCACTCTACCCGAGGGCGGTACAGTGAGACTCTGTCTCTACAAAAAAAAAAAAAAAAAAAGGAAGAGGGAACAGAATGCATAAAAACGGGGAAGCTTTGAGAAAAGTACAGCTATTTCCAGCTCTTGTACGTAGCTGAGCAAGAATGCAGCATGAAGTACAAGTCTGAGTACTGGGGGTGAAGTTGGGAATAAAAGGAGATGAGGTTAGAGAGGTAGGCAGGGGCCAAAACAAAGGCCCTTCTATACCATATTAAGAAATGTGGATATTTTCTCCTCAAAGGGGGCAGGGAATAGGGAGGCACTTGAGAGTATTTTAAATCCTATGAGCATTTTTTTCTTTTTTTTTTTGAGACAGTCTAACTACATCGCCCTCAGTAGAGTGCTGTGCCATCACACCTCACAGTAACCTCAAACTCTTGGGCTTACATTCTCTTGCCTCAGCCTCCCAAGTAGCTGGGACTACAGGCGCCCGCGACAACGCCTGGCTATTTTTGTTGTTGTAATGGTCCGTGTTGTTTAGCAGGCCTAGGCTGGGTTCGAACTTGCCGGCTTCTGTGTATGTGGCTGGCGCCCTAGCCGCTGAGCTACAGGCGCCAAGAGCCCAGCATTAACTTTTTAAAAGGTCTTTGGCAGCAACATGGTGGGAGGACTGAATGAATGAATGACTTGGGGGGACCAGAAATAAAACCACAAAAGACCTAGACAAGGAAGTAACACAAGAAGCTGCCCAAGGCAAGCCCAGAGCTGACTGTGTGGAGGAATCCAATTTGTAGGAAGCAGAACCTCCAGGATTAAGTGGAGAAGTGGAGGGCGGGTACCACTTAATAACCCCAGGGCTGTAGCATAGGCTATTGGGTGGATGAAATGTCTTTCACGGAGTTTGGGGAACCCTTCGAGGTCGGGCGAGGTTGTTCCACGTGTATCTAAGCAGATCTGAGCACATTTCCGCGGCCTAGGGATCCCACCCGGCCCAGCCCCGCAAGCAAACTCCAGGCCTCCCACATCTCTGCGCCCTGGGGCCCAGGCAAACCGCTCTCTCCCGAGTTCCTCGGTCGGGTCTCTCCCCCCTCCCCCTCCTCCCGGGGGGCTCTCTACTTCCTCTCCCCATACCCCCCACCCCACCCCAAAAGAAAATGAAAACAAACAGCCTCACGCCCCGCGTCTCAAGACTTTCCGACCCGAAGACCCGGCTTTTGCTGGCCTAGGTCGAAGGGGATCTCACCCCAGAATCCCGACGCCCGGCGGCTCAGTTCCGCTCGCCCCCTACCTTCTCCGCCCCAGCCTGGCCCCGCCTCTCCACGGGGAAATATCCCAAAAAAGGGCAGAAAAGAAAATTTGGCGTAACGTTGTCCCATAGGGGAAGAGACGAGAGTCCGCTGGGAGAAGGAAAGGATAAGGGAGAGCGCGCGGGGGAAAGAGGGGAAGCGAAAGCTGGAGCCAGTGGGGGAGCGGGCCGAAGGGGCGGGGGGTAACGGGGGCAGAAAGGGACTTGGCGAGGGGTAAGTGGGAGTAGGGGCGGAGAGCGCGCACCGGATCCTAACCTGCGTGGAAAACATGCAGGGTACGTGGGGGGCGGGGCAGGCGGGACGCGGAGCCGGGTCCGCAGCCGCCCTGGCTCACCGAGGAGGGGCCTGGCTCTGGGTGCAGGGACAGGGGCTGCGAAGGGAAGAGAGGTCAGGCCCGCCCTCGGGGACAGCAACCTGGGGCTCTGGGCTGTCCTCCTGCTTCAGTGTACCAAGCCCCCAGTGAGACTCCGCCATCACCACCACGTCAGTAACGCGAGCCTAGGACTCGGGGTAAACTGAGGCACTCGAACCGCGGAGAAGCTCCGCCTCCCAAGAGACATTTAAGCCGGGGGGATTTGCAGGAAACTTCTAAATTAAGGGCAGCGGCTGCTCCAGCTGAGGGGGGGGACACGTCAGTCCCTGCGCCAGGGCAGCTGCCGTGAGCTCACGCCCCAAAATAGCCTTAGGGGCCCCAGCCGCAGCTGCCACTGGGCCCGACTGTCAGTCAGCCCCCAGCCTGAGAATCCCCTCCCTTCTGTAGCACCAGCTTTTTCCAGCCGACGGTCTGCAGCTTTCCCCTCCGACGGCTGGCTAGCGGGGTGGGGTGGGGTGGGGCTCCAAAAGGGGCGGGCCCTAAGGGGTGGGCACAGGGGGCGGCCGCGCCCCCCGGCCAGGCTGTGCTTCTGCCCCTACAAGGTTTGGGCCGAAGTGGGGGAGGGTCCTGGTACCCGGCTCCGCCCGGTCCCTCCCAAGCCTTTTAGGCACCCGCGGCTGGGATATCCCAATCCCGCTCGGTCCTCCTCATCCGCCACCCGTGCGCCTAGTCCTCGCAGCCAGCCTAGTCCTCACTGCCTGCCAGCCGGCCCACCCCCCACCGCAGCCATGGACGCCATCAAGAAGAAGATGCAGATGCTAAAGTTGGACAAGGAGAATGCCATCGACCGCGCTGAGCAGGCCGAAGCAGACAAAAAGCAAGCTGAGGACCGCTGCAAGCAGGTGGGGCCATGCGCCCAGCGCAGCCTGCCCTCCCCTACCGAGGTTGGGGTGGACTTGTTCCCTCTGTCTCCGAGCCTTGGGCCTTCTCGTTAAGGCTTCTCCCACCCAGTGTGAGGTCTGGGCCTTCACAGTACTCTCGGACCCCTGGCCATAGCCACACTTCACATCTTACCCACCATAGCCTGGAGAGCCCCAGTCCCCTGCAACTTGAAGCTTCTCCTGTCCCCCAATCAGGTCCCCCAACCCCCTTTACTGGGCTGTCTCTCATCTGTTATCCCCCTCTCTGTCCAGCAGCCTTCAAATATCTCTTGCTGCCCCCCTACACACACTCCTGCCTCCTCTCTGGGCCAGGGCCCCCACCCTGTCTCTGCTGACAAAGCCCCCTCTCTCCCAGCTGGAGGAAGAGCAGCAGGCCCTCCAGAAGAAGCTGAAGGGGACAGAGGATGAGGTGGAAAAGTATTCTGAATCCGTGAAGGATGCCCAGGAGAAACTGGAGCAAGCCGAGAAGAAGGCGACGGATGTGAGTGTGGACTTGGAGGACCGTGGGAGGAGTTAGTGCACTGGGGAGGGCCCTCTTTAGGCATGGGAATCTGGGGAGAAAGAGACATAGGACCATAGAAATGGTTTCCTCTCAGTAATCAGGGCCAGAGCAAGCTTACACAAGTAATCCAAGACAGTGGATAAATCAAAACCACCTACCACTTCCCCCAGAAGACTTAGCCTTGTAATTCTGTTTGGGTCCAGCTTTTAAAATACACAGTGATCAAGCAATGAGTCATTGTAGGGTGGGTGGTATAAGAATTTACCATCTCCCTCAGTTAATCTTGCAGCTGAAAATGGAGACTGCAGCTAGATTTGGGGTTGTGGAGACGTGGGTGTGAGGTACTCTTGAGCAGGAGAAAAAAGACGGGGCCCAACTTGAGTTATGGCCCTAAGGGGCCACTAGAAATTCCCTGGCCTTGACCTCTGGCTCCAATAGCCCTGCTGTGCACTGGGGCCCCAGCTCAAGTTCTGTCGGCTCCTAATGTACCCTCATTAAGCTGTCAGCCTCAAGAACACACCAGGCCACAGGGCAGAGGAACAGGGCCATAAATGCCAAAGCTGCTACTTTGGCAGGGCCTGCTCACCCTGAACCCCAACCAGACTTCTCTACTTCCTACCATTCCTAACCCCCACCCTAAGAAGGGAGAATGGCCAAATGGCTTTGGATATGTAACTTTCACCATTCTCTGCCTCCATTTCCCCATCTGCCTGCCACCCATGATTATTTTAGGATGATCGTATGGGGGAATTAGCATAAAGCATGATCCGAACATCAGAGATGACATTACAGTTTATCATTCTCCCTGTTCCCCAGCCCCCCAGGGTTGGGCTTCTCTGACCTCCAGCCTCCAGTTTTGGTTCTCCACTGGCCTTGGCACTTGGGAGGGAACTGACCTGCAGCTGCTAGCAAAGACAACCATGGGCATCTGACACTCTATAAATAACCAAGGCCCAGTGCAGCTGGAGGCAGGACTGGAAACCCAAGGAGCTGGGTGGGGGTTGGAGGGGAGGGGGGGCAGACAGGGCCAGAGCTGGGGAAGCAGAGCAGCAACAGTGCCAGCAGCAGATAGGAAAGACTGCCCAAACATACCGTGTGACCTTGAACCCAGCACTTAATTTACATGGTGCCTCAGTTTCTCCTTTCTCTCTTGCTTCCCATTTGTCCAGTGAGGACAGTAATATCTATCCTATGCTTAGAGAATAGTATCCATAACTGGGAAGAGCTTGAGGAGCAGGAATTGGCAATATCAGTCCCATACAAGGATCCCAAGACTCCCCAATCTTTGAGTCATTTGTTCCCCTACCATCGCGAAGAGTTTTATTTTACAGTCTCATCCTTTTCTAGAGTAGTCCTTACTTCGCCCCCAGAGTTATTCTTCCCAACCCCCAATGCTGTCCCCAGAATCCTTCCACACTGAGTCATCCGGCCCTGTGCCCATGATGGGCTCTTGTCGCTCTAGGTGGCCAAGCTCCAGGTGACTTTATCACCTGGAGGACAAGCTAAGTCTACTTTCTATATATGGTGCTGTGTTTCTCCTGTCATACTGTGCCACCCGGACCTGTTTTCCACACCCTCTGCCCCAGTGCTGCTACCCAATTCCTTCTCCACTTACTTTTACCCCTACCCTGGTCATTTCTCTTTTCCAGTCTTAAATCTCAGGGTCTCTTTGTCTTTGTTTTTGAGAGGGAGACAGGGATACTCTAATGTTTATGGAGTATGGACTTTGTGCAGGCAATATGCTTGGTGCTTTCTGCATATTGTTTTACTATTTCCAAAACTTGGCTCATGATCAGAATCATTCGGAAGCTTTTCAAAAGAGAGAGACGATTTCCAAGCACCCACCCTGGAGTTATTAATTCAGTGGATCTAACATGTTTGATTTTATGAGCCTCCCAAATGGTCTTGTTGATCAGTCAAGTGTTAGAAGGACTGCATTATCTCAGAACAGCCCTGAAAAGAAGGAACTGTTATTGTTTTTTTTTTTTTTGAGACAGAGCCTCAAGCTGTCGCCCAAGGCTGAGTGCTGTGGCATCACAGCTCACTGCAACCTCCAACTCCTGGGCTCAAGCGAGTCTCTTGCCTCCAACTCCCAAGTAGCTGAGACTACAGGCATCCGCCACAGCGCCCGGCTATTTTTTGGTTGCAGCTGTAATTGTTGTTTGGCGGGCCCAGGCTGGATTTGAACCCACCAGCTCAGGTGTACGTGGCTGGCGCCTTAGCCACTTGAGTCACAGGTGCTGAGCCTGTAATTGTTAATTCCAATTTATTAAAAAGGAAACCTGAGGCTTAGAGACCCTAAGTTGCCTAGGGTCATGCAGTGGCTGAGCCATGGCTCACAGACAGCATTCTGACACAGAGCCAAATTGCTTTGCTTCTCTGATTTTACTTTTTTTTTCTTTTTTTGTGGTTTTTGGCCAGGGCTGGGATTGAACCCACCACCTCCAGCATATGGGACCAGCACCCTACCCCTTTGAGTCACAGGTGCCACTCCAGTTCTCTGATTTTACTTTATTCTGAACTCCAAACTGCTTTGCTTCTCTGATTTTACTTTATTGGTGCCCACCTTGCTCTGCCCTCTCATTTTCCCAGTGTATGATCAGTTTTGAGGTCCTTTTCCAAAACTTCCCATGGTTTTGCCTCCATATTTGCCTCCATAAGACCAGGGGCTGAGTATCCATCCCTCACACTGTGCCTGCACTGCCCCAGCTGTCTCCTGGCCCTGGCAGGAAGCCACTTGCTTGTCCCAGTGATGGATGTCTCCTATAGGCCTGGTTTGCCTTGCTGGGAATTTGCCTGGCAGCTGGTGACATCACTGAGCTTAATTCTGTGATTGGCTAGTCTTTTTTTTTTTTTTTTTTTTTGAGACAGAGTCTTACTTTGTCACCTCGGTAGAGTGCTTTAGCATCACAGCTCACAGCAACCTCAAACTCTTGGGCTTAAGTGATTCTCTTGCCTCAGCCTCCCAAGTAGCTGGGACTACAGGCGCCCACCACAACGCCTGGCTATTTTTTTGTTGCAGTTGTCATTGTTGTTTAGCTGGCCTGGCAGGGTGTGAACCTGCCAGCCTGGGTGTATGTGGCTGGTGCTGTGACCACTGTTCTATGGGTGCCAAGCCTTGATTGGCTATTCTTGGTGGCAGTCAAAATTGGTTGGCTTGAATCTTCCCCATCACCTCCCTTGGGCCAGGCTTTACTGTGACCAGATCAGAGGTACCTGAGAACCTGGTCTCAGCACTTGGAGTGCTCTCACAGGGCACAGAGGGCCTGTGTGCAGATAACCATGCACAGTGCCAGAAGAGGCCCTATAGCAAGCAGTAGGGCTTGTCAAGGAATGCATGTTTTTGGCTGGAACACAGTCTGGACAAAAGATGGTCACTGGGAAATCAAGGAAAAAATAGGTCGAAAGTCTAGTAGCCAGGAAGCTGAAGTTCTTTCTGAGAAGTCTTGCCATCCTCAGGAGCCTCACTGATTCTCATTCTTTTTGCCCACTGCCCTCTGACCCACAGGCTGAAGCAGAAGTGGCCTCCTTGAACCGCCGCATTCAGCTGGTAGAGGAGGAGCTGGACCGGGCGCAGGAGCGCCTGGCCACAGCCCTGCAAAAGCTGGAGGAGGCTGAGAAGGCAGCTGATGAGAGTGAGAGGTGGGCAGGGGTCCCTGTGGGGGATAGCCAGGGAGCGGGGAGGGATCCTATCTCTTCTAGTCCTGAATGCACAATCACTCCTCTCCCTGCCTCTCAGAGGAATGAAGGTCATTGAAAACCGGGCCATGAAGGATGAGGAAAAGATGGAGCTACAGGAGATGCAGCTGAAGGAAGCCAAGCACATCGCCGAGGATTCAGACCGCAAATACGAAGAGGTGACAGCCCTGCTTCGCTTCCTTCTCACTCCCTAGCCCTGGACACCTCCAGTCATTCACCAATGATCCACTCTTTCTCTCTTCCACTTCCCCCCAGGTGGCCAGGAAGCTGGTGATCCTGGAAGGAGAGCTGGAGCGCTCAGAAGAGAGAGCTGAGGTGGCTGAGAGGTAAAGATACCCTGGGGTAACAAGTGAAACTCTGCCTGGCCTTTTGCACAGTGGGGAGGCAGTGTCCCAGACTTGGAGACACAGGGACAGGTCTTGTCCTCTGACCCCCAACTGCTGCCCTCAGCCGAGCCAGGCAGCTGGAGGAGGAACTTCGAACCATGGACCAGGCCCTCAAGTCCCTGATGGCCTCAGAGGAGGAGGTAGTGACCTCTCTGGACGTTTCTAGGCAATGGTGCCTTCTCTTGGCTCACCTTTTCTTTCATCTCAGCATCTCAGGCTGCTCTCTCACCTCCTGAGGGTCAGGAAGGGCCTGTGGCTTCCAAACTCTGCCTACTGTCACTCTCACAACCTTGCTCTTCTCTTCTCTCCTCCACCCCTACCCCACTGTGTCATTTCCGCTGTCTGGCCTCACTGTACCCCTACACCTTGCCCCACCACACACCCCCTGCAGTAAATGTGGGGACCTAGAGGAGGAGCTGAAAATTGTTACCAACAACTTGAAATCCCTGGAGGCCCAAGCGGACAAGGTAGAGGGGGGCAGAAGGGCAGTGAGGATGGGGTCCTTCAGGGAAGGGGTGAAGGGCCCATTCAGGAAGGGGTGGGGTGTTCAATGGAGGCAAAATCATGAGGAATCTGTGCAGTTAGTGAAAAAATGAAGGATTTGTGGAGGCAATGTACTTACTGATGGCATGTGTCTGTTCCTAAAAGTATTCCACCAAAGAAGATAAATATGAAGAGGAAATCAAACTGCTGGAGGAGAAGCTGAAGGAGGTGAGAGTTCTCTTCTAGTACCCAGTCTTCCTTCAAGCCACCCTCATCTCTGCCAGAGACCACCAGTGGCAGGGAGTGTAGGGATAGGGATGGGAGAGAACGTTGACCAGTGATCTTAAGGCCTAATTTTTTTGCCACTTCTCTCATCCTGCCTTTACTCCCAGGCTGAAACCCGAGCAGAATTTGCTGAAAGGTCTGTGGCAAAGCTGGAGAAAACCATTGATGACCTAGAAGGTAAAAGAGATACTTCTTTATACACCCAAACGTTTTTTTTTTTTTTTTTTTGGCCAGGGCTGGGTTTGAACCTACCACCTCCGGCATATGGGACCGGCGCCCTACTCCTTGAGCCACAGGCGCCGCCCCACCCAAACGTTTTTAAGTAGGTCTACTTCCTCCATGACTGTCTGCCCCTTCTCGCCCCATTTTATTTGCCACCAATAAACTAGAATTGGACCACCTAGGACTCCACAGACTCCAGGGGGTATGACTACAATTCAAATTCAAGTAATTGTAGCTGGACACTCACATCAGCTCTAGTACTTCTCAAGCTCTCAGCTCTTGAATGCATGAGAAATATCCAGAGAGTTTTTCTTTTTTTTTTTTTTTTGTAGAGACAGAGTCTCACTTTATGGCCCTCGGTAGAGTGCCGTGGCCTCACACAGCTCACAGCAACCTCCAACTCCTGGGCTTAAGCGATTCCCTTGCCTCAGCCTCCCAAGTAACTGGGACTACAGGCGCCCGCCACAACGCCCAGCTATTTTTTGCTTGCAGTTCAGCCGGGCCGGGTTTGAACCCGCCACCCTCGGTATATGGGGCCGGCGCCTTACCGACTGAGCCACAGGCATCGCCCATCCAGAGAGTTTTTCAAATACAAATTCCTGAATCTTTCTCCAAAGTGATTGCCGACTTTGGGTTGGAGACTTTGTATTTCTATCCAGCTCTCTGGTAATGCTGTTTGTTCTCAGGCCACACTCTGAAAAGCACTAATTTAGATAACCCCATCTCCAAGTGTAGCACATTGGACTAACATTACAGAGACTTTATAAAATAGAGAGCTATTTGATTTAACATCTAGGTTGCATGACAACATCAGTGGAAAATACTATTTTAAGCTAGATTTGATGAAAACGATCATCCAGATATTTGTTAAGTCTGTGACTATTTCCATTATTAACAGTGTTGTGACAAAAGGTGCCTTTCTGTGCCTATCTATTCTATGACAAAACTTTAACTTTCCCACTTCTCTTGCTTCCAGTCTTCTCAGGCAAGCGTCAATTTTATCTCCAAATTTAGGATGGTAACCCTGTCTGGCTTCAGCACCCTTCCTCTCCTCCTTAAGCAAACACTCCTGCTTGTCTAGAGCAGAGTGCCCCAGGTCCCTGGGGAGGCAGGAGCTCCTGGGGAGAGGACCAATTTGGGTTACAAAGAAGGATAAAATAGAGGGGGGAAGGAAGAAACTCAGACAGCTGTCCAGCCTGTTCTCTGGCCTGTCTCTTTCATTCTTTCTGTCCACCACTCTCTGATCTTTTCTCCTCCTTCCATTTCCCCTCCCTCCTTCCTTCCTTTTCTCTTTCCCTCCATTCCCTCTCCCCACACTCCCACCTGGTCCCCCTTCCTTGGACTCCCCAGATGAAGTCTATGCCCAGAAGATGAAGTACAAGGCCATCAGCGAGGAGCTGGACAACGCACTCAATGACATCACCTCCCTCTGAGCTACACTCCAGTGTAGCCACCCCAGCCCTTTTTCTCCTCTCCTTTCCATTCTCTCTGTGGGAAAGGGGAAGCAGGAGGAACAAAAATTACCAACATCGCACAGCCAGGCTGGGACCAGCCTAGGGAGAGCTCCCATCATACCCACTTCCCACTCTGGCACTGGCTTCATCCTTCTACCTACCACATCCTCCACCCCTCTTTGCTGCCTAATAAATTCTGAACTTGGTCTCCACGCTGTTTTCCTGCCCTCCAGAGAGCACTTCTATCACCACCATAAAGCACATTCACTCTTGTATACCCTGGCTGTTAATCAACACCCCCCCATCTTGTGACATGGCCTCCACATTGAAACCCTTCTGCATAGCTCTCCTGGTTTGTTATGCTCTGACTCTCTCTGTTGCATGTGGGCATGTGTGACCCCACACACACACACCCTGTGCCCATCGCTGACCCTGGAGCGCTTAGCTGGGCATCCAGAATCAAGCAGAAGGATTGGAAGGGAAATGGGGTAGTGAGGTACGAGGGGCCTGGAATGAAATCTGGAAAACTGTTGGATATCAGCAACATGGGGCTTTCAACTGCAGCTGCAGGTCTGTTTTCTGCCTCAAGTCTGTCTGTCTGTCTGTCCCTTCCTTTCCTGGCTCAGTCTTTGTCTTTCCTTCTGTTTCCCACTTTCTCAAACCTTCTAAAAAGCGTAAATTAGTTGATGACTCAGGTCCCCCATCCCACCTCCATTACCCTGAGGCATTGAATGAGGCATCTGTGTCCTGTTCCCCTCATCTTGGTCAGTCCATCATGTGCCCATGAGGTCCTTGGATTCCCTGAATGCCATGTCCTGTGTCTCCTAACCTACTCTGTGTCTATGTGTTTATTTCCCTCCCCTCCCTCTCCTTACGTACTGCTTCCCCTCACAGAGACCTTGGCCAGTGCCAAGGAGGAGAACGTGGAGATTCACCAGACCCTGGACCAGACCCTGCTCGAACTCAACAACCTGTGAGAGCCGGCTATAGTTATTGCCCCAACCCAATAAAACTGATGTTACTAGCATCATGGGGCCCTGTAAGCCTTTCTTTGTTGCTGGTGATGGAGTTAAAAGGACCCCTGAATGAGCAGGGCCTGGGCCTTTGCTCTGTGACAGGATGTCCTTTCTCATGGCAGCTGTGGGGTAGAAGCACAGGGCTCACTGCGGAGGGATTGTGGACAGGCGTTGTGAAGCAGACAAGACCGACGGGGCTGGGGGACATCCTAGCCCTAACTCCCTGGAAGGCAAAGGAGCTGCCATCCGCTACACTGCCTCATTCCAGTGCATTCTGAAGGCAAAAATAGAAGACGTGACACAGGTTTTACTTGAGCAGGGTGAAAACTCAGAAGCCTCTGTGTGGTTTTAAGTCTACAGGCTGTAGTCTTCCCCACTCCCAACACATACACGTACACACGCAGCTGCACACACAAAGAGCCATTGCAATAATTTCAGTCATTTCTTTCCCCTTTCTGATAACATTTGTGGTAAACAGAATGATATCCCTCCAAAAATGTCCACATTCTAATCCTGTGAAATGTCATCTTACAAAGGAAAGGGACTTTGTGATTAAGCTAAAACTTTGTGGTAGGGAGATTATCCTGGGTTATCTGGGCAGGCCCAGCGTGGTCACAAGCATTCTTATAAGAGGGAGGCAAGAAGGTCAAAGGCAGTAAGTAGTAGGGGATGTGACAATGAGAGCAAGAGGCTGGAGTGATGCATGGAAAGAGTCAGGAACCAAGGAATGCAGGTGGCTTCTAGAATCTGAAAAGGGCAAGGAAAATTGCTAGTCTCAGAGCATTTACAGGAAACTGGCCCTACCAACATAACTTTAGCCCATTAGATTTATTTTGGACTTAGGAACCTCCACAACTAGAAGAGAATACATTTGCATTACCACTAAATTGGTGGTAATCAGAGCAGCAATAGAAAGTTCATATACCATCCTTCTGATCTGAGAAACAAAAGCGATTTCCACGTACTTTATCAGAAATATTTATTTTAAAAAATTCTTTGGAGGTTGAAAAGGAAGTGGTATAATGGGCAGGGCAGGACAGTTTCCAGCTCCCCCTCAGATTCCTCTAGCTGGCTTATCTGTACATTCTCCAAGTTCAGGCACCAGTCTCAGCGACCTCTGCTGGATGGTAGCTAACAACTGCTTTGGTCCCACTTCTGTGGGTACACAAGGGAAGCCTAGTCAGAAAACTGGCCCAGGATGAGCTCACGTGTGTGCAGTGTGCACGAAACTTGGTGTTCTGGACTCCACAGGGGCTGGGGGGTCGTGCTTGAGGGAGGAGTCAGTATAATACCTGTGCTGCCTTCTCATCTGCACAAAGAGGGTGATGATGGTGACAGCAAAGAGGAGGCCAAAAACCAGAGCCAGGATGTCACCTGGGAGGAGAGAGAAGGCTACTTCAGGGAGAGAAGGGTCCATGGGGCTCCCTCAAAGCCTGCTTCAGTATACCTGCAATCCCTGCCCCAAGTTCTCAGGTAGCCTCCCATGTCTCAGTCTCTGGAAAAGGATAGCTGAGGGATAGGGGTGGATACACAGGAATGGACGAGTGTTTGAAGCCTCTTTCCTCTTAAGATATGCACCATTTTTCCTTCCTGAAAGCTAAGTCAAAGTGCTGTTTGGAGAAAGGAATGCTAAGAGATTTCTGGAACTTCATTCTGATCAGCTAAGTCTTGGGGACAATGTGGGAGTCCCTCACCCCCATCATCAGACTCAGAATCATATTGGGATTTGAGTTTGTTCTGCAGCAAAGGAGAGGGAATAGAGATGATCCTGACTATCCCCTGGGAGGGGTGTCTCCCAGTAAAAGGGCAGGAGGAGGGGCACAGACTCACCAGCAGCAAAGCAGGAATTCAGGTGGACTGCACAGAAAAAGAAGACAGAGCCACACTGTGATCACCAGTGACAGAAATTGGCTCAAATGAAGACACATGGGAGGGTGAGGAATCTGTGCCTGAGGGGACACCAGACAAAGCAGTACCTGGCTCAATGGTCTGAGGATTACTGTCCACTTGAGCAGGGAAAGAGGCCTCAATCACTCGCCCATTCAAAGGCTGTGTCGCTCGGAAGTTCATCTGTAACCGGGAGTCACTGGGTCCCCATAGGGAGCCAGAGAGCATGTGGAGCTGGGAAGTGGGTTGGGGGGAATCAAGGCATGAAAGGAAACAAGGGTCCCAGGCCTTCTCAAAGCCAGCACCTCAGGCCACTGCTCTCTATCCCCCATACCCCCTAGACCCACCTCCTGGATTTCTTCATTCTCTTCATCTCATCCTACATCCCCTCTGCCCCACAACCCCCTGTCAACACCACCCCAACCCCACCTGCTTAGCACTCAGCTTCACTGTCTGGTTGAACACAGTCCAGATGACCCCCTGGGCACAGGGAGGTGTGGTCAGAGACCCCTCATATCGGAAGTAGCGGCTGAGGTCAGAGGGTAGCAGTGCAGATATGTCCAGTCCTGGGACCCAAGTCTCTGAGCCTGTGGAGAGGACCTGTATTGGGGTCTCATCTACATTGTGCCCCTAGAAGCTTCTAGGTATAGGGATATAGTTTCATCTCCCAGGACCAAGTTAACTCAAGTCCCTGAGACACTTCTTCACTAAGTGTGTCCTTTCCCATACATAAGATGAAAGCAAAGACTTTCAGAGAAAGCAAAGGACTTTGAGGCCAAAGTCCTCTCCCTGTGTCTTTACTCTTCCTGCATACTGCCACAACAGGCTGGACTAGAGATTTTTTTGGAGACAGAACCTCAAGCTGTTGCCCTGGGTAGAGTGCAGTAGCATCACAGCTCACAGCAACCTCCAACTCCTGGGCTCAAGCAATTCTCCTGCCTCTGCCTCCCACGTAGCTGGGACTACTGGCGCCCACCACAACGCCTGGCTATTTTTTTTTTTTTTTTTTGGTTGCAGCTGTCGTTGTTTGGCAGGCCCAGGCTGGATTCGAACTGCGAGCTCAGGTGTATGTGGCTGGCGCCTTAGCCGCTTGAGCCACAGGCGCTGAGCCTGGACCAGAGATTTAAGTACAGAGTGAATTAAAAAGGGAAAATGAGGGGCGGTGCCTGTGGCTCAAAGGAGTAGGGTGCTGGCCCCATATGCCGGAGGTGGCAGGTTCAAACCCAGCCCCAGCCAAAAACTGCAAAAAAAAAAAAAGGGAAAATGAGTGACATAGCTTATAAATAAATATGAATATTTAATAACTATACAAAACAGATACAAGAACTCCAAGGTTCTTTTAGTTTAACAAAAACCTAAAGGTCTAGTAAAGTTAGTGAGGTATAAAATGACCTAGAGTGACTGAGAAGGGAAAGATTTCCAATAAAAGTCAAACTATTTGATGCTTATGAAATAGAAGTAGACAGCTCTCAGAAAGTTTAGCTCTTCAGACTTAACCTCAGAAATTCCAAAGTTTTTAATCTTTTTTTTGGTATTTGTTTGGTCTTTAACCAGAAAGCCTATTTTGGGCAGCCAGCCTGGGCCCTTTTGGCTCTGTCAGCTTTGCAGTCATTATCATAATAAAGGCCAAAAAACACTCCAACCCTCCCACATGGGAGGGAGCCCACTTCCAGCCTCAGGCTCCCCAGGGCAATTCTTTATGAACTAGGGGGCCAGACCAAAAAACTGACCTTCTTCAGCGATTTCTTCCAAATGTGACAGCAACTGCTCATAGGCACCGTTTTCTTCCGGGCCCTCCTGAGGGATGACAGTGTAAAACAGATTAATCAATACCAGGGAGGTCGGAACTTCCTGGAAGTTCCCTAGTCCTCTCTCATTCCTCAGCTCTGAGAATGCTAGGGGAACATAAAATCTCATGTATCGTTACTCAAAGTCTATTTACTCTTGCTGTGCAAACTAATACACTTGGGGAACTGATTTTCTTTCTTTCTTTTTTTTTTTTTTTTTTGTAGAGACAAGAGTCTCACTTTATGGCCCTTGGTAGAGTGCCGTGGCCTCACACGGCTCACAGCAACCTCCAACTCCTGGGCTTAAGCGATTCTCTTGCCTCAGCCGCCCGAGTAGCTGGGACTACAGGCGCCCGCCACAACGCCCAGCTATTTTTTGGTTGCAGTTTGGCCAGAGCCGGGTTTGAACCCACCACCCTCGGTATATGGGGCCAGCGCCTTACCGACTGAGCCATAGGCGCCACCCTGGGGAACTGATTTTCTACAGCCAGCTGGAGGGGAGGAGGGAGAGGGGACACTTTACTAGGATACTAGGTCCTCAATGACCTGGGCCTGACTAGCATTATACAGTCTCATTCACCGTTACCTCCACACACTCCATGATCCCTACCAGAAAATCATGATACACCTTTATATTCATGTTACTTCTGCATTGACCTTAATAATACACACGTTTGACTTTTGGAGTGAGATCCTGACATACTACTTCTGAGGCACCTCTCACAACTTTGTGCTCTGTGGTTAGCACTAAGCCTGGCAGTGATCCTGGCAGGTATCTCACCACCTCTTCACGTTATTGGCCTCCTAGAATCTTCGAGTGTGTAGCCTTGATTATTAGGGCGCAAAGAGGTCACTATATACTGCATTTCACAAAGAGAAAATGAGGGATCATTGGAGAATTAGAGAATTACTCTTTCTGATGTCCAGACTACTGTATCTGCCATTCCCCAAATAGGCCATATTCTGAGTCTTCGCACACACTGTTCCATGTGGCACACTTCCTTTTCTTTCTTTCTTTTTTTTTTTTTTGAGACAGAGTCTCATTCTGTTGCCTCAGGCTAGAGTGCAGAGGCATCAGCCAGCTAGCTCACAGCAATCTCAAAAGCCTGGGCTGGAGAGATTCTCCTGTCTCAGTCTCCAGAGCAGCTGAGACTATGGGCACCCCTGCACAACAGCACAGCTAGTTTTTCCATGTTTTGGAAGAGACGTAGTCTTGCTCTTGTTCAGGCTGGTCTTGAACTCCTGAGCTCAAGGGATCCTCCCTCCTCGGCCTCCCAGAGAGCTAGGACTACAGGTCTGAGCCACCGCATCCGGCCTAAACACTTCCTTTTCCTCCTCACCTCCTCAATGGTGGTGAGTGAAGGAGTTGCACCTCCTCTCTCACCACCATTTTTACTCCGCGTCCTTTTTATAGGGCATGTTATGTTAGCCTCCGCTACTGGCTGTGGACTCCCTAAAGGCAATAACCTAGGCCTTTGAATCCTTGTTGTAGCCCAATGCCTGGTTCACGGTAGGTTTTGAATAAATAAACCTAGTAAGTGAATGAGGATGATAGCCCGGGGACCAGGGTGAGCATGCTGGATTAGGGTATGATACGGTAAGACCGCTGAGTCCAGGAGCTGAGTCCATGAGCATGGAGAAGCAGGGAGTTGGAGTCGGTGTCCAGGGTCTGGTACCTGCAGAAAGGCGGCCAACACGGCTAGGCCTCCTGGGCGCCCCAAGGCCTCGTCAATTTTGGTAAATGCGGTGCTGAGGTGAACCACATGGATCTGGAAAGGACGCAGGGGTAGGAGCAGGCCAGATCTTCGGCCCCTCCCCTCCCCTGTGCCCCTACTCAGCTCCGTGCTCACCTCGGCAGGGAAGTGGCGGCCGTCAACGGTGTGCTCTGAGCCTGGGCGCCCTGGAGCCCCCCAGTGCAGATGCAGCTGCAAGGCCCTGTACTCCTGCCCAGGACCCAGGGCCATCTGTAGCCCGGGAGGCAGAGTCAGCTGCACTGGGTGAAAAGAGGCAGGTGAGCCAGGCCCCGCCCCGGAGGGCACCGAATCCCCAAGCACCACCCCGCCTGTTGCACTCCGGAGGCTGCGCCCCATCCCAAGTAGCTCGCCGCTTCCCTGAGCTTCCTCGGAGCTCCGCTCACCAGTGTGGCCATTGTTGCGCAGGCGCAGTTCTGGGAGTGGCGGGAGCTCGAAACCCAGGAGTTCCAGGGGTCGCAGGGCGGGGCACGCCACGGCGAGCTGGGGGCAAATATCTACCGGGGACTGAAAGCGGCCTGCGCAGGCTGGGGACACCTGGGGCCAGGGCGGGTCTCCTGGGGTGAGAGAGTGCGGTGAGGTAGTCTGATAACTAGATCAGGAACTTCTAGGGAACCCGGGTGAAAAAAGTGATGGGGTGGAGTCAGGAGGCTTCGGAGCGGGAAATAGAAATCGGGGATGTGGGCGGGGACAGGCAGCGGACTGTGGCTGAGGCGCCCAGGACCCCAATTCGGGGATGGTTGGGCAGATCAGCAGAGCTGGGTTCCGAGGTTGGGTCTGTGTAGGGTGTGGGTGTCTCACCTCCATAGCGCCAATGACTGTGGTCATCGCCTGCATAAGTAAGGATGAACAGGCGGATCTTAGAGCCCAGTCCCTTCCCTGGGACGGGAATGGGTAGGACCCTCTTAGAGACTGAGATTTGCAAACTCAGATGCCTTAACAGGGCACAGAAGGTAACATGCTTGAAGCTGGGCAGGTGTAACGCACAATAGACTGTAACCAAAGTTACACCACACCTGGTTAGGCCACGCAGCACTCTTCGCAGTTTGCAACCACTGTCTTAGGGTCTGTAAAGTGAGTGGGACCTCAATCCCGAGGCCCAAATCAGTAGACCATCTTTCCTTTCTCCCTCACTCCTCTCTCCTCCCTGCTGATCCCTCTGCTCTATCTAGTCCACAACTCCTTTCTCAAAGTTCCTGGCTTGGGAGTCCAGATGCCAGGTCCCTCTACCTGCTGTTTCCTTCTTTTTATGTCTCAATTTCCTCATTGCAGACTTAAGACACTATAAGCTTTTCCAGATCGTCCTCTGGTACCCTCTCCATTGCCCGGTCTTTCCTCCTCTTTTCCCTTCACACTCTTTTTTCCCTCTCTCCACCTATTTTTTTCTCTTTCTCCCTCCTTCTTCTTTCCTATCTCTTGAGGCCCATTTTCTCTCCGCATCTATCCCCTTCTAGCTCTTAGGGTAGTGGTTTGGGAGTTCCTGGGAAGGATTGCTGTCAGTGTACAGGCTCCTCTCCTTCCCTGGATGGTCACTGCCTGGGCCAGGGCATGGGGAAGGAAGGCATGAACCTCCTAGATTTGGAGGCAGATGACCACTTACCTTTCTTGTCCCTTTGGGCATTATTCTGGGGGCCTTGAGTATCTCTGGGAACCTCAATAGTAGGTAGATCCTCTAACTTCAGAGAGTCTTCTTCTCCTGGTTCAGGCTTAACTTCAGGTGGATCTTCCTCTTCAAGTGGATCCTCATCTCCAAGTGGATCCTCCTCTCCAGGGGGATCCTCTTCACTGGGCAGATCCTCCTTACCCAGTGGGTCGTCTTCTCCAGATGAACCTCCTCCGATGGAGAAATCCCCCTGCATCTGGAGCATGCTCTGGGGACGGACAGGCACCAGGAGCAGCAGTGACAGCAGCAATTTCACAGTAAGGCCTGAGGCAGGGGCGGGAATCAGCAGAGGGAGCCAGGGGCTGGGGCACAGGGGAGCCATGTGGCTGACTGCGGGGTGTCCCAGCATACCGTGTGGACGGGTTGTACGTGCATTGGAAACAGGAGCCGGGTGGGGGAGGAGCAAGCCTGGAGGGGAGCAGGCTGACTCACAGAGTGCACTTTTGTAGAGATGGAGCCAAAGTCCCACAGGTCTGTCTGGCCCTGTGCCCCCTCCCCATACTAAAGCCTGAATGGGGGTGGAATGAGGGGCAGGTGTGTGCACAGGTAGAAAGTTATCAGGGGTCACGAGTTCAGCTTGGAACCCAAGGCACCACCTGGCACAGTACAGGTTCTCCCTGGCACTACCAGGTTGCTTGCCAGCTAGCCTCAGCTAAGCCTGGCCTGCTTCCCAGCCCCTGAAAGAGAAGGAGAAAGACAGAGGAGCTGGGCCCCTGTATCCTCTAGTGAGAGGGAAAGCAGCCCATATACACACATGGCCAGCCCAGCCAGGGAGAAGATAAAGAGGTAGGATAAGCTGCTAGGGAAGCTGAGGGTGAGTTATGTAGGCGAGTAGGTGGAAGGCAAATTTGAGCTTGAATAAAAAAACTGAGTATATGTATGAGAAGAACTCTGCTGGATTTTACCTAAATGTGTATTTTTGTCATAATATTCCCCTGCTCAAAAACCTTCATTGGCTCCCCACTACCCACTGCCTATCAAAATATGCACATTTTGTCCTTCTGACTTCCAAGTCCTTTCTAAAACTTACCCAAGAGACCTTTCCATCTTATCTCTGAGTCTCCCTCATAGTCCAGCCAAATTAAACTATTTGTTTTTTCTTCAAACCTTTTTACCACCTTTGTTAATCTAGTTCTTGCTCTCTGGAATTCCATTCACTCTTGCATTCCAACAAATATTTATTTAGTACCTACCATATGTCAGGCACTGGGCTATGGACTAGGGCTATGTAAAAGAATAAGAGGGCCGGTGCACAGGCTCACACCTGTAATCCCAGCATTCTGGGAGGTCAAGGCAGGTGGATTGCTTGAGCTGAGGTGTTCAAGACCAGCCTGAGCAAAAGTGAGACCCTGTCTCTAAAAATAGCTGGACGTTGTGGTGGGCATCTGTAGTCCCACCTACCCGGAGGCTGAGGCAAGAGGATCTCTTGCGCCCAAGAGTTTGAGGTTGATGTGAGCTATGATGCCCCGGCACTCTATTGAGGGTGACAAAGTAAGACTCTGTCTCAAAAAAGAAAAAAAGAAAGGGAAAAGAATAAGACCCAGTCCCAGCCCAAGGAGCTCATAGTCTAGTGGGTGAGGGCAGACATTATCATGATACTGAGGGTAAAGAGATTAATTCTGGGCTCGCCACCTGTGGCTCAAGTGGCTAAGGCACCAGCCACATACACCTGAGCTGGCAGGTTCGAATGCAGCCTGGGCCCACCAAATAATGATGGCTGCAACCAAAAAAATAGCCAGGCATTGTGGCGGGTGCCTGTTGTCCCAGCTACTTGGGAGGCTGAGGCAGGAGAATCACTTGATCCCAGGAGTTGGAGGTTGCTGTGAGCTGTGATGCCATGGCACACTACCAGGGTGACAGCTTGAGGCTCTGTCTCAAAAAAAAAAAAAAAAATTAATTCTGACCTGGCTTATTGTACCCTCAATGAATCCCCAACAATAAAAAAATAATAATAATTTAAAAAAATTAATTCTGGCTCAGAAGGCAATACAGAAGTAGGCTAAACTTAATCATGGCCTAGAAGAAGTATCCAGTTGGTAAAACCAATAGGGAGAATGAATGATATTCTGAGTAAAGGGGAAACATGAAGTATTTTGACCAGGAGAATAACAGAATCCAATTCTCATATTAGGACATGTTCAGGGAGCATGGATTGCAGGGGAGACTGAGTGCAAGGCAGAAGAGCGTGAGAACCCCAAGAATGGGCTTGGGGTTCCCAGTCTGCTATTTTTATTTTTATTTTGAGGCAGAGCCTCAAGCTGTCGCCCTGGGTAGAGTACTGTAGCATCACAGCTCACAGCAACCTCCAACTCCTGGGCTTAAGCGATTCTCTTGCCTCAGCCTCCCAAGTAGCTGAGACTACAGGCACCCACCACAACGCCCAGCCATTTTTTGGTTGTAGTTGTCATTGCTGTTTGGGAGGCCTGGGCTGGATTCGAACCTGCCAGCTCTGGTTGGTGTATGTGGCTGGCACTTTAGCCGCTTGAGCTACAGGCGCCAAGCCCAGTCTGCCTTTTTAATGAACATTTTTTGAAACTTCTCTAATCCTCCAGGTACTGTTCTAGGCTCACAGGGGTCCTCAAACTTTTTAAACAGGGGGCCAGTTCACTGTCCCTCAGACCATTGGAGAGCCGGACTATAGTTTAAAAAAAAAACTATGAACAAATTCCTATGCACACTGCACATATCTTATTTTGAAGTAAAAAAAACAAAACAGGAACAAAAGCAATCATACCGCTGCATGTGGCCCGTGGGCCGTAGTTTGAGGACCCCTGCTCTAGGATGTTCTAGGATGCAACATAGAATAGAGAACAGCTTCTACCGTTCTGTAGCTCACATTCTAGTAAAGCCCCTACAGCTTCAACAAACCACACAAGGATAAGGCCATTTCTAGGTCTGTATCTAGGCCTGATATTCAGCAAGCCCACGTCAGCATGGTTGGGTAGGTTAATTAAATATTTTGAAATATTTCTATCTTGTTGGTATATAACCACAGTCTCTATCTCCAGGGTGACCCTGCTACCCCAACTTCTCTCTAGGGACAGTCCAGACCTCATGATCCCTATCTAAGGGGATAATTCTTGTCACAGCAGGGGCCTCAGGACCCCACTTGAACGCCTCAGCCAGTATCAACTCTGATGGACAGTGTGTGCACCCACAAATATGTTAAACAGTTAAATAGTTTTACTGTCTCCCCTGTCTAAATCCCTTCTATTCTTCAAGACTCAACTCAAAGCTGCCTACTCCAGGAAACCCTCCTTACCCAACCTTCTACCACCAGCCCAGAAAAGATCTCTGGAGCCTTTGAGCCACCACAGTTCTTTGCCTGACCTCAATAACAACCATGCCCACCATCTAGCCCATATTAGGGTGATTTATCACATTTTATCTGCCCTAATTAATAGCTTTGAGCTCCATAAGGGCAGGGTCCAGTATTCGACTGAGTCAGACTTTTATTCATCAGCCATTATTAAGCATTTTCTCTCTGCAGATCACCTTGCCAGGCACTTGAGAAATACAAACTAAGATGTCTTCCCTGTCCTTAGGGAGCTCATTGTCAATGATCTGTGCATGTCAAACCACGACTACCCCAGAAGCATAACATCACATTTTTATGGACCCCAAATTATCTGTTTTGTTAGAGTAACTGTCATATTGTATACACCAAAACTTGTACAGCTGAATGCCTGCTATCCTCTAAGCTGTCATCTTAGGAGTAAGTCAGCCTAAATTTTTAGGTTGCTGTCCATGTTAATGTGATCCAGTGTGCACTCTGGATGGTCAGTTGATTGTCTTGATTAGCTATGTCATTAGCAGCCTCCTTGGACCCTGACAGATGGAAAGTACGTGCTAATATCTGAAATGGATTGGCCTGTGCAAGGCAGAATGTGGTAATGACCAATTTAATTGAGGTAGGAAAGGTCATGGGAGCAGAGAGGACAGACACTAGAGTCTGGAGACTGTATGGCTGGACATGTTTCTCCACCACCAATCTCAGCAGCTATAGTTCATTTTTCCACTTTACAGTTGTTCTGAATAGTTCAGTCTTTTTCTGTTAGGTTCATCAGCATCTCCTTGTACACATCTCTCCAGCAGTCTCTGTCCCAGTGTCTCTGGGGCTTTCAGTATTTCAGAGCATGGATCTGCCTGTAGGTACAGCTCTTTCTGTTACAGCTCACTGATTTTCCAAATGCTATTCCCTATGGCTCTGTTTCTCTCCTTAGCTCTCTGTCTCTGTGTTTCTTTTCAGGGTGGAGAATGTGGACTCCAACCCTGGATCATGCCTTCACAGCTGGGAGTCTGCCAAACCCACAAACAGGTGTGAGCTCTTGAATCTCCCCAGGCTGAGACATTAGTACTTAGGACTATCCAACTAGGGCAACCCCCTCCTGGGGCAGGACCTCTCTACAGTTGTTATAGAGGCCAAGCCTTTGGTCATTAGGGTCTGGTCTGTGTCTTCAAATATTTGGGAGCTATGTTACTAAAACATGTGTCTGCTAATCCCAGGGTTGCAGAGGAGGGCTCTATTCACTGGTGGGGTGGAAGGAGAAAACACTCCTTCTCCTCAGATACTGTTCAAGAGCCAAGACTGATCAAAACCCTTTTGGGGCCTTGAGGCTGACCTGTAGCTTTGGCCCATTTCACTATCTGTATTAGTTTCCCAGGGCTGCCATAACAAATTACCGTAAACTGGGGACTTAAAATAGCAGAAATTTACTCTCTTACTGTTCTGGAGGCCCAAAGTATGGAATCAAGGCTTTGGCAGAGGTTCTTCCCTCTGAACACTCTAGGGAAGGATCCTTCCTTGCCCCTTCTACCAATGGCTCCAGCCATTCCTTGGCTCGTGGCTGTGTAACTCCAATGTCTGCCTCCAGCCTCACATAACCTCCTCCTCTTGTCCACTGGGTGCCTCTTACAGAGGTATTTATCATTGGATTTAGGGCACACCAAGATAATCCAAGATCTCATCTCAAGATTCTTAACATAATTCTATCTGCAACCATCTTTCTCCAAATAAGGTCATAGTTACAGGTCAGGGGGTCAGGACATGGACATGTCTTTATGGGGGCCACCATTTAGTGTACTCTCAGTGCACTAGAACTGAAGTGGATGCACAGGATAAGAAGGGATGAATTTGTGTTGGAGAACCTCATGCTTTCCATTCTCATCCCTCTCCATATTATTTGTAGGCAGTTTCTTTTTTCTTTTCTTTTCTTTTTTTTTTTGAGACAGTCTCACTATGTTACCCTCAGTAGAGTGCTATGGCATCACAGCTCACAGCAACCTCAAACTCTTGGGCTCAAGCGATCCTCTTGCCTCAGCCTCCCAAGTAGCTGGGCCTACAGGCGCCCACCACGATGCCTGGCTATTTTTTGTTGCAGTTGTTTAGCTGGCCTAGGCCGGGTTCGAACCCGCCACCTTCAGTGTATGTGGCTGGCACCGTAACCACTGTGCCACGGGTGCCAAGCCTATTTGTAGGCAGTTTCATCCACCCACATGGCTCTTACAAATTGATGACAGCCAAGTATCCCTAGGGTGAGCTCTCTTCACCCCTTCCCATGTCAGACTCCAAATTATCTACCAGACAAGACATTTCTGCATGATTCCAGAAATATTGCGAGTTTAACAGGCCCTAAGCAGAATCTGTCTTCCCCACAAACCGCGTCTTCCTCCTTCTTTACTGAACAGCACCACCCTCCACTTAGTGGCCTATGCCAGAAACCTGGTGCCATCTTTGCTCTTATCTTTTCCCTCCACCTGACATTCTGTCATCATGCCCTATGAAGTCCACCCTCTAAACTTTTTGACCAAACTGGGTACAGTGGTCCACACCTGTAGTCTCTGCTGCTTGGGAGGCTGAGGTGGGAATATCACTTGAGCCCAGGAGTTTGAGGCCAAAGTGCACCGTGTACTTGTGAATAGCCACTGCACTCCATCCTAGGCAACGCAGCAAAACCCTTTTTCTAAAAAAGAAAAGGTATACACATTTCATCAACATTTTTCTTTTCTTTTTTTTTTTTTTGTAGAGACAGAGTCTCACTTTATGGCCCTTGGTAGAGTGCCGTGGCCTCACACAGCTCACAGCAACCTCCAACTCCTGGGCTTAAGCGATTCTCTTGCCTCGGCCTCCCGAGTAGCTGGGACTACAGGCGCCTGCCACAACGCCCGGCTATTTTTTGGTTGCAGTTTGGCCGGGGCCGGGTTTGAACCCGTCACCCTCGGTATATGGGGCCGGCGCCTTACCGACTGAGCCACAGGCGCCGCCCTCATCAACATTTTTCATCCTAGCCTATGCTTCCATCACCTCTTACCTGGATGACTGCAGCTGCCTCCTAATGGTTCTTGCTGAGTCCAGATTACCAGAACAATCTTTTAAAAATATATATCTCTCTGGGCGGCGCCTGTGGCTCAGTCGGTAAGGCGCCGGCCCCATATACCGAGGGTGGCGGGTTCAAACCCGGCCCCGGCCAAACTGCAACCAAAAAATAGCCGGGCGTTGTGGCGGGTGCCTGTAGTCCCAGCTACTCGGGAGGCTGAGGCAAGAGAATCGCTTAAGCCCAGGAGTTGGAGGTTGCTGTGAGCTGTGTGTGGCCACAGCACTCTACCAAGGGCCATAAAGTGAGACTCTGTCTCTACAAAAAAAAAAAAAAAATATATATATATATATCTTTGGCTCGGCGCCTGTAGCTCAGTGGTTAGGGTTCTGGCTACATACACCAGGGCTGGCGAGTTCAAACCCAGCCCAGGCCTGCTAAAACAACAATGACAACTACAACAAAAAAGTAGCCAGACGTTTTGGCAGGCGCCTATAGTCCCAGATACTTGGGAGGCAGAGGCAAGAGAATTGCTTAAGCCCAAGAGTTTGAAGTGGCTGTGAGCTGTGATGCCACAGTACTCTACTGATGGCAACATAATGTCTCAAAATATATATATATATATATATATATATATATATATATATATATATATCTCTCAGGGATGGGTAGGGTGGCTCACACCTGTAATCCTAGCACTCTGGGAGGCAGAGGCTCAAGGATTGCTTGAGCTCAGGAGTTCAAGAACAGCCTGAGCAAAGCAAGACCCTGTCTCTACTAAAAAGTAGCCATGCCTTGTGTTGAGCATGTATAATCCCATCTACTTGGGATAAGAGGAGTGCTGAAGCCCAAGAGTTTGAAGTTGCCGTGAGCTGTGATGCCCCAGCACTCAACCCCAGGGTGACTGATAATATCTATCTATCTGTCCTATCCACATTTCAGCCAGGTGTGGTAGTTCATGCCTATAATCCCAGCACTTTGGGAAGTCAAGGCAAGAAGATAATTTAAGGCCAGGAGTTCAAGACCAGTATGGGAAAAATATCTAGACCCCATCTCTAAAAAAGTAGAGATGGGTTACTCAGTAGGCTGAGGTGAGAGGATTGCTTGTGTCTGCCTGGGTGATAGAGACTTTGCCTCCAAATAAAATAAAATAAAATAAAATAATAAAGCACATAGCATCTCACATTCTGTTTAGGACCCTTCAATGGTTTTCCATTGCCCTGAGGATAAAGTCCACAGTACTTAACATGGCCTTCAGAGGGCTGCCCTTGCCTTGGCCTCCATGGTGGACTGGTGACCTAGGTGGATCCAATCAGAGTGGAGGTCAGTGGCTGAAGTATATGATGGCTAAAGGAAACTACTCTCCCTTTGTCAGCCACTGTAACTATGGGCAGCTGTCTTGTAGCTACAATGGAAGCCTTAACATGAAGGTAAAACCATGGAATGCAGGGTGGAATGGTGGAAAGAGGTGCGACATGAATGAGCTGCTGTATTAAGCCAACCCTAGGGCCTGTTCCTCTGGACTTTTCGGTTGCATGAGCCCTTATATTATCTTATTGTCTAGCCATTTTGAATTTACTATTACTTGTAACACAGTCTTATTGATATAAATTTCCTCTGTGGTTTGGCCTCTGTCTACCTCTTCAGTTTCCCTTGTCACTGTCATCATTCTTTATCTTGCAATCCGTGCCATTGTCTTTCAGAACTTCTAGCAGTTCCTTAAATTCATTGTATGCTTTTATGTGTGTCTAAGCCTCTGTCCATGCTGTTTGTTTCTCTTACTCATCCTCCCACTCACTGCCATCTCTGCCTAGCTAGGTTTTGCTCATCCTTCAGGTATCAATTCACGTGTCACTTCCACCAAGAAGCCTTCCCTGACTCCTAAGTAAGATCAGTCCCTTCACTGCATGTTTGCATAAAATTCTAATATGTCCCTTGTAATGATTTCTCACTTTATAGTGACTTCTTACTGTACCTGCCACACTGGAGTGGCTAAGGACAGGCTCATATTTGTTTTTGTTTTTTTTTTTTTTTGTAGAGACAGGGTCTCACTTTATGGCCCTCAGTAGAGTGCCGTGGCCTCACACAGCTCACAGCAACCTCCAACTCCTGGTCTTAAGCGATTCTCTTGCCTCAGCCTCCCGAGTAGCCTCATATTTGTTTTGTTCACCATTTCATTTCTATGCCTAGTGCAGGATCTGGCAATCCACTGGCATTTAGTTTTTATTTATTTATTTATTATTATTATTTTTACTTTTAGAGACAGAATTTCACTTTGTTGCCCTCAGTAGAGTGCTATGGCATCACAGCTCACAGCAACGTCCAGCTCTTGGGCTTAGGCAATTCTCTTGCCTCAGCCTCCAGATTAGCTGGGACTACAGGCACCCACCAAAACGCCCAGCTATTTTTTTGTTGCAATTTGGCTGGGGCTGGATTTGAACCGGCCACCCTCGGTATATAGGACCGGTGTCCTACTCACTGAGCCACAGGCGCCACCCTAGCATTTAGTTTTTAGTTGAATGATGGGATGATTATTGTTCGAAGCATCTCTAGGTTGCTTCTCTAGCATCCAGTGAGTTGAAAGCAGAGGTGGAGGATAACTAAAGAATGGAAGATAGATGACTGCCCTCTGAACCTCTCCCCCTGATCCCTTCCTTCTTGGGCTTTGGGAGCAGAGTTTGGCATCTGTTCTAGGTAGACTGTGATGTGCCTGACTTGGACTCCAGGGAGTACATGGTTTGTCTCCAAGTGGGCTCAATGTGCCTTCTCAGTTCTGCCCTATTCTTCCTTGCAGGGTTGGATGAGTCTCCCACCTGGGCTCACAAGAGGCTGTACTCCCTACCCCTCTTTCACCTACCCAAAGCACACTCCCATCCTGGCAGCATACCCACACAGACCCATCACCAGCTGCATTCCAGGTATTGTGCTCTGGTCTCACCATAGGATTATCTGTCCTTTTTCATGATAGAGCTTTTATTTTTTGAGACACAATCTCACCTTGTTACCCTGGGTTGAATGCCATGGCAACCTAGCTCCCAGCAACCTCAAACTCTTGGGCTCACATGATCCTCTTGCCTCAGCCTCTCATGTAGCTACAGGCACCCACCACAACACCTGGCTAGTTTTTCTGTTTTTAATAGAGATGGAGTCTCACTCTTCCTTAGGCTGGTCTGGAACTCCTGAGCTCAAGCAATCCATCTGCTTTGACCTCTCCGAGTGCTAGGATTACAGGTGTGAGCCACTGTGCCCGGCCTCATGTTTGACCTCTTAGTATGAATTGTCCCACATTCACTTGTGACAGTATAACCAGTCCCCCACCTATCTTATCTCATCCATTGCTTTAAGACCTGAGCGTAAGGTATAGTTTGATTCAAAATTTCCCTTCTCCCCACCCAAGTCCTTCAAGTTATTTCTTCCTGGTCTAAGCCCAGCACTTCTCCTTTCTCAGAATTCTTAGAAAGTCACAGCTGTAGGGGACCTCATAATCCTGACAATCCTCTGGTTCTTGGCTTGGGGCCCGGATTCCTAGGAGTCCAAAATGGTAGAATAGGGTCTAAAGTTTTTAACGTGTTACTGTCATTTAAAATATTGATATATAACAATTGTATGTATTTATGGGGTACAGAGTGATGCTTCCATACATATATAGTAATCAGATCAGGGTAATTAGCATATCCATCATCTCAAACATTTATTATTTCTTTGTTGGGGAACAGTCAGTATCTTCCTTCTAGCTATATAGAACTATTATTATTTTTTTTTTTTGAGACAGAATCTCACTATATCACCCTCAGTAAAGTGCCGTGGCATCACAGCTCACAGGAACCTCAAACTCTTGGGCTTAAGCGATTCTCTTGCCTCAGCCTCCCAAGTAGCTGGGACTTTAGGAACCTGCCACAACGCCTGGCTATTTTTTGGTTGTAATTGTCATTGTTGTTTGGCAGGCATGGGCTGGATTCAAACCTGCCAGTTCTGGTGTATGTGGCTGGCTCCTTAGCCACTTGAGTTATAGGCGCTGAGCCACGCCCATCTATTTTTTAGAGATGAGGTCTTGGCTCTGGCTCAGGCTGGTCTGGAACTCATGAGCTATCCACCCTCCTAGGCCTCCCAGAGTCTAGGATCATAGGCATGAGCCACCATGAGTGGCCTTCCTTGTGTATTTTGGATATTAGTCCCCTGTTGAATCCACAGTTTGCAAATATTTTATCCCATTCTGTAAGATGTCTTTTCACTCTGTTAATTGTTTCCTTTGCTCTGCAGAACCTTTTTAGTTTGCTATAATCCCATTTGTTTATGTTTGCTTTGTTGCCTGTGCTTTTGAGATCTTACTCTTAAAATCTATTCCAAGGCCAATGTCCTGAAATATGTTTTCTTCTAGTTCTTTTACAGTTCTGGGTCTTATATTTAGGTCTTTGATCCATTTGAGTTCAATTGTTTTTGTTTTGTTTTGTTTAAGACAGGGTCTCAGTCTGTTGACTGGGCTAGAGTACAAAAGTGTCATTTTGACTCACTGCAACCTTAAATGCCTAGGTTCAAGTGATCCTCCTGCCTCACCCTCCCAGATTGCTGGGATTACAGGTGGGAGCCACAGTGCCTATCCCTTTTTTTTGAGACAGAGCCTCACTATGTTGCCCTGGGTAGAGTGCCATGGCATCACAGCTCACAGCAACCTCAAACTCTTGGGCTTAAGAGATTCTCTTGCCTCAGCCTCCCAAGTAGCTGAGACTATAGGCACCCACCACAATGCCCGGCTATTTTTTTTGTTGTTGTTATAGTTGTCATTTTTGTTTGGCAGGCCCGGGCTGGGTTCGAACCCATCAGCCCTGGTGTATGTGGCTGGCACCCTAGCTGCTGAGGTATAGGTACCAAGCCACAGTGACTACGTTTGAGTTGGTTTGTGTATGGGATGAGAGGAGCAGGGGCTATCTTGTTTCATTCTTCTGTATATGGACATCCATTTTTCCAGAACCATTTATTGAAGAGACTGTTCTCTTCCCCAGGAATATTCTTGGCACCTTTGTCAAAAATCAGTTGTCTGAGGCCAGATACAGCAGCTCACACCTGTAATCCCAGCACTTTGGGAGGCTGAGACAGGAGGATTGCTTGAGGCCAGGAGTTCAAGACTAACCTGAAAAACAGTGAGATGCAGCCTCTATAAAAAAATTTAAAAGTGGGTGGTGCCTGTGGCTCAGTGGGTAGGGCACCAGTCCCATATACCAAGGGTGGTGGGTTCAAACCCAGCCCTGGCTAAAATGCAAAAAAAAAAAAGTTTAAAAGTTAGCCAGATGTGTTGATTCCAGCCTGGTTAACAGAGTGCCTTTAAAAAAAAATTAGTTGGCCATATATACATAGATTAATTTCTGGGTTCTCTATTATCTTCTGTAGGTATATGTGTCTATTTTTATGCCAATACCATGCTATTTCACTTACTACAGCTTTGTAGTATATTTTTGAAGTCTGATAGTGTGATGCCTCCAGCTTTGTTCTTTTTGCAAAGGATTGCTTTAGCTATTCAGGGTGTTTTGTGGTTCCATACAAATTTTAGGAATTTTTTTTCTATTTCTGTGAAAAATGTTCTTTTTTTTTAATAAAAAAATTGTATTCACTTAGAAGCATTCAGAATGTCAACAAAACAGCTGCATCTTTTTTTGCAGTTACAGAGTGGTATTCAGTTAACGGAACAACAATTATTTTGTATAAGCTGCATCAGAGACAACTGAAGACGAAAAAACTACCATCCCCATATATAACTAATTTGTGCTGTGCACCAAGAAGAACCTGCTTTAAATTTTCAAGCCAATTTACAGCCCCCATACTGTACCAGGCAAGGTTAGTGGCTATTGAAAATACCACTAGGGGGCGGCGCCTGTGGCTCAGTCGGTAAGGCGCCAGCCCCATATACCAAGGGTGGCGGGTTCAAACCCGGCCCCAGCCAAACTGCAACCAAAAATAGCCAGGCGCTGTGGCGGGTGCCTGTAGTCCCAGCTGCTCGGGAGGCTGAGGCAAGAGAATGGCTTAAGCCCAGGAGTTGGAGGTTGCTGTGAGCTGTGTGAGGCCACGGCAATCTACAGAGGGCCATAAAGTGAGACTCTGTCTCTACAAAAAAAAAAAAAAAGAAAGAAAATACCACTAGGACAGGGCTATCTAAAGACATTCAGTAGTGTGTTAACTATACAAAAAAAAGACTGTACGGTTTAAAAACAAATCTTACACAGCCTTACATTTTAATTTTTTCTTTAAAAGGAGTGAGTTGTGTACAGGGGGGTTAAATGCTTTATAGACAAGGAAAAAAACTGCGTTAGAACCAACTTATTCATCATCGTCATCTTCCTCTTCATCCTCTTTATCTTCCTCATCTTCCTTCTTTTTCTTGCTTTTTTCAGCCTTGACTTTTTCACTGCATCAGGTTTTCCTTTAGCTCGGTATGCAGCAATATCCTTTTTGTATTTTTCCTCCAGCTTTGCAGCCTTCTTTTCATAAGGCTGCTTGCCATCCGCAGCAGTGTTATTCCACATCTCCCCCAGCTTCTTTGCAACGTCACCAATGGACAGGCCAGGATGTTCTCCTTTGATTTTTGGGCGATACTCAGAACAGAACAAGAAAAAGGCCGAAGGAGGCCTCTTGGGTGCATTGGGATCCTTAAACTTCTTTTTTGTTTCCCCTTTAGGAGGGATCTAGGTTTTCATTTCTCTTTCATAATGGGCCTTGTCTGCCTTTGCCATATCTTCAAATTTTCCTTTCTCTTTAGCAGACATGGTCTTCCATCTCTCTGAGCACTTCTTAGAAAACTCTGAGAAGTTGACTGAAGCATCTGGGTGCTTCTTCTTGTGCTCCTCCTGACAAGTTTGCACAAAGAATGCATAGGATGACATTTTGCCTCTTAGCTTCTTAGGATCTCGTTTGCCCATGTTTAGTTATTTTTTCCTCAGCAAGGCACAGAGTGTTCTTTGAAAAATGTTATTGGCTGGGCGGTGCCTGTGGCTCAACGTGGTAGGGCGCCTGTCCCATATGCCAGAGGTGGCGGGTTCAAGCCCAGCCCTGGCCAAAAACCACAAAAAAAAAAAAAAAAAGAAAAGAAAAATGTTATTGGCATTTTGATAGGAATTGAATCTATAGATTGCTTTTGGGTAGCATATCATTTTTTAACTTTTTTTTTTTCAAGACAAAGTCTCACTTTGTCACGCTTGGTAGAGTGCTATGGCATTGTAGCTCACAGCAACCTCAAACTCGTGGGCTCAGGTGATCCTCTTGCCTCAGCCTCCCAGCAGCTGGGACTACAGGCACCTGCCACAATGCCTGGCTATTTTTAGAGATGGGGGGTTTTGCTCAGGCTGATCTGGAACCCATGAGCTCAGGCAAATCTACCTGCCTGGGCCTCCCAGAGTGCTAGGACTACAGGTGTGAGCCACCGTACCCGGTCCAAAATTAACTTTTGTTATATTTAATACCAACTGTATGTTGGTGTATATTTTAAACCAAGTGTATGTTATTACACAAACAGCTTTGTAGCCTGCTTTTTTTTGTCTCAGCAATATGCTTCCTACGTGTGTCCTCCCATATTGATAACTTGTTTATATATATATGTTTTTTTTTTTTTTTTTTTTTGTAGAGACAGAGTCTCACTGTACCGCCCTTGGGTAGAGTGCCGTGGCGTCACACGGCTCACAGCAACCTCTAACTCTTGGGCTTACGCGATTCTCTTGCCTCAGCCTCCCGAGCAGCTGGGACTACAGGCGCCAGCCACAACGCCCGGCTATTGTTGTCGTTGTTGCAGTTTGGCTGGGGCTGGGTTCGAACCCGCCACCCTCGGCATATGGGGCCTGCGCCCTACTCACTGAGCCACAGGCGCCGCCCTTTTTTTTTTTTTTTAAGAGACAGAGTCTCACTTTGTCATCCTTGGTAGAGTGCCCTAGCGTCACAGCTCACAGCAACCTCCAACTCCTGGGCTTAGGCGATTCTCTTGCCTCAGCCTTCCAAGTAGCTGGGACCACAGGCGCCTGCCACAACACCCGGCTATTTTGTTACAAACATTGTGCCAGACATCCTGTTACAAATATTTTTGTTCACATATCTATTTCTTTAGGAGGCATTCCTGGAAGTGGAATTGCTAGGTCAAAAATGTGGCACATTAGATTTCTTTTTTTTTTTTTATTTATTTTTTGTAGAGACAGAGTCTCACTTTACTGCCATCGGTAGAGTGCCGTGGCATCACACAGCTCACAGCAACCTCCAGCTCTTGGGCTTATGTGATTCTCTTGCCTCAGCCTCCCGAGCAGCTGGGACTACAGGTGCCCGCCACAACGCCCAGCTATTTTTCTTGTTGCAGTTCGGCCGGGGCTGGGTTTGAACCCGCCACCCTCGGTATATAGGGCCGGCGCCCTACTCACTGAGTCACAGGCGCCGCCAGAAGATTTCTAATACAAACTAACAAAATGGTACTGCCAATGTGCCCTCTAGGATTATTGCCAATTTTTCAAAAGGCCTAAGTAAGGAAAATACGGTACATTTTATTTTTGACTAGACAGCACTGACTAATCAACTCACATCGGAATCACCAATGCCACAGCACTTCTTTAGTTATTAACACCTGCTGAACAGAAGCTAACTGGCTGTCAGGTTTGGGATCAACATGAAACCAGAAAATTAATCAGTAACTTAAAACCTATATACTTTTGTCCAGGGACCAAAATATTTCAAACCTTGTGGCCTTTAAGGGGTCCTAGTAGGAGTGAAAGCACTGAGAACGACTAGCGTCCCCAACCCCCAGCGTCTGGCATGGGTCCAGGACAGAATCTACAGATTGGACACCGAGGTCCAGCTAGCACGTGCACTCCCAAGTAAGTCTCCTCAAAGTCCAGGCTACTTCCCCACCTTAGTGCTATCCGCCTTGTCCAGGGCCGCGTACCTACAACGCCGCCCTTGCAGCGCAGCTACACTGAGGGGGAGGAGATCCGGCTGAGAGCTGCCGGCCGCCGCGCATGCTTTGTCCCGCTCACTCCCCGCCGGGGCCCCGCCCCACCAGCTGCGGTCCCGGAGCGGTTAGGATTTGAATCTGCGGCGGGCTGCAGCCGGAAGTGTCGGTTCATTAGCTCGGCATGGAGAACCTCGGACTCGGCACCCGGTGTCCATTGCAGGAGCAGCGTGCCCGCTGGGAGCGGAAACGCGCCTGCACCGTCCGGGAGCTGCTGGAGACTGAGCGGCGCTACCAGGAACAGCTGGGGCTTGTGGCCACGGTGGGGGCCTGTATGAGGGAGGGACACCAGGGATGTGGGAGGATCTCTGCGAGGTTGGTGACCCCCTACTATGGTGGTCTTGAGCTATCCTCCTGTATGGAGAGAGCTCGAGCCCTGGGCGTTAGCCTCCTGCAGGCTAAGATACCAGTATTTTCTCCTTCCGCAGTACTTTTTGGGGATCCTGAAAGCCAAAGGGACCCTGCGACCACCAGAGCGCCAGGCCTTATTTGGGTCCTGGGAACTCATCTACGATGCTAGCCAGTGAGTGGAAGAGGCGCGGGGAGAGGGAAGGAGGGAGCGCCCTGGCCACTGGCGGTGCACAGTGCTTGCAGTCAAGACTCAGGCTCATAACGGGAGCCTTTCAATTACCTCACCTTTGGTCTTGGCCTAGTGCCTTAATCTGCAGCATCTTTGCATCTGTATAATGGGTTAGTAACACTACCACCTCAGGGTAGTGCTATCCTCATAAGAGGATTAAATGAGGTTGTGCTTGAGCAATTCTCGGGCTGCCCCTTTACTGCCCTTGCCCACAGACAGCTGCTTCCCTACCTGGAGGGACGATACTGGGGCCCCGGGCTGGAGGGCTTCTGCCGCCACCTGGAGCTCTACACCCAATTTGCTGCCAACGCAGATCGGTCCCAGGCCACCCTGCAGGTAACCTGGAGATGATCTCAAATCTGTCCCCTTTTCCTCTCTTCCTCTTCATCTGAGCACCTAAACTTCATTCAGACATTTCCTGCACTTACAGAGCCCACTGGGTGCTCAGCTCTGTGCTAAGTTTCCCTGTAGGGGGACAGGGTTTCTCTCAGGAGCTTTCACCCAGATGAATACAAGAGAGGATTGGCTTCTCTCCCTGCTGCGAACACTTTCCCCCACCAGGAGCAACTAAAGAAAAACAAATGTTTCCGGAGGTTCGTTAGGCTTCAGGAAAGCCGCCCTGAGTTTGGGGGCCTTCAGCTCCAGGACCTGCTCTCTCTGCCTCTGCAGCGACTCCAGCAGTGAGTGAATTCACTTTGATCTAAACCAGTGGTTATCAACCTTCCTAATGCCGGGACCCTTTAATACAGTTCCTCATGTTGTGGTGACCCCCCAACCATAAAATTATTTTCGTTGCTACCTCATAACTATAATTTTGCTACTGTTATGAATTGTAATGTAAATATCTGATATGCAGGATGTATTTTATTTTTTTTATAGAGACAGAGTCTCACTTTATGGCCCTCGGTAGAGTGCAGTGGCATCACACAGCTCACAGCAACCTCCAACTCCTGGGCTCAAGCGATTCTCTTGCCTCAGCCTCCCAAGCAGCTGGGACTATAGGCACCTGCCACAACACTTTTTGTTGCAGTTCAGCGGGGGCCGGGTTTGAACCCAGCACCCTCCGTATATGGGGCTGGCGCCCTACCTACTGAGCCACAGGCGCTGCCTGATGTATTTTCATTGTTACAAATGGGTTACAACCCACAGCTTGAAAACAAACCTCTCTGCATCTTTGTGAATGCTGCCCTCAGCTTTTTTTTTTTTTTGAGACAGAGTCTCACTTTGTTGCTCTTGGTTGAGTGCCATGGTGTCACAGCTCATAGCAACCCTCCTAAGAAGCTGAGACTACAGGCTCCTGTCAGAATGCCTGGCTATTTTTAGAGACAAGGTCTCATTCTGCCTCAGGCTGGTCTCGAACTTGTGAGCTCAGGCAATCCACCTGCCTCGGTGTCCCAGAGTGCTAGGATTACAGGCATCAGGCACCACACCCAGTCTGCTCTCAGCTTTGTGGGATGCCTTGGGGTCTACCCAAGTTCCCTGACTCTCCCTTAGGCCAAAGTGCTTCTGAAAACCTTTTGCAAAGGTAGACGTGAACCCACTGGAGTACCCAGGGTCTGCAACCTGGGCTCTTAGCTAGGACTGTGGAACTAACTGTACATTAAAGTAATGCGGCCTGTATTAGGGTCTCAGACAGAGTATTTGGAAAAGTCTGTTGAGATGAGGGGCTGCCCTACCTTAGAATTTGTCTCTGGGTTAAGTCTGAGTTAAGTGCTTGTAGTCAAGCTGTCTATAGTATCCTCTTTGACTACCTTTCCACCTGATCTCCCAAATTATGGTCAGTCTCCCATTGACTCTTAAAGGTAGAGTGCAAGAGGGCCATGTGGTGTGAGTCTAGGCTCTGAGTCCCAGCCCATAAGGGGACAACAGCCCATAAGCAGATCTTTCTTGGCCTTGCAACTGAAGTATGTGTAGGGGTGATCTCTGTCAGATGGAGGCAGTGTTGCCTGCTCTACACCTCCTCTAATCATAAGAGTTCCCATTGTACAATTCCAGGTATGAGAATCTCGTTGTTGCTTTGGCTGAAAACACAGGTCCCAACAGCCCTGACTACAAGCAGCTCACATGTAAGTCTTTGCTCTTCTGCAGCTCAGGCAGGAGGCTTCCTCTCCTGTACCTGTTTCTGATTCTGACACCCAACAATGTCTAGTCTGTCCTGTCATTGACATGTATAAAATGTCCCTATTGCCTTGTGTTTTCTTCAAGAAGTTAGGCCCAGGGCAGCGCCCGTAGCTCAGTGGGCAGGGCACTGGCCACATACAATGAGGCTGGTGGGTTCAAACCTGGTCTGGGGCCAGCTAAAACGATGGCAGTTGCAACAACAACAAAAAAATAGCCAGGTATTGTGGCAGGCCCCTGTAGTCTCAGCTACTTGGGAGGTTGAGGCAAGAGAATTGCTTAAACCCAAGAGTTTGAGGTTGCTGTGAGCTGTGATGTCACGGCACTCTACCCAGGATAAGAGTAGACTCTTTTTTTTTTTTTTTGAGACTCTCAAAAAAAAAAAAAAAAGAAGTTAGACCCAGAATGGCCTTTCACCACCACCAGTAACCCAAAGTGAATGTTGTAGGAGAGTAAGGCAGGGGATGTTATTCCAGGGGCTGCCCGGCTGATAAGTGAGACAGCCCAGAGAGTACACACCATTGATCAGAAACAGAAGAATGACCAGCACCTCCGGCGTGTCCAGGCTCTGCTCAGTGGACGCCAGGCAAAGGGGCTTACCTCAGGTAGTCTGCATACTTCCCCTGTAGTACCCAACTGCCCCTTTCTTACCACTTTTCCTCTACAGAGCCAGCACATATTCCCTATTTTCTCAGCTTCCCTTTCCTTCTATCCCATGGGTCCTGGGGCTACACCAGAGTAACAGTTCTCCCAACCCCCAGGGCGCTGGTTCCTACGCCAGGGCTGGCTGCTGGTGGTGCCTCCATATGGGGAGCCTCGACCCCGCATGTTCTTCCTCTTCTCTGATGTGCTCCTCATGGCCAAGCCCCGACCTCCATTGCACCTGCTGCAGAGTGGCACCTTTGCCTGCAAGGCCCTCTACCCCATGGCTCAGTGTCAACTCCACAAAGTGTTTGGCCACTCAGGAGGCCCTTGTGGTGGATTGCTCAGTGTAAGTAATAGGTGGGAAGCCTAGGCTGAGAATATCTTTGAAATTCTTATAGATCGGCTTATCTCATCACCCTGGGTCCCTTTTTCTAGGGACAGAACTGTTTGCACTGAGAGAGGATAGCTGGGGCTTGGTTTCATGTATAGTTCTTGTCTCATCCCTGAATTACCTCCATGGAAACAGCAAGGGCTTCAGCTTTAACTTGGACCTTTCTGAGCCGTGCATTAAGAGGTGGTCTCTCCTTAGCTGTCCTTCCCTCATGAGAAGCTACTGCTCATGTCCACAGACCAGGAAGAGTTGTCACGCTGGTACCACAGTCTGACTTTGGCTATTAGGTAAGTTTAGCCTTCTTGCAGAAGAGTGCTGTGATGAGGCCCATGAGCTGGAAATGAACAGTTCTGATCCTATTTCATGTTCTATATCTGTCTGGGACCCCCTCCCCTGACCAACCCCATGGGTGATCTTGTCTGAACAGAGTGCTTATGCCTGTGCCTATGCCTGGCCTGACTGTCTTCTTTCCACAGCAGCCAGAAGAACTAGTGGAATTTTACAAATTGCAGAACTCAAAATACTTCAGGGATACAAAGGAATCTTCTTCAGTACCAAACAAAACACAGAACCCTTCATGGTTTGACATAAGTTATTTTGTATTTTTCTGGGATCAAGCATGTCTGGGTCATTTGACTAGCTCCTAAGAATCCAGAAACCAAGCCTGACCCAACTAAACCTTTGCTGAACCAGCCCCTAACACAAATGAGGGAATCTGGGGTGGATAAGCTCAGTGCTGTGTCTATGGCCAGTTGTTTGTCAAGGTTGCAACTTTGTAAAAGTGGCTATTTTTATGTTGTGTTTCTATAGATTATTTTCCACTGGATCTTAGTAAAGTGTTTTTTTTTTTCTTGGAAAAATCTCTCTCAGCTTTGCTATTAGTAAAGGGATTTTCAACCCCTGAAGACTGGCATGCTGGTGGCCTCAGGAATATAAGAAAAAGAACTGGAGCTCCCTCTGTCTTTTCTGCTCTCAGAGTGGAAGGCAGCCTCTTTTTGTCCTAATAAGGGAAGCTTCGCAAGAAGGCCCAGATGTCCTTACGCACCTATTATGGGTGTGCACAACCAGCTAGGAGGGAAAAAGCACACAGGAGCACCCAGTCACAAGAACAGACTTTGTTTTACTAAACCCTCAGCTGTTGTCTCACCTTCCCAACTGGGGCGAATGGGGCCCTTTGCTGCAGCCCTGCTGCATCTTCTCCTTAGTCCCTGCTCCACCCCCAAGGAAGTATCTAGGTTCCATGTCTCTGTGCTCCCATTTATGGTCTCCTCCTCGTCCTCTAGGAAGTCCTCAGGAAAGGGTGTGCTGGCTTCTGTGAGGGGAAAGATCAAGAATGTTCCAGTTTGGTGGCGCCTGTGGCTCAAAGGAGTAGGGCACCAGCCCCATATGTCGGAAGTGATGGGTTCAAACCCAGCCCCAGCCAAAAACTGCAAAAAAAAAAAAAAGAATGTTCCAGTTTTAGGGACTTTGTCTCCATGCCCACCAGACTCACCTCTCAACCCTGTACCTGGTTCTGGAACCTCCATGCCCTTGTCTTGTTTGTTATCTTGTAGCAGCTGGTGGATGGTCCATAGCTTCATGTTCAGAAGTTCCTGCTGGGCTCCAGCAAGAGTGGTCACACTGCAGAAATATCCACTCAGGGCCTACCCAATCTATGTCCCCATTCCTCCCCCTACCACCGCCTCTCCACAAATTAATTGCTCTCCTCACCGCTCAAAAAGGGGGTCCAGCTGGGCCATCAAATTGTTCAGGTGCTGCTCTGTCTGGGTCACTTGTTGTGTCAGCTGAGCCAGCTGTCGCTCTGGAGATAAGGGAGAAAAAAGGGACATTGGTTACTTTCTTTTACTGGGCCTGCCCCCCACCAAGCACAGATCTCTGCTAGACCCACCTAACTGCAGTGATTGCTTCTTGCCTGCCTCCTCTTGGAGAACTGTGGCCTCCTCTTTTCCCTGTTGTGGGAGAAGGAAACAATAATACTGCAGCAATAAGGTTTTGCTCCATCACCTCAGTCTCCAAAGCCAGTAAGGGGAAGAGCATAATTTAGGGTTGAGAAAGCCATTGGTTTTTACCTCAGAATCACAATCACTTCTAATCTAGTTCCTCTCCCAGGATATGAAGCAACTTGTCAATATGCATCACACATGGTCATTCAATCTGCTGAAACATTTCTAGGAATGAGCAACTCTTCCCCAGTTTGACAAAGGTCTGCTTGTTGTTAGTTCATATACAAAGCCAGAATTTGTCCTTCATGTATCTTCTTTTCAACAGTGTTGATTAGAGACCTCCAAAATGTCTCTTCACCATGGTAGCCCCTTAGGAATTTGAAGACAATGGTCATATGCCCCACCCTATCTTCCATTGTCTTTTCTGGTTTATTCAGTCTTTTTAGTCAGTGATCATTTCACATGGTTTTCTCTGGTTGCTTCACTGAGCATGCTGTATTTTTTTTTTTTTTTAGAGACAGAGTCTTACTATGTTGCCCTTGGTAGAGTGCTCTGGTTTCATAGCTCACAGCAACCTCCAACTCCTGGGCTTAGGCGATTTCTCTTGCCTCAGCCTCCCAAGTAGCTGGGACTACAGGCACCAGCCACAACGCCCAGCTATTTTTTGTTGTAGTTTGGTGAGGGCCGGGTTTGCCCACCACCCTTGGTATATGGGGCCGGCGCCCTACCCACTGAGCCACAGGCGCCACTCGAGCATGCTGTATTCTTAAAGCAGTGCACTGAAAAGAATAAAATTCTCTTGAAGTGTTCTGATCCCCATACAAAGCACAATACCTTGTCCTAGCATTGATTTGGGAAGTGAGTTTTCACATCATACAATTGGAATGCCTAAGTCTCTGAGAGCTGCTGCTAAGTCATGTTTCTTCCACACTGTACTTGGGCCCAATAATAGAATTTATCTACTCTTGTTAAATTTCATTATTCAGTTCTGTCATCCCAGTCTGTCAAGTCTACTTGGAATCATTATTAGCTAGTTCTTATGGTTTCATATCCACATTTGTTCAAGCCTCTTATTTCCTAATGCAAGTAAGTGATAGGATCAGGGCTGAAGATACACCACCGAGGGCACTTTCTATTTTAATTCAATCCACCAAAATGTACTGTGAACTCAAACTTACAGGCTTTCTTCCCAAGGAGAATGTAAGCCTGCCTGGCATCTTGAACTGTAGAAACACTGGCTGCACAAACAACAGTTTACTCCAAAGTCAGGACTGCACTTTCGTAGTATGGGCATTAAGTAGGTTCAAATCCCAGCTCCACAAGTTACTAGCTCTGGGCGACCTCGAGGTCTTTGGATTGTGAGAGGATTAAGTGTGATCATTATTTACAATTTACTCAGCGCAGTATGATACCTTGCCCCTACACTGTCGGGAAGCCAAGGAACGTATCTCGTTCTTGGTACCACAGCGCCCCCACGGGAGATTCAGGTCCATGGCACCCCACCCCCGGCCGTCCCGCACCTGCAAACACTTGTATAGCACGAAAGCCACGACGGCCGCAGTGTACAGCGCCCCCAAAGGCAGCGCCCCAGCCCGGGCCCGCTCGCGCTGGTCCTTGGGTGGCGGCCGCTTCCGGGGTTCTGTGGCCTCAGAGTGGACCTGGGCTGGGTCCCCTGTAGAAGGAAGGCAGAAGTCAGCTGATCTGGGACCTGTGGGCACTCCTAGCCTCCCTCCAGCAGCCCTCGCTGGTACCTGGGTGTGCCCGGATGTCGGGGCTGGCGCGGGCTCCGAGGACCCTGGGCAGCGCAGACACGAGTAGCAGCCCCAGCAAGCCTGAGAGCGAGACCACCCCCGCCATTGCCGGCCCACAGACAGGGCCCCAGCCGCACCAAGCCACTCAGGCTTTAGTGGTCTGCCCCAGTGCGCACGCGCACACGCGCAGCCGCGAGGGTTCGGCTCACAGCTTCCCAGGTGGCCACGCCTACACAGCGTTGGGCGGGGCCACATAGTATTTGCATAAACCGTGTCATTCTCGTTTCTTACATTTGTTCATTTATGTTTTATGTTTTCTAATAGTCACAATATCTCTAGAAGCCTACAATATTAGAAAATTATGCCATAATGTGGTTTATTTTTATATTCCACGCCCCCCCCCCCACAACTTTCTCACCATAACCGACAGAAAAAATTCCTATTAGGTATATAAGAACAAAGAAGCACCATGTTTAACAAGCAGGTCGTGCTGAAGGCCTGTTTCCTAGGCTACACACGGAGGACTGGTTCCTTGTCTTTCTGCCTAGGGGAAAGTCCCCGGACTTGTGGCAGAGAGTGCCCCGTGCACGCGCACGCAGATTCTCCTCCGTTTCTCACTTCCTGATACCCGCCAAGAAGCGACTTTCGCTGAGCGGCGTGGTGCGGAGGCGTCGTCCGTCAACTCTACTAGTTACGCAGGCAGCGCGTGTCTTAGCGCGCCAACCACACGGGGCTCATTCTCAGCGCGGCTACGTTTTTGCTCCTGTATCTTGAGCTTCTTCCCTTTCAAATAAGGACCCCTTTCTAATGCCTTTAATATACTCCTGTACCCTAGTATTTTGAGTCCCTTATTTCTATAAGAACCCCATCTTCCGGGCGGCGCCTGTGGCTCAAAGAGTAGGGCGCCGGTCCCATATGCCAGAGGTGGCGGGTTCAAACCCAGCCCCGGCCAAAAACCACAAAAAAAAAAAAAAGAACCCCATCTTCCACCACCCTCTTTATCTGGCAAATGCCTTTAATAACCGCCACTTATTGTGTATAAAATATTATGGACTCTGCCTGGGCTGGTAATCCTGCCTTCTATACTCTAGAGCAGGTGAATTTTGTAAAGTTAATTATGCCCTCTGTGCCTTAGTTTCCACTCTGAAGAATGGAGACATAATAATATGCATGGACTTCAAGAGGTGTTATGATGATTAAGTCAGAAAATATAAGCAAAATGCTCAAAATCGTGCCTAGCCATTAGTGATTTTATTTTATTTTTAATTTATTATTTATTTTTGAGACAGAGCCTCAAGCTCTGGGTAGAGTGCCAGGGTGTCACAGCAACCTCCAACTCCTGGGCTTAAGCGATTCTCTTGCCTCAGTCTCCCAAGTAGCTGGGACTACAGGTGCCTGCCACAATGCCCGGCTGTAGTTGTCATTGTTGTTTGGCAGGCCCAGGCTGGATTCGAACCCGCCAGCTCTAGGCGAATGTGGCTGGCGCCTTAGCTGCTTGAGCTACAGGCGCAGAGCCCATTAGTGATTTTAATCATTACCCAGCAGCTACTGTGAGGCAGGCAGATAAAATTATATTGACTCTCTCCGCCGCTATTCCCTCTCTACACAGTTGACTTCTACACAACCTTCAGCTCTTAGCTCCTGAGTTCCCTTCATTCAGAGCGCTTAATCCAACTTCTAATTCATTCGCTAGTGCAGCTGTTTTACTTTATTCAGCACCACTAGACTGTACCACCAGGATAGGGGTCACGTCTCTCTCTCTTTTTTTTTTTCCCCTCACCATTTTACTCCCAGAGCTTAGCACAGCACCTGGAGGTAGCAGGCACTCGATGAATCCTTGTGGAATGAAACTGATGAATGTTCAAAAAGACCTAACATAATTGAGCTCTTTCAAAGAAATGAGGAAACTGCCATTTAAGAAGGTTAAGTAAGCCAATTAATCAGGTAGGACGCAGGGCAGAGATTCCGGTCTTTTTCTACCTCTCGCTATACCATCTACTTCACCAGCCTTTCTGCCTCCTGGCCTTCAACAACTTCTCCAGGCCAACAGGTATTTCTCCCTCTCTTCCACCTTGTCTTTGCCTGGGATGCACAGGGTCATCTTCCCAACAAGACCAAGAGCTCTCTGAGGAAAGAAACCATGTTGCATTCACATTTCTGTGTGCAGAACTTGGCACGTAAACAGGCAATGGGTACATGTGTTAAGTAAACGAATGAACTATGAGTGCACTCGGAAGTTGTCACAGACTAGTTTACTATCCATAAGCAGCCTGGATACTCAGTTCAGGGTAATCCAAACGCTCAGTCTAAGCCAGTTGGCATGGTCAATGTAAATAAGAGGTTTAGGCATTGTCAAATAGGATAAGTGCCCCTCCATGATTATTGCCTTTATGAAACTCCGGCACTATTGCCAGATCTTCTGATTTCCTCTCCAAATAATCAACAAATTAGGATTTTTCAAATTGGACATCTCTCAATTTTTGTGTTGATAAGCAATCAGTGGCATACTTAGCACATATGACTCCATATGGATCATTTTTTTAAAACTCTCTATGATGAAATTATTTTTAGTAATAATTATGAAATGAAATGAATAATAAGGGTCAGAAAAGAAACTCAGACAATAAATATTTTATTTTATTGGCTGCGCACAGTGGCTCATACCTGTAATCCTAGCACTCTGGGAGGCTGGGGCAGGTGGATCGCCTGAGCTCAGGAGTTCTAGCTCAGCCTGAGCAAGAATGAGACCCCATCTCTACTAAAAATAGAAAAACTAGCAGGGTATAGTGGCACCTGTAGTCACAGCTACTGAGGAGGCTGAGGCAAGAGAATAATTTGAGCCCAATAGTTTGAGGGTGCTGTGAGATATGATGCCACAGCACTCTCTACCCAGGGTATCAAAAATTTTTTTCTTTTATTGAACTTTGTAGGTATAAAAATACAGTCATATGGGCAGCACAAGCAGTGGGTAGGGTGCCAGCCACATATACCAAGGCTGGCCAGTTCAAGCCCAGCCTTGACCAGTTCAACAGCAATGACAACTGCAACAAAAAAGTAGCTGGGCATTGTGGTGGGAACCTGTGGTCCCAGCTACTTGGGAGGCTGAGGCAAGAGAATCACTTGAGCCCAAGAGTTTGAGGTTGCTGTGAGCTGTGATGTCACAGCACTCTACTGAGGGTAGCATAGTGAGACTGTCTAAAAAAAAAAAAATAATAAAATAAAAATACAATCATGAAACACTTAATGATAGAGATATGTGCTGATAAATGTGACATTAGGTGGTATTGTCATGTGCAAGCAACAGAGTGCACTTTCACAAGCCTAGATGGTGGAGCCTACGACCAACCTAAATTATATGGTATAGCCTTTGTTCAATGCTCTTAGGCTACAAACCTGTACAGCATGTTACTGTACAGAATATTGTAGGCAACTGTAACATAATGGTATTTGTTTTTTTTGTTTTTTTGGGTTTTTTTGTAGAGACAGAGTCTCACTGTACCGCCCTCGGGTAGAGTGCCGTGGCGTCACACGGCTCACAGCAACCTCTAACTCTTGGGCTTACGTGATTCTCTTGCCTCAGCCTCCAGAGCAGCTGGGACTACAGGCGCCCGCCACAACGCCCAGCTATTTTTTTGTTGCAGTTTGGCCGGGGCTGGGTTTGAACCCGCCACCCTCGGCATTTGGGGCTGGCGCCCTACTCACTGAGCCACAGGCGCCGCCCCAACATAATGGTATTTGTTTATCTAAACATATTTAAACATAGAAAAGGTACAGTAAAAATAAGGTATTATAATCTTATGGGGTCATATATATGGTCCATTGTTGATTGAAATGTTATGCATTGTGTGTGTGTGTGTGTACATACAGTTAAATATTTTAAATTAAATATTACAAGTCAAGAAAAAAGGTAATAGATTAATACTTTTTCAAAAGGAATGGAAAACTTGTACGTACATATTGATTAGTCTGAGTAAGGACTAGCATTACAATTTCTGTTTTTGATCTTTAACTTCCGCAAATTTGTATAAAGTAATCTTTGCATATTCAATTATAACCAGGCTATGTGCAATGGCTCATACCTGTAATCCTACCATTCTGGGAGGTGGAGGCAGGTGGATTGCCTGAGCTCAGGAGTTCCAGACCACCCTGAGCAAACGTTGAGACCCCATCTCTACTAGAAAAACTAGTGCAGTGTTGTGGTAGGTGCCTGTAGTCCCTGCTGCTTAGGAAGCTGAGGCAAGAGGATCAGTGGAGCCCAAGAGTTTGAGATTGTGAGCTGAGACACCATGGCCCTTACCCAGGGCACAGAGTGAGACTCAAAAAAATAAAAAATAAAGTGGTGTCTGTGGCTCAGTGGGTAGGGTGCTGGCCCCATCTACTAAGGGTGCTGGGTTCAAACCTGGCCCTGGCCAAAAAAAAAAAAAAAAGCCAGGCATTCTGGCAGGCGCCTGTAGTCCCAGCTACTCGGGAGGCTGAGGCAAGAGAATTGCCTAAGCCTAGGAATTGGAGGTTGCTGTGAGCTGTGTGACGCCATGGCACTCTACTGAGGGCGATAAAGTGTATCTGTCTCTACATAATAAATAAATAAATAAAGGCTTGGCGCCTGTGGCTCAAGCTGTGAAGGCACCAGCCACATACACTTGAGCTGGCGGGTTCAAATCCAGCTTGGGCCGGCCAAAAAACAATGCCAGCAGCAACCAAGAAATAGCCAGGCATGTGGTGGGCGCCTCAGCTACTTGGGAGGCTGAGGCAGGAGAATTGCTTGAGCCCAGGAGTTGGAGGTTGCTGTGAGCTGTAATGCCACAGCCCTCTACCCAGGGCGACAAAGTAAGACTCTATCTCAAAAAAAAAAAAAAAAAAAAAGATGATTTACCTGCAGAAAATGGAGAAACTAAAACTGAGGAGAGTCCCTCACTGATGAAGCAGGAGACAAAGAAGCCAAGGCTGATTAATACCATGTCTTATCAGTGGTCCCTGTCTCCCTTCTTGTACAATCCAGAGGAATATTTTTATCAACTACTTTATAAATGCTAGTTTTTTAGTAGCTTTAGAAACATTTCTAAGAAGGAGGGAATCCCACTTCATTCATTTTTTAAGAGTAAATGCTTTTTTTTAAAAGGTGAAATCATTTGCTGGTTGTTTATTTTTTGGTACCAACAGAAAATGTGTGGGATGTTGAATTATGGGAAGCTTTGACTGTCTTGGGTGTCAGCTTAACAGTCCATAGGTGGGTGGTTAGTTCATATATCCATTTTTTCTTTCTTTTTTTTTTTTTTGAGACAGAGCCTCAAGCTGTCACCCTGGGTAGAGTGCCATGGCATCACAGCACACAGCAACCTCTAACTCCTGGGCTCAAGCGATTCTCCTGCCTCAGCCTCCCAAGTAGCTGGGACTACAGGTACCCGCCACAATGCCTGGCTATTTTTTGGTTGCAGCTGTCATTATTGTTTGGCGGGCCCGGGCTGGATTCGAACCTGCCAGCTCAGGTGTATGTGGCTGGCGCCTTAGCCGCTTAAGCCACAGGTGCCAAGACTAGTTTATATATCCTATAGAGCCTAGTTTATATATCCTATAATACAAAGCATACTAAAAGGCAATATGGAGTCCCAGTCCTGCATTTAATGTCTTGAACATTTTTAATTACTTCTATTCCCATGTTGTTTTTTAGTAGAATTGTTTCCTGAAGAAAACCACTCCTTGATCATGGCTCTCCTTGTCAGAATTGTGTTAACTCAGGCCAGGCATGGTGGCTTGTGCCTGTAATCCTAGCACTCTGGGAGGCCAAGGCAGTTGGCTTGCTTGAGGTCAGGTGTTTGATACCAGCCTGAGCAAGAGTGAGACCCTGTCTCTACTAAAAATAGAAAAATTATGGGTGGCGCCTGTGGCTCAAGGGAGTAGGATGCTGCCCCGTATACCGGAGGTGGCGGGTTCAAACTCAGCCCCAGCCGAAAACGCAAAAAAATAAAAAATAAAAAGAATAAAAAAATAGAAAAATTAGCCAGTGTCATGGCTGGTGCCTGTAGTTCCAGCAACTTGGGAAGCTGAGATGTGAATATCTCTTGAGCCCAAAGAGTATGAGGTTGCTGTGAACTATGATGATGCCACAGCACTCTACCCAGGGCAACAGAGTCAGACTCTGTCTCAAAAGAAAAAAAAAAGAATTGTGTAGCTCTGTAATATCTTTGGTTGTGGTAGTCAGTTTGTTTTCCTAATAACTTTGTTCATGTGCTATGAAAGACTGAAAATTTGAGTATGTAGGATCTATGGTAATAAACTGTGAATTGGTGGGAACACTCTATCAACATTTGAAGATACCTAGTACTTGATATCCTCTTAAGGAAATTTTTTCTCCAAATTTTAAACTGGAAAGTCACTGGAAAAAAAATTTTTTTTAATTGAGACAGAATCTCACTTTGTCTCCCTCTGTAGAGTGCTATGGCCTCATAGCTCACAGCAACCTCAAACTCTTGGGCTCAAGTGATTCTCTTGCCTCAGCCCCCTAGTAGCTGGGCCTATAGGCACCTGCTACAATGCCCGGCTATACTGGAAAAATTTTTTAGAAAAGAATTACAATATATGGCTTTTTAGATTTTTGGTACATATGTTAAGAAGTGTGTACAAATTGAAATGTCTGTACTGATCCTCAACCACCAATAAAATCTCAATGACAAAAGAAAAAAAGATTTATTGGAACTTGGTGATAATAAAGACAATTGATTTTTAGTCCATTTCATTTTTAAAAAATTCTCTACAGGCTCGGCACCTGTGGCTCAAGCGGCTAAGGCGCCAGCCACATACACCTGAGCTGGCAGGTTCGAATCCAGCCTGGGCCACCAAACAACAATGATGGCTGCAACCAAAAATAGCCAGGCGTTGTGGCAGGCACCTGTAGTCCCAGCTACTTGGGAGGCAGAGGCAGGAGAATCGCTTGAGCCCAGGAGTTGGAGGTTGCTGTGAGCTGTGATGCTATAGCACTCTGCCCAGGGCGACAGCTTGAGGCTCTGTCTCAAAAAAAAAAAAAAATTCTCTACAGACAATGTACCCCCTTGCTGCCACGAGCCCAAGAAGCTGGACTTCTTCCACCCCCATTGTGTGCATGTCACTGCAATGAATTGAAATTTTAAAAAATGGGCTGGACAAAACACATCTCTGACTTTTGGTCTAGGGTTTATATTTGAAACTTAAAATCTCTCTTCCCACATCAATAGCCTCCCCTGTGGTTAGGCTGTCCCCAGCCAGAGCAGGCAGCCCTCTTCTTGAGGTGAACAGGTGCAAAACCAAAGTTCAGTTTCCCAGGGTGGTCCTGAGGCAGAGATTTATTTAATGCAATTAAATATTGAGAGTTAGAGTTCATAGGGACAATTTGGATAGAGTGTGTCAGAGGTGGCTTTCTGCTGTCCCCCAAACTGTAATACTAATAATAATGACAATAACAAGGACCATCTAAAGGCCCAGCGTGGTAGTTCATGACTGTAATCCCAGCACTTTGGGAGGCCAAGGTGGGTGGATCACCTGAGCTCACAGTTTGAGACCAGTCAGAACTAGAGCAAGACCCCATTTCTGAAAATAGCAGGCGTTGTGGTGGGCACCTGTAATCCCAGCTACTTGGGAAACTGAGGCAAGAGAATTGCTTGAGCCATAAGAGTTAGAGGTTACTGTGAGCTATGATGCCAGGGCACACTACCAAGGATGACAAAGTGAGACTCTATCTCAAAAAACAAAACAAAACAAAACAGGGACCATCTAAACACCTCCTCTCAGATCAGCTTCAGACATGGTGAGGTTGCAGGTACCCAGAGGCTCCATTTTAAAACATGCTCTTTGGCCAGGCTCAGTGGCTTACACCTGTAATCCTAACACTTTGGGAGATGAGGTGGGTGGATTGCTTGAGCTCAGATGTTCACAACCACCATGAACAAGAGCGAGACCCTGTCTCTCCTAAGTAGAAAAACTAGCTGGGCGTTGTGCCTGGCACCTGTAGTCCCAGCTACCTGGGAGGCTGAGGCAAGGGGATCATTTGAGCCCAAGAGTTTGAGGTTGGTGTCAGCTATGATGCCCTGGCACTCTACCCAGGGCGACAGAGTGAGACTCTGTGTCACAAAATTAAAATAAATAAATAAGTAAAACATATTCTTTGGGCTCGGTGCCTGTAGCTCAGCAGCTGGGGCGCCAGCCACATGCACGGCAGAGATGGTGGGTTTGAATCCAGCCCGGGCCTGCCAAACAACAATGGCAACTACAACCAAAAAATAGCTGGGTGTTGTGTCGGGCACCTGTAGTCCCAGCTACTTGGGAGGCTGAGGCAAGAGAATCACTTAAGCCCAAGAGTCTGAGGTTGCTGTGAGCTGTGACGCCATAGTACTCTACCAAGGGTGACAAAGTGAAACTCTTATCTCAAAAATAACCAAAAAACCAAAAACAAAACAAAACATGCTCTTTGAGGAATACATTCTCCCCCATGGGACTCAGAGTTGGGGCAGGAGGTAGGCATATTGGGGCAGTATACGTGCTCCTGTCCTAGTTGGTCCTGCCCCATGCCACCTTTGCCCCTTAGAATCTTCAGGGGCTCACCCACATGTGGCACAGTGCACTCAGGCCTGCTTCTCTTCTTGAGTGGGCGCAGAAGACCACGGGGACCGGGGGAGCTCAGGAGCTGCAGGAGTGGCACAGGTGCAGGCACAGGGCGGGGTCTTTGTTCTTTTGCTCATCCCTGCCCTCCCCCTTCCTCCCCGGAAACCAGTGACTTTGCCACCACCAGTATTGGGGATGCTGAGCTGTGGGGGCCAGGCCCAGGGCAGGGATGGAGTAAGGGGGGCTGTGGTAGCTGTCAGGCCATGAACCGGACCAGCCGTTGGCTCTGGGCACTGTGCTCATGGACTCAGCTCTCACATCAGCAGCCATGAGCAGAAGTGACAACTGCACGGATCTACTAGTGCTGGGTGAGCTGGGCGGGGCAGGGGTTCCCGGGGGAGGGGTCATGTGGCCCCACGTCCCACTTGCTGGCACCTGGAGGTTGGGCTGGGCAGCAATCATCTCATCCTCTTTTATCCACAGGTATTCCCCGCGTAACCCAGGCTTGGGGACTGTGGGCCCTCTTAGGGGTTGTGACGCTGCTGCTTCTCATCTCATTGGCTGCCCACTTGTCCCAGTGGAGCAGAGGCTGGAGCAGGAGCCATCTGGGACAGGGACGGTGAGTGAGGACATCAGGAGTGTGTTGATTGAGAGTTCCCTCAGAAGTCCCCACTCATCCCCCAAACTCTCTTGCAGCTCTGGAGGGTCTGTGGAAGAGGTCCCCCTGTATGGGAACTTGTATTATCTCCAGACAGGTAGGGAGCCGGCAGTGCAGGGGAGGATGGTGGTCTCAGAGGCCAGGTCCTGGGTGGGCGGGACAAGGACATGCAAGAGGAGAAAGCAGCAGCTGACCAGATTCCTGCTCCTTGCCCAGCACGGCTAAATCAAGAACCAGGGCCAGATCAGCAGGCTCCAAGCCCTGGAGGCCCTGCCAGGGTGAGTCAGCTATGGCTGAAAAAAAGGGGAGGGAAAGAGGTTGGGGGCTTTTTTGAGGGTCCAGTGAATTCTAATGGCCGTACATCTCCAGGCTGCAGAGGAGGTGATGTGCTACACCAGCCTGCAGCTGCGGCCTCCTCTGGGCCGGATCCCTACTCCCGGGACTCCCATCAAGTACTCCGAGGTGGTGTTGGACTCTGAGCCAAAGCCCCAGACCTCAGGCACGGAGCCCGAGCTCTACGCCTCGGTGTGTGCCCAGACCCGCAGGGCCCGGGCCTCCTTCCCTGACCAGGCCTATGCCAACAGCCAGCCCGCGGCCAGCTGAGATGGAGGGCCTGGCCCGGCGGGGCGTGCACTGCCTGGCCTTCCAAGCAGCAAGGCATGATTGTTCCCCAACCAGCCCGGAAAGACTGAGCATCATGGCCTAGTCACAGGATGTGATCTACCCTGACCTTCCTATCATAACTGCCAGGAAGACATTTCAGGAAAATCATTTCTTGAGGATGGAGGAGCAAAGGCTGTGGCCCCCTCCTCACCCCATTTTTCTATCTGTTCCTCTCAGCCCCCAAACTCCCAGGTTCTCACTTCCCCCTTCTTCCGGAGTTTAACCGGATCCTTCCTCCACCCCCAGAGTCTACCCCTGACACCCGTGTCTCCTCAGGCACAGGAAGTGGTCGGGGGGGAGGGGTAAAAGCCTGAAAGGGTGTGGATGGGTATGTCCCTTGGAAGCCTGCAAGGGGGGGTCCTATCACCTAGAGACCTGGGACCCAAGTCTGTCTTCTGACCTGACAACCCTGACAGGTCTTCAACCTGCTGTTTATGTTGCATCCCCAAGTATTCAAATAAAACTTCTCAAAAAGTGTTCAGACTTTACCTAGAGGGCTGCAGAATAGCAACAGGCCCCTCATGTGGGGTGTAGGATTTTTGCTGTCTGTACAGAGCACTTCTGAGGGTGCCTAGCTGGGAACAAGGAACCAGGAGGAGCTGCCACACCAACATTGCAGAGATGGGTGCCAGGGGAGGAGGCTGGAGCCCAGCTCCTCAGCTGCTCTTAAGGCTGCTAGAACATCCCTAGGATCTGCCCTTACAGTCACCAACTCCCCCCTCGGTCTGCAAGCTCACCAGTCCCTGACTACTCTCCCATGACCTCTATAACTGTACTGCCACCTCCACAACCTGCCAGCCTAGCCCCTCCATGGCCCTTGTCCCCTAAAAGTCCCACCTATACCCCTGTTTTGGCATCAGTACTCCCGTCTGCACTCTCAGCATATACACATATCTTCACAGGCCCTCTCATCACCCCTTCACTATGGCAACAGTCCACCCCATCTCCACGTCCCTCAGTTGTCATCTACAGTCCTGGCAACAGCTTTGCTTGTCTCCACTTCCATTTTAATCCCCATCCAATCAGCCTTGCCTCCATCCATCACTTGCTTAATTCTTAACCCCAGCCTCCTACACCACCTAGCAGGCTGCCATGGGCAGGCAGCACAGAGGGTAGAACTGTGGGCTTAGGAACTAGATTGCCTGAGTTGAAATTCCACATCTGCTACTTACCAGCTGTGTGTTCTTAAGCTACTGGGCCTTGTTTCTGAATTTTAAGATAGGGAGGAAATTAATGATGCTTATTTCATTTTTTTATTATTAGTCTTTGAGACAGAGTCTCACTCTGTTGTCCCTGCCCAGAGTGTCCTGGTTTCACCCTTGATCACAATAACCTCAAACTCCTGGGCTCAAGCAATCCTCCTGCCTCAGCCTCCTGCATGGCTGGGACTACAGGCGTCTGCCACAACCACTTGGCTAATTTTTCTATTTTTTTTTTTGAAGAGACAGCATCTCACTCTTGCTCAGGCTGGTCTTGAACTTCTGAATGCAAGGAATCCTCCCATCATGGCTTCCCAGAGTGCTAGGATTATAGGGGTATGCCATCACAGCCAGCCAATGATGTCTATTTAAAAAAAAAAAAAAAAGGCTGCTGTGAGGCTTAAATGAATTGCTATATGTAGAGCACTTGGAAGACAATGGGTGCTCAATAATGCTAAGTATTACTAAAATGAGAAAAATATAGGGTCTTCTATAGGAGCTCATAGGTACAGTGACTTGTGAGGATAGACACGGCATGTAATAGGAGTTTGCTAGGAGAAGTGAAGGACAGAAATGTTCCAGGCAGAAGGAACGACAAAGCAAAGGTGAGGCTTCTTTAGATGAGGTGACAGAAATGCATTCAGCATGGCTGAAGGGTTATGATAGGGTAGGGTTAGGCAGAAATGGCAAGATGCTGCCCGCACCGCCAGCCGCATACACCAGAACTGGCAGGTTCGAACCCAGCCCAGGCCTGCCAAACAACAAGGACAACTACAACAAAGAAATACCCGGGTGTTGTGGAGGGCGCCTGTAGTCCCAGCTACTAGGGAGGCTGAGGCAAGAGAATCGCTTGAGTACTAGAGTTTGAGGTTGCTGTGAGCTGTGACACCACAGCACTCTGCCTAGGACATAGTGAAACTCTGTCTCAAGAAAAAAAAAAAAGAAAGAAAGAAAAGAAAAAGAAAAAAAAAGAAATGGCAAGATGAGACTGGAGTGGTGGACCGAATCCAGATCACGCTAGGCCTGTAATCCATGGGAAGGAGTTTGGGTCACTGAAGGTTATTGAGCCAGAGATGAACACAGTCAGACACGGGCTCCAGCTCTGCTGTCTGCTGTGCTAATCTGGAGGCCTGGAGACTGGAGTCAGACAGTGCCTTTTGGGAGCTGTTGCAAAATCTAAGGAGAGAAAATGATAATGGCATTGAAGATGGAGAGGAGGAAATGGATTAAAAAGAAGATGTTTAGAAGGTTAAAGAAAAAGGCCTCATCCATCACATCTTCCATCTTTCTGGTTAAAGCCTGAAATACCTCCACCCCTCCTGGCAATCTCAATCTCTCTCTCTCTCCTTAGTGCTTGCACTCCACTGGGGGCCTCTCCCTCGTCGCCTCCCCCACTTCTTGACCCTCCTTCCCTGTAGCTATCTGTGATCTATCCCTCCCTCTGGAGAAAGCGAATTTCAACGAGGTCTAGGTCTTGTCTCCCTAGGGCCTCTGTAGAGGCTGGTCCGGCCTGACAAACTTTTTGAGGGTTGATGGGCAGAAGAAAGGGGAAGCTGAAGCTTTCACTTCCAAGTTTCTCTCCTTCTCGCCTGGAGCGCCAGAGAAAATCATAAACGAGGGAACCATACACCTCATTGCGGCCAGGTGAGGTCAATGAGAAGGTGACCCGACACCCCCAGAAAACACATGCCCTAGTGGTCTTGGACCTCTGAAAACCCCAGCCCAGGAGACGCTCAGATCGCGGCTAAGGAAACACAGCTGGGGCTGCGTGGGAGGGAGGGTGGCTCTGGGGGCGGACACCGGATGCGGACAACCACCGGCAGCGGGATGTGGGGTTCTGAGTGAGGCTATGCTTCTGAAGATGACTCCGTGTGTCCGCGCCAGGAGGACGTGACAGGTCTACTCTGCAAGAGGCGGGGGTTAGGACTCTATCAACGCATTGGTACGAGCCGGGAATCAGGGTCAAGGACTCAAACGCTTCCAACCCAGGAGCCCCAAACCACTCTCCCGGCCAGCAGTTACCCGCGGCACTCGCTGCCTCTGTCCACTCAGGACTGAACCCCTAGCACCCCCGCCCGGCGAGACTCAGAATCACAGTTGCCTTTGCGCCGGCGTAATGCTGCTGGTCCGAGGCATCCCGGGAGTTGTAGTCCCGGCGGCTCCGGGCCGCCCCAGAGCCCAGGACCTAACGCCCCCCAAATTCTCAAAGTGTAGCTGACTCTCTTGGTTTGTTGCAAATTGAGCTTCTGTTAAACGTTTTTTTGTTTTTTTTTTTTGAGACAGAGCTTCAAGCTGTCGCCCTGGGTAGAGTACTGTGGCATCACAGCTCACAGCAACCTCCAACTCCTGGGCTCAAGCGATTCTCCTACCTCAGCCTCCCGAGTAGCTGGGACTACAGGCACCCGCCACAACGCCTGGCTATTTTTTTGGTTGCAGCCGTCATTGTTGTTTGGTGGCCCGGGCTGGATTCGAACCGGACAGCTCAGGTGTATGTGGCTGGCGCCTTAGCCGCTTGAGCCACAGGCGCCAAGCCTGACTTTGTTTTTAATGTGTGACTGTAGCAAGGTATAATTTGAACTTTGTTTCCTTCCAGTCCCCAAAGCCCCAATGCGCTGCCTTATCTCTCTCTATCTCTCGGTTCAGTTTTTCTTACCTTGTCACCTTGTCTCCTTCACGGACATCAATGCTCGGCCCAGGCCCTCAACACTGGACACTAGGACTGTGGCAGCTTTCTTTCTTTTTTTTTAGAGACACAGTCTCACTTTATGGCCCTCGGTAGAGTGCCGTGGCCTTACACAGCTCACAGCAACCTCCAACTCCTGGGCTTAAGCGATTCTCTTGCCTCAGCCTCCCGAGTAGCTGGGACCACTGGCGCCCGCCACAACGCCCGGCTATTTTTTGGTTGCAATTTGGCCGGGGCCGGGTTTGAACCTGCCACCCTCGGTATATGCGGCCGGCGCCTTACCGACTGAGCCACAGGCGCCGCCCTGCAGTTTTCTAATTGATCCCTGAATCTAGGAACTTATGTTGCGGCAGCCAGATCTTCCTGGAACACCTCTGAGGGTACCCTAGCCACACTTTTCTCTGGTCAGTTTAACCTACCAATACCTGTTATTTCTCTGTCCTTCCGTAACTCCGGGTGCTTTTTCTTAGTGGACTCTTTTGCCTCACTGGTGTACAATTCCAGCCAGCTCCCTGTCCTAGGTAAATTCCCAGGGCGGGACACTTAGAGGGAGCCATCAGTGTCCTTTGGGGTCCCAGCTTTCTCCCTCTTCCTGAGATCCCAGCTAGTCCATGGGAATAAACTTAAGATCTGAAAAGAAACAGCCTGAGGAGCAAAGGTTCAATGACAGGATTTTCTTTTTCTTTTTTTTTTTTTTGAGACAGTCTCAGTTTGTAGCCCTCGGTAGAGTGCCATGGCATCACAGCTCACAGCAACCTTCAGCTCTTGGGCTTAGGTGATTCTCTTGCCTCCGCCTACCAAGTAGCTGGGATTACAGGTGCCTGCCACAACACCGGCTATTTTTGTTGTTGTTGTTGTTGCAGTTTGGCCGGGGCCAGGTTTGAACCTGCCACCCTGGGTATATGGGGCCAGTGCCCTACTCACTGAGCCACAGGCACTGCCCAATACTACTTTTAGGTTGGCGGAGCCTCAGGAGACAACCATCACTGGCTTTGTTTTGCAGTCTAACAAAAATGGGTTTAAACTTCGGAGCTGGTTTTGGCCACAGGAGGCAAAAAAACTGGGACGTGGAAGGAGACCAAGGAGATCATGTCTTTTTAAAAATTTTTTTTTGCAGTTTTTGACCAGGGCTGGGTTTGAACCCCCCACCCGCATCATATGGGGCCGGCGCCCTACTCCTTTGAGCCACAAGCACTGCCCAAGTTAATTTTTTTTTAATTTTTCAATTATTATGGGTACATAATAGTTGTATATCTTTAAAGAGTGCCTGCAATGTTTTGATGCTGACATATAATGTAAGTTAATCAAATCAGGGTAATTGGCATATCCATCACCTCAGGTATTTTACATTTCTCTGTGTTAGGAAGATTCCAATACTGCTCTTTTAGTTATTTTAAAGCATACCCCTAACTTACTGTTGATTATATCAATCTGTGTGCTATCAAATACTGTTCATTCTATCTAATGATCTAACTAATTTGCACCCATTAACCATCCCCACTTTATCCCTTCATTCCCACTACCCTTCACAGCCTCTGTAACCATCACTCTTCTGTCTCCAAGAGATTGTTTTTAATGTTTAGCTCCCACATATGAGGGAGAACGTGTGAGATTTGTCTTTCTGTGCTTGGCTTATTTCACTTAATGTTCTCTAGCCATGTTGCTGGAAATGGCAGAATTTTATTCTTTTTCACGATTTTATAATATTCCATTGTGTATATGTACCACAATTTCTTTATCCATTCATTTGTTCATGGAAACTTAGATTGATCCCAAATCTTGGCTATTGTAAATAGTGCTGCAATAAACATGGGAGTGCAGGTATCTTTTCGATATATTGAATTCCCCTCCTTTGGATATATGCCAAGCAGTAGGATTGCTGGGGCATATGATAGTTCTATTTTTAGTTTATTGAGGAACCTCCATACTGTTTTCTATAATTGTTGCAATAATTTACATTCCAATGAACAATTTACAGAGCCCTGCCTTTATCTGCATCCTTGCCAACATTACTCATATCTTTCTTTTTTTTTTTTGTAGAGACAGAGTCTCACTGTACCGCCCTTGGGTAGAGTGCCGTGGTGTCACACAGCTCACAGCAACCTCTAACTCTTGGGCTTACGCGATTCTCTTCCCTCAGCCTCCCGAGCAGCTGGGACTACAGGCGCCCGCCACAACACCCGGCTATTTTTTTGTTGCAGTTTGGCCGGGGCTGGGTTTGAACCCACCACCCTTGGTATATGGGGCCGGCGCCCTACTCACTGAGCCACAGGCGCCACCCTACTCATATCTTTTTTATAAAAGCCATTTTAACTGGAGAAGAGGTGACATCTCACTTTAGTTTTGATTTGCATTTTTCTGATGGCTAATGATGTTGAGCATTTTTTTCATGTACCTGTTGGCCATTTGTCTTCTTTTGAGAAATGTCTGTTCAGATCCTTTGTTCATTTTAAAATCAGATTATTTGATTTTTTCCCTACTGAGTTGTTGGAACACCTTACATATTCTAGTTAATAATCCCCTGTCAGATGGGTAGTTTGCAAGTATTTTCCCATTTGTGGGTTGGAGAGACCAAGTCTTAATGACTTCATTTGAAATCTTGGATCCAGCCATGCCCAGTGCTAGTTTTGCCTTCTGATTAGTTTTGGTTATGTAAGCTAATAAATTCCCTTTTTGCTTAAGTCAAAACTAGGCTTTCTATCTCTTGCAACCATGAGTTCGGACTAATTCTGTGGGGAAAGACCAGAAGACCAAGGCCAGCTGAAAATGCTGAACCTCAGATATCTTCACTTATTACTCAATTCCTCTCTGAGCCACCCTCCTCTGACTTAAATGTACTGTCATATCATTTGGCTCTGAGATATTTAATGTGTGGGTTAACCTGGCCTCTTACCTAGCTTATACATTTCTAGAATTATATAGCTGAAAGGATCTGATTCAACTTTGACTCATTGCAAGAATCACCCTATGAGTCTCTTCTTGAATATTTCCAGAGTTGGGGACCTTGCTACCTTACCAAGTACTTTTTCCAATCTTTCTTCTTTTTTATTTATTTATTTATTTTTGAGACAGAGCCTCAAGCTACCTGCCAGCTCAGGTGTATGTGGCTGGTGCCTTAGCCGCTTGAGCCACAGGCGCTGAGCCCCAATCTCCTTGATAAAACTTTTTTTCATTTGGAACCAAAGTCTGCCTCTGTGTTACTTTTCTTACCAGTTCTGCCCCAAGCTATACAATCAGTTTTCACCCTCTGGAATGTGAAAATCCTGGAGGAATTGGGAGTCAGCCCTTACGAATGGCCCCTAGGTATTTTGTTTTTTTCCTTTGTAGGAAAAGCTTCCTAAAGTTCTTCCTATAATTCTTTTGCAGAGCTTATTTTCAGCGTACTTATCAATCCTGTTGTTTTGCTTGATCCTTAAAACTATGATGCCTTATAAGAAGCGAATATAGTATAGGCAGCACATGGGGACAGGGGAGCATCTTTTTGATTGGGCCCTAAGTCTACCAGACATGTGTTTGTAAGGAATAGACACTGAGAAAGGGGGTGTTTATTGTAAGGACAACTGGGGCAATTAGGAGGCCTAATGAAATGGGAATCCCAGAACAGCGGCTATAGTATGACTGGACTGAAGACTGTTACTGGATCTTTGCAGTGTTGGGGGCCTCGGTGACAGAGTCTATGGGTCTTCACGATCCTGCTCCTCCAGAGTATCTGTCACTCCAATACACTCTCTATCTCTGCTTTTTTATGTCCAAATTTCTTCCCACTTTGCTAACTTGCTTCCCTGTCTTTTATTGTATATTCCCTACTTCATTTTTCTGCTTCCTCACAACAGCTTCATATTTCCTCCTCAGTCTTATGACCGTAGTTGGTGTTTAATTTTAGAAATAGTGTATGCACATGATTAACAAAAGTCAAATAGAACTAAAGGGTACACAACAGTGGTTCTCAACTGGGGGTGAATTTGCCTCCCAGGGGACACTTGGGGGCGTGTCTGGAAACATTTTCAGTTGTCACAGCTGGGGAGGGGGTGCTAGTGGGAAGAGGTCAGGGATGCTGCTAAACATCCCCCAACACACAGGTCAGTTATCCACAAGGAGTTTCTTGCCCAAAAGTTTATAGTGCTGAGGTTGAGAAATTCTAGTATAAATGGAAATAATAAGGCTGTCTTCCCCTTTCCCCATTCCTACTCCCATTCTTCCCAGGGGCAATAGCTTTTTTTAGTAGTTTCTGTTTTTGCCCTTGGGTGATTATCATTGTATAGTATTTGTCAATAATACTTAAGACCACTCTGAGCAGGGGAATTCTGGGCAAATGACAGCCCTAGTGAGGTCCTCTGTCCACACCTGTTCTGGACTCCCAACTATATGCAATGCTACTGGTTTCCAGGCGGAGTGAGTTCCTTGTGGATAAGCTCTGGAAGACAACTTCAGAGTCAAGAACAAGGACCTTCAGGAAGAAAGCAGGTCAGGGAGATTTGCTAGCAGAGAGTGAAGAATCTCCAACAAAAAAATGAGAGCTTAGAGGAGATATGAGGAGATATGTTTGAAGCTCAAACACAAAAGATTTCCTTGAACTAGAAAATGTGATCTCAGAACTAAACATTTCCACACATAAAGGAGATTATAATCATTGCTGAAACCCAAAGGAGTTTAGACAGCTAAATAGAAGAAATATCTCGAAACATAAAAATACAGAGATGCAAATCGTGTGGTGAAAGCTGGAAGACTAGACCCGGGAGACCTAACCTGCAGATGCTGTGGGTTCCAAGAGAAAAAGGAACAGGAAAGGAGAGCTTGTAATTAAATAATAGATGCAATTTCTCTGAGTTGAAGACAGACTTAAGATCCAGAATGGATTGATAGGAAAAGATAGTCAGATAGGTAAAAAATTTCATGGGGCAACGCCTGTGGCTCAAAGGAGTAGGGCACTGGCCCCATATGCCGGAGGTGGTGGATTCAAACCCAGCCCTGGCCAAAAACTGCAAAAAAGAAAAATTTCAGAACTCTAAGGATATCGGCAATATCTTACTTTCAGGAAGAAAGGAAGTTTTTTTTTTTCTTCTCATCTGCAACCCTGGAAGTTAAAAGATAGCAAAATTGAACTGAATTTCAAAATTAATGAAAAAAATGCCTGCAACCCAGACCCAGCCAGATAGGCAAGGAAGATATTTGAAGATTTGCAGACGTTATCAAGAGTCTCATCTCAAAATACTTTTGAGAAGAGACTCCAGTGAAACAGACTTCAAGACAGGAGATGAAGAGGCAAGAGAGCAGTGGAGAGCAACAAACCACACCTATTTATACTGTGCGATATGAATGCTAAATAAGGACTCTTGAAGCAGATGGAACACACTGTAAGAAAATTCTAATAAAGATTCATTTATCCAATAAAACTCTGGAGTCAGGTGGTGGGGATAAGGGGAAGGTAAAAGTGTTCCTGAAGTCTAAGGGGGCTGGAGCAGGAAAAAGGGGAGGAAGGAAGGACAGTGAAGGTAATTTAAAGATTGCGTTTTATTGGGGTGGGGAGGAAGTATTATGGAAATAGTTGCTATTCTGTTTTCATTATACTACGAGTCACATGTGTCTATCTGAGAGCAGGGACAGGGATGGTAACTATTAATAGAATGGCAAACTTTAAGTTAACAAGAGAAAAAGAGAATGAATAGCAATTCATTCACTCCAACAAAGACACAGAAAAGAAGAGTTAACAACAATGTTAACAATTTTAAACAAGGTGGAAATAATAAAGTCAAATACATCACTCTTTACAGTAAATATAAGAACACTGAAATCTTCCAGTTAAAGACTGCCTAACTTTGTTATAAATCAAATTTAGGTACGCAATACTTAAGAGAAACACACTTTTTTTTTTTGAGACAGAGTCTCAAGCCGTCGCCCTGGGTACAGTGCTGTGGCATCACAGCTAACAGCAACCTCCAACTCCTGGGTTCAAGTGATTCTCCTGCCTTCACCTCCCAAGTAGCTGGGACTACAGGTGCCCGCCACAATGCCTGGCTATTTTTTGGTTGCAGTTGTCATTGTTGCTCAGCAGACCCAGGCCGGGTTCGAACCCACCACCCTAGGTGTAGGTGTATGTGGCCGGTGCCCTTGCTGACTGAGCTACAGGCGCCGCCAAGAGAAACACACTTAAAGCAAAGTGATAAAGTTTTAAAATAAAGATTGGGAAAACAAATACCAGGCAAATTAAAAAACAAAACAAAACAAAACAAAAGTAATCCTAGCACTCAGGGAGGCTGAGGTGGGTGAATTGCTTGAGCTCAAGAGACCAGCCTGGGCCAGAGTGAGACCCCATCTCTACAAAAAAAAAAAAAAAAAAGAAAAGAAAAGAAAAAGAAAAATTAGCTATGTGTTGTGGTGGGCGTCTGTAGTCCCAGCTACTCAGAAGGCTGAGGTAATAGTATTACTCAAGCCTAAGAGTCTGACGTTGCTGTGAGGTATGATGCCATGGCACTCTACCTAGGGCGACACAGTGAGCCTCTGTTTCAAGAAAAATAATTTAAAAAAATTAAAATGAAAAGAAAGCAGAGTCTATAAATAGATGGTCCCTGACTTTATGACAGTTCCCTGTGATTTTTCAACTTTATGATGGCTCTATCAAAGTACTAAATACATTTTCAACTTACAATATTTTTGGCTTATGAAGGGTTTATCAAAACATAACCCCATCTTAAGGAGCATCTGTACTGATATCAATATATATATTATTTTCTTTTTTCTTTCAAAATATTTAGGGGTTACAAATGTTTTTGTTACATGGATAGCTTTACAATGCTTTAGTCGGGGCCATATGTGTGCCCAACCCCCAAATAGTGTTCATTATACCTGTTGGGTAGGTTTTTATCCCTTCTCTCTTTCCTCTCCCCCTTTCTTGATTTCCAAGAAATTTTAGTTCTCTCTGTGCCCATCAATTAGTTCCAAATTATTAGAAGGGCGGCGCCTGTGGCTCAAAAGTGTAGGGCGCCGGCCCCATATACCAGAGGTGCTGGGTTCAAACCCAGCCCCGGCCAAAAACTGAAAAAAAAAAAAAAAGAAAGAAAGAAACCCAAATTATTAGATAATACAAAACAAGGGGAATTTAAGTTACAGGTTGGGGGAGGTGGGAAGAGACTGCTTGAAAAGGGAATTTGGGAGGGGGGTTATAGGGTTCCATATCTTGACTATGGTGGTGGCTACACAGCTGAATACATTTGTGAAAACCCATGGGATTGTACACTTAAAACTGGTCAATTTTAGGCTCAGTGCCCATAGCACAGTGGTTATGACACTGGCCACGTGCACCAAGGCTGAGGGATTTGAGCCTGGCCCAGGCTAGCTAACCGACAATGACAACTGCAACAAAGAAGTGGCCAGCCGCTATGGCGGGAGCCTGTGGTTCCAGCTGCTTCGGAAGCTGAGGCAAGAGAATTGCTTAAGCCCAGGAGCTTGAGGTTGCTATGAGCAGTGATGCCACAACACTCTACCGGGGGCAACATAGTGAGACTCTGTCTCAAAGAAAACTGGTCAATTTTATCGTATGAAAATTACCATTGATGATCTTAGCCAGATCTTCTGGATAACTTGTTATAGCTTCTACCTCAACACTTAGTGCAAACCTTGTACTTTTACATTATAAAGATGGCTTCTTTTATTAAACTTCAGGAACCAACCACTGCTAGCTTCAAACTTTTCTTCTGCAGCTTCCTCACCTCTCTGCATCACCTCTCTTAGCTTTCCTAGAATTGAAGAGAGTTAGAGCCTTGCTCTAGATTAAGCTTTGGCTTTTAAAGTAATGCAGTTACTGGTTTGATTCCTCCAGACCATTCAAACTTTCTCTATATCAGCAATAAAGTTGTTTTGCTTTCTTATCATTCATATCTTCACTGGAGTAAAATTTTTATTTTTATTTTTTAATTTAAATTTTTTTTTTTTTTTTTTTTGCAGTTTTGGCCAGGGCTGGGCTTGAACCCGCCACCCCTGGCATATGGGGCTGGTGCCCTACACCTTGAGCCACAGGCACTGCCTTATTTTTATTTTTATTTATTTATTTATTTTAAGACAGAGCCTCAAGCTGTCGCCCTTGGTAGAGTGCTGTGGCATCACAGGTCACAGCAACCTCCAACTCCAGGGCTTAAGCGATCCTCTTGCTTCAGCCTCCTAAGTAGCTGGGACTATAGGCGCCCACCACAATGCCCGGCTATATTTTTGGTTGTAGTTGTCATTGCTGTTTGGCGGCCCAGGCTGGATTCGAACCCACCAACCTGGTGTATTTGGCTGGTGCCTTAGCTGCTTGAGCTACTGGCGCTGAGCCTGGAGTAAAATTTTTAATTACCTTCAGGAACTTTTCCTTTGCATTCACAACTTGGCTGAGTGGCATAGGAGGCCTAACTTTTGGCCTATCTAAGCATTCAACGTGCCTTCCATGCTTCCACGCTTAAACATTTCTAGCTTTGGATTTCAAGTGAGAAATGTGGGACTCTTCTTTCACTTGAACACTTAGAGGCCGCTGTAGAGTTATTAATTGGCCTAATTATAATATTATTGAGTCTTAGGGAATAGGGAGGTCTGAGGAAAGGGAGAGATGTGGGTGACTGTCCATGTCTAGCTAGCCATGGTCATTGGGGCAGTCAGAACACATAGACTTTTATTGATTAAGTTCACTGTCTCACATAGGTATGGTTCATGGTGCCCCAAAACAATTACAACAATAATCAGTGAACAAACATCACTAATCATAGATCTCCGTAATAGATATAATAATAAGAAGAAAGTTTGAACCAGGTGCAGTGGCTCACGCTTGTAATCCTAGCACTCTGGGAGGTCAAGGTGGGTGGATTGCTTGAGCTCAGCAGTCTGAGACCAGCCTGAGCCAGAGCAAGAACCTATCTCTAAAAATAACCAGGCATTGTAGCAGGTGACTGTAGTCCTAGCTACTCAGGGGCTGAGACAGGAAGATCCCTTGTGCTCAAGAGTTTGAGGTTGCTGTGACCTATGACACCACAGCACTCTACTGAGGGTGATAAAGTGAGACTCTCAAAAAAAAGGGAAAGTTTGAAATAATGTGAGAATTACCAAAATGTAACACAGAGACATGAAATAAGCACAAGCTGTTGGAAAAATGATGCCAATAGACTTGCCAGATGCAGGGTTGCTACAAATCTTCAATTTGCAAAGAAAAAAAAAATACAATTCTCTGCAAAACACAAGAAAGGGCAATAAGGGAGGTACCTGTGGCTCAGTGAGTAGGGCGCCGGCCCCATATACCAAGGGTGGCGCAGTCAAACCCAGCCCCGGCCAAACTGCAACAAAAAAATAGCCAGGCGTTGTGGTGGGCGCCTGTAGTCCCAACTACTTGGGAGGCTGAGGTAAGAGCATTGCCTAAGCCCAAGAACTGGAGGTTGCTGTGAGCTATGATGTCACAGCTCTCTACCGAGGGGGACAAAATGAGACTCTGTCTCTAAAAAGAAAAAGAAAGAAAAGAAAAAAGAAATTCCTGAGAATAAACATTTGATAAGCTCACGTCATCCTGATTTCTAAGCCACTGGCTTGTCTCTGGACTGACCAGCCTTCAGGCAGTTGCCCACTTGCTTATTCCAATCAGCTGAGGTCAGAGGGGTTGGGGGGGGGGTCACAAAACACAATTTCTAGGGCCTAGGATTGCCTGATCAGCAGAGATTTGCCCCTTAAAAAGGTCTACAGGTGTGGCTGGCATGATGTTTTACAGATTTGGTAAAGGACCTATAGTTTCACCACCAGCTCCCAGCTAGTCATTTGGTTAGTTCCTGATGAATTTACAGCCCATGGAGACCAGTTTCCTAATCTGTAGAGTAAGTGGGGTGGGTTCTTGAATATCCCTTCAAGTGCAAAATGCCTGATAGTTGCCTCACCCCTCAAACTTCTGTACCTTAGCTATTGTTAATCCAGGATGCCCTCCACCCTATGCCAAATTTCACTTTCCAATAAATGCCCGCTTTTATTACCTTTATGGCATTTAATTCTGTGGCTTAGAGCCATCATTTTGCCCTGATGCAATGTTTGAATGTTAAGTTTGCCTTATGATATATTTGCTTTTCTTGTCAGCCCCATGCTTTCAGCATATATGTATATGAACATACACCATTTCTGTGTCACCATTTGAGAAAGTACCAAGGAGGGGTCTGGGACAAGTCACTAGAGACCTGTCCACACTCTTTTGCTTTAGTTGATCAAAGAGCTACAAATCTCTGGTGTTATCAGATGTTTCATATTTCTTCCTCCTGAGCCTGAAGCCATTGCCACAGACATTTAAAGAGGCCTCTGCTTCAGTTCACACTTACTGTGTCTGCAGCAATTACACACTTGGTTGAAGCCAGATACCATCCACCAGGGGGGTCCAACCTTTCTTCTACTCTGCTGCACATTGGAAAAATAAGAGTTGTCTTGGACCACACAATAAATACACAAACACTAACAAAAGCTGATGAGCAAAAGAAAAGGTCCCTACATACTTTTCATGATATCTGACATCACAGATAAGCAACAGTTCTCAAATAATCTGCATGTGGGCCACAGGACATAGGCTGACTATCTTGTATTTTACAGATGGAAATTGTGACTTGTCCAAAGTCACACGCTATGGCAAGGCTGGCCTCTTTATCCATAGTATCATGTTCTTCTTTTCTTTTTTTTTTTGAGACAGAGTCTTACTTTGTCAGCCTTGGTAGAGTGCTGTGGCATCATAGCTCACAGGAACCCCAAACTCTTGGGCTTAAGCAATTCTCTTGCCTCAGCCTCCCGAGTAGCTGGAACTACAGGCCCCTGCTATAACACCTGGCTATTTTTAGAGATGCTCAGGCTGGTATCAAACTCCTGAGCTCAAGTGATCCTCCCGTCTCGGCCTCCCAGAGGGCTAGGATTGTAGGTGGGAGCCAACCTGCCCTGCCCAGTATCATGTTCTTCTATTACACCATACTTCCTTCACAGTTCAAGAAACTAATCTATTGCTATTCTAATAAATTACCACATAACTGGTGACTTAAACAACACATATTTGTTATCTCATAGTTCTGGAGGTTAGACGCCTGATACAGGTTTTCCAGGATGAAAAATCAAGCTATTGGCAGGGCGAGGTTCCTTTCTGGAGGCTCACAGGGAGTATCTGCTCCCTTGCCTCTTCCAGCTTTTAGAGTGGCTTCTCAACCTGTGATTCTTCCCACATTGAATCTCTTTCTTCCCATGATGAAAAGAGTTCTCCTTGTCCAGGATGATTAGATTGGGTCTTCCTATATAAAATAGGGTGGTTTCCCCTCCTAAAGGGGCTTAGTCACATCTTTATTTTGTTAGGTAAAGTAACATATTCAGAGGTTCTGGAGATTTGCATGTAAACATTTTGGGGAGGCTAATGGATTAAAGTAATAAAGACAGGAGTAACCTGACTGAGAGTCTTACCCTGTTTCCCTGAAAATAAGACATCCTCCGAAAATAAGACCTACTCACAGGAAAGATAAGACATCCCCTGAAAATAAGACCTAGCGCATCTTTGGGAGCACACCTTAATATAAGACACTGTCTTATTTTCGGGGAAACAGGGTAGGAGACTTCTCTGACTTCCTGATGTTGGCTGGACTTCACCAGAGTTGGTACAGATGGGCCCCTTTTCTTTTCCCTGTCCATGCCCCCACAGTTGGGCTCCCTCCTGTCTGCTTTAATGACCATTCCCTGTAATAAGCACTGGAGAGGTAAGGAGCAGACAAGAAGTTGGCTTTGGTGTTTGTCCTCTAGGATATCAGATGACCATATTATGGTCCTGGAAAAGCTGAAATGCATAGTACTGACCCCCTCAGCTCTTAAAAAGCCTAGTGTTCTTGATATTTGGGCAGTAGAGGTGAAGCTTGGAGTTACTGGCATCTTCTCTGATGTCCAGCCTTGAAAGGCAGTGTCAAAAATGCAAGGGCCCCATGTGACACACATGGGGAAGAGGAAGGATCTCACTCTCCTACCCTAGGCACAAAAGAAGGCTACAAGATAGTCTAAGATGGAAAGGACTGCAGATGCCATAAAGAGATAGGCACCCACCACCAAAAAAAGCTAACGAGGAGAAAGCTATAGGCCAACCCTGCTTAAGAAATCCAAGGCAACTGGAGTGTGTGCTTTAGCTCATCCCAGTTCCATGTGGGTGCCCTCTTCTTTAGCCTTTTCAAGAGTCAAGTTGGGCAGCATGCCCATGGATTGCTTTTTTTGAGTGCATACTGGAAGCCTGGTTTTGGCATTTTACCTGGCATCCAGGTAAAATGTTTACCTGTGTACTGGTTTGAAAAACTGAGACAGTATATACCATTTATGAAACTCCTATAAATGTTCCTGCAATTGATTTACTCACAGGCTTCCCTCTCCCCATATACCACAGTTACAAGTACCATGACTGTCCTCACCAGCTGCCACCAGCTGCTCTAAATGCTCCCACTCACTCCCACGGCCTGAGGCCCCCAGGGAGTCACCAACACATACCACCCACTGTCTGTGTCTGGGGGAGAACTTGAAAGGGTGCCTGGGGGAGGGGACTGGGTTGTTGGAAACTTTAATCAAGCAGGGACCGTTAACAGCTGTAGGGACACTTTAGGAAACAGTGAGCCTTAAAAAGGAAATACTTGTAGAATCTCTTGCCATGACCTTTGAGGAAAGTGACCTTTTCTGAAAAGGACCCATCATTCTCTGCCATGGAAAAAGATAACAGTGACCACAGGCACCTTTCAGCCATAGAAAGCGTCATCCTCTAGGCCAACTTTGACATAGCTGCTCACCTCACAGACACCCTCACAGACTGCAGAGTCCTGGGACGTGTGCCCCCCACCCCCACGTACACCTGCCTCTCCACAGACACCTTCTTCAGGTGACAAAGGTCTTGTCTTGCCTCAGTGGCCACTTTCTTTGGGGCAGGCTGGGCCATGCTGTGGGGCAGAGTCCCAGGGCCCTCTGCGGTGCCCACCATGCGTGACCAGTCACACAAGCTGTTAGTGCGTGGTGAGGACCTCTACCTCTTCCTTTTTCCTCCTCACAGCTGCAAGAAGGGGCTCTGAGGGGGCAGATGTCACCCTGCGGGGTAGGTTTTCCCCACCTCCATACCTTGCCTTGTTGCGGCTCCTTCCCATCCCCAGATGTAGGCCCTTCTGGGTTCGATTAGGGGTCACATCCTGGTAAAAGAACATTTGGGAGCATCTCTGGGCACCAGTGCTCAGCAGTCCCCTCCTCTTGTTCCTGCTCTGGTCCATCTTTACCTCTTGTGAGGACCTGTGGCCTGTGGATCCCCTGTTTTTCCTCCAGGGGCACATGTAAAGGAGCAATGGGGCTTTTTCTCTTTCTTTTCTTTCTTTTCTCTCTTCTTTCTTTCCTTCCTTCCTTCCTTCTTTCTTGTAAAGTCTCACTATGTCACCCTAGGTAGAGTGCCATGGTGTCATAGCCCACAGCAACCTCAAATTCCTGGGCTCGAGTTCCTCTTGTCTCAGCCTCCCAAGTGGTTGGGACTATAGGCGCCAGCCACAACACTCAGCTATTTTTAGAGACGGGGTCTCGCTCTTGCTCACGCTGGTCTCAAACTCCTGCATACAATCCACTCACCTTGGCCTCCCAGAGTTCTAAGATTATAGGCGTGAGCTACCAGGCCTCTGGCTGGCAATGGGGCTTTTTTTCCTTCTTTGAGACAGTTTCACTTTGTTGCCCTTCCTAGAGTGCTCTGGCGTCATAGCTCACAGCAACCTCAAACGCTTGGGATCAAGCAATTCTCCTGCCTCAGCCTCCTGAGTAGCTGGGACTACAGGCGCCTGCCACAACGCTGGCTGTTTTTTTTTTTTTTTTTGTTCTTTTATTTGTTTTGGTGGTTTTTGGCCAGGGCTGGGTTTGAACCCACCATCTCTGGCATATGGGACCAGCGCCCTATCCCATGGAGCCACAGGAGCTGCCCACTGCTGGCTGTTTTTTTGAGAGACGAGCTCTTGCTCTGGTTCAGGCAATCCACCTGCCTTAGCCTCTCAGAGTGCTATGATTACAGGTATGAGCCCGGCCTGGCAATGGGGCTTTTTAAAGGAAGAACTTTACTAGGAAAGTAAGAGGAAAACCAAAAGTAAACCAAGAAAATATCAAAACCTTGGCGGGCTTGGCACCTGTAGCACAGTGGTTACAGTACCAGCCACATACACCAAAGTTGGTGGGTTTGAACCCCACCAGGTCCAGCTAAACAACTATGACAACTACAACAAAAAACAGTTGGGCGTTGTGGTGGGCACCTGTAATCCCAGCTACTTGGGAGGCTGAGGCAAGAGAATTGCTTAAGCCCAGGAGTTTGAGGTTGCTGTGAGCTATGATGCCACAGCACTCTCCCAAGGGTGATGTAGTGAGACTCTGTCTCAAAACAAAACAAACAAACAAACAAACAAAAAAAATCCCCCAAACCTTGGCTGACCCGGAGTCTGCAGCTGAGCGTGTGGCTGGCGCCTATAGTCTCAAGCATCTGGCTCAGCATCTGGCTCTGCTTGTCCTTGCCCAGGAGGCTGTAGCCCTTTTTAATTGCTGCGTAACTGCCTGGCTCACGAGCTCCTGGTCCCTCCAAGGATGTGGGGGGCAGGGGTTCAGTGCTGCTTCAGGCTTTTCCAGAGGTACATAGCTGTGACCTGTGGACTGGTATTCCTCACCAGCATCCCCAGTTCTGCAGCCTCTGCCACCAGGGCCCTGCGCTCTGGATTCCACTAGGATGCAGGGACACAGGGGAAGCCACAGGGCTAGCAGGGTCAGGATGGAAAGAGAAAGGGGCTCACGGGCCATAGGCGTAGTCAGTAGGATAAATAAGTGTTCAGGAGGGCAGGAAAAGGCTGTCAAGAAGGATCTGGGGAGTATTTGTGGAAGAGAAACAATTTGGTCCCAGGTCACATGCACCCTCCAAAGAGCTGCTGCATTTCCCAGCAGGGCTTTTGAGAGAGAAACTCCCTGTGTGTGAGATCTTGACCCGCAGGAGGGGCGTCAGGTCCCCCCTAACAGCCTCTAAGTTCAAAGGGGACCTAAGCTCCATTTGCACATCACCAACTGAGGGATGTTTTTCTGGGGACCCACAACTCCTGGAAACCGTAGGAGGATGAGGAGCCCCAGTCTGATGGGGAGCTTGGAGCCTCACCCTCAAGCCGGGAGATATCTGCAGTCACTTGGGCTACACATGATAAGGCCCAGCAGCCAGGGTAGTCAGGACCAAGGGCAGGTCCTTGGAGGACATAACCAGGAAGCAGAGGTTGGGAGCCCAGCATTGCCAGTGGGCACCTAGGGTGCATAAAGAGTACATGGGAAAGACCCAGGGACAGACCCCGTCCCTACCTTAGTGTCCTCTCCCCTGCCCATCTGACCAGAGCCCAGGGATGCCTTCTGCTTCACTGAGCCCATCTGTCTGAGGCTTGCTCACATCTTCCTCTTTTGTGACTGGAAGTCAGAGGGCAAAGTGCTAAGCCCTGCAGTCACAGAGGGAACACAGAACCTAAGAGTGTGAAGGAACAGAGGGGAGAGTGCAAGGGAGGCCTGGCCCTGGCTGATAGGGAGAGGTGACCAGGAAGAGGGACTCAAGACCATGGCCGACACCATCACCTACGCAGACCTGCGGTTTGTGAAGGCTCCCCTGAAGAAGAGCGTCTCCAGCCGGCCGGGACAGGTTCCGGGTAAGGGCAGCCCTGGTTGTCCCCTAGGTCCTCCTCATGGCCCCTTCCGGACTTCCACCTTGGTCCCTCTTTTTTTTCTCTCCTCTCCAGATCCAGAGGCTGACGAAGACGGGGAACTCACCTATGAGAACGTGCAAGTGTCCCCAGTCTCAGGGGGCCCCTCGGGCTTGGCTTCCTCTGGACTAGCGGACAGAGCAGGTCTAGAGAGCCTGGGTACACATGCTGGTAGGGGGCGGTGTCTCCGCGGTTCTTAGAGTAGAAGGAAAACGGGATAAACGGGAGTGGAGGGGTAGAGGGTTCCCTGGGCAACGTGGAGATGGGGGCGGTGACGGCGGGGAGGGATGGGGCAGCCCTGGAAGGAGGTGAGATCCGAGGAAACGTGGAAGGGAGACCCGGGAAAAGACAGGCCCAGGACCGGGCTGAGAGGGTCGGGGAGAGGAGCCCCGGAGAGTGGCGGGTGTCCCGGGCACCTGCAGAGGGCAGCGTGGGGCAAACTGGAGGTTCCTCGCGGCGGGCTGGGATGGAGAAGGGGCTTTACCCGGGGCTTCCCGTCTTGGAACTGGACGCTCCCTTCGCAGGGGTCAAGGCGGAGCAGCCAGCGGCGGCCTGGCGCTCCCTGAAGTCACCCGCTGCCCGGCGGCTTCTGCTCTGTGAGTACCGTGTGGTCGCTGCCCTGCCCCTTCCTCCTTCCCCCACAGATCATGCCACCCTGGTCACATCTGCCCTTCGGCTGTCCCAATTCTCATGCTTCCTCCTCCCCTTCTGGGATTTAGTTCACTCTGCTCCCAGGTAGTGCCCTCCTAACATCCTTACCTGTAACAACCCCCAGCTCTGATTCGGAAGCACCCTCACCCCCCCCATGCTGCCCCTCAGCTCTGCACCGCTGTGCCTCTCAGGGAGCTTTCCCCGGGGATCCCTCCCACCTACCCATCCCCTGGTCTATGCTTTCTTTCCTCCTCCCCCAAGGCCAGGCAGCCTGCTGGCAGTACCTCCTGCTTGGCCTGCTCCTCACCTGCCTGCTGTTGGGAGTGGCCGCCACCTGCCTGGGCGTGCATTGTGAGTATGGCTGCCCCATTTCCCACTTACACCAAACAACTTTCTTCCCTCCTCTTCCCAAAGCTGCCCTTCCTCAGCCCATAGTCACTGCATCCTTAGCTTTTGATCTGGTGTCCAGCCAGGTCTGTTAAGCTTTGGATGGTTGTATTTTGGCCTGTTACGCAAAAGGTTGCATGAAGAAGAAAAAGGGCTACCTTGCAGTCCCAGGACAGCAGGGCACAGCTGGAGAAGCCCTCCAAAACTCTCTTTATGGCCAAACAGATCTGCAGGCGTCTCAGCAGCTCCAGCAGATGAATGGGGTTCTAGAAGCCACTAACAGCAGCCTGAGGCAGCAGCTCCACCTAAAGATAACTCGGCTGGGGCAGAGGGAAGAGGAGCTGCAGGGGTCCAGGAGAGAGCTGGAACAGAGTCAGGAAGCTCTACAGGCCCAGCAGAAGGCTCACCAGGCTGCTGAAGGGCAGCTGCAGGCCTGTCTGTCAGACAGGGAGAGGACAAATGGGATCTTGCAAAGTGAGAAGGCACACAGGAGCACCTTGGAGCAGAAGATGAGCAGCATGCAGGACGCACTGAGGTCCTTCCTCACATGCTCCTCACCAGGTATCTCCTCTGGGAAGAGGGTGAGGGATGGACTGAAGCCGGGAGACACTAGTGGCAGGGCCCAGTGTGTTGCTCAGGAAGGGAGCAGTGAACCAGAGTGGTGGCTGCCATGAGTTGTGCAGCCTCAGCAACAGGGAGGAGGGCCAAGCCACACACTGGACTGAGAGGCTCACCCAGCTCCCAGGCTGATTCTGTGGGGGGAGAGCGGTGGCAGCCCCAGTCCAAAGTCACACTGTCCAAAGCAGTGTGGCAAACTCAGATTTTATCTGGTTGACATCAGTGGCAAGGATCTGGGAACCCTCTTAATTGGAATGTGAAGTTGGTTTATTGTACAGTTTTCTTTTTTTTTTTTTTGTAGAGACAGAGTCTCACTTTATGGCCCTCGGTAGAGTGCCGTGGCCTCACACAGCTCACAGCAACCTCCAACTCCTGGGCTTAAGCGATTCTCTTGCCTCAGCCTCCAGAGCAGCTGGGACTACAGGCGCCCGCCACAAGGCCTGGCTATTTTTTGATTGCAGTTTGGCCGGGGCCGGGTTTGAACCCGCCACCCTCAGTATATGGGGCCGGCGCCCTACTGACTGAGCCACAGGCGCCGCCCTATTGCACAGTTTTCTAAAGACAGGATCTGGGCTCAGCTGTAGTTAATTCTCACTACATCTGAGATACTCCAAAAGGTTCAGAATTCCTGACTGGCATAAGGTGCAGTCTGGTGGTGGGGCAAGGTAGTTCTCAGCGCTCACAATGAAGCGGATGGGGGGTTGTGGTTTAGGAAACGAGGATGCAATGTTCATTCATTTTGCAAGCAGGAGCCCTGCCAATAGGTGGAGATGGGGGAAGGGACACATAAAAGGGGCAAGACTGTGCCAAAGCAGGCTGAGGGTGTAGGCAGGACACCAGGGCTTGGGGACTGGCGTGTTAATGGACTGCTAGGGGGGTTAGGCTCTGTCTAGCTCAGGGGACATCTGGATGTTCCTCCAGACTTAAGACAGCAAGATTAGGTGCAGATATCCCCCTCCCATCTCGAGTTTCTTACCTTCTTATTTTCTGTGACCCTCAGTTCCATGACCACCCATTCCCATACCTGTATCCCCATCCTTGGCATCCCAACCTGCTCCTCTGCTGAAAAGACAGTTTCAGACTTCCACTCTGATCCCAGTTGCCTACCACCCCTCCATGCTTACACACACCACTCTGACCTCACTGAGTCCTCCAACATGCTGGCTTTCCCATCTCCTGCCTTCCCATTAGCCTGTTCTGACTTCTCTCTCTACTTATCGTGGGTTCAGAGTCCATCACTTCAACCACTTGCTTCTTTGTTCCATTGTCTTTCTGGACCACCTGACAGGCAAAATCTCAACTCTGGATGAATCTAGCTGCTCACTTTGCCCAGGCCTGCACCAAAGTATAACAAACCGTGTACTCACTCTGTTTAGTGCCACTGAAACTAATCTCTCAGCACTGCCTGGTAGTGGGGCTGCCACCGCTCTCCCCCAACAGAATATTGCTCTCCATAATAACTTTGCCCCCCACTTCTTTCCCCCTCACTTCTGGCAGATGTCTCATCTCCCACTTGGTGATGGGAAGTTGATGGGTTAACTTCCCATTGCCAAGACTATATATCCATTTATATTTTTGCCCATCCCCATCTTTTGCAAGGATAACTGTAACAGCTTTCTGAATGTTTTTCTTACCTCCCACCCCCATCCAGAGTACATTGTTCATATTTGAGCCAGCGTAATCCTTTAAAAAGGGTGCCTGTAGCTCAGTGGTTAAGGTACTGGTCATGTGCACCAGGACTGGTGGGTTCCAACCTGCCCAGGCCCATTAAAAAAATAAATAAATAAGCTGGGCATTGTGGCGGGCACCTGTAGTTCCAGCTACTAGGGAGGCTGAGCAAGAGAATCGCTGAAGCCCAAGAGTTTGAGGTTGCTGTGAGCTGTGACACCATGGCACTCTACTGAGGGTGACAAAGTGAGACTCTGTCTCACAAGAAAAAAAAAAAAACAACCAAAAAGTGGATCGTATCATCCCAATTTAGATCATTCCAGTTAATTAATGACATAAACAGTTGTAGAATATATATGTTCCAGCACTGTGCCCAGGCACTTGGAATAAAGTAAAGCTAAGGAACACAATTGCTCTATGTAAGAGCCTACATTGACTTTCTCTTCCTCATAAGATACATGTAAAAGTAAAAAATCCCTAATATGGCTTCTTCCTTGCCAGTTAGCATGCCACTTTTCACCTCACCCTCTTCAGTTTGGCCACCTTTCCTTCTCTTTGTTCCTTAACATTGCTACAGGACAGTAGCTCAAGAGGGTAGTTGGGTGGGGACATAAGAAAATGTTGAGAGAAGAGAGGAGCCAGCAGGGAGGGAATGATTTTTGAGTGACAGAGGTAGGACTGATGGAACAAAGTGATGGAGAGAAGCGGTGTGGCATCAGGAGCACAGACTGGGGTGTGCATGTCAAAGAAAGAAGATGTTTCTTTCTTTCTTTTTTTTTTTTTTTTTGAGACAGAGTCTCACTATGTCACCCTTGGTAGAGTGCTGTGGCGTCACAGCTCACAGCTACCTCCAACTCCTGGGCTTAGGCAATTCTCTTCCCTCAGCCTCCTGAGTAGCTGGGACTATAGGTGCCACCACACCCGTCTATTTTTTGGTTGCAGTTATTATTATTTAGCAGGCTCAGGCTGGGCTCGAATCTGCCACCTTCGGTGTATGTGACCGGTGCCCTACTCACTGAGCTATGGGAACTGAGCTGAAAATGTTTATTTCTTATGGATAGCCAAGAAGAGAAGAACAAATGTTGAGGTGGAGAGGGGAATGGAGAGGTCACAGTTTCCACAAGACAGAACCCAAGGTCATCTGCTTGTGGAAGAGTGGTGAGAAGGGGGCCAGTGCTGAGGGAGGGGGAGAGTCTTGGATGTACAGTGGGAGCTCTAGGGAGTAGAGGAGATGAATGAGAGGCCCAGTGAACTGGTATGGGGACCCAGGTGATGTTAGCCAAAATGTCTGTATGGATAGCAATAGTTCAGAAATTGGGGATGGGAACACCAGCTCTATTAAAGCAAACCTCTCAGATTGTTAAGAAGGAAAGTTGTTGAATGTTGAAGCCTTTTTTCACTAAGTATACACAGCTATGGTATTTCCAGGGGAGTCAAAAGAAAGAAAAATCACAAAGATCAAGGACTGGAAGTCCATGAAGGTGCTGAGTGAGATCAGACCTGAAGTAATATGGTCAGAAACCAAGTTGCTGAGTAATCACTCTAATCCCGAGTGTCGCTGCTATCACATGCTTTCTGCTTTTTAGACACCTGCTGTCCAGTGGGATGGATACATGCCTCGCAAAGCTGTTTTTACTTCTCATCTACTTTGAAAAGTTGGCAGGAGAGCAAAGATCATTGTGAATCTCTGTCCTCCAAGCTGGCCATCTTCAGTCGAAATTATTATTATTCAGTAAGCATAGCCTTATCCACAGACTGTGGAGGGTACTGTTGGGTGAGGGGACATACATCATCAAGTCAGGAATGGCAGTGCACATGTGGCAGGGAATGCATTCCTTTTCCCATGGTAGACACTGATGCTCTTTACCACTGAGCTTGGAAATAGCCTCTGCATCTTCTCAGCACAGTTCTCCAGGTGGCCCCTACTATTTGAACAGAGAAGTCATGAAAGCTGAAACTCATGAACCATCACAACTTTAATCTGTGTCTCAGCTTGCTGGTCAGCTTCCCAAGTGGCTTAGCAGGTTGCCTGTGAACTACCAGGCAGAGGTCCCATACCTGGTGGGCTGTAGTGCAGAGAATGGCTCTTTGGGACAGAGAACAGATCACAGAATGACACCCCTCCAGAGGCTGGCAGAAGTCCTTAGCTGGGAGGCAAGCTAAACAAGGAGCCTACATCTGCAGGGTGGACTTGCAGGATGCAGGGATAAGTCACTGACAAGCTGTTGTGCACCAAAGAAGGGCATGGCCCTCTTGCCAAAGCACAGAGGCCTCCTAGGGTGTTTATTTTCTTCTATATTTCTCATCACTCTTCACCCAACTCTGATCTGAGTCTCCCCAGATTCCTGAAGTCATCCGTTCACATCTGCTTGATGTTTTAAAGGAGCCACATTGGATTGACCTCCTTGTTCATAAGGAGCAGAAGTGGTCTGAAGATACACGATTCCTTGAGTGAGTTTGTTAGGACTTTTGGGCATTTTCAACTCCATAATCCCCTCATAAAGACACAGTGTTGAGATTGCCTCCCCATATGCTGTTCTCAAAACTGTTCCATAAATTAATATTGTAATTGCCTATTTGGTTCCTCTATTTGATTAATAATTCCTTAGGCCAATTTTATTTTCTAATTTATCCTCCATATCTAGAAGTCCCTGGCACCTACTTAAAAAAAAAAAAAAAAACTACTAGGTTGGGACCTATGCTACCTATCAGCTTCCCAGTTGATGAACGCCGGCATTTCAACTTCCTTCCCATATCTTGTCTAGGCTACCCAAACTGAGGTTGTACTTTCTTAATAGGGCCCCCTTGGGTCACTAGGGCTCTCTCAGGGAAGTGAGCAAGAGAGCAGTGGGGTGACTTTGAGGATTAATCCCAGGGACCCTGAAAGAGGGTGGCCACCTCCTTATGTTACCTAACTGGAGTTTTCATCTTTAAAACCTCAGGTGATCTTTCTCTCCACTGGTCCTCAAGCCTCTTCTAGTTGGAGTCCAGACATCTTTCCCTAAATCATGCCCAGATGTGGCCTTAAGCAGGGAAGGGGATTTAGTACTTGGGTCAGATTGTACACGGGGCAAGGAGAGAAAAGAGAAAATGGGCTAGGAACAGTCCAGAACATATTCTACTTCTACTTTACTACTCTTTAGGGTCCATGGCCAAGGCCAAAAATGTACCAAGTTACAAAAAGCTACATGGTCCTATAAGAGGCTGGAAGTGCAGCAGGAGGAATGTACAACTTCTCTTCCCTCCATCTGTGAGAGGACGCCTTTCAGGTTTTCAAATGTGCACTGAGCTAGGTAAGCATGAGGGATAGGGCTGAAGTGCAGGGGCAGAGGGTCTCAGAGCCCACAGGTGGGCTGTGGAGGGGACCTATACCTGGGCATGACAGTCTGCTTATTTAAGGGTGGGCTGGGAAGGGAGAGGGGCAGGTAGACCTAGAACTGAAGGGACGCTGGTGACGTGGCTACCCAGGAAGCTGGGGAGGAGACTGGGTGAGTGGGATGAGGGTTTAGGGACAGTCAACTGTAGAGCTCACTGATGCTTTACTCTTCCAGATACTTGAGCCAATAAGAGCCTATGTCCATCATCCTAACCTGTGGCCTGCAGGTCTTATAATCATTGTCTCACTCCCTCTCTCTGGGTAGAGCCCAGCCAAGGGCTGATCCATGCCTGACACATCTAGCCAACCTGCTGCCTGCTTGAAACCTTGTTCCAGAAACCGGACATTCCTGGGAAAATAACGAAGAAGCTTCCAGAAGGGACTTGGGCCTCCCCCTAGAACCTCCAGAGTGGAATGAGGGGGTATGAGGAGGGCGCATGGGCTGAGCGGATAGGGGCAGCCCGGAGCCAGCCAGGCAGTTTTATTGAAATATTTTTAAATAATTGCACGTGTTAGTCTCATGTGTGAGCAATGCTGTGTCTGGTTCAGTGATCCCCAAGGGACAACAAGCCCAGGGTTGGACTAGAAGTGCTCTGTCCCTCGAGTCCACACTGAGGCTCCCCTATACGGGGAGAAGAGCCAGTCAGCCCATCTGGGGCTGGCACTGTTCGGCAAGTACACTCTGTCCTCACAGGGTGTCCTGAAGGCCAAAGGTGGAGGCCTGGGAGCACAGGCCCCACTGCTAAGAGCGTGCCCCGGGCAGCTGCAGGCTGGGCGTGGGTGGCTTGGCATGGTGCCCTCGGTGGCAGAGGAGACTGCCCGCCTCACAGTTCAGATTGCGGTAGCGGGCAACAGCTGGTGTGGGGCGGGGGCACATGGACAAGAAGCCGAAGCTGAAGGGGCCGAGACAGCAGCCTGGACAGGGCAGCCCCTCGTCGGGCTCCCGGGGAGCTGAAGGGGGCGGCGAGGGTTCTGTCCGCTCCAGGGCTGCTGCCCGGGGCAGGCTGTGCTGGGCCCGGTTCCAGGGCTCCCCAGCCCAGCCTTGTGGGGAGTTAACCACCACAGCTGGGGGGTTGTTGTTGAGGGGAGGTCCTGATCTAGGGGACCAGGGTTGGGAGGCCGAGGAGCAAGTGCTGATAAAGTTGTCTGTGGACACGGCCAGAGGCAGCTGGGGAGCTGGTCCTGGGAGTTCTGGCTCAGGGCTGCTGCCCCCACACTCCATCTTCTCTTCAGCTGAGGGGCCCATGGGGGGAGGGCCAGGACCTGGTAGTGCTGTTTCCATACGTCGTGGGAGCTCAGGGGATGAAGGTAGTGAGCGGCAGCGGCGGGCAGGTGTCCCAGGCTGGACCAGGGTCTCCGGAGTAGTCACCGAGGGCAGCTGGGTGAAGGGCAGTGGCGATGGGGGTACAAGGGGCAGGGGGGCGACTGGCTTGCTGGGTGTGTCCAAGAGCTTGATCTTGCCACCCCGGAGGTCTTCCCGCAGTGAGAAGGGGTTGACTCGAGTCAGACTGTCCCCCCAGTTGGGAGGTGATTCTGGTGATAGGGGTAAGAAGAGGTCTGATCGGCTTCGGGAGAGCCGGGGGTCTGGCCTGGGAAGTGTAGCAGAAGGACCCCCTCTTGGAACAGACCCTGTAGACAGAGAAATCTGGGATCACTGTTCTCTGCATTTAATCATAGCTCCCTGAGGGCTTCATTGTTTTCCAGGAGGCTGGTGGGACTGGAAAAGGGAGCCCCACAGTGTGCTTTTTGAAAGGGAGGATGTCACCTCCACCCACTTTTACCTCTTCTTTCCTTCCCCCTCTCCCTTGGCCTTTAGTATTAGAAAGCTGTCGGTGGAGCCTGTGGCTCAGTGGGTAGGGCGCCAGCCCCATATACCAAGGGTGGCAGGTTCAAACACAGCCCCAGCCAAAGTGCAACATCAACAACAACAACAACAACAACAACAGAAAAAACAGCTGGGCATTGTGGCGGGCACCTGTAGTCTCAGCTACTTGGGAGGCTGAAGCAAGAGAATCGCTTAAGCCCAAGAGCTGGAGGTTGCTGTGAGCTGTGTGATGCCACGGCACTCTACCGAAGGCAATAAAGTGAGACTCTGTCTCTACAAAAAAAAAAAAAAAAAAAAAAAAGAAAGAAAGAAAGCTGTCTTCTTTGAGATGTCCTCCCATCCACCTTACCTTGCCCTGACTCCCAGTCTTCTCAACTAATAAACACATTTAGCTTCCCCCACATAATTCTCTGAGTTCTACAGAGGAGAGAAGCCACAAAGGGACTTAGCTGGGTCAAGGCCATGCTCACTTACCTTGAGTGTGTGTCAGGGGGGCTGGCTCAGGCAGTTGCTCTAAGATCCATTCCAGGTGCTGGGTGATTTCAGAGAAGGGGGCACGGGTGCTGGGTTCCATCTGATGGGTAGAGACAGGGACAGCTTCATTCAGTATTCCAAAAGGGGATCCCTGAGTTTTCTTCCCACCAGCTAGGACCCATAGGGCAGCCATGGCAGCTCAGGGATCTCAGGGATGGGGTGGGAGAGAGGGCAAGGACGACAGTGAGGCTCTTACACTGCAGCAGTGGATGGCCAGGAGCAGGAAAGGCAGTGGGCAGTCATCCTCCACCAGGGTTCGGAAAGCAGGCACATCTAGGCCGAAGTCCTATGGGGAAAGAGAGGAAGGGCCTCCCAGTCAGCTTCCCTTGGGTTCTCCTTCTGTATCCCAGTCAGGACCTCAACCTCCAGGGAACCCTCCTTGGCTGTGGGCTGCCTCATCTGGAGTTCTTCCCTTTCAAACCTAGAGACATTTACCTCAGTGCGGGGTAGATAGTCAGGGTCCGCAGGTACTCGGGCGATGAGCTCACAGAGGACAATCCCAAAGGCAAAGACATCAGCCTGGGGTAGGAGATAATAATGTCAGGGGGAGGGATTGACAGTTTTCATTTCAGAATTTTGTCAGAATATACCAGAATTTGGGGGTGGGGGGGAGGGAGGCAGATGTGTTGGAAGGTGCCGGTGAAGGGCATGGGGAATCTTGAGCGCTCCTGAATATCTACTAGGGTTCTTGTTGGGATGAATGGGGCTTTTTGGGAATATCTCAAGGTCTCTGGAGGGCTTGGAGATCTGAAATGTTGATGTCTTACCTTCTCATCATATAGCTCACCCCGCAACACCTCTGGAGCCATCCAGTATGGGGAACCCACCACAGCCAACGGCTCCTTCCTTGCCCCCTCCCTGCAGGGGCAGGGTGGTCAGAAACATCCTCCACAGGCAAAAGGAGATGAAATGAGCACCCCTTATGTCCCAAGGGATATGCCCCTGTGGGCTTCACTGGGACATTTGAGGGGAATGGGCATTGACCTCACCTATACACAGGAATCTTTTCAGCCAGCCCGAAGTCACCCACGACAGCTGTGAAGCCTTGGTCTTCCCGTCGGATCAGACAGTTCTGACACACACACATAGAGCATCCCAACACACCCATCACCTTCTGCTCTCTGGTCTCCTGATATACAACCCAAAGCCCTGTCACTTCAGCATACCTCCAACCCTCTCTAATCTCCCAGTTCTCTGGTGTACCCCAATATTGCAACCTCACCCAACACTCTAAGCACAGGGTACTACTCAGTCCCTCAGAGTACTCCCACACCCCAGACCCCCAAAATTCCTCAACACCTTCCTATTCTAACATCCCAATACATCTTGTACATACATTCCAACATCCACAGCCCAGTTGCAACCTAATAGTCTCAACCCCTGCCCCAGCCTACCTTGGATGTGAGGTCCCTGTGGAATACACCTTTGGCATGCAGGTACCGCAGCCCTCGAGCAATATCTAAAGCCAGACGGAGCCTGACCATCCAGGATAGGGGTTCAGGAGAGCTGAGCAGCTGTTCCAGGGTCCCCCCATTCATATACTGAGGTAAAGGAGAAGAGAATGAAAGTCAGGCTTCAGTGTGTATTCTAGGTCTCTCCCACTTATAAACCAGAGGATACTCAGGAGGATCACAAAGAATGGTGAGTCTGTGCTCTAGGAACCCCTATTCATGTCCTAGGGCTGTCCTAGAATGGGGGAAGTTCAACTCAGTAGCCACTGGCCATATGCAACAATTAAATTAAAATAATTATTTAAATTTAAACAATTAAATTGAATTTAAATAATTAAATTGAACTTATTTAAATTTAAACAGAACTAAACATTTAGTTCCTCAGTCACATCAAGCCACATTTCCAGTGCTCTAGCCTAGCCGTATGTGGCTAGTGGCTACAGTATTGGACAACACAGCTAGAGAACATTTCCATTCCTGCAGTAAGTTCTATTGGACAGCACTTTTAGGAGATACAGGGAATGAAACCAGCTGAGGCCTTTTATATGTGGTTTGCCTGAAGGAAAGTTCAGGGACGCCTCCCCAGGGAAGAGGTCCTGTTGCCTCTCATTATTCCTCTCTAGATCCATCAGGCCCGCTGACTCCCTTTCTCCTTGGTGATGTGTGTGTGTGGTTTCCCCCCTTTCTGGCCTATCCTCACCTCTGTAAGAGCGTGCAGCTGTCCCTGGTGCACACAGACCCCCATGAACCTGGAAGACGATAGAGAAGATAGGAGGGTAGGTGTAAAAGCCCTCACTCCTCCACAGTTCCCACTTTTCCTGTGGGATTTTCTCTTTTCTATCCTGCCCAGCAAGCCACTGGGACCCACTCACCTTAGGATGTTAGGGTGCCGGAGCCGGTTCATCAGCTGCACCTCCCGTAGCGTGTTGCCCCGGTTACTGGGGAGCTTGTTCATCTTCAGCACCATGACTTGCCCTGACTGTCGGTGCCGAACCTGGGGGCGGCAGGGGCTGGCGAATGCTGGGCAGGTCGCCAGAGCCCGGGCCCTCTTTCCCCCACTCCAGGGCCCCTAGTTACAGCCTCCCATTGAAAGATCGGTCCCGCCCCTCTGCCCTCTTGGTCGGTCCTACCTTGTAGACCTCAGAAAAGAAGCCGGCCCCGATCTTCTCCGCGCAGTGGAAATCGTCCACACGCGCCAGGCTGGACACAGCGCTGCGGAGAGCCCGGTAGGAGGAGGGGCGGCCCCGGCCCGGGCCTCCGCCCGCGCCCCCCGGCCCCGGGAGCCCCTCCCCCGGCGCCTCTCCCGGCCCGGGCCCAGGGCCCCGCAGTGGGGGCCGTTCCCCGGCCATGGCCGGGCCCCCAGCCTGGGCCTGCCTCACATGGCAGGGTCCCCGGGTCCCGGGCAGGCCGCTTTCGCCATTGGCGCGGGCCCAGCCGGATCCCGGGCGTCGGGACTCCCTCTCCCGCCCCTAGAATGTAAGATCTGCTTAAGATCTTGGGCCCGCCCCCGCCGCACCCGCTTGCTGGGCTGGGATGGACGCCGCTCCGCTCCGCGAAGGGCCTGGGCAAGGCGGCGGCGGTGGTGGCAGCGGCGACAACTGTGGCAGCGGCGCACCCGGGCGCCGGCGGGCTGGTTCCCAGCAGGCGGAGGCGGGCGGGCGGCGGCGTCGCGGCTTTGCCGCTGGGGCTGAGGCTCCGCGGCCTGCCGGGGGCGGGGTTGGGCCAGGCCTCCGCTTAACTCCTTCTAGCCCGGCCTCCGGGCAGCGGCCACGCCCCCACAGGTAGGCACCCCCATCCGCACCCCCTGGCCCCTACGACTTGGCTGATAGGTCAGCGGCGCGGGCACGAGCTTGAATAACTGAAGGGAAGTAAGGGCTGATGGTGCACGAAGCTCAAACGTCTTTTAGTTGCCCTGGGAGTTCTTTCTCCCCTCCTTCGGGTCACTGTCCATGGAGGGCCGGGCTCAGGAACCTGCCCAATCCTTGGGCTCTGTGGAACAGCAGGGCATAAAGGTAGACCCCTCAGGCCCAGGCTCAATCAGAAAGCAGCCCAACGACCTGTCCACCTTCCTGGCCTGCGCCCCGTCGCACATTGCCCATTTCCCAAGTCTCTTCGACCCCTACACTTAAACCTCTGGACTCCCTAACTCCTTCTACTCTCTTGGGGGGTTATGAAACCCTGAGGCTGTAGCGAGCCCTTGACCCGCCCACCCCTGGCTTGGTCCTGACTCCTCCTCACTCCATCTCGCCTCCGCCGAGTAAAGTTCAGATTCCAGGGCCCCCGCCCAGTGACCACCCAGCCGGGACCTTCCTCTGACTACCCTGTCCAAATGACCCTCTCTCTTACGAGAAGCCGCTACCTGCAGGGAAGCCCCTCCTGCGAGACTCCACCACTCAGCAAGAACCGGCCCCCTCTAAAAACGCTCCCCCCACCCCACTCTTCTTCAGCAAGACTCCTCCCATTCAGTGGGACCTTTTCTCAGTATGATACTGCCACCATCAGTGTGTACCAGCAACCCTTAGAGTTACACCCGCTCCTCTGTGTGTGCCTCCCACGCAGTGAGACCCCACCTCTCGGAGTGACTCCACCAGTCATTATGACCCCTCCTTTCAAGGTGACTCCTCCCCTCAGTGCCGCCCAACGCTTATCAGTGTGACCCTCCTCAGCAGATTCCACCCTTCATCACTTAGGAATCCGGTCTGCCCCCTCAGGCGGGAGGAGGGTATGCAGCTGGTCCCTTTAAGTTGCCGCAGGGTCCTGGGTGCGCACGCACAGTATTTAGACACTGTACGCTCGCCGTACCCGACGCTTCCGCTTTTGCTGCTAGCTCCTCCCTCCGGGCCATTAGCGAAATAGCCAATCGTCGGCAGTGTTCGGAGCAGTAGTAGGGTCCCTGAGATGGACTGCCCGCCTAGCCGTTTCGGGCGCCGGTGAGCCGCCTGCCACCTAGCGGCAGCATGGAGGGCCGGGCGTGATAGCTGCAAGTCTCTGTTGAGGAGGCTGGCTGAGAGCTGGAGGGAGGAAGGCGGAGTTCTCGTTAAGATTTTCAAAGTTTAGCATTTCTAGTTCAGTGATAAGCGGAAAAGAAAATTATCGTAAGCAGAGTCCGCATCGCGTGAGTGACCGCCTTCAAACGGAGTCCTGTCACACTTTTTTGAGAATTGGAGCCAGGAAGGACTGTTTACTTGTCAGAGTATAATTAGAAGAAGAAAGACGATCTTAAATGATGCGCATTGCTTTAGGGTCAAGGGAAGGCCAGATGCTGTCGTGGTGCACCGCACAAGTTTGGAGAGAGAACGAGCGACATTCCAGAGTCAGTTTAAGAACAGCCTCTGCCCGAGGGCATGTACCTCACGTTCATTTTTCCGGACATATTAGGTCCCAGTGCAGTACGCTAATTTAGCACATTAAATTAATTGTAACATCGCGACGATTTAATTTGTGAATTTGCTTTCTAGAGTTTTATGAGATCTACAAACACTAGGAATTTATGCCTTATTTTATTTTAGTAATATCAGTTTTTTTTTGAGACAGTCTCACTTTGTCACCCTCCGTAGAGTGCTGTGACATCACAGCTCACAGCAACTTCCAACTCTTGGGCTGAAGCGATTCTCCTGTCTCAGCCTCCCGAGTAGCTGGGACCACAGGCGCCCGCCACACGTCTGGCTTTTTGCTTTTTTTTTTTTTTTTTTTTAGAGACAGAGTCTCACTTTACTGCCCTCGGTAGAGTAACGTGGTGTCACACGGCTCACGGCAACCTCTAGCTCTTGGGCTTATGTGATTCTCTTGCCTCAGCCTCCCGAGCAGCGGGGACTACAGGCCCCAGCCACAACACCCGGCTATTTTTTTGTTGCAGTTCGGCGGGGGCTGGGTTTGCACCCACCACCCTCGGTATATGGGGCCGGCGCCCTACTCACTGAGCCACAGGCGCCGCCCACATCTGGCTTTTTGTTGTCGTTGCAGTTGTCATTGCTGTTTTAGCTGGCTGGGGCTGGGTTCGAACCCGACACCCCCGGTATATGGAGCCGGAGTCCTACCCACTGAGCCACAGGCGCCGCCCCCAGATAGTTTAATTGACCCTGAGTTCTGACTGTTTATCCAAGTTTGAGAATTATGATTGTAGCTGCTGATAGTAATTCCAAGCTGGAGAGCCAGGTACCTGTTTCAGAAAGATCGTTGTGGTGGTGTGTGGAGGTATGGAGACTCGGGAGGCTGAGGCAAGAGAATCGCTTAAGCCCAGGAGTTGGAGGTTGCTGTGAGCTGTGTGAGGCCATGGCACTCTACCGAGGGCCATAAAGTGAGACTCTGTCTCTACAAAAAAAAAAAAAAAAAAGAAAGGAGTCTGTGACAGTGGTTCAATCAGGAGAGAATAATAAGACGAGAATAATAAAGAGGGAGAGGAAGAAAGATACAACTAGTATGGGAGGTAAAATGAAAAATCTTGCTGATAGTATCCAAAGTCAGCCAAGATAATACATTTCTAGCTTAGATGACTGGGTGACATCAACAGATTTTTAAAAAAATCCAGGAGGAAAGGTTGGGATGGGTGGAAGGTCATAAGCAAGGGGGGTGGTGGTAAAGGAAACCATGAGGGAAGGTGCCATCGTCCAGAGCAGGTGTTCTGGGGAAGAAATAAGCCTAACAGGGGAGTCCTGGGGGAACGCCATCATTAAACAGTGGGTGGAAGAAAAGTCATGAAAGAGAAGAAATGAGCTGAAAGATGAGAAGAGAATCTAGAAAGGCTGGTGCCATGAAATCTGAAGAATGGAGAGTTTAGGAAAAGTGAAATAATGAACTGCATCAAATAGTGTAGAGTGGTCAGCTAAGAAGTTTAAAATGTTCCCTGAGTTAGGCTGTTTAGAAGATCCTTTTATTGTTGCTTTTCAAACTTTTTATAATAGGAAATGTCACACAGACACACACAGACACACAGAGAACAGTGATCCCTTATTTACCTCGAGTTAGTAAGACTATTTTCTTGGATACCTGTAGTGTGCAACAGCTTACCCTTGCCTCAGTTGTACTTTTGTCATGTGTGACCTGGCCCAGGTGAAAGTACCTGCTTTCATGTACCTTCTATGCAAGTGATTCTCCAATGAGTAGTTCATGGCCAGTCTTTTTCATCTATACTCCTGCCTTCTTCTCTCAGCCCAATTATTTGGTGTACATTTCTGACATTGTATCATTTCATCAGTAAATATTTTGGCATGTTATCTCATCAAACCAAAATTGTGGTATTATTGTCACACCTAAAACAATAGTTCTTTAATTTTTTTTTTTTTTTTATTAGAGGAAGGGCTTTATTCACCGTCCAGGAGCTTACAGCATAGAAGAATTCCAAATGGAATTCTTTGTCACACAGCTCACAGCACTCCTCAACTGCCTTGGTCTTTCCCTTTTTATCCACAGTCAAAAAGTTCCACCCCACAGGTGCCTTTTTCATTGGCCAGTTTAAATTAGGCAGGAGATACTATTCCAGCCCCTACAGAACTACAGGATTTCACAGAAGTGGAAATTTCCACATTCCAGGAAGTTAAGTCTACAAATTCCCAAGAGGACCCTGCAGGTATATCCTTGTGGTCTCCTTGAGAAGAATAGTTCTTTAATATAGTTTCTCTTATGTTTGATTTTTTAATTGTTTACTTGAATCAAAATCTAAATAAGTCCGTATGTTGCAGTTTATATGTCTCTGAAATCTTTTTTAACCTCTTAGGTCTATTCTTTGTTTTTTGTTCTTTTTTTTTTTTTTTTTGAGACAGTCTTGTTATGTCACCCTCGGTAGAGTGCTGTGGCATCACAGCTTATAGTAACCTCAAACTCTTGGGCTTAAATGATTCCCTTGCCTCAGGCTCCCAAGTAGCTGGGACTACCGGTGCCCACCATAATGCCTGGCTATTTTTTGGTTGGAGTTGTCATTGCTGTTTAGTGGGCCCCGGCTGGGCTCGAACTCGCCAGCCTCTGTGTATGTGGCCGGGGCCCTACTCACTGAGCTATGGGCACCGAGCCTGTTTTTGTTCTTGCTAATTTTGTTTTTAAAAAGGTCATTTGTCCTATGGAGTTTCTCATATCTAAATTTTGTGGAGTTTCTACTGGTGTAATTTAGCCTGTTCCTCAGTCCCCTGTATACCATGTAAATTGGTGTTCCCTACAGAGAGTGAGTTGGGTCTCTGCTCTTGGGGATTCCTCCCAGCCCATGGGAAGGGCAATTTCAATGACCTAGATACCAAGATGCAGCAGAAGGTCATTTATATGTTATTCATTTCTTTTTCTCTTGCTTTTTATAAAATATTTTGTAAATATTTTATCTATTTTATAAGATATTTTAGCAGCAGTTTCAGTGAGAGTGTTAGTCAAGCTAACTAGTTCAACATAATGAAAAGTTATGTTTTTCAACACTTTTTCTTTACCTTTGGTATTTTTCAGTTTCACTACATTTTAGGCATGAGTTCTAGAAAATGCACAGCCCTTGTCACTTTATTTATTTATTTATTATTATTTTTTTTTTGTAGAGACAGAGTCTCACTTTATGGCCCTCGGTAGAATGCCATGGCATCACACGGCTCACAGCAACCTCCAACTCCTGGGCTTAAGCGATTCTCTTGCCTCAGCCTCCCGAGTAGCTGGGACTACAGGCGCCCGCCACAATGCCCGGCTATTTTTTGGTTGCAGTTCAGCCAGGGGCGGGTTTGAATCTGCCACCCTCCGTATATTGGGCCGGCGCCTTACCAACTGAGCCACAGGCACCACCCAGCCCTTGTCACTTTATATATTGCCTCTTCTCAATTCTATTATCTTTACCTGGGGTTCTATATGTTAGATTTATATTTGAAATTTTAATTTTTTACTTCATATCTATTAACACCATTTTTCTTTTTTATATTTTCTATATCCATATGTTTTCCTGTTGTTTTCTGAGTTATTTCTTTGATTTATTTTACTGTTGACTAATTCTCTCTTCAGCTGGGTCTGACCTGTTATTTCACTTTTTTTTTTGAGACAGAGTCTCATTTTGTCTCCTTTGGTAGAGTGCCATGGCATCATAGCTCACAGCAACCTCAAACTCTTGGGCTCAAGCTGTCCTCTTGCCTCAGCCTCCCTAGTAGCTGTGACTACAGGCACCTGCCACGACACCCAGCTATTCATGTTTTAGAGATGAGGTCTTGCTCTAGCTCTAACCTGTGAGCTCACGCATTCCACCTGCCTTGGCCTCCCACAGTGCTAGGATTACAGGCATGAACCACCACCCCTGGCCATTACTTTACTCTTTTTTTAAAAAAATTATTTATTATTAAATCATAGCTGTGTACATTAATGCAATCATGGGGCACCATACACTGGTTTTATATACCATTTGACATATTTTCATCACACTGGTTCACATAGCCTTCCTGGCATTTTCTTAGTTATTGTGTTAAGACATTTATAGTCTACATTTAATAAGTTTCACATGTACCCTTGTAAGATGCACCGTAGGTGTGGTCTCACCAATTCCCCTTCCTTTGCCCATCCTCCGCCTTCCTTTCCCCTCCCTTTCCCCATATTCTTAGGTTATAATTGGGTTATAGCTTTCACATGAAAGCTATAAATTAGTTTCATAGTAGGGCTGAGTACATTGGATACTTTTTCTTCCATTCTTGAGATACTTTACTAAGAAGAATATGTTCTAGCTCCATCCATGTAAACATGAAAGAGGTAAAGTCTCCATCTTTCTTTAAGGCTGCATAATATTCCATGGTGTACATATACCACAATTTATTAATCCATTCGTGGATTGATAGGCACTTGGGCTTTTTCCATGACTTAGCAATTATGAATTGGGCTGCAATAAACATTCTGGTACAAATATCTTTGTTATAATGTAATTTTTGTTTTTCTGTGTATATACCTAGTAGAGGAATTGTAGGATCAAATAGCAGGTCTATTTTTAGATCTCTAAGTGTTCTCCAAACATCTTACCAAAAGGAACATATTAGTTTCTATTCCCACCAGCAGTGTAGAAGTGTTCCCCTATCCACTCCAACATCTCTGGTCTTGGGATTTTGTGATATGGGCTAATCTTACTGGAGTTAGATGATATCTCAAAGTAGTTTTGATTTGCATTTCTCTGGTGATTAAGGATGATGAGCATTTTTCATATGTCTATAGGTCGTGCTCCTGTCTTCTTCAGAGAAGTTTCTCTTCAAGTCCCTTGCCCACCCTGAGATGGGATCACTTGTTCTTTTCTTACTAATACATTTGAGTTCTCTGTAGATTCTAGTTATTAAACCTTTGTTGGAGACATAACCTGCAAATATCTTCTCACATTCTGAGGGCTGTCTGCTTTCTTTACTTACTGTGTTCTGGGCTGTGCAGAACCTTTTTAGTGTGATCAGGTCCCAGTAGTGTATTTTTGATGCTGCTTCAATTGCCGGGTGGTGGTGGGGGTACTCCTCATTTGCCTGGGCCAATATTTAATACTCTTGATTTTTTCAAGAGTTTTCCCTGCACTTTCTTCTAGTATTTTTATAGTTTCATGTCTTAAGTTTAAATCTTTAATCTAGTGAGAGTTTATCTTAGCTAATGGTGAAAGGTGTGGGTCCAGTTTCAATCTTCTACAGGTCACCAGTCAGTTCACCCAGCACCATTTGTTAAATAGGGAATCTTTTCCCCACTGAATGTTTTTAATTGGCTTGTCAAAGATCAAATAAATAGGGAATCTTTTCCCCATTGTATATTGCTTTGGGTATTATGGACATTTTAACAACGTTGATTCTTCCCAGCCATGAGCATGGTATGTTTTTCCATTTGTTAACATTTTCAGCTATTTCTTTTCTTAGAGTTTCATAGTTCTCTTTATAGAGATCTTTCACGTCCTTTGTTAGATAAACTCCCAAATATTTCATCTTCTTTGGCACTACTGTGAATGGAATAGAGTCCTCAACTGTTTTTTTCAGCTTGACTATTTTGGTATATATAAAGGCTACCGATTTATGAATGTTGATTTTGTAAACTGAGATGCTGCTGTATTCCTTGATCACTTTTAAGAGTTTTGTAGTAGAATCCCTGGTGTTTTCCAGATATACAATCATATCATCTGCGAAGAGCGAAAGTTTGATTTCTTCTGACCCTATATGGATACCCTTGATCGCCTTTTCTTCCCTAATTGCTGTGGCTAAAACTTCCATTCCAATGTTAAAGAGGAATGGAGACAATGGGCAACCTCGCTTGGTTCCTGATCTGAGTGGAAATGATTTCAGTTTAATTCCATTCAATAGGATATTGGCTGTGGGTTTGCTGTAGATGGCCTCTATCATTTTAAGAAATGTCCCTTCTATACCAATTTTTTTAAGTGTTCTGATCATGAAAGGGATGCTGAATATCATCAAAAGCTTTTTCTGCATCAATTGAGAGAATCATATGGTCTTTGTTTTTTAATTTATGTGCTGAATTATATTTACAGATTTACGTATATTGAACCAGCCTTGAGACCCTGGAATAAAACCGACTTGGTCATGATGTATAATTTGTTTGATGTGTTGCTGGATTCTGTTTGTTAGGATCTTGTTGAATATTTTTGCATCAATATTCATTAGTGATATTGGTCTATAATTTTCTTTTCTTGTTGAGTCTACTTTACTCTTGCATTCAGTTTATTTCAACATTTTTTCCCAGAAGTATTTTTTTCTCCTCTCAAAATTTGACTATTTATTCCTGAAAATTTCTCAGAGTTTATGCACATGTATGATTGTAACTTGTGTCACTTAAAACATTTTAAATAAAATGGTTCTATAATATATTCTGTATCTTACTATTAGAGTATCTTTAGCCTTTGAGAGGTCTAAGTCTATTGTTTGGTATTTCTACTTATGCCTTTTTCCCCCCATGCACTGGGCAATCTTTGATCATGAACTATTTGCTTGATCTTAATTTCTGAGAATGTTTAAATTGGGGAAGTTTTCCTTCAATGAGAATTTGTTTCTGATTCTTCTATAGACAGTTTTATTACAAACAGTAATAAACTACCCAGTCCCCTTTTGTGCATTATAGCTTAGCATGGAAATATCTGCTTCAGCTACAAGATTCAGTCCACTCCCTGAGTGTTTTTTTTTTTTTGTAGAGACAAAGTCTTACTTTATGGACCTCGGTAGAGTGCCGTGGCCTCACACAGCTCACAGCAACCTCCAATTCCTGGGCTTAAGTGATTCTCTTGCCTCAGCCTCCCGAGTAGCTGGGACTACAGGCGCCCGCCACAAGGCCCGGCTATTTTTTGGTTGCAGTTTGGCTGGGGCCGGGTTTGAACCCGCCACCCTCGGTATATGGGGCCGGCACCCTACCGACTGAGCCACAGGCGCTGCTCCACTCCCTGATTGTTATGGGAGTGGGTGAGACTTAGGAGAGAACATTGTCAAGCCCTAGTGCTAAAGGAAGATAGATGACATTTGCCATGTTCCTCCCACCCCTTCCCTACAATGAAAGCTAGTCAGTCTTCCACTCATGATTATGAGCTCGCACCTATTGGGAACAAACTGTCCTCAGCAAACAATTTATCAGTATCATGCCACTAAGCAAGGGGTGCTATCAGAGTAGTCCTTCTCCATGCCACTTGTCCCTCTAGCAACCAGTCACATATTATTTTTTTTGTGTGTGTGTGTGTGAAAGGGTCTTAAGCTGTTGCCCTGGGTAGAGTGCCATGACCTAACAGCTCACAGCAACCTCAAACTCTTGGGCTTAAGTGATTCTCTTGCCTCAGCCTCCCAAGTAGCTGGGACTACAGACACTTGCCCCAACACCCCACTATTTTTTTTTGTTGTTGTTGTTATGGCAATTGTCATTGTTGTTTTAGCTGGCCCAGCTGGTTTCGAACCTGCCAGCATCAGTGTATGCGGCTGGTGCCCTACCCACTGAGCTATGGGCACTGCCTAGTTTGTGTTTTTTTTTTTTTTCTTTTTTTTTTTAGAGATAGAGTCTCACTTTATCACCCTCGGTAGAGTGCCATGGCATCACAGCTCACAGCAACCTCCAACTCCTGGGCTTAGGTGATTCTTTTGCCTCACCCTCCCGAGTAGCTAGGACTATAGGCATCTGCCACAACACCTGGCTATTTTTTGTTGCAGTTTGGCTGAGGCTGGGTTTGAACCCATCACCCTTGGTATATGGGGTCAGTGCCCTACCCACTGAGCCACAGGCGCTGCCCTTTTGTGTTGTTTTTGAGGAAAGGGTTTTGAAGACTCCTCTGTGTGAGTCCAACACTACCTCAGTGACCTATGTAATATAAAGCTGCTTGTTTTAGATAACCCTCTGAACACCTATTCTTCCATAATGCTGGAAGTGGAAGTCCTCCAGAGTGTCATCCAGCTGGTAATGCTAATGTTGGCTAATAAGCTATTGATATTTGAATGTATTTTTCATGTAATAAGCCATTTTAAGGCATTTTTATTAGATTTCATTGTTTTTCAGTTTTTTCTCAGGAATTTATATTTAGGCAGATAAATTATTTCTTCCTTTCTAATATATATGGTTCTAATTATTTTTTATTTTATGCATTGTCTAGAATAATATTGAATAATAAAGGTGATAGTAAACATTCTTTTTCTTTTTCTTTTTTGAGACAGTCTCATTATGTTGCCCTTGGTAGAGTGCCATGGTGTCACAGCTCACAACAACCTCAAACTCTTCGGCTTGATTCTCTTGTCTCAGTCTTCCAAGTAGCTGGGACTACAGGTGCTTGCTACAACACCTGGCTATTTGTTGTTGTTGTCATTGTTGCTTAGTAGGCCCTGGCTGGGCTCAAACCCACCAGCCTTGGTGCATGTGGCCGGTGCCCTAACCACTGAACTATGGGTGCCAAGCCATAGTAAAGATTCTTGTCTTGGTTCTTTTATAAAGTGAAGGGCTATCAGATGCTAGTGTCCATCTGATGCCCATGGCAGACATAGTTAATACATCTTAGTACTTTTTCCTGCTAAGCCATTACCCTATTTCAGAAATCTCCCAGTAACATTTTCATCATTGACTACAGTTGACTGGATTTGATACAACAGATAGGTTTATTTTACAACCTTGACTCTGTTGTTTCTACTAGATGTTGTTTGATATTGACTGTTTATTTTAAACATTCGTTGTTATGTTTCTATTTCTGGTTTACTAAATGTCTATTTAAAAAAAATCACAAGTAGGTATTCAATTTCATAAAACATTTTTCACTGGATGTGTTGGCTCATGCTTATAAACTCAGCTCTTTGGGAAGCTAAGATGGGAGGATTACTTTTATTAATTAATTAATTAATTTATTTATTTTTAGGGAGGATTACTTGAGGCCAGGAGTTTGAGTTGAGACCAGCCTGGGCAACTGTGTCTCTCCAAAAAAGTTAAAAAATATTAGCTAGGGGTGGCGCCTGTGGCTCAAAGTAAGTAGGGCGCTGGCCCCATATGCTGGAGGTGGCGGGTTCAAACCCAGCCCTGGCCAAACACTGAAAAAAAAAAAAAAAAAAAGTTAGCCAGGTGTGTTGGCATGCACCTAGTAATACAAGCTACTAGGAGGCTAAGTTAAGGAGAGAGGATTGCTTGAGTTTCAAGACTATAGGGAGTTATGACCTTGCCACCACACTCCAGCCTAGGTGATAGAGTGAGATCCTGTCTTTAAAAAAATAAAATTTTTTTCCAGTGTCTGGAAAAAATAGCTTTTATTTCTTTTGGTTTATTTGTATGTTAATTGAATTAATAGATTTTTTTAGGTCAACTGTTATAGTTCAGGAATACACCCTAATAGTCTTTTTTTTTTTTTTTACACCCTAATAGTCTTAATGTATGTTACTCTTTTACAATATGGATAGATTGTTTAATTCACACTATATGCCAGACACTTATACTTAATGCTGGGGATATAACTGTGAACAAGACAGATTATGGCTGGGCATGGTGGCTCATGCCTGTAATCCTAGCACTATGTGAGGCCGAGGTGAATAGATTGCCCCAGCTCATATGTTTGAGACCAGCCTGAGCAAGAGCAAGACCTTATCTATAAAAATAGCCAGGTGTTGTGGTGAGTGCCTATAGTCCCAGCTACTAGGGAGGCTGAGACAACAGAATTGCTTGACCCCAAGAGTTTGAGGTTGCTGTGAGCTATGAGGCCAGGGCACTCTACCAAGGACAACAAAGTGAGACTTTGTCTCAAAAAAACAGAAAGAAAGAAAGAAAGATAGATTAACATGGTATCTGCCCTTACTGAGCTGATAATCATTTCAAGGGAGATAAAAAGCAGAATATTTGCAAACACTCCCTTCATCCTGAAAATTGAGCAAACATCACTCAAAACATGCTATCTTGGTGAGTCTTGGAAGATCTCAGAAAGAGGTCTTTGATCACATTGTGGTATCTACCATGGGTTGGAGGAAAGGGGGCATCCTGCTATTTGCTACTACTTGTTTGTCATCTTATTTGGATTTTTCATCTGTGTAACTTGTGTGAGGTTTGTTAGGTCTTGAATAAAGCTCATACTATTTTTGTAAATTAAGTGGAATTTCAGTCTTTTGTTGGAGGCCTTTTGGACCACTTTTTCAATTATTTCTGTGGTTAATTCATTGGAGGGTTCTGTATCACTTTGGGTTGATTTTCCTAGACAATATTAAAATCCACTGAGTTTTCTTTTTTTTTTTGAGACAGAGTCTTATTGTGTAGCCCCTTGGTAGAGTACTGTGGTGTCACAGCTCACAGCAACCTCGAACTCCCACTCTTAATCAATTCTCTTGCCTCAGCCTCCCAAGTAGCTGGGACTACAGGCACCCACCACAACGCCCGGCTATTTTTGTTGTTGTTGTAATTGTCATTGTTGTTTGGCAGGCCTGGGCTGGATTCGAACCCACCAGCTCTGGTATATGTGGCTGGTGCCTTAGCCACTGAGCTACAGGTGCCGAGCCTCCACTGAGGTTTTACATAGTGTTTCACTTAGTATTCTTTTATAATTAAGAAATTCCTATGTACTTGTTTTTAGCCACTTCCTCATACTATTGTATAGTCTTTTTTTGAGACAAGAGCCTCAAGCTGTCGCCCTGGGTAGAGTGCAATGGCATCACAGCTCACAGCAACCTCCAACTCCTGGGCTCAAGTGATTCTCCTGCCTCCGCCTTCCAAGTAGCTGGGACTACAGGTGCCCGCCACAGCACCCGGCAATGTTTTGGTTGCAGCCTTCATTTTTGTTTGGCAGGCCTGGGTTGGATTTGAACCCGCCAGCTCAGGTGTATGTGGCTGGCGCCTTAGCCTCTTGAGCCACAGGCACTGAGCCTGTATAGTCTTTCTTTTGACTACCTTTGCCAGCATTTTGCTAGACAACTATTCTACTTTATATGTACCATTATGGATGGGAAGAAAAGAGATATAGAGAGGTTTACTAATTCTCCCAAGGTTGTATAGCTCATGAGGGATGGTGCCAGGATCAAACCTATATAAATCATGATGCCAATATGTATTCAAGGCTAAAAACTGCCTCTGAATCCAACTTTGGTTGAATTCTCATTTGATATTTATGATGGTGTGTAATTGCAATTTTTATCTTTACCCCAAGAATTAAAAGGCTTTTTTTTTTCTTTTTTTGAGTCAAGAGTTTCACTATGTCACCCTGAGTAGAGTGCCGTGGCATCCTAGCTCACATTAACCTCAAGCTCTTGGACTTAAGAGATTCTCTTGCTTCAGCCTCCCAAGTAGCTGGGACTATAGGTGCCTGCCACAATACCTAGCTATTTTTGTTATTGTTGTACTTGTCATTGTTGTTTAGCAGGCGCAGGCCAGGTTTGAACCCACCAGTCATAGTGTATATGGCTGGTGTCCTAACCACTGAGCTACAGGCACCAAGTCAGCTTTTTTTTTTTAAACCATGTTTGCCCAGATTGACCTTGAACTCCTGGCCTTCAGTAATCCTCCTGCCTTAGCCTCCTTAGTAGTTGAGATTAGACGTATGTGACAACATGCCTGGCTCAAGAGAGTATTTTTAAATGTCTGAGTATTAGGTTTTTATTTTTGAGCCTGTTGTCCAGGCTAGAGAGCCATGGTGTCAGCCTAGCTCACAGGCTTGGTGCCTGTAGCTTAGCGGCTAGGGTGCTGGCCACACACATTGGGGATGGTGGGTTTGAACCCACCTGGGCCTGCCAAATAATAATGACAACTACAGCAACAAAAAAAATAGCCAGGTGTTGTGGCAGATGCCTGTAGTCCCAGCTACTTGGGAGGCTAAGCAAGGGAATCGCTTAAGCCCAAGAGTTTGAGGTTGCTGTAAGCTGTGAGCACTCTAGTAAGGATGACATAGTGAGACTGTCTCGAAAAAAAAAAAATTAAATTAAACCATGGCTCACAGCAATCTCACATTCTTTGGTTCAAGCAATTCTCCCACATTGGCCTACTTTGCTAGCCTCCCAAGTAGCTGGGACTACTGGCACCTGTCACCATGCCTGGCTAATTTTTCTTTTAGTAGATAAGCTCACTCTTGCTCAGGCTGATCTTGAACTCCTGAGCTCAAGCTATCCTCCCACCTCTTTATTAAAACTACTTTAAAATTTTTAAATTGTGTTTGTGTGAGAAAATGTGTATTATTTGTGCTTGTTGGAATTTTTTTTTTTTGTTTGCAGTTTTTGGCTGGGGCTGGGTTTGAACCCACCACCTCCAGTATATGGGGCCGGCACCCTACTCCTTTGTGCCACAGGTGCTGCCCTGCTTGTTGGAATTTTTGAGATTTGTCTCTGTGGCCTATTGTAACATCAGTTGTTCTTAACTCTTCATTGTGAACCTTATTTTATTCTGCCTTCCTTTGTACTTCTGTCTCTTGTTTAAAGTTGTAAAATAATTAAGGCCAGAAATAATGTCTTACTCATCTCTTCATCTCTGTATTGACTATAAGGTAATTGCCTACTAGAGAAATGGAAGCCAAATAAATGAATATTGATCCTTGTGGATTTGAAGAATGTTACACATGTAAAAAGTCTAGACTAGAGACTGTTGCATTTTCTTTCTTTTGATTCATCCAAATACCAACTATTTTTATTTATTTATTAATACCAACTATTTTTGATAATTTCTACTTGGATTCCCCCACTTCCATTCCACCTCTTTGGACATTAAAAGCATGGATTTAGGTTATCATAGTTTTTGGTTTATGATACACTTTCATTATTGGTTTATGACTTATTATAATATGTAATAATATTTGTGAAAATACCATCCCAAACTAAAATGACAACTTTTGCAATGATATACATCCAACCATATGGTTCCCTTTCCCATCCATTTTGTTTTATACCACCCCAAGGTTTCTGAAACCCGTTTATTGTTTCTTTGCTTTTTCTTTTTTGGTTTTTGGCCGGGGCTAGGTTTGAACCCGCCACCTCCGGCATATGGGACTGGCGACCTACTCCTTGAGCCACAGGTGCCGCCCTGCTTTTTCTTTTTATGCAATTTTAGTCCATGTACATTATTATTTTTAACTAAAAAGGTTTTATATTGTATGTAATCTTTTGAAGTTTATTCTTTTTATTTCCTCTTGAAATTTTGGTGGTCTCTTGACTTGAGGAATTTTTTCAAAGGTCCTGTGATTTTCTCTTTTTACTCATCATTATAGAGGGGATTTATGCTTGCCCTGGATTGACTTACAGTCAAGGGTTGAGCTGGGATTTATGTGAAATTTTATAGCAATTCTTGGTCAGGATCAAAGGCAGAAAAGTAAGTTGAAGACTGCCATACTGGTGGCCCAGCAACCTGTGGAGTGTGCAGGGTGCTGTCGTGGCTCTTCTAACTGGACCTTCATTTTATAGATGGGTGTAATTCCCAGTTAAACATTTCTCTCCACCTCCACATCCAACACTGGCCACTAGGTGGGTTAGTGTGATGACTGTCCCCTGGTAGGAGGCACAGAGGCAGTGAGCATTCCTGTAGGCCCCTCATTCTTTGCCTCAGTTATAACATCCTTCAGGGATTTAGAAATATTCTTTACACAGATGAAATCAATAGTAACAGTCCATTCCACAAACTGGAGTTGGCTGTTTCTTCATAAATTGTAAGAATAAGACTAATCTTAACCTGTTTCCTAATTTATATTTAAACTCTTACCCTGATTCATTTTTTTTTTTTTTTTTGAGACAAGAGCTTCACTCTGTTGCCCTTGGTAGAATGCTGTGGTGTCACAGCTCACTGCAACCTCAAACCCTTGGGCTAAGGCAATTCCCTTGCCTCAGCCTCCCAAGTGGCTGGGACTACAGGCACCCGCCACAACGCCCGGCTATTTTTTTTGTTGCAGTTGTCATTGTTGTTCAGTTGGCCCAAGCTGGATTCTAACCCACCAGCCTCAATGTATGTGGCCGGTGCCCTACCCACTGAGCTACGCATGCCGAGCCTCCTACCCTGATTCTAACCACCAATTTCTGCAAAATTTCTTCTAGTCCCTACATTCTAATCTATACTCAAACTTTGATCCTAACATCTCCATTTTTCTTTCTTTCTTTTTTTTTTTTTGTAGAGACAGAGTCTCACTTTATGACCCTCTGTAGAGTGCCGTGGCCTCACACAGCTCACAGCAACCTCCAACTCCTGGGCTTAAGCGATTCTTTTGCCTCAGCCTCCCGAGCAGCTGGGACTACAGGCGCCTGCCACAACGCCCGGCTATTTTTTGGTTGCAGTTTGGCCGGGGCTGGGTTTGAACCCGCCACCCTCGGTATATGGGGCTAGCGCCTTACCAACTGAGCCACAGGCGCTGCCCAATTTTTTCTTTTTTTTTTTAATTGAACCAGAGTCTCACTCTATTGTCCTGGGTAGAGTGCCATGGTGTCATCATAGCACACAGCAACCTCAAACTCTTGGGCTCACCCAATCCTGTTGCCTTACCACACCTGGCTAGTTTTTTCTATTTTTAGTAGAGATGGGTCTGACTCTTGGTCAGGCTCATCTCAAACTCCCGAGCTTAAGCAATCCACCTGCCTTGGCCTTTCAGAGTGCTAGGATTATAGTTATGAGCCTCTGTGCCTAGCCTAACCTTTCCATTTTTTAATTTTATGAACTCTTTCCCCTGAGCCCCCAACATCTATAACTGCCCCTCTACTCTTTTCCTTTCTCCAAATCCCAGCAAATGCCAACTACAAATTGCAATTTGATTAGCACTTACCATAAACTAGACACTGCGATAATTGCTCAGCATGTATCATTTTATATTTTCCTACTCTATGAGATTAGCAACATTAGTTTTCCCATTTTACAGACGATATGGCCAAGGCCTATAACTCTACTGGAGCTACAAATTGATCCAGTTTCTCTTGTTTACTTTTTGAGTTTATTATTATTATTATTATTATTTTTTAGAGACAGAGTCTCATTTTGTTGCTCTCAGTAGAGTGCTGTGGTGTCACAGCTCATAGCAACCTCCAGCTCTTGGACTGAGGCAATTCTCTTGCCTCAGCCTCCCTAGTAGCTGGGACTACAGGCGCTCACCACAACGCCTGGCTATTTTTTTGTTGCAGTTTGGTGGGGGTCCGGTTTGAACCCGCCACCCTTGGCATATGGGGCCAGCACCCTACTCACTGAACCACAGGCGCCGCCCAGTTTATTATTTCTTTTGAAACAGGATTTTACTCTATTGCCTGAACTAGAGTGCAGTGATGTCATCATAGCTCACTGTAGCCTTGAACTCCTGACTCAAATGATCCTGCTGCTTCAGCCTCCCTAGTACTGGGACCAGAGGTGTGCAACACCATGCCTGACCAATTTTTCTATTTTTTAGAAAAAAAGACAGGGTCTCACTATGTTGCTCAGGTTGTTCTTAAACTCCTGGACTTAAGTGATCCTCCCCCACTGGCCTCTCATAGTGCTCATATTATAGTTAAGACACCTTTGGCACTAAGTAAAAAGAAAACTTGAAGTGAAATAATAGTGAAATTTGGGTGGCGCCTGTGGCTCAGTAAGTAGGGCACTGGCCCCATATACAGAGGGTGGTGGGTTCAAACCTGGCTCCGGTCAAACTGCAACAACAAAAAAGTAGCCGGGTGTTTTGGTGGGTGCCTGTAGTCCCAGCTACTCGGGAGGCTGAGGCAAAAGAATTGCTTAAGCCCAAGAGCTGGAGGTTGCTGTGATCGTGATGCCATAGCACTCTACTGGGGGTGAAAAAGTGAGACTCTGTCTCAAAAAAAAAAAAAAGAAAAAGAAGAACTAGTGAAATTTATTTTTCCCATAACATTTGGTTGATAACTACTATCAAGGAATAGACCTTTTGACTCTACCATCCATTCCTAATCTGGTCAGTCTTGTCCTCAGATTAGCTTTCCAGGCTAAGTACCTGCCAAAGTCCCATCAACTAGAATGTCTAGTGGCAGGAATTATTTTTGTGTATCTCTCTTTCTTCCTTTTTCACTTTACTCATTTGTTGTACATCTTTAACAGCAAGGAAACTTTTCCTAGGACCCTCCCTTGCCACAGCAGACTCTCCGCCATACAGTCCAGAAAGCCAGCAGCCCATGCCCAAGCAACCACTGGCAAGGGGGAGGGGCCACTAGGATGGGCTCAGACTAAACCAAACTCATTTCTGGGGCTGGCTCTCCAAGCCTCCCTGATGTTTCTGGCTGGTTGGAAGAACAAAATTAGGAAGAAGGGAGATGGGGATAAGGACCAGAAATAAACTGTGCAACCAGTGGTGTCGGGGCAGCACCCGTAGCTCAATGGGTAGAGCGCTGGTCACATACGCCCAGGCTGGTGGGTTCGAACCTAGTCCAGGCCTGCTAAACAACAACTGCAACAAAAAATAGCTGGATGTTGTGGTGGGCACCTGTAGTCCCAACTACTTGGGAGGTTGAGGCAAGAGAATCGCTTAAGCCCAAGAGTTTGAGGTTGCTGTGAGCTGTGATTCCATAGCACTCTACCAAGGGCAACATAATGAGGTTCTGTCTCAAAAAAAAAGAAAATGATTTATAGCTCAGTGGCTAGGGCACCAGCCACATACACCTGGGCTAGCAGGTTTGAACCCAGCCTGGGCTTGCCAAACAACAATGACAACAACAACAACAACGACGACAACAAAGCGGGCATTGTGGCAGGCGCCTGTAGTCCCACCTACTTGGGAGGCTGAGGCAAGAGAATTGCTTGAGCCCAAGAGTTTGAGGTTGCTGTGAGCTGTGAGCTGTGGCGTCATAGTGAAACTCTGTCTCAAAAAAAAAAAAAATAAAAAAATAAGAAAAGAAAATAAAATGATTCATAGGCCAGTGTGGTGGCTTATGTCTGTAATCCTAGCACTCTGGGAGGCATGAACCTTGTATCTACTAAAAATAGAAAAAAACTAGCCAGGCCTAGGGGAAGGCACCCATAGTCCCATCTACTCACGACACTGAGGCAAGAGGTTTGCTTGAGCCCAGGAGTATGAGATTGCTGTGAGCTATGATGCCATGACACTCTACACAGGTGACAGTGTGAGACTGTCTTAAAAAAAAAAAAAGATTAATAGTCTACAAGAAAAAGTACAGGAAACGAGATCTAAGAGAGTGGGGGGGAGCATGATTAAAATCCAGCTCTGATATAAAACCAGCACATTGTACCCCATGATTGCATTAACATACACAGCTATGATTTAATAATAATAATAATAAAAAAAACAGCTCTGGACCAGGCACAGGGGTGCATACCTAGACTGGTGAGGATACGGTGGGAGGATCACTTGAGTTTGAGTCCAGCCTGGGCAACATTGCAAGACCCTGTCTCAAACACAAAAACCCCACAAATAGTTATAGGGCTGTCCCACCTTTCCAAGGTAGAGCTCTGCTCTTCTTCACAACCCAGACTGTGCTAGTGCCCATACTGCCAGGCACAGCATTAACATCTCAGGGGAATTGCATAAGAGCTCTAGGCCCCAAGGAACACATGTCATGTTTCCCACTATTCTGCCAAGGACGTCCTTGGTATGAGTCATTCAGAGTTGGAGTTGTAGGGGACTTGCCTCTCAGTTCAGAAAATATGCTAGTGTGAGGGCAGAAGCAGAGTGGAGCACCCTAAGTAGCAGAAGTGTGTCAAGCCTCGCAGCCTATAGAGTCTCACTATGTCACCCTCGGTAGAGTGCTGTGGCATCACAGCTCATAGCAACCTCAGACTCTTGGGCTTAAGTGATTCTCTTGCCTCAGCCTCCCAGGTAGCTGGGACTACAGGTGCCTGCTGCAACGCTCAGCTATGTTTTTTGGTTGCAGTTGTCATTGTTGTTCAGTAGGCCCAGGCCAGGCTCGAACCCACCAGCTTTGGTGTATGTGACCAACACCCTACTCCCTGAGCTACAGGTGCCATGAATCATAACAAATTCTGATTTATCCCCTCTTCTTACCCCTTGCCCCAACTTTATTCCCTTTTCCCCTGAACTCCCACAGTAACAATCTTTGTGTCCACTGAATTTATAACCATTCAGTGATCTCCCTTATGTGTTAGTAGCTGAGAGACAGTATTAGACACTAAGGGAGGAATGTAAGTTTTAGCAGCTGATGCTAGGCACAGGGGTAAGTTCTTTTCACACATACTAGCTTACTTTATCCTTACTACATAGTGGTAGCTTAGGTTATTTTAACTTTCATGTTATAATTTAGAGGCATTCAGGTTCAGAAGTTAAACTACCTACTCAGAGACATTAAGCTCAAGGTCACAAACTATTATGAGCCTGTGACTGCATGACCTCTTATAGTTTCACAATTACAAAACACATTTGCACATATTAATCTAAGCCTCACAGCAGCAGAGTGAGCAGTAGAATCTGCATTTTTAAAAAAAATTTATTTTGAGACAGTGTCACTATGTTGCCTTTGGTAGAGTGCCCTGGCATCACAGCTCACCAGCAACCTCAAACTCTTGGGCTTAAGCAATTCTCTTGCCTCAACCTCCCAAGTAGCTGGGACTACAGGTGCCCACCACAACACCCAGCTATTTTTTGTTGCAGTTGTTGTTTAGCAGGTCCGAGCTAGGTTCGAACCCACTAGCCTGGGTCTATGAGGCCAATGCCCTAACCGCTGAGCTATGGGTGCTGAGCCAGAATTTGCATTTTAGAGGACAGTGGGACCAGACTTGCCCAAAGGCACGCAGAACTTAGCTTATCCAACTCCCACCCATATTAGTGAGCATCCTGCCACTGTCAAGTGTTATCTGGCACAGCATGGCCTATTTGCTGACTGGATGATTAAGATATAACAGGTATTCAATAAATAATTTTTTTTTTTGAGACAAAAGTTTCACTCTGTTGCTGAGCTGTGGCACCATCACAGCTCAGAGCAACCTCAAAACTTCTGGGTTAAAGGATCTTCCTGCCTCAGCCTCCCAAGTAGCTGAGACTACAAGTACCTAGCACAATGCCCAGCTAATTTTTCTATTTTTAGTACAGATGGGATATTGCTCTTGCTCAGGGTGGTCTCAAACTCCTAAGCTCAAGGGATCACCTGCCTCTGCCTTCCAGAGTGCTAGGATCATAGGCCTGAGCCACCATGCCAGGCCTCAATAAATAATTCTTGTTAAATTATATTATTGAAAATAAATCTACTGTTACTGCCTGGAGGCCTCTAGGTTCCTTTTATCCCTGTCTTTTATCACCTTCCCTCGATGCTTGGGTTCCCCTTTAGAGACCCTCTTTCCCCACGAACTCCATCCCCTCCCCAAAGACTCACAGGGGGGCACAATCTCTATGTCTTCTCACATAGGTGCTCTTATGGTGCTCAGGAATAGTTTTTGAGATAGAGCTGAATGGCACTAATGGCTTTTGCTCCCCGACATCCCACCCCATGGCTTCCTTCCTTCCTGGCTTGGGGAGGCTGCACTCCTCAGCTCTTCCTTGCCCCACGTGGCAAGATGGTACTTATCCTGGGCCTGAGAGCCTTTGTTCTCCAATTCCACTGGCCCCTCCCTGCTAGCCCCACCCCCTTCCTCTGGCCCCATAGCCCTGGACACAGTACACAGTCCAGAGCCTCAGCTCGAAGGGAAACAAAAGGAGCTGCCTAGGTTCCCATGGCTGTCGCCAGCACCTTCATACCAGGGCTCAACTCTCAGAACCCTCATTTCATCCCAGGGTAAGACCTACCCAGGGCAGCCCCTGCTTGCTTCTAAGAAGAGGGGCATAGGGACATAAGTGTTATGCCACCTAGACCTTGGGACCAAGCAGACATATTGGTTTGGGGGCCCAAGGTTAGAGTCTCTATGGTGTTTTATGCAAAAGGAAAAGAAAGGGAATGGTGATGGCCAGATTTGCCACGAAGCTTTGTGTTGTCTACTCCATGGGAACAGGGTAGCATAGGAAGAATAGAAAGCCCAGGGAGAGAACTTAGAAATGCTTACTCCAAAGATATATTAACAGCTGCATCCAGAAAGATCAGGGCTCCAGAGGTCTGATTCTATCTCTGGGGAGGGAGGCAGGGGGATTCTGAGGTGAGTGGGTGAGTCCTATGCTACAGGTACACTGGACACTGCCCTCTACTTCGATTCAGCATGGGCCAGACCTATGGGCAGGTGACTGGCCAGCTACTTCGAGACCCTCCTGGTCTAGCCTGGCCCCCTGCACATCGCACACTTCTGCCTCCTATTCGGCCTCCAAGATCTCCTGAGGTTCCCAAGGGGAGCCTGCCTGTCAGGTGTGGGCATTCAAGCCTCAGCTCCAGCATGATCCCTGGGTACACAGGTCTGTACACAGGTATGAACAGGCATCCCCTTCCCAGAGCATGTATTTTAAATACTAACAGAAATCCTCCTTGCCCCCTGCTTGCCCAGGTTTTGTACCCCGGGCACAGTTTATCTTTGCCAAGAACTGCAGCCAGGTCTGGGCTGAGGCTCTGAATGAGTTTACCCAGTTGGATGGGGGGAAAGGGAGTAAAGAGCTGCTGAAGGAGGCTAAGGGAGAAAAAGACATGGAGAAAAACCAAGAGCCAAAGCTGGGACTGGAGCTGGAGGAGAAGGGGCCAACCCTGGAGGAGGCAGAACAAGTGAGACCAGGGAGGCTGGTGGGTGGGGAGTGCAGGTGGTGGAGGTGGGGAGCCTTACCCATGTGTGTCCAGGCCTGGGGATGGCCATGGGTCGGGTGGCTGTGGCTACAGGAGCTGTAGTCTTCACTGCCTGCTCCACCTCCCTGGGAGCTGGTCTTACAACAGAGGGGCTGAATGTGATAGCCCTATTTTTCTTTTATCAACTTCTGACAACAGGCTTCTCCCTATTCCATGGATGACACAGACCCTCAGAAGTTCTTCATGTCAGGTAGGTGAGAAGAGGGAGTGATGACCAAAAGGTTGGGAAGGCCTCAGGAAGTTTTGACTCAGTGTCCCCATCTCCCCAGGCTTCACTGGCTATGTGCCCCGTGCCCGCTTTCTCTTCGGCTCCAGCTTTCCTGTGCTCACCAACCAGGCATTGCAGGAATTTGGGCAGAAGTACTCACTGGGAAGAACCCAGAAGGATCCCAAACATCTTCCCCCACTTCTCAAAACCTGCCAGCAGAGCCTAGGTCTCTTACCTAACTATGGGGGCTATGTGCCAGGTGAGACTGGCCCAGAGAAGGGCTTTGGGAGCTGGAATGTTTGTATGGGTAAGGAGTAGGTGGGGGTGGTTTGGGAGGTGGGAACTAATAGATATGGGGGGGAGGAGAGGACTGCAGATCATGTGGTTCAGCTTTTTTTTTTTTTGAGACAGAGTCTCACTGTGTCGCCCTCTGTAGAGCTGTGAAATCACAGTTTACAGCAAACTCTTGGGCTTAAGAGATTCTCTTGCCTCAATCCCCCAAGTAGCTGGGATTACAAGTGCCTGCCACAACACCTGGCTATATTTTGTTGTTGTAGTTGTCACTGTTCTTTGGCAGGCCTGGGCTGGGTTCGCCAGCCCTGGTGTATGTAGCTGGCGCCCTAGCCACTGAGCTACAGGTGCTGAGTCAGGTCAGCTTTGTCATTAGGCAGAAAAGGAAATTGAGAAAGCTCACAGTCAGGGGTAAGGACCAGATTTCAGTGGGGAGTTTGGAGGGTTGGCTGAGAATTAAATGGCTTTTCCATGACACTGGCTACACATGACGGACTCTCTTGGCCACACAGGGTATAAGTTCCAGTTTGGCCACACATTTGGGCATCTCACCCGCGATACTTTGGGCCTCAGCACCATCCAGAAGCAGTTCCTGGCTTAGGCACTTGGACTTCAAGTTCTCCTTTCCCTCTTCATCCTATCTCAGCCATCCTTCTGGAAGGAAGAGAGGTGGGTGGGAGGATGGGGGGCAACACAAAGAGAAAATGGTTTGGAGGCTGAGCACCTTTTTTATTAATAGGTGTAATAAATAAATAAATACATACATGAACAGAAGCCTGGGCTCCTCCTCCCACTTCTGATGAGCAGGCACTGGCCACAGCCTATTTACAGCTGGGGGGCTTGGGGATTGACCCCAATACTATTTATTACCCATCATCATCACCACCTGCCCAAGGGAGCCCTGAAAATGGCCTTCTGGGCCACCTCCCTCCATAGGACTGGCCCTCCATAGGGATAGGAGGGGCTGGCCCAGAGGGGCAGGGGAAATCCTGGCAGCCCAGTGCTGCATCCCTTTCCTCCTTTCTTGGGTGGAGGTCTGGACGAGGTCACTGGGACAGTTAAAGGGGAGACTTAATACTGAGCACAGGGAGCAGGTGCCAGCACAGGGATATGTGGCCGCCAGCTCTCAGCCTACTCTTTGTGGCCAAGCCAGAGGGCTTGGGAAAGGCTCTCAGGCTCCAAATCTAGGGGTTATGAGGGTCCCTGAGGCCACCAGCATGCACAGGGCCTCAGTTTTGGCTGCTTCCAGGGGTAGGACTTGGAGTTGGGGTCAATGTCACGTAGGCCAGAGGCACCAGGCCAGAGTCAGGGCCACGGCTGCAGCGCAGCCAGTCTCCTCCAGCGGGCCCCAGTACCCGTAGGATATCGCCCTTGTGGAAGCTCAGCTGTCCGGGGCCTGTGGCCAGATGGTGGCACAATGCCTGCACCTCACTGGGGAAACAACAAATGAAGGTCAGAGAAACCCCATCAAAAGCCAAACCCAGCCCTGTAATCCTTCCATTTCCCCAGACTTACCATGGAGGATTGGAGGGCAGGGCTGGAGAGTGTGGCTCCTGTAAGTGCTCTTTGGGCTCCAGCTCCCGGCGGGCATTCATTGTCTGTGCTACTAGTTGGAACATGGACTTGTCCAGGCTTAGCCAGTCTGAGGGGAGTCTAGGAGAAAGCAGCTGGGCTCTGGCTCTGCCCATGCCCTGGCTTGGATCAGGCTGCCCACTCCCTCTGTCCTTAACCTAGGTAAGCTCTCACCTGTTTGTGGGCCGGGCCTCCCGCTGAGCTTTTCGGGAGCCAAAGAGGTGTCCCCACTTGATGCCCCCAGGTGAGGGGTCTGAGGCCCCTTCTTCATTCTCTGCTGGTGGGGCAGCGGGGCCCTCCCTCTCCCGATTGGGCCTCAGCTCTGCCAGCACAGAGTCAGGGGGGCTCCCCATCCAGAATGGCCAGCCCCTCTCCCGGCCAAGTGCTTCTTCTGGGGCAGGGCAGGCTTCAGCCCCCTCCACTACTCCCTCTCGGGGTGGTGGAGCCTGGGGAGGCACCCCGCCTCCTGTCCCTTTTTTTTTCTCACTGCTACTGTTGCTGCTGCCACGAGGGAACCTAGATGCCTCAGTGGAACCATCGATGTAGACCTGGGAGCTCTGCATGAGCTGGTACCACCAGCTGGCATGCCCACTTCGGGCCCACCTGCCACGTCCTGAGTCCCCAGCTGCTTCTGCCACCTCTTCTGTCTCCTCTTCCTCTTCTTCACCTTCTGGGGCACCTACACCCTTCACCCGCTCCCCATGGGCTGCCCTGTCTGTGTCTCCAGGGCCCTCCTGGCCCCGGGACCGGGCCAACTGCAGTGTTGAGTGGGCAGACAGCAGCAGGTCCTGGGACACCCGCAGCAGTTCCTTCTGTTGCCGCTGCTGCTGCCCACTTTGCAGCAGCCGGTGTTGGAACAGCAAGTCGAGGCTGAAGGGCAGCAGGGCCAAGGGCTGCAGCAGCAGCAGCAGCTCCTCAAAGAGGCCAGGGCACACAGTGTGAGCTGCGCTGAGGAAGCCCCAGGGCTGGTAGTGGGTTTGAATGATATCTAGGGGGAAAAGAGAAAAGACTAATCCACATAGAGAAGCAGAGCCTGGCCTGGGGGGGACTTTGAAAGACAAGCTGGATAGAGCCACTGCGTTCTGCTGCACTGAGGCTGTACCAGGCAACTCAGATGCACGGCCATGTAGTAACACCTCCTGTGATTGTATAGTGCATTAACTCCACAACCTCAGGGTGGCTTTGGATTTAGTGGAGAGAGAGGTGTTGGGGTTCGTGGCCACCCTGACTTCCAGATTGCTTGAATATCGTGCTGACTCCAGGCAGAAGCCGGGGAAGGCCTTGGGAAGGAGCTCAAAGCTCTGAGGATGAAAACTCATGTGGTCCACCTCCCCACCTCTAGCATCTGAAAAGACAGCCCTTCTTCCCTCCTTTGAGCTTCTGAGGTCTGGCCCTTATTGAGTTTGTGAGACAGAGTAGGGTTCTGGGCATTACCTTCGTGGTTATAGAGGTGATTAAACCAGAACTCCAGGGACCGGATGCTGCAGGGAAACAGTGAAATGAGTAGAGTTTTATTATACGTATAGCCAGATAATAAAGTACAAAGGAGATGGACACAGGGGGTCAGACACAGGGAGAAAGTATCAGTGAATGGCTTCCTTCTATGGTAGGGATGCTTCCTAGTTCATTTCACGTAGTATAGTTTCAGAAAATCAGTGGGGATATGGGGAGGGTGGATTCATGAGCCAATCACTTCTTCCTAGAATGGAGTCAGCTTGCAGTAGACTCAAAGGAGTCAGGGAAGCTACTGAGTGAAAGTACAGCTGGCTCAGGGCCAGAGGGGTTGACCTGGGCCTATACTTGAGAAAGAATAATGCTACAAATTAGGTCCCAAGGTGGATTTAGGGTCAGGCAGAATTTGGAAGCCACGCTGGAATTGAGAGGATCAGGGTTTAAAGGTCAAGAGAAATTCAGAGACCCAACTAATTTCCAAATAAGCCAGATTATATATTTGTAAAAGCAGAAACCATGTTGGTGATCAGTGTCAGAGTGTCACGGTACAGTGGGAAAGCAGTGATTTACTGACAGGTGGTAGGTAGGTGGGGATAAAGTGAGGCTGAGCCCTGGCTGCAGACCCTGAAGATCTACCCTTTGTGTCTTAATGGAGGGAGTTGGTTCCTTAAAAGAGGCAGAAGCTGGGTAGAGGGCCAGTTCTTTAGGAGCTCTTGCTGCTCTGCACACTCACTTGAGCAGGCCGAGGATGAAGGCGTTGAAGCGCATGGTATGACTGGTGAGCTCTGGGAATTGGCTGACCTTGTTGTAGAGGCCATGCAGGACCTTGGTGGATGGGCCTGGGAGGAAGCCAGAGTTGAAGATCACACACCAATTTCTGGAACTCTAAATTCGGCCTGGGTCCCCATCTTGCCACCCAGCCCTTACCTAGCTGTGTGGAAGCCTCAATCACACTCCATGGTATGTTCTTACGTTGCCCAATGATGACATCCAGCACAAAGGCCTTGAGTCCATCCTCCAGCACAGCCCGGACCGCAGGGCACAAGTACTTCAGAACCAGGTGGCCCACATTGGGGCTCACAGAACTGTTTCCCAGCTTTGCCTGCAGATGCAGTTAGGGATGTGCAGGAAATCACTTTAAGCCTGACCTTGGTCCTCTCTTAGTCAACCCTCATGGTTTCCTCTTGTCATTGCCATCCCTAAGTCCCCATCTCTGGGTTCTAAATGCAAGAGAGCAGGGGAAAGTGGCAGCACCGAACAGGTGAGGGTCTGTACTGCAGAGCTCAGCTCTCCACATTTTTTTGCTTACCTTTACCCCAGGATCCCGGCTTGTGCCAAAATGGGCCACAATGAGGTCCACAGCAGTGTTAACAGCTTTTACCAGCCCTGCAAGGGAGAATTTGATGTGACAGGTCCCTGAGCAAGTTCCTGGCCAACACAGTGAGAAGGGGAAGTGTTCCCACACTTACTCTCAGTCCCTATATTTGTACATAAGTCTCAAAGCATTCAGGCCTGGCCCTTTTCTGTTTCTGCCTAGTTCTCAAGCCCTTCCTGTCTCTACCTCCCAGTCTGGACCCACATCACTGATACCATCGCCAAGACCCTCAACGTCCTCATTTCCCAGCCCTCTTGTATTGATCCTGGATTTCTCCACTCTGAGAAACTAGGCCACTGATCTGAAGAAAACCCAAGTTCCTCACACCAGTGCCAGATGAGGGTGATTCTTTGCTATGTGCCTTGATAGCATCTTCTCCTATATACCTGGGCTACCATGCCAAAGCTTTACCCTCTTCTCTAGTCCCTGATTCTAATTCACACAAGAACAGACATGAATTCTTTCAATGTCCCCCTCTCTCCAAAACATAAAATGACACTATATCTATACTCTCCCCTCCCTCTGACCTCTTGCTTCCTTCACATCTTGGAGGAAGATTGCTGTTCCCCTCTTGCCCAAGGTTCTTCCCTCTCTCTAAGCTCTGAATCTCCAGGAACTTAGGCTTCATCTTTCTCCCCTTTCATAGTCTCCTCCTCTTCACAACCGTGCTCAATTCTTTTCCCAACCTTCTGCTGAAATTGCTCTTAGTTCAGTGGTTGCTTATCTTAGTAGTGGTCAGAGTCCTGATCTTAGTAGTAGTCACCAATATGATTACCCAAGCTGCTAGTTCCTCTGGTACCTTCAGCTGCCCCCTCCAAGAGTACTCAGGTATTTGCTTATTACATGGCAGCCCCCCTTTCTAGACTTAGCTTACTAAGGGACTGGAGCCTGACTCTTAAGCCACTGTGATAACTGACCCTTGCTCACTCACACATACAATGCATAGTTCACAGATTCTCTTGCCCCAGTGCCTGTGTTCTTCAACTCCTCCCCAGCTCTTGAAGTTTTAAGACAGGGAGATATTTGGGAGGGTTACTAGGAGGGCAACAGGTGTGACTGGTAGTGGTAGCAGAATCCATGGCTTGAGCTAGGGGTTATATAGGGGTACCTTTTTTCTGAAGCAGGTCAATGGAAATAGCTTCAGAGTTGCCATCTGGGGACAAACAAAACTCAGCTGGAGGCTTCTCAGTCAAGGAAAAGGGGTCTTGTAAGTCTGGACAGGTCGGTGGTAATGGCTTCACTACTTGACCTGAAAAGAAGAGAAAAAATCAGTCTTTAGGAACTGTCATTCCAAGAGTTGCAGCTCAGTTCAGTGCCTCATGCTCTCTGAGTGCCTCACACTCTCTTCCTTTGAGACTGGCCCCTTCTCTAGCCCTTCCTAGCTGTGGCAGAGCCTGTCCTGGGTACATTGGAAACCTTGCCCACATACCATTCAGCCGGCAGTTCAGGTGGCCAGCGGCACTGAGGGAGCTAGGAAACTCAAAGATTGGGTTTCTTCGGCCCAGCCAAACTTCCTGTGGCCTTCGGTCTAGGCTCCCTGTCAAACCAGATGGACCTAGTGGGTTCTTCCTCCTGTATTCCCGCCACTTGAGGGCTTGGGGGGATAGGTGGTTGGCTAGAAGCAGAACAGGTTAGCAGAAAAGACAAATAGGCAAGAATTAGCAAGAGACAGCATTTGGGTGGACACAACACCCAAGGGGCCCAAGTGAAATGGTAGGGTTGGCTGTATGTATACTATGCACAAATGCTGGGGAAGGCAATGCAGACATCTCAACCTCTGACCCCAGGCTAGAATAGGGAAAACCATTCAAAGGGACTTAGAAATACTTGGGGTGGTAGTGGTGGTGAAGCTCATACCGTTACTAGGCCTAGATGCCATGTTGCCCTCACCACCTCCCCGGGCTAGGCTCTCTGCTCGGCTGAAGCCAGATCTCCAGGAGCCCAGAGGTGGCAAGCTTCCTATTCCATGGAGTCGGTACTCAGCCAAGGTCAGTGTCTTCTGATCCTCCTTCTGTGGCTGCTGGGAGGTGGCAGGTTGGATAGCAGGAAGACAGGAGTGGCTCCATGGGGGTAGGCTTTCTGGGGCTTTGGCCTGCTCTGGGGGAGGGGAGCACGAAGTGGAGGCAGAAGATTCAGTGCTGTGCCCAAAGGGGCCAGCACTCCGGATGGGGGAGTAGCTGCCCAGGGGTGATGGCCGTGAGGTCTCTGGCTCAGGCCCAGCTTTCCTGGCACCTCTGCCAGTGGTTTGAGGGGTAGACGCCTGTGGGTCCTCTGAGGGAGCTGAAGCTGGGACTTGTGCAGCAGGGGCAGCCAGTGGGGCAGATTGCTGTGTACGGCTGCAGCCAGAGAGGTTGTAGAGCTGGGAAAGGCTGTGGAGGGCCCGGGACTTGGCCAGCTGCTTGGGGAAGTGGTGCTGGAACACGAAGGGCTGGATGGGCAGCGTGGTTGGCCTCTGCTCCTTGCTGTAGCGAAGGACTGGTCGGGTCTCAGCACCACCCCCTGAAGCAACAGGGATGGAGAAGGAATCAGATAGACAATGAAACCCTTGAGAGAAAACACAGAAGCTGAGATAGGAGATGATGTCCACTGGAGAAAGGGGAAAGATGGGTAGAACCTGGGTCAGAGGAATTGAATACAAGTAATTTCAGTTTGTGAAATGGGACGCTATTCTCACCTTCCTTTGTAAAACCTTTCCTACTGTATTTATGATGCTGGACCTTTTTGTACCTCTTTGTTGTTCAGTCCCTCTTCATTATCTTGACTTCAAAGGTGGTACATCTTAAGGCTCAATACTTACATCTCATCTTACTCTTTCTCCTTTGAACAGCTTAAGTTCAGTCTGTGAAACATTGACTTTAGCCGTGACCTTCCTTTTGGTCCTTATTTTGCTTTAAGGCTCTGCTATTCCTTAAAATTTGTTATTTCAAAACAGCTCATCCATCACCTTTCTCCTTGTGTCCTGATGGCTTCCATTTCTGTTTGATGGCAGAACTGCCATCTTCTTTGTTTCTAAGGCATAAAGACTTAAGAGTTACAGATTTTCAGCACTGGCTTCAAGATTTTGCTCATCACTTCCTCTCAAAGCCAGCACATTTCACCCTTAAGCAAATCTAACCATAATAAAACATTTCTTCACTTGCAGCCAGAACTTGTCTCTCTGTTACCCATACTTATCCCCAATCCAACTCTCATGATCCCAGTGTTATAACCACAGAGTCCACATCTGCTCCCTCTGCATAGAGGTCAGTTCCCTGAGGATATCCTGCTCCTGTTCTTTCAGCCAGTCCTCAGATCAATGTCTCTCAAACCATGTGGCTCAGAACTAAACACAAAACTCCAAGACAGTGCACAGTGGACAGCGTATGGACTGCGCTTCTAACAAAATTACGCACATACTGTAAAACAGAACAAACACAAGGTGGCACTATAAGCATTTCCATGACCTAAATTCTGGCTTGCTCACTGGCAGTGCTGCTCACCAACTCTGTGGCAGGAATTAGTATTCTTACCTGACAATCAGGAAATTTGAAATTGAGAGAGCCTAAGCCATTTGTTCAAGGTCACATGACTAGTAAGTGGCAAAGCTAGAATTCTGCTGCCCAAGCCAGAGTCTCAACACTGAAGCCAATATTCTTTGTACTACATTACACTACACGTCAAATAGTATCAGGCTAGGTTTCCTACCCCTCTTCTTTTCAGCATTGTAGGGGATGGGGACCATAGCTCCAGTAGCAGGATGTTTCAGAATCACTTTTGAGGCAACTTTCAAACTGTACCCTCCTGTCATCTCCAGGCAGTGCTTACAGAGCAACCTTTGTCATTTTCCCTTGCTCACTATGGTCCAGCCAAGCTTCTTTCTGTCCTTAAACAGTCAAGTGCATTAACACCTCCAGGCCTCTGTCCCTGCTGTTCTTTCTGCCCGAAATCTCACTATTCAGGCATCAGCTCAAATATCACTCCCTCTGTAAGATATTCTCTGACCACCTGAGCCTATCTGGCAAGTTGCTCTCCATCCCATTACTCGTTTCTTTTCAGCATTTTTCACTATCAGAATATCAGAAGTTATCTTTTTTTTTTTTTTTTGAGACAGTGTTTCACTATGTCGCCCTTGGGAGAGTGCCGTGGTGTCACAGCTCACAGCAACCTCAAACTCTTGGGCTTAAGCGAGTCTCTTGCCTCAGCCTCCCAAGTAACTGGGACTACAGGCACCTGCCACAACGCCCGGCTACTTTTTTGTTGCAGTTGTCACTTGTTCAGCTGGCCCAGGCCAGGTTCGAACCCCCCAGCCTGGGTGTATATGGCTGGCACCCTACCCACTGAGCTATGGGTGCTGACCCAGAAGTTATCCTTTTAAATGTGTTCGTTGCCTATTACTCTTCATAAGAACCCAGAAAAGTAGCGATCTTATATATATATATATATTTTTAAAAACTTTTTTTTTAAAAAACAGAGCCTCAAGCTGTCACCCTCAGTAAAGTGCTGTGGCATCACAGCTCACAGCAACCCCCAACTCCTGGGCTTAAGCAATTCCCTTGTCTCAGCCTCCCAAGTAGCTGGGACTACAAGCACCTGCCACAATGCCCAGCTATTTTTTGGTTGTAGTTATCATTGTTGTTTGGCAGGCCCCGGCTGGATTTGAACCTGCCAGCTCTGGTCTATGTGGCTGGCACCTTAGCCATTTGAGCTACAGGTGCTGAGCCTATATATATATATGTGTGTATATATATATATATATATATATATATATATATATAGGTGCCGAGCCTATATACATATATATATATATTTTTTTTTTTTTGAGACAATGTCTCACTTTGTCATCCTCGGTAGTGTGCCGTGGTGTCACACTCACAGCAACCTAAAACTCTTGGGATTAAACTATTCTCTTGCCTCCCAAGTAGCTGGGACTACAGGTGCCCACTACAATTCCTGGCTATTTTTTTGTTGTAGTTGTCATTGTTGCTTAGCAGGCCTGGGCCGGGTTCAAACCTGCCAGTCCCGGTGTATGGGGCTGGCACCCTGGCCACTGAGCACGGGCGCTGAGCCAAGGGATCTTATAAAGATGTTAAATGAATCAAGTCCCTACTGTCAGTCTCAATTCAGGCCAGTCTTATTGAATACAGAATCTTCCTACATAAATCAGCTGGCTTTCTGAAATACCAATTTTATTTTATCTCCCATGGTTCCTATTGCCCACAGAATAAAGTCTGATCTCAGTGAACTTGCTGCCCACACCTGCCACAAATTAGGCTGTTCCATCCCAAACTTCCACACCTGCCATCCTCATTAGTTCTTCAACCCCCGTCTTCAGGCAGTTTTCCCACTGGGAACATATCCTTCCTCCCCTTCCTTGAATATCAATTTTCAAGACTAAGCTGACCCTGGCTATCAGATTAGGCCATCCCCACATAGCTTTATAAACCCTCTATATAAACCATGTCTGAATTAGACCATGTACTCCTACTCTTTTTAAAAATCCTTCCTGCTAAGTTCCCAGGATATGGTTTGAAGCAGAGGAATAAGATCAACATCATGTAAGAAAGGGGGCTGGCTCACTGTGGGGACGGTCTTAGTTCTACCGTCAGGGAACACAGAGAACAAAATTCCCCACTTTTATATGTGACAGCCCTTGAGAAAATTGGAGACAGAGACTACATTCACCTGAGCCTGCTCTTCTCCAGGTGAGGCAGCCCCATCTTCTTAAAATGTAGTGCTCAGAACTCAATGGACTACTACTGAGCACTCACTGGTTCAGAAGGGGCAGAAGAGACTATCCACTCTCCCCTTTGGAGTCTGCATGAATTCAGTCATTTTAACTTTTGGAATCCCTATCAAACTGCTGACTCATTCTGAGTTTGCAATCAATTAAATATCTTAAATCAATTCAAGTGTGGCTTGCAAAACAAACTTCACACTGGTCCCTGCTTCATTAGTTTTGTTCTTTCACGATTTGGGATTTTTTTGAATGTTGATTCTGCTGCTCAGGATCTCAAAGAGTCTTCTCAGCTTCTTACTGTCATTCCCAGATTGGATCAACCTGTTTCTTCTTTTGTCATTCATAAATCCAATGAAATGTCACTTATTTTTTGATTAAAAAAAGCTGTACAGAATCAAGAGCAAACTGGAGACTTAGGCAGCAGAGCAGCATCTTGATATGAAAAATCTTATCTAATAGAAAAAACACTTATAAAGCCTCTCCTTCCATCTCGTATTTTTCTTGCCCTTGGAATGCCAGCCAGAGCATCCCACCAGACAGGCCCACTTGACATTGCAGTCTAAGAACGGAGTGGGTTCCAAAGGGCTCTGGCCAATCCCTACTGTTTCTGACCCTTCCTTTTCCCTAGAAACTTTTTTTCCAGCACCTGCTCCAAGGCCAGTTACTCTCTGTATATTTAGGAGTGTGAGGTCTTCTGACAGGCCAACAGATCCTACCTAGAAACTGCTGCCCTGTTTCCTTTCCCTTTCCTCTGACTTTCTGAGACCTGGCTTCTGCCTTCTCTATTCCCAAATGCTGCTTTCAGGATTCTTCAGCCTTATCTTAGGTGATTTCTCTTTGGAACTCATTTGGTTTAACCTAACTCTCTCTCTCTTTTTTTTTTTTTTTTTTTGCAGCTTTTGGTGGGGGCTGGGTTTGAACCAGCCACCTCCAGCGTATGGGGTGGGCGCTCTACTCCTTTGAGCCACAGGCGCTGCCCCTTAACTCTTTTTTTTTTTTTTGGCCGGGGCTGGGTTTGAACCCACCACCTCTGGCATATGGGGCCGGCACCCTACTCCTTGAGCCACAGGCGCCGCCCAAAATTTTATTTTGTATTTTTTTTGCAGCTTTTGGCCAGGGCCGGGTTTGAACCCGCCAACTCTGGTATATGGGGCCAGTGCCCTAACCCTTTGAGCCATAGGCGCCACCCTTAACTCTTTTTTTAAAAACTTTCTCTTCCTTTGGTTCCTGTGACTTCACTCTCCCTAGCTTTTCTTCTGTTTTTCTGGCTAATTCTTCTCAATTTCTTCTGAGGGTTGCTCCGCTCACCCCTTAGTCATACTATTTCCTTTAGAACTCCACACCATTCTCCCTGGATACTCTCATCTACTCACATATCTTCAACTACCACTTTTATCCCAAAGATCTGATTTTCAAGGAGACACCTTCCAGTCTATCTTCCACCCAAATCACCAGTGATCTTTCTAAAATGCAAATCACAACATACTACTAAGCAAACAACAACACAAACCAAACAAATGCCACTTCTCCATCTGAAGTTCTTCAATGGTTCCACCCCCATCCACTATGGCTATACTGAATTATTTGTACTTCCTGGTAAGCATCAAGCTATTCTGTGTTTTGGTTTGGTACAGATTATTGTGAGCCTTTAACATTCTTCTTACAAGTTTTCACAGAGCCTACTCCTAATCATCTTAGTAGACTGAGCTTAAATGTACACTGTATTAGCAGTCCTCCAGGGACATTTCAGTCTGATTTAGATACCTCTCTCATTGACCAGTACTATACCTGCTGTCTCTGTATTTTAATTATCCATTTCCTTTTCTGTTTCTGTCCTCAGCTGGAATTCCTTGAAAGCAGAGATTGTCTTTAACATTTCTATGTCAACGGTACCACCTTAACATGGAGCCTAGTATAAAATACTCACTTAAAATGTAATTAAATAAATAGGGAAAGAGCTGGCCTACAGAGGTCACTTATAACTTAAAAGTCAAGGGTTAGGTCTCAGGCTCTTTAGAGAGTAGCTACAATTACTGATCCAAGAATTACTTTCACTGGCACCCAGTGTGGTTTTCTTGTTGGATATATCCTTTGCTTGTCCCTGAAGCAATGCAAATTCTTAAATGTCCCAAACTGAACTCATGCCTTGTCTCTCTTCCAGTACATCTACTACTGTGTTTATAGCCCGTATGCATGGTAGCATCATTGTTTCAGTCAAACAGTCTTCTGAAACTTCATTTCTCAGTGTATTTTTGAATCCTCTATCTTCCTCCCCACTGCCCGTTATACCTGTGGGACATGCTCTGCTGGAGTGATAATAGATGAGGTTGAGAAACCACTAGTGGTATAGATGGGTGGCTGGCAGGAACCTATCAGCAAGGAGGTCATACACATATCCTGGTATTCTCTAACCTCTAGGTTCCTTACCGTCAGCTCTAGCTCTTGTATCCCTCTGGGTATGGCTGTTGGCTGGGCTCCCTGGGAGAGCAGGCCCTGGATCCATCGGCTGGGGCAAGAGGCCTGGTCCAGCAGCTCTGAGGCCATTAGGAGGCATTTCATTGGACTGGGGACCCTGACAGCCCTGAGTGGACCAGGGTTCTGGGCCAAGTAGGTCTATGCCTGGCCCCAAGGGCATGGGTGGTAGGCTATGGCTACAGTGAATATCTTCATCCAGTGGGGCCCCCCTATCTTGTTGGGCCTCTTGTATGGGTATGAACTCCTGGGAGGAGTCCCCAACGCTCACCCGAAGTGGGGGGGAGCCAGAGCCTGCAGCTTTCTTCCGGCCCTTGGCCAGCTCAGCAAAAGAGGTGACCCTCCTGGGTGGGGAGCTAGGCCCAGCCAGGGCTGCAGGGCCCTCACTTAAGCGTACTGGGCAACTCAACATGCGTTCCAGTGAGCCCAGGCGGACAGGAGGGCTGCGTTCAAGGCTGCGATCGTAGCTGCGAGAGCGCTGGCGTCCAGTGCTGAGGTTGGGGGGTGAAGTATTGGTGTATACCTGCCCCTCTAGCACAGTGGGAGCCATGGAAGCTGCTGCTTCTGTTGAGGAACCCACTGCCTCTTGTTCCTCTGGCTGGATGTCTGGCTTCTGGAATAGGTAATACTCAGAAGGCTGGCTGGGGCCTGGGTCTGGGCCAGGGCCTGGTGGGGGACTTATCTTGGTGTGTTCCTCAGAGCAGCTGGTGATAGAAGAGCCTGCAGGACTTGGGGATGATTGGGAGGACAAGTCACAGGTGACAAGTTTATAGTAATTTTGTGTGGCTACAACAAGACGGGCCTGGCTCTGGAAGCAGGCTGTGAGGTCAGCCACAGCTGGGCAGGGTTCACAGTGAGGACGATAGGAGTTGCAGTTGGCATCAAGCTCAGGAGATGAGGCATGAGGACAACCATAGCCCCCTTCCCTTCCTCCACTTTCAGGGTGGTGGGACTCACAAGACATCTTAGACTCAGCTGGGGAGGGCTGCAGGTCCAGGTAAAAAGCGCCAGAGTCTGAGTGGCTGCAGAAGGAAGAGTCGCTGCAGGACTGTGGGGCAGAGTTGAGATTGGCACGGGAGTTGCCATGCATCTTGTTGTAGAGGGTGCTGAAGGTGACCAGCACGCCATCTGAACTGTTGCAGGAGGAGTCGCTCACGTAGCCCATGGACTGGTCAGCTGCCTCAGACTGGCTGGATGTGCTACTGCAGCGGCAGTGCTGGGCTCCTGAGCTGGAGCACCCAGGGTTCCTTGGGGATTCATCTGAACTGATCTTCCATTCATGGTCAAAGGAAAAGCCAGAGGTATCACTGGCACCACCCCCACTGCCACTCCCACCAGGGCCCCCACATTCATCTAGCTCCATGGTCTCTGCTTCCAGTTCTGGCCGGCAGCAATGGCTGGTGCTGCACTGCTGGGTATCCAAGGTCATCACTGGCTTGTGTTCCTGCCCTACCACCACTCCAGCCCGACTGCGTGTTGCCCCCCATGGCTTGCCCACTCTGGGGCCAGATGGTGGCAGCTGGAAGGAGGATAGATGGAAAGTGGGCTGGCCAGTGCCATGCAGGTGGAAGGACTGCTGGGTGGAATTGTGACCAATGCTGTCTTCATACAAGTCACCAAATCCTGGCTCACTCACACCTTCCTGCAGCAGGAAGGGATTGTGTCGTTTGGGGGCCCCAGGGCCTCTTCCATCCCGATCCCTGCTCTTGGTGCTGTCTGCAGGCCGCACAGATCCCCCTGGAGCAGAGTGTAGGCTGCTGAATAGCAGGGAGTCAGCTTGTCCCAGGTCTTGATCAGGCTGGGTGATGCCTAGCTCTGGTGGGCAGAAGGGATTTGGTCTTGGGCTCCCACTGCCTCCACTTGCCCCTCCACAGCACTGCCTGTCTGGAACTTGACAGTGCACCAGGGGGATATGATGGACGATGAGGGTCTCTCCCGTCAACTTTGGGGGACTATCCATTCTGGAAATTTCGAACAAGGGCATCAACAGCACCAGGTACTGCCCCCAGAGCCCAGTGGGGTAGAACACATTTCATCAGGAGATCTTGGTACCTGGAGAAGGAAGGAAAGAAAAGGAACCTAATGTCACCTCCCTGGAAGTAAGAGAATGCCATTTCCCACATCATTTTGAGGTGGAGAAGAGCCTGAGGAGAGAAAAGTCTCCGAATCAATGTGGAACTCTTGATCATGTAGTCTGATACACAGGTGGGCACCCCACCACACTTTCTGCATTGCATAGGTCCAGCTCCTGAGGTCCCCTTTCATTTTAAAGTCACCTGGTGTCCAACTGTAATCAAGGTCTAAAGGGGCCAGGCCCTTTTTAATGCCACATATGAAGGTCTGGGGATCTCAGGGATAGCACTTTCCCCTTTTCTTTCAAGAACCCTATCCTGGGGCAGCGCCTGTGGCTCAGTGAGTAGGGCGCGGGCCCCATATACGGAGGGTGGCAGGTTCAAACCCAGCCCCTGCCAAACTGCAACAAAAAAATAGCTGGGCGTTGTGGCGGGCGCCTGTAGTCCCAGCTACTCGGGAGGCTGAGGCAAGAGAATCGTATAAGCCCAAGAGTTAGAGGTTGCTGTGAGCTGTGTGACGCCACGGCACTCTACCTGAGGGCGGTACAGTGAGACTCTGTCTCTACAAAAAAAAAAAAAAAAAGAACCCTATCCTTAGCAGTGAGCAATGACTAGTTTTGGGTACAAGAAAAGTATGAATAGTGACATAACTAAGAAAAAATGATCAGGCTATCTAAAAGGATGCAAAGCACTGAGGGGATACAGAGACGACTTAAGACACAGCTATAGTCCATACAGTTACAGATGAGGAGAAAAATTGGGAATAATGTGTCATGTACTGATAGCAATTAGCTGATTTTACAAGAAACATTTAAAAATATCATTTGACCAAATGACTATTACCTTTGACCCCCTTATGAGTCCCAGAATACTTGTCCCTGTCTGATAACTGTGGACTGAGTGTTCTTACTATCCTAACTACTGTATTGCAGCTTCTTGAATTCTTGAGTTGAGTATCAACGTGACTACAAGTATGGTAATGGGGTGGGAGTCTTTTATCTATTTTGCATTACTGTAACTCATTCACATAAGGCATGAGAGGCATATAACATTCTTAGTATTTGTCTAGCTTTGGGTACAGACCTCCCAAAGTACCCAATTCTGCCCAATTTTAGCCTAGAACCTTCACTATAGGGATTCCCTAGGAATTCTTCTCTTCCCAGTTTTACTTCTGATTGGCTAAAGTTATCTTTTGCTTAAGGTCTCCTGGACCCAAGACACAGAGCCCATTCTGAGCTTCTCTGGTCTCTTGGCTGCACTACGGCAGAGGGGCCTCCTCAAGTTCTCATCTCCTGTGCTTCCAGGTTCAGGTCCCAACAGTCTTCCTTCCCTCAGACTTCTCACCTGTAATTTCTTCTAATTCATTCATTTCTCTTCCTTCCCTTTTTATTCCTATCATATTCCTGTCACCCATCCTGAGTCTAAATCTCTCATTGCTTGTTTCTTAGTCTTCTTTTTTTTTTTTTTGTAGAGACAGAGTCTCACTTTATGGCCCTCGGTAGAGTGCCGTGGCATCACACAGCTCACAGCAACCTCCAACTCCTGGGCTTAAGCGATTCTCTTGCCTCAGCCTCCCAAGTAGCTGGGACTACAGGCACCCGCCACAATGCCCAGCTATTTTTTGGTTGCAGTTCAGCCAGGGCCGGCTGGCGCCTTACCGACTGAGCCACAGGCGCCACCCTCTTATTCTTCATTTAATGAACACTTGACACTATGAATTTCTTTTTTTTTTTTTTTTGTAGAGACAGAGTCTCACTTTATGGCCCTCAGTAGAGTGCTGTGGCCTCACACAGCTCACAGCAACCTCCAACTCCTGGGCTTAAGCGATTCTCTTGCCTCAGCCTCCCGAGTAGCTGGGACTACAGGCGCCTGCCACAACGCCCGGCTATTTTTTGGTTGCAGTTTGGCAGGGGCCAGGTTTGAACCCGCCACCCTCGGTATATGGGGCCGGTGCCTTACCGACTGAGCCACAGGCGCCGCCCTACACTATGAATTTCTTAAAAGTTAACTCATTTAGACCACAAGGTCATAGCTGTTCATGTGGAGTACAGCTAGGCAAGTCACATATGCTCAAGGACATGAATAAGCAATACATTAAAAAGTCAATTGGCTAATAAATATATGTGAGAGAGATAAGGTATTAAAATACAATTACAGTGTTTGTGTTAAATTAAATTACATTAAGATTAAGAAGCAAGTATTTATAATTTTTCTTCTTCTTCTTCCCCTTTCTGAGAGCAAGACTCCTTTGCTGAATTTCCAGGCCTTTGTGTGTTGGTTGGGGTAATGGGTAGAGATGCAGAAAGGCAGAAACTAAGAGAAGCTAAACTGACCTATGATTTTAAGAACTATAGAAGAAAACATAAGAGTAAATCCTTGTTATCCTGGATTAGGCAATGGTTTTTAGATATGATACCAAAAGCACAAGTGACAAAAGAAAAAAGATAAACTGGACTCCATAAGAATTTAAAACCATTGTCCTGCCAAGTGTGGTGGCTCACGTCTGTAATCCCAACACCGTGGGAGAATGAGGAAAGAGGATTGTTGAGCTCAGGAGTTCGAGACTTGTCTGAGAGTGAGACCCCTTCTTATTAAAAAAATGAAAAACCTAGCCGGGTGCCACAGCAATCCCAGTGGCTTTGGGAGGCTGAGGTTAACAGTGAGCTATGATGCCACTGCACTTTGTTCAGGGCATAGGGTGGGACTGTCTCAACAATAAAAAAGAAAGAAAAAGAAAAAGGAAAAAGAAAACAAATCACAAAATCATTGTGCTTCAAAGAGTACCACTAGGAAAAGTGAAAAGATAATCCACAGAATAGGAGAAAATATTTGCAAATCATATAGGCAATACAAGACTTCTAACCACAATATATAAAGAACACTCACAACTCAACAATAAAAAAGGAATACAGGCCAGGTGTGGTGGCTCATGTCTGTACTTCCAACACTTAGGGAGGCTCAGGCAGGAGGACTGTTTGAGATCAGGAGTTTGAGACCAGCTTAGGCAACATGGGGAGACATTGTGTCTACAAGAAAAATATCAGCTGGGGCTTGGCACTCGTAGCACAGTGGTTATGGGGCCAGCCACATGCACCGAGGCTGGCAGGTTCGAACCCAACCCAGGCCAGCTAAACAACAATGACAACTGCAACAACAACAAAAATAGTCGGGTGTTGTGGTGGGCGCCTGTAGTTCCAGTTACTTGGGAGGCTGAGGCAAGAGAATTTCTTAAGCTCAACAGTTTGAGGTTGCTGTGAGCTGTGATGCCATAGTACTCTACTGAGGGTGACAAAGTGAGACTCTGTCTCAAAAAAAATATTAGCTGGGCATGGTGGCGTGTACCTGTAGTCTCAGCTATTTGGGAAGCTGAGGCAGAAGGATCACATGAACCCACTTGTGTTTGAGGTTACAGTGAGCTATGATGATGCCACTGCACTCTAGCCTGGGTGACAGAACAAGACTCTGCCTCAAAAAAAAAAAAAAAGAAAAAGATATATAACCTAGTTAAAAACTGGGCAAAGAATGTGATTAAGTATTTCTCCAAGCAGACATACAAGTCGATAACCAGCATGTGAAAAGATGTTCAACATCATTAGTCATTAGAGAAATAAAAACCCCAAGGAGATACCACTTTGCTCCCACTAGGAGGGCTAAAATAAGAAATACTGACAATAGGTCCCACCCCTCCCCCTTCCCAGCTCACCGGCGCTCCCGCCGGTCTTTCCACCCTTCCCTGCACCCGGGTCTGCAGACTCCGCGACCCTGTCAGGGCCTGTCTGCGTGAAGGTGCCGGGGACTCCACAGCGCCCCGCCGACATGGGAAAGTCTCTTTCTCATTTGCCTTTGCATTCAAGTAAAGAAGATGCTTATGATGGAGTCACATCTTCTGACAACATGAGGAATGGATTGGTTAGTGGTGAAGTCCATAATGAAGATGGAAGACATGGAGACGTCTCTCAGTTTCCATACGTGGAATTTACAGGAAGAGATAGTGTTACTTGCCCCACTTGTCAGGGAACAGGCAGAATTCCCTGGGGCCAAGAAAACCAACTGGTGGCACTGATTCCATATACGGATCAGAGATTAAGACCAAGAAGAACAAAGCTGTATATGATGGCCTCCATGTTTGTCTGTCTGCTCCTTTCAGGATTGGCTGTGTTTTTCCTTTTCCCTCGTTCTAGCGACGTGAAATACATTGGCGTAAAATCAGCATATGTCAGTTACGATCCTCAAAAGCCTAGAATATATTTAAATATCACAAATACACTACATTTTACAAACAATAACTATTATTCCGTTGAAGTTGAAAACATCACTGCTCAAGTTCGATTTTCAAAAACAGTTACTGGAAAAGCACGCTTAAACAACATAACCAATATTGGTCCACTTGATATGAAGCAAATTGATTACACGGTACTTAATGTTATAGTAGAGGAAATGAATTACATGTTTGATTTCTGTACACTGGCATCCATCAAAGTACATACATAGTACTCATGATGCAAGTTACTGTGACAACTACATACTTTGGCCATTCTGAACAGACATCCCAGGAGAGGTACCAGTATGACCACTGTGGAAGGAATACCACATATCAATTGGGGCAGTCTGAGCATCTAAATGTACTTCAGCCACAACAGTAAAAACTGAAAGAGATATATCTAGAGAAGGACAAATATCTACTGATATTTTCCATACTCTTAAAGAGGAGGTATTTCCTAACAGGATATCTTAAATTGAACAAACCTAAAGTTTACACTTCTATTTTAAGAACACAGTTAAAAGTACGTGGACTTGCGATTATTGCAAACTCTCCACTCTGTGTTAATGATATATTTATACCAGAATCTTTTACTTGAATCTAAATTTACTAATTGATTTTCTTCTACCTCTTCATTCTAAAAGGGAAAGACCAAGACTTTCCCTACAGTACAATAATAATTATTTGAAAATCATAGTTCTTACCACTACTGAAAAAATAATTTTAGTTATGAACATAATTAGAGAAACTTAATTTCTGAATGTTTTTCTAGAAAATTACTGAAAGCCCTATCATTCATGGAAAACTTTTAAAGAATAGCCTTTTATCCCTGTTTTATAAATTACCATTGTTACATGATAGTTTTTCAACTACATGATATTTTAACTTTTAGCTAAATGTTTTTAGCTTTTCCTTTATTGAAATTCTACTTATTTGCATGTGTTTGTCAGTCTTATTTCAAACTAGTGGTTGCATAACACTTATAACCAAAATAGTCTTTGAAAAATTCCGTACTTAAATTTTGTTAAAGTCCTTAAATAATGTGTTTCATGTTTTTCCATAGTAGTTACAGTTTGGTGAAATTTTTGTGTGATCGTCAATCAGTCACTTAATGTACGATATTGTAAATAAATGAACTGTGCATGGCCTTTATACAGCTTTAATAAATGTCAAAGTGGTATAGATTAAAACAACAACAACAACAACAACAACAAAAAAGAAATACTGACAATAGCAAGTGTTTATGATGATGATGTGGAGAAACTGGAAACCCCAAATACCCTGAGGGCATTGTAAAATGATGCAGCCACTTTGGAAAACAGTTGGACAGTTCATCAAAATAATAAACATCGAGCTAACATATGACACAGCAATTGTATTCCTGGGCATATATCTGAGAAAAACAATAACATTTTTGTACAAAAGCTTGATGTATACAAATGTTCATAGCGGCATAGCCAAAAAAGTGGGAGCAATCCAAATGTCCATCAAGTGATAAACAGGAAAAAAATGTGCTTTATATATGCAACAGAATATTTGGCAATAAAAGGAATGAAGTGTAGGTACCCGTTATAACATAATGAACCTTAAAAAGATTATACTAAATGAAAGAAGCCAGTCACAAAAGGCTTCTCTGTATAATGTCATATGATCCCATTTATAAAAAGTGTCCAGAATAGGCAAATACATGGCAGATTAGTATTTGCCAAGGGTTGGGGATCTGGGGAATAAAAAGTAGGTACGAAGGTTCTTTTGGGGGTCATGAAACTGTTCTGGAATCAGGCAGTAATGACAGTTACACAAGTCTCTGAATATAATAAAAGTTGTACAATTTTATGGCATGTGAATTATATATCTCAATAAGGCTGCTGCTTAAAACTTACACCATGGAATATTATGCAGACTTAAAAAAAGATGGAGACTTTACCTCTTTCATGTTTACATGGATGGAGCTGGAACATATTCTTCTTAGTAAAGTGTCTCAAGAATGGAAGAAAAAGTACCCAATGTACTCACTCTTATTATGAAACTAATGTAGGACCTTCACATGAAAGCTACAACCCAGTTACAACCTAAGAATAGGGAGAAGGGGGAAAGGGAGGGGAGGGAGGGGGGAGGTAGATGGAGAGAAGGGGGATTAATGGGATTACACCTGCGGTGCATCTTACAAGGGAATATGTGAATCCTAGTAAATGTGGAATGTAAAGGTCTTAGCAAAATAACTAAGAAAATGCCACGAAAGCTATGTTAACTAGTGTGATGAAAATGTGTCAAACGGTCTATGAACCAAGTGTATGGTGCCCCATGATCATACTAATGTACACAGCTATGATTTAATAAAAAAAATAAATAAATAAATTAAAAAAAAACAGGTTAAGGGCCTGGACATGATGGCTTACATCTTTAATCCTAGCACTCTGGAGGCCAAGGTAGGTGGATTGCTTGAGCTTAGGAGTTCATGACCAGCCTGAGCTAGAGCAAGACCCCTATCTCTACTAAAAATAGAAAAACTGAGGCAAGAGGGTCTGTTGAGCCCACAAGTTTGAGGTTTGCTGTGAGCTATGATGCCACAGCACTATACCAGGGCAACAGGAGAGACTCCATTTCAAAAAAATAAATTAATTAAAAAAAATAAAAACAGATTAAGGTTTTTGTTTTTTTTTTGTATAGACAGAGTCTCATTTTATTATTCTCGGTAGAGTGCCGTGGCGTCACACAGCTCACAGCAACCTTCAACTCCTGGGCTTAGGTGATTCTCTTGCCTCAGCCTTCTGAGTAGCTGGGACTACAGGCGCCTGCCAGAATTCCCGGCTATTTTTTTGTTACAGTTTGGCTGTAGCCGGGTTCGAACCCGCCACCCTTGGTATATGGGGCCGGTGCCCTACCCATTGACCCACAGGTGCCTCCTGGTTTTTTTTTTTTTTTTAAACAAAAAGAAGGATGAAGGGGTAAAGAAAAGAACTTATATGGAACTGTGGAGAGGGTTGGGCAGTTGCAGAGACAAGATGAGATGAGAGGAACAGTTGCCTTAACTATGGCATTATGCAGAAAGAGATGAAGAAGAGTTTTAGGAAGTTTTGCTGTGAAGTACACGAGATCATTTTCCTTTCATTCCTCCCCATCTCTTCTCTTCCTTCATCAAGAAAATTTTGTTAAAGATCATTAGTTCTTTTCTTTTCTTTCTTTCTTTTGAGACAGAGCCTCAAGCTGTCACCCTGGGTAGAGTGCTGTGACATCACAGCTCACAGCAACCTCCAACGCCTGGGCTTAAGCGATTCTCTTGCCTCAGCCTCCCAAGTAGCTGGGACTACAGGTGTCTGCCACAATGCCCAGCTATTTTTTGGTTGTAGTTGTCGTTGTTTGGCAAGACTGGGATGGATTCGAACCCGCCAGCTCTGGTGTATATGGCTGGTGCCTTAGCAGTTTGAGCTACAGGCGCCAAGCCCATTAGTTATTATCAAAAAATAAAACAAAAAAAAATTAAAAAAAGAAAAAAAGAAAATTTTGGCTTCAAATATATATGTTGTAGGATACCAGAAAGTTGGAAGATTGGGAATACTCTGAAAATAGCATATTATAAAAAGCATATACAGTATTATACCATTTTTGTAAATATGAGGTCAGATAATTAAGTTTGTGAATTCATCCTAGAAAAAGTGTTACATGCCACATTGCTGAGTATCACTATGGTCACTTTTCTTTTTTTTTTTTTTTCCCCAGCTTTTGGCTAGGCCATGTTTGAACCCGCCATGTCCGGTATATGGAGCTGGCGCCCTACTCCTTTGAGCCACAGGCGCTGCCCTGTGGTCACTTTTGCAGTCCTCCCTTTAGGAAGCTAGAGCTGTTGTTGTATGAGGTTTGACAATTAAGTTCACAAATTCATCCTAGAAAAAGTTCTTTGAATGGTGGATTAGGCACTGCTGTTGGTGCATGGCTTCCCAAGGGGAGTACTTTGAAGGTGACCACAGTGATTTTTTTTTTCTTTGACAGAGTCTCACTTTGTCACCCTCCGTAGAGTGTCGAGGTGTCATAGCTCACAGCAACCTCCAACTCTTGGGCTCAAGTGGTTCTCTTGCCTCAGCCTCCCAAGTAGCTGTGACTATAGGCGCCCCCCACAACTTCCGGTTAGTTTTTAGAGACAGGGTCTTGCTCTTGCTCAGGCTGATCTCGAACCTAGGAGCTCAGGGCAATCTGCCCGCCTCAGCCTCCCAGAGTGCTAGGATTATAGGCCTGAGCCACTGCACCCGGTGAAGGTATCACAGTGATATTTAGCAATGAAGTATGTAGCACTTTTTCTAGGATGACTTCCCAAACTTATTGGTCTGACCACAGAAGAATATCTGAAATATCTACCACAAAATATTAACAGTGCCTATCTTTATTAAGTGATTTTGGATTATTTTTATTCTTTTGTTTTATCTATATTTTCTAATATAATAAATACCCACTATGTACACAATTTAAACAAGTCTTTTTCTTTAAGGAACAGGCTTCTCTTTTTTTTTTTTTTTGTAGAGACAGAGTCTCACTGGCTGTCAGTAGCCTCCAGCCAAGGCTCCACTGTCTGTCGCCTACCATACTCATTCATTCTTCTTCCCTGATTTAGAAGATTAGCTTTCTAGATTCTGTGTCTCTGCATCACTGTGTTTTTCCATATGAAGGCATGTGTGTCCCAATAATGGTTTTGTGGTTCAGAATCATAAATTCTTATATGCGTATTCCTGTGAATGCCTCTTGAAAATGGTGCTGTAAAAGGGGGGAAAAGCACTCACCCTTGGTAGAGTGCTGTGGCGTCACACGGCTCACAGCAACCTCTAACTCTTGGGCTTACGCGATTCTCTTGCCTCAGCCTCCCGAGTAGCTGGGACTATAGGCGCCCGGCTATTTTTTTGTTGCAGTTTGGCCAGGGCTGGGTTTGAACCCGCCACCCTCGGCATATGGGGCCGGCGCCCTACTCACTGAGCCACAGGCACCGCCCATGGAACAGGCTTCTCTTTACATACAGTACTAGGTTTCCCCTGGCATCAGTGATGGCTTCATAATCCTGAAGCCTGGCCTCTAAGGAACATAGAGAACTTTCTTGTACATACAGCAGTAATTTTAGGGCTATACCCATCACTTACCTTACATGGGTGCTTTCCCCCCCTTTTACAGCACCATTTTCAAGAGGCATTCACAGGAATACGCATATAAGAATTTATGATTCTGAACTACAAAACCATTATTGGGACACACATGCCTTCATATGGAAAAACACAGTGATGCAGAGACACAGAATCTAGAAAGCTAATCTTCTAAATCAGGGAGGAAGAATGAATGAGTATGGTAGGCGACAGACAGTAGAGCCTTGGCTGGAGGCTACTGACAGCCATATTATAATATTGTGTCTACATATCAACCTCCCACACTAGGACGCAGTTCCTTGAGGTCAGAGATTGTACCTCAACTCTGTGTCTCCAGAATTTATTACACAGTGCTTGGAACATGGTAGGTGCTCAGTTATTAGTTGATTATTACTTTTTAATTTTATGAAGCCCAATTTATCATTTTTTTTCTTTTATGGTTAAAGCTTTCTGTATCCTTGATGGCTGGGTGTGTAATCCTAGCACTCTGGGAGGTGGAGGCAGGTGGATTGCTTGAGCTCACGGAGATCAGCCTGAACAAAAGTGAGACCCTGTCTCTACTAAAAATAGAAAAACTGAGGAAGGAAGATCACTTGAGCCCAAGAGTTGGAGGTTGCTCTGAGCTAGGATGCCTTAGCACTCTACCTAGGGTGACAGCTTGAGACTTTGTATTCTGAGAAATCTTTATCTATCTCAAGATCATAAAGAAATTTTCCTATGTTTTCTTCTAAAAGCTGTAGAGTTTCAGGTCTTACATTTAGGTTATTGAGTCTTACTTTAAGTATTATCAAGCTCTTTCACTGATTGATTTCATTTTATTTTATACTTTTCCATCTACACACGACCAAGGGAAATGCCTGCCAATAGTTCCTCCACAATCTTAATTAAGCCATTAATTTCAGGCATGCATGATATTTTGTATTGTGCCTTGCCCTACCCCCTTCACATTTTTTACAAAGCACTTTTTATGTATGTCATAGTTCACTGATCTTCCCACTGACTTACCAAAGGAGGCAGAGCCATTTTCATTTTAAAAAATAAGGAAATTGCTGGGTGCAGTAGTTCATGCCTGTGATCCCAGCACTTGGGAGGCTAAAGGGGGTGGATTGCCTGAGCTCACACCTTCGAGACCAACCTGAGCAAGAGTGAGATCTCATCTCTAAAAAAAAATAGCTGGGCATTGTGGACGTGTACCTGTAGTCCCAGCTACTTGGAAGGCTTGAGGCAAGAAAATCACTTGAGCCCAAGAGTTTGAGGTTGCTGTGAGCTAAGATGTCATAGCACTCTACCAAGGGTGACCAAGTGAGACTCTGTCTTGGGGAAAAAAAAATGGAAATTGACACCCAGAAAATTAAAATGACTTGCCCAAAATAACTCAGGGAATAAATAACAGAATTAAGAAGAGACTCAGGAATCATAACTTTTGACCTTTTGTCTTTATCAGTTAAGAATGCAACAATAGGCTCAGTGCTTATAGCTCAGTAGTTAGGGTGCTGGGCTCAGGCCTGCTAAACAACAATAACAACAATAACAAAATACCCAGGTGTTGTGGTGGGCACCTGTAGTCCCAGCTACTTGGGAGGCTGTGGCAAGACAATGCTTAAGCCCAAGAGTTTGAGGTTGCTGTGAGCTGTGATGGCATGGTACTCTACCGAGGGTGACATAGTAAGACTCTGTCTCCAAAAAAAAAAAAAAAAAAGAATGCACTGGTAGAGTAAATTGTACATATGACTTGATTTGAGACACCACAAAGCACATTTCTTTAGAGCATATCTCAGACTTCTTTCCTGAGAGTGACCTGGTCTATATCAAGACAAGTTTAATACTGTGGCTCACAAGTTCCAACAAGATTGAAGAGAAAACACTGAGCTGGAAGAGCTCATTTTGTCCTCTTTTTGTACCCTGATTAAAAGACATGGAAGGTGAGGAGGGGAAGAAACAGAGGATCCAGAGTGAGAAGAAAGTAGAAGCAAGCTCTTTCAGAAGATGAGTCCTCTAGCTATACCCACCAGGTACACAGTGAAGTGGTATGCCTACCCAACATAAAGTTATGAAGTCTAGCTCTCCAGAATCAGGTAAAGCCTGTTATGAGAGCCCTTGTCTCTAATGAGTGCCTCTTGGTCTATCACAATACTATTTATTAGTAATCCTTTACTAAGTACTTAATAAGCCAGGTAATTTACATGTATCATCTCTAATTCCACTGTAACACATTCAAGTAAGCCTAATCACTCCCATTTTACAGATGAGAAAACCAAAGCTTAGTGCATACAAGTAGTCTGCTCACATTTACACAGCTGAGATGAAATTCAAACCCAAGTCTCCCCAATTCTTTTTTTTTTTTTTTTTTTAAAGAGACAGAGCCTCACTTTACCACCCTCGGTAGAATACCGTGGTGTCACAGCTCACAGCAACCTCTAGCTCTTGGGCTTAGGCGATTCTCTTGCCTCAGCCTCCCGAGAAGTTGGGGCTATAGGTGCCCGTCACAACTCCAGCTATTTTATTTTGTTGTTGCAGTTTGGCTGGGGCCGGGTTCGAACCTCCCACCCTCGGTATACGGGGCCGTCACCCTACTCATTGAGCCACAGGCGCCACCCAAGTCTGCCCCATTTCTTAATTATTTCCACTACAACTGCCTCCCAAAGAAAAGGATCAGGACCACACCCTCTTCTTATAGTCCTGGCATTTAACCTGCTTTCAGAGCAGCTGCTTCCTATCTTTCCTGGGTAGGCCCACAGTCTAGCCCTCACTTAACATGGATTGTATCTACTTGCCTCTCTATTCTCTGAACCTAGTCCTTTCATATTACTGTCTCCATGCTCTGCTGACACTTGTCAACCCCACCTCCTGCCTAGTTCCTAGCCTTCATCTCTCTGCCCCATTCATGGTACCCAAACCTTCTTTCCCCTGCTCTGTGGCTCACATTCCTAGACACTTCCTCGGAACTAACATACTGCCATAACTACCCAGTGTGCTCCTCAACCACGTATTTGCACAATGTCAAACTACCTTCTCCTATTATCCTATGTTTCTAGATTGCTCACCAAGGTGCTCAGTGGAAATGGGAATTTAAGCAACTCTTTCTACCTGTTCAGCAAAAGGGAAATTATCTGGGTGGAAAAAGTCCAGAAAGTTTACCTGTCTTTGGTCATCAGAGTCTTTCTGCCATAGAAATCCCTTTCCTATTTTTTGGCCTTCTGAAGGAGGACTGGGAAGACAATGGTATTCAGTTGCTATTATCTAGGAATCTGACCTTGACTTGAGACCCAGATAAGGAGCCTCTATAGGGCTGATAACTCTTTTCCTGACTGGGTCTTCTCTTGAGTAGGATTGAAGGGGAGAGAGCAGGAGGGTAGATTTGGGAGTGTTAGCTTATGTTTAGGTCTCCACCTGCTAGGAATCTTAGTCTGTATAACAAGGCTGATTATAACAAGTCAGGCGCCCTAGGCATTGCAATGACTGTGCCCCTCTCCTGATGTATTGTAGGGCTTTTTGGCTACATTCTTGCTTACTCCACCCTTACCTGGAGCCTACTGGCTCCCACAGCACTAGAAGATATGGTGTGTGTGTCTGTGTGCATGTGTGTATATATATGTTTGTGTGTGTGTGGAGGGAAAGGCTTCCCAGCTCTCGAAAGCTGAGTGGATCCCTGCATATTCTCCATCGTAAATTTACAGTAGCTTTAGGGGTATCTCCTCCCATTAAGTCTTTGTTTCTAGATCTTAACTCCCCTATACTATAGCATCTTCATTAGAAATGTCCAGAAAGAAAGGACAGAATCTTCTGCTTGACAAAATAGCATAAATGGCATTAGCCCAAGCCCAGGCTTTTCCCCATCTCTGCACCACAGCCCAAATGTATGCATGAATGAGCTTGTCTAATGCTTGTGCTCACACCCTGTTCAGTTCCCCCTACCCCACTCCACCCCGCCCCCCTCTCCCTTTTGGAAAGACAAAGCCAACCCTCAGAAGCCAGGGCCCAAACGTGCTATCCTGGCATCTCTGCCCTGCCCCTCCCCCAAGCCTCGCTGAGCCATACCTCTGTAAGGAGCCGGACCAGAGGCTTCTGTTCTTTTGCACTCCGACCAAGCTGTACCTCGACAGTTCCAGCTGAGGCACTGTTCTACAGGAACTGGGCTGATTTCCTAAGATCTGATTTCTGTTAATACAATGGCATCGTTGCTAATGCAGGGAGGCTGCGCAATCCCAGCCCTAGCCTCCTTGCTGCTGCGGCCGCTGGTGCTGTGGTGACGTTGCTGCTCAGGGAAGGGGGAAGGGTAAGGAGCAGGCATGCCCACAGTGCAGCCACTCAGCCTCCCTCCCTGTCAGTCCCTGTAGGCCTGTTGGCCTGGGGAAGGGGGAGGGTAGAAACAGTAGTCAGCCACAGAGTGCAGTTAAGTGGTGGAGATGAAGAATTCTCGAGACAGCAATGAGAAAATTGGGAGAACTGCGCCTAGCTTCTCTCTTAGTCCTTAGGAATCTCAGGGAAGATGTCTGGGCAGGGCCTTGTAGCTTCCTTCCTCCCTCCCTTCCTTCCTTCCTTAGGCCCCTCCTTTTAGATCTTAGCCAGAAACCTCTCCCTCCTCTTTTCACTCACTGTGAATGATTCCTTGTTTTCTAGCTTTTCCCTCTCTCTAGGATTCAGACTAGTCTCAGGCAGAACCATCAGTCTGGGAGAGGGATTCCTAAAGCCCTGAAAGGAGGCTGCAGCAACCAGTCACCACCCTTCTGCCAGCAGGAAAGCCAAGCTCAGTCCTTGGGGGTGTCTTAACTAGTTTTAGTACTAAGCTTCCTGGGACGTGCCTCCTTAGGAAATGGGGTCTGTCTCAGAAAGAGAGGCTGGGCCAGGTACAGTGGCTCATGCCTGTAGTATGAGCACTTTGGGAGGCTGAGGTGGGAGGATCACATGAGGCCAGGAGTACAATACTAGCCTGGACAAGAAAGCAAGGCTCCATCTCTTAAAAAGAAATTTAAAAGCTGGGTGTGAGGCTGGGTAGAGTGGCTCACGTCTGTAATCCTAGCACTCTGGGAGGTTGAGGTGGGTGGATTGCTTGAGCTCACGAGTTCGAGACCATCCTGAGCAAAAGTGAGATCCTGTCTCTATTAAAAATAGAAAAACTGAGGCAAGAGGATCACTTGAGCCCAAGAGTTAGAGGTTGCTGTGAGCTATGATGCCATGGTACTCTACCCCGGGTAACAGCTTGAGGCACTTGTCTAGAAAAAAAAAAAATAGATAGATAATAAAAGCTGAGTGTGGTAGCACACATCTATTATCCTAGCTACTCAGGAGGTTGAGGCAGGAGAATCACTTGAGCCAAGAAATCTGAGGCTGCAAAGAACTCTCAGTTATGCCCTACAGAGTCATCTGCCCCTTCCTAGCTCAACCCTCCTCAGGTTCTAGGTCAGTTCTGTGGGGGTAAGAAAATAGGAGAAACCACAGCCAGAGCCAGTTGTATAGTAAGCAGCAGCACTGTCACTGTCCACTTCTTTTTTTTTGAGACAGAGCCTCAAGCTATCGCCCTGGGAAGAGTGCTGTGGCATCACAGCTCATAGCAACCTCCAACTCCTGGGCTTAAGCAATTCTCTTGCCTCAGCCTCCCAAGTAGCTGGGACTACAGGTGCCCACCACAACACCTGCTAATTTTTTTTTTTTTTTGAGACAGAGCCTCAAGCTATCGCCCTGGGAAGAGTGCTGTGGCATCACAGCTCATAGCAACCTCCAACTCCTGGGCTTAAGCAATTCTTTTGCCTCAGCCTCCCAAGTAGCTGGGACTACAGATGCCCGCCACAATGCCTGGCTATTTTTTGGTTGTAGTTGTCATTGTTTTGGCGGGCCCAGGCTGGATTCGAACCTGCCAGCTCTGTTGTATGTGGCTGGCACCCTAACCGCTTGAGCTACAGGTGCTGAAACCCTGGCTATTTTTTGGTTGTAGTTGTCATTGTTGTTTGGCAGGCCCAGGCTGGATTAAAACCCGCCAACTCTGGCGTATGTGGCTGGCGCCTTAGATGCTTTAGCTACAAATGTCAAGCCATCACTGTACACTTCATGCCACTGCTCCCTGCTACTACCCTTGAGCACAGAGATGGTCTCAAGCTGGTCTTGGTCCCCAAGCACTAGCCCAGCCTAGGGCTCTTTCCCAAAGTTGACTACTAACTATCTGGACTCCACAGGCAACCCCTTGGATTTCAGGTCCTAAGACAGAAGAGCTGGCAAAACCTCTGGCCAGGAACACAGCAGCTACTTCTCAGGACTAGAAAGAGATGAGGTTTCTTTGCCTTTCTTGATTCTTCTATTCCCTATGAGACCCATGTGTCCACTGACACCACGCTTGGCTAAGCTGCATTGTAGAGAGGACAAAAATACACAAAGACCCATCTCTGAGGAGCCATGGCTGGAACCTATAAAGCAGAAAACAGGTGGGAAAGGGACACTGCAGTTCATAAAATTAGCCAACCATTGGGAGTCCTCTTAAAGAGGTTTAAAGGAACAGAATTACATTTCCCTTTCCGCTAGCTGATACAGAACACAAAGAGAGTTGAATGAGCAGCTCTAGGTTTCGGCAGAGTTGATCTCCATGACCAGGTGCTTGGAGTTCAAGCACTTTGGCCCTGAAATTTCTGTAAGGCTAAGCCATGCACTGTACTGGAAAACTAGTACTTAAGAAATGTTTCCAGTTGCCTATGGAAGGTGGCAGCTCTCATACTTTCAGTACTTGGCTTAATTCACCACATCACAGATCACAGTGTCACTTACTTTCCAACCATTACTGCCAAAGATCGATAAGGCTTTTGATGAAAGATCAAATTATTTCCTAGCCAGAAAAAAAATACAAACACTGTCACTTATAAACCTCAACTGACTTTTAACTAGTCTCTTCACCTGCAATCTACCTTCCAGTATTCCCAGATTTATCTCTCTAAAGTATCACCTTTCTTCAATGATGAAGGAATTTTTTTCAAGAAATTCCTCCTTCGTAGCACTCTGGGAGGCTGAGGCGGATGGATTGTCTGAGCTCATGGTTCCAGACCAGCTTGAACAAAAGCAAGGGCAAGATCCCGTCTCTAAAGCTAGCTGGGCATTGTGCAGGCGCCTGTAGTCCAAGCTACTTGGGAGGCTGAGGCAAGAGAATCATTTGAGCCCAAGAGTTTGAGGTTGCTATGAGCTATGATGCCACAGCACTCTACCAAGGACAACAAAGTGAGACTGTGTCTCACTAAAAAAAAAAAAAAAGAAAGAAAGAAAAGAAAATTCCTCCTGTTGCTATAAAATGGCTTCTCATTACCCAGAGAAGCAAGTTGAAACTCCTCATTTGGGCTTTAACGATCTTCCATCTTAGCTGTCTAATCCCTTTCCACCCAACCTTATTTTCCATCTCCCATCGTGTAGTTCTTTAAACCTATTTTATAAGCTAATTTCCACTCTGCTGACTTTGTTCTCCTGCCTGTTACAATGGCTATACTCAAAATTATTCAAATCTGCAAGGTCCAGAGCAACTTTTCCATTAAGTCTTCTTGGATCATCCCAGAGCCAGAAATAATCTCCATGTTCTCTGAACCAGTGGTTGCAGGATTTTTATCTTAAAAACAAGAAAAAACTCCCACGAAAAACTGGGAGATCAATACAGAACTGCCAACTGCTTATACTGCCAAGTAACATCATTAAGAAAAACAAAACAAAAAACTATACAGCCTGTCATCATCATTTCGTAAGAGAAAGCATACTGTCACTCTCTTTCTCCTTTCATTGCATACTGACATAAACTTAATCAGAACTACCATTAATCCATGAGAGGTAAATCATGGGTCACTCCACATGGTTATTGTTCCTTTTTGCATATCTACCTAATGTTTCTTTTAGGTTGTAAAGTCCAAATTATATTCATCTTTGTATCTCTAATATCTTCTATATAATACAATATCATTTTTATTTTGCGTTTCTTATAAAACCAAGCACAGTGCTTGGCATACAGGTATTTAGTCAAAGTCTTCATGAACAAGAGTAATTAAATAGACAAGAAGAGTAATCTAAATAGTTCCCTGAGTATAAATTAGAGTAGTGAGCAGACTTGGTGGGCACTCTACCAAGGGCGACAAAATGAGACTCTGTCTCAAAAAAAAAAAAAAAAGGCAACTACAGATAGACCTACCATTTGATCCTGCAATTCCTCTACTAGATATATACCCAGATGATAAAAAATCATTCTACAACAAAGACATTTGCAATAGAATGTTTATTGCAGCCCAATTCATAATTGCCAAGACATGGAAACAGCTCAAGTGCCCACTGACCCATGAATGGATTAATAAATTGTGTTGTATGTATACCGTGGAATTCTATGCAGTCATAAAAAGATGGAGATTTCACATCTTTTTTTTTTTTTTTTTGGAGACAGAGTCTTACTATGTCACCTGCCGTTGGTAGAATGCTGTGGCGCCACAGCTCACAGAAACCTCAAACTCTCAGGCTTAAGTGAGCTATTTTTTGGTTTCAGCTGTCGTTGTTTATCAGCCTTGGGCCAGGCTTGAACCCCTCAGCCTCGGTGTATGTGGCCAGTGCCGTATTTACTGAGCTATAGGTGCTGAGCCGAGACTTTACATCTTTTGTTTACCTGGATGGAGCTGGAACATATACTTTTTTTTTTTTTAATGTTTTTTTGAGACAGAGTCTTACTATGTTGCCCTTGGTAGAGTGCCATGGTGTTACAGCTCATAGCAACCTCAAGATCTTGGGCTTAAGTGATTTTCTTGTCTCATGGAACATATTCTTCTTAGTAAAATATCTCAAGAATGGGGAAAAAAAGTATCCAATGTACTCAATACTACTATGAAGTAGTATATAATCTACACACTTTATATGAATGGTAAAACATAACTATAGTCCAGAAAGTAGAAGGGAAGGGGGGAAGGGGGAGGGTATTTGGGGGGCCCACCTAATGTGCATAATGCAATGGTACATTTCAAAACTATTAAGAAAAGAGTGTAATTGTCTATGTTAATCAGTTCAATATAAGCATTTCACATTGCATCAGTACACTGAACCCCATAATGCGTCAATGTACACAGTTATGATTTAATAAAAAAATAAAAATATAAAAAAAGAAGTGAAATACTGGATCATAATGCAGTCTCAAAACTTTTGTAGTGATCCACGTACACCCAAGAGAAATGAAAACATGTCAACACAAAAGCTTGTATCTGAATATTCTCAGTAGCATTATTCATAAGAGTCAAAAGTGGGCGCAACCATAATGTTCATCAACAGATGAAGGAATAAATGTGGTACGTACAGTGAGATATTATTTAGCAATAAAAAAGAATGAAATACCAACGAATGCTGCAACCTGGATGAACCTTGAAAACATTATGCTAAGTGAAAGAAGCCAGACACACAAAATATCACTTTTTTTTTTTTTTTTTTTTTTTTTTTTTCAGATAAAGGCTTGTTTTATTTGCATGACTGATCATCAGTCATGGAGGCCACTATGTACAGACAAGAGGGGGGTGTTCTACTTCTTGGTCTCTTCCTCTTTGGACAGAGTCTTGATGATCTCCTCCTTCTTGGCTTGGAGGCGCTCTTCACGGCGCTTGCGTGCTTCCTTGGTCTTGGACCTGCGGGCCTCAGCCTGGTCAGCCAGGAGCTTCTTGCGAGCCTTGTCTGCCTTCAGCTTGTGGATGTGTTCCATGAGAATCCTCTTGTTTTTGAACACATTACCCTTCACCTTCAGGTACAGGCTGTGATACATGTGGCGATCAATCTTCTTAGATTCTCGGTATCTTCTCAGCAGCCGGCGCAGAATCCTCATCCTCCTCATCCAGGTTACCTTCTCAGGCATTCTTGCATTGGCTGTACCCTTTCGCTTACCTATGCCCATATGCCTGCCCTTCCGGCGGGCCAAGGTGTTTTTCCGGCATCGAGCTCGGGAATGGACAGTCACAGGCTTGCGGATAATCAACCCATCTTTGATCAGCTTCCGGATCTGCTGACGGGAGTTGGCATTGGCGATTTCATTAGTCTCGTTGGGGTCCAACCAGACCTTCTTTTTGCCACAACGGAGGACACTAGAGGCAAGCCTCTTCTGAAGCCTGAGCATACTCATGGCTCCGGCCGCAGTAGCAAAAAAAAAAAAGGACTTTTTTTTTTTTTTTTTTGAGACAGAGCCTCAAGCTGTCGCCCTGGGTAGAGTGCCGTGACATCACAGCTCACAGCAACCTCCAACTCCTGGGCTCAAGAGATTCTCCTGCCTCTGCTTCCCAAGTAGCTGGGACTACAGGCGCCCACCACAAAGTCTTGGCTATTTTTTTTTTCAGAGACAGAGTCTCACTTTGTCACCCTCAGTAGAGTGCCATGGGGTCACAGTTCACAGCAACCTCCAGCTCTTGGGCTTAGGCAATTCTCTTGCCGCAGCCTCCCAAATAGCCTGGACTACAGGCACCTGCTATAATGGCCGGCTATTTTTTTTGTTGTTGTTGCAGTTTGGTGGAGGCCAAGTTTGAACCTGCCACCCTTGGTATATGGGGACCCTCAGTCCTACTCACTGAGCCACAGGCTCCTCCCACGGTTATTTTTTGTTGTTGTTGCAGTTTGGCCAGGGTCGGGTTTGAACCCACCACCCTTGGTATATGGGGCCAGCGCCCTACACACTGAGCCACAGGCACTACCCTCACGTATTGTTTGATTCCATTTATATGACTGTCAAGACTAGGCAAATCTATAGAGACAAAAAGTAGATCTGTGGCTGTCAGAAGCTGGAGGGAGGGAGAAATGGAAAGTGACTGCTAATGGATATGGGGTTTCTTTTGGGGACAATGAAAACATTCTAAAATTCTAGATTATGGTCATAGTTGTACAAGTCTGTGAATATACTAAAAACAAAAGAACATTTTTAGTATTCTAGTATAGTAAGAATGGACTATGTTAACTCTCTTTCTACTTTCTCATTTATCATTTCTTTTTTTAAAATTTTTTGAGATAGAATCTCAAGCTGTGGCCCTGGGTAGAATGCCATAGCATCACGGCTCACAGCAACCTCAAACTCTTGGGGGTAAGTGATTCTCTTGCCTCAGCCTCCCAAGTAGCTGTGACTACAGGCGCCTGCCATAATGCCCAGCTATTCTTTTTGTTGTTGCAGTTGTCATTGTTGTTTAGCTGACCCGGGCCAGGTTTGAACCCCTGAGGCTCCATATATGTGGCCGGCTCACTACTAAAGAAATCTTCCTTGTTGTAACCTTTGGACTGTCTGAACAGTTACAATTTTCTTTTCTTTTCTTTTTTTTTTTTTGTAGAGACAGAGTTTCACTTTATTGCCCTCGGTAGAGTGCCAGGGCCTCACACAGCTCACAGCAACCTCCAACTCCTGGGCTTAGGCGATTCTCCTGCCTCAGCCTCCCGAGTAGCTGGGACTACAGGCGCCCGCCACAACGCCCGGCTATTTTTTTGTTGCAGTTTGGCTGGGGCTGGGTTTGAACCCGCCACCAGTTACAATTTTCTAACAATAATATTTGAATTGTCTGACACGTTTAGCCATCCTCTCCTATTCAAATCCCCTTTCCTCTTTGGCTTCTATAACACCAACCCTCCTACTTCTACTTCTTAGACCACTTTAATAAAACAATACCTGGCCCACGTTTAACTGTCAATTATGGCAAGATTCAGATTTGAAGTCTGTTTTTTTTTTTTGAGACTGAGTCTCAAGCTGTCACCCTGGCTAGAGTGCCATGGCATCATAGCTCAAAGCAACCTCCAACTCTTGGGCTCAAGCGATCCTCCTGCCTCAGTTTTGTTTTGTTTTGTTTTTTCTATTTTTAGTAGAGACAGGGTCTCATTTTCTCCTCAGGCTGCTGTTGAACTCATGAGCTGCCTTGGCCTCCCAGAATGCTAGAGTTACAGGCATAAGCCACAGTGCCCAATCAGATATGAAGTCTTTTTAACCCAAGAAGTGTTTAGCCCTTCCCATTATCTTTGCTGTTGATTTCCAAAGTTTATGCTCTTCCTAAACTTCTAGAATCAACTCTCCAATAGCCTATTAGATACTTACTATTATCTAAAAATTAACGTATCTAAAGCTAAATAGTTTTTTTTTTTTTTTAAATTTCATATCAGCTTTCTTTGGACTTCCAGCAACATATGCTTGAAAATGTAAGAGTCAGGCCAGTGTGGTGGCTTACGCCTGTAATCCTAGTACTGTGGGGGGCCAAGGCAGTGGATTGCTTGAGCTTACGGGTTTGAGACCAGCCTGAGCAAGAGCAAAACCTCATCTCTAAAAAAAAATAGCCAGGTGTTGTAGCAGGCGCCTGTGGTCCTAGCTCCTCAGGAGGCTGAGGCAAGAGGATCACTTGAGCCCAAGTGTTTGAGGTTGCTGTGAGCTATGATGCCACAGCACTCTACCAAGGGCGACAAAGTGAGACTCTCTCTCAAAAGGAAAAAAAAAAAAGGAAATGTAAGAGTCATTTGGACTCTTTTTACATGTGAGCCTTCCTTCATTTAGGCATTGATGTAATAATAAATAATTATGTTTTTATTATAGTTCAACTATTATGCTAACCACTTACATCATCTCATTTAATCCACATAACCACTCTCTAAGCCATGTGTTATTATCTTCACTTTATGAATGAGAAGTCTGAGGCTCAGGGTTTAATTAATGTTCTCAATGTAACCCAGGCAAGTGAGTGTCTGAGCTGGGATTCAGATACTAATCTGATTCCAAATTCACCACTTGCTATGTTGCCTAATTCCTATCCCTAGTCCTATCATCCTAATTCAGGCCTGTATTACCTTTCCTCCCAATTATTATACAGTCTTCTAACTAGTTTTCTTACTTTCATTCTGCCATTCTGCTCCTAGCTATCTTATATACAGACACAAGATTAATCTACCCAACACGTTACTCTACTACTTAAAATCCTGCAGTGTCTCCCTCCTGTCTACAGGATAAATCCAAATTCTTTTTTTTTTGTGACAGAGTCTCACTTTATTGCCCCTGGTAGAGCACTATGGTGTCATAGCTCACAGTAACCTCAAACTCTTGGTCTTAAGTGATCCTCTTGCCTTAGCCTTTCAAGTAGCTAGGACTGCAGGCATCCACCTCAATGCCCAGCTATTTTTTAGAGGTGGGGGTCTCATTCTTGCTTAAGCTGGTCTCAAACTTGTGACCTCAAGCAATTCACCTGCCTTGGCCTCCCAGAGTGCTGAGATTATAGGTGTGAGCCACCACACCCGGACCCAAATTCTTTAATGCTTAAAGTACCTCTCTACATATCCAATCACGTTCCCTTTGCATGTCAAATCTATTCCAAATTCTCAGTTTTGGCTCACTCCACTGAGAATATATCTGGAATGCTCCCCCACAATTTCCTTCCCTGCCCTTTTTAAGAAGCTCTAGTTCACATTCTACCATGTCTAAAAGCTTTTATAATGGAAATCCTTCTGAACTTCAATACCAATTGTATGTATAACCTATTTGGTACCAAGCCTTGGCCATTTCATTTTATTATTCATCTCCTGATGACAAGTACACCCATCAGGAGGGTGGGGCAGTGTCTTATACCTTGATAGGGAACTGAGCACAGGCCTTGGCACATAGTAGAGCACCAGAGATGTCTGTTTGATAAAGCTACTAATAGCAAGCATAGCAAGCTAACTGGAGCCCAGTCAGTTTTCAGAAGGTTAGCTATCCTGAGAATAGCATACCTGACGAAGAGGAGTAAAGTAAAGAAGAGAAACTAAAGCTGAGCCTTAGTAAAGTGCTTAGTAAATAAATATTTAATGCCATTTTCATACTGAGGATGGAAACATGAGTGAGCAGCTGTTTTTAGTCAGTACATTCCCTACCACATACCCACAGTCATGACCCTACAGCAAAGGTTGCAAAGTGACAGTCACATCCAGTGTGTCAATTGGGAAAATCATATTAAATGACCACACCAGGTCCTCATTCCTAGATAGTAATAATCAGCTGGAGTTGAGAAGCAGCAGTCTTTATTAGATAGGGACAGGCCCTTCAGTGTGATATATTCCCACCACTCCTTATGGTCACTAATACCTGGCCAGCTTTACTGGTTCATTTTATTTATTTGCCTGGCTCCTATAAGACAATCCTTGCCCCAAAGTAACAGTTATGTTTTTTTCTTTATATCCCTACCCTCTTGATTTATTTCATATTTCAACAGTGTTGATCATTGAAGTATTATTCATCACATCAAAAAATTGGGAATGTTTTAAATATCCTATAGAAAAATGGCTAAATGGTGACCTAGTCATGCAATGAAATATCATAGAACCATAAAAATGTTGTGTTTTTTTTTTTGTCACCCTCAGTAGAGTGCAGTGGCATCACAGCTCACAGCAACATTCAGCTCTTGGGCTAGGAAGATTCTCTTGCCTCAGCCTCCCGAGTATCTGGGACTACACGCACCCGCCACAACGCCTGGCTATTTTTGTTGCAGTTGCCACTGCTGTTTTAGCTGGCCGGGGCTGGGTTAGAACCCGTCACCCTCGGTATATGGGGCTGGCGCCCTACCCACTGAGCCACAGGTGCCGCCCAGAACCATAAAAATGTTTACAAGCGGGCGGCTCATGTGGGTCAAAGGAGTAGGGTTCTGGCCCCATATACTGGAGGTGGCGGGTTCAAGTCCAGCCCCGGCCAAAAAACTGCAAAAGAAAAAGAAAATGTTTACAAGGATTGTTTAATGGCACAGAAAAAGGTTGATAAGCTAATTTTAAAAGTAGGATATCAAATTATATATAAAGAATTTTGCTTCCTGCATTTTTATGAACACACAAATATAGGAATGCTTTCTAATGCAAAGAACTAGATCCTGTACATGTATAAAATAGACTTTTAAAAGCATTTCATGGCTCTCAGTAAATAGAGGAAATCTCTGAGGCTATTCTCCCTGAGCCCCAAAAAAGGGAGAAAAAATCATGAGCTGTGAAGTAAAGAAGGGAGAGCACTCCTCGTGAGCCAATTCCCAAAGCATCACTATACTCAAGATAATAAGCCTTGGACCATTGGAAAGGAAAAGGGCTAAACCTGAGATTCCTGCTTTAAGCAGGAACCCTCAAAAGAAGCATGAGTGAGTCAAGGTGGGGAGTGGGGGGAGGGGTGTTTCCACAACTTTTGGTAGAAGCAGATACAAATTTTAAGGGGAAGAAAGTATCTCACAACTTAATCAACAGAATTTTCAAAATTAAAGAGCAAGGAAAAATTAGTTTATGATTAATGATCACCAACACACACAAATTAAAGACAAAAAATTAAAGGCAAGACATCATGAATGAATAACAGAGAAAATAATAGATAATGACTGCAAGAACTTCACATATTGAAAATGTTCAGGGTTATACAGAATATAAATCAGCTATGTGTGAAATATTCTAGATAAAGGATAAAATCTCAAAAATAAAGTAGCAAGAAAGCATTAGACATGACCAGGCAGATCTAAAAAAGAACCAGAGAACTTTTTTTTTTTTGGAGACAGAGTCCCACTATGTCACCCTCAGTAAAGTGCTGTCATGTCACAGCTCACAGCAACCTCCAACTCTTGGGTTTAAGCGATTCTCTTGCCTCAGCCTCCCAAGTAGCTGGGACTACTCACGCCCACCACAATACCCAGCTATTTTTTGTTGCAGTTGTCACATTGTTTTTGTTGGCCCCGGCCTGTTTTGAACCCACCAGCCTCGGTGTATGTGGCTAGCACCCTACCCACTGAGCTATGGGCACCACCCACAAAGAGAATTTCTATTATTCATTCATTCATTTATTTATTTTTTATACATACAGATTCCATAGTTTTATTTATTTATTTTTTGAGACAAAGTCTCACTATGTCCCTCTTGATAGAGTGCCACGGCATCACAGCTCACAGTAACCTCAAATTCTTGGGCTTAAGCGATTCTCTTGCCTCAGCCTCCCAAGTAGATGGGACTACGGGTGCCCGCCACAATGCCCGGCTATTTTTTGGTTGTAGTTGTCTTTGTTGTCTGGCAGGTCCGGGCTGAATTTGAACCCGCCAGCTCTGGTGTATGTGGCTGATGCCCTAGCCCTTGAGCTACAGGCGCTAAGCCCCATAGTTTTATTTTTAAAAAATAAATTAAAAGAGAACTTTCTTTCCAAGTAATGTAAACTTTCTAGAATAAAAACAAATGTGTTAAAGCCTTTCATTTGACATACTGGGTTAGCCAACAATAAGATGAAATTTTCCCAAGAAAGAATACACAAAATTATCTATATTAATTTCATTCTTATTATGAATAAAAAGTCAGTTATGAAAAATCATGTTCTATCTCTTTCTTTTTTATTTTGGGGATTCATTGAGGCTACACAGAGCCAGGTTACACTGATTGCTTTTGTTAGATAAGGACCCTCTTATATTTGTGTCCCACCCTCAAAAGGTATATCACACCCCTTGACCCCCCCACCCCCTCCCTACTTCCATTTATTTTTTTGAGACAGAGTCTCACTATGTCACCCTTAATAGAATGCCATGGCATTACAGCTCACAGAAACCTCAAACTCTTGGGCTTAAGCGATTCTCTTGCCTCAGCCTCCAAGGTCGCTACAGGCACCCGCCTATTTTTTCGTTGTTGTTGCAGTTGTCATTGTTGTTTAGCTGGCCCAGGCTGGGTTTGAACCCTCCAGCCTCAGTGTATGTAGCTGGACCATAACCACTGTGCTACGGGCACCAAGCCAAAGAGAACTTTTAGAAATGTAACTTTTGAAATAAAAATTCTATGGACAAGTTTAATAGATAGACAAAGTTGAAGTGAGAATTAATGAACTGGAAGATAGAGCTGAAGAAATTATACAAAATACAGCACAAAAAGATATGGAGACAAAAATTAAAGAGAAGTTAAGAGATAAGACGGAATGAGGTTTAACATAATTCTTTTTTTTATTAAATCATAGCTGTGTACATTAATGCAATCATGGGGCACCATACACTGGTTTTATATACCATTTGACATGTTTTCATCACACTGGTTAACATAGCCTTCATGGCATTTTCTTAGTTATTGTGTTAAGACATTTATATTCTATATTTAGTAAGTTTCACATGTACCGTGTTTAACATAATTCTAATCAGAATTCTTGGTAGAGAATCAAGGAGAGGTAATATTTGATGAGATAATGGTGATAATATTCTAGAAGTGATTAAAAATATGAATCCATAGACTCAGGAAGTATAACATATATCATTAGAATAAAAATAGCAGTAACAAGTATTGAAATTATATATTAGAAAAATTTGAATGTAATGAAGATGATATAATATCTGTTGGTGTGTTGTGTGATCCTAGGCCAGTTAACTGTTCTTTCCCTGCCCCATTTCCTATCAAATGGTGACAAAAACAATACCTACTACATCAAATGAATTAATACTATTAAGCACTTAAAACTGTGACTGATATAAACATTCAAAAAGTGTAATACTTATTATTATCATCAAATGATAAGATGTTAGTCAATACCCAAAAGCCCTACAAACAAGGTTACAGAGCTCTGACCAAAATGGGACAGTAACTTGGGTAAATCTGAGAAGACTGCATATGGGTACCTTTTCCTCATATCCAGCATCAATCAATCCACTTTCATCCTAGCTTCTCCAGAACTCAGTGATTGCATGGACCACTTTCCCAACCACTAGAGATCCAAGGGTGGCAAAAATAAAATAGACATGAATATAAACATTGGTTGCTGAGTACTTCTATGCCTGGACCAGGTTATTTCATGCAGTTAAAAAAAAAAAAGGATGTAGAGGGCACAGGGAGACATACAAGTATACCTCCTGCTACAGATCTGAACAATGGCCTACTTAAAACAGTGTACAAAAGTGCTCTGTAAGTGGCGACCATAGCTCAGTGGGTAGGGTACTGGCCACATATACTGAGGCTGGTGGGTTCGAACCCAGCCTGGAACAGTGAAAACAACAATGACAATTGCAACAACAACAACAACAACAGGTGGGCATTGTGGTGGGCACCTGTACTCCCAGCTACTTGGGAGGCTGAGGTAAGAGAATTGCTTAAGCCCAAAAGTTTGAGGTTGCTGTGAGCTATGACGCCACAGCACTCTACTCTACCCAGGGTGACAGCTTGAGACCCTGTCTCAAAAAAAAAAAAAGTGCTCTGTAAATTGAACACTTTATAGAAATGTAAAGCATTGTTATTACTTTTTTTAAAAAGTCTCGGCCACTTTTTAAGAGTTAAGACTGTACAGTCCTATTGTTGGAGACTGGTCTCATAACTTAGGAGGGCAGAAGAATCAAGGAAAAGGAGAAAGCTCAAGATAAAGAGACACATACTGAATTACACATTGTTAGAGAACTGGCCATTAAACTAACAAGAAATTTTATGTTCCCACAAAGAAACTGAGAGATAAGGGATAAATCCTGAAAAGACATTTTTAACTGCTCCATTTGAATGTCTCATTGATATCTCAAGTCAATAATGCCCAAAGAGAACCAATCGTCCTCCCAATCATTTTTAAAAAACTGAACTGATATTTTAATCACTACCCATAGAAAATAAAATGGGACTTGTAGTGTGACTCTAAACCAGATTGTTTACCTGCTAAAACAAAGAAAATCAAGCGTCTCTAGAGGATTTTAACGGGATCCAAAGTATCACAAAATCATACTCAAAATGTCCAGAGGCTCGGCACCCATAAGTGGTTAGGGCATCAAAATTACCCAATATATACAGAACCGGGAAATGCCACAGATTCTTTTTCCACCTATATATGTACATTTTTAATTTTTTTTATTTTTTTCTTTTGTAGAGACAGTCTTACTTTATCGCCCTCGGTAGAGTGCTGTGGCGTCACACAGCTCACAGCAACCTCCAAGTCCTGGGCTTAGGCGATTCTCTTGCCTCAGCCTCCCGAGTAGCTGGGACCATAGGCGCCCACCACAATGCCCAGCTGTTTTTTTGTTGCAGTTTGTTCAAACCTGGGGGCCGAGTCTGAACCTGCCATGCTTGGTATATGGTGCTGGTGTCCTACCCACTGAGCCACAGGTGCCACCCTGTTTTTTTTATTTATATAAATTTATGGGGTATAAGTGCAATTTTATTACCATACCTATCTTGATCATCCTCCTATAATCCTCACCATCCACCAGTTACCCAAAGAAGGGATCTGGAAGTCATTCTCAACACTTCCATATTCCCTAATACTAATCAGGTCCAAACATTATCTACATTACTCCCAAAATTTGTCCTAGGACTGCAGTCTTTCTAAACATTAATCTGATATTTTCACTCTCCTATAAAATTCTTCTATAGCTTCACAATGTCTTTAGGATAAAAATCCAGAATTCTGAGTAAGACAGACAAAGAAAGCCCTTTACAGTCGGGGTCCTACCTACCTTTTAAACTTTAGTTTTCTTGCGCTCACATACCGCTAGCCATGTATAAAATTATGTGAGTTCTCAGATTTACTGTGTTCTCCTTTATTTCCATGCTTATGCACATTTAAGGTTAGATTTTTTTTCCTGTGTGCCTCTATCATTCAGTGAAAATCATTATCACCAAATATGTATTGTATCACCAAATATGTATTGTATATCAAATATGTATTATCTGCTTCACTTAAATGGAATTTGAGCTATTTAGGATCAAGAACCACGTCTTTCATTTCTGTATTCTCAATATTTTGCATACATCTTATTGAGTATAACAACTGTTCAATAAGTGTTTATGCAATGAACTTACACTTATTTAAAAATCTACTAAGGAATTATTATTATTTTTTTTTATGTAGAGACAGAGTCTCACTTTATAGCCCTCGGTAGAGTGCCATGGCATCACACAGCTCACAGCAACCTCCAACTCCTGGGCTTCAGCGATTCTCTTGCCTTAGCCTCCTGAGCAGCTGGGACTACAGGCGTCTGCCACAACACCCGGCTATTTTTTGGTTGCAGTTCAGCCGGGGACGGGTTTGAACCCGCCACCCTCGGTATATGGGGCCGGCGCCTTACCGACTGAGCCACAGGCGCTGCCCTACTAAGGAATTCTTTAGGAAAAAAATAGTGAGTAAACTTCAAAAGAGTTAAGATAGGATTCTAGAGTATAAACTTTCTACAGAAAATGATCTAACCAAGGGATACTTGTATGAGTTTATTTTTAATTAATATATTTTTTTAGAGACTGTGTCTTGCTGTGTTGCCCAGGTTGCCCTCAAACTCCTGGGCTTAAGCAATCTTTCTGCTTCAGCCTCCTGAGTAGCTGGGACTATAGGTGCATGCCACCATGCCTGTTTTAAGAGGGGCAGGTACTAATAGGTAGACAGAGAAGCAATACTGTGTGAGGGAAGATGCAGGGGTCTGGAGGGCAGTTTGCTGGCTGGCCAGGTTAAGCAGCTTTGTAAACCTAAGGTTCTAAAGCAGTGGTTCTCAACCTTCCTAATAATGCGACCCTTTAATACAGTTCCTGTGGGTCGTGACCCACAGGTTGAAAAGCACTGTTCTAAAGGTTCACTCGTTGAAGGCCCCGACTCTGAAAATGTCAAAGCATTTCCACCAGCTGAGTAGGGGTAACATTCTTTATCACATGAGCTTGGCTACTTGTCTGTAAGGTGGTATAAAAAAGCCTCTCATGTTGTAGTAATAAACTTATTTACTAAAATACATTCAGAGTAAGAAAACTTGTATTTGTGAAAAAGGGAAGGAATAAAAAAAGATAAATATTTAAAATATAAGAAAAAGAACTAAAATGCCTGAAAGAAATCTGCTTGGTATGTAAGTAGGCTGCAATGGTAACAGAACTAATGAGGTCCAAACATTATCTACATTACTCCCAAAACTGAACTTAAAAAACTGAACTGATATTTAAATCACTACTCATAGAAAATAAAATAGGACTTGTAGTGTGAATCTTAAATGAAAAATTTTAAAGGTAACATACAAACCCCAATAAAATTTGAAGTTTTATAGAGATGGAGTAAAGTATCTACTCATCATCTCAACAAAAACAACAACAAGGCAGTGCCCATAGCTCAGTGGGTAGGGTGCCAGTCACATACACCAAGGCTGGTGGGTTCAAACCTGGCCTGGGCCAGCTAAACAACAATGATGACAACTGCAACCAAAAAAACAGCCGGGTGTTGTGGCGGGCGCTTGTAGTCCCAGCTACTCAGGAGGCTAAGGCAAGAGAATTGCTTAAGCCCAAGAGTTTGAGGTTGCTGTGAGCCGTGACACCTCGGCACTCTACCAAGGGTGACATAATGAGACTGTCTCAAAAAACAACAACAACAACAACAAAAGCTGGGAATGGTGTCTCTTCCCTGTAATCCTAGCACTCTGGGAGACAAGGCAGGTATATTGCCTGAGTTCAGGAGTTAGAGACGAGCCTGAGCAAGAGCTAGACCCCCCTCTCTAAAAGAATAGCCAGGCGTTGTGGCCGGCGCCTGAATTCTTACCTACTTGGGAGATTGAGGAAAGGGAATTACTTGATCACAAGAATTGGAGGTAACTGTGAGCTATGACACCATGGCATTCTTACAAAGTGGTGACAAAGTGAGACTGTCTCAAAAACAAAACAAAACAAAACAAAACAAAAACACAACAACAAAGGAGAACAAAGATTAGAAACAACGAACAGTGCCTATGAAGGGAGATGTTATCAAAGAAGCAGGCAGATTCATCTCTGTAGAATCCTTGAATGACTCAGGAATTGGAGACCAAGTACCTCTGACAGTAGGGGTGGATGTACTAAGCTGTTAAAAAATTTTTGGGTGGCGCCTGTGGCTCAGTCGGTAGGGCGCCGGCCCCATATACCGAGGGTGACAGGTTCAAGCTCAGCCCCGGCCAAACTGCAACCAAGAAATAGCCGGGCGTTGTGGCGGGCGCCTGTGGTCCCAGCTACTTGGGAGGCTGAGGCGGAAGAATCGCTTGGGCCCAGGAGTTGGAGGTTGCTGTGAGCTGTGTGAGGCCACGGCACTCTACCGAGGGCCATGAAGTGAGACTCTGTCTCTACAAAAAAAAAAAAAAAAATAGGGATTTTTGTTAAAGTCAGTAAAAGAAGCAATTAGACTCCCAGTCCTATAAGAAACTCTATGCTGTCAGGAGACCACCCCTTTCCTGCTCCCTAAGGGAACTGGAGATTTATTTTCTGGAGAAATTTCAGTGGGACTGCGTTAAGAGTCAGGAAAACAGGGCACAGAAGAAAGCAGGATGAGGGGCTAATCTGACAACTGGGGGAATAAGTGAAAATCTCCAGAAGAGAACTGCTAGACTCTTTTCTCCTATTTCAGGAGAATATTAATAGCCAGATTTCCTTTCCCCCCTGCCCTTTGCAGATTACTTCTCTGTAGAAACTGAACTACCAGAGAAAAGAATGCCAGACACAGTCTGTCTACCAAACAAGTCTGCCAGATGATACACTTTTCCATTTCACAGAATTTCCAGTCAGTTTTTTAATGACTCATTCTTTTTTTCTTTTTAGCTGGCCCAGGCCGGGTTCGGACCTGTCACCCACCGTGTATGTGGCCCGCGCCCTGCCGACTGAGCTTCGGACACTGCCCCCATTCTTTTTTTTTTAGACAGAGTCTCATTATGTAGCCCTCAGTAGAGTGTTGTGGTACCACAGCTCACAGCAACCTCCAACTCTTGGGCTTAAGTGATTCTCTTGCCTTGACTTCCCAAGTAGCTGGGATTACAGGTACCCGCCATAACACCTGGCTACTTTTTGGTTGTAGTTGTCACTGTTGTTTGGCAGGCCTGGGCTGGGTTCGAACCCACCAGTACCAGCGTATGTGTCTGGTGCCCTAGCTGCTGGGTTATAGGCACCAAGCCATTAATGACTCATTGTTAAATATGAATCAGTAATCAAGGATTACCATACTTTTGAGGACAGCCTCCAAAGAGTGTAACAAAAACAGAAAACAGAAGTCTGGAAGAAACAGAAACAAAATGCAAAAGCAGGAAAAAACAAAACAAAACAGAACTCAATATATGAGATATTTTTGTCATTTTATTGATGATGTTACCTTTGCTTAAGATAGCTATGTAACTTACAGGTTTCCCTGCTTTATAGTTACCATTTTCTCTTTTGCAATTAATAAGCAACCTATAGGGAGATTACTTTCAGAACATGTAAATAACCTGTTCCCCATCAAACTTTCCTCTAATCATTTTAGCATTCATTGATGATTTTTGTCTGAATAAGTTATTTATTTACTATGACGGCTGAAAAAAATCACAATTTTCTATTATCCCCTATACATTTATTAGTTGGCCTTATAACAAGAAGGATTTCCTTTTTCCTTCTTTTCTTCATTTATTTATTTAGTATAAATAAGGACTCTCTGAGCTTTTAAAAATTCAATATGCCATAATCAATTACCGATATTACTGATTTTGATGCTTAGATTGTCCCAGATTTGGCACTATTTGGCTTTTTTTTTTTTTCAATGTGAAGACCTTTATTACTGTATATAAAATTTTTAAAGTTATTTATTTTAAATCTATAGAAAAGTTGCAAAGATAGTTCAGAATTCCTACACAACCTTCAATCATTTCCCCTAATTTTTTTTTTTTTTTTTTGAGACACAGTGTTACTTTGTTGCCCTCGGTAGAGTGCCCTGGCCTCATAGATCACAGCAACCTCCAACTCTTGGGCTCAAACAATTTTCTTGCCTCAGCCTCCCAAGTAGGTGGAACTACAGGTGCCCACCGCAATGCCTGGCTATTTTTAGAGACTAAGTCTTGCTCTGCCTCAGGCTGGTCTAGAACTTTTGTGCTCAGGTAATCCGCCGCCTTGGCCTCCCAGAGTGCTAGGATTACAGGTGTGAGCCAATGGGGCCGGCATTTCCCCTAATGCTATCATCTTCTATAATCATGGTACATTTACTAAAACAAACAAATGAACATTTGGTAAATCATTTCTATTAACTAAATTTGCAAACTTTATTTGAATTTGGCCAGTTTTTCCACTAATGTTCTTTATCTGTTATTTGGCTTTATAAAACACAAAGTACATTATAACTATTATAAAACATGTAAGTTAATTAAAAATAAAATAAAGCCCCTCCCCCCTTGGGATATGCAGATATATACTGAAGGCTGCAAATAAACAGCATACATGGTGTTGTAGGTGTGGCTTAGCACAGGAAAAGTTCTGCATTTCCCACAGTCAAGATACTGAGTAGTTTTGGGAACTCTCCAGGCAGATAATTTCTAGCAGAAGTAAGCAGTACTAATAAACAGATAAGACTATGTCATCTTAGTATACCTTTGTCCCTTGTCTTCCCACTAATCACTCTGCTGACCTTTCACCTCAGGACACTTTTCTTTGGAAGTCAATAGGAAGTACTTCTGTTTGTGTTGACCTAGTCAGGGATCCTCTACACCAGTGATTTTCAACCCGTGTGTCCTGAGAGGATCTTAGGTGTGCCACAAAAAATTTTAAAGATCATTAATTACATTATTTCTCAAAGAAGTTCAAAGCACAGTAAGTATATTCTTTTCCTTTTCTTTCCTTTTTTTTTTTTTTTTGAGACAGAGTCTCGCTGTGTCACCTTCGATAGAGTGCCGTTGCGTCACAGCTCACAGCAACCTCAAACTCTTGGGCTTAAGTGATTCTCTTGCCTCAGACTCCCAAGTAGCTGGGACTACAGGCGCCTGCCACAGTGCCTAGTTATTTTTTTGTTGCAGTTGTCATTGTTGTTTTAGCTGGCCCCAGGCCAGGTTCGAACCCACCAGCTTCGATGTATGTGGCTGGCACCCTACCCACTGAGTTACAGGTGCCACCCTATATTCTTTTTCTTTTACTCCTTTTTTTTTTTGTAGAGACAGAGTCTCACTGTACCGCCCTGGGTAGAGTGCCGTGGCATCACACAGCTCACAGCAACCTCCAACTCCTGGGCTTAAGCGATTCTCTTGCCTCAGCCTCCCAAGTAGCTGGGACTACAGGCTCCCGCCACAATCTTTTACTCCTTTTTTTGATCAACATAATTTAAGTATGCCTCCGAAGTTTAACCGTAGGTTCAAGTGTGCCATGAGATAAAAAAGGTTGAAAAACACTGCTCTACACCAAAAATCTTAGTTAGGTACTTCTTTTGGCCAGGTTTTTACGTGTATGATTGATCCCAGTAGCAAAAGTCAGAAATCACCTGTGTGATTGATTCTCGTAGCAAAGGTCAGAAATGCTCAAAACATAACAAATCCAAATCAATTATGATATGCTGTACTCTGTTCTTTGGTCTAGAATTACCCCAAGGCTATTAATTAACTGATTATTATTAATCATCTTGTGAGTCAATGCATCAAGCAAGCAAGCAAGCAAGCTATAAGCATGTAGCACTCTTACTGTGTATAAGCCTGTGCTGGATATGCAGGGGTAATAGCCCAATTTGAGGAGGCTCATAATTTTGTTAAAGTCATTGCCAATATTTCTCTGGAGAGGGCCAGAACAGGAAGAAGGACATTTTATGATGTGAGATAAGGGTTAGAGCAGCGGGCTTTTTCCAGCTTCAATACATAAAACAGAGCTACTCTGAAGAAGAGGAGACCTAACACTCCGTACACTCCAACTTCCTCTCCCCACTATATGGGGCTCCAAAGCTACCTCCAGGGCTTAGAGAAAGAAATTCTGAAGACCCTTTAGCAAGGGCAAAAGCAAAGGCACAAACACGACTGAGCATGGCTTGTTGGGGGTTGGGATTAGCGAGAGTGATATAATTATCTCTCCTTCTCTTTGGCTCCCAAATCAAATATTTATAAAATGACATTAATTAGGGCGGCGCCTGTGGCTCAGTGAGTAGGGCGCCGGCCCCATATGCCGAGGGTGGTGGGTTCAAACCCAGCCCCGGCCAAACTGCAACAAAAAAACGGCCAGGCGTTGTGGCGGGCGCCTGTAGTCCCAGCTGCTTGGGAGGCTGAGACAGGAGAATCGCGTAAGCCCAAGAGTTAGAGGTTGCTGTGAGCCGTGTGATGCCACGGCACTCTACCGAGGGCGGTACAGTGAGACTCTGTCTCTACAAAAAAAAAAAAATATGACATTAATTCACTTCACTAATATCAAACTTAACTTTCCAGAACAGAACAAACTTGTACGCAAGTCAAGTCAAGTCAGGCAAGTCAGCTTGTATAACTACCCTCCACCTCCTATCAAGGTTCTGTCTTTATAGACCATAAAGTTAGACGGAGGCTCTGAGTTTCCTATGACAAGCACTTCATTCTGTAATGTGTGAGAGATGCTGAAAGAATTTGGAGATTTAAGAACTGGTGGTAATAGTCATCCCTGTGGCTGTCTGTGACTGAGCTGCAGAATGAGATAAACAAGTTGTTAGATGCCTGAGAGCACATGGCTATGGCATCAGGAGTTTAATCCCATAAATGGAATAGGAGCCAACGCCCAGGAGGTCATCTGTGTTTCCTTTGAGTAGAGTGTCGCTGCTGCTAGCTAAGGAGGCCACTGATCCTAACTGGTATCATGTTATTTTGGATTCCAAGTGAGCCCAGCATACTGGCCTGAAGGGCTGTTCCAGACACACCAGCTGCTTCCTTATTAGGCCTCCCTAATATAGAGTCCTCTTTCGAAGCACAGAACTTGCTTTGCTTTTGTTTTCTCACATAAGGCATAGAAAAGTTTAGCTAAAAGTCCACCCCCAAAAGTCAATACAAACATTCCAGAAGAGGCTTAGCTTCGAAGCAGAATGGGCTCTTTCCTAGGAGCACCTCATACAGGCACACCTTTTCTCCAAGTCTATTTCCTCACTTATGAACTGGAAATATGCAGTAACATTATAAAAAAAATCACTGACAAAGAATATCCAAGGGTAAAACTTTCAACAGGTTTCAAGCCTTTTACCTCCTAGACCTTTGAGCCTAAAAGGTAAAATTAGGCCCCAAGCTCCCAAGGTCCCAATTCAAAGAATGGAGACAGCAAAACTATACCCAGGCAAAGAATACGTTAAAGCCATTGACCCTCACTGAACTTAAAGGGTCATTTTCCTTTAATCTATAAAAATCTGATAATAAATAAACCTAGTTTTGTTCCAAGGTCTTTCTCTCTGCTCAAAATAAATTATATCTAGAAAGAAAATTTCTCTCTTCCACTTATCCAGCCATCAAGTATATACCTTTCTCAATTAGGCTACCTATTTGATTCCCTTCTTATCTCAACTGGTAGCATCTGTTTTGAGGCAGAGGGTTTAATCAGATGACCTCTTTAAGGTCCCTTTCAGGTCTAATTATAATCTAAGCCAAATTAAAACCTGGAACCCAAGGAAAAGCTCCTATTCAGTCTATTAAAAAAGGTCTCCCTCTCACTCTCCTGCATTCCAACATGAATATGTATGTGCACCTTTATTCCCAGGTGCCTGGCTTCTAACTGCTACAGTTATAAATCTCCAGACATTGAGAATTTTCTATAAATCCCATTTTTTTTTTTAGAGACAGAGTTTCACTTTATCACCCTCAGTAGGGTGCCGTGGTGTCACAGTTTTTGCCTCAGCCTCCTGAGTAGCCCAGCTATTTTTGTTGTTGTTGTTGTTGCAGTTTGGCCAGGGCTGGGTTTGAACCCACTACCCTCGGTATATGGAGCTGGCGTCCTACTCACTGAGCCACAGGTGCCACCCTCTATGAATCCTATTTTTTAAGGCTATAAATAGGGGGAGAGAGGAGGGATATAGGAAATTAGGTAAGATTTAGCTCCTACCTTGACAGACTGCATTCTTCAGATGAACGGATGGAAAGTGCAGCAGTGAAGGAGGCCCACAGCATAAAGCCTCCCAATGCCAGATGTAGGTGAGCAGCAAAACTACCAAGACCAAACACAGTGTCCCAGGGTGGATGCTGAAAGCCCCAGCATGGCTGCTTTGCTTGGAGGACAGCTCTCCAATATGTATTTGCAGGAACAAGTTATTTGGAACAAGAAAGGCCCCTATGCTGTTCCTGGACTGTTCAGTGCAGTCAAACCCTTGCTTATTCTATGGCTGTTTCTTCTGGCTCCTGGAGCCAAAGTGTTTTCTGCTCTTCCTCCTCTCAAGCAGTGGACTGAAATATGCAAGCGGGTAAGCTGCTATCCAATCAATCTGTCCAAAGCTGTAAATAAAAGCCCACATATGCACAGTAAAGTAGGCTATAAGAAGAATCTAGATTGAATTACATAAGCCAGTAGTGAGGCCAGAGTGGGAGAGGTAGGAGAAAGAGGGGAGGAAAGCCTAGTTGCTCTTTAAGGAATCCTTTCATTCAAGTACAATTATACCCTTCCCTCAGCATGACCTGGCCATGTTCTCAGCAGAGGGGTCTGTCTCACTAGCAGGTGGCAGCAAAAACCATTTCTGCACACTAGTAACTATTTGTTTTAGTTATGAGTCTAAAGCAATTATAATTTTTAAAATTTTGTTTAGGCTCAGCGCCTAACTCAGTGAGTAGTGTGCCAGCCACATACACTGAAGCTGGAGGGTTTGAGCCTAGCCCGGGCCTGCTAAACAATGACAACTGCAACCAAAAAAATAAGTAGCCGGGCATTGTGGTGGGCACCTGTAGTCCCTGCTACTTGGGAAGCTGAGGGAAGAGAATCGCTTAAGTCCAAGAGTTTGAGGTTGCTGTGAGCTGTGATGTCACAGCACTCTACCAAGGGCAACATAGTGAGACTCTGTCTATAAATAGGGGTGGCGCCTGTGGCTCAAAGGAGTAGGGCGCTGGCCCCATATACCAGAGGTGGCGGGTTCAAACCTGGCCCCAGCCAAAAACTGCAAATAAATAAATAAAATTTTGTTTAAACAGAAAAATTAAAAAGCAGGTGCTGGAGTCTGGGTGAGTCTTAACGTAGTTTGGAATCTATGTTCTATAATGATTCAGAGCATGGATTTTGGTGTTAAGACAGGGCTGTGTTCCAATTTGCCAGTTGTGGAACTCTGGGAAGTCACTCCACCTCACTAAATGTCAGCTTCCTCATTTGTAAAACGGTCATGATATTTTCTCTCAAAGGCTTTAGGTAAAATTAAATAAGATACTGTATATAAAGTACCTGACATAAGGTAAATGCTCAGTAATATGTCACTTATTATTGAAAGATGACCAAAGGAGTCCGTTCTTTTCTCCTTTTCCAATTTCCCTGGAAACCTAAAGGTTCTAGATCTAGAGAAGTGGCAGGCAAAAAGAGCCAAAGGAAACAGAGAGTCATGTTCTTCTTTTCTCTAGCCAGCCCTAGGACTGAATCAGTTGTCCTATGCCCAAGAGACTTTAGATAGCTAGGTTGGCCCTGGCAGCTTCAAGGTTCTCCTAAAACAAAGACACTAATCCATCTCTAGTGTTACCTGGTATAAGGCATGCTCTCAGACTGATGGTGCTTCTCCTGGGGCCCCAGATCACCCAGATTAGATCCCAGTAGGTGAAGGAGAGAAAGAGTGTGATCCCAAGTTGGCAGGATAGGTCTGTCCAGGCTGTTGTCTGCCCATCACAGCTGCCTGTGAGGCCTATGGGTTAATAATAGCAACTCTGATGCCAATGGATTAAGACAGAACTGTAGGAGGTGTTTATTTTTATAGTCTGGTGTCAGTATCAAGTTCTACTGGTTACTGCCCAAATCTAGGGCAGCTTCCTGCTGTAAGAGTGGCCTCAGTCTTCTCCAGGTTGCTAAGTTAGATTCTGGAGGAAGTAGGCCTTATTGAACAGTTCAGCATTACCAGGGACAGGGAAGGGGAAGAACAAACAGAACTTTCTTTCATATGTTGAGTGTCTAGCATCAAATCTCTGGAACTAGGTGGACTTCACAGCATTCTCAATGAGTCAAGTAGGCACCGTTGTTTTGAACAGGGAACACATACATATACACAACAAATTGGGTGCATTGAAATGATCTTTAATAAAATTAAGGAAAAACTGCCACTCAACTAACCAGAAGTTCAGCCTTGTCTGTCACAAGTCCCAGACTAATACAGTGAGTGCCGACATTGTAAAGAAAAAGGAAAAGGCAGCGCCTGTGGCTCAAAGCAATAGGGTGCCAGCCCCATTGGCTGGAGGTGGTGGGTTCAAACTCAGCCTTGGCCAAAAAACTGGAAAAAAAAAAAAAAAAGAAAAAGCCTGGTTTCTAAAGGAATTTGAGACAATGGAGGGATTAGGCTGGTCTTCAATTGATTTGCATGGTTTTTAAGGGGTACATCAAATTCCTTGAAAATTTGTGTCATTGGAGCTCCAGTCCTAGACATGACACAGTAGGATAGAAACACCAAGCAATTAGCCCTCATTGGGCCAGAAGCCAATGTCCAGATAATCTTTCCTGAAAGCTTCTTTATCCTATTGCCTAAAGACTGGGGTTCTAGAGACCTCACACTTTGACCACAGTATCTGGAACTCTGTGGATACTACACACATCTCCCTGAAAGGCAGCTTTTGACACAAATTTCTATTTGATCCATCAGGCAGACAGGAGTGTGAGGGAGCTGACAGCTGATGTAAATAAATGTAGACTGGCCTACTAAAGGGCTATGTGCACAGCAGACTGTGGTGGAATGATAAAAATGTACCACACACCAGGTAGGAATGCTGAAGTGCAAAGAAAACAGCCAAGTGCATAGAAACAGTGACTCCATCATCTTCCTGCCTGTGACTAACTCATAACCCCTCATCAGTGACACAGCATGCCAACACCTTAAGGAGCCAGGGTGCTAGCAGGAGTCAGGCTGGTGAATGACTTATCTAATACATTTTTTCCCCTGTCATTCAAGGCTTACCCATTTGGTCATCAGAACAACAATGGCAGCCCCAGAAACAACCAGATTTGATCACTAGTGATAAAGGAGTTTCATCATAGCTCCATCTGGAAGCTACTCATGCCTAGGACTGTGGCAGGATGCCCAAGCCAAAGAAGACTGCTTTTATTCTTGGCTTTTTCCCTGACTTGCTGGGTCTGGAGCATGGCACCTGTGCTCTCAAATGTCTAGGTTTACCATTGGGAAAGGGGGCTAATTGTGTCTACCTTTTGGTGTTGTGGCAGCAAAAATATCTGAAAAATAAAAAGCATAGTAACAGGAAAGGTAAATGCTATAAAGCCTTTGGACTAAAATATTTCAGAAATATACTTGTTATCCATGCATACAGGTAGAGTACTCCAGTGTTCTTTCCCTTGGGTTTTCCCTCTTCTTAGTACCAGAGGTGCCATGCACTTCTTTCAGGTCTAAAATCCTCACCTCTGGTTCAAGGAGTAGGTGAAATAGTTAGGAATCTGCTTACCTACACATCAGGTATTAATATCCACTAATGTGTAATAAGGAAGGTAGCAATATGCAAGCAGAAACATACTTCCACTCCCCCTGCCTTGTCTGTCTAGGAATCACAAACTTAATTCTCTCCTGCCTGGGCCCGGGACACTGACCTGAGGCCTGTCTCCCACGGACACAGTATTCAACAGCAGGACTTACTGGTCCTAGCTTCAGAGGCCTGAAAAAGCAATGTTAAAAAAGGATGTATTCCATTGCTCAGAACAAAGGCAGTACTGTATTCTAAACTCAGCACAAGCCTTCCCCTTTTCTAGCCCAGCAGTCCCTTAGCATGGGGTTTGTTTGCCAGGTCTCCAGAACTCTTGAAGGAGAAACAGAAATCTGTTCTTTATTGAAACTCATACCTCTTTCTCTGACTATGTAAAGTACAGATGCAAAACAGATGTTCAAACCTCCTACAGTCTCACCTCCTTTCAGAGAGACCCCTGGATCAGGGATCAGCAAACTCTTTCTAATAAAGAGCAGGACAGTACATATTTAGGTTTTGTAGACCACGTAGTTCTGTCATCTATTCTTTTTAAAACTTTCTTGTAGTTTGACAATTTATAATTGTATAGATTTATGGGGCACAAAGTGATGTTAGGATGTTAAGTGATGTTTATGCACACAACGCAGAATAATTAAATTAAGCTAATAAACACATCCACAAACTTCTTTCTTTTTGAGACAGAGCCTCAAGCTGTCCCCTGGGTAGAGTGCCGTGGCATTACAGCTCACAGAAACCTCCAACTCCTGGGCTCAAGTGATTCTCCTGCCTCGGCCTCCCAAGTAGCTGGGACTACAGGTGCCTGCCACAATGCCCGGCTATTTTTTGGTTGCAGCTGTCATTGTTGTTTGGGTGGCCTGGGCTGGATTTGAACCAGCCAGCTCAGGTGTATGTGGCTGGCGCCTTAGCTCCTTGAGCCACAGGCATCAAGCCTACAAACTTATTTTTTATGGTGACGATTTTTTTTTTGTTTTTTGAGATAGTCTCAAAAGAGTGCTGTGGCCTAAGCCAAGCTCATAGCAACCTCAACCTCTTGGGTTCAACTGAACCTCTTGGTGGCTCAACCAAGCCTTCTAAGTAGCTGGGACTTCAGACACTGGCTATGACACCCAGCTATTTATTTTTTTTTACTTTTAGTAGAGATGGGGTCTCATTCTTGCTCAGACGGGACTTGAGCTCGGACGGCTCAAGCAATCCTCCTGCCTCAGCCTCCCAGAATGACAGGATTACAGGCATGAGCTACTGTGTTCCGCCTGGTGAGATCATTTAGAATCTATACTTTTAGCAATTTTGAAATGTATGATATACTTTTTTTAAAAAAAAAAACCAAACCTTTAAAAACTATTCTTATTTTGTGGGCCATACAAAAACACCCTAGATGGGTGGTGCCTGTGGCTCAATGGGTAGGGTGCCAGCCATATACAACCAGGCTAGTGGGTTTGAACCTGGCCTGGGCCAGCTAAACAACAATGATAACTGCAACAAAGAAAAAAATAGCTGGGGTTTGTGGCAGGTGCCTGTAGTCCCAGCAAATTGGGAGGCTGAGGCAAGAGAATCGCTTAAGCCCAGGAATTTGAGGATGTTGTGAGCACGGCACTCTACCGAGGGTGACATAGTGACACTCTGTCTGAAAAACAAACAAACAAAAAAACAAAGTGTAATACTTATAATAGTATTAGCTATTATTATCTACTTTGTTGCTTACTAGATGTTTGTCTTAAGTGCTCTTCTAATCTTCACAATAACCATGCATAGTAGATATTATTATTTCTATTTTGCAGTGGAGGAAACTCAGACTCTTGCAGAAATTCACTTTATCCAAGATCACACAGCTAGGAAGTAGGCAAGCTGGGTTTTTAACTTTTGTTTGACTCATTCCATAGCCCTTGTTCTTTTTTTTTCTTTTCTCTTTTGAGACAGAGTCTCACTCTGTTGCCCAGGCTAGAGTGCTGTGGCATCTCAGCCTATCTCATAGCAACCTCAAACCCCTGGGCTCAAGAGATCCTCCTGTCTCAGCCTTCCAAGTAGCTGGGACTACAGGTGCCTGCCATAATGCCCAGCTCATTTTTCTGTTTTTGTAGAGGCAGGGTCTCACTCTTGCTTAGGCTGGTCTCAGCTTCTGAGCTCAAGTAATCCCCCTGCCCCCCAAACGCTATGCTAGGATTACACCTGTGATGCCCAGCCAGCTCATGTTCTTTGAATAAGCAAAAGCTTTAATTTGGGTCCTGCTAAGGCTTTGTTCTCAGTAGCAGCAACCTGTTGTTATGCCCTTTCTATATAGCCTGAATATTAATGAATGACAAGGCACTTAAAATCACAAACATGACAATTTCATGTGGTAGTGATTCACAGGTCAAATCCATACAGCTATATTCATACTTAAAGCTAGGGTACTGAGCTAACATATATTTATTCTTTACAATAAAACAGGATTTTAAAGTTATATCTTTGCCTAGAGGCCAAATAAGTCTCTTTCCAACAGTGGTATATGTATATCCTTATCTAATCTATTATTTTGTAAACAATTTGGCTGAATTGAATTAGTTCCCCTCTTTCCCAGATCCCAGACGGTTAGTTGGTAATCAAATATCCATTCTCCTTTTCTCTTTCAAATTAATAAAACCCTGATATTCCATTGCTGCCCAGTGGAAATTCTACATTTCTACCTTCCTTGCAGGTAGGAGTGGCCATTTGATTCAGTTATGGGAGAACTGTTGTGTGGGACTTCTAGGTAGTCTTTTTATGATGAACAAGGTGTATCCTTCTTCCTCCATTCCTCCATCCTGCTGTCAGGAAGGTAGGTGTGATGACAAGAGCTATAGTAAGCCATCTTGGACCATAAAGATGGCCTAGGGAAATCAGCGAAAACCCAGAAGGTATTTGGGTCTCTAATAACTGCGAAGCTACCATATCTCTGGATTTTTTGTTGTTTTTGTGAGAGAAACAAACACTCATCTTATTTAAGTCACCAGTTTTGGTTTGTTACTCATATTTCTGTTTTATATATCCTACCACATCCCATTACCAAGTCTTATTGATTCTATTCACCTTTCTTCTTTCCTATTGCTATCAAAGACCAGCCTATATTTATCACTTGTCCAAATTCCTACATCAACCTCCTTCTCTAGTCATCCTTTGAAAATGAAGTCTATTTATACCATCCTCTTGCTTAAAAACCCTTCAAAGGCTTTCCATAAAATCCAGACTCCTTAAAGGTATACTCTGTTCTCTATAATACACCTCTTCAATCTTATCTTTTGCCCTACAGTTATATTATCCCCTCTGTACTGAATGGAATAATGCCTTCCATTTGTCTTTTTAACTTCTAATCATCCTTGATATTTTCAGCTAAAATATTATAAATTCAATGGCTCTTCCCAGACAACATTATGTGCTCTAGTTGTGTGCTTGTATTTCTCTGTGTTGTGTTTTATAATTGTTTATTCAGCTCCTAACACAAGACAGCAAGCTTCATGGGCTGGAACTCTGCCTATCATTATTTATTGTTATACACTCAGTAGCTAGCAGTGTCTGGCATACATAATAGGGTAATATTTTTCAATAAATTAATGAAATTTTCTTTTTCTTTTTTTTTTTTTTGTAGAGACAGGGTCTCACTTTATGGCCCTGGGTAGAGTGCCGTGGCCTCACACAGCTCACAGCAACTTCCAACTCCTGGGCTTAAGCGATTCTCTTGCCTCAGACTCCCGAGTAGCTGGGACTACAGGTGCCCACCACAACGCCCGGCTATTTTTTGGTTGCAGTTTGGCCGGGGCCGGGTTTGAACCCGTCACCCTCGGTATATGGGGCCGGCGCCTTACCGACTGAGCCACAGGCGCCGCCCAAATTAATGAAATTTTCAAGATGCAGCCATGAAAAATGTCCCAAAATTTGAAATGAACATACTCTTTAGTTTACGTCTATGAAACATATTTAAAAGAAATATCTTAAAAAACAGTGTCATATACATACATGGATATCCATTGATGAAATATTTATAAAATTTTGTTTTAATATTCTAAATGTTTTCTCATTAATATTTTGGTTAAGTAAATTATGATGAATTCATGTAATGAAATATTCTATGAAACAATAAAAAAAGTTATATTAGAATAATTGCCAAGATGAAACTATGTTCATGACACAGGTGTTCTTTTTTTTTTTAATAAAGCAATTTAAAAATTACAACTCATGGTGTGATCTCATTTTTATTTAAAAAAAACCTCACATACAGCCAGGCATGGTGGTTTATGCCTGTAATCCTAGCACTCTGGTAGGCGGAGGCAGGTGGATTGGTTGAGCTCATGAGTTTGAGACTAGCCTGAGCAAGAGCAAGACCCTGTCTCTAAAAATAGCCGGGTGCCTGTATTCCCAGCTACTTGGGAGGCTGAGGCAAGAGAATCACTTAAGCCCAAGAGTTTGAGGTTGCTGTGAGCTATGATGCCAAGTACTCTATGAAGGCATCAAAGTGAAACTGTCTCCAAAAAAAAAAAAACAAAAACCCACACACATTTTCTTCATTTTGCTTATCTGTGTTCTGAGTTTTCTGGCAAAAAATGGGCTTATGGACTCTTTTGAGCCATCTGGGATCCTCACAGTTTTGAAAGCTTGAGGCTTGTGCTCCCCATCAACACAGGAAACTTAAGGGAGTACCACTTACTGCCTCAGAGAGGACAGATACCTTTACTGGGACAAGTATTTATTGAATGCCTAAGGAATGCCCAATAGCTTCTTTCTTTCTTTTTTTTTTTTTTGTAGAGACAGAGTCTCACTTTATGGCCCTGGGTAGAGTGCCGTGGCCTCACACAGCTCACAGCAACCCCCAACTCCTGGGCTTAAGTGATTCTCTTGCCTCAGTCTCCCGAGTAGCTGGGACTACAAGCGCCCGCCACAATGCCCGGCTATATTTTTGGTTGCAATTCAGCCAGGGCCGGGTTTGAACCCGCCACCCTCGGTATATGGGGCCGGCGCCTTACAGACTGAGCCACAGGCGCCGCCCCCAATAGTTTATTTCAAAGAAGCAAAAGCTACAGGCATGACCTAGGCAAAATTATAAATTCTTTGAGAAAGATAAATGTTTTGTTTTTGTTTTAGACAGATTCTTACTCTGTCACCCTGGATAGAGTGCTATTACATCATCATAGCTCACAGCAACCTCAAACTCTTGGGCTCAAGCAATCCTTCTGCCTCAGCCTACCGAGTAGCTGGGACTACAGGCACCTGCCATGATGCCCAGATCATTTTTCTATTTTTAGTAGAGACAGGGTTTTGCTCTTGCTCAGGCTGGTCTCAAACTCCTGAGCTCAAGCAATCCATCTGCCTTGGCCTCCCAGAGTGCTAAGATTACAGGTGTGAGCCACCACCAGAAAGATAAATGTTATTGTAAAAGATTCAAATTATAGCTTGGCGTGTGTAGCTCAAACAGCTAAGGCGCCAGCCACATACATCAGAGCTGGCAGGTTCGAACCCAACCAGGGCCTGCCAAACAACAATAACAACTACAACCAAAAAAAAAAAAAAAAATAGCCAGTCGTTGTGTTGGGTGCCTGTAGTCCCAGCTACTAGGGAGGCTGAGGCAAGAGAATCGCTTAAACCCAGGAGTTGGAGGTTGCTGTGAGCTGTGATGCCAGCACTCTTCCCAGGGCGACAGCTTGAAGCTCTGTCTCAAAAAAAGATTCAAATTACATTCAAAATTCTAAAGTGTGTATTTTATTAGCTTTTGAAAATTATGGAAATAAAAACAATTAAGATGAGAATATTAAAACTTATGCCTGACCTTTTCATAAAAAATTAGTAAAATAACGGTCACACCTGAAGAGAGATTTTCTTGTATTTTTGTTTTTCTTAAATTAGCACATCAATTCACAGGTGGACATAAACATGATACTACCTTATAGAGGTGAATTACATAAAGTAGTAAGGACTATAAAGCAAGGAAGTACATTATAACTATTTATATACATTTTCACTTTCCTCCTTGGTTGAATGCTAAGTTGTTCTTCTTTGTAGTCACTTAACCTAGCCTAAAGCCTGGAGCATGGCAGATTCTTAAAATGTTTACTGAACTGAACTAAGGAGGAAGTAAATCTTCATCAAATTAAACCGGAAAAATTTCTTTCTCCAGAGCAGAATTTGGCTCATTACAGATTTAGACACATTTTGTTCTAGTCCTTGTTGGGGTGAGGAGTGCTGAAGAGGATAGAGGGAATATAGCAGCTGGCCTCTGGGATGTGCAAGGGAAGCAGCCTAGGGACAACTCTTTCAGGATTCCCTTCACACCCAGCACTGTATTGCTAATGCAGTGGTTCTCAACCTTCCTAATGCTGCGGCCCTTGGGTTCCTATGGGTTGAGACCCACAGGCTGAGAACCGCTGTAGTGGGAGTCACAGCAAAGGAACCAGAACAGCACGTCCCAGCCCAAATGCCAGACATCCTTCCTCCCTCTTTCTTCCCACCTCTCCCCTTAACCTCACCAGTCTTCAACTCTGTCCTGTTAGCGGCTTCCAATAAGGGCTGCTGAGCAGCTAGGAAAGAATGCAGGATGTGTCTCAAAAAGTCCAGCACTTGCTGTGAAACAATTTTGTTTTTCCTAAAAAGGGTAGTCTACAAAGTTATGTAAGACCCAGCTCTCCTCCATGGGAACATTTCTGAACTACTTCTGGAGAAACTCCTTGGGTTATTTAGAGTTTCAGGAAAAGGGCCTGGAATTTCCTGCTTGGTCTACCTATATTGGAGTCATCTCTGGATAGAGGCAGGGAAGTTATAGCAGAGAAAGTATTAACTCTATGCTCCCATTGCCAGCTGCAACCCCACCAAGTTCACCCGGGGACACCAAATAATCAGGATCCATTAATAGTCAATTTCACAATAAGGACAACAAGCTCTGTTGCCAAAAACACAGCCTATTTGGCATCAAACCTTAGTGGCCCCACCCAAAGGAGGCAGGATCTGGGGAATCTAACAGCCCAGCCCAGAAGCACACCAACAGGGGTCTCTGTAAGGGTTTCCTTTCCTGTGTTAGGCAAATGTATAAAGGAATTTGTTTGTGGTTCTGGTAATCTTAAACATGAAAGTCTTGCCCAAGGACTAAATGACTTAGTCAATAAATATTAACTGAGCACCTATGAAGTGCCAGGCACTATAATATGTGAATAAAACAGATCTGGTGCCTGTTTTCATGGAGCTTATAGTTCACCTGGGGAGACTAAACAAAAAAAATAACTATGACTATACAAACTAGTAAGTAGGCCTTTGAAATGTGCTGCATTTAGAAGAAAGACAGATAAATCATAAAAGCCAGCTTTGTCTAGGGAGGCCAATTAGCATATTCATTAATCGGGGTGCAATTTATACTGTATTGGCAACCATATATCTGTTTGGCTGGGGGAGTTGGCTGATGCCTGTAATCCTAGCATTTTAGGAGTCTGAGGTATGTAGACTGCCTGAGTTCAGAAGTTCGAGATCAGTCTGAGCAAAACATATTAAAAACATAAAAACTAGCCAGATGTCTATAGTCCCAGCTACATGGGAGACTGAGGCAAGAGGATCTTGCTCTTTTTTTTAAAACTTACTCAAATTAACATGAGGGTACACTATTTAGGTTACATTGTTCTCACTTACAGGGTAAAGTTTCATTTGTAGAAGAGCCCCTCACCCAGGGGGCATGTTATACACCCTTCACAATGTGCACATTAGGTGAGATCCTGCCTCATGCCCTCCCTCCTTCTGCCAAACTTCCTCTCCAACTCCCTGCTCTCAGTTCCCTCTACCCCCAAACTGGATTATAAGAGTGCTTTATTATTCTTATGAACAAGTAATTGTTTATATATTGATTTCATATTTGTATGGAGTACATTGGATATTTATTTTTCCATATTTGCAATACTTTACTAAGAAGAATGTATTTCAACTCCATCCAGGTAAATGTAAAAAATGTAGTCTCCATCTTTTTAATGGCTGCTTAATATTCCATGGTGTATATATACCACAGTTTGTTGATCCATTCATGGGTTGATGAGTACTTAGGCTGCTTCCATGACTTAGCTATTATGAACTAGCCACAATAAACATTCTAGTGCAAATGTCTTTGTGGTAAAATGATTTTTGTTCTTATGGGTAGATTCCTAGTAATGGGACTGCAGGGTCAAATGCAAGGTAAGAGAATCTCTTAAGTCCAAGAGTTTGAGGTTGCTGTGAGCTATGACACTGCAGCAACTCTACCCAGGGTGAGAGAGTGAGATTCTGTCTCAAAAAAAAAAAAATAAAAAAAAAATAAATAAAATAGAATAATCTGTTAGGGTGGCAACTGTAGCTCAGTGGGTAGGGCGTCGGCCACATACACCCAGCTGGTGGGTTCAAATCCAGCCTGGGTCAGCTAAACAACGACAAGGGTAACAAAAAAATATCAGGGCGTTGTGGCGGGCGCCTATAATTCCAGCTACTTGGGAGGCTAAGACAAGAGAATCGCTTAAGCCCAAGAGTTTGAGGTTGCTGTGAGCCGTGATGCGACAGCACTCTACAGAGGGTGACATAGTGAGACTCTGTCTCAAAAAAAATCTTTTTGAACTGAAAACTCTTGCCCTTGAAGAGACACTAGAATCTATCAATAATGGGCTTTTAGTTGAACTCCACTTTTATTTCCATTCACTCTGTGGGAGTTCAGTACCTATTTTTATATTACATATTTTAATTTAAGGATAGGAATTCACTTCGGCTAACAAACTACTGTCTATTACAATGAAGAATAGAACCTTGATTTGTTCTTTCCAGCTTCAGGCCATTCATTTTTGTTTCTTTCTGGTCAATGTAGAGAACCAAAAAAAGGTTAGTTTCAATTACTCTTTTTTTTTTTTCTTTTTGAGACACTGTCTCTTGTTACCCTAGGCTAGAGTATAGTGGCATCATCATAACTCGCAGCAACCTCAAACTTCTAAACTCAAGCCATCTTTCTGCCTCATCCTCCCAGTAGCTGGGGCTACAGGTGCATACCACTATGCCTGGCTAAGTTTTTCTATTTTTTGTAGACATGGGGTGTTGTTCTTCCTAGGGCCAGTCTTAAACTCCTGACCTCAAGCAATCCTCCTGCCTTGGTCTCCCAGAGTGTTAGGATTACAGGAGTGAGACAACAATTCTACTCTTAAGGTCTAATTCTGTAGCACAGGGCAAGTTATTTTATTCATTTTAAAATGGGTATAATAATACATCTCTTACAGGGTGGTGGTAGGAGTTACAGAGAAGATAGGTAAGACATCTAGGACAGTGGCTGGTATTTAGAGAGGGCTCAGTAAATGACAGCTATTAGTGCAATTCAGGACTCTCCTGTTTTCCTGAATCCAAATCCCTTGGATTGCCTTTTTTGAGACTGTACTACTGTTTAATTTACCAATTTAAAATAGAGAACCATGTCACAGTCATAGCCAGTATTTTCTTTTCGACATACTATCTCAAATTCTTTAGTCTGTCTGTCTTTCTTTCTTTCTTTCTTTTTTTGAGAGGGGGAAGAGTGTGGGGGGAAGAGATGAGAAAGAGAGAGAAGAGAGCAAGGAGCAGGGAGTGAGAGGACTTTTAACTTTCTTCATGGCTCTGTTCTGTGTCCTCCTATAAATTGAAAAGTAAAGCAATTCTGTCCCAAGAAATACTCCCAGCCATGTTTTCCAACCCATAGGAAAAAGGTTAGAGTAAATTTACAAGTTATTTGTGAATTAAGAATTTCCCACCGAATAAACAGGCACATGAGTACTTGAACTGCTCACTGTCACCAGAACACAGTAAAAGCAAGTCCTTCACATAAACTTGTGGGCTCATGAGATTCTCCTTAAAAGATCTAATTATTTCCAGACATGTATACCATGTGACTCCCTCCCATCCCTAGTCCCATAGCTTCTGCTTTAGGAAAGTCTCTCTGGTTTATCCTCTCTTCTAATTCCTACGACCAGCATCTAGCAGGGGTCCTCAAACTGCGGCTTGCGGGCCACATGAGGCGGTGTGATTGTATTTGTTCCCGTTTTGTTTTTTTACTTCAAAATAAGATATGTGCAGTGTATATAGGAATTTGTTCATAGTTTTTTTTTTTTAAACTATAGTCTGGCCCTCCAACGGTCTGAGGGACAGTGAACTGGCCCCCTGTTAAAAAAGTTTGTGACCCCTGATAGAGTATAGACACCTTTTTTCAAGGGCTATTAATTTAGTCTGTGGGCAGATTACTATGGGCCTGGAATTGAAATTATTGCTAGGAATACAGTGGCAAACAAAACAGACATTATCTCTGCCCTCCCAGTGCTTACAATCTAGTTCAGGAAGGCAGATAAATAATCTAACAATAAAAATATAATTATAAACTGTGGCAAATGCTGTGAATAAAGAATACAGGGTATCAGGAGGACCTGCTTAAGATTTTGTGGGTCAGAGAAGGCTTGTCTAGCAAAATGATGCTTAAACTGAGGCTTGAAAGGTGAATTAAAAAGAAGTTAAACAGATGAAGAGTAGGAAACAACATTCTAGGTAGAGAGATCAGCATGTATGAAAGGCCCTGACACAAAAAGATGGTTGGTATTTTAGGAAAACTGAAAGAACACCAGTGTGGCTGAAAGTGTCCTTCATATGTGACAACCTGGAATCCATTTGGTGATCCTGATCTGAACAATTTCAGCGGTATGGTAAGAAAAGAGGTTAGACAGAGAGGGTTCAAGAGTGAATAGAAAATTTGGTGGAGACAGCATGGGTGGCCAGTGAAGCCTAGCTGTTAAAAGAACAGAGAAATGGGGCTTAGCGCCTGTAGCACAATGGTTACAGCACCAGCCACATGCACCGAGGCTGGTGGGTTCGAGGCTGGTGGGTTCAAGCCCGGTCAGGGGCGAGCTAAACAACAATGACAACTGCAGCAAGAAAATAGCCGGGTGCTGTGGCAGACGTCTGTAGTCCCAGCTACTTGAGAGGCTGAGAATCTCTTAAGCCCAAGAGTTGGAGGTTGCTGTAAGCCATGATGCCACAGCACTCTACCAAGGGTGACATAGTGAAACTCTGTCTCAAAAAAACAAACAAAAAAAAAATGAAGAGTAGAGAAATGGGACAGAAACCAGCCGGTGAGATGGGGTCAAGAAATCTATCTTTAAATTATTATTTTATCATATTAATATATGCACATGGTTACAAAGTCAAATAGTACTATACGTTTATGATGAAAAACAGAAATACCCGGCCTTTAGCTGTTTAACTGGCATTTATGTCCATGTTTCTAATTGATATGCTTATTTAATTATTTCTTGATTTTAAACATCTTTTGACTTCCTAACACAAAAGGCAAAGACAGAATTGTTACATCCACCTTCTTCACAGTTTCTGGTTAAATTAACATCCAACGTTTACTATGACTTGATAGTTTGTGATCCCTTATTATTACTATATAATTCACAATATGACTTTTAACACTTGACTCTCTTTTGGTTTGTTTAGTTTTCTATATATTTGTCCCTCAGTCTTCCCAAAGTCTTTAGCAGAAATGTAACAATCCTTCCAAATGTTAAAAAATCTCTGCTGATACATAAGTTTACAAATGGTCAAATGCAGTCCCCCCCACTTTATTTTTTGGGGGGAAGATTTTCCTTCCAGAACTTTCTATTCTCCTGCTACATCCTGAACAGACTCCTTTTTGGGTTTGAAACACCCTATTGCACTGGTTTCTCTTTATCATCATTCTAGGAATATACAGCTTATGTCTTTAAAATGTCAAATCCTTTTTTTTTTTGAGACAGAGCCTCAAGCTGTTGCCCTGGGTAGAGTGCCGTGGATCACAGCTCACAGCAACCTCAAACTCCTGGGCTCGAGCGAGTCTCCTGTCTCTGCCTCCCAAGTAGCTGGGACTATAGGTGCCCGCCACAACGCCTGGCTATTTTTTGGTTGCAGCCATCATTGTTGTTTGGCAGCCTGGGCTGGATTCGAACCCGCCAGCTCAGGTGCATGTGGCTGGCACCTTAGCCACTAGAGCCACAGGCGCTGAGCCAAAATGTCAAATCCTTTAATTCAGTAACTCCACCTATAGAATTCTATCCTCAGGAAATTATCAGAAATGTGAATAAATATTTTTGCATAAAGTTGTTAATCTTAGAATTTATTAGAAAAGTCAGAAACTATAAAAAAAGGTATAACATTTGGGTTAAGTAATGTATGACTTATTCAAAAAACAGATTTATTACTGATTCTTGGCTACTAAAAATTTGGCATCTAATGGTCAAATGATGTTTTCATTTTATACGGGTTTTTATTTTCTAGATTCTCCACAGTGAGCATCAATTTCAACTATATTAAGTAATGTATGGCTTATTAAAAAAAACAGATTGATTATTGATTCTTGGCTACTAAAAATTTGGCCTCTAATGGTCCAATGATGTTTTCATTTTATATGGGTTTTATTTTCTAGATTCTCCACAGTGAGCATCTATTTCATCTATATTCATAAAACATTTTTTTCAGAACATTCAGAAATAAAATAAAGGAGATTTTTTTTTTTTAGAGACAGAGTCTCACTCTGTCGCCCATGGTTGAGTGCCGTGGTGTTACAGCTCACAGCAACCTCCAGCTCTTGGGCTTAGCTGATTCTCTTGCCTCAGCCTCCTGAGTAGCTGGGACTCCAGGTGCCCGCCACAACGCCCGGCTATTTTTCTGTTGCAGTTTGGCCGAGGCCAGCTTCAAACCCGCCACCTTCAGTATATGGGGCTGGTGCCCTGATTACTGAGCAACAGGCACCACCAATAAAGGAGATTTTAATTTTTTCTTCAGACAGAGTCTCATTCTGTCGCCCTGGGTAGAGTGCCAGCTCATAGTCACCTCAAAATCTTAGGCTTGAGCAATCCTCTTGCTTCAGCCTCTTGAGTACACTGAGACTATTAGGCACCTGCCATGATGCTTGCCTCGTTTTTCTATTTTTTGTAGTGACAGGGTCTTGCTCTTGTTCAGGTTGGTCTCAATCTCTTGAGCTCAGACAATTCATCCACCTCAGCCTCCCAAAGTGTGAGGATTACAGGTATGAGCCACTGTGCTCAGCTTAAAGGAGATTTTTTAAGTTTCAAAGGGAAATATACCCTTCATTTCATCTTTCTCTAGAAAAAGACATTTAAGTTTAAACATTTTCTAGGTTAAAGTGTGGGCAGCTAATATTATTTCCTTAGAACTATTCTCTACAATCCCTTGATCTTGAGTGAGTGAGAGCTTTATAATCCTAATGTTTAAAGGAAGAAAATACAGTGTGATGTATCCCAACTCACATTCTTAGCAGCATCATTTGGCTTTCAATTCTTGGGTCTGATATTCAAGATTTTTTCTTTAAATTTTTTTGTTTTGTTTTGTTTTGTTTTGTTTTTTGGCCAGGGCTAGGTTTGAACCCACCACCTCCGGCATATGGGACCGGCGCCCTACTCCTTGAGCCACAGGTGCCGCCCCAAGATTTTTTCTTAAATGAAAAAAAAATGTCCTTACATGAGAGACAATAGAGTTTGGGCCTAAGAGTAGTGCTACTCAAAGTGTGGTCTGAGGACCAGGATCAGCCTCACCTGGGAACTTATTAGGCAAAGGTAAATACTTGGACCCATGCTGGACTTACTGAATCAGAATTTCAGGGGTGATCCAGGTGTTTTCTTTTTTTTTTTTTGTATCCTAAAGTGAGAGAAGCACAGGTCTAGAAGAAATTAAATGAAGAGGCCAATAATACTCAAGGAGCAAGAGGTGCAAAGCCTCTCCCTCAATGTTCAATGTATATTTTTTAAAAGCATAAACATTATTATTAAATATTCTAAAAACGAAGACTATTTTCATATTATAAACTATACAGTATGGCTAGAAAAAATTTTCTTGACTCTATACTAGAACAGGTTGAAAAACTAGCATAGAATCTTAGAATAAAGGTATAAAAGGGATCTACAATTCATTCCACATTCCACACAGTTCACAGGATTTCACATAGTTCATTTGAGGATTGTATATATGCAGTATATATATTTTATTTCTCTTGAACTATGGTTGGCAACTAGTTGGTGGTCAATTAAAGATGATTATAGGATTCCAAACCCAATCATTTCTCTTCAACTCTTTCTATTTTGTAGGCAAGACTCAGAGAAATATCCGTACCAGTGACTTTCAAACTGTGCTTTATAAAGCTCCCTCAGGGGTTTGAGAAAAGGAAGTGGAGGGGATGCAGAGGAAAGGAGAGAGATAAACAGATTAGACTCTATTTCTCCCAACTCCATGCCTTCAACCAAAACAGCTCAGCTTCTATCTTTTTGCATCCCCTTCCTGCTGAATATGCTTGAACAAAGGGCCCCTCTTTAAAAAAAAAATGTTCAAAATTCTCTATTTTCTACTATAGATTTTCACACTCCAATAAAAAGTCATAGCTGTCTTTTTCCACCTGGTTGTGAGAAAAGAGTAAAAAGTGCATAAGGAGGCTGGTGGTCTTGCTTTCAGAACCACTATTATTAGGGATAGCTAACTAATAAGGTTACAGGGTGCTGTGTTGGATATTAGGCAAAGAACATTATATAAATCATTATATAAACTGAAGTAGACACTACGCTATCTGAGAAGTTAACTATTGCTATACATATAAAGAGAATATTTTCAAGAACTAGAATAGCTCTTGTAACAACAAATAAGAGATGTCCTTCAAAGCAGTCACTTTGGGAGATTTATTTTATTCCAGTAGTGCTCCTATTCAAAACATTCCTAGAACTAGTTCTTACTACTGCAAAAAAACCACCTACCCAACCCACAAAACTGTAAGATATAACCAATTACTGTTTTAAACCACTAAGTTTTGGGGGTGGTTTGTTATACAATAATAGATAAATCAAACAGAAATGATTAAGTCCCTATTGCTTTGGGAGATATTTAAAAGGAAATCATTAACTTTACAGAAAAACTCTGGCTATTCAGAACTCTCAGAAAATTGTTTGTCTGTGACTTTAAATAAACAGAATACTAACTTTAAAAAAAAAATGTGGCTGTATCTTTAAATAAACAGAATACAACAACTTTCAAATAATAAGAAAAGAACATTTTGGAAGAGAAACAATTCCAAGATGAATGAGACCAGCAGTAGGTCTTCGGCTTTCTACTCTGGGGTTTTAGCTTTCTACTTTGGGGTCATTTAAACCCTATCTTTGCTGCCTTAGGAGTACTTTGCTCTCCTTTTTTCTTCTGTGTGCACATGGATAAAAAGAACTTTCCATTTTCTTTTAAGTACACTAATTACAAGAGAGCATTTTCTTTTTTAAAAGAATTTTACAGGAAAAGAAAGAAGGCATAAAAGTATAAAGACAGACAAACAAGTTAAATATAAAATCCAAATAAAGATTTTTGGATCCTAAAATAAACAAGTTAAGTATAGACTTTGGATCCTAAGATAACTAAGTTCTAACCAGAAGTTGAAAGGCCCTGTTTTTCTCTCCACCCAGTTATCAATCCAGTGTCCTTGCCCTTCTTCTTTACACAAGAAGTCAAAAATACAACATACATTTCAGAGCTTGCCATCTCATCTTCTTAAGGAAGCTAAAAGACTATTTTATTAAATTAAGAATTTTAAGGAACTGACATTTTCTTTCTTAGGTATCAAAATTAATTTTAAAAAATTTTGGACTTGGGCGGCACCTGTTGCTCAAAGGAGTAGGGCACTGGCCCCATATACTGGAAGTGGCGGGTTCAAACCCAGCCCCAGCCAAACAATGCAAAAAAAAAAAAAAAAATTGGGCTCAGTGCCTGGTTGCTCAGTGGTTAGGGTGCCGGCCACACACACTGAGGCAAGTGGGTTCGAACCTGGCCCAGGCCTGCTGAACAACAATGACAACTGCAACAAAAAAATAGCTGGGCATTGTGGCTGGCACCTGTAGTCCCAGCTACTTGGGAGGCTGAGGCAAGAGAACTGCTTAAGCCCAAGAGTTTGAGTTTGCTGTGTGCTGTGATGCCACGGCACTCTACTGAGGGCGACATAGTGAGACTCTGTCTCAAAAAAAAAAAAAAAAAAAAAATTTTTTTTTGTTTTGGTAGAATTCTTTCTAAAATGTATATACACTTTTATTTGAAGTATGCAGGCTATAATTAAACTTTTTCTTGATGACTCAATAGAGTTATTTAACACTGCTTAATACACTAGGCTAAAATACTGTTCTTAGTATTTATTTATTTTTTTTTTGGTAGAGACAGAGTCTCACTGTACCGCCCTCGGTAGAATGCCATGGTGTCACACAGCTCACAGCAACCTCCAGCTCTTGGGCTTACGCGATTCTCTTGCCTCAGCCTCCCAGGCAGCTGGGACTACAGGCGCCAGCCACAACGCCCGGCTATTTTTTTGTTGCAGTTTAGCCAGGGCTGGGTTTGAACCCGCCACCCTCGGCATATGGGGCCGGCGCCCCACTCACGGAGCCACAGGCGCTGCCCTGTTCTTAGTATTTATTAAGAACGTGCACACCAAATCATCAAACCCAATATGGACTGTGTGTTAAAAGTAAATATGGTTTGCTTTTGCCATTTCTGCCCAACAGCTATGGAAGTCTTAGCCTGAGCAATTAGGCAAGAAAAAGAGATAAAAGGCAACCAAATTGTAAGGGAAGAGGTAAAACTATCTCTGTTCCAAGACAAAATGAGCCAGTATTAGAAAAATCTTAAAGATTTCACACACACACACACACACACACACACACAAAACTGGTAGAAGTAATAAGCGAATTTGGCAAAATTGCAGAACACAAAATCAACACATCAAATCAGTTTTCTAATATGAAAACAGAATAATCTGAAAGGAAATTAAGAAAACAATTCCATGTTTTATAATATCAAAAACAATAAAGTACCTGGGAATTAAACTTAACCAAAGAAGTAAAAGACTTGCACACTAATAACTTAACACATTGCTGGAAGAAATTAAATAAATGGAAAGACACCTAATGTTCATGGATTGTAGGACTTACTATTGTCAGAGGTGTCAATACTACCCAAAATGATCTAGAGATTCAATATAATCCTATCAAAATTCCAACAATGTTTTTTGTAGAGGTAGAAAAATCTATCCTACAATTCAGATGGAATCTCAAGGAATTCTGAATAGTCAAAAAAAATTATTTGTAGAAAAAGAAAAACAAAGTTGGAGGACTTAAAACTTCTTGATTTTCTTTCTTTCTTTCTTTTTTTTTTTTTAGAGACAGAGTCTTACTTTGTCACCCTTGGTAGAGTGCTGTGGCGTCACAGCTCACAGAAACCTCCAGCTCCTGGGCTTAGGCGATTCTCCTGCCTCAGCCTCCCAAGTAGCTGGGACTACAGGCGCCCACCACAATGCCCAGCTATTTTTTTTGTTGTAGTTTGGCCGGGGCCGGGCTTGAACCCGCTACCATTGGTATATGGGGTTAGTGCCCATACTCACTGAGCCACAGGTGCTGCCCAACACTTCTTGATTTTCTAAGCTTACTGCAATGATACAGTAATCAAAACAGTATGGTATTGGCATAAAGACAGACATATAGATCAAGGGAATAGAACAGAGAGCCCAGAAATAAACCTTTGTATATCTGGTCAAATGATTTTTCACAAGGGTGCCAACATCCACCAATGGTGAAATAACAGTCTTTTCAACAAATGGTGCTAGGAAAACTGGATAGCCACATGGAAAAGAATGAAGTTGGACACTTATACATAAAAATTAACATAAATGTATAAAAAAACTAAAGTTAAGCACTAAAACTATTAAAAACTTAAAAGAAAACTTAGGGGAAAAGCTTCCTGTCATTTAATTTAGCAATAATTCTTTAATATAACACCAAAAGCACAGGCAACAACAAAAAAATTAGATAAACTGGACTTCATCAAACTTAAAAACTTTTGTGCATCAAAGGACACTATCAATAAAGTGAAAAGGCAATCCATGAAATGGGGAAAAATATTTGCAAAACACTTATCTGATAATAGATTAGTGTCCAAAATGTAGAAAAAGCTCTTAGAACTCAACACTAATAAAAGAACCCTCAATTCAAAAATGGGCAAAAAACTTGAATAGATATTTGCCCAAAGAAGATACACAAAAAGCCAATAAGCACAAGAAAACATGCTCGTATCAATAGAAAAATGCAAACTAAAACTACAATGGAGTTATCACTTCATACCCACTGGAGTGATTACTATCAAAAAAACCGCCACAAAAAAAACAAGTGCTGGCAAGGATGTGGAAAAACTGGACCCTTCATGCATTGGTGGTAAAAATGTAAAATGGTGCAGTCATTGTGGAAAATTGTATACTGGTTCCTAAAAAAATTAAACACAAAATTACCATATAATCCAGTGAATTGGTAGCAGGGACTCAATAACTGTACACTCATGTTCACAGTAGCATTATTTACAAGCCAAAAGATGGAAACAATCCAAGTGACCATCAACAGATAAATGGACAGAATGTTGTATACATATGCAATGGAATATTATTCAGCTTTAAAAAGGAGGGACATTCTAATACTAATTACAATATGGATGAACCTTAAAGACATTATGCTTAGTGAAGTAAACCAATCACAAAGGAATAGATATCTTAAGATTCTACTTATCTGAGGTATCCAAAGTAGTCAAATTCACAGAGACAGAAATTAGAACAGTGGCTGCCACGTGGTAAGGATAGAGGAAAATGAGGAGTTAGTTTTTAATGAGTATAGAGTTTTAGTCTGGAAAAATGAAAAAAAGTTCTGGAGATGGATGGTGGTGATGATGTTGTAACAATGTGAACGTACTTAATGCCACTTGAGAATGGTTAAAATGGTAAAGTCTGTTATATGTATTTCACCACAATAATAACAGAGAGTAAATGTGGTATACGACAGAGGTTCTGCTATGAGTTTTTTTTTTTTGTTGTTGTTGTTGTTAGAATCCCAGTGCTCTATTCCTACCACACAGCCTCTCAGAACAACGCTGACATATGACCAATGAAAATAATGTGCTCATTTTATTAATGGACTCATTGGATTACAATATTACATACCAATGTTTGAGTGGGTGTTTTTTTTTCTGGGTAACCTCAACATTGATCAATCAGATCCAATCAGATAAGATCCTCTCTGCGGAGCCAATCAGATCCTCTCTGTAGAGCCTGTACTTCCCCTAACATGCAGTGAACCATCTCTTCAGTCAAGTGACTTTTAATAGGTGCACAGTCATTGAGTATGAGTAACAGGGCGAAATGGGTGAGTTATTGTCCTAAATTTGAAGGCAAGACCCAGAGAGGAAAATAGGACACATAAGCCTCACCACGAACTTGCCAGATTTAGCAAGTAAAAGTAAAAGCCTCCCTGTCGCTTATCCGAAATTCAAATTTAACTGGGCATCCTGTATTTTGTTTGACAACACTCTGATGTGTGTCAGGAAAAAATAAATCAAATAATCCAGGGTGTTACTGAGGTCTTAACAGAGAGCCTGGACAGGAAAAAGTAGAAAAACCCATTAAAAATGTTTTGGTTACCAATAAAAAAAAAAAAAAAGATATTACCTAATCCATCTAACTCAGGATCCACTCCCCACATTGGGTTTTTATGATCCAGGAATCTACAAAGACGTGTCAGAGGGTAAGAGAACTAAAGTAGAGAAGTATAAATCAAAGCAAGAAATGGGTGAGTGAGGACATACCCAGCCACCAGTTAAGGCAGGGTTGGCTTAAAAAATGCATCTAGGCCGCGTGTGGTGGCTCATGCCTGTAATCCCAGCATTCTGGGAGGCTGAGGCAGGCAGATTGCCTGAGCTCATGAGTTCGAGACCAGCCTGAGCTAGAGAGATACCCACTCCCACTCTCTAAAAAAAATAAATAACCAGGTGTTGTGGTGGGCACCTATAGTCCCAACTACTCAGGAGGCTGAAGCAGGAGGATCACTTGAGCCCAAGAATTTGAGGTTGCTGTAAGCTACAATGCCACAGCACGCTACCAAGGGTGACAAAGTGAGATTCTGTCTCAAAAAACAACAAAAATCCCCCTAGAACCCCCAAAATGCATCTTAAATACCAACATAGAAATTAGAGGAAATCACATTGTTAACTGGTTCAATGCAGAAAAGAAACAACGGTGGTAAGTGCCCTATGTCCAGCCATTTACCAGAAAGAGGGACACAGGTAACAGAATACCAAAGATACAGGTTAGATGTTCTTCCTTTCCCTAAGCCATACTACTGCTTAATATCTAAGGAGCCTCCTAAGAAATACCAATCACTATTTTTATTTGCTAATATTTTAGCTCCTGTTAAAATGCCACTACTAACTACAAGTAGTTAGGCAACTACTTCCTGGCTTATAAACTCCTACAGCTTTCCAGCCGTTGTTTCAGCAATACCACCTACTTCCCCACAGAACCTGGGCCAAAACTGAGGTCTCCAAACGTGTTTTTACACTCAGGAAACTGAATCTGCTCAGGTCATCTACCTAGGAATCAACAAGAACAGGTTTCAGGATGTGTTCTTGTTTATTATGGACACTGTTCACATAGTGGTAATCCTTGCCTGCCTCTTGATACGAGAAATAAATGGTCCTTATGCCTTGATCATACTACAGTGGCATTTAGGAGCCTTTGATATCTCTATTATACTATACTTTAGGTCTGCCTGGAATGTCTATCCCTCTAGTCCTGAGAGGAAGGGGATATCCAGGAGGTAAAGGTACTTCATTCTTGCAATCCCTCCTGAAGTTATCAGCTAATCAGCTGCATTGAGTCAGCTAAAGGCTGTGGCTGGCCTCTAGAATTCTTTCCCAAAGACAGCAGCTAGTCTTCAAGTTAAGAGGAGCAGTCACTGGGACAAAGCTCCTTCTTGATTATGTGTGTAGCCTCTCAGGCACTAACCACTAAGAATTGCAACAGCCCCTTCTTTTTTCTTTTTGGTAAACAGAACATAAACAGAAGAGAGCTGATACATAGAGGTCCCATGCAAATGGAATTAACTGAATGGATAGAAAGACTGAATATATTCCTAGACTGAAAGAGAGAAGTAATCCCCCAGACGCTCTTCCTTTTTTCTCCTTTTATATGTAACTAAAGACATCTTTCCCACTAAATCACTTTGCCTCACAGCCCGTGCATTGGGATCGTTCATTCATTCATCATCCACCCATCAGATATTTACTGAGTACTATCATAGGCCAGGCACTGTGCTGCGGGCCAGGGATACAAAGATGAATAGCATACGGTCCTTGCCTCTAGCACCGGTTCGCTGTGTCGCCAGGGCCTCGCCTGGAGGTCCACAGCCAGCGTCGGGCAGTAAGATCACGGTGAGTGCACTGTTAGGGACCGGCAAACTAACAAGCCAGAGGTTTTATCTCCCAAATCGGATATGTGAGAGTGAGGATGGAAGGGGATGGGTGAGGGGGAGTGAGAGAGAGATGGAGAGAGGAGGAGAGAAGGAAGGAAAGGAAGAAGGGGGGGGGAGGGAGAGAGAGGGAGGGAGAGAGAACCGGCACAAAGCAGACAATAACTTGGGATAGATTTTGGCTGGGGACCGGCTATGCCAAGGACCCTGCATTCGCCGGCCCAAAAGCCGGGCGGCAACGATGCCCCAGGGCTGTCATAGGAGATGTGGATACAACGATGACTACAGGGCGCGAGACGGGTGCGGGGGTAGGTTTGAGGAGACGGTTGGGGGTGATCTGGGGTAGCCGCTCAAGGGGATGGCTGGTGCTGCTGGTGTTTGGCTCGCGGACCGTAGAGCTGAACGGTCAGGAGAAGGGCTAGGGGGATGAAGTCAGTCAGGGTCAGAACCGAGCGGGAGGGTGGAGCTGAGGGAGGGGAGGGCTGCGGGGAAGGGCAGGGGCGCTGAGGGCCGGACAGGTGGGCAGACATAGGGTCTTCTTCTGAGGAATCACTTAGAACGTGGGGGCAATGAATCTCCAGGACCCCGCTGGCCTCCGGAGAGGCGCTCCTACCTCCGTTCTCGCCTCAGTCTAGTCCTTCCGCTCCGGCTGCAGCGGCGGCGCCGGCACCGGCAGCGTCTCGCGCCCTCCAAGGGTCGCGTCGCAGCCCGGCCACGCCAGCGCCCCCCTCCTCTCCAGACGGGTTGGTAACGTCCGGCCCCCGCCGGCGAGGCGCGGTTGGTGCGGTCTGGGTTGCCCTCCTGCCGCCCCTCCGGGCTGCGTGTTGAATCGGTCCGCTGGGCCTGCGGCGCTCGGGCGGTTCCGCCGCTCCCGCAGCGCTGGGAGCCGCCAGAATAACGCGCAGTGCTTTTCGCCTCGGGAGAGGCGAGGCTCCGGTCTGGGCTCCGCCTTCTGCGGCCCGCGCCCCGCCCCTGCAGCGGATGCCGGGTGGCGTGTGGCCTCAGGGCGCTGGAACCCTGGGAAGCGGAGGTCGCCCGCCTGCTGGCCCAGGAGGCAGGCGCATGTGGGCTCCGGCTTCGCCCAAAGCAGCGATTGTCAACCCTGGCTCCCCCGTAGAACCTCGTGAGGAAATAAAAAAATAAAAAAGCAACAAAAATCTAAGACCTCACCTTGAGAGCGACTGACTCAATCACACTGGGTGGCGAGATGCGGGGGTTGGGTGGTGCCAAGGCTTCGATATTTAAAAAAAGCATCCCATGCGTAGCTCAGGGTTAAGCCTTGGCAAAACTTGGAACCCGGGCACCTCCCGCTCTTCAGGAGCCTGTGTCTCCTGCTTCTAGCCAAAGAGGGATGAGAGCTAGCTGTTCTTCAGCAAGCAGTTACTGAAAGTCCACCAGTAAGAGACCGCTCTAGGTGCCATGCTCTCTGAAGAGACCGTGTGCCCGAGGACTCAGCCTTGTTGGTCAGCCAAGGACGCAGATAAATGTCACAGTGTGTCATGCATTCTCAGGCTTCACAGAAGTGATATGAACAGAGCTTTGAAGAATAATTGGGGGTGGAGGGGAATCAGTATGTGCAAAAGAACCGAGGGGCAAAATACCTGGTATGACTGAGGTGTGGGAGGCAATGGAGAAAGACCAAGAAAGACGGTCAGGGTTTGATGATGGAGACCTCCTACTACGTAAGGAGTGGGGATTCATCCTTTAAACACTGGAAAGACACTGAAGGGCTTTACACAGAGGCAGGAATGGCAAGATAACCCTGAATTTTAGAAACAAAGTTCACAGGGCTTACATGATGGTGAAGTGTAAAGGGCTAATGCTGCCAGTAGGGGGACTGATGAGGCCACAAGTTTACACTTGTGAGATCCATCCTTTGTTAGATGGTCCAGGGTGGAGATTGTATCCAAACTGAGCAATTAGAGTCCCTTTCCTGAAAATTTGGAATTGGAGGAGAGAGAGCTGTTACCTCTGCTCACGGTTGGACTTATAATGAAAATTTGGAAAGTATGGGCAGGAACCGCTACTTGCCCATTTGACCTGAGTGGCATAGAAAACCAGCTGAGAAGGATCAACCTGTTGCACACAGAAGAGCCAAGTCTGGACACAAAAAGACTAATTCCTAGGTTCTTGGGGGCCCTCAGCAGCTGGCTCCACTTCTTACTACGGGCCAGCTTGACTTCTTCGCAAGGTTTCTTGTCACATCCTTCTATCCATCCATACAGTTTCATTTTTTGGCTTTGGCAAGAAAGGGTCACTGTTTTTTTTTTTTTTTTTTTGAGACAGAGTCTCACTATCTCACCCTCCGTAGAGTGCTGTGCCATAACAGTTCACAGCAACCTCAAACTCTTGGGCTTAAGCAATTCTCTTGCCTCAGCCTCCCAAGTAGCTGGGACTCCAGGCGCCTGCCACAAAGACCGGCTACTTTTTGTTGTTGTTGTTGCAGTTGTCATCGTTTAGCTGGCCCTGGCTGGGTTTGAACCCAGCCTCTGTGTATGTGGCCGGCGCCCTAACCATGGAGCATGGGCACTGAGCCAAGAAAGGGTTACTTTTTATTATTTGTGTTGAAGGGTTATTTTCTTTCTTTCTCTCTCTCTTTCCTTTTCTTTTCTTTCTCTCTCTCTCTTTCTTTTTCTTTCTTTTCTCTCACCCTACGCCATGAGCACAATGCAGTGGCTCATGGCTCACTGCAACCTCAGGCTCACGCTGTGGGCATCCTGCTGCCTCAGCCACGCAAATCTGCTAGGATTATAGGCACTCTGCCGCACCCCGGCTGGGCTTTTCATTTTTTTAATGAGTTAGAGTGTCAATCTCACTCAGACAAATTTCAAGCAATCCTTCTGCCTCAGCCTCCCACAGGGCTCGGATTATAGGCGTGAACGCCCAGCTAGAGGGTAATTTTCAAAAAGGTAAAATCATGAGTCCTTTACAAATATAAAGTGAACATATTTCAAAGATTTTATTAAACTCACGAATTAATGGGGTAACCAGTAAGATATCAAAACCAAGTCAAATGAGGACTCAACTTTTAGAAATGTCTCTTCTCCAAGACCAATGTCTCTTCTCCATTCCCCTCCACCCCCAATTATTCTTCCTGAGCAAGACAAGACCCTGTCTCTACTAAAAATACAAAAAATGGAATCAAGAGGATCCCTTGAGCCCAAGAGTTGGAGGTTGCTGGGAGCTATGATGATGCCAGGGTAACAGCTTGAGACTCCTTCCCCCCCAAAAACAAACAAAAAAAATTACAAGAGGGACTTTACCTAACAACCGCAATTAGTGTAACCTAATTCTTTGTATCCTCAATGAATCCCAAACAATAAAAAATACCAAAAACAAACAAACAAAAAAATCAAATGGGGCATCAGTAAAAAAATAAAAAAGAAATGTCTCTTCTCTACTGGAAAAAATTCATTTGCATCACCCAGAACAGGAGTCATTTGCACTGTTGTGGGCAGGAAACACTTTGCATTATTACTGGTATTCTACAAGTTAACTTCTATGTCTAAAGGGTTAGAAAATAATCCATTTATAAAATAGGAATCTAATCAAAGAAATCAAAGGTTCTCACCTCTAATTGAATCAAATAATCTCCAAGGGTCCTTAGCACCCAACATTCCATTAAAAGGACACCCATTTCAAAGTCTTTCACAATTATTCTGTACACTTGAAAATCAAAGAATACATAAAAACACAGTCAAAAAAGAAAAAAAAAAGATACTTCAAGGCAACTACAAATAGTTAAGGAAACTACATGGGTGATATGTAGGAAGAAGACCGAGGTGAGGTTATAAAGGGCCTTATATGTATGTTCCAGAAGTTTAGATTTTATTCTGAAGGCTGTAGGCAATATTATTGTAGACAATATTATTCAAAGAAGGGGAGTGATTTGAACATATCTGCACTTTAGAAATCATACTCTAGTAGAAGTGGATCTTGGATTAGAGGAAGGTAAGGAGACCAGTTAAGAGACTGGTAATTATCATGAGATATGAGAGGGTCTGAATTAGGACAGTGAGGGCTTAGATAAGAGGAAGGAGAGTCAAAGCAATTTAGAAGGTAAGATTTTAATGATTAATTAAATGTGTCATGGGGGTGTAGGGGAGTACGTTAGAGCAAATAATCTAGGACAGTGGTTCTCAACCTTCCTAATGCTGTGAATCTTTAATACAGTTAACAGGGGTCATGACCCACAGGTTGAGAGCCGCTGGTCCCAGGATCTTTCAAGTACTGTGTATTCTCTAAAATGCTTTGCATGTATCTTAAGAGATTTGGGGTTGTAATCACAGGGCTATGTTGGGGGCTAGGACAGTGCTCTTGCTTCTGTTTCTAGCAGTGACAAGTAAGGTTGGGTTACTTCTCCCACAAGTTCTTCAAGATAAAGGTACAGGGTGAGCTGGATAGTCCTGTGACCTCTCCCTCTTTCTGGGAGTCGGTTGAAAGGAACAAGTGTGAACCTAGCCCATGTAAATTGGAGCTGCCTCTGTGTTTTAGCTATTGGCAGCAGAGAATAAAAGCACCCTCAGTTGAGCTCCGGTAAAAAGATGTCCTCAAAGAACCCTACTTCAGAAAGCTCCTCACGAGACTTTCTACTGACACAGAAGAGCGTCTTGTCTGTTTTTCTTTGGACATCTGCTTCATTCTTCTCTCTACAGGCTAAATAACTTGGCTCTCCTTATTCTCTTATTTGTAACAAATCATGGCCAAATAGAGTCCCTACTTCCTGAACCTAGATGACCTGTGAATCTCTGTCCCCATCACTGACTTAGTTTTTCACAGTTTTAATTCTAATTCCTAGAGAGAGGAACTATATCGGGCCAGTTATAGCTAGAGGGAGTTAGGTCAACTGGCACAAATATTACCACCTAACATTACTCTTTCATCAGGAACTGTGTGGGAAAAGTAAAAAATCTCTAATTTAGTGTCCTGATTATCAGAGAGGAAACTATCGAGTAAATCAATGGGGTCATTTGAGAATCTAGTACCTATATGCTCCACAGCCAATCCACAAAACCCTTTGGTTCTGTCTTTAAAATAAATTACATTCATCTGCGTTTTTCTCCTCTGCCACCACCCTAGTCTAAGCCACCACCATGCCATGCTTACCCAACTGCAATTGCCTCCTAGTTTTCCTGATGTCACTTTTTCACCCCTATTCTCCATAGAGTAGTCTGAGCAATTTTTTTTTTTTTTGAGACAGAGCCTCAAGCTGTCGCCCTGGGTAGAGTGCTGTGGCATCACAGCTCACAGCAACCTCCAAATCCTGGGCTCAAGCGATTCTCCTGTCTCTGCCTCCCAAGTAGCTGGGACTACGGGCGCCCGCCACAATGCCTGGCTATTTTTTGGTTGCAGTTGTGGTTGTTTGGCAGGCCCGGGGCTGGATTTGAACCTGCCAGCTCAGGTGTAAGTGGCTGGCATCTTAGCTGCCTGAGCCACAGGTGTGGAGCCTGAGCAATTTTTTTAAATGGGTTTATTTATATTATTTATTTTTACAAATAGCCTTTTACTTTTTACACCTATTGTGCCATGAACTCCTAGGGAATAGTTTCTAGCAGCTCGGACTCCTTTCCATTGGTTCTCACAAAATGTGCTTCTCTGGTTAGCGCAGACTGGTCCTTCAGATGAACCCCAGTAACTTTCTCTTTGGCTTCCTCCTTTTTAATCACATATTTCAGGAAGCTATTTTGGCTCTTAGAGTACTTAATGTGCTCAATATGAACAATAATCCTCTTGGCAAGAATCTTGCCCTTAACTTGTTTGTTTACAACAATGCCAGTGTGCTGGGTAACACTATGGACTCTGTTGTTTTGCCATAGTAACATTTGGAGGCATGCTTTTTTGAATAGTACCCATTCCCATGATGTCTATGATATCATCTTGCTTGTAGATTTGAATGTATGAAGCCAAAGGAACAACTCCATGTTTTCTAAAGGACCTGGAGAACATGTATTCGTGCATCTCCTCTTTCCCTTTGTGTTTGTCTTTTTGGTGAATTACTGGAAGATAGTGTCTCCAGCTGAAAGGCTTAAAATGGGTTTTAAAACTCCCCCCATACCTTCCTATCATATCTATCTAAACACCTGTCCATTGCTCATGGTTCATACACATTAAGCTTCTTTCTTTTTCTTACACAACTTGCTCCTATCTTAGGGACTTTATACTATTTACTCAATATAGAATGATGTTTCATCAGATCTCTGCAGGGCTAGAATCTTCCAGGCCTTTATGTCTCATTTCACATGTTGATTCCTTAGAAAGGTCTTCCCTGACTAGCAAATACAAATTATAGGTGCACTCCATCTTACTGTGCTTCACAGATACCCTGTTCTTTTTTTTTTTTTTACAAATTGAACATTTGTGGCAATCCTGAGTTCAGTAAGTCTATTAGTGCCATTGTTCCAATAGCATGTGTTCACTTCATGTTTTTGTGTCACATTTTTGTAATTCTCATAATATTTCCAACTTTTTAATTATTATCATATATGTTTTGGTGATCTGTGATCAGTGATCTTTAATTTTACTATTGTAATTTTTTTTGTGTTTATTTATTTTTGAGATTAGGTTTCACTATGTTGCTCAGGTTGGTCTCAAACTCCTGGTCATATAGTCCTCCCACATTAGCCTTCCAAGTCTCTAGGATTACATGTATGAGCCACTGCACCTGGTGAAATAATTTTTTAAAACTTCAAACTGTACAATTAATGCTTTTCCTTAGTTTGGCTTTATTGCAGGCGACCAGGTTCAGTGGGCTTAGTAGATGCCTATTTTTTCCCATTTATCTCTCTTCCTTTCCCCAGCTTGCTAACCTTCATTTCTCCAGGGTTTGAACAGGACAGAGGGAGAACAGATGAGGAAAGTTTTTACTTGATTGATATTGTCACAAGCTAATTTTAGTGCTTGACAGGTACTAAAGCTGACTCTTTTTCAAAGGGTCCTTTTGTAGGTTTTTCAGAGATTTCCTCCCCTTTGGAGGATATCTCTTCTATACTAGTTATTTTAATGTGTGTGAATTCAGCCCCTCTAGTTTGTCACTTAGAACTTCATTACAAATTCTAGGTATTAAAAAACTACTTTATTGGGCGGCGCCTGTGGCTCAGTGAGTAGGGCGCCGGACCCATATGCCGAGGGTGGCGGGTTCAAACCCAGCCCCGGCCAAACTGCAACAAAAAATAGCCAGGTGTTGTGGTGGGCGCCTGTAGTCCCAGCTGCTTGGGAGGCTGAGGCAAGAGAATCGCGTAAGCCCGAGAGTTAGAGGTTGCTGTGAGCCGTGTGATGCCACGGCACTCTACCCAAGGGCGGTACAGTGAGACTCTGTCTCTACAAAAAAAAAAAAACAAAAAAAACTACTTTATTGAGATATGGTTTACATAAGATAAGTTGTACAGATTTTAAGTATACAGATTGATAGTTTTGACAAATGTGTATCCATGTAACCACCTCCAAAGTCAAAAAGACAATTTACCTCATGTCCCTTCCATCTACTTGTAAATCCCTAGACATCTGATAGCATAGCCCCTGCTTCCTTTTGCTGAGGACTTCTCAAACTTTCAGATGATCTCTGTGACAGGATAAAGAAATCCCAACTAGGTCTCTCTCTCCCACATGGATCATAGGCACACCCATGCATTCTTGCCCTATAAAGCTTTGGGAGCATAGGTCAGTCTTACCACAGCCACTTCTTGCTATGCCACAGATCAGATAGCTAATTGTTCTGTTGCTCTTCAGATATTCTAGGTGTGAGGTAGGTATCAGTTCTCTGTATCCCTAGACACATTAATCATATTGATCTCTCCAAGTAATTCCCTTAAAGCCTTCTTAACCTGAACTGGTTTGGGGGAAGGACTTAAAGCCCACTAACAATTCTCTCCAAAGATCTCCCTTTAATGCCTGAATTTCTGGCTCCTTGGGGGAAATTAAGAGCCTTAAAAATACCGCCCCCCTTTTTTCATTTTTAAAAAGCTTTTCATTTAAAAAAATTTACTTTTAAAATTTATTTTTATTTTATTTTGTATTATATCATTATTATTTTTGAAACAGAGTCTCACTTTGTTGCCCTCAGTAGAGTGCTGTGGCATCACAGCAACCTCAAATTCTTGGGCTTACGTGATTCTCTTTCCTCAGCCTCCAAGTAGCTGAGGGTTATGTAAGAGGGGTGTTAAAGTCCCCTGTCTGCCAACAATGCCTGGCTTGAGCCACTGTGCCCACAATCTTTTTTGTTTTTTTTTTTAATGCAAGTCTCACATGGTCATCTCACAACACACGTTGGAATGTGGCATTTACCATCTGGATCCTTAGCAGAGACTGCGACTCAAATCTCCCAGTATCCATATAAACCACCAGGAGAGGGCAATGATGGTTCAGGAGCTTTGGGGGATATTACTAGTATTTTACAAATGCCTTACATGATAGACCACGAGTAACTGTATTTCATAAAAAGAAGCCCCTAAAGTATAACCAGCAACTAGATACAGAAGGGTGAGATTCATTTTAAAAGGAAAGGGTAAGAGGCTCGGCTCCTGTGGCTCAAGCAGCTAAGGTGCCAGCCACATACACCTGAGCTGGTGGGTTTGAATCCGGCCTGGTCTGCCAAACAATGACGGCTGCAACCAAAAAATAGCTGGGTGTTATGGCGGGAGAATAACTCCCAGCTACTAGGGAGGCTGAGGCAGGAGAATCACTTGAACCTGGGAGTTGGAGGTTGCTGTGAGCTGTGATGCCACGGCACTCTAACCAGGGGGACAGCTTGAGGCTCTATCTCAAAAAAAAAAAAAAAAGAAAAGGAAAGGGTAAGAAAGCAAGTTTAAGAAAAATAAAAGGTAATAGATGTCACTTATTCACTCATTCATTGAAAAACAATCATCTGGGCGGCACCTGTGGCTCAGTGAGTAGGGCACCGGCCCCATATGCCGAGGGTGGCGGGTTCGGACCCAGCCCCGGCCAAACTGCAACAGAAAAATAGCCGGCCGTTGTGGCGGGCGCCTGTAGTCCCAGCTGCTCAGGAGGCTGAGGCAAGAGAATCGCGTAAGCCCAGGAGTTGGAGGTTGCTGTGAGCCGTGTGACGCCACGGCACTCTACCCGAGGGCGGTACAGTGAGACTCTGTCTCCACAAAAAAAAAAAAAAAAAAAGAAAAACGAAAAACAATCATCTAAGCAGTAGCACTCTGCTGGGTGATGAAAAAAAAATGAGACCAAAGTGCTGCCTTCAAGGAGATCATCCATGGCCTAGCAGAGATGACAAAGACATATAAGCCATAACTAAAATAGGCATTTGACAGTCACTTTATACTGGTCAAGGGAATAATACAACAAGAGGACATTTTAATTCTAAATATTTATGCACCCAACATAAATGCTCTCTGACTGATGAAACAGACCTTAATTGGTCTGAGCAATATGATATCCTATAATACCATAATAGCTGGGGACTTTTAACCGCCCTCTTACAGAGTTGAACAGATCCTCTAAAGAGAAACTAAATAATTATACAAGGGACTTAAATGTCACCCTATAATAATCGGGCTTAATAGACATATACACATCATCCCAAAGCTAAGGAATATGTGTTCTTCTCATCAGCTTATGAAACATTCTCCAAAATAGACCATATCCTAGGACACAAATCAAACCTCAACAAAATCAAAAGAACTGAAATTATACCTTGTATAATTTTCAGACCACAAGACAATAAATGTAGACAACAAACAACTCCAACAAAAATTTTCATCCCCACACAAACGCATGGAAGCTAAACAACCTCATGCTGAATGACAGTTGGGTCAAGGAAGAGATCAAACCTGAAATCATTAACTTCCTCAAATATAATAATAATAATAATGAAGACACAGCCACCAAAACCTGTGGGACTCTGCAAAAGCAGTCCTAAGAGGGAAATTTATCATATCTAATTTATCACATTAGATGCCTACATTTGAGAAACAGAAAGAAAGCACATCAACAACCTAATAAATCATCTTAAGGAAATGGAAAAAGGAAGAGTAATTAAATCCCAAACCTAGCAGAAGAAAAAAAAAAACCAAAATTAAATGAGAAATAAATGAAATTGAAAACAAAAGAATCATTCAAAAAACTTAATGAAACAAAAAGCTGGTTCTTCGAAAAGATAAATAAAATCAATAAACTGTTGACCAGATTACCTAGACACAGAAAAGTAAAAATTTTAATAACCTCAATCAGAAACAAAAAGGGGAGGCTAGGTGTGGTGGCTTATGCCTACAATCCTAGCACTTGGGAGGTCAAAGTGGGTGGATTGCCTGGGCTCAGGAGTTTGAGACCAGTCTGAACAAGAGCAAGACGCTGTCTTGCAGTGGGTACCTGTAGTCCCAGCTACTTGGGACACTGAGGCAAGAGGATGATTTGACCCCAAGAGTTTGAGGTTACTGTTAACTATGATGCCACAGCACTATATCCAGAGGGACTGAATGAAACTCTGTGTCAAAAAAAAAAAAAAAGAAAAAAGACAAAAGAAACAAACAGGGGGAAATAACAACTGATAACCAGAGATAACAACTGATACCATGTAGATACAAGAGATAGTTTCTGACTACTACAAAACGCTCTTTATGTCCAGAAATTTAACAATATGGAGGAAATGCACCAATACTTGGAATCCCTATTCTTAACCAGGAAGAAATAGATCTCTTGAACAGACCAATAACCAGCACTGAGATTAAAGAAACAATGAAAAGCTTACAACAAAAAATTCCTGGGACCAGATGGCTTCAGGCCAGAATTCTGTTGCACCTTCAAAGATGAACTTATAACTATAATGCAGAACTTATTCCAAAACATTGAGAAGGAAGGAACCTTCCCCAATACATTCTATGAAGCAAACACCACCCTAATTCCAAAACCAGGAAAGAACTCAACTAAAAAAGAGAACTATAACCAATTTCACTAATGAATATAGATACAAAAATTCTCAGTAAAATTTTGGCTAATAGATTACAGTTACACATTTAAAGAATTATACATCATGATCAAGCAGGCTTCATCTCAGGGATGGAAGACTGGTTTAACATACCCAAATCCATAATCGTAGTTTGCCATATCAATAGAAGCAAAAACAAAGACCCTATGATCCTCTTAATAGATGCAGACAAAAACACTTGATAAAATTCAGCATCCTTTTCTAACAAGAACACTTGAGAAAATAGGCATAGGTGGCACATTTCTTAAGCTGACTGAAGCCATCTATGACAACCCCATAGCTAATATACTAAAGGGAGTAAAATTGAAAGCTTTTCCACTTAGAACTGGAACCAGACAAGGATGTCCACTATCGCCACTACTATTCAACATAGTTCTGGAAGTTCTAGCTAATGCAATCAGGCAAAAGAAGGCTATAAAGGACATTCAAATGGGGGAAGAGGAGGTCAAACTCTTGCTCTTTGGTGATATTATCTCCTACTTAGAAAATCTCAGAGACTTGACTTGGCGCCTGTGCTCAGTGGTTAGAGTGCCGGCCACAGGCACCAGGCCTGGCAGGTTCGAACCTGGCCCAGGCCTGCCAAACAACAATGACAACTACAACAACAAAAATAGCTGGATGTTGTGGTGGGAGCCTGTAGTCCCAGCTACTTGGGAGGCTGAGGCAAGAGAATCATTTGAGCCCAAGAGTTTGAGGTTGCTATGAGCTGTGATGCACTCTACTGAGGGTGAGATAGTGAGACTGTTTAAAAAAAAAAAATGAAAATCTTAGAGACTCAACTACAAAACTTCTGGAAGTGATTAAGACATACAATAATGTCTCAGGGTATAAAACAAATGTCCACAAATCAGTAGCCTTTGAATACACCAATAACAGCCAAGTTGAGGAGCAAATCAAGGACACAATTCCCTTCACATTAGCTTCAAAGAAAATGAAATATTTAGGCATATACCTAACAAAAGAAGTGAAGGATCTCTACAAAGAGAATTATAAACCCTAAGAAAAGAAATAGCAGGCTCAGCGCCTGTGGCTCAATCAACTAAGGCGTCAGTCACACCTGAGTTGGCGGGTTCAAATCCAGCCCGGGCCCAACAAACAACGACAGCTGCAACCAAAAAAAAATAGCTGGGCGTTGTGGCTGGCGCCTGTAGTCCCAACTACTTGGGAGGTGGAGGCAAGAGAATCACTTGAGCCCAGGAGTTGGAGGTTGCTGTGGGCTGTGATGCTATGGCACTCTACTCAGGGTGACAGCTTGAGGCTCTGTCTCAAAAACAAAAAAACTAAAAAAAGAAAGAAATAACAGAAGACATTAACAAATCATGGAACATATCATGCTCTTGGCTGGGAAGAATCAACATTGTTAAAATGTCTATGCTTCCCAAAGTAATCTACAGATTCAACGCAATCCCCATTAAAATACCAACATCATATTTTGAAGAACTGGAAAAAATAGTACTTCATTTTGTATGCAACCAGAAAAAACCCCATATAGCCAAGGCAATTCTTAGTAATAAAAACAAAGCCAGAGGCATCACTCTATCAGACTTCAGGTTATATTACGGTCCACACTGATAAAAACAGCCTGGTATTATTGACACAAAAATAGAGACATAGACATATGAACAGAATAGAAAACCCAGAGATGAAACTAGTCTCTTATTGCCATCTGATCTTTAATAAGCCAAACAAAAGCATACAGTGGGGGAAAAGAATACCTATTCAACAAATGGTGCTGGGAGAGTTGGATAACCACAAGTAAAAGACTGAAACTGGACCTACATCTTTCACCACTTACAAAAATTGACTCAAATTGAATAAAAGATTTAAATCTAAGACATGAAATGATAAAATTCCTAAAAGGGAAGTGTGGGAAAAACTGTTGAGAATGTCAGTCTGGGGAAAGACTTTTTCTTTGTTAATCTGGCCCAGGCGAAATTTGAATTCACCACCTCTGGTGTGTGTGTGTGGGGGCAGTGTACTAACCACTGAGCCATAGCAGCTAACTATGGGGAAAGATTTTATGAAGAAGATTTCAGTGGCAATCACAACAACAACAAAAATATACAAATGGGACTTAATTATAACTGAAAAGCTTCTACACAGCTAAGGATACAACAATTAAAGCAAAAAGACAACCTTCAGAATGGGAAAAGATATTTGCATGGTATGAATCTAACAATGGGTTGATAACCAGAATGTACAGAGAACTCAAATTAGTCAACAAAAAAAGAGCAAACAAACCCATCTCCCACAGGACAAGAGACATGAACAGAGCCTTCTTGGAAGAAGATAGACAAATGGCTAACAAACATTTGAAAAAAATGCTCATCCACACTAGTCATCAGAGAAATGCAAATCAAAACCACCGTGAGATATCACCTAACTCCAGTGATAACAGCCCACATTACAAAGTCTCAAAGTTGCAGATGCTGGCGTGGATGTAGAGAGAAGGGAGTACTCTTACATTGTTGGTGGGATTGCAAACTAATACAGTCTCTTTGGAAAGAAGTATGGAGAATTCTCAAAGAACTCAAATTAGACCTCCCATTTGATCCTGCAATCCCATTACTAGGCATCTACCCAGAAGAAAAAAAATCATTTCATCATAAGGACATTTGCTCTAGATTGTTTATCGCAGCTCAATTTACAATTGCTACAATGTGGAAACAACCTAAATGCCCACCAACCAGGGAATGGATTAACAAACTGTGCTATAGGCTCGGCATCTGTAGCTCAAGCAGCTAAGGCACCAGCCACATACACCAGAGCTGGTGGGTTCGAATCCAGCCCGGGCCTACCAAACAACAATGACAACTACAACTAAAAAAATAGCCAGGTGCTGTGGCTGGTGCCTGTAGTCCCAGCTACTTGGGAGGCTGAGACAAGAGAATCGCTTAAGCCCAGGAGTTGGAGGTTGCTGTGAGCTGTGATGCCATAGAACTCTACCTAGGGTGACAGCTTGAGGCTCTGTCTCAAAAAACAAACAAACAAAAAAACAACAAACAAACAAACAAACAAAACCCCCCAACAAACTGTGGTAGTGTACCATGGAATACTATTCAGCCACTAGAAAAGATGGAGACTAAGTACATCTTTTGTATTAAACCTCTTAGACTTAGTTCTAAGTCTATCATTCTTTTTTTTTTTTTTGCAGTTTTTGGCCGGGGGCTGGGTTTGAACCCGCCACCTCTGGCATATGGGGCTGGGGCCTTACCCTTTTGAACAACAGGTGCCACCCGAAACATATCATTCTTCTTAGTAAAGTATGAGAATGGAGAAGCAAGATCCAATGTATTCAATTTTAATACGAAACCAGTAGATGATCTAATATACACTCACTTAAGAGAAAACTCAATTCAAAGTTGGGGGAGGGGGAACAAAGAAGGGAGCAGAGGAGAGGAGGGAGGGGAAAGAAAGGAGGGGAGGAGGGAAGGGGATAGGTATGTTCCCACTTAATGCGCACAATGTTAGGGTGTATGGCACAACTCTTGGAGGTGGGACACAATTATGAGAGACTACCTAACAAATGCAAACATTGTAACCTATTTCTTTGTACCCTCACATTAACCTGAAATTAATGTGGGGAAAAATAAAATAATGAGGGGAAAAAAGAAAAACAAATAGGCATGTGGGTGATAATATATTTAAATCTTGGGAAATGGAAAGAAGAGAAAGGTACAATGTGCTCTAGTGCAAGTAAGAGGCATCCAGCTCATAGTAGTAGGCTGTGTTATTAGTGAAGTCTCCTAGATAAGTGACCCAAGCTGAGACTTAAGAGCAGTTAGTCCTTATATAGACAAAAGTAGGAGGGAAATGTATTCTAATGTATAGAAAGAGGGAAGGCATAGGGAGGGGCTTCTAAGATAATGGACTCTTTGGAGAACAGAAATAGTTTGGTATGGCAACAATGAGATTATGTGCAGCAGAAAGTGGACAATGAAGTTGGAGAGGTCAGCAAGGGGGCTATGGTGAGCCACTAAGGGATTTTTTTTTGAGACAGAGTCTCATTTTGTTGCCCTAGGTAGAGTGCTGCGGTGTCACAGCTCACAGCAACCTCAAACACTTGGGCTCAAGAGATCCTTCCTGCCTCAGCCTCCGGAGTAGCTGGGACTTACAGGAACCTGCCCCAACATCTGGCTAATTTTCCTAGTTTTAGTAGAGACAGGTTCTTGCCCTTGCTCAGGCTGGTCTCAAACTTCTGAGCTCAAGCAATCCACCTGCCTCAACCTCTCAGAGTGCTAGAATTACAGTGAGAGCCTGGCTCACTGAAGGATTTTTTTTTTTTTTGTTGTTGTTGTTTTTGGCCGGGGCTGGGTTTGAACCTGCCACCTCCGGCATATGGGACCTGCGCCCTACTCCTTGAGCCACAGGCTCAAGGCCACATAACCTGCAAATATCTTCTCCCATTCTGAGCACTGAAGGATTTTAAACTGGCAAATGATATGATCTGATTTGTATTTTAGGAATATTATTTTCCGTGGTGTAGATAATGGATTGAGAAGAAGCAGATGTGAAGATAGGGAGACTAGAGAGGAGGGTGTTCCTGTAAGTGAAAGCAGTAGGACTGGGGAAGGGAAAGAATTGAAGGCATTTCCCTGACCAGTATATGGAATTTGGTAACTGAGTGGACTGGATTAGTGGAATGGAAGAGAGCTCCAGAGAGACTTCTGGGTTTCTGGTTTGAGCTACTGGGTGGTGATACCATTCATGGAAACAAAACAAGTTTTTTTTTTTGAGACAGAGTCTCACTATGTCACCTTCAGCTCACAGCAACCTCCAACTCTTGGGTGTAAGAGATTCTCTTGCCTCAGCCTCCCAAGTAGCTGGGACTATAGGTGCCCACCACAGTGCCTGTCTATTTTTTTGTTGCAGTTGCCATTGTTTAGCTGGCCCGGCTGGGTTTAAACCTGCCAGCTTCAGGTGTATGTGGCTGGTGCCGTAACCACTGTGCTACAGGTGCCAAGCCAAGAAGCGGGTTTTAATATTCATTCATTTCATTTGTTATTTTTTATTTTTTTTTTTTTTGTAGAGACAGAGTCTCACTGTACCGCCCTCGGGTAGAGTGCCGTGGCGTCACACGGCTCACAGCAACCTCTAACTCTTGGGCTTACGCGATTCTCTTGCCTCAGCCTCCCGAGCAGCTGGGACTACAGCCGCACGCCACAACGCCCGGCTATTTTTCTGTTACAGTTTGGCCGGGGCTGGGTCCGAACCGGCCACCCTCGGCATATGGGCCCGGCGCCCTACTCATTCAACAGACATTTATTGAAGGTCTATTATATGCTGAGAGTAGACAAATCAATTATTCTAATGCTGTTTGATAAGCGTCATTGATAGAGGTAGGGACAAGGAAGGAACTACACAAATAGGACAGTTATATAAGTCAAACTGGGGAATTAGGAAGTTCCTAAAGTAACAATGTTAATCTGAGCTTTTTTTTTTTTTGAGACAGAGCCTCAAGCTGTCACCCTTGGTAGAGGGCTATGGCATCACAGCTCACAGCAACCTCCAACTCCTGGGTTTAAGCAATTCTCTTGCCTCAGCCTCCCAAGTAGCAGGGACTACAGGCACCTGCCACAATGCCCAGCCATTTTTTGGTTGTAGTTGTCATTGCTGTTTGGCAGGCCTGGGCTGGATTCGAACCCACCAGCTCTGGTTGGTGTATGTGGCTGGCACCTTAGCCGCTTGAGTGACAGGTGCCGAGCCCTAATCTGAGCTTTTAAAAAAAATTGAGGTGAATGTTATCAAAATATAAAAGTAGCCATTTAATTTATTTATTTTTATTTATTATTAAATCATAGCTGTGTACATTAATGCAATCACGGGGCACCATACACTGGTTTTATAGACCATTTGACATATTTTCTTCTTCTTTTTTTTTTTGGCCGGGGCTGGGTTTGAACCCACCATCTCCGGCATATGGGACCGGCGCCCTACTCCTTGAGCCACAGGCACTGCCCCAGCATTTGACATATTTTCATCACACTGGTTAACATAGCCTTCCTGGGATTTTCTCTGCATTTAGTAAGTTTCGCATGTTAACCTTGTAAGATGCACCGTAGGTGTGATCCCACCAATCACCCTCCCTCCGCCTATCCTCCCCCTCCCCTCCCCTCCCTCTCCCACTTTCCCATTTTCTTAGGTTATAATTGGGTTATAGCTTTCATATGGAAGCTATAAATTAGTTTCATAGTAGGGCTGAGTACATTGGATACTTTTTCTTCCATTCTTGAGATATCTTACTAAGAAGAATATGTTCCAGCTCCATCCATGTAAACATGAAAGAGGTAAAGTCTCCATCGTTCTTTAAGGCTGCATAATATTCCATGGTGTACATATACCACAATTTATTAATCCATTCGTGGATTGATGGGCACTTGGGCTTTTTCCATGACTTAGCAATTATGAATTGGGCTGCAATAAACATTCTGGTACAAATATCTTTGTTATAATGTGAATTCTGGTCTTCTGGATATATACCTAGTAGAGGAATTGTAGGATTGAATGGCAGGGCTATTTTTAGATCTCTAAGTGTTCTCCAAATATCTTTCCAAAAGTAACGTATTAATTTGCATTCCCACCAGCAGTGTATAAGTGTTCCCTTTTCTCCACATCCATGCCAACATCTCTGGTCTTGGGATTTTGTGATATGGGCTAATCTTACTGGAGTTAGGTGATATCTCAAAGTAGTTTTGATTTGCATTTCTCTGATGATTAAGGATGATGAGCATTTTTTCATATGTCTGTAGGCTATGCGCCTGTCTTCTTCAGAGAGGTTTCTCTTCAAGTCCCTTGCCCACCCTGAGATGGGATCACTTGTTCTTTTCTTGCTAATATGTTTGAGTTCTCTGTGGATTCTGGTTATTAAATCTTTGTCGGAGACATAACCTGCAAATATCTTCTCCCATTCTGAGGGCTGTCTGCTTGCTTTACTTACTGTGTTCTTGGCTGTGCAGAAGCTTTTTAGTTTGATTAGGTCCCAGTAGTGTATTTTTGAAGCTGCTTCAATTGCCCCGGGGGTCCTCCTCATAAAATATTCTCCCAGGTCAATTACTTCAAGAGTTTTCCCTGCTCTTTCTTCTAATATTTTTATAGTTTCATGTCTTAAGTTTAAATCTTTAATCCAGTGAAAGTCTATCTTAGTTAATGGTGAAAGGTGTGGGTCCAGTTTCAGTCTTCTACAGGTTGCCAGCTAGTTCACCCAGCACCATTTGTTAAATAGAGAATCTTTTCCCCACTGAATGTTCTTAATTGGCTTGTCAAAGATCAAATAACAGTAAGTAGCTGGGTTCATCTCTTGGTTCTCTATTCTGTTCCATATATCTATCTCTCTGCTTTTGTGCCAGTACCATGTTGTTTTGATCACTATCAATTTATAGTATAGTCTGAGGTCTGGTAGCGTGATTCCTTCTGCTTTGTTTTTATTTCTGAGTAATGTAAAAATAGCCATTTTAAAGTGTACAATTCAGGCTCAGTGCCTGTAGCTCAGTGGTTAGGGTGCTGGCCACATACCAGGGCTAGCAGGTTTGAACCCAGCCCGGGACTGCTAAGCAACAATGGCAACTACAAAAAAAAAAAAAAAAATAGCCTGGCGTTGTGGTGGGTGCCTGTAGTCCCAGCTACTTGGGAGGCTGAGGCCTCTCTGAGGCAAGAGAACTGCTTGAACCCAAGAGTTTGAGGTTGCTGTGAGTTGTGTCACCATGGCACTCTACCGAGGGTGACATAGTGAGACTCTGTCGCAAAGGAAAAAAAATGTGTACAATTCAGTGGTGATTAGTACATTCACAATGTTGTTCAATCATTACCTTCACCCAGTTTCAACTAATCTGAGTTTTAAAGGGTGACCAGGAGTTAGGCTAGACATTTCCTGTGGGTTGCGACCCACAGGTTGAGAACCATTGGGCTAGACGAAGAAGGAGGTGGGGAAAAGCATATTGGGATATGAGAATAATATATTTGATGACATGAAGACCAGAAATACTGTACTTGGAATGAATGCAGATGGGTGGGTGGTAGAAGACAAGGCTTCAGAGGGCCCAATGAAAGTGTTCAAATTTTAAATTGATCCAGAGGGCAAGGGAAGCCCTTAAAGGATGCTAAACGGGGCTTGACATGATTGAATCTGCCTTTCAGAAAGATTACTCTCGAAATAGTACTTTTGGTGCTTTGAAAGGGGAGAACCAGGGAAGTGAGTTGGGAAATTTTATCCAGTAATCCACATAAGATGTGATGAAAATCTGAGTAAAGTCAATGCTGGTAACAATGGAGGAAACTGAAATAAGAAAAAAAGGATGCAGAATTTATATGACTTGATGACTGACTGGACATGAGGTTAGAGGAAGAAGCATAGGATAAGTGTTTTTTTTTTTTTTTTTTTTTTTTTTTTTTTGCAGTTTTTGGCCAGGGCTGGGTTTGAACCCATCACCTCCAGTATATGGGGCTGGTGCCCTACTCCTTTGAGCCACAGGCACTGCAGGATAAGTCTTATCATTCTGTCTTGGGTGACTGGTATGATGGTGGTGGCATCCTGGAAATTTGGGAGGGAAATGATTAGTACATTACAGGTTGCGTGAGTTGAATTTAATTTTCTAGAAGTTCAACTAAGTGAAGGGTCTCAGAGTCAGTTTATGGATTTAGACCTGAGTCACAGCGGAGATATGTGGGCTAGAGATGGAGTTGAGAATCTTCTTTCCATTGGTAAATGAAGTTGTGAATTTGGATGAAGTTACTTAAGAAAAGGTAGAGAGAAATATGAGCAAAGAACCAAGGAACCAATATTTAAATACATGCAAAGAGGACAGAGAGATATAGTTACATGTGGTCATAATGAGGCTAAGACAGAGTTTATCAGGAGGTGGCAGAAAAATGGAGTGGAACCGAAAAGGGAGAGAAGGAGTGGGGAAGGGGTAAATACTGTTCTCATTTGAAAGGGGAGGGTGGTGGAGGTTTGTGGACCAATGATATTGCTCAGACTATATTATTGTCACTGGGACCCCAAGAGATCATGCAAATCTTACTCCAAAATAAACAATTTATTGCTCCACAAACTTTTTAGAAACAATTTTCCAAGTACATACAATTTCTTCTCAAAATAATTTTATGGAATGAAGATAAATGCTCATCAGTTATAGCTTCTGTCCCCTCAATAAAAGAATTTTTAAAATCTCCTATAGTATTCCCCTCCCAGTTCTAAGGTCTGGACAGGCATCATCAGTTCTTAGGTCAAAGAATCAAAGAAAGGAGAAGAGCTGTCCTCTCCAGGCAGGAACCACCTCCTTTTACTTTTTTGGTTCAGAAACTCTCCTCAGCTTCTTAAGACAACTCTTCATAGCTGCCTCCGCCTTTTGCTTCCCAGGACCAGCCAAAGACTTACCCTGAATCTCCCAGATAAGCCTGTAAATAAAGCTGGGGTGGGAATATGTTCGTGTGGGGCCCTGGGAAAGTTTATGCTTACTCAGGGTATGGGAGATAGGGCCCAATGTAAGATTCTTAGGTCCTTTCTTCCTTTTTCTTCCATCTACTTTCACTTTGCTTGTCTGGATTAAAACTTGGGATGGGATGGTGGAAGGGAGGCTTAAGGTTGCTTTTTGTTTGTTTGTTTAAATGCTTCCACTTTGGCAGGTATCTGGGGCTTCTTTCCTTGCCTTACCTGGGCACAACCTTCTGGGGAATTAAGAGGCTGAGCCCCTAGTGCGAGTGGAGGAGCAGGTAGGTTTATGCTGATGTCCCAGCAACTCTAATCCTTCCTTACTAAGCTGCATGAATACAAGGGAGGAAGAGCAGTGACAGACTCCTTTGGAGTTTCTCTAGGGCCTCTACTTTTTAAAAGGTATGCTGACTTTCTTGGGTCCCTTGAACTTCATTGTCTTGCCAGAAGTGATGAGGGCCCCAAAGCCCTGTTTATGTGAGAATGCATAGGCAGAACGTCGAGAGCTTGTGTGTTTCAGTTTGGTCCGGAGTCGGGGTGGCTCTGGTTGTCTCCTACACTGATGAATTCTCTCAAAAACCTATAGCCAGAGCATGGGGGACAGAGTTTACATCCACACAGGCAAAGGCAAAGAGGGCTGTGAACCATATCTGGGTAGATTTCCTGTTCCACTCACCTTGTCCACGCTGATGGGCCAGATTAGTGGTTTAAGAAAGTGATACCCAAGCACAGGTAATACACAGAGGACCACACTGAGGACAATGCTCAGGCACATTTGTGGCTGGATCAGAATGTTTCTGGCCACACCTGTAAACAATAAGCCCAGACAGGAAAGGCTTAAACAGAGCCTGGAGGAAGCAGTAGGGCTGGGAGGTATCAAAGAAGAAAGTTATTAGATACAGTCTAGTCTCTGGAGAAATAATATAAATGTAAAAGAATTGAGCTGGGTTCTTTGTGCACCCAAAATCACTGAGAATTCACATGCTTTTGTCTCCTTCTAAAGGCAGGGCAGGGCAGGACAGGAGAGTAGGGGTGTGTGTGTGTGTGTGTGTGTGTGTGTGTGTGTGTGGCTGGGGGTATGTGGGGAGGCAGCGTACTGAGAGAATCCTAGAGTACTGGCCTAGATAAAAAAATGGGATAGAAGGCTTTGGATGAGAAAAATAAGTTAACAGCCGACAAGAGGTGGGAGTCAATTACATCTGCATATGCACTCTCTATTTTGTCCTCATCAGAGTACAGATAGAGTGAGAAAGTGACATGGGAGACGATAAGGCAGTATGCTACGTGTGAAAGGCACTGGACTGGAACCAGGAGACCTAGATTTCAGCCATTTAAGTTTTAAAAACTCTAATCTCTCAAATAATGCTAACAATTCTCACCCTGCTTGTTAAGATCTAATTACATAATATATGTGAAAATATCTTAGGAGCTTTAATAAGGTAAAATATTTCTCTAGTTAGATTTTTTTGTGTCATTTGGGGGCAGAAACCATATTTTGTTCATATCTCTATCTACAGAACCTAACACATAGCAATAGCTTTTCAGTAAACATTTATTTAATAATATACTTGGCTCACCTATCAGCCCTCTGCCTGTTGGGCAGGGCCTTACCTAGGAATTCGAAGACGTCAGGGAACATGAGGCACAAGCCATCACTGTACAGGAGGACTACGATGCAAAAGTAGAAACCCAGGCTACCCCAGATGAAGAAGTGGCTTATTATTGTCCAGTAGGTTGTTGTCAGGCTGATCTGAAAAGCACGTCTTATGTGAAAACAATGCAATGTGGGACGTGCCAGACACCTCCCTTCTCCAATTCCGTAATGGAGACTGCTCTCTTCCCACATTCCCTCTGACCTCCCTCTTCCCACATACTCTCCTGCTTCTCTCTTTCAGACAGGCTCCCCACTCAATCCCTAATCCCACTGCCACTGGCCACACCTGCAATGTGACCACCCAGATCAAGGAAGTCTCCACGATCAGGGAGAAGGACTGGAAGTCAGAGATGTCCTTCCCGTCAATTCGCTCTGAGTCGTAAATAGTTCCCATTGGGATAAAGAACAGCACGAAGGAATTGTAGATTCCATGCAGTAAACACTTCATAAATTCTTTCTTGTTGAAATAGAAGTTGTGCTGGCCTGGATCATACAGTTCTGGGAAACGTAAGCTCCATGTTTCATTCACATCCTGGAAGCACCAGAGGGTAAGGAGGGAGCTCAGGGTCTCTCCACGGAAGGTCCCATCTCCATCAGAGAAGAGGCTTCTCCCCTCACTGAGTCTGCTGCCAGGTTTCCTAGGAACTTCCTCATGGATTACTTGAGAAGCAGAACCAGAGAACAGAGAAGTGACCACAGACCCTAAGTCCTGTTCTCTAGGCAAGGATCTAAATATTGGAAGAAAGCTAGGAGAGGGTCAGGACTGTGGGAAGGACTTGAAGGCAGTTAGATTGGGGAGGTGTGAAAAGGGACAATTAGACTTGGGGGTAGATGGAAGGGAAGGCTGAATCTTGGGATGGAGAAAGTAGCTGGGACATGAGTCCGTAGGCTTAAATGTTCTTTTAGTTGACTATTCTTTGTGTCAAAAGCCAGTGGAAGCAGAGGGGAAGCGGATAGAGACTAGTTAGTCCCAAGGAGGTATTCATGTTTTGTGATACTTTTTATACTTCCACAGTTATTGGTGAACTCAAGGTGAGAGGATTCTCTATGTGGATGACATCGGATCATCTTCATCTCGTAAATCTGAAACTTTGGGTAACAAAGTTTGGGGCTTGTTGTGGAGCCCTACAATTAGGCCACTGAAACTGGAAAGAACTGTTGAGTAATGTAACCCATCCCTCTTGCTGCTCTGAGGTTGGTAGCTACTTTATGAAAATTTTTCTTTAGAGCTACTACCCTGATGGAGACCAGGAACCATAATCCCATGATATTCTGTTTCAGCTACTTTATTCGTATCTGGAGGCTCCTTTTCTAACTCATGTGCCCAGTACTAGAGGTTGGGGTAAAAGGGAGGGGTGGGGCACCAAGACCCTCAAAACCCAGGGACTTCTGACAGGAACAGATGGGATTACCCTAGGCTGGCTCCTATTACCTCAGGCATCACACCCACACTTCTATGCTTGGCCTTCTGGGTTCCTACCTAGGCCTGTCTGCATTGGCTTATCTTGTTCTCATTATCTGTGAACAGGTCTCTCCTTTCTTGAAGCTCCTTGCTTTACCTAGTCCTGCCCCATTAACTCTATTTCCTTTCATTACTTTTATACACACCCAATTTACCATAGAGTGCAATTTCCACATTTCTCTCTACAAAGATAAAATGGACATAGAAAAACTTGGCTTTCTAAAACAGATACTTATTCTCTCTGGAGAAGGATGCTTTATTTGTGATACCTGTCCAGGTGATTAGCTCCCTTATCTGCTCTAGAAATTATTCCTTGTATGCTTGATTTGGTAGAGCTTGGCTCTTTCTGTCTTTTTCACTCTTGGGAATATTCCCCAAGGGCCCAGGGGCTTTAACCCTGACTGAGGGGCTTGCTGCTGGGTCTTACCTGATCAAACAGACTCATGCCTAGAACAGGGAGAGAGGTGTAGACCAGATTGTAGCAGGTGATAAACCAGGTATCGTAAACTGTCTAGAAGAATACCAAGGAGATTTTGTAGACTCCTCTTTTCTCCAAAGTCCCAGCTCCACCTCCCAGGTTCAAGATAGCTGCCTCCCCCAAACACCCCCACCTCACCACATTAACCTAAAGTGGGATTTTGATTTAAAATGTCTGACTGAAAATGTTGACCCTAGTCTCTATTTGATCCTATTATATTTAGAACTTTGGGTCCCAGGCTGGGGCAAGGCCACAACAAGCTTTCAAGACTGACCCAATCCAATCCTACCCTACCTTTCACTGGCATCCCCTGCACAGAAAGGACCCAGAGTGGCTGCTAGGGGATGCTAGCTGTACCCCTGTACTCCCTGGCATATAAACCCCTGGTTTCTTTTTCTCCTTGATGGCATGCAGTGGCTTCTGTAGCACTGAATACCTCCTAATATCAGCAAGCAGAATAGACCCCCTGGTCCCTGCCCTTCTTGGATGCACCATCCTGGAGCCTGGAGAGGGCCTGTTTTCTCACTAGCCACAAGAGGTCAGCACACGCACACACATCTCCCACAGACCAATCTGGCTTTGCTAGGCACTGGGAGTATATAAGTCCAAGTCTATCACAGTCTGTAAACTGGTTTGCTTCCCCTGGGGCCTACAGCAAGAAAAGTAGTAGGGATCTCTCAAGATAATCATTCCTGAAGTTATTTCTCTTGGGAATCCTTGAGACACTCCTGAAAAACTTCTCATAGGAAAAGGAGTCCTCTTAAAACATCAAAATTTTTGTGTCATTTCTCCCCACCTGGATGGAGCAGACTGCATATCCAAATGTAGAACTAATTCATCAAAGTAACAATTGTGTGTGCAGTTAGGGGCAGGAGTAATCAGTCAAATAAAGGGAAGCTGAATTTCCAAGTATGCATACCTCTAGGCAAAGGCCACAACCCATCTGTCTAGCATGACCCAGAGGCTCCTTGAGCTTAGCCTATTCCATAAAGGTGACTTAGGATGCTAAGAAAACTCCCAGATCTAGAAATTTCTCCCTTTTACATATATTTGGAAACGCTAGATCTCCATACCAGGGAAATGGTGAAAATAGCTTATGAGAGACTTGTGAAGGTGGCGTCAAGACCAAATTAGAGCCAGGCAAGGAGAGATACAGTTTGAAAATCTAAGGTTGGAGGTGGGGTCAATGTGGGGCAAAGAGCTTCATGGATGAATGGCAGCATACCATAGAAAAAAGGTCTGAGCTGTATAATAAAGTAGGGGGTGACTAGAGAAGACCCAGTGGACTTAGAGATTGCCAGATGATCTCCTACCTGTGCAGAGAACCCGTTGAAGAAGGCATACCAGAAGTGCACCAGGGTGAAAGCAAAGTTCTTATAAAAGAAGTAGCTGAGAAACTTGCACATGCGATTATAAGACCAACGGCCATGGACCAAGAGTAGACGCTGAAGGTATTGGAACTGGGAGAAGGAGAAGTCGCTGTTGAGCATGGCCTGCATCCCCTCATGGCCGCTGATGCCGACCCCAATGTGAGCAGCTGCAATGAAACCCCAGAAGCTTCTTAGCCACAGGGCTTGTTTGTTGGGCTCCCAGCCTGGGAAGTGTAAAGGGAAAGCTGAGATGTTGGTGTGGTAACCTCTTATTTTACATTTGGAAAATGCTGTTAGGCCCAGGGCAAAATGGCACGCACTTAGTGGAGTCTTTTCTCCTTAGTGGACTGCCCTCTCCTTCAAGTTGGAAAACAGCTTCTTACTCTGCACTTTGTTTTAGACACTGCCATTCAAGAATGCCTGCCATGGCCAGCACTAGAAAGCTATCCTGGATATTTTGTCCCTACTCTAGTTATCTAGGCTCTTTCCTACTGTCTAGATGCTTTGGCTAAAATTTCTTGTTATCTTTGGGAGCCACTTAAATGAATTAAAGGTGCAGGATGGATGGCAATGTAAAATGATATTTAATTACCTTGGTTTATCTAAGGGCCTAAAACTCAACTGTATTGTGATGTACATACTTTGTTAATGAGAAAAACTTTAGGGTGCCTAAGGTGACTTTTTCTAGATAAAGTGAAGAATATACTTGATGGAAGATAAGATTGAAGTTCCTAAAAGTTTGAGTTAGTAATTCACCATTTTTCAGGTGCATTTTATGTCAAATGCACTGATTTTCTTGCAGACACCCACTGCATTGTTTACCGGGTTCATAGAAACCTCTAAAACCCTAAATAAAACCCTAAACCCTTGAAACTGGGGAATAGCATATTGAAGCTGAGGCTAAAATATCTGCTATGCTTCCTGTATGGGGGAAAAGATTGGACTAGAGGAGCTTTATATTATATAATATCCATATATTGCAGACCTGTATGCTAACAACATTCACCTAAGATTAAAAACAGTACATTTTAGCCATTTACTTCTATTGGTCTGAAGTGGTCAGTAAGTTACCTACTCTCCTCCAGCCAGGGAGCAGGATATCTTGTTGGGAACACAGCCTTGGGAAGAAAAAGATCTCTGCACTGGGCCTCACAGCCTACAGGCTTCAAAAATGGAATAGACTGTGACTCCTGCCCAGAGGCCCTTTCTGTAGCCCTTGATGCCATCTCAGAAAGATGGAATGGTAGTTGTATAGCCTATTGTTGTGTGAATGTATGCGTCTTGTGGGAGCCACGCACATGTGTGTGTGTGTGTGTAGTCATACAAACAGTGTAAGTGCATGAATCTGAAGGAGTGTGCATGCCTTTGGAAATGTGCGGAGACTGCATGTGTAAATATGTGGGAGTGCAGATGTGGAGGACTGTGTATAAATACACAATGCATACAATACACAGGAAAGTGAACCAGCAACATAGTACCACCCAGATCATTTTTTGCCCATAGAGGAAGGAAGGAGCAAGCCCAAGGCTGGGAGCTAACTGCCCCCTCACATGCCTTTGATCATGCTGACGTCATTGGCCCCATCCCCGATGGCCAGTGTCACCACGTTCTTGTACCTCTTCACCAGCTCTACCACCTGGGCCTTCTGAAGGGGTGTCATCCGGCAGCAGATCACCCCCTTGCACATGCATGCTGTTCGCATCAGTTCCAATTCCAGGTTCCCTTCTAGAGCACAGGCCTGCAGCAATAGGACACACCCACTCTTCAGGTTGCTCAAAAAGGCTCTCAGGACAGGGCCTTCCTAGGCCCTTTCCCTTCCCTCTATACCTTCCTGTCCTTTAAAGGGCAGGCATAGCTAATCCCAAGGTGCACCACCCTCAAGGGAGGCCAAGCTCCCAAGCTAGTCCTTAGGCATCCTCACATCTGACTCAGTCTCCAGTGGGAAACTGGTCAGGGCCTCACAATGAATTCAATTAGTTGAAAAGGCCACGAGGCCAAGTAACTTCTTGCAGGACCTGGTTCTGCTTACTTCCCACCTTCCCCTAAGTGACAGGCCACATCAGTAGTGAAGAATCTGGAAAAGGAAGGAATATGCACTTGGCTCTTCTTTCCTCACTGACTCCTGCCTACAGAAACCTGGGGAAAGGTGTTTTTCTGGCAAGGGCACCTAAAGGGAGGGGAAATGAGGTGATATGTGGAATAGGGAAGTGGTCTTGAAATTTTCCTGAAGTGGGATGGACTTAGGAAGAAAATTCCTGAAAAGAAGAGAACAGAATTGTAGTTCTGCGTTGCCCACCAGACTGTAGCCACTGATGACCAAGCCATAGTTGCCACTGGCTTCCTCCTCAGGGATTCTGAAGGGCGTTTTGGACCCTGTGGTGGTGAGGTAAATGTTTACTGGATCTGAATCCAGTAGCGTCTCAGGTTTCATCTTGCTCCTTGCTGTCCTGAAAGCCAAGAATAGTGGTTAAAGTCTGACCTCATTTTGGCTGTTTATAGACAGAGGGGGTCTTAACAGTATATAGGTACACAGGCTCTAACAGTGGGCTGCAGAGCCCATTTCCCCAGAGTGTAGGAAAGAAAACTTGTCCCAGGTGGAAAGTGAGCAAAGGGGTACAGGGCATCTGTAAAGCACCAGTAGGGCCACAGACCCAAATGTCCCCTGAGACCTGCCATTGCCTTGGGTCCCTGACCATCCACATGCCACACCTCTCTATCCCCCAAGTGCCACCTGCTTTAGTCTGAACCTCTTCCTTACAAAATTCTCTTTATATTTTAGGGTTTTTGTTTTCCCCTCTATTTCATGTCTATTCCTTCTGGTAATGTGGAAGAGATGGATGGGAATTTTTGGGTTCAGGGACTGGCTGTGGTCATTTTCCCATATGTACCTGAGTTCTTCCTGAATAGTCTGATTATCCTTGCCTTCCACAGTGAACACCCCATCCATTTCATCCTCAAATATATTACAGGAGTAGGCAATGTTCACAGCAGTCTCTGTAGGGAAGGGGGGAACACATGTCTCATTTTGGCTGTTTATAGACAGACACAGGGTCTTAACAGAATACAGGTACACAGGCTCTAACAGTGGGCTGCAGAGCCCATTTGTCCACATTTACCATGGATGTAAAGTTCATTTTTATCAATCAGTGGAGACCATATTCAAACACCCACAGGTGATGTCTACTTCATACAGAATTGTGAGTTACTTATCAATAACTAGGATCATTTTTGGCTTTTCTAAAAAGCCCTACCCTATTTCTTAAAGCAATTCCAGTCTGTGTCTACTTCTCTAGGCAATCAGGATGTGTTTCTTTGAACAGTACTGTGCCCATTTCTATGCTAGGTTTTATAGGGGGACTGAGACATGTTTAAATTTTAGTCCTTCCTTTACATTAGCGGTTCTCAAACTGTGGGTCGCAACCCCTTTTTAACAATGAAAATACATTGCAGCATTAGGAAGGCTGAGAACCAATGCTTTACATCAATAAATCTTGGATGTGGAATAAGTTCATACTAGGGAAAAGATTAAAAATATTAAGTCTTGGCTTGGCACCCGTAGCTCAGTGGTTAGGGCGCTGGCCACATACACCGGGGCTGGCAGGTTTGAACCTGGCCCTGGCCTGCTAAACAACAATGGCAACAACAACAAAAATAGCTGGGTGTTGTGACCGGCGCCTATAGTCCCAGCTACTTGGGAGGCTGAGGCAAGAGAATTGCTTAAGCCCAAGAGTTTGAAGTTGCTGTGAGCTGTAACACCATGGCACTCTACTGAGGGCAACATAGTGAGATTCTGTCTCAAAAAAAAAAAAATTAAGTGTTGATCCCTGGCTACAAGTGGTATCAAAATTCAGAGGAGAGATTCCAATTGTTACAGAAATTTTCTTGGACTACAGCCTTGAACGAGGAATAGGAATGTTTAGGGGAAGGAGAAGGCATTTAAGTGGGGAAACAATCCAGAGTCCCTTGAGTAGGAATTTTTGTTTAGGACATACTGAAGATAATGGTCACATTAGGATGGAGATAAAGATGTGTAGGTAGCATCGAAGGAACATAGGCAGTAATCGATTACCAATGTCTTTCTTTTGGAGACAGAGTCTTGCTTTGCTGCCCCAAGTAGAGTACAGCAGCGTCATCATAGCTCGCAGCAACCTTGAACTCCTGGGCTCATGCTTTCCTTCTGCTTCAAGCCCCCAAGTAGCTAGGACTACAGGTGTCCACTACAATGCCTAGCTAATTTTTCTGTTTTTAGTAAAGATGGGGTCTCTCTCTTGCTCTGGCTTGTCTCGAACTCCTGAGTTCAAGCAATCCTCCTGTCTCAGCCTCCCACAGTGCTAGGATTATAGGAATGAACCACTGTGCCCAGCCAAGATTATCAATGTCTTGAAGGCCAGATAGAGGAGTCTGACTTTTATGATGTGGAGTTACTGTAGGACACTGAGCAGAGAAATAACAACATAAAATTAGTATATCTGGGGAAGATTAAACAGATGGTTGTATGTAGGATATTATGAAGTTAATAAGGGCAAGAGACTCAGGGATCAATCAGTTCAGAAATTTTTATAGAAATACAGCTAACAGAGGATGAAGGTTGATAGGGTGGTGGCATAGTTGAGGATTTTTTTTTTTTTTTGAGACACTCAAGTTGTCACCCTGGAAAGATAGACTGCCATGGTGTCACAGCTCACAGCAACCTTCCACTCAGGCTCAAGTGATCCTCTTGCCTCAGTTTTTCTGTTTTTAGTAGAGATGGGGTCTCGTTTTTTGCTCAGGCTGATCTTGAACTCATGAGCTCAAGCAATCCACCTGCCCTGGCCTCCCAGAGTGCTAGGATTACAGGCGTGAGCCACTGTGCCTGGCTCAGCATAGTTGGGTTTAAACTGAGCTATGATGCTGCCACTTCACTCTAGCCCAGGCAACAGAGCAAGACCCTGTCTTCAAAAAAAGAAAAAAAAAAAAAAGAAAGAAAAAAGAAATGGCTAAGAAGAAGAAAAGAAATGGAGAAATGGCTAAGGTGGACAGGGAAGAGGATTGGTCAAAGAACTCTCCTTTACCTTGTTTATCTCCAGTTAAAACCCACATTTTAATTTTGGTTTTATTCAGCATGATGATTGTCTCAGGCACTCCATCTTGCAGCTTGTCTTCTATGGCGGTGGCCCCTAACAGCTTTGAAAAGAGATATCAGTGAGTGAAGAAAAGGGAGAGAGTCATAATGCTACACAACAGCTCAACTGGCACCTCAGCCTTCTCTTTAATAAGCTGGCTTTGTCCTATAAGAGGATCCCAGTGGCATAAAACTCAGCCTCTCCACACACATAGCTTTCCAACTATATAAATTTAGGAACTCAGAATATTAAGGATTATAGAGGGAAGACACTTGCCCAAATCATATATCTAGCCTACGACACTGCTAAACCATCTGTTTCTCCACACAACTTCACTTCTCCCTGGCTTCATTAATACACTTCCAAAAATGATGGTTCCCAGATGAAGGGATCTCCATATCCCACTCCAGTTTTTCTTCAACCCATAAGGCTTAAGTGTCCTTCATTTGTTTGTACCCACAGAGGCTCTCTGCAGTTTTCAAGGCTTTTCCCCATACTAGATTAAAAGAATCTTGCTTTCTGTCTACAATATCCCAACAATGCCAACCACAGCATGGGTACCAGGCCTGAGTCTGAGTAACTGACAGATGCTCAAACTACTAACTAATTTCTGCTAAGCCTTTAGAACAGTGGTTCTCAATCTTCCTAATGCCGTGACCCTTTAATACAGTTCTTCACATCGTGGTGACCCCAACCATAAAATTATTTTCATTGCTACTTCATAACTGTAGTTTTGCTACTGTTATGAATTGTAATGTGAATATCTGATATGTAGGATGTATTTTCATCCCATCGTAACCCACAGGTTGAGAACTGCTGCTCTAGAAATACCACAGAACTGACTATGGAAGGGCATTTGGTATCTCTAAATTTCTATTTGGTATCTATTTGATACTCTATTTGGTATCAGTAATTTCTCTCTTTTTATAGCTGATGCAGACTGTATCAATCTGGTCAAGAACTTTCAGGTCATCCTTAACTTCAATTTTCCTGAGACCCTATAATCCAAACCATCAGCAAATTCTGTTGGCTTTACCATTAAGAATACACATAATCTAACCATTTCTGACCACTTCTATCTGGTCTAAACCATCACCATGTCTCACCTCTACTATTCCAACTCCCTTCTAATTGATTTACCTTGGGTCTACCCTCTCCAAAACACACACATACGTGCTGACATGTGATGTCACTCCCTCTCTTCCTAGTTTTATTTTATTTTTTCCTGTAGCACTTTCACTATCTGACTTACTGTATATGTTTCTTTTTGTCTGTTTCGTCTACTGCTACATGTCTAGGGCTTAGAACACTGCCTGGCACATAGAAGACATACAATAAATATGTCAAATGGATGGATGGATATTTTTGCCCTGATTATTCCATTTGTTAGTTCTGGGTTACCTAAACTATGCATTATTTAGGTCCTAATTTCTCCCATATTACTTAGCTTTTATGAGCAGCTTTGGGATAAGAAATGCTATCAGAAAGATAAATGTTACAACTATTTTTCATTATGGAGTCAGAAGACCCAGAATATACTGAATCAGCTTGAATTCCAGTATCCAGCCTCCTTGGAGCAAAGCTATGGTGCTTTCCTGTTGAGCCTGCCTGTCTTCCCTCTCAGAGAAAGTCGGTATCTATTCATACTCTGGAAGCCACCCGAAGAGCCTTTACTCAGTCTGCCAACCCCCCTTCTGTCCTTGGCTTCCTCACACTAACCATCAAATCTTTTTCGATCTCTTCATAGACATCTGATAATTTGTCTTCCCGATTCTCCAAAGTCAGGCAGGCTTCACTATGCTTCTTGCTCCAGGTCTGGAAGAATGCATCGTCCAACTCTCGGTAGGCCACCATCAGGGTGCGAAGGCCTTCACTGGCATAATCCTGGAAGATGTATGTGTGTGTATGTGTGTGCACTGAGTGGGTCTGGGCTGGGGCGAGCTCAGTTAAGTGAGCAGCAGGCTGACCCCACAGGCCCTGTCTGCCTGCAGAATAGTGTTTCATGATTAGTATCATAGAGCTAGTTCCTAGCCTTGAGCTCAAGTGATCCTCTTGCCTTAGTTTTTCTGTTTTTAGTAGAGATGGGAAAAAGAAGTCTTCTAGGTTTCTTTCTGTAGGATAATATTTAGAAATAAACATATCCTACATCAAGCACACAAAGTGAACTCAGTGTGACTTGCTATTCTTCCAGAGGCTTAAGGGACCTGGGCCACCCTGGGACACATGCAGAGTTGGCTTCCCTGGAGTTAAAAATTCCACAAGCCCATTCTCTGAAGCTGTGGCCCATGAAGCCTGAGATCAAAGGGCATGCCACCCTTCCTCAGAGATACGGGTCAGAGGGTTGACGTATGTTAACAACATATTGTCAGAGGTCTATAGGTACTCTGACCTGAGGAAAAGACACAGTCGTTACTTCATACTGAGTAAACTGAGTGAATGCTTGAAGATATTCTTCCATTAACTTTGTTCCCCTGTGGCTACCTTCTTCTTTGTGATCTTTATTTAGATACTTGCCCAGAGATTAGTCAGTGTCTAGAAGAAGATGTTTACTGCAAAAGTGATTGTGTTGATATGGTAACAGGATATTTCCTTTCAAGTTAATTTCAGATAGGTAAAATGAGGTAATGGTGAAACTAACAGATAATAGATTAAGTGTGTACGTGACTAGAAAGGTGTAAAATCAAAACCCTGAATAAAGAATTTCGCTACACGCCAGCCCATCTTGTGTAGTCTGTTTCTTGACTTAATAATTACAGGAGAGAGTTTACACCCATGGCAAAGCTGCTGTTTGTTCGCGTCTCCGGTCACGCAACACTTTCTTGTAAAATTGGGATAATAATTCATCCTGTACAAAGAGGATAATGATGGCCATCATAGGAAAATGAAGGGAATGATAAAGTAAAAAGAAGGGATTGTTATAAAGGATAATAAAAAATGTTGCTATTTTTTATAAGCCTACATTCATTTTAATTTTCTTCTCTCCCTTCCTTTATTAAATGTGCAATGAGTATTTTACACTGCACGTGCTTGTGTATATGCCTATAGTTCAGTAGTTCTCAATCTTCCTAATGTCACAACCCTTTAATATAATCCAAAGGAGTTGCAACCCACAGGTTGAGAACCACTGCTATAGCTGGTTGGCTTAGCTGATTAGCCACAGCCAGCAGTGTTAACAAGGCCACTGCAGAAAGGCTCTCTGGGTGAGCTAGCATCTTTTGCTCGTTGGCCACTGATATATCCTAATTAAGCATAACTATCTTTCAGGAGGATACTCTTGTCATAAGGAGAGCTGAGTAACACTGTGGGCGGTTCAGGGCAAAACTTATGTTCATCTAAAGGTGGGTGTTCTGTGTGCTGAGAACTGCACACGAACAACAAGTCCACATGATCACCACTGTAGTAAGCTGTAAGATAAATTCACTTTGGCATTATAAGAGCAAACAGAAATAGAATTTGCTCTTAGTTCGCTGTGCAATTCCCTAAGTGATGCTAGCTGTCAGATAAAATTACCACAAGATGTTATATGTAGGGAATGTGACCTTTTAAACCTTTGTACTGTTGGCAGCCCAGGAAAGATCCCAGGAAAGACTTCTTTCTTTCTTTTCTTTTATTTTATTTTGAGACAGTCTCACTATGTCACCCTCTGAAGAGTGCTTGGTATCACAGCTCACAGCAACCTCAAACTCTTGAGTTTAAATGATTCTCTTGCCTCAGTCTCCAGAGTAGCTGGGACTACAAGCATCTGTCACAACGCCCAGCTATTTTTTTTTTTTTTTTATTTTGGTTGCAGTTGTCGTTGTTTAGCAGGCCTACGCCGGGCTTGAACCCGCCGGCCTTATGTGGCCAGCACCCTACTCACTGAGCTATAGGCGCCGCTCAGGAGAGTTCTTAAGAAGGAAGTGATAGTGGCAAAAACCGGTTTTTCATGGATACTGATAAGAGGACTTGACAAGCTTGACAATATCACAGATTCATCAATCCATTCAACAAAATAATTTAGCAGCAGGTACTAAAATTCTACGTGTACATTTTTCTTTTATCTTACTACTGGGATGGGTGAACCAGGAGCCAAATCTTGCCTGCCACCTGTTTTTGTGTGACCTGTCTCAGAGAGCCTGGAGCTGTGTTTCTGCATGAGTAGGTTGTTGGAACTTGACTCTCATAGACTTGTCATTAGAGATTAACAGACTGTAATGTAGTTAGGCCTCACTGGAAGTGTCTGTCGAGGTTGATAGCAGGAAACATATCAAAATATCTAAAACAATTTTACAGCCCCCTTTGAAGCCAGTCTGTGAAAATTCTATATGAAAATGTACCCTGATCCAGGTGTTCTGAAACGTTAAAAAGTAAGAGACTAGTCCATAAGAAATACTGTGGCCTCTGGGAACAGTATAAGACATAAGAACAGTCTTGGGTGGGACACTTTGCTGGCTTTTTTTTTTTTACTTGAAATACTACAATTCGCATGCCATAAAACTCACCCCTTTAAAGTGTACAATTCAGTGTACTTTTTAAAAGTTGTGCAACCATTACCACTATTTATTTTTAAGACATTTTTATCACTCCAAAAAAACCTTGTACCCGTTAGCAGTCATTTCCCATTCTATTTTCCCTTACCCCTGGCAACCATTAATTTACTTTCTGTCTCTATAGATTTGCCTCATCTGGACATTTCATATAAATGGAATCATATAAGATGTGGCTTTCTGTGAATGGCTTCTTCCATTTATTAATAGAATAACATTTTCAAAGTTCATGCATATTATAGCATGTATCAGTACTTCATTTCTTCTTATGTCAAATAACATTCTATTATACAGATAAACCACATTTCACTTATCCATTTATCTGTTGATGGACATCTGGCCATTTTTATAATGCTGCTATGAACATCTGTGTATATGTTTTTATCTTTTTGGCCATTATTAATAATGCTGCTATGAACATCTGTGTATATGTTTTTGTGTGGGTATATATTTTTCTTTTCCTGGGAAATATATCCAGGAAATTGCTAGGTCATAAGATAACTTTATGCTTAATTTTTATTTTTTTATTTTTTGAGACAGAGTTTCACTTTCTAGCCCCCAGTAGAGTGCCATGGCATCATATCTCATAGCAACCTCCAACTCTTGGGCTCAAGAGACCCTTTTGCCTCAGCCTCCCAGGTAGCTTGGACTACAGGCACCTGCCACAATGCCCAGCTATGTTTTAGAGACAGGATCTTGCTCTTGCTCAGGCTGGTTGTGAACTTGTGAGCTCAAGTGATCCACCCACCTCAGCCTCCCAGAGTTCTGGGATTATAGGCATGAGCCACCATGCCTGGACCTGATTAATTTTTAAAAGAGATGTCAGACTGTTTTCCACACTGGCTATGTCCTTTCACTTTCCTATAAGCAATATATGAGGGTTAAAAAATTTCTCTACATCCTTGCTCGCACTTATTATTATTATCTATATTTTCATTCTAGCCATCCTAGTGGGTGTAAAGTGTTATTTTAGCTCATCTTTATATGTTTTATTTCTTATAGGGACTAGGTCTTGCTACGTTGCCCAGGCTGGTCTTGAACTCCTGGCCTCAAGTGATCCTCTTGCTTTGACCTTCCTAAGTACTGGGATTACAGGTATGAAACACCATTCCTGGTATATATTTTTAATTAATTATAATTAATTAATTTTTAGAGACAAGGCTCTATCGTCCAGGCTGGAGTGCAGTAACATGATTGTAGCTCACTGTAGCCTTGAACTCCTGGGCTCAAGTGATCCTTCTGCCTCAGCCTCATGAATAGATGAGACTTACAGGCACATGCTACCACACTTGGCTAATTTTTTTACATTTTTGTAGAGACAGAGTCTTGCTATATTGCTCAGTCTGGTTTTGAACTCCTAGCCTTAAGTGATCCTCCTGTCTCGTTCTCCCAAAGTGCTGGGATTAAAGGTCTGAGCCACTGTACTTGGCCAATTTGTTTCTTTAATAAAATATTTTTGTGACCTGTGTCCATTCCCGTTCTGTCCCTTATTCTTTCTCTATTCTCCCAATCCTTTGTATATCCAGATTTAGAAATAGAAACCCCAGAAAGTATGGCTCTAGTTATTCCTACTTGTGTCCTCCTGGTGGAACCAGTCTCTCTTTTTTGATACATCCCAGGCTAGAATAGGGAAGGGGATGCTAATCCCATAGACAACAGAGGGAGGTTTCAAACAGACCAGGCCTGGGGCTTTCTGCTTCATACCTAAAGGCAGTCTGTCCTCATCATGACTGGTAGTGTGGGATCTCCCACATCAGCAGGCTCTATTCTGAAGCAAATGCAGATATGACCATGGCTTCTTGAGCCAAGAACCATGAACTATTCTGATAGTTATAAGTTTTCCCATAGGTATTATTCTCATCATGCCTCTGGGGTCATGTCCCACCCAACTTTTTGGCACAAATGGCAATATGGTCAGTGAGGATCCCACAAAATGAGATAGTTTATTCTTCCACCAATTAAAGAGACATAGACACTATAATACATCCTCATAGAAACACACTGACACAGGGACACATATGTGGACACATATCCAGATATCAGAACCACCCACAGCTTCCCTCTCCTGAAGCCTAAACACTTACATCTAATTGTTCCATGGTCACATCACTGAGCGAGTTGCAGGATGGATGAAGCAGCTCACAGATGATGGTGTCTGCACCCTTGCAGAACAACATTACCCGATCTTCAGGTGTCCGCACTAAAGACAAGCAAAGTAATCAAAGTAACCATCTAGGTCTACTGTTACAAGAACTTATCAGGGCCACTGAGAGATGGCAGGAGGCTGTTCTCTGTGACTTTTGTCTCTGATACTTTTGGAGGCTAAGTACTCAGTGAGTACTTAGGAAGAATGATGTGGTAAGGTCTGGCAAGAGTGAGAGAGGCACTTACAGAACCAGTTCTCCCATGGTTCACTGTTACCTGTGGAAGACTGGATGTAGTGTTTCTCAATGCCAAGCCCCAGATCCAGGCTCACACCTATTATGGACCAAGGATCAAAAATGACCTTCTCTCTCTGTAGTCTGAAGGTCAAACTAATTGAGAGAGCAAGACAGTATGAATTTTCCCTATGCTGTCTGTACTCATTTCTTTTTTTTTTTTTCTTTTTTTTTTTTTTTGGCATTCTTTTTTTTTTATTTATTTATTTTTTTATTGTTGGGGATTCATTGAGGGTACAATAAGCCAGTTACACTGACTGCAATTGTTAGGCAAAGTCCCTCCTGCAATCATGTCCTGCCCCCATAAAGTGTGACACACACTAAGGCCCCACCCTCCTCCCTCCATCCCTCTATGTACTCATTTCTTATTCCATGTTCAGGTTTTATAAATTTTTCTCTGTCCTTATCTTGGCTTTGATGATGACAACAAGCCACCACCCAGGAACATTACAGAAGAAATTTAGCATATTAGCAAGTCCTCACATGTGCATAAGTGAAAAGTTAAAAGATATGTGACAGAGAAGTAGGAAGGGCTGTGTGTTTGTATTTGAGACACAGTGCCTGTGAGAAGGCATGTGAGTAGGGGAGAGCATTTGTCTGTAGTAAAAAGAGAAAGGTAACATATGAATGTATATGAAAGACAAAGAAAGGGAGAGGACTAAGAAGGGCACCCACCAATGACAGACATCCGCTTGCGCACGTTGTTGAAGTCCAAAATAGAAAGTAGTTGGTAGACCCTAGTTCGCCCCATTTCGACTACGGTGATTGTCTCAAATGTGCGGGAACGGAACACAAAGCCAAAGTTCCTGGCAGCAGTGACCAGGGCACCTTCATCTGGTGACTGAGCCTGGTACACCAGCGCACCTGACAGGAGAGAAGAGGGTAACCAGAGCCCACAGAGGTGAACAGGTGAAGCCTACCCAGAGGTGACACTGTCTTCTAAACACCTTATATGAAGATGAAGACCAGAAGTTTTTCAAAAAATACTTTGACGAGTCTGGCCTTAAAAGGCCAGGTTGCATAGAACTTGTCAGTCTCTTCTTTCCTTTATTTTCAACTAATTTCATAGGCCTGAGGTATATTAGTGAGGTACATGGTATATGCAGTGTACACAAACAAACAAAACAGGCAGTTATGTGTACTCTCCAAATTTAGTGGGTAAATGTGGGTAGCCTATTGAAAAATATGGGTTCCCGGACTCCACCAAATTTACTGGATCCATAATCACAATCTGGGAAAAGGAATTAAATGGAATTTAAAACACCTTTTTTATATTTTAATAGATTTGGGGTACAAGTTGGATTCTGTTGCACATATACATTGTATAATGGTAGAGTCAGAGCTTTTGGTATACCCATCACTCAAGTTGTGTACATTGTACCCCAGAGGTAATTTCCCACCCCTCTCTCCTCCCCCTTTGCCCTTGTAAGTCTTCAGTGTTTGTTATACCAAGAAACAGCATTTTTAACAAATCTCCTGGGGGATACTCATGCAGGTGGTCCTGTATCAGTACCCATGCTTGAGACTGACCATACTTTGATAAACACTGCTATAAGACAATAAGATCGATGGTTCATTAAACAATTAAATTTCAAAAAATTCATACATATTCATTCATACGTATGAACAAGTATTACCACCTTTGAAACTCATCCTTAGAAGCAAAATGACTCACTTTGTTGAATTAGTCTTTCTTTCTTTTCTTTTCTTTTCTTTTTTTTGAGACAGAGTCTCATTATGTCATCCTCAGTAGAGTGCCATGGAGTCACAGCTCACAGCAAGCTCAAACTCTTGGGCTTAAGGGATTCTCTTGTCTTAGCCTCCCAAGTAGCTGGGACTATAGGCGCCCACCACAATGCCCAGCTATTTTTTTGTTGTAGCTGTTATTATTGTTTGGGAGGCTTGGTTTGGGTTCGAACCCACCAGCCCCAGTGTATCTGGCCATTGCCTTAGCCACCGAGCTACGGGTGCTGAGCCTAAATTGGTTTTTCTTTTTTTTTTTTTTTTGTCATTTTTGGCTGGGGCTAGGTTTGAACCTGCCACCTCCGGCATATGGGACCGGCACCCTACTCCTTGAGCCACAGGTGCCGCCCCTGAATTGGTTTTTCAATCTGATATTATTCAAGATATTTCTGGAACTCCTCTGTTAGAATATTATCATAGTCTGAGGTATATTTTACATTATTTCTCTTTTGAAGGTCATTTTATTTTTATTTATTTATTGATTTACATATTTTTTGAAAGTTCAAAATTTCCCCAACTGTCAGCCCAGTGCCGTAGGACAGTGGTTACAGCGCCAGCCACATACACCGAGGGTGGTGAGTTTGAACCTGGCCTGGGCCAGCTAAAGAACTGCAACAACAAGAAGAACAAAATAGTGGGGCGTTGTGGCAAGCACCTGTAATCCCAGCTACTTGGGAGGCTGAGGCAAGAGAATTGCTTACCAGTGGTTCTCAATCTATGGGTCAGGACCCACAGGAACTGTATTAAAGTGCCGTGGCTTTAGGAAAGTTGAGAACCACTGGCTTAAGCCCAAGAGTTTGAGGTTGGTTGAGCTATGATGCAATGGCACTCTACTAAGGGTGACATAGTGAGACTCTGTCTCAAAAAAAAAAAATTTCCCTGTCAATTTGATTTTTAAAACAAGATGCATCACAGAGTCTTCTACTTGTGAATAAGGTAGGTAAGGAGTCTTATTTTAGGTCAGACATAAGATATGTCTACTAAATAACTGAGACTATTTTATTATCTTGTGTGTTTCCTACCCTGTCAAACAAAGAGGAGGACCACTTTAAATACTAGCAGAATTAGTTGGAATGGCAGATCCTGAGAAGTATGTGATTGGGGGGAGCTCCCAGGGTCCAGAGACATGAGATTTGGGTTCTTATCTCTGCCCTTATTAATTATAGGATTTTTAGGCAGGTAACTTCATCTCTTTTAGGTTCAGTTTCCTTCTTTGTAAAATTTTATTTCTTATTCTGCCTGTCTCAGAGGGCTGCCATGAAGACTGTAGGAGATAATACAAATGAAAGCAATTTGTAAAACTGTTATGTGATATACAAATATAAGGTGTCACTACTGGTATTATTAAGAGTACATTGGCATGAAAGAATGTAACTCATTTGGTTGCCTAAATTCTTGTTTTCTAAGAAAAACAAAGTCTTTAGTTTATAATCTTTCATGCCTCATTTTTGTTTCCCAAAAGGTTTGAATAAATTAATGGATGGCACAGCTATATTTGGTTACTAAAGAACTAGAACATGCAGTGATATCTAGACATTATGAAATGATAAGAAGTTGGAAACTCATCTTTCAGGAAGTCTTGTCAGAGATAATGAGGCTGATCTTGAGGACAAGTCAGATGGACTTGACAGAACATCACACAGTCTCAAGATTGGAAGTGCCCTAGATAGAACCAAGTTTGATTCCTATGCAATGAATGAATCTTCTTTTAAACCAGGAGTTATTTTGTATTTGCAAGTCTCCAGTGACTGGGAGCTCACTACTTACCTTAACTATCTATTTTATTTCTGCACAATGTTACCTCTTAGAAAGTTTTTTCTTAGATTAAGTCATTACAAATCATCTCAAACCATCCCTACCTCCAACCAGTCTAGATTCCATGACACATCCTCAGTCCATGAGGCCTTAGGCCTCTCCTCACCTTCTAGTTTTTCTTCTGACATCACGGTATGACATAATGAGAGTGAGAGGAAAAACAAGTGCACCCAGTGATCTCCTCCTTTCACTGCTTCTACCAAAGTCTTGTCATAAAATGAAAACTTAGGATCAGCCAGTTTGTTGTAGGAGAAGTCAATCATTTCTTTCTGGAATGCAAAAGCCAGAGCAAACTTCTCAGCGGCAATTTGACACTTTATAGGTCAATTCAGAGACAATTTCTGGAATGTGATAAGAACTCTCAGGAGGAGGGGAAGGGAAAAGCTAGGTGAAGGTCGTTGCAGCTCTGACCTGGACCAACCATTTATTTGGGCCAGAAAAGAGCCTTCCAATGGAGACAAGCTGAGCACTGCTTGGCAGACTCTTCTTGCATCCCTTTCACTCCGGCTGTTCTGAATGATTAATGCCAATCTTCAGACTCTATTCTTCCAAGTCCCAAATCCATGATAATCAAACCTGAGGGGTAATTGCCTCCTATCTGTGAGTAGGATCTGGAAATAGTCTTGTTTCTGGTTGTCCTTGGTCTGATTTTGGGAACTGAGAAGAGAATAGAGTCCCAGGTACAGTGATGTCCTATTGCACTATTTCTCTCTAGCCTCACAAGGGTTAGATGGGTTTAGATAGGAATATTGCAAGATAGAGACAAGGCCATATGAAGAGTTTCAGTACATGCTTCTTGTTCACATACTTAATTTTGCTTGACCTGCTTGGCACCTGTAGCTCAGTGGTTAGGGCAATGGCCACATTTACTGAGGCTGGTGGGTTTAAACCCAACCCAGGCCTGCTAAACAACAATGATAGCTGCAGCCACAAAATAGCCAGACATTGTGGTGGGCGCCTGAAGTCTCAGCTACTTGGGAGGCTGAGGCAAGAGAATCACTTAAGTCTGAGGTTGCTATGAGCTGTGACGCCATAGCACTCTACTGAGGGTGACATAGTGAGACTCTGTCTCAAAAAAAAAAAAATTGGTTTTTGCTTGACCTATCATCAGCATACCCAACCCTTTCTTCCTCTAACATTCATGGTCATGAATTTTGAGTTCCTAGTTTAGTCCTTGCCTTCATATTTGGACCTAATATCCACTAACTGTTTTCCTGACTATGCCTATGGCTCCTTTAGCCATTGACTCTCATTCTCCATTTTAGCTAGGCTGTTTGTAGCCAACTTGGGTAACTACTTTTTCTCGCTCAGCTTTGCCTACCCTGGAATGTGATGTTATTAACACATTTCTCCAGCCCTACCAGAACGCTCAAGGATTTTTCTCCAGTTCTCTGGATATGTGGTAGTACCTGAGCTGGGACCCTGTTTGTCAAGTGCAGACACAATTATCTTGATTGGTGCTATGTTGGAGAAAGAAACATTTGTAGTGAGCTATATTGGGTCTTTTCTATATCTTATTATTATTATTTTTTGAGACAAAGTCTCACTTTGTCACTCTCGGTAGACTGCTGTGGCGTCATAGCTCATAGCAAACTCAAACTCTTGGGCTCAAGTGATTCTCTTGTCTCAGCCTCCTGAATAGCTGGGACTACAGACTTCTGCCACAATGCCCAGCTATTTTTAGCAACACAGTCTCACTCTTGCTCAGAGTGGTCTCGAACCTGTGAGCGGCAATCCACCCGCCTCGGCCTCACAGAGTGCTAGGATTATAGGTGCGAGCCACCACGCCCAGCCTCTATATCTTATTTAGAGGGAATTTTGTCATAGCAGTGAGGAAGTATGGTGTAGAGCTAATCCCTAGACCTGGCCAGCCATGGAGTTATGAGCTCTGTGAAGTTCATAGGTTCAGTAATTTAAGATAACCCATCATATATATATATTCTGAGGCTTTTCTAGAAGTGGCCTTTTATGCTGGTACATTCATCGAAACTTTTAATAGAAGCTGGTGTATGGTGAGAGATAAGGCTGGAGAGGTAAGACATGAGCCAGATCCTGCATTACCATCTTATTTGCAATAGGGTGTCATAGCAATTTTTCATTGGAAGTGACACAATTATATTTGTTTGAGAGAAAGTCCTCAGGTAGCAGCATGGAGAACACACTACCCTGTTTCCCCGAAAAAAAGACATCCTCCTAAAATAAGACCTACTCACAGGAAAGATAAGCTGTCCCCTGAAAATAAGACCTAGCGCATCTTTGGGAGCACACCTTAAAATAAGACACTGTCTTATTTTCGGGGAAACAGGGTAGAACTAAAAAGATAAGAAACCGAGAGACCAATTAGGAGGCCATTCAATGATCATTGGAGAAATGATGAAGTAGTGACAATAAATATTAAAGGGATGGATTTGAAAATGCAGGGAGCTAGAACTGATAGGACATGGATACAAGTAGGGAGATCAGGAACAATTTTATATTTACTAAATGGGCTCTTGGGTAGACAGTGAGACCATTCAGTGAGACAGAATACCCAGCAGAAGGTTTTTGACAGATTGAATTGGAAATACCCAGAGGATATATAGGTAGCAATGAAAGCAGGCAGTTGCTTATAAGTTTTGAAGATCAAGAGAGAGATCCAAGCTAGTTTCTGATTTCCCCTTCTAGTAATGCCTGAGAACACTGAACCTAGCTGGCTACATGGCTGAGGCAGGGCTGGCTTGCAGTTACAGAACAGCATAACCTGAGAGGCAGCATTCATGGATAACTTTGAAATTGAAAGGCAAATAACCAGTTAAACAAGGCTGAAAGGCAAGTCTGGATGGAAACTGAGAATGAAGGATGAGAGAATTCAGAATAGAGGGTAGAAGGTGGCAACTTTTTGAGTTGCTGTGACATAGCTCTAGGATAGTTTTTATAGGTTGTCTTTAGCCTTGGCCATGGGTGGGAGCTATGAGTGGGAGCTATCAAGCTTTCCTTGGATATGTGGATTTTGGAGGTCATCAGTAAGTAAGTAGTAGTTAAAGGCACGTGAATACATGAGATTATTATCTGGGGGAGACTCTATAGATGGAGAAGAGGTCTAACAATGAGCCCTGGGGCAACATCAGTACCTTGTCAGTAAGACAAGGAGATGAGAAAAAGCAATCAGATGCGAAGAATAAAATGAGAAAAGAGTTGTTATTTTACCAGAAGCCAAGGAGCAAGAGAGCCTTAAGAAAAAATAGGGTGGCTCGGCACCTGTAGCACAGTGGTTATGGCACCAGCCACATACACCGAGGGTGGTGGGTTTGAACCTGGCCAGGGCCAGCTAAACAACAATGACAACTGCAACAAAAAATAGCCAGGCATTGTGGTGGGCACCTGTAGTCCCAGCTACATGGGAGGCTGAGGAATTGCTTGAGCCCAAGAGTTTGAGGTTGCTGTGAGCTGTGACACCATGGCACTCTACCAAGGGCAACAGTGAGACTCTGTCTCAACAAAAAACAAAAAACAAAACAAAACAAAAAAAAAGAAAAAGTAGGGTTTCAGAGTGTCAAAATCCACAGAGAATTTGGGTCAGGATTTAACAGGATAGTCACTAATAATGACCTTGACTAGGATAGTTTCAGTAGACAAGATAGGACAGAGAGATTACACAAAGCAGTTTGAAGAATGAATGAAAGGTGAGGAATTAAGAGACTACTGTAACTGTAATTGACCGTTTATTTCTATGGCTGCTCCTCTAGCCTGCCAACTCTGGAAACAGGGGTCGAGTCTGTTTCATTTTCTCTGAATCTTTAGTACTAACTTAGGGTCTAACACATGGCAGACCCTCAAAAAATATTTTAAACTGACTAATGGAAACAGATAATGGCTAGACGGGAATGTGGGAACAAGGAAAGGTTCTAAGTGCTTTCCAAAAATATGAATAAAAAGAGAATGTAAAAGATGTACCATTTAGTGGCTGTCTGGTTAATGGGCGATGGTTTAAAAGAACATTTACTTTATTTTAAATTAATACTTTCTTTTTTAGAACAATTTTAGATTTACCAAAAAATTGAGCAAAGAATACCAAAAGTTCCTGTATTACTTCCCCTTCCCTTCCACACTAGTTTCCCCTATGAACATCTTGCATTGGTATGACACATTTGTTAACAACTGATGAATCAATATTGATACATTATTATTAATTAAAGATCATAGTTTACATCAGGATTTACTCCTTGTGTTGTATAGTTTTAAGAGTTTGACAAATGCATGATGTCATGAATCCACTATGACAGTAGCATACAGAATAGTTTCACTGACTTAAAAATCCCCATTGCTCCATTGCTTTATCTCTCCCTACCCTCAACCCACAATCCCCTGGCAACTGTGGATCTTTTTCCTTTTACTATCTTTATAGTTCGTTTTTTTTTTTTTGAGACAGAGTCTCACTGTGCTGCCCTCAGTAGAGTGCTGTGGCATCAGAGCTCACAGCAACCTCAAACTCTTGGGCTTAAGCGATTCTCTTGCCTCAGTCTCCCAAGTAGCTGGAACCATAGGCGCCCACCACAATGCCTGCTATTTTTTGGTTGCAGTTGTCATTGTTGTTTTAGCAGACCTGGGCTGGGCTGGAACCCACTAGCCTGGTGTATGTGGCCGGTGCCCTACTCACTGAGCTATGGATGCTGAACCAATATCTTTATAGTTTTACCTTTTCTAGAATGTCACATATTTAAAATAAAAAAGTATGTAGCCTTTTGGATTGGCTTCTTTCACTTAGTAATGTGTGTGCTTGCCTGTCTATATTTCTATCCATTTATTTATTTATGAATGAGAGAGGGTCTCAAACTCTTGCTCTAGGCTATAGTGCAGTGGTGTAGCTTCAAATTCCTAGCCTCCTACCTTAGCCTCCTGAATAGCTAGGACTACAGGTGAGTACTACCACACCTGGCTAATTTAATTTTATTATATATTTAGAGATGGGGTTTCACTATGTTGTCTGCGCTGGTCTCAAACTCATGGCCTCAAATGATCTTCCTGTCTCAGTCTCTCAAAGTACTAGGATTACAGGTATGAGCTATTGTGACCAGGTGGCAATATGAATTTTTTATATATTTTTTCCTTTTTCCTTTAACCATCATTTCCAACAAAGAAATATGCATTTAAAGTTCAAGGACTTTGCCTGAAAAATGGATTTAATATAACCTGGATCTTTGTACCCTCAATAAATTCCCAAACAATTAAAAAAAAATAAAAACAAGAGGTAAAAATGAAAAAAATAAAGCTTCCCCTCACAATTTGGACTCTTGTGGTGTTAAAATAAATTTCTTCCATGGTTGTTTATTTTTTTGTGGCTTGATAGCTCACTTCTTTTTATTGTTGAATAATATTCTATTATATAGATATACTAATTTTTTAAATATTAATGGTTTTTTAAAGAAGGGAAAGATTAGAGCTTAGGGGAAAGAATTATATAAGGGGTTTCAGATATGTTTCAGATATGAAGAGAGAGAATATAGAACTGGCTGAGGTTCCTGAAGTAGGAAGGGATGGAATCTAGAATATGTAAGAGATTAGTATTGAAAGGTAAGTGACAGTTTTTGGGGGACTGAAAGAAGGGAGGTAAAAGTGTGTTCTGATACTCATCCACAGAAGGATATTTCGCAGACAGTTTAGATTTTTCTCAGTAAAGCAGAAGGTGAATCATCTGCTGCATAGGAGGAGCCCGGAGAATGTGCTAGAAGGCCTGTGAGTGGTGAATGTTTGGAAAAGCTGATATGAAAATAAAGTATGAAGTTGTTTACAAACAGGTAAAAAGCTTGCCCAAGTAGCACTGGGGCCCAGGAGAGGGTGGAGTCTCTGAATGTGTAATAGTTTTGTAATCTCCAAAATAGTGTTCCACATTCTGAGATTTAAAACAGTGCAGGATAGATGGTTTGGTTAATGCAGAGTTGAGATTTGATGGTGATTAAACAGGTCAAAAAAAAAAAAAAGAAAAAGAGGACTAGGAAGGCATTGAGGATTTTTACAATCTGGGGTTACAAATAGGCAAGCTAGGAAAGGGAAGGAAGTAAAGTCATGAGGAACCGATAGACTGGAGAAAAAGGAAAGCCTATGGTTTGTAAATCCTCATGAATAAAAGACCAGGCATACTTTTTAAAATTTTAATTACAAGTACTGAGCTAAGTACTGTGAAAGATAGAGGAATGAGGTTGTGATCAGAGATCATGGCAAGGTAGTTTATAATTTCAGAGTAATACAATTCTGGTGACATGAAGATGAATTATATAGGTTTTTTTTTCTTCTTTAGTACAAGTGGTCATCTGAAAGAGTCTCTCAGATACTTGAAAGAGTCCATAGTAATTATCCAGAAAGATGCCAATACCTCCCAAAATGATAGAAGTGATTGAGTGGAGAGGGAGAATACAAGGTAAGTTTCAAAGTCTTTGTGAATGAGGGGGAAGAAGCTACAAGATCCATAGATGTTGACAACCCGGACAGTTAAAGATGAGTATAACTCAAAGTCAAAAGCATCACAGGAAGAAAGACTGTATAAAGGAGAAAAAGTGATGGCTTAAAAGTGGCACATATTAATGAAGACAATACCTTTGGGCTTATGATATGCCAAGAAAAGGGAAGTTCTCAGGGAAAGCTGTGTTTCTTTTTTCTTTTCTTTTCTTTTTAGAGACAGAGTCTCACTTTGTCGCCCTCAGTAGAGTTCTGTGGTGTCACAGCTCACAGCAACCTCCAGCTCTTGCACTTAGGCGATTCTCATGCCTCAGCCTCCCAAGTAGCTGGGACCACAGGCACCCGCCATGACGCCCGGCTATTTTTTTGTTGCAGTGGCTGGGGCAGGGTTCGAATCTGCCACTCTCGGTATATGGGGCCGGTGCCCTACTCACTGAGCCACAGGTGCTGCCTGGACTGCAATTAAGGCAGGGAGAAAAGAGCAATTTTATGAAGGGATAGCTGCTATAGGTAAGTAAGTTTACAAGAGAAGAAAGATTCCAATGATTTAGTGAAAAATATGTTATGGTTAATCAGCAGTGAAAAGGAGAGAAAGAGGAAAGAAATTCCAGGGGGAATTTACTCCATAGAACTATAACTTCATTTATATTTCTAAAGTCATTATCAGAGTTCTAGAAGATGATTTAGGGTAAAACATTGATTTTCCTTCCCCTTTTCAATCTCTTTGGATGGATGGGGTGAAGGAGTCAGTTTGGTACATAAGTCAAGTGGCTATGGGTTTTGAGGTGGGTCTAGCAGGACAGGGATAGGGGTAGGGTGAGGAGTATGCTGAAAGCAATGGAGGAAGCCTTATGAAAGGATGTGTTAAAATCAAATCCATAAACAAAAGCTGAGCTCCAATACTAGAGCAATCAGTGAAATAAGCTAGGAAGAAAGAATAGAATAGTAAAATATTTTTATAATTATGTGGGTAAGGACTGTTAAATCTGTCACAAATCCTGAAATTATAAAGGTAAACAGATTCAATTACAGAAGCTAAAAACTTCTACACACAAAAAATTAAAAAAAAAAATTAAAAACCAAAAGACAAAATGGGGAAAATAACTGTAACATATGTGTCAAAGGAAGAGTTGATATTTCTACTATATAAAGAACATTTTCCAATTAGAAAAACAGCAATGAACATAAACAGATAATTCACAAAATAAGTATATGGGAAATAAAGTGACTGGGAAGGCAAAGGAAAATAAGCACATTAAAAACTATTAAACCTAATTAGTAATCAAAGAAAGGCAAATTAAATAATGAAATATTATTTTTTGCCAATTATATTTCCACAGATTAAAAAATGGTTATTACCCAGTGCTGACAAGGATATGGGGGAAAAGGAATGGTATTTTTTTTCTGGTGGGATTATAAAATTATGCAAATCTATCTGAAGGCAATATGGCAATATTAAGCGCATTAAAAATGTGGCTACCCTTTGACCAATCAATTTCACTTCTAGGATTTTATCCTAAGAAAATAATTGTCAGAAAATTAAACAAAATGTATGTAGCAGGATGATTACCAAAATTCTATTTGTAATAATAGCAAAAGAAAATGGAATAAAAATAAAGTATTGGTTAAATTAATTAAGGTTTAATGATAAAACTGAATACTAAACACCCATTCAAAATGATGACGTAGACCTAGATTTACTGCCACGGGAAGGTGACCACAATATAGTGTCAAGTGAACAACAGGAAGTTGAAAATATAGCATGAACAATGATTTTATCCCCCCATCTAGATCTGGATATACATACATGTGTGTATATATGCCTATGAAAAACAGCTGAAGGATATAACCCCAAATTTAACATTGGATATCTAAATGGGATTGAATAATTTTGAGTTTCTTCTTCACACATTTATGTCTCATTTGATTTTCTTACATGAATTATTATTATTTATTTATTTATTTATTTTTTTTTAGAGACAGAGTCTCACTTTGTCACCTTCGGTAGAGTGTCGTGACATCACAGCTTACAGCAACCTCCAGCTCTTGGGCTTAGGTGATTCTCTTGCCTCAGCCTCCCGAGTAGCTGGGACAACAGGCACCCGCCACAATGCCTGGCTATTTTTTTGTTGCAGTTTGGCTGGGGCAGGGTTTGAACCTGCCACCATTGGTATATGGGGCTGGCGCCCTACTCATTAAGCCACAGGCGTCGTCCAACATGGATAATATTTTAAAGAGAAAAAAGCCAACAAAACTATTTTCATTAAAAAAAAAAACCCCAAGTCCCCTCAAATAAACACAGGAAATTTACCATATACAGTCTGATATTGTGGGGTCAGTAAGCTCTAATATTTCAGGGGCTAAGGAATCCTAGTTTGTATTAAATAAAGATGCTTCTCTGCAGCACAGCCTTACTCTCCGTTCACATGAACTTCCCTAATCACTTACCTCAGAGACTGTCACCTTCTGCCCATTCTTGTCATAGACATCACCTGGTGGTAAGCAAACAGAGAAGAGACTTGGCCAGAGTTTTAATGGAGGGTTTAAATTTTTTTTATTCTGGTAAAATATATATAACATAAACCTATATTTTAACCATTTAAATGTAAAATTCTGTGACAGTAATTACATTCCCAATGTTGTGCAACAATCACTATTTATTTCCAATAATTTTTCAGCACAGAAATTTCCCATTTTTTTCTATCTCCCTAGTAGCCTCTTATCTACTTTCTGTTTGTATGAATTTGCCTATACTGGATAACTCACATAAGTGGAATCATAAAATATACGTCCTTTTATGTCTGGCTTATTTCATTCAGCATAATGTTTTCAAGGTTCATCCATGCTGTAGCATGTATCATACTTCATTACTTTTAGTGGGCAAATAATATTCCATTGTATCTATATTTGCCACATTTTGTTTATCCATTTGGTGATAGATACACAGGTTATTTCCACCTTTGGGCTATTGTAAATAACTACAATGAACATTGGCATAGATGTACCTGTTCGAGTTTCTGTTTTCAAATTTGGTAGGTATATATGGAGAACTGAACTGCTGAGTCACATGGTAATTAAAATAAGGGGTTTTAAAAGCTTATTTCTTCTGATTCTTTCATCCTATACTTGCAGTCAAACTGTCTCAAACCTCCTCAGTGCCCCAGTAAGCTTATTTCCCTAAGCCAGTGGTAAGACAAGGTCTGCTTGGGACTCAGCTCTTATCCCTTACATGAGAGTAAGAAGACGCTGGAGTTTAGTCACTGAATCTATGGGAGACTTCACACCTCAAGGAATCCCTCCAAACTAAAAATTTACTTAGAAGCGATGTGAGAATAGTTCTAGAGTGTTTGGGATTCTTGAACGGTAGGTAGTATGTACAGACAGTGTTGGGGGTTGTAAAAGACAGGTCTGTTATGAAGCACAGAATCACCACGACCCTGTTCAACCTTACCAGGTATACAGTCATATCTTACAATGAGCCAGAGAATTAAGATCCTCACTCAAACAACTCATCCAAAAATAAGGCTTCAGAGTTTATACATGTGAAAACTTGTTTGGCAAGGTAATAGGAAAGTATTAGAGTACTATAGCTTTTAAAACAAAATTTAAAATGTTAATTTTTTTTATTGAGGTGAAACGACATATAATTAACCATTTTAAAGTGTACAGTTTAGGGGCATTTAGTGCAATCATAATGTTGTACAACTATCACCTCTCTCAAGTTTCAAAACTTTCTCAATGTCCCAGAATAATATCCCACATGCTCTGGCTTTTTAGATGTAATCGCCTCCCTCAGAATAGGTTGGGGATGGGTATGAATGTTCATACACATGAGAACTTAACTCTGTCACTCATGTCTCTGTCTTGCTTATGCTTGAGACATAAGATAAATAAGCAATTGTGCCTGAGAGATACTGATCAAACTCTGACTACCTTTTGATGGTTTCTCTCTTCATTATTTATTGTTCTAAGGGGGAATCAGGAGATTAGCAGCTTCAGTAATAAGATGACTGCTCTGACTTATTTTGAATGAATTTTTATTTTTAATTGACAAATAGTTATATGTATTTATGGGCACAATATGATGTTTTCATATCTGTATACATTGTGGAATGATTATATGTGTATCAAGCTAATTAACATATCACTCACCTCATACTCATAATATTCTATAGTGAGAACGTTTAAAATCTACTTTTCAGGCAATTTTGAAATATACACTGATTATTATGTATGGTCAACATGCTATGCAATAGATTTCAAAAACACATTCCTTCTATCTAACTGAGGCTTTGTACCTTTTAACCAACATCTATCTAATGTAATATGACAGTGAACTGAGCATATGATTTTTCCTTGAGACACTGGGAACTCCTTGAGGCAGAGACTAAATCTTGCACATGTTAATACTCTCAAGGTCTAACAAAATGGATTGAATTTATAAGGTGCCAAATAAATGCTTTTTTGGTTAGAATTGAATGGGCTGAGTGTTCTTTGTTGGTGAATAGACAGGGTGGGTGGTGAGAATAGGAGGTAAATGTGAATTCCAGAGGCTTATAGATTTAGAGTTAGATCATTCTTGAAAAACAAGCTGCAAAGAATTTCCCCAGGACTTGAGGAAAGCAGGAAGACATGCATACCATAGAGTTTCCCATTAATAGAACATTTGCTGAAAATCATGATGTTCTGAGTCAGAGTCCCTGTTTTGTCAGAGAACACATATTGGACCTGGCCAAGTTCTTCATTAAGGGTGGTGGTACGAGCCTGTGCTGGTGTGTTCCTTGGTTCATAAAACATCTTCTGATCCCAGTTGATATAGAAACTGTTGCCCAATCGTATTATTTCAATACTAAAGAGAAAGCAAAAAAAAGAATGGTCTTGGGTCAGAACAGAACGAGCAAATATATCATCCTGGTTTCCTTCTTATCAGGCCTATTGTAGATCTGGGGCAGCATCTGAAAATCAGAGTATCTTCCTTGGGAACCTACCCTCCTGAAGGACCTTTCCCACCAGCCACACCATGGTAATTCTGTGGTAATTCTGACTTTGACCATTATATTGCAAGGCTTTGCCACCTGGACCGTAGGGATACATGATTAACTTCTGTGAGTCATATCCTCCTTTAATTCTTCTTTTTCCAAAACATGTCCAGGAAAAATTACAATTTTTGAACTTCTGCAGTAACGCAAGATCTGATGGAATAATACCTAACTTATAAAAGGTTATATTGGCTCCATTTACTATTACTGTTGTCACATGGAGAAGACAGAGAAACTTGACACCAGAATTTTTTTTTATTAAAACATTTTTCTTTTAATTGTTGAGGATTCATTGAGGGTACAGAGAACCAGGTTATATTGATTGCATTTGTTAAGTAAAGTCCCTCTTGTAACTGTGTCCTACTTCCAAGAGGTGTGTCACACACCGTGACCCCCACCCACCCTCTCTCCACTCCCCCCTTTCCCACCCCCCACCATGTACTAGGTCATCAATTGTCCTCATATCAGAATTGAGTACACTGGATTCCTGCATCTCCATTCTTGTGATGCTTTACTAAGGAGAATGTGTTTCAACTCCATCCAGGTTAATACAAAAGATGTAAAGTTTCCATCTTTTTTAGTGGCTGAATGATATTCCATGTTATACATATACCATGGCTTGTTAATCCATTTCTGGAGTGGTGGGCATTTAGGTTGTTTCCACAGTTTGGTGATTGTAAATTGAACTGTGATAAATAGTCTAGTGCAAATGTCCTTATGGTAAAAGGATTTTTTTTCTTCTGGGTAGATGTCCTATAATGGGATTGCAGGATCAAATGTAAGGTCTAGTTTGAGTTCTTTGAGGGTTCTCCATACTTCTGTCCAAAAAAGGTTGTATTAGTTTGCAGTCCTACCAGCAGTGTAAAAGTGTTTGTTCCCTTCTCTCCACATCCACATCAGCATCTGTAGTTTTGAGATTTTGTGATGTGGGCCATTCTCACTGGGGTTAGGTGGTATCTTAGGGTGGTTGTGATTTGCATTTAACTGGTAATTAGAGACAATGAGCATTTTTTCATATGTTTGTTAGCCATTTGTCTATGTTCCTCCAAGAAGGTTCTGTTCATATCTCTTGTCCTGTGGTAGATGAGACTGTTTGCTCTTTTTTTGTTGACTAATTTGAGTTCTCTGTACTTTCTAGTTATCAACTCTTTGTCAGATTCATACCATGCAAATATCTTTTCCCATTTGAAGGCTGTATTTTTGCTTTTATTGTTGTCTCCTTACTTGTACAGAAGCTGTTCAATTAAATTAAGTCCCATTTATTTTTTTTGTTGTTGCAATTGTCATCGGCGTCTTCTTCATAAAGTCTTTCCCCATTCTAATAACTTCAAATGTTTTTCCCACAGATTCACGGATTTTTATTGTTTCATGCCTTAGATTTAGATCTTTTATCCATCATGATTCAATTTGAGTGAGTGGAGAAATGTGCGGGTCTAGTTTTGGTCTTTTACATGTGGTTATCCAGACGTCTCAGTACCATTTATTGAATACGGATTCTTTTCCCTATTCAACATATAACAGTATGTTCTTGTTTGGTTTATCAAAGATTAGGTGAATGTAAGATGTTCATTTCATTTCCTCATTTTCTATTTGGTTCCAGATGTCTATGTCTCTGTTTTTGTGCCAATTCCATGCTGTTTGATCTTGCAGTACAGCCTAAAGTCTGGTTGGCTGATGCCCTGGCTTTTTTTTTTTTTTTTTTTTTTTATTGTTAAATCATAGCTGTGTACATTAGTTCAATCGCCTGTACCTGTTCTAAGATGCACCATAGATGTGGCCCCACCCATTACCCTCTCTCCACCAAAACCTTCCCCCTCCCTTCCCCTTCCTTGGCCCTTTCCCCATAGTCTTGTGCTATAGTTGGGTTAGTCTTCATGTGAAAGCTATAATTTAGCTTCATAGTAGGGCTGAGTACATTGGATACTTTTTCTTCCATTCCTGAGATACTTTGCTAAGAATATGTTCCAGCTCCATCCATGTAAACATGAAAGAGGTAAAGTCTCCATCTTTCTTTAAGGCTGCATAGTATTCCATGGTATACATGTACCACAATTTGCTGGGTCGTGGGTCAATGGGCACTTGGGCTTCTTCCATGACCTAGCAATTATGAATTGGGCTGCAATAAACATTCTGGTACAAATGTCTTTGTTATATTGTGACTTTTGGTCTTCTGGGTATAAACCTAGTAAAGGAATTATAGGATCGAATGGCAGGTCTATTTTTAGGTCTCTAAGTATTCTCCAAACATCCTTCCAGAAGGAACGTATTAGTGGGCATTCCCACCAGCAGTGTAGAAGTGTGCCCTTTCCTCCACATCCACGCCAACATTTCTGGTTTTGGGATTTTGTTATGTGGGCTACTCTTACTGGGGTTAGGTGATATCTCAGAGTAGTTTTGATCTGCATTTCTCTGATGATTAAGGATGATGAGCTTTTTTTCATGTGTTTGTAGATCTTGCGTTGGTCTTCTTCAGAGAAGTTTCTCTTCAAGTCCCTTACCCACCCTGAGATGGGGGTCGCGTGTTCTTTTCTTGTTAATACGTTTGAGTTCTCTGTGGATTCTGGTTATTAGACCTTTATCAGAGGTATAACCTGCAAATATTTTCTCCCATTCTGAGGGCTGTCTCCTTGCTTTACTCACTATGTTCTTGGCTGTGCAGAAGCTTTTTAGTTTGATCAGGTCCCAGTAGTGTATTTTTGATACTGCTTTAATTGCCTGGGGAGTCCTCCTCATAAAATATTCACCCAGGCCGATTCCTTCAAGAGTTTTCCCTGCACTTTCTTCAAGTATTTTTATAGTTTCATGTCTTAAGTTTAAATCTTTAATCCAGTGAGAGTCTATCTTAGTTAATGGTGAAAGGTGTGGGTCCAGTTTCGATCTTCTACAGGTTGCCAGCCAGTTCACCCAGCACCATTTGTTAAATAGGAATCTTTTCCCCACTGAATGTTTTTAATTGGCTTGTCAAAGATCAAATAACGGTAAGTAGCTGGATCCATCTCTTGGTTCTCTATTCTGTTCCAGACATCTACTTCTCTGCTTTTGTGCCAGGGCCATGCTGTTTTGATCAATATGGATTTATAGTACAGTCTCAGGTCTGGTAGTGTGATTCCTCCTGCTTTGTTTTTATTGCTCAGTAATGTTTTGGCTATTCGAGGTTTTTTCTGATTCCATATAAAATGAAGTATTATTTTTTCAAGATCTTTAAAGTATGACAATGGAGCTTTAATAGGAATTGCATTAAAGATATATATTGCTTTGGGCAGTATGGACATTTTAACAATGTTGATTCTTCCCAGCCATGAGCATGGTATGTTTTTCCATCTGTTAACATCTACGGCTATTTCTTTTCTTAGAGTTTCATAGTTCTCTTTGTAGAGATCTTTCATGTTCTTTGCTAGGTATACTCCCAAATATTTCATCTTCTTTGGCACTACTGTGAAAGGAATAGAGTCCTTGACTGTTTGTTCGGCTTGGTTATTGTTGGTATATATAAAGGCTACAGATTTATGGGTGTTGATTTTGTAGCCTGAGACATTGCTATATTCCTTGATCACTTCTAAAAGTTTTGTAGTAGAATCCCTAGTGTTTTCCAGATATACGATCATATCATCTGCGAAGAGTGAAAGTTTGATCTCTTCTGACCCTATGTGGATACCCTTGATCGCCTTTTCTTCTCTAATTGCAATGGCTAAAACTTTCATTACAATGTTAAAGAGCAATGGAGACAATGGACAACCTTGCCTGGTTCCTGATTTAAGTGGAAATGATTTCAATTTAACTCCATTCAGTATGATATTGGCTGCGGGTTTGCTGTAGATGGCCTCTATTAGTTTAAGAAATGTCCCTTCTATACCAATTTTCTTCAGTGCTCTGATCATGAAGGGATGCTGGATATTATCAAAAGCTTTGTCTGCATCAATTGAAAGAATCATATGGTCTTTATTTTTAAGTTTGTTTATGTGTTGAATTACATTTATAGATTTACGTATATTGAACCAGCCTTGAGACCCTGGGATAAATCCTACTTGGTCATGGCGTATAATTTTTTTGATGTGTTGTTGGATTCTGTTTGTTAGGATCTTATTGAGTATTTTAGCATCTATATTCATTAGTGATATTGGTCTATAATTTTCTTTTCTTGTTGGGTCTTTCCCTGGTTTGGGGATCAAGGTGATGTTTGCTTTGTAGAATGTGTTGGGTAATATTCCTTCTTTGTCTATATTTTGGAAGAGGTTTAGTAATATAGGTACTAGTTCTTCTTTAAAGGTTTGGTAGAATTCTGACGTAAAGCCATCTGGTCCTGGGCTTTTCTTTTTAGGGAGATTTTGTATAGTTGATGCTATTTCAGAACTTGATATAGGCCTGTTCAACATTTCCACTTTGTTCTGGCTAAGTCTTGGTAGGTGGCATGCTTCTAGGTATTGGTCGATTTCTTTCAGATTTTCATATTTGTGAGAGTAGAGTTTCTTGTAGTATTCGTTAAGGATTTTTTGAATTTCTGAGGGGTCTGTTGCTATTTCATCATTACCATTTCTGATTGATGAAATTAGAGATTTTACTCTTTTTTTCCTGGTTAGGTTGGCCAAAGGTTTATCTATTTTATTGATCTTTTCAAAAAACCAGCTTTTGGATTTATTAATCTGTTGAATAGTTCTTTTGTTTTCAATTTCATTTAATTCTGCTCTGATTTTGGTTATTTCTTTTCTTCTGCTGCATTTGGGGTTGAAGTGTTCTTCTTTCTCCAGTTGCTTGAGATGTTCCATTAAGTTATTGACTTCCTCTCTTTCCGTTTTCTTGAGGAAGGCTTGCAGTGCTATAAATTTCCCTCTTAGGACTGCCTTTGCAGTATCCCAGAGGTTCTGGTAATTCGTGTCTTGATTGTTGTTTTGTTCCAAAAATATGGTGATTTCGTTCTTAATCTTGTCTATAACCCATGTATTCTTCAGCATAAGGTTGTTTAGCTTCCATGTTTTTGTATGGGTATGCAGGTTCCTGTTGTTATTGAGTTCAACTTTTATTCCATGATGGTCTGAGAAGATGCAAGGAATAATTTCTATTTTTTTAAATTTGCTGAGGTTAGATTTGTGGCCTAGGATGTGGTCAATTTTGGAGTATGTTCCATGGGCTGATGAGAAGAATGTGTATTCAGTTTTTTTGGGATGAAATGTTCTGTAGATGTCTGTTACGTCCTGATGTTGAATGGTTGAGTTTAAATCTAAAATTTCTTTGCTTAGCTTCTTTTAGGAGGACCTATCCAGGACTGCTAACGGGGTGTTAAAATCTCCAACTACTATGGAAGTGGAGGAAATCGAGTTGCTCATGTCTGTTAGAGTTTCTCTTATAAATTGAGGTGCGTTGTGGTTGGGTGCATAAATATTAATAATTGAGATCTCATCATATTGAGTATTACCTTTAACAAATATGAAGTGTCCATCCTTATCCTTAATTATTTTGGTTGGTTTAAAGCCTATTGTGTCTGCGAACAGGATTGCAACGCCTTCTTTTCTCTGCTTTACATTTGCCTGGAATATAGATGACCATCCCTTCACCTTGAGTCTATATCTGTCTTTTAATGTAAGATGCGATTCTTGGATGCAGCAGATATCTGGCTTGAGTTTTTGTATCCAGTCCACCAACCTATGCCTCTTTAGAGGACAATTTAAACCATTCACATTAATTGAAAGTATTGATAAGCCTTTCGAGAGACCGGTGGACATTTTTAATCATTTTGCAACTGTGGAAGTTGGAATTTGATCAAAAATTTTTTGGGTGGGTTTACTTTTGTGGTGGAGAATTACACTGGAGAATTTATGGAGGATAGGTCTAAGAATGTCCTGGAGAGCTGGTTTAGTTGTGGCAAATTTCTTCAACATGTGAATTTCACTGAAGTATTTAATTTCTCCGTCATAAATGAAGCTCAGTTTAGCTGGGTACAGGATCCCGGGTTGAAAGTTATTTTGTTTTAGGAGATTAAAAGTCAATGACCATCCTCTTCTAGCTTGAAAGGTTTCAGCAGAGAGATCTGCAGTTATTCTGATATTTTCCCCCTTGTAGGTAATGGTTTTCTTTCGTCTGGCAGCTTTCAGAATTTTCTCTTTCATATTAAGTTTAGTGAAATTGATTATGATGTGTCTGGGGGATGTCTTATTTGGGTTGAGTCATGCTGGAGTTCTGAAACTGTCTGCTATCTGAATTTTGGAATCTCTTGGCATGTCTGGAAAGTTCTCCTTCATAATCTCATGGAGAAGAGACTCTGTGCCTTGTGAAGCCACTTTGTCACTTTCAGGGATCCCTATAAGATGAATATTGGTTTTCTTCAAATTATTCGAGAGCTCTCTGAGAGAATGGTCTGTTTTTGCTCTCCATTTCTCTTCTTCTTTGAGGGTTTGGGAGCGTTCGAAAGCTTTGTCTTCAATGTCAGAAATCCTTTCTTCTGCTTGCTCCATTCTGTTACTGAGGGATTCTACTCTGTTTTTCAGATCTTTGAGGGCTGCAACTTCTTGTCTCAATGTGTTGAAATCTTTGGTCATTTGGTCTTTGAATCTGTTGAATTCTTGAGATAACTTTTGGAGTTCTAATTCAATCTTATTTGCTATCCAGATCCTGATTCAATTTCTGACATCTCAGCTATTTGTTTGTGCATGGGGTCTTGTGCTGTTTCTCCCCCATTGATCCTTGGGGGAGTTGATCTACTCTGATTATTCATATTGCCAGAGTTTTTCTGTTGATTTCACCTCATGACTGTTTTTCACCGTTGCCTCTGGCTGTCCTCAGAGTTGGGGAGGTGTCTCTCCAAGATTAGACCCCAGCGGGATCACTCTATTGTTGCTGGATCTTTGTAGGGAATGACCCTGTGTAGTTCCTCTGGGGCTGATCTAGCTAGGGAGTTCTGGTTGTGGAAGCAGCTCCAGTTTGTGACACACCCGGATCCAGCAACAGGGCTGGGGGTGGTGCGCACGATTCTGGGAGTGCCAGGCGCCCAGTGACTTTGGCACAGAGAGCCCAAGGCTCAAGCAGTCTCTGGCCAGGAGAAGAGCTGTGCACAGAGGCAGGGAGGGCTCCAAAGGGCACACAGCTACCAGAGTCCCTGTCCAGATGAACGGGCTAGTGTGGAAGCTGGGAGGACACAGGAGGGAGGACGCAGGGTTGCGTGGCTCCTGCAATTCCTGGTCAGGGAATGTGGAGGCCCGGTGGGTGTGGGTCACCCGTCAGGGGTCACTGCACAGCTCTTATGGAGGTCTGGGCGGCGCCAAGCCTAGGAGTTTGAGGTTGCTATGAGCTGTGACGTCACAGCACTCTACCCAGGGCAACAGCGCAAGGCTCCAGTGTGCCAAAACCGTCTCACTCTGCCCCTAAGGATTAAGGCTGTAAGGCAGCTCAGTCCCCGCCTTTAGGCTGCTCTGTCAGTAGGTTACTTTGACCTGTCCAATCCTTGCTCTGAGACCCTGATGGCAGAGCTTGCCGGGGCAGTTCTTTCACAATGGCTTCCTGTGCCCAGGTCAGTGGCTCAGTCTGGGGCCCCAGACAATGCCCAAAGTTCTCCACACTCCTGCTCAAGCTCTCCCCAAGGCAGTTCAACTGAGTGCCAAGTCCAAGAACACTGAAACAGTTCACAGGTAAGGCCTTTCCGGTTTGCAGTCTTACTGCTGCTTGTACTTATGGTTGCCAGTGTGATTAGGTCGATTGAACACACTCAACCACTTGCCAGTTTTCCACTGTTTTTGTCCTCCTCTTGGGGTCCAGAAGTCCCTTGCTGGCTCCCTGTATCCTCAAAGGGATGATTATAGGCAGATCCCACCGGCCAGAGATGCCTGGAGTCTTGTCTGCCCAGACTCGCTGTTCCCAGTTGTAGGGAAGCTGTTACTCGGCCGCCATCTTTAATCCCCCTTCCCTGGCTTTGTTTTTATCACTAAGAATTGCCTTGGCTATATAGGTTTTGTCTGTTCCATACAAAATGAAGAATTATTTTCTCCAGATCTTGAAAGTATGATGTTGGCATTTTAATGGGGATTGCATTGCATCTGTAGATTGCTTTGGGAAGTATAGACATTTTAACAATGTTGATTCTTCCCAGCCAGGAGCATGGTATGTTCTTCCTTTTCTATTATTTTTTTTCTTATGGTTTCATAATTTTCTTTATAGAGATCCTTAACCTATTTTGTTAGGCATATTCAAAGATATTTCATTTTTTTTGAAGCTATGATGAAGGGAGTTGTGTCCTTGATTAGCTTCTCATCTTGGTTGTTACTGGCATAAACAAAGGCTTCTGATTTGTGGACACTGATTTTATATCCTGAGACATTACTGTATTTTTTGATTACTTCCAGGAGTCTTGGGGTTGAGTCTTTGGGGTTCTCTAAGTATAAGATCATATCATTGGCAAAGAGAGAGAATTTGACTTCCTCTGCCCCCATTTGGATGCCCTTTATTTCCTTCTCTTATCTGATTGCATTAGCTAGAACTTCCAGCACTGTGTGGAATAGTAGCCATGACACAGGACAGCCTGGTCTGGTTCCAGTTCTAAGTGGAAAAGCTCTCAGTTTCACTCCATTCAGTATAATATTAGCTGTGGGTTTATCATAGATGGCTTCAATCAGTTTAGAAAATGTGCCACCTATGCCTATTTTCTTCAGAGTTCTAATTAGAAAAGGATACTGGATTTTATCGAATGCTTTTTATGCATCTGTTGAGAGGATCATATAGTCTTTGTTTTTGCTTCTGTTGTTATGGTGAATTACATTTAAGGACTTGCATATGTTAAACCAGACTTGCATTCTGGGATATAACCTACTTGATCGTGATGAATGATATATATATATATATATATATATATATTAATTTTAAATCATAGCTGTGTACATTAATGCGATCATGGGGCACCATACATTGGTTTTATAAACAGTTTAACACATTTGTATCACACTGGTTAATATAGCCTTCCTGGCTTTTTCTTAGTTATTGTGTTAAGAGAATGATATTTTTAATGTGTAGCTGTAATCTATTGGCTAGGATTTTATTTATTTAGAATTTTTGCATCTATATTCATGAGTGAAATGGGTCTGAAATTCTCCTTTTTAGTTGGGTCTTTTCCTGGTTTTGGTATCAGGGTGACGTTTGCTTTGTAGAATATGTTGGGGAAGATTCTTTCCTTCTCAATTTTTTGGAATAATTTTTGCAGTATGGGTATAAGCTCTTTTTTGAAAGTTTGACAGAATTCTGGTGTGAAGCCATCTGGACCAGGGATTTTTGTTTTTGTTGGGAGATTTTTTACTGTTTCTTCTAAATCAGTTTTTGAAATCAGTCTATTCAAGAGATCTATTTCTTCTTGATTAAGTCTAGGAAGAGGATGTGATTCCAGGTATTGTTCTATTTCCTCCACATTGTCAAATTTCTGGGCATAGAGTTTCTTGTAGTACTCAGAGATAATCTCTTATATCTTTGTGGCATCTGTTATTTCTCCTTTATTGTCTCTGATTGAGGTTATTAGAGATTTTAGATTGAGGTTATTAGAGGTTTTACTTTTCTGTTTCTACTTACATATCTTTTTCTTTCTTTCTTTTTTTGTTTGTTTGTGACAGAGAGTCACTTTGTTGCCCTTGGTAGAGAGCCATGGCATCACAGCTCACAGCAACCTCCAGATCTTGGGCTTAGGCAATTCTTTTGCCTCAGCTTCCTGAGTAGATGGGACTATAGGTACCTGCAACAATGCTTGGCTATTTTTTTGTTTCAGTTTGGCCAGGGCCAGGTTCAAACCTGCTACCCTTGGCATATGGGGCCGGCACCCCACCTTCAACATTCTTAAACTAAACAATTTTCAGCCCAGAATTCTGTATCCTGCTAAACTAAACCTCAGAATTGATGGAAGAAATCAAATCTTTTGTAGATATACAAGCACTGAGGAAATTTGCCACAAGACCATCTCTACAGGAAATACTTAGACCTATTCTCAACACTGACCATCACAATGGACCACCAGCAAAGAAAACACCCAGAAGCTAAAGGTCAAAACGTAGCTTCCACAATGGCCCAAAGGATAAAACTATACAACGGACTTCCACAAAATAAAATGAATATAACTCTATCACACATGTCAATTCTCTCAATAAATGTCAATGGACTGAACTCACCACTGAAGAGGCATAGGCCGGCTGATTGGATAAAAAAGCACAAGTCATCCATATGCTAGCTTCAGGAGACACATATAGCCTTAAAATACAGTTAAGACTCAGGGTTAAGGGATGGAAAACAGTGTTTCAAGCAAATGGAAATCAGAAGAAAGGAGGGGTTGCAATCTTATGTTCAGATACAAGTGGATGTAAAGCAACTAAAGTTAAGATAGACAAAGATGGATGCTTTATACCAGTCAAAGGAACAATACAATAAGAAGACATTTCGATATTAAATATTTATACACCAAACTTAAATGCTCCCTGATTTATGAAACAGACCTTGATGGGTCTGAGTAATGTGATATCCCATAAAATCATAATAGTCGGTCTGAGACTTTAACAACCCTCTGACAGAACTGGACAGATACTCTAAACAGAAACTAAACAAAGATTCCAAGGACTTAAATGTGACCCTAGAACAAATGGGATTAATAGACATATACAGAATACACCATCTCAAAGCCAAAGAATATATATTTTTCTTGTCAGCCCATGGTACGTACTCCAAAACTGACCACATCCTAGGATACAAATCAAACATCAGCAAAATTAAAAGAATAGAAATTATAATTTGTCTTCTCAGACCACAAGGCAATAAAACAGGAACTCAACTGCAACAAAAACGTTCATCCCCACATAAAGACTTAGAAATTAAACAACTTTATGTTGAATGATAGTTGGGTTCAAGAAGACAAAAAAGAGGAAATCATTAAATTCCTCAAACATAATAATAATGAAAACACAAGTTACCAAAACCTGTGGGATACAGAAAAAGCAGCCTTAAGAGGGAAATTCATCGCAGTAGATGCCTACATTTGGAAAACAGAAAGACTGGCTCGGCACCTGTAGCTCAGCGACTAGGGTGCCAGGCACATACACTGGAATTTGAATCCAGCCCTGGCCTGCCAAACAACAATGACAACTACAAACAAAAAATAGCCGGGTGTTGTGGCAGGTGCCTGTAGTCCCAGCTACTTGGGAGGCTGAGGCAAGAGAATCACCTAAGCCCAAGAGTTTGATGTTGCTCTGAGCTGTGATGCCACAGCACTCTACCCAGGGCAACAGCTTGAGACTCTGTCTTAAAGAAGAAGAAAGGAAAGAAAAGAAAGAAAAGAAAGAAAGAAAGAAAGAAAGAGAAAAACAGAAAGAAGCGCATCAACAAACTTATGAACCATCTTATGGAATTGGAACAAGAAGAACAAACTAATCCCAAATCCAACAGAAGAAAAGAAATACTCAAAATTAAATCAGAGATGAATGAAATTGAAAACAAAAGAGTCATTCAGAAAATTAATAAAACAGAAAGCTGATTTTTTGAAGAAACAAAATTGATAAAACCTTTGGCCAGATTAACTAAAAACAGAAAAGTAAAATCCATCCACTTCAGCCTCTAAGAATGTTAGGATTACAGGTGTGAGCCATCTCACCCAGCCTCAGCATCTTCATTTTAAAACAGTGAAGTCTTTTAATGGGCCTTCTTCCTATCATTATTCACACTTAATGTGTGTTATATTGTTTTATCAGTAATCCCTGTTGGAGACAGCTGCATTGAGAGGCATGAAATTTTTTTTTTTTTTTTTTGATGTGAGGAGGAGTCATCACTGACTTTTTACTGATGGCTCCCATTCCTGGAGTTTTGACCATACCAGCCACCATAGCAATTGCTCTAAACTCAAATATCCAATCACATTATTTCTTTCCTTAGAAATATCTTTGCTGGGTCTTTACTGCTTTTAGAATAAAGTCCAAATTCTCTAGCCTAGAATTTAAGGGTCTTTTGATTTGACCCTAAATTATCATACAACACCTTTGTCTTTTCTATGAACAGACAAAGCTTTAAAAAACTGCCATACTTTTAGCTATTGTGAATCAATCTTTGTTGAGTGGAGAAAGGTGCGGGTCCAGTTTCAGTCTTTTACATGTGGATATCCAGTTCTCCCAGCACCATTTATGGAATAAGGATTCTATCCCTCAGTGTATGTTCTTGTTTGGTTTATTGAATATTAGGTGCTGTCAGATGTTAGTTTCATTTCCTGGTTTTCTATTCAGTTGCAGATGTCTATGTCTCTATTTTTGTGCCAGTACCATGCTGTTTTGACCACCATGGCCTTGTAGTACAGCCTAAAGTCTGGTAGGCTGATGCCTCTGGCTTTGTTTTATTTATTTTTTTGAAACAGAGTCTCATTATGTTATCCTCAGTAGAGTGCTGTGGCATCACAGCTCACAGCAATCTCACACTCTCGTGCTTAAGCGATTCTCTTGTCTCAGTCTCTCAAATAGCTGGAACTACAGGTGCCCACCACAATGCCCAGCTATTTTTTCATTATTGTTGTCATTGTCATTTAGTAGGCCCTGACCAGGTTTGAACCCACCAGCCCTGGTACATGTGGCTGGCACGCTAACTACTGGGCTATAGACGCTGAGCCCCAGCTTTGTTTTTATTACTAAGAACTTCCTTAGTTATGTGGGTTTTTTTCTGGTTTCATATAAAATGAAGAATTATTTTTTCCTGAAGTCTTGAAAGTATGAATAGGGATGGCACCAAATCTGTAGATTGCTGTGGGAAGTACAGACATTTTAAGAATGTTGATTCTTCCCAGCCATGAGAATGGTATGTTCTTCCATTTGTTAATATCTTCTGTTATTTCTTTTCTTAGGGTTCCATAATATTATTTATAGAGGTCTTTCACCTCTTTTGTTAGGTATATTCCTAGGTATTTCATTTTCTTTTCTTTTTTTTGCTTGTACGAAAGGTTTTTATTGGCGAGGGAGAGATGCTGCAGAGCAGCACTAAGGAGGAGAGAAAAGGAGGGGGGGAGAAGAGAGAAAGGAAAGGGAGAGGGGGAGAGAGACAGGAAGAGAGAGGGGGAGAGAGAGCACGCGAGCGAGAGAGAACTATATAGGTTCGATTAGGAGAAGTCTTAGAATGGTGATGGGATGGCAGAATAGCCAATAAGGAGTTACTGTCCTGGCCGGAAGAGGCGTTAGGGGCAGGCCATAAGTTGGGAGGGGCTTTCTCTGGGGCAATTACCTAACATTCCTCCCTTCTTGATTTATTAAAATTAGGGGGTTGGCCTTGGGATAGGGAACGTAGAGTTCTCTCTTCTGTAGCTTCTTCCTGCTGAGAAGGGATTGTAGTTTCAATTGGCCAACTAGAGGACAATTATGATTTTTTTTTTTTTTGTAGAGACAGAGTCTCACTTTATGGCCCTCGGTAGAGTGCCGTGGCCTCACACAGCTCACAGCAACCTCCAACTCCTGGGCTTAAGCGATTCTCTTGCCTCAGCCTCCCGAGTAGCTGGGACTACAGGCGCCCGCCACAATGCCGGGCTATTTTTTTTTGGTTGCAGTTTGGCTGGGGCCGGGTTTGAACCCGCCACCCTCTGTATATGGGGCCCGCGCCCTACGGACTGAGCCACAGGCGCCGCCCTATGATTTTTTTTTGTTGGGAGGATGTAAGTTTTTCCTTTCAGACTGTTCTTTTAGCGGTGGTTGTTTAGAAGTGATGTTTAGGAAAGTCTTGTGGTTCGGAGTAGTGTAGTCCATTCATAAAGAACTATTTCTCTTGTTGTAGATTTGGAGTACCAACTGAGTACCAAGTCTGGATGAGGCCGGTGTTGAGTGCTGGTTAGAGCGTTTTGGCGGATGGACACAAGCCCATGTGGTGGTGAGCCGCTGGGAGTGTGAGAAAGAGGCTAGGGAACTCCCAGGAGCTAAAATCCCCTGGAAGAGATGGAAGCTACCCTTGGGAGTGTTCCCTAATTACATCCCGCTCCTGACACCAGATGAAAGGGGGGGCACTCCACCGGCAAAGATCTCACAGACCACCAAGGCTTGTATGAAAGGTTTTTATTGGGAGGGAGGGATGCTGCAGAGCAGCACTAAGGAGGAGAGAAAAGGGGAGAGAGAGAGGGGAGAAAACAGAGAGAGAGGAAAGGGAGAGGGGTAGAGAGGAGAGACCAAGAGAGACAGGAAGAGAGAGGAGGAGGAGGGGAGAGCCATTTTCTTTTCTTTATTTTTCTTTTTTTTTTCTTAGATAGAGTCTCACTATGTCACCCTCGGTAGAGTGCCGTGGTGTCACAGCTCACAGCAACCTCAACGTCTTGGGCTTTAAGTGATTCTCCTGCCTCAGCCTCCCAGGTAGCTGGGACTACAGGCACCCACCACAATGCCCAGCTATTTTTTGTTGCAGTTGTCATTGTTGTTTAGCTGGCCTGGGCTGGGTTCAAACCCAGCTCCCTTGGTGTATGTGGCTGGTGCCATAACCACTGTGTTACGGCTGAGCCAGCATTTCATTTTCTTTTTTTGTTTATTTATCTTTATTTTTATTTTATTTTTTTATTATTAAATCATAGCTGTGTACATTAATGCGATCATGGGGCACCATACACTGGTTTTATAGACCGTTTGACACATTTTCATCACACTGGTTAATATAGCCTTCCTGGCATTTTCTTAGTTATTGTGTTAAGACATTTATATTCTACATTTACTAAGTTTCACATGTACCCTTGTAAGATGCACCACAAGTGTAATCCCACCAATCACCCTCCCTCCGCCCATCATTTCATTTTCTTTGAAGCTACTGTGAAGGGGATTGATCACAAAAATAGATTCAAGATCAATAAAATACCTAAATTTAAGGCATGAAATGATAAAAATCTTCAAAGGAGGTATAGGAAAAACACTTGAAGATATCAGCCTGGAGAAAGACTTTATAAAGAAGACTACTGTGGCAACTGCAACAACAAAAATAAACAAATGCGACTTAATTAAACTGGAAAATTTCTGTACAGCTAAGGAGACAACAACCAAAGCATACAGACAACCTACACAATGGGAAAAGATATTTGCATATTCTGAATCAGACAAAAGCTTGATAAGTAGGATCTACAGAGAAATCAAATTAATCCACATGAAATGGGCTAGAGAGATAAATAGAATCTTCTCTAAAGAAGACAGACACATGGCTAACAAAAATATGAAAAAATGCTCATCGTCCCTAATTACCAGATAAATGCAAATCACAACCACCCTGAGTTATCTTGTAACCCCAGTGAGAATGGCCCACATCACAAAATCTCAAAACTGCAGATGCTGGTGTGGATGTGGAGAAAGGGAACACTTTTACACTGCTAGTGGAACTGCAAACTAATATAACCTTTTTGGAAGGAAGTATGGAGAATCCTCAAAGAACTCAAACTAGACCTCCCATTTGATCCCGCAATCCTATTACTTCTTCTACCCAGAAGAAAAAAAACCTTTTACCATAAGGACACTTGCACTATTTATTACAGCTGAATTTACAATCGCCAAAATGTGGAAACACCATAAATGCCCACTAACCCAGGTATGTATTAACAAGCTGTGGAATATATGTATACCCTGGAATACTATTCAGCCATTAAAATGATGGAGACTTTACATCTTTTGTATTAACCTGGATGGAAGTGGAACACATTATTCTTAGTAAAGCATCACAAGAATGGAGATGCAAGAATCCAGTGTACTCAATTCTGATATGAGGACAATTGATGACCTAGTACAGGGTGGGGAGTAGAGGAAGGGGAGAGCAAAGAGAGGGAAGGGGGGTGGTGAGGGGTCACAGTGTGTGACACACCTTTTGAGAGTGGGACACAATTATAAGAGGGACTTTACCTAACAAATGCAATCATCGTAACCAGGTTCTTTGTTCAATGAATCTCCAACAATAGTAATAACTGCCCCCCCCGCCATACTTTTGTACATGCTGAACTTTCTGCTTGCAATATTCTTTCCCCATGTCCTATTTGGTGAATTCTACCCTTTTTCAAATATTTCCTTTTCTGTAAACCTTGAGGCAGGACAAAACCATTCCTTCTCAAGGCTTCTGTAACACTGATACATACTTCTATTGTATCATTTTCATATTGTACCATAATTATTTATTTGTGTATCTGTTTATATAGCTACACTGTAAGCTTCTGTAGAGAAAGGGCTGTCTTATTGTTCAAGTTTCTATGTATAGCACCTGGTATGGTGCTTGGCACATAGTAGGTACTTAATAAATATTGATCAAATAAGGTAATCTAGTTAGATGTTTTGGGGGTTACCAAAAAGCCACCAAAAGTATGGGGTTTGGAAAATCTGGAAAGGAGGAAATTATAATGTATTTAGGTTTATATATGTTTAAGGAAATGCGGAACCCAGAAAAGAAAGATCAGAATATGGTAAACACTCATTTCATCTATTTCAAACTTTTGGCCGAGGTGTCTAGGAAAAGGGGGTAAGAAATGCTCTTTCTCTTCTCTTTTTTTTTTAGACAGAGTTTCACTATGTCACCCTCAGTAGAGTACACAGCTCACAGCAACCTCAAACACTTGGGCTTAAGTAATTCTCTTGTCTCAGCCTCCCAAGTAGCTGGGACTATAGGCACCGCCACAATGCCTGGCTATTTCTTTTCTTTTCTTTTTTTTTTTTTGGTTGCAGTTGTCATTGTTGTTTAACTGGCCCAGGCCAGGTTTGAACCCATCAGCCTTGTGGCCAGTGCCCTACGCACTGAGCTAGGGGTGCCACCTCTCTTCTCCAACTCTTAGGAATTGAACTTGGGTCACAATCACACCTATTGCCATTTGCCACACTGTTTCTGCATTAAAATGCAGTCTGAGTTTTGACTACTGACTTAAGAGTGAGTGTCTGGAACTTATTTCTTTAGTAAACTACAGGCAACCCGGCCATACTTGGCATCACTACATTTGTGTGCATTTTTTCTAGTGGTTTTGTGTATTTGTCTTATTCAGTCACTTACATTATAAATTGAGGGCAGAAATTCTTTTCCTTTTATATAAACCACACAGTATATAACACAGTGTTCTATATAGGGAAGGAATTTATGCAATTTCTAGATGTTTCTCAGAGTGTTTTGCACACCAGGCACCGTAAAAAGTGAAGGGTCAAAGGGCACACAGTAGATGCTTTCTAAAAGTTCACGCTAATAGGATAATTAAACAGTAAGTATTAAGTCAGCTTCTCCCCTCAAAACCCAAAGTGATCAAAGAAGCCTACCTGACATAGAGGGAAATGGGCACCATAGTGTTGAGAATAATGAAGTACGACCAGAAGATGAGGGTGCCAGAGATAAGTGATGAAGAGACATATTTTTCCCATGGCAGAAAAATCTGGAAGTAGTAGCCTTTCTGGCTTTGCCAAATCCAATGTCCAACTGCTAGGATAAAACACATGATGCCTAAAAAAAGGAAAATCTAAAAAAAAAAAATTAAATTAACATTTCATTTGATGTCTGTTTTGCTTCAGTTCTACCTTCTGGAGCCTTATCTCTAGATAAAGTGTCTGTCTCCTAAGAGGTCATGGAGGCCCTGCAGTCCATAGGCTCTAGGCCGCAGTACATAGGACAGAAAGATGGCCATGCAGGAGCCATCCTTCGGATGGTGAAGGGGATAATGGTAACTAAAGCATATTAAGTACTGATTAAGTACTGGAACTGTGCTAAGTACTTTATATATATTATTTAATATTTATAATAATCCCCTTTCAATAATAGATGAAGAACTTGATTTTGAGAATGAAAAAGCATTTTGCTTTAAGTCACTTAGATACTGAGCAGAAAGAACACATTTGGAACCAATTCTAGGACTCAAGCTCTTAATCTTACTCCATTGTTGAAGTGAGGTGAAGCTTTAACAAAAGTCTAAAATGTGTGCCATTAGCTTAGGAGTTGGGAGAGGATGGTAAGAAAACTGATATAAAAGCCTGGAAGGCCTACAATCTTGTTAATAGGAAAGGATTTGATAAAACTGAGAGGTAGGGCATGTGCCTACTGAACCTGCAGCTTTAAGGTAAGTGGTTAGAATCAGAATATTGTGTGTTGGCTTCTGTTGGCAGCCTTTGATGAGATATTGAAAGAAAGAGTTAAACTTGGGAAATAATTTGCCAATTTGTAAGCATAAATGAAAAAGAATGAAAGTATAGAAACCTGGAGCACTGTAAGAGTTTGAGACCAGCTTGGGCAACATAATGAACCCATTTCTAAAAAAGAAATTAAAAAAATTAGCTGGGCATAGTGGCACACACCTGTGCCCCCAGCTACTTGGGAAGTTGAGGTGGGAGGATCACTCGAGCTTAAGAGTTTGAGGTGCTTTAAGCCACAATCAAGTTACTGCATTCTAGCATGGGAAATACTGCAAGACTCCATCTCTTAAAAAAAAAAAAAAGAAATTTGGGGCAAACTAAGACCTCTAAATACCAAAAAGGAAGAGATAAGATGGAGACTTTAAGCAAAGAAGGTCCAATAATTCTTTTCTTGCAAAGACAGTTTCACTCTGTTGTCCAGACTAGAGCACATGGTGTCAGCATAGTTCAAGCAAATGCAAACTCCTGGATTCAAGCAATCCTCCTGTTTTAGCCTCCCAACTAGCTGGGACTATAGGCACCCTCAACAACACTGGCTCATTTTTCTTTTTCTTTTTTATTCTGGCTTTATTTTTTATTTTTATTTTTATCTTTTGACGGCATCTCATTATGTCACCCTCAGTAGAGTACTGTGGCATCACAGCTCAAAGCAACCTCAAAAACTCTTGGGCTTAAGAGATTCTCTTGTCTCAGCCTCCCAAGTAGCTGGGACTATAGGTGCCCACCACAATGCCTCGCTATTTTTTGTTGCAGTTGTCATTGTGGTTTAGCTGGCCCAGGCCAGTTTTGAACCCGTCAGCCTTGGTGTATGTGGCTGGCACCGTAACCACTGTGCTATGGGCACTGAGCCATGGCTGATTTTTCTATTTTTAGTAGAGATGAGGGTCTCAGGGCCTTTCTCTTGCTCAAGATGGTCTTGAACTCCTGAGCTCAGGCAATCCTCCTACTTCAGCCTTCCAGGGTGCTAGGATTATAGGTATGAGCCACTGTGCCCAGCCCCAATAATTCTTTTCAAATGAATAGTGAGTCAGATTTGAGGCAAACTTCTGATTAAAGGTAATACCCATTACTAGTATTCCAGAAGACTCACTTTCTTGCCTTTATGTTGAGAGAGAAGGGCATAGAAAGGGCAAGGAAGCAAAGAAATGAGACAAATTTGAGAAGTATGTTAAAGAAAGAATTGGGAGAGGGGTCACTGGTGCTTGGACCTATTGGTTCCATGTATAAATAGGGAAGAAGTCTGATAGGTTTTGAAGGAATGGTATTTCTATTTTTTGATGGGGGGACAGAGTCTCACATTGTTGCCCTGGGTAGAGTGCTGTAGCATCACAGCTCACAGCAACCTCAAACTCTTGGGTTCAAGTGATCCTCTTGCCTCAGCCTTCCAAGTAGGTGGGACTACAGTCACCTGCCACAATACCTAGCTAGCTTTTCTATTTTTAGTAGAGATGGGGTCTCAGGGTGGTCTCGAACTTCTGAGTTCAAGTTATCTACTTGCCTCAGCCTTCCAGAGTACAAGCATTACAGACACGAGCCACTGCATTTGGTTGGAATGTTATTTCTAAAGTAAGCATGAGCCTGGTCTTTGGTTATTTGGGAAGCATTAACACAACCCTGGGCAGAAGCAGGTTGTGAAAACTGCAGCCTCCCAGGACAGCATATGATAATTTCAGAATTGGCCAGGGAAGATAAAGAATGGGGAAAACCTTCGCAGGAGTGGAGCCAGGGGTCATGGAAAGAAAAATGAATAAAAGAATTCCTCCCATCTCACTATACCAGGGGTATCTAACCTTTTGGCTTCTCTGGACCACACTGGAATAAGGGTTGTCTTGGGCCACACATAAAATACAAACACTAACCAAAGCTGATGAGCACCAGAAAAAGGTCTGTGTATAATTTTCATGATATGCGCCACCACAGATAAACCAAAAAACTTCACATAATAATCCTAATTATGTAGCAACCTATTCAGAGAGTTTTTTAAAATCATTGCACAGGTCCCAAGTTTATGATCACTAATATAGGAAATGTACATATCTAAGTAATAAAACGTCTCTGGGTTTGGGCGGCACCTGTGGCTCAGTCGGTAAGGCGCCGGCCCCATATACCAAGGGTGGTGGGTTCAAACCCGGCCCCAGCTGAACTGCAACCAAAATATAGCTGGGCGTTGTGGCGGGCGCCTGTAGTCCCAGCTACTCGGGAGGCTGAGGCAAGAGAATCGCTGAAGCCGAGGAGTTGGAGGTTGCTGTGAGCTGTGTGATGCCATGGCACTCTACCGAGGGCTATAAAGTGAGACTCTGTCTCTACAAAAAAAAAAAAAAAAAAAAAGTCTCTGGGTTTAAAAAAAATATATTTATTCTGAAAGTAAAAGAAAAGTGGGCAAGATAAAACTAGTGGGATATTTGACATATTTGAGAAATGAATGCATTAGTACCTGGTTCAATTGAAGTAGTTGTGATTCTCAGTGGGTTTTCAATGTGTTCATCAGATGTTTTGGTTCTAATTTTACCCTTAACATGCTTCATTTTTAAAAATAGTTGCTCACAGGCGGCACCTGTGGCTCAGTCGATAAGGCGCCGGCCCCATATACCGAGGGTGGCGGGTTCAAACCCGGCCCCGGCTGAACTGCAACAAAAAAACAGCCGGGTGTTGTGGCGGGCGCCTATAGTCCCAGCTGCTCAGGAGGCTGAGGCAACAGAATTGCTTAAGCCCAGGAGTTGGAGGTTGCTGTGAGCTGTGTGATGCCACGGCACTCTACCCAGGGCCATAAAGTGAAACCCTGTCTCTACAAAAAAAAAAAAAAAAAAAAGTTGCTCACAAATGTAGATTTTGCCAAAAAGCAATGACATGAAAAGGCATAATTGTAAAGCAAGGGACATTTGTCTCTGGGAAGACAGGACCTATACAAGTCCAGTAAAGAGACATGATGAAATTTTTCTTTAAGTTGAGTGTCAGATTCCAGCTCTATGCATTTCGTTTGAAAATTGTCAGGTAACATATTTATGTTAACTGAAAATGGAGTAACAAATGCACTAAATATTGATAAGTTTCCTGGAAATCTTGAAATTTGTTTTCAAATTTTTATATGGAATTGAAAAACAAGGCTGCATACTTTTCACTGTGCAGGTGACTGTGTTTATCCAACATACAGCTCAATTTTGTGTGGCAATTGCATTGCCTTCTATTAATTTTACAAGTCCCTCTCTTTTACCTACCATGGGGGGGCACCATCAGTAATTATACCAGTTATGTTGACAATGGTCAAGAAAATCACTTCATCATATTTTCTACTGCTTTTATAAACCTCTTAATTTAGTTATGTCTTTTAATGGCAGTAAAAAAACTATTTCTTCAGTGACATTATATTCATCATCAATAGCTCTAATAAAAGCAACAAATTGCCAGTGGCTATGCACTATCCCATCCTTGTTGCCACTTGTTGGAGCCTGGGACCAGCCAGGTCTCTGGCCCTGGCTTATTTATTGTCTGTACATGGACCACTGAACTACTTTGCTCTGGAACAATTACCCTTAGGTGCCTGAGGACTATTTGCCTTAGCAGAAGGGAGAGAGAGAGAAAGACAGTTTCCAAAGGAGAGAAACGGTCTTAGTAAGAGAGTGAATCTTAACAGTCTTCTCAGAAGGGCCTCGGGGAGAGGCCCTGTGAGCAGGAGAAGCAAAAGAGTCAGAGTGAGTGGGTCCATGAAAGAATGAGCATTCCTCGACTGACTTCTCCTGCAGCTTCTTATAAACATGATCCCATGGCTACTTGCACCACAGGTGTAGAGACTGCAATCACTGATGTTTTCATCTCTCACACTGTCCTGCTAAGGAGAGCCGAATTCCTTCCCCATGCCCTTATCACCAAGGTGTTACATTACAGAGATGTTGTATCACAGGTGTTTCTTATATTTACAGAGTGTTTCGAGCTTAACTCTTGCTTCTCCTTCCCATGAAGCTATATGGTCTGCTACATATGTCCCCTTTTTTGTGTACCTTAAAATAGTTTCTGGTATGGCAAGGGCAGTTGGTTTTGTTGTATAGCCCTTTCTCTTGCTAGGCAAAAGGACAAAGTACATAAGCAAAATTCAGAATTCCAGGTGCAGCCCCATCTCTAACTCAAGCTTCAGCTGCTGCTAGGGAAAAGATAGTGTTTCTAATGTTAATTCCTTTATTTTATTTTTTTATTATGTTAATCCTTTAAAGATGTTTCAAATTGAGAAAATCTTTGGCTGAGAAAATGTACAGTACAAAGGACCGGCTTCCCACATGAAGCTTTTCCTTTGCTATTTAAATTATAATTAATGGATGAACAAAGGTCCTGCTTTTTCTTGTGGTCTTTGTAAGCAAGGATCTTACTCCTGCTTTTCCAGAATCCCTGATTTTCATGGTCCTTGGTAGTGAAGATCCTACTGCTTTGAACATAGGTCCCACTTTTCCAGAGGCCCTGCTTTTTGTGGTCCTTGGTAGCAAAGATCCCATTGCTTTCACTGCCCCTTGCTGCTGCTTCATTTAGTAGCTGACAAGCAAGATACCATCTTTTGCTACTTCTGCCTTTAGCAGCTGGCGAACACAGACACTGTTTTTCTTGTGGAGTTTTTCCCTTGCTAGTTGAATCCAGGCCTATTTTCAAATGGAAATCCCTACATGGTGCAAAGGTTGACTCCTCCAATTTTGCATCACCCTTGTTACTCCCTCTTGTCATCTTCCGAAGGGTTCACTAACTCCTGAGTGTCTTTTCCCCTCCTTCAGTCCACATCCCAGCTCTCCAGCAGGACACGCCTTCTGGTACCAGCTGCCAAGAGGTGGGCTAACCATAGGTGCAGGATAGCCAAATACACAAAAAAGAATTTGGTTTCAATTTAGGAGGGCTCCCTGAGCTGTAAAGGTAAAGAAAGAATTTTAACTAAAGAAAGAATAAGGATCCAATTGATCTATTTTTCCTCCATTGTCATTTATTGGTCTGGTTTAATTTCCCCATATTTGTCTCTGGGGCACCAAAGGTCTGGCACACTGTGGGCAGGATCCTCCCTTTGCGTAAAGGTGAATGAATTATTCTATTTTAGCTAAGAATAGTTTGAAATGATGATTTTACCAAAGAATAGTTTGAAACGAAGGTGTTCAAGAACTTGCATTGTTTTAATTTCTTTATTTACGAGTGGGTCCTGATTTGGGCCCCAGTGATAGTTTCCCTATGATAAAGGTGTTCCATTCTTATCATATTGAGAGTGGCAAGCCTTTGTGTTTTTGCCTTTACAACACTCTTGTCTAATATAGCCTAGCTTCCCATACTTAGGGCATTTGGGGGATTTCTTAATTGATCTTCTCACTGCTTAATCTGAGTTGCCATGGCAACATAGCATGTATTGGCTTCAACTGTAAGATTATTCATCTGGTCTTCTGTTCCATCTGATCTCTGTTCATACTGATCTTTAAACTGCTTTATCTCAGTTGCCATGATTTTTTCTTGCACCTTTTCCTATTGGCCTTTCTTTTACCTTTTACTATCCTTCCCTTCCAAATAGAACTTTTTACTGCCTTAAAGGGACAGGAGGCATCAATCGTTCCAAAGCTACTTCCTGCTGAGAGTTGATACAGCAGAAGGTAGTTTAAAGGTTCTTTTTCCTAACCGATTTCTTACAACCTGTTCTCAAACTTTTTTCTCTTTTACTTTTTGTATATTTCTTCCTCCCCTTGCTATTTTTATCTGCCAAAGGCTTTTCTCACCCCCAAGTCTAATAGCTTTTATTTGCTTTTTCCTGGAGGGCTAAGACATTGTTCCAAGCCACTCCACAGAAGAGATGATTAGAATTTGGAAAGAGAAAGTGCAGCACAGAAGGGAAGAAACTAAATGAGGAAAGCCTGTTGTTGGCTGTCTTTTATATATATTTCTTTCCCTCTTTACCTATATATTTCTCCTCTCTCTTTTTCTTTTGTTTGCTAAAAGCTTATTTCCCCTTCAGTCCACATCTACTATCGTGCTGACTACACCATTTGCCAGTGGCTGGTTCACTATACCATCCTTGTTGCCACTTGTCAGGGCCTGGGACTGGCCAGGTCTCCGGCCCCGGCTTATCTATTGTCTGGACTAGGACCTCTGAACTACCTTGCTTGGGAACAATTACCCTTAGGTGCCTGATGACTATTTGCCTAGCAGAAGGGAGGGAGAAAGATAGTCTTCAAGGGAGAGAAATGGTCTTAGTAAGAGTGAATCTTAACAGTCTTCTCAGAAGAGCCTCGGGGAGAGGCCCTGTGAGCAAGAGAAGCAAATGAGTCAGAGTGAGTGGGTCTATGAAAGAATAAGCGCTCCTTGACTGATTTCTCCTGCAGCTTCTTATAGACGTGATCCAGTGACTACTTGCACCACAGGTGTAGAGACTGCCAATCACTGATGTTCTTGTCTGGAACACTCTTATGTTAAGGAGAGCTGCATCCCTTCCCCATGCCAAGGGGGGTTATTACCAATGTATTATATTACTGAGATGTTGTATCACAGGTGTTTCTTATATTTATAGAGTGTTCCAAGCTTAACTCACACTTCTTCCCATGAAGCTATGTGGTCTGCTACAACAAATTGAGCTGTATGTATAGAATCAGTGTTATCATCCATCACCAAAGCATAAAATTAATAATTAGCAGCTTTACCCTCCAAACTTCTTTCAATATATTTTCCAATGTCTTGACTTCACCTGGCTATAGTCAAACAAACTGACTTTAGAAATACCCCCTTTTCTTTAGGGCAAATTACATCTGCCATGCTTCCTATACATTGCTTAATAAACTCACCATCAGTAAATGATTTTCACTTATCTTGCTATTAAATATGCTACCACATAACTAGATTTTATAATGGCATCCAAGCTGTACTTTAAAAAAAAATTATCTGTTGGGAAGACAGACTTTTTTCATTTCTGCTGTTTTGTCCTTATGACACAATCCTTTATATGCATGGAATTTGGCAGTATGTTTTTGCATATAATGTCTTTGAAAACTTGCACAAATTCCCTATAAATTAAGCAGAGTACCTTACTGTTTGCCTTGGCAAAAAAGTACTCATCTGTCCACTTTCTTTGAGCCACAGGCACTGCCCCCCAAAAGGAGACCCTTTCATCTGTCCACTTTTTGTTGAACAATTTTCCTTCATTCTTAATTCTTTTTGGGGGGCTCTATTTTAGTTTGAGATATTGTAGAAGCCACGATGGGATTAAAAAATAATAATAGATAAGGGTTTTATTATAAAAATTGATGAAAAATTCAAATCCACTTTTTCTAGGATGAGTTTGCAAACTTAATTGTCAGACTGCATATGACAACAGCTTTGATGGCCATTCCAGAAAAAGAGTGCCAAAACTGTTTGAAAGGTGGATTGGGTACTGGTGTCAGTACATAGCTTCTCAAGGAGAGTACTTTGAAGGCGACCATAGTGATACTCAGCAATGAGGTGTGTAGCACTTTTTCTAGGATGAGTTTGAAAACTTACTTGTCTGACTTCCCTATGGGTATTGTATGTGACATCGCAATACAATGTTGCTGTCTACAAAGTTTACGCTCGAGAACAGCGCAATTGAGTTCCACTCAAAAATCATTTTAAAAATATCATACTGTTTTAAGTAAGTTTAAAACAATTTTGTGTTGGGCTGCATTCATAGTTATCCTGGGCTGCATGCAGCCTGCAGGTTGGACACCATTCCTGTCCAGGGGTCCTCAAACTACGGCCCATGGGCCACATGGAGCGGTGTGTTTGTATTTGTTCCCATTTTGTTTTTTCACTTCAAAATAAGATATGTGCAATGTGCATAGGAATTTGTTCATAGTTTTTTTTTTTAAACTATAGTCCGGCCCTCCAACGGTCTGAGGTACAGTGAACTGGCCCCCTGTTTAAAAAGTTTGAGGACCCCTGCAAGAGGAACCACATTTAGATCTGAAGAGAAGACTGTGCAGCAGCCAGAGATCCTATGGCCATAAGTGGATTTAGTAATAGGTTAAGATTATGGGGAGATGATGAGGGTGTTCCATATGTGGGAGGAAAAGTGTAACAATAGATATCAGATCATCAGAAGGGTGGCTTGTGGCAGAGACAATGGTGTATACTCATCAAACTTTATTTTCTTTGCCTTCTAAGGAGCTAGAGTATTATTTTCTTTTCCTTCACTTGGTGGAGTATATTTCACAAGCCCCCTTGTAGTTATGTAACTGTGTCTTGGCCAATGCAGTGTTGATGGAAATAATAATGCCACTTACAGGCTTGGTCCTAAAAAAAAAACATATGTCTTTCTATTCTCTCTCCTCCCTCATTTGCTGGCTGGATGCAGAGTCAAGAACAGGGTCCTGAAACTCAAGAGGGTGATGAAGACATTAGCTGGTTTACTTAGCTGGTTTACTGAGTGACTGGTGGAGCAAGCCACCTTTCCCCATAATAATCTTCATTGTATTGTCACATGAGCAAGAAATAAATTTTTATTATGCGGTTACTGAGATTTTTGAGGCTATTTATTGTATCTGTTATCTTACCTTGACTAATACGATTGTACTACCCATAGTTCTAGATTACTGTGATGCTCCCTACTTTTAATTATTTAACATTAAAAAATGTTTTACTTTTATTTTTTAATTTTTTTAGAGATGGGGCCTCAATATGTTGCCCAGTCTAGCTGTGAACTACTAGGCTCAAACAGTCCTTCCACTTCAACCTCCCAAGTAGCTGGGACTCCAGACTTAATTATTTGACATTTAATTGATAATACACATAAAGACATATACCCAAGAGTTTGAGGCTATTCTGAGCTGTGACGCCGTGGCACTCTACAAAGGGTGACATAGTGAGACTCTGACTCAAAAAAAAAAAAAAAATCAGATATATAAGTTGATGAGTTTTCCCAAAGTAATCACATAAATTGGAACTAATACCCAGATGAAGAACATTTTCAGCACACATAACCAACCTTATGTCCCCCTCCAGTTACCACCACCTCCAAATTACACGTATTTAAAGTATATAATTATACATAGACACATATATTTATGAATCCATCATTGTATTCAATATAATGAAGTATCCATTATCCCCCAGTTTTCTTGTGTCCCTTTGTAATTCCTCCTTCCTACTTTCCCTTCTCCTGGTCCCCAGGTAACCACTAATTTGCTTTCTGTCACTTTAGTTTACATTTTTTAGAATTTTATATAGATGGAATCATATAGTATATTGTCTATTTTTGTCTGGCTTCTTTTGCTTTAATTTTGGTGGGGGAAAAAGCAAATAAAAGGAAGGGCTTTCTCTGAAGTTTATCTACCTAAAAGCTGAATCCTCTAGAAGATATCCAGTTGTTGTTAATCCCTTCTCTAAATACCAAATCAATAGAGGAAACTGCTGTATACCACAAGAAGGCAGACTAGATGACACTGTATCTAGAGCCCAGATTAACTTTGTCCCAGGTTACTGTCTGTTCTTTAGACCCATTCGTCTCCCCTAAAAACTATTTACTTTCTCACTAAAATTGCCTAAACCCTCTACCTCCTTCTCCTCTATGAAAATGACTTTTAAGCTTCAACCATCTGGCCCTTCTTTGAGTTTCTTATTTTGTGGGACTCCTGAGCACTTGCACATAATAAATTTGTATGCCTTTTATCCTGTTCAAAAAAATGACTTTGGGGTTCATCCACGTTTTTTGCATCTATCAATCATTCATTTCTTTTTATTGCTGAATAGTATTCTACTGTATAGATACTACACAATAGGTGTACTAACTTACCATTTATTGGATATTTGGGTTGTTTCCAGTTTTTGACCCTTCCAAAGCTATACTGAATGTTTGTATACAAGTCTTTTCCTGGATGTAAGCTTTCATTTCCTTTATAAATAAGGAGTGGAATCACTGGATCCTACAGTAAATTTATGTTTAACTTTTTAAGAAATCGTCAAATGTTTTCCAAAGTTGTTAAACCATTTAACATTCCCACCTGATTACATGTCCACGTGCCTTTAGAGAAGACATGTATGATGTTGTTGTGAACCACCTCTAAGTTTACTGAATGGTCTTTAGCTCTGTGACCTTGCTCACAAAATGTGGCTAGCTCAAACCAAGCCATCCTCACTGCTAGATGATTGGAGGTCTCACCTTTGTGCCACTGATGAGAAAGTCTTTGAAGACAAGAGTAGAAAGGCAGGAGGAACAGGTTCAACTGGGACCACTCTCAGAAACTGAGATTTTAAAAAAGCTTTTTATTATGAAAAAATTTAAACACCTATTAAAATATATAAATAGTACAAAGAACCCTCATGTACTCATGTACCTATCACCCAGCTTCAACAATTATCAACTCAAGGCCAGTCTTATTTCATCCAAACCTCCTCATCCATGCCTTCTCAGAGCAAACCTCTCACATTATATAACTTCATCTGTAAATAGTTTAATATATAGCTCTAAAAGATAAAGATCTTATTTAAAAACATAATAACAATCACTTAAAAATTAAGAAAATTAATATTCAATACCAAAAACTGACATTTGAGAGTTAAATAAGGGGTAAGAGGAAAAAACACAGGGAAGGATTAGGGTAAAACAGAATAAAATCTCTTTTTATTCCTAGCCAACCCAGATGCACAGTGAGTAGCTCAGCTCTTCACGATGAGGGTCTGGCTGGAGCTATAGAACCCTTCCTTTCTGATCTTACTCCCACTTCCTCATCCTTCTCTTCAATGAGCCAAGTGAAAGCAAAGCTATCTTCATGGTTCAGATTAAGCCTCCACTGAGATCTACTCATCTTGCCTTCCTTTTTGGATAGCCTATGCGGCCAATATTAAACCTGAGACTACCTCCCAATTCTCCAGGCCCTACTTCATCAGCTTCCATGGGAGAAAAGGGGGAAGGTAAAATGATTAGAATAAATAATGTGGAACTTTCCAAAGCTGTTGGAGAAATTAATTACAGGGTAACTTTCAAGACCCCCTGCTTCATTCCTGTTGCCAGGATAACTATGAATTGCCCATGGTTCCCAGTGATGTGCTCTGCCTCCTCTGTCAGACCACGTACCACCAGAACTGGATCTTTCTGCTCAGGCAGACCCACCAGAAAGGGAGACTATCTCTAATCAGACCAAGCCCCAGAGCACAGGGCTTTTCTATAGCTTGAACCCTGCATGGGCAGGGCACCATCTTTTCTTTCCTCATACCTAGAATTTTTCCTGCCACCAGGAAGCCTCCTTAAGCTCTTGCTCTATGTTTCTTAATATTGTGATGGAGTTTACTAGTACCTAGTTTTTAAAGCTTCACTTTGCTTCCTTTCTATAGGAAGAAAGAAATAAGAAAGCATTAGTTTGGTTGTTGCTACAAAACCCAGAGATTACTTAGGACCAGAGCCAGACAGATCTAAGAAGAGCAGATAGCCCCCCATTTAGCAAAAATTGTTTCTTGTTAAGGCTGAAATAAATGCTAAATTTTGTCACTCAAAACTGACATAGAACTAAGGCCACTTCTCTCACAGTGGAGCTCTTGGATCTCAAAGGCAGCCCATCAAGAGAAAGTACTCCTGGTCCTTTGGCCCATCACAACTGTGCTCTCTCTACAACATGCCTTATCCCAGAGATATGTCCTGGATTTCCGGCACCATTCCAATTTCAAGCACTCTGATCCTTTGCTCCACAAATACACTCATAGTTAACAGATTGGGGTTCAGAAGGCATTGTCCCTGGGAGGTTTGGTAACTGGGGAGAGGGTGAACTCCCAGCTCAGCTGTGGGCTCAACAGGAAGCAGCCTTGCTAAACATGCATCCTGTGTCTGCTAGATTTTTCCCCTATGAAACATTTTTTCCAAAATGGGGAAAAAAATGAAGTTTTTAAATCAGGAAAGATTTCTGCTTCAGCTTACTTCAAGAAATGAGAGGGTATTATATCTGACTACATCAACAATGTCCTGGCATGTATACTATACCAAACTGCTAAGCTGTAAGAATCTTGCTAATTCCAGAACACTTCTTCATTTAATAATCATTAAATAAATATTTTCATTTCCTGAATACTGTGCAAAGCACTCCCCAAAATTTAAAGACAAATATGACATAATTTTTTAGTATAGAGGCTCATAATTTGGCAGCTAAGACATTCATTCATATTTTTCACTCCCTCAACAAATAATAATGAAACTCCCATTGTGAAGGAGGCTTAGGGACTAGGGACACAGTAGTGAAAAAAGTGTCCTTATGTATAGAAGTGGACAACAAATAAGAAATGAAAAAAAAACCCACTTGACTAGTGACAAGTGCTGCAAGGAAAATAAGACAGGTAAATAGAATAAAGAGGGTCTTGGAAAGGGTGGCTATGGTGGTAGCAGGGAAGACTGCTCAGAAAAGGTGGCATTGATGTATAATTTGTTTGACGTGTTGTTGGATTCTGCTTGCTAGGATCTTATTGAATATTTTTTATCAATATTCATTAGAGATATTGGTCTATAATTTTCTTTTCTTGTTGGGTCTTTTCCTAGTTTGGGAATCAGGGTGATATTTGCTTCATAGAATGTGTTGGGAAGTATTACTTATTTTTCTATGTTTTGGAAAAGGATAAGTAATAAAGGTACTAGTTCCTCTTTAAGGATTTGGTAGAATTCTGACGTGAAGCCTTCTGGTCCCCAGCTTTTCTTTTTGGGGAGATTTCTTATAGTTGATGCTATTCCAGAACTTGTTATAGGTTTCTTCAACATTTCTACTTCCTTCTGGCTAAGTCTAGAACGGTGGCATGTTTCCAAGTATTAATCTATTTCCTTCAGATTTTCATACTTCTCAAACTTATTAGTAAGAAAAGAACAAGTGATCCCATTTCATTGTGGGCAAGAGACATAAACAGAAGCTTCTCTGAAAAAGACAGATGCATGGTCTACAGACACATGAAAAAATGCTCATCATCTTTAATCATCAGAGAAATGCAAACCAAAACTACTCTGAGATACCATCTAACTTCAGTAAGAGTAGCCCACATCACAAAATCCCAAAACTACAGATGTTGGCGTGGATGTGGAGAAAAGGGAACACTTCTGCATTGCTGGTGGAATGCAAGCTAGTATATTCCTTTTGGAAGCAAGTTTGGAGAACACTCAGGGATCTAAATGTAGACCTGCTGTTTGATCCTGCAATTCCTTTTCTAGGTGTATATCCAAAAGACCAAAAATCATTTGGCAACAAAGGTATCTGTATTAGATTGTTCATTACAGCTCAATTCATAATTGCCAAGTCATGGAAGAAGCCCAAGTGCCCATCGACCCATGAATGGATTAATAAATTATGGTATATGTATGCCATGGAATACTATGCAGCATCAAAAAAGATAGAGACTTTACCTCTTTAATGTTTACATGGATGGAGCTGGAAAATATTCTTCTTAGTAAAGTATCTCAGGAATGGAAAAAAATATATCCAATGTACTCAGTACTACTATGAAACCAATTTATAATCACTGACACTTTCATATGAAAGATGAATCACAACCATAGCCCAGGATGAAGGAGGGAAGGGGAGGGGAATGGGAAGGGGGGGAGAGTGGGTTGATGGAGGGTTAATGGAGGGACCACACCTATGGAGCATATTGCAAGTACAAGTTGGGTCTATCAGGTGTAGAACACAAATGTCTTAACACTGTAATTGGGTAAATGAGGTGAAGACTATGTTAATTAGTAGGATGTAAACACTCCAATTTGTACAAATAACCAACACATTGAATCCCACAATGGTACAAATGTATTCATGATAGATGTACAAATGACTTAATAAAAAAAAAAGAAAAGGTGGCATTTATTTCTTTTCTTTCTTTTTTTAACTTTGACTTGCCGTTTTATGATACGGTGGCATTGAATAATGAAAAAGAAGCAGGCATTTCCAGCAAGGGTAAAGACAGGGAAAAGTTCTCTCATTTAATTTGTAGTCCACCTGGGTATAGATTTCTAGGTCAATTTAATTTTCACTAAGAACTTTGAAGGTTTGACCCTAGTGATTTCTAGGATCCAGTGGTGTGAATGAGAAGTTTGCTGTGAGTCTAATTCTCAATTTTTGTCAATATATTATCCCTATAAATTTTTTTGAGGGACTTCTGTATGCCTAAACCCTCCTGGTGTGTTCCTCAGTTAACAAAACTATTTTTCTCATATTTTCTAACTCTGTCTTTTCGTTTTATGATCCAGGAGAGTTTTTTTTTTAATTCTATTTCAGCCTTTTAATTGGCTTTTTAATATTAACAATCCTGTTTTTATTTTTCCAAATTCTGTTTTGTTGTTGTTTTAGATTGTTTTTTCTACTTTTCCTTTTTTTTTTTAAAAAAAGCATTCTATTCTCATCTTATATATGCAACTGCTTCTTCTCTCTGAAAATAGTCATAAGAATTTTTTTGCAAAATTCTTTTCTTTTTCCTATAATTATAATTAGTTTACTACAGGGTCCATCATTTTATTTTATTTTTTTTTTTAGAAATGGGGATCTTGCTATGTTGCTCAGGCTGGCATGCAGTGGCTACTCACAGATGTAATCGCAGAGCACTACACCCCACAATTCCTGGGCTCAAATGATCTTCCTGCTTCAGCCTCCCAAGTAGCTGAGACTACAGGCACACATTGCCACACCCGTTTAGTTTTAAAAAATTTTTGTAGAGGCTCAGTGCCTGTGGCTCAAGTGGCTAAGGTGCCAGCCACGTACACCTGAGCTGGCAGGTTCGAATCCAGCCCTGCCCCGCCAAACAACAATGATGGCTGCAACCCAAAAAATAGCTGGGTGTTGTGGCAGGTGCCTGTAGTCCCAGATACTTGGGAGGTGGAAGAGCAGACTCGCTTGAGCTCAGGAGTTGGAGGTTGCTGTGAGCTGTGATGCCACGGCACTCTACCCAGGGTGACAGCTTGAGGCTCTTCTCAAAAAAAAAAAAAATTTTTTTTTGTAGAGATGAGGATCTTACTATATTGCCCAGGCTGGTCTCAAACTCCTGGCCTCAAGCAATCTTTCTGCCTCAGTTTCCCAAATTTCTGGCACTACAGGCATGAGCCACTGCATGTGGCCCAGAGTCATTAATCTGTTTGTTCATCCTCATCCTCTTTTTTGTGCTACTGTTTTCCCTTTAGTACTTTTAAAAATATGAATAAAAGAATAGCTTGATCATTATAGATTGCTGGAGTAGATTTTGTTCCCTTTGGTTAGTTTTGTTTGCCCAATAGGACCATTCTTTTGAATGGAGACCCATGAGTTCTGTGTAGGAAGATGTGTTTGAGAGATTTAACCCCAGGGTACACAATGAGCTTGCAGGAAAACTTGAGCCCCTCAAATTTAAAATTAATTGGGCTTTATTCCGAAGTGCTGACACTTGCATTAAAAGTCCTGGCCTTTTGCGGTTAGGTTCTTAAATTCTCTTGAAAGCAGTTCTCCTCTTTGGAACTGGAAGGCAAATATACTTGTTTTTATTGTATGTATGCTACACAGGAATGTACAGAGGGCCAATTGCTGCCCATGTTGTTTTATGGACAGTTTTTAAGTTCATTATTCTGATGATTGCCCACACCTGATGCTTGTTCTCTGTACCTGCTGACTCTAGCTGGGAGTCCCTCTTGAGCTCTATCATGAAGAATGCATTTCTAGGGAGGCGCTTGTAGGGTGCTGCCCCATATGCCAGAGGTGGCGGGTTCAAACCCAGCCCCGGCCAAAAAAAAAAAAGAATGCATTTCCAGCAAAGCTTTCACTATTCTCCTCTATAATTTGTCTGCCGTTCAAAAATTCATTGACATCTCATGTCTACTGATGGCTCTTCAACCTTTGTCAGAGATGTTAGGTATTTATTTATGTTTGTACTTATTTATGGTCATTTCATTTGGCTTGAAGTGGAAGTGGGAATTCCCAGCAGCTGTTCTGCCTGTGACATTTACACTGGCTGTCTGCTTTTTCTACCTGTGAGAGTCTGAGCAAAGAACTGAGACCTCTCTCTGGTGACACCGTTACAGAGCCCCCTATGGCCCCACTCTAATCTGCATATTCAGCGTTCATCCTAGGGCTTCCATCCCTGTCCCCATGTTTCTTGGCTTCCATAGCTTCTTCTTTCTTGGTTTAGTCTCTTGTTTTGCTTAAGCATACATTCTAGAACAGTGGTTCTCAACCTTCCTAATGCTGTGGCCCTTTATTACGGTTCCTGTGGGTTGTGACCCACAGGTTGAGAACTGCTGTTCTAGAAGCTCCTAAGAAAGGATACATGATGAGTAAAATTTTTGGTCTTTGCACATATGTATATTTATTTACACTTGAATTTTATTGATAGTTTCATTGGATTTAGAATTATAGGCCGCAAATAATTTTCTGCGTGATTTTTGAAGGCCTTTATCTTTTGCTGAGAAAGCCAAATGCTATTCTGATTCATGATCTTTATATATGATCTTTTTTTTTTCCTCTCTGGAAGCTTTTAGGACCTTCTTCTCAATTTTATAATTTCTTCTTATATGTTTGATCTGCCATGTTAAAGAGGAGCTGTCATGTGTTTTAATTTTGTTTCCCTAGGGAGACAGCGAGGATAGCAGAGAGAACATTGACTCTGAAAATTTATGCCTAAATGGATAGATGTGATTATTTAATAATGTACATAAAGCACTTGGCACATATTGATATTGGTGTACTCCTTCCCCACCAAATGGACTTAACACACTTGAAGGCTGGAGGTCTTATATACCTTTATGATTCTCATTAACACCTAGCACGTGCTGGGCACATAAGAGATTTTCAATAAATATGATTTGATGACTTGATGAGTCATGGACTTGTCTGCTATTATTTTTCTGTGGGTCTTTATTTAAGGATACTTATCTTTACTATGTCTCAATTTATAATTTGTCAAATGGAAAAAATAATTCTTGACTTGCTTATTGCTCATGGGTATAGTGAGATTACAATTAATGATGTGAAAATAAAAAGTTAAAATTCTTCTATAGATGTCAATTATTATCTCTGCTATTCATACAGGCACACAAATGGTTGAACCTTCCTAGGCAGATGGGAGACATCCTATTTTGAAGACAAGCCTAGGGTAAATGACCTAGCTTACTGTCTAATGATAAATGTTCCCAGGATTGTCAAAAGAATAGTTGCCTTTGTCACCTTCTAGATTTCTTAACTGTGACTGTCTTCCTCATTAAAAAAAAAAACAAAAAATGAGGACAGTGTCTCATGCCTATAATCCTACCACTTTGGAAGGCTGAGATGGGAAGATCACTTAAGGTTCTAGACTAGCCTGAACAAGAGTGAGATCCTATTTCTACAAAAAAATAGAAAAATTAGCCAGGCATGTAGCATACACCTGTAGTCCCAGCTACTTTAGAGGCTGACACAGGAGTTGAGGTTGCTTTGAGCTATGACGACACCACTGCATTCTAGCCTGGGCAACAGAGTGAGATCTCGTTTCAAAAACAAACAAAACCCCCCCCAAATACCCTGAAACAAACAAACAAATAAAACCCCATATACAACAGTTCTCGAGTCACAAACATCTGACTTATATACAACTCACAAATGGAGGCTATTACAGGTAAATGTACCTGTTCAACTTACATGCAAATTCCACTTAAGAACAAACCTAAGGAACCTATCTCATTTGTAACCTGGCACTATTTAAACTAAATCCAAAGGATTTTGAAAAGAACTCTCATATTTCCTATAATAAATAAAGGAGAAAATGCAGTTTATAATTCAGATATTAATTAGAAGTGTAAAGAAAGAAAATACATTTTTCAGTTTTCAGAATCTAAATAATAGAGTAAAAATAAAAATGCAGAGTCATGAAATTAAGTGTAGATATCACTATAACCGTTCAGCTATGCAAAGAAACTATTTAAATAAAGAAATTAATCTTGGCAGTGCCTGTGGCTCAGTGAGTAGGGCACCAGCCCCGTGTACTGAGGGGGCGGGTTCAAACCTGGCCCCGGCCAATCTGCAACAAAAAAATAGCTGGGCATTGTGGTGGGCACCTGTAGTCCCAGCTACTTGGGAGGCTCAGGCAAGAGAATCACCTAAGGCCAGGAGTTGGAGGTTGCTGTGAGCTGTGACGCCAGGCACTCTACTGAGGGCAACAAAGTGAGACTCTGTCTCTAAAAAAAAAAAAAAAAGAAAAGAAAAGAAAAGAAATTAATCTGTCCATATCTAACACAAATAAAGGCAACCAATATCAGACAGCATAGAAATAAATTATTAATTAGCCTTCAATTTAAATCTCTGTTGTCAAATCTGATTATTATTATATGTTGTAGAGCTTTTCAAATTTCTTCTTAGCAGGAGAACCTTTTATTTTTCCAACTGATCTTACTTATAAAACAGACAAATGTGAAGCTGCTCTTTTTGAAGCAAAAATTTCAAAGCCACATGTGGCCCTCCAGATCCTCAAGTCCAGCCCCTCAACCGAATCCAAATTTCACAGAACAAATCCCTTTATCGAAAGGATTTGTTCTATAAAATTTGAATTCAAGGGAAGAGGCCACACTCAAGAATTCAGAAGGCCATGGTTTCCCTACTCCTGCATGACAGCATACCTCAAGACTCCTTTAAGAAAACAGTTAGAAAATCTAAATTTAAAAAAGGCATAGTATTAGTCTAAGTAAGGTGTTATTAAAGTGGTCATCAGTAAAACTGATGGTAAGAAAATAAAAATGTGTCTTAATTTCTAAAGTAGGGTTGATCCATTCTGGTGCCACTAATCAAAACAAAATATCTTCTTAAACAATTTGTAACTATCCTCCCACAACAGTGTGTATAACCTAGACTCATGTGTAAATTGGGTCTATTCTTTTCTGCTTCAGAAGTTAGTCTGTGGTGTCTTAAAACTGCTTCAGACTTTAAAATAACTAAATCCTGAGTTGGAAATAGCACCTTAACTGTAGAAGGAAGGGAAGTACGTCTGTTTGTAAAAAAGAAGAGAAAAAAACTTACTTACCCAAAGCACGAGGACATTCATAAGATGGTCTATCTGCGTCCGTTTAAAGGTGTACTTTCCACTGTTTTGCATTAATTTGGTGTCTGGCCCTAAGTAAAGTAGGAGACATTAGATCTTATACTCAAGAATATTGGTACTAACTGGAATTTACCTGTATAATCACCTAATCTAAACTTTTATCCAATTCCAGGGGATAAAGCCTTAAAGAAAGGCTCACAGTTGATGCCAATAACTCAAAGAATGGAAAATTTATTTCTAACCACTACTGTAAATTGCATCCATGTAGATCCCTCTTTTTGTAGTAGCTTACACAGTCTCCACTTTCATGAATGAGTTAAGTTGGAATAGTAGTCACAAGCTTTTCTCTCATCACCATCTGGTTTATTTAACTTAGAGAAGGAATTTTCTGATAAAAAGATCTCTGCTTTCTTTTTTTTTGAGATAGAGTCTCATTCTGTGCCATGGTGTCACAGCTCATGGCAACCTCAAATTCTTGGGCTTAAGCAATTCTCTTGCCTCAGCCTCCCAAGTAGCTGGTACTACAGGCTGCCACAATGCCCAGCTAATTTTTGTTGCAGTTGTCATTGTTGTTTAGCTGGCCCAGGCTGGGTTCCAACCCGCCAGCCTTGGTGTATGTGGCTGGCGTAACCACTGTGCTACGGGCGCTGAGCCAGATCTCTGCTTTCTTTTGAGGAACCCTACTTCTGGGCCAAGCTATATTTAAAGTTTCTAACTGGAAAAACAAGAAAGGAAAAGGCAATGGCAGTGATTTCTTCTGAGGTAAAAGCTAGAAACTTTTTTTTTGAGTCTCACGCAGTCACCTTGTATAGAGTACCGTGGTATTATAGCTGTGTCATAGCTCATGGCAATCTCAAACTCTTTGGGCTAGAGCGATCCTCTTGCCTCAGCCTCCCAAGTAGCTGGGACCACAGGTGCCCACCACAGTGCCTGGCTAGTTTTTCTATTTTTAGTAGAGACAGGTCTTGTTTTTGCTCAGGCTGGTCTGGAACTCCTGAGCTCAGGCCATCCACCCACCTCGGTCTCCCAGAGTGCTAGTATTATAGGCATGAGCCACTATGCCCAGCCTAGGAGTTGAGATTCATCTGGTGCTAAAAGATACCTGTGTTTTTCATGATGGGATAGACAGTAAATAGTAGTAAAGAGCTTTTAATGGCCAGTGGAACCAGAGCTGGAAATTATTTACCAGAGATATGACAGAAGAAAAAAATAAGAGGTTTATAAGCAACAATTTCTCTGGCCTTTTACTATCTGATTGTTATTCTTACATGTGCTCTAATGATAGAATTTCATCAATGTTTACATAGGGAGAGCTGGAATATCCATATTGGGCAAATACTGAGAAGGCACAGCTTCAGCTATGCCATTCTTTCCTCTTAAGTATTTCTCGAAGGCCTTGAAGTCTTGAGAAATTTGGTTCAGAACATGGAACCTACAGGGACCATATCTTCCAAGGGTTCTTAGAAAGACTGTCCTTATCCCAGAAGAAGGTACAAATCATGGTCAAACGCTGGCACCACATAGCAAGAACAGCAACTCAGTTCTGCACTGAATACCTCAAAATGCCAGCATCAATTCTTTGCTCGGAGTTTCCCAAAGCTATTCACTACCATGTAACCAACCAAGAGTCAGAAGGAAAACTTAACTAAATTTGTGCTGGTTAGCAACATCACTGCTATTGCTTTAAGAAAAAAATCTTTGGCTGAAAAATAAGCTTTTTATGATTGACAATTATGTGTGGGTAGCCACTGAAGTACAGTGAAGAAAGAAAGTAAGTCCACTTTGAATCTTTTGAGCTTAGGAGCTAAGAAGCCTAGAAATGGTTACTCTAGAACAAGAACCAGTGAAGGAATTTCCACCAGTGCCTCCCTGGACTCTTAAGCTTCTTCCTAGGACTTAGGTTCCATTGTTTTCCATAAAAGTCTAAAAGCCCCATGTCCAGGAGTAGATTCTCTAGAAAGGAAGCTCTGGGAAGCTATGTTGAGTAGTAGTCACTGTGGCATATCTTTCTCAATACTTCCTACTATGGTCATCATCATCAATGTCCATTGTTACCGAGGCTCAAGAATAATACAGTGGCTTCCTCCATTTTCCTGACCTGCATCATAATCCAAGAAAATCCCTCATTAAATATAATGGATTGTGGTTCTAAAGGTCATCTCAAAAGGTTCCGCTGGTAATGATCCATACATAACTTTTCTCTGACACGAACTCTTCATATCATATTTTATATTTTTATCTATAATGAGCACTGTATCTACTTTTTCCTCCTTGGGGTAATCTACACATACAATTCCCCTTTCACATGCCAATTCTATTATATCATACTTCCTGTATGTATGTATATTCTCTCTTGTGTCCAGATATGGTTGGACAGACTCATGAATGCCCTGTGGTCTTGGAACACAAAGCCTTCCTTTAACACAGGCAGAGCTAATATGATGGAAGCTTATTGCTTAGAAAAAAGAAGTCATTTTTTGGGTCGCGCCCGTGGCTCAGTGTGTAAGGCACTGGCCCCATATACCGAGGGTGGCGGGTTCAAACCCAACCCTGGCCAAACTGCAAAAAAAAAAAAAAAAATAGCCAGGTGTTGTGGTGGGCCCCTATAGTCCCAGCTACTTAGGAGGCTGAGGCAAGAAAATCACCTAAGCCCAAGGAGTTGGAGGGTGCTGTGAGCTGTGATGCCACAGCACTCTACCGAGGGTTAATAAGTGTCTCAAAAAAAAAAAAAGTCATTTTTTTAAAAAAATAAGTTTTTTCCTTAAATCTCCCATCCATCTATCCATCCATCCACTTCCCTATCTATCTATCTGAAAGTCATAGTGCTCTGCTACATATCTGAGTGTCATATTTACATCCTGAAAACTAAGCACTCACAACTTGACCATGAACGGACGTCAGCAGGCTGGGGGTCTGGGTGTGGCTACAGGGAAACATACCAGTATAAATCACTAGGCCACAGCACCAGTCTGTATTCCTGATGATGCAGCCTCGAAGTAGTAGCTTGTCATGGTCCAAGACATAATTTTTCCCCTTAAAAGTCAATATTCCTGCAAATTTGTCCAGTTTGTTATTGGGAAGCTCACACTTCACTTCTCCTGCAGAAAAATAAAGAAGTGGGAGTCCTGGCTCTATAATCTTAGGTTTTTCCTAACAGGACAGAAAGAGGCTTAACAGAAAAGGGACAAGAAAATCCCTCTTTTGAAATACATACAAATATTTTTCCTATCTTCTCTCAGCTACTGCCCATTTCTTATCAGCTCCCTTCAGAAAAGCAGACAAAAGCTTCCAGTTCCAAAGAATTATTATTCTGGATGTGCCATGGATCATCCAGAGAGAGAAAACCCACATGATAACTTATCACCATCAGTACTCCCAGATCATATGAGCTCTAACTCTGAAGAAACTAACAGACTATTTAACCTAAAACAAGCCTGGCATTTTGTTTTTCAGAATGGAAATAATTGGGATTTTCCCTGATTAGTAAATATTTCCTTTGTAAATATTTATGTAATTCTAAAAGGATAAAGTAAAATTCACTCATTATCTTGAGAAAAGTGCTATAAACCTTTAGGACTACGTCTTCCACATTTTTCTATATATGTACCCATAAACATACATATGTTTTCAAAACCAGGCTTATGTTATACATACAATGCACAGTCTTTTGTAATTTGTATTTTTCTTTTACTAATTATACATCAAATATTTTTTCCATGTCAATAAGTATCAACTTGCACATTATTTGTAGTAAGTTGTATAGAAACCACTGTATGTAGAAACCACACCTATTTAACCAGTTCTCCACTGATGAAAATTTGCATGAACAAACTTATTTCCAGACTCACCATCAAAGGCAGACAGCAGCTCCGGGTTATCTTCCATGTCACTGGTAACTGAGATGGCCTGTTTCACTTTCAGGTTGGTTTCGCTAGAGTAAAGGACATAGGGTCACCAGAGTACAGGACACATAAACAATAGCAGCACAAGTCTAGTTTCTCCTACTTTATCATGGGGTTTTAGAAAATAGATGTTGCCAGTTGGGCTACATGTTTGAGCCATAAGAGTCACTGCCAGTGTTCCCCTCTTTCACAGGCAATAATGAAATGAGACAGCTGTTCAGGAAAGCTGAGGGTTAGCCTACCCACTCTCCCGTCTTTCCTCTTTCTCTTTGCAACACACCGTTACTATTTAACCTATGAAATCCGGCTGGCTAGGAGCTCTACAGAAGGCAAAGGGATGTCACAAAATAACATGGAGGTGACACCTGCACCCTTCAGAATAGTGAGCAAGAAGGTAAGAATCTGTACACAATTCCAAGGAGATAAACTCCTCACCTCATAAATATTTATGGAACTCAATTAACTTTTTTCTGATACAGAAATGCTCAGAGACAGAAGCAAAAACTGAAGCCACATTTCAAGAAGTTGTGGGCACCAAGAAAATAGTTTTAAGAATGCAGATCAGTATTAAATTCTACAGGACAAGGTCTTTACAGATGACCCCATCTTTCTATGATCCTCAGCTTCTGCATGCCAATAAATTTCCACCTTAACTCCTTAATAGAACATGGTATTTTATCAGTAAATAATTACTTCTACATTCCCATTCTTTCCCTGAAAGCTTTGAAAGTCTACTCTGAAATTTTACACTTCTATTCCCCTCTTTCCTACCACTCAGCATTATAGAGTATGGCTAGGTTGCCGCTATTTTATAGATGGAGAACATGGAGTTAATTTGCTCATATTCTGAGGCCAGGGGATGCTCAATTATTGCTGTCAAGAGGTCAGCCTTGACTGGACAGTTTCAAGGTTCTGGTTTCCTCTCTTTTCTCCCTTGGATACTTCTGAGTCCTCTGGTTCACATACTACCACTTCTATCTGAGGGTAAAATTCATTTCTGCATCTTGCTCTCCCTTGGTCAGAGACTACTCTAAGCTGGCTAAATTGTCTTAATGGAATATCAGGAGGGAACACTTACCCATCCAGGTCTGCCGTCTCTATGTATGTCAGACTGTATGGCTCACTGCTAGAGAGTAATAAGATATCCGCCTGTGGTCAGAAAAGTCAGAGAAAATAAGGAAAGCAGGAAGGCTGGCTTTAATCATTCTAGTGTGACAAGAATAGGAACAGATGTTCACCCTAAGAGTCTGGTTTACTTTCTTTGTTTGGGACCCATCACTGAAGCTACTCACACTTTAGGTACATGTAGCTATGTTGAGAGATGGACAAGAACAAGCTTCTTACTGTTGGAGCTATTGATCTCTGATGCGAAGTGTAGCAGATGAAGGTCACCAAAAGTAGTGCTAGGTGAAGTGCTGCAAGGGTTCCTGGTATACACTCAAGACAAAAAAGTAAAAGCTACAGCCAAAAGAGGTACTCACCGTGACAGGCTGATTATTTTCTAGTTTTATTATATCGCCCACTTGGACATTCATCCATTTGTCTTCCTTCATCCTATAAGAAAATGACCTTTGAATGTTTGCTCTGAGAATTTCCCCAAAGCTGTCTGGACAATGGAGGACCTCTCTCTTTCATCCCCACTGGCTGAGCTGAATGAAGACAAGGTTCAGGAAGGGCAAACCAGGCTGTGACACATCCTTGCTGCAATCAAGAATGGGGCCCATTTCTCTTGTCTTTAGGCTATGTGGGTTTTCTAAAACCCTATACAAATCCTATACAAGTATATGCAGACATACATGCACATAATTTTTTAAAGTAAAATAGTTCAAATATTAAAGAAGTATATAAAAACAATAAAAATTAAAGTCTCCTCTGTCCCCAGACTTTAGTTTTGTACCACAAAGGTAGCCACTATTAATATATTTTTTTTATTCCTTCTGAGAAAGAACTAAGAAGGACATGTGTACGCCATAAGCATTTTTAAAACATGAGCTATCCTCTTGCTGACAATTCTATTATGCCAACCATTCCCTGAGCTGGGAAAGAGAGGGTCTGTCTAGAGCCTCTGTGGGTCGTGACCCACAGGAACTTATTAAAGGGTTGTGGCGTTAGGAAGGTTGAGAACCACTGATCTAGCGGACACTGTTCTTTTCACCTCTGAATGTGGCCTAGTTATCCTTATGGCATGACATACATCAACACTTTGCCAGATACACAAAGGCATGAGTATTCTTAGAACACTTTTCCTAAAAAGATGCTTTGAGAAGGGTCAATTTCTTTAATATCCCCCCCAAAGTCCTTTCATATAAATTTACTCTATTAAAAGAAAGAGTAGTTTCTTAGTACAAGTAGTACTAGCCTTGGAGAAAGACATATACATATTTGTTTTAGTTTATCTTACTCAACATTTACTTTTGCTAGTTCTCTGGCATTTTATTTGCTATGATCTTCACCAGTAAAACATGAAAAGAAAGAAGGGCTACACATTCTGGCTTCTCTTGGAGATTTGAAAACTTACATTTTACTACATGAGGATCTGTTAAACGATTATCAATTTGTTTCTGGGCATTATAACAATAATGTGTCCCAGATTTGGGAGAGGGGCAGACATTCCATACTGATTTAAAATACTCAATCCTATTGTGCCATAAGTACATATTTAATTTCCAAGCATTGCATCCTAACTTTTGGTTTAGAAAATATGGTAAGAGAGCTAGAGAAGGCAATAATTTGACTTCAGGGGAGACCATATTATATTCTCTGGTTTATGTGAAAGGTACCTCCTGTAGTTCCATAGCACACTGGCACTTTTTATACTACAAATTTAGAAATGCTAGGTAAAATAAAGCCAACATTCTTTCAAATGTAAGGCTGTACTTGCCATAAAGTAAGGAGACAGGAAAAAAGAAGGGAATGAAATCCATAAATCATAAGCATGTTCTGATGCTTGCTTCTGCTAAGAATAAGATAATTTGCCCGTTTTGTGATACTGCAATGTCAACCTTAAACAAATTCAATGCTCATCAACATTAACCCTCAAAAGGACCACAAATACTTTCAATTGGAGGGAGAGGTGTGAAAGATTGTACATGAGTCTTAACAATGTGTTTATGAGGCAAGGTCATTAATTCATCTCCTAGACATCCCACACGTTGGTTTTAAAATCCTAAGCTGCTGCAGCTGCTTTAGTGGCATCCTTGCTCAATGTTGCACCTTAAACAGAATATTTATGACCCCAAATGTTCCAATCCAATCTCCTATATCTCTGGCATGGTATAACTTTAGCATCTCAAAGATTAAGATCCATGCCACCCCTTTGGCACTGGGGAGTGGAGGATCTCAATCCCTTTCAGCCCAGTGCCAATAGTCGAGGACTTGGATTGGCAGCCTTGCTCACCTTTGCGAGCGCTGATGAAGAAATAACTGTAAGGCGTGATGCTACTGAAGGTCGTGTGTGGCCTGAGCAAGTGAATGGTGTCTGCCTCAGTTATACAGCAGCAAACCCAGCGATTGGGCTCCAGCTTGGCCAGTTTCTAATACATTCAGTTTTGTCCTTCCTTTTCTTTTTTTAAATTTTTATTTATGTTTTTTCTTTTCTTTTCATGTCTATCTCCATTTAAACATTTTTTTTTTTTTTCTGTTTAAGCACAACTGACTTTTTGGGTGGTATCTTATGGGAGGTTTCAATAGTTTAAACATTTGAGGAAACAACCCCTCATGAGTATGGACCACCTGACATGATCAACAATAGGATTAGATGCCTAAGCATTTCAGATAATACAATTATATGATAAAAACTATAGCTACTGGTTTTCCTGTAAATCCACCATGACAGAGGCTGGACCTCAATCTTAAATTCTTTCAGGTTTGTACTCTCTTGTTATCATGCTCCTGCTCACCCTGGTCACTTTTCCTGTCATACAATCTCTGCTTATTGAATTTTTCCCCACTCCTTAACAGCGGCGGTTCTCAACCTATGGGTCCCGACCCACAGGAACTGTATTAAAGGGCTGCGGCATTAGGAAGGTTGAGAACCACTGCCTGACGGCCTTCATATTTTCCCTAACACAGGAATATTCCTGCCTCCTTCCATTCCTGCCAACACTTTAGAAAGCTATGACTAACCACCTCAGCAATGGGATCAACACCAATACTGTCTTTAGACTGTTATCAGAAAAGGTGACCTACTAAAAATCCATGTCAGAATCCATTAATGTTATAAAGACAGATGTTTCCGTCTTGAACACTATACTAATAAAAATCACTTGGGATATTAATATCATGTTATCATATGTTAATTGATTTAATATATATACACTTTGTTTTTAGTTTCACAAGTATTCTCTAAGATACAGAAAGGAAAGGAAAGGTAGAAAGGAAAAATGAGGCCCAGAGACATCTGAGGTACCCTGGCAAGTTCATTCTAGATCTAGAAACAAATTCCTTTTAGGTCTTTTTACTGTCCTGAACTACCTTCCTGAAGTACTTAGTATACCAAGCTTTAGCAAAGACAGCCCTCCTCTAGGATTGGTCCTACTTAAACTGGCTTTCCTAGAAGAACTTACCTTCCATTCATCAGGAGTAGAACAGAACGGTTGTTGACTTGATTGTCATTTTGGTGCCTTTTCTAAAATCACACGAGAAAATGTTCAGGAAGTAGATCTATAGCAAACTGCATGTAGAAGGTTAATGTTTTGAAATATCATCTAATGTAGCTCCTCCCTAAAGACCTTCCCCCTCCCTAAAGACCTTCTACCATTAACCCTGGACCATGAAGTTGACTGTCTCTGGGAAGCTGGGAAAGAAGGTCAGGAAAACAATCCAGGGAGAAGAAAGAGACAAAATCTTGATTTTAAATATCAAAACCTAAAATCCTAGGGCAACGGGAACAAACAACTATGTTAAATGCCTCAGAGGCCAGAATACTAGGACAAAATAATGGGCAGGTCTATAGAGTTTCACATACTTTAACAGGTGCAGGGAAAGTTAGGGAATTCTTAAGCATGCTCCCCCTCTACTGCCAGCTTTAGTCAACATACAGAAGCTACTACAGTGGGTGCACTGAGGAAAGAGGCCAGCACAAAGACCAAAGAGAAGGGGAACAAATACAGGGCATGTTCTGATGCCAGAATTCACAGGAATCTCCTCCTTCTAATTGAGATTACTCCCTGGGAAAAGGGTAGGACTGAGAGGGTGCAAAGAGAATCCAAAATGTGTCAGAATTCAGAATTTTCCAAATATTTCTCCTAACAAGACTGAGTTCTAAACCAGAAGTAATGAGGTTACCCTGAATTGGCAAGTTAGTTTTCGGATCTCATTAGAAAAATTTGGAGTCGGGGTGTATGCGTGGTTATTAGGTAAAATAAGGTCTGTGACAGAGAAATTTAGTTTTGCACATCTGAGTTCTGACTGAAATTTAAGGTAGGACATGTGTTTAAAGAGTTATAAAGTGCTGGAGAAACATCTGTGTTCTCAAACTTTGCTCTAAAAATCTATCCTGATAAAATGAGAGAAGGGAAATTGTGGGGCAGATGAACATAACTGGCTTCCACATCTTACTAGTAGGCACAGCAGTGGGTCCTCACCCTCATCATCTTTGCTGGGCCTGCTATAAGAAGCAAAGAGGAAGCCCAGCAGCACTCAGTGTGACTCAGGAAGGGAGTTGGCTTCAGATTATGTCGTGAGGCTTTTAAAACCACAGAGTTCCTAACTGCTGTATATACTTTTTTTTTATTTTCCATTATATCACATTCTTGTGATACTTTATTTTTATTTATTTATTTATTTAATTAAATCATAGCTGTGTACCTGAATGCAATCACGGGGTACAATGTGCTGGTTTTATATACAATTTGAAATGTTTCATCAAACTGGTTAACATAGCCTTCACAGCATTTTCTTAGCTATTGTGTTAAGACATTTATATTCTACACCTAGTAAATTTCACATGTACCCTTGTAAGATATACTTAATAGAATTTAGAGTTGTAAAGGGACACAGAGTTGGAGAGGGGAAAGGAAATTCAGAGAGAGAAGAATAAAGAGAAAGAATGGGAGAAAAAGGGAACATGGACAGAGGAAAGAAAGGAAAAGGAATGTAAATTGGAAGAAGGGGAACAGAGAAATAAGAATAGAGCAAAGCCAGAGAAAGCTAAGAGGGGAGTAAAAGAAGTGTGGGCTATTAAAGATGGAAGGAGGCTGGAAAGGGGGCTAAATGGAGTGGCAGTAGGAAGACAGAAAAGGGCCTTGCCTTGCCCCTTCTAACCATGCATAGACCACAATCTTGGGCCTATTGGAACTACCTATTCATCTGGGATGAGTAAGGAAATAAGGAAGAGAAATATCTCTTTCTGTTTAGTGCTTCTTCTTAGCACTAGATAGTGTTGGGAAGTCTTTCTTGCCCTGACTGGGTACAGTGAGGGACTAGAGGCCCAGGAAGCCACTTCACCAGGTCATCGATGGCATCTTTCACTGCTGTTACGGACAGCACCACTACCAGGGGTATCACAGTTGTATACCAGGCCAAGGAGGAGATCTGGGGAATCAACTGAGAGAAGGAAAAGGAGAGAATAATGAGTCAGAAAACTCAAAGAAAAATATATTTCCTCCCAACCCCTCACCCCCACCACCATTTTCATTTCCATAGGTTCACAGTGAACCCAACCATCCTAGTTACTTCCCACTGTTGTAGACTTCATATAACACCCCAAACATAAGTAAACATTTCCTAAGGAATGCTAAAAAAAAAAAAAAAAAAAAGCTATTAAATTGCTCCCTATCTGTTTTGAACTCCATTACCTTCGTCTGGATGGCAAAGGGCCATTTCTTCCCTGATAATGAAAGGTAATGGGGCAGGGGAATAAGAGCAGACCAAAAAACCATGTGCTGTCACACCCTTCAGCACAAGAAGTGAGACGATCTGTCCCTGTCTCCCAATTTGGGCCTATCCTAGTCTGCTTCCTTTCTTTGTATTCTAAATCATGCTCCTTCCTCAGCACTCCCATGTGTTTATTTTCTGTCACAGAGGCTGGGACAAGGAGAATAGGGTTGCATTTGGGGTTAGAGTGAAGAATCTATGTTCTCCTATGGTTAAGCTGAACTGTGGCCATGCAGCCATGATAAGGAGCTCTCCATTCCTTGGGATTTGGTGAGCTTATCTCCTTCCTCTGATAGAGGCTTGTTTCATGTGGGCTAACAAAAACTCTAAGGGACTAACTAGCCTGAGATGCCAGCCATCCATTTGCTTGTTTTCTAAACAGAGAAGACTTTTCTCTGTTTAGGGAATGCAAAAACTGACTACAGAGCCTGACCCCAGAGAGGTTGATAAAACACTCTGTAGTAAAGGTGAGAGAAAAACATAATTTAATTCAAGTCGGGGCGGGGGTGGGGCTGGGGAAAGAAAGAGGGAGGAGGAGGAGGAAGAGGAAGGAGAGGGATTAGCAAGCTCTCATCTAATAGGCACAATGTAGGGATATATGGCATACTTCCTGGGTAAAGGACTCAACTACAACTTGGACTTTACTAACAAACACAAATAATGTAACCTAATCATCTGTATCCTCACATTAATCTGAAATTAAAAAAAAAAAAAGAAAGAAAAGAAAAGGGCCCAAAAGGCAATACCTGTAGGAATAGCAAAATGAGGAAATATGCATTTGCAAGTCTCTGGAATTGTTCAAATAGGTTCAAGGGCAGGAAGTTAATGACACTATATTTTGAGGTCTTTATGGTATTGTTCTGTGAGTACAAAAAACATCATACACAATTAGAGGAACAAAAGACAGTTCAAAACTGGGTTGATAGATAGCTACCCTCATCCACCTCCAAGTCTTAGCTAAAAAGACCAAGACTACTCCATGAAATGGGAAAAAGCCACCAGAGTTCCCCCCACCACAGGGAGGGAAAGAGGAAAGAAGTGTCTAATTTCCCTCCTTTCCTTGAGAACCAGAGAGGCCTAGGTATGGCAAGGCTGCTCCACATGGTAGTTTCTCTGGGGCCAGAATGCATCTCTGCCTCGATAAAGTTCTTCCTTTATTGATGCTATTAATAATAATAACAATAAGCAAATCAACAATTAAAATTTACATTTATTGAGTACTTACTATATGCAAAGCACTGTTCTAAAACACTTAATCCTCACAACAACTCTGTGAGGTGAATACTACATAACCACTTTTGCGGATGAGGAAATAAGAGGCATTGATCCAGTGGTCTCTGCTGAAGCTTATCTCAGCCTGGCAAATGTAATTTGGGGTGCCTTTACATCTTGCTTTCAGTGTTGAAGGATGTCAGATGCTAAAAGCAAAGAATTGTCTTTCAACACTTGCCCACTGAAGGTTCCTATACTGGTCACACTGTCAGCATTAGAGAATGATTTCACCCCTGATTTCTCCTAGGAAGATCTGAATAGCTTTGGCCTGTTAGCTATCTAAGCTATAATTCTGCTGAATGAAATTGGCAACTTATCTATCTCCTCAATCCTGATCTCAAGATGTTGATGGGACTATCTTACTTTCTACCTTTGGGTCTTAATCATATGTCCTAAGGTGTCAGAGCTTCAATCTAAGAGCTCAAGAAAAGTAGGAGAGTAAGATCAAATAATTCTCTAAGAACAGGACTTTTCTCCTACCTCCTTCCATTCGTAAGGCCAAACAAAACAATAAACTGACCTGCAGGCCTAGAATATAGATACAGCTCAAGCATGAAGAATCTTACTGGGCCCTGATTTGAAAGGACATCAAAATCCTTCTCTTGGAGAACTAAAACTGTTCAGTCCTAAGGCTGAAACTTGAATCTTGAGTCTGTAACCAGGAACTTAAAGAGATTACTTAGCCAGGCCTTGAGCAAGCTCTATTTCCCTAGAAGAGAGAAACTAGTTAAATAACTTATTACTTAAGAATTTGGAGATCCAAGGTAAACATAAGATTTCCTTGGCATTTTGCCACAATTTTCCAATTAATAATCAAATGCTACACCATTTCTCAAAGTGCGGTCTGTTCATAGCCATATTTTGGGCTATACTAGTGGAGGCTGAAAAAGAATTAGACTTGATCTATCCTGGAGTAGCTTATAGGTCTGTCTTCAATGAAGTTCTAATGAAATGATCTGTAAGGGCCCTTCTAGTCTTGAGACCATATTATTCTAGCATAGAAATAGTTTTCTTTGATTATAAGATACTCTGATTTTCTCAGTGTCTAAGTCTAGATGGCTAGATCAAAAGATCTCCTGAAAGGTGGTCTCACTGGCCTTCACTGTTGACTCTCCATCTGATTACATAGTCATTTAATGAGTATTTTGGGTTTTTACTTATTTTTACTTACCTGGATAGTATTTGTTTAGCAAACCAAAACAAAAGCTGTGCTGATTCTGCCTCAAGATAGAAGTACCAGTATTTCTTTACTAACTTGGCAACTAGACTGTTTTGTTCTACTCTGAAATATGAAACCAGAAGCAGTATCTTAGGAATGCAGAACATCTCCTTAACTATGAGCTTGCTCAGTATTTAATTGTTTTGGTAGAGGTGATAAAATGCAAGCATAATAGAGGTGGTAGATTTTGATTTGATTATTTATTTATTTGTTTGGGATATGATATAGGACTGAATGCTAAATGGGTAATAGAAGAAAACCGAAGGCCAAGGATATAATAGGAATCAGAAGTTAGGGGACAGGAAGACGGAGAGGAGTCAGAGTGGGAAAATTAGAGGAATAGGAGGAACACGAGTGATGCACAGGGCTAGGGAAATGAAATGTTGCTAAATGTGTAACAATTAGTCAAATATGTTTATTTATTCATTAAATATTCAGCATATATTTGCTGAATGCCAGGTATGTACCAAACATTATGATAGGAACCATGGGTGCAGCAATGAACGAGACAGATGCCCTTTTTCCAAAGGTAATAGCTTCTTGGAAAAAGAGAACTAAAATTTTCATACCATATTTAACTGCCACAACCACCATGCAAGGTGAACATTATTCCATTTTAAAAATAAAAAAACTGAAGATAAGAGAATTTAAACAATTTGCCTAAAGCTTTAAAGCTAATAAGGGGAAGAGCTGTGTTCAAACTCAGGTCTGTCTGATACCAAAACCTAGTTTTAATGCATCCCACTGCTTCTTTTGCAAGTATAAAAGAAAGGGGAAAAATTTGTTCCTATTGTCAGACCTTGAGCATTGTTATTATTTAGAACCCCTCTAACACAGCAAAACTAATATCTGACAAATACTATAAACATATATAATTAGGTAAAAGGTCTAACAATTAAGTTCATGAACTTTCCACCATGCACTTACATTGCCAGCACTGTACAAACAATTTGGTAAGGTTTCATAACCTTGGTATGTTAGGAACTCACAGCTGTGTTTGTGTCAACATATGCTGGTGTCTTTCTGACTGGTGTCCATTATTGTTGAGTGTTTTGTGTGCTGTCATGAGAATGTCGGAGCTTGAATTAGAGCAACAAACAAACATTAAATTTCTTGTTAAACTTGGCAAGAGTAGAAGTGAAATCAGGGACATGTTAGTCCAAGTTTATGCAAATAATGCCGTGAAGAACATGGCAGTGCACAAATGGATTAAATGTTTTTCTGAGGGGAGAGAGGGCATTACTGATGAAGAGAGGTGAAGGCATCCAGTAATGAGCAGAACTGACAAAAACATTGCAAACAATGGTTGGATTGTTGGCTAACTGTGAGAAGCAAGCAGACCAAGTAAATACTGATAGAGAACCAGAAAAATCTTAACTGAAAATATCAGCATAAGAAAGGTATGGCTCTTACATCACAACAATGCACCAGTTCACACAGCCCACTCTGTGAGGGACTTTTTAGTCGGCAAACAAATAACTGTATTGGAATACCCTCCTTACTCACCTAACATGGCCCCCAAGGAATTTTTTCTTTACTTGAAGATAAAGGAAATATTGAAATGAAGACATTTTGATGATATTCAGGACATCAAGGGCAATATAATGACAACTCTATGGCCATTCCAGAAAAAGTTCCAAAATTGCTTTATTTTTTTTTGTTGGGGATTCATTGAGGGTACAACAAACCAGATTACACTGATTGCATTTGTTAGGCAAAGTCCCTCTTGCAATCGTGTCTTGCCTCCAAAAGGTGTGGCACACACCAAGGCCCCACCCCCTCCCTCCTTCCCTCTCTCTGCTCTTCCTTTCTCCACCCCTCCATCCTTCTTTCTCTCTCTGCTCTCCCCTTCCCCCAGCCCCACCGTGACCTTAATTGTCATTAATTGTCCTCATATCAAAATTGAGTACATAGGATTCATGCTTCTCCATTCTTGTGATGCTTTACTAAGAATAATACCTTCCACTTCCATCCAGTTAATACAAAGGATGTGAAGTCTCCATTTTTTTTAATGGCTGAATAGTATTACATGGTAATACTGGTACATATACCACAGCTTGTTAATCCATTCCTGGGTTGGTGGGCATTTAGGCTGTTTCCACATTTTGGCGATTGTAAATTGAGCTGCAATAAACAGTCTAGTGCAAGTGTCCTTATGATAAAAGGATTTTTTCCCTTCTGGGTAGATGCCCAGTAATGGGACTGCAGGATCAAATAGGAGGTTTAGCTTGAGTGCTTTGAGGTTTCTCCATATTTCCTTCCAAAAAGGTTGTACTAGTTTGTAGTTCCACCAGCAGTGTAAAAGTGTTCCCTTCTCTCCACATACACGCCAGCATCTACAGTTTTGAGATTTTGTGATGTGGGCCAGCCATTCTCGCTGGAGTTAGATGGTATCTCAGGGTAGTTTTGATTTGCATTTCTCTAATAGATTGGGATGATGAACATTTTTTTCATACATTTGTTAGTCATTTGTCTATCTTCTTTAGAGAAGGTTCTATTCATGTCTCCTGCCCATTGATATATGGGATGGTTGGCTTTTTTCATGTGGATTAATTTGAGTTCTCTATAGATCCTAGTTATCGAACTTTTGTCTGATTCAAAACACGCAAATGTCCTTTCCCATTTTGTAGCTTGTCTATTTGCTTTGGTTGTTGTCTCCTTAGCTGTACAGAAGCTTTTCAGTTTAATGAAGTTCCATTTGTTTATTTTTGTTGTTGTTACAATTGCCATGGCAGTCTTCTTCAGGAAGTCTTTCCCCAGGCCAATATCTTCCAGTGTTTTTCCTATGTTTTCTTTGAGGATTTTTATTGTTTCATGCCTTAAATTTCAGTCCTTTATCCATCTTGAATCAATTTTTGTGAGTGGAGAAAGGTGTGGGTCTAGTTTCAGTCTTTTACATGTGAATATCCAGTTCTCCCAATACCATTTATTGAATAGGGAGTCTTTCCCCCAAGGTATGTTCTTGTTTGGTTTATCAAAGATTAAGTGGTTGTAAGATAATAGTTTCATTTCCTGGTTTTCTAGTCAATTCCAAGTGTCTATGTCTCTATTTTTGTGCCAGAACCATGCTGTCTTGACCACTATGGCTTTGTAGTACAGCATAAAATCTGGTATGGTGATGCCCCCAGCTTTATTTTTATTACTAAGAACTGCCTTGGCTATACGGGGTTTTTTCTGGTTCCATACAAAATGCAGAATCCTTTTTTTCCAGATCTTGAAAGTACGATGTTGTTATTTTAATAGAAATGGCATTGAATAGGTAGATTGCTTTGGGAAGTATAGAAATTTTAACAATGTTGATTATTCCCAGCCATGAGCATGGTATGTTCTTCCATTTGTTAAAGTCCTCTGCTATTTCCTTTCTGAAGATTTTATAATTTTCTTTATAGAGGTCCTTCACCTCCTATGTTAGGTATATTCCTAGGTATTTCAGTTTCTTTGAAACTATGGTGAAGGGAGTTGTGTCCTTAATTAGCTTCTCATATTGACTACTATTGGCATATACAAAGGCTACTGACTTGTGGATGTTGATTTTATATCCTGAGACATTACTGGATTTTCTGAGGACTTCCAGGAATCTTGTCGTTGAGTCTTTTGGATTCTCTAAGTATAAGATCATGTCGTCAGCAAAGAGGGAGAGTTTGACCACCTCTGCTCCCATTTGGATTCCCTTAATTTCCTTGTCTTGCCTAATTGTATTGGCTAGAACTTCCAGCACTATGTTGAATAGTAAAGGTGACAGAGGACAGCCTTGTCTGGTTCCAGTTCTAAGAGGAAAAGCTTTCAGTTTTACTCCATTCAGTAAAATATTGGCTGTGGGTTTGTCATAGATAGCTTCAATCAGTTTCAGAAATGTGCCAACTATGCCTATACTCTTCAGTGTTCTAGTTAGAAAAGGATGCTGCTTTTATTGAATGCTTTTTCTGCATCTATTGAGAGGATCATATGGTCTTTATTTTTGCCTCTGTTAATATGGTGGATAACGTTTATGGACTTGCGTATGTTAAACCAGCCTTGCATTCCTGGGATGAAACCTACTTGACCATGATGTATGACTTTTTTGATGATAAGCTGTAATCTATTGGCTAGGATTTTGTTGAGAATTTTTGCATCGATATTCATGAGTGAAATTGGTCTGAAATTCTCCTTTTTAGTTGGGTCTTTTCCTGGTTTTGGTATCAGGGTGATGTTTGCTTCACAGAACGTGTTGGGGAAGATTCCTTCCTCCCCAATTTTTTGGAATAATTTCTGCAGTACAGGAATAAGCTCTTCCTTGAAGGTTTGATAGAATTCTGGTGTGAAGCCATCTGGACCAGGGCATTTTTTTTTTTTAATTTTTTTATTAAATCATAAGTGTATACAATGATATGATTATGGGGCATCATAACATTTTTTTTTTGTTGGAAGCTGTTTTATTGTTTCTTTAATCTCAGTGCTTGAAATTGGTCTGTTCACGAGCTCTATTTCTTCCTGGCTAAGTCTAGGGAGAGGGTGTGATTCCAAATATTGATCCATTTCCTTCACATTGTCAAATTTCTGGGCATAGAGTTTCTGGTAGTATTCAGAGATGATCTCTTGTATCTCTGTGACATCAGTTGTTATTTCCCCTTTACCATTTCTGATTGAGGTTACTAGAGATTTTACTTTTCTATTTCTAGTTATTCTGGCCAAAGGTTTATCTATTTTATTTATTTTTTCAAAAAACCAACTCTTTATTTCATTAATTTTCTAAACAATTCTTTTGTTTTCCATTTCATTCATCTCTGATTTGATTTTGGATATTTCTTTTCTTCTACTGGGTTTAGGCTTAGATTGTTCTTTTTCCAATTCCATAAGATGGCTTGCGAGTTTGTTGATGTGCTCTCTTTCTGTTTTTCGAATGTAGGCATCTAAAGCAATAAATTTTCCTCTAAAAACTGCTTTTGCCGTATCCCACAGGTTTTGGTAGCTTGTGTCCTCATTGTTGTTATGCTCAAGGAAGTTAATGATTTCCTGTTTTATTTCTTCCTACACCCATCTGTCATTCAACAGAATGTTATTTAATTTCAATGCCTTTGTGTGGGGTTGAACTTTTTTTTTTTTTTTTTATTTTCTAATAAGACTAAATTTATTCAATACCCTAGTAAAAGTTTTGATTATAAGTATCCAACAGTATAAAAAGTACAAAACAGATCTGTAGATTTCTAATATATTAATACAAAGTGCATGACTACATACAGTACATCCTACAGGCAAAGAGAGGTGGAAGGGAAAAAAGAAGACTGTGGTTGAGGTCTAGTAATAAATAAATAAATACAGAAGTAGAGATGATCCATATCATAGTATATTCTACCACCAATACTGTAGCCAAAATGTACAAAAAAAAAAAAACCATTTCAAAAGAACTCAGGAGGATGATCATGGCTGGACTCCTGTAATTCACCTCAAAGGCCATGCGAGCCGGCCCAACTAACTGTGTAGTCTGTGCATATGGTGGCTTATCACATGTAGGCTTTTTCCAAGAGGAGGAAATATAAAATGTTTAGATTAAGAACTACAAAACTATAGGGTGCCCATAAAAAGTGGCTCACTCCTTATTGTTATACTACCCAATTTTTAAAATCCAGTTCAAAAAATAAAAACTAATCATGTCATTATAAGGCAAGCAAATACTCCTCCCTCATGAAAAGTCTGAACTGGTAATATTTTTCTCCTGAACTTTCAGAAAAGAGGCAATAAGAACACTTTGGTTTGGGTTCAAGTGAGAGGCTTTGAATGAGGATTTTAGAACTGAAGAACTCCAAGCACAGTATCTCAATGTCCGAAAAGCCTGACTAAAAGAAGCCAAACCAAAACCAACCCACTTACCACTAACACACACCTCTTTTCTTTTAGTAAATTTTACTTTAAATATAGAGTGAAAAAAATAATAATAAAAACCCTAACAGGTTAAAAGAAGTTAAACATCCACTCTACACAGATAAAACCTTCACAAAGATCAACTGAAGTAATCCAGAGCTAAAACTGAATTGTGCAGATTTTCAATGAAGTCATCAAACAGTCATTTAACACAAACAAAAGTCAATTATTTACATACTCAGCAAGCCCTCTAAGAAATATGCCCCCCAAAGCATTAACCTTTGTTTTGTGCCATCTGAAGACTTAAACATTTTATTTTTCAGATAGTTAAACATTTTTCATGCTGTCTACCATGTGGTAACACTTTGGTACTATTCATATGGGGTCTCACCTCTCTTAAAGACTTGTCATTTCCTTAAGAGGAGCTTTCACTCTGCTTTAGAAATTCCACATAAATCAAAATCTTTTTTTTTCTTTTTTGCAGTTTTTTTCTTTTTTTTGGCCAGGGCAGGTTTGAACCCGCCACCTCCGGTGTATGGGGCCGGGGCCCTACTCCTTTGAGACACAGGCACCACCCCATAAATTAAAATCTTTCTCAAATATTAATATGAAGGGAGGTGGCACAGGATGCAAAATACACAGTTACCTCTCTGTATATTTTTCGTCAAGGTATTTGTAACAGAAAGCTCAGTCTGTCCTGCTTAATAATCAGTAGTACAGGTTTGAATTGTCACAACCTTGGCAAGACCTTAATATTCAAAATTATTAACAATTACCTCTAGGGGCAAGTCTATGTTACTGTATTATGACAAAATTATTATCATGAGGGAAAACAAGTATAGCCAGCCATCTTTAAAAATGCCCCAACCACTGCTTCTCAATAGAGAAAGACTAAAACTACGTACTGTTTATCATACAACAAATCCCATCTCTGTCCCCTGAAATTCCCCTTAGTTTCATTCATTACAGGGGATTAAAAAAAAGAAGAAGACTTAAAGAGCACTTTACAGCAGCATTCAGCTTTCCTATGAAATACTCAGCATCTTAAATATTATGTACAATTCTTTTTTAGTCACCTAGATACTGGCTTCAGAGTTTGTGGAACTGGGGGGAAAAACAGCCCACTCAAAACTATTCTAAAAGTTGTCTTTTGGCAGAATAGCAGGTATCCAAGTTAAAAATAGGAGGGTCAGTTTGTTGCTTTGTGGTCTTTTCAAAATTTAAATCATTTTTGCTCCCCTTCTACATGAGAACCTCAGTCACCACTCCTGAGTGGAGATGGGCAGAGGCTCTGGGCCCTGCTCCTCCGGCTTCTCAGCAGCAGCTTTCTTGTTGCTGCAGCAAGGCTTGAACAGATGTGTATCGATGAGGACTTCCCCAAAACGGCCTTTATAGATAATCCCACAACATATTTTCTGTCTTTTCCAGTATGTGAGATCTAAAAAGGAAAAAACCGGTGTTCTATTAGAACCAGAAGCCATCTCTGTATCTGAACCATCATCTGACTGGTTACTGTAACAAGGAGATTGAGCTGGGGAGGCACTTGAGGTGGTACTGTGAGCATCAGAATTATGACGTTTAAATTCCTTCTGCAGTTTATTGATCTGGTTACTTTTTATCCTGTTCCCAGACAGAGTTTTCACTTTCTTTGGTTTCAATGTGGTCTTTAGACTGGGTCCTGCCCTTGCATCTACCACATGATTCCAATTTTTTTTTGATCCTGCTGGCAACTTCTTCCATCTTTTCACAAGCAGGACACAGGCATTGCAGATGTCCCCTGAACGAGTTTCATGCAACCCAAAACAGCTCTGGAAGTCCTTTTCATAGCGTTTACTGTCAGTGAATCGAGAACTGGAAGACTTAGCTCTGCAAATACAGCAGCCCTCTATACTTCGGTACATCTTTGGCTTGTGAAAACCAAACATCTTTTCTTCTGGGCAAGTCTAACAGAAGCAGCCGTTCCACGCGCAATAGCGTTGCCGAGGTGCGGAGTGCACGCCAGGCCAACCCACCCCCCACTCCAATCGCTCCCTCCTCCTCAACTGCCTTGTCTAGAAACGGGTTGAACGTTTTTGTTAGAGTTGAGTTCCACCTTTAGTGCCTTATGGTCTGAGAAGATACAAGGTAAAATTTCAATTCCTTTGATTCTGTTGAGGTTTGTTTGGTGGCCTAGGATATGATCAATTTTAGAGAATGTTCCATGGGGTGATGAGAAGAATGTATATTCTTTATCTTTGGGATGGAGTGTTCTATATGCATCTATCAAGCACAGTTGTTCTAGGGTCTCATTTAAATCTCTTATATTTTTGTTTAATTTCTGTTTAGAGAATCTGTCCAGCTCTGTAAAAGGGGTGTTAAAGTCCCCTGTTATTATGGTATTATTGGATATCATGTTGCTCAGACTGAGTAAGGTCTGTTTCAAGAATCTGGGAGCATTTAAATTGGGTGCATAAATATTTAGAATTGAAATGTCTTCTTCTTGTATTTTTCCCTTGACTAATATAAAGTGACCATCTTTGTCTTTTTTGACTTTAGTTGCTTTAAATCCACATGAATCTGAAAATAAGATTGCAACTCCTCTTTTCTTCTGAATTCCGTTTGCCTGAAAAATTGTCTTCCAACCCTTCCAACCCTTCCAATTGACTTGGAGTTTTAAATTGTCTTTTGAAGCCAGGTATGTTTCCTGCAGAGAGCAAATGGATGGCTTTTGTTTTTTAATCCAATCAGCCAATCTATGCCTCTTCAGTGGGGAATTCAAGCCATTAACATTTATTGAGATAATTGATAATTATTGATAATTGATAATTGTGGTAGTGTTCTATTCATCTTATTTTGAGAGAGTCCATTGCTTAGTTTTCTCTTTTGCATCAGTGCGGAAGTTAGGTTCTGTCCTTTAGTTTCTGAATTCTTACTTTACTGCTGATCCATTGTGATTATGAGTGTGTAGAACAGGTTGAAGTATTTCCTGTAGAGCTGGTCTTATTGTGGTGAATTTCCTCAATGTTTGTATATCAGTAAATAATTTGATTTCTCCCTCAATTTTAAAGCTTAGCTTAGCAGTATATAGAATTCTGGGCTGGAAATTGTTCTGTTTAAGTAGATTAAAGGTAGACGACCATTGTCTTCCTGCTTGGAAAGTTTCATTAGAGAAGTCTGCGGTCACTCTGATGGATTTGCCCCTGGCGCTTACTCCTGGCAGCTTGCAGAACCTTTTCTTTTGTCTTGACTTTGGACAGGTTCATCACAATGTGTCTTGGAGAAGCTCGGTTAGAGTTGAGGTGACCTGGGATCTGACATCCCTCTGAAAGGAGTGTGTCAGAATCTTTGGTGATATTTGGGAAATTTTCATTTATAATATTCTCTAGTATGGCTTCCATTACCCTGGGGCATTCTTCTCCCCCTTCTGGGATACCTATCACTCGTATGTTCGACGCTTCTTAAAGTCCCATAATTCTGTCAGTGAACTCTGCTTTGTCTCTTCTTTTCTGCCTCTTTAACTATGTGAGTTATCTCAAGAACTTTGTCCTCTACCTCTGAAATTCTTTCTTCTGCATGGTCTAAACTGTTGCTGATACTTTCTATTGCATCTTTAAGTTCCGTAATTAACTGCTTCAGTTCCTTCAGCTATGCTACATCCTTTCTATATTCTTCATATCGTTCATCTCTCATTTGATTCTGTTTTTGGATTTCCTTTTGGTTATTTTCCACTTTATCAGCAGTTTTCTTCCTTGTTTCCATTATTTCCTTCATTGTTTTCATCATGTGTATTCTAAATTCCCTTTCTGTCATTCCCAATATTTCTTTATAGGTGGAATCCTCTGAAGTAGCTACCTCATGGTCCCTTGGAGGGGTTGCTCTGGACTTGTTCTTCGTGTTTCCAGGAGTTTTCTGCTGAGTCTTCCTCATGAGTGTTTTCTTTTACCTGGTTCCTTGCCCTAATTTTCCTTTCACTTCCTCTTGCTCTTTAAGTTGCCATGCCTGTGGACTAGGGTTTCTATAAGTCCTTTTGGTACAGGACCAGAAGGATGAGAAGGTTGAAGAGCAAGAAGGGATAAAAGAAAGGAAAAAAAAAAAAAGAAGAAGAAGAAGAAAGAAAAGAAAAAAGAGAAAGGAGAGGGGGTGGGTAAAAAGGAATATTGACAAAGAGAAAAGAGGCACAGAAAGACGAAGACAGAGCAATATAGGTGTACAGTAGGGTATTTTGACACAACCTTAAAAAAAAAACCCAACCTCTGGGGGTGAAAGGTTGGGTGGTTCCCTTGAGGTCAGCAGCTCTTTGCTAGCCTGATTGGACACAGTACCCCACCTCCACCAAGTAGAGAGGAAAGACAAAAGTGCTATAAATCAAAGCAAAACAAGCAAACAGAAAATTTTAAGGAATAAAATTGGGGGAAAAACCAATAATAGGGGTAGAAACACTAGCAAAAATGAAGTTCTAATTATTGAAAAAGGCAACAATGGGAAATTGTATTTAAACTAGAAAAATGGATAAAGAAAAGAAAGAAAAAAAAACAAAAGAAAAATCTACAGGGAAAAGGTTGAAATTAAAAAACAAAACAACAGGGCGGCGCCTGTGGCTCAGTTGGTAAGGCGCCGGCCCCATATACCGAGGGTGGTGGGTTCAAACTTGGCCCCAGCCAAACTGCAACCAAAAAATAGCCGGGCGTTGTGGCGGGCACCTGTAGTCCCAGCTACTTGGGAGGCTGAGGCAAGAGAATCGCTTAAGCCCAGGAGTTGGAGGTTACTGTGAGCTGTGTGAGACCACAGCACTCTACTGAGGGCCATAAAGTGAGATTCTGTCTCTACAAAAAAAATTAAAAACAACATCAACAACAACAACATCAAACCCCCCCCAAAAAACAAAACCCAAAACAAAGCAGTATATTTATCTTGTTGAATATTGTCTGGGCAACAGGTGATCTTCTGGGGTATGAGATGTTAATCATAATGCTGATATGACTGGAGGCCTCTGCTGATTTCTCAAACCTTGCAGGGTGGAGACCCTAAATCTCTCTTCAGCCCCCTTAAAAGTCACTTTAAACTTCTAAACTTGGCTAAGCAGAAGCTGTCCCAGGAAAGCACTTGTTGCTGGGATCTCTTCTGAAGTGGCTATCCACTTACCCAGTGTGCCAAAACTGGTCTCACTCTGCCCCTGAGGGTTAAGGCTGTAAGGCGGCTCAGTCCCCGCCTTTAGGCTGTTCAGTCACTTGATAACCTGCCCCTGCCGATCCTTGCTGTGCAACTCCGAGGGCGGAGATTGCTGGGGCACTTCTCTCACAATGGCTCCATGTGGCCCACAGCTGAACATTATTTGCTCTGTCTGGCTCAGTCTGGGGCTCCAGACAATGCCCAAAGTTCTCTGCACTCCTGCCCAAGCTCTCCCAAGGAAGTTCAACTGAGTGCCAAGTCCAAAAACACCCAAACAGCTCACAGGCAAGACCTTTCCAGTTTGCAGTCTCACTGCTGCTGTACTTACAGCTGCTGGCGGGATTAGACGGAACAAACGCACAACCACTTGCCAGTTTTCCATTGCTTTTGTCCTCCTCTTGGGGTCCAGAAGTCTCTCACTGACTCCCTGTGTCCTCAAAGGGATGATTATAGGCAGATCCCACCAGCCAGAGATGCCTGGAATCTTGTCTCCCCAGAGTCACGGTGCCCAGTTGCAAGGAAGCTGTTACTCGGCTGCCATCTTGCTCCTCTCTGTCCAAAATTGCTTTGAAGGGTGCACTAGGCACTGGCATCTGTGCATAGCTTCTCAAGGGGAGAACCTTGAAGGTGACTGTAGTGATACTTGGCAATGAGGTATGTAGCACTTTTCCTAGGATAAGCTCAAAAATGTAACTGTCATACCTCGTGTGTGTGTGCACTAAATGTACATGTATATACAGAAAATGTATGAATGAAATAATAATTGTCTAGAAGCATTGCTTGTAACCATAAAGACTGAAAACACTGCAAATGTACATTTTAAAGAAACCAGTTAAATAACTATGCTAAATCTGCAGAGGAAATACTAGAAAAGAAAAGGCTATTCTTTTTCATTTTCTTTTCTTTTTTTTTTTTTTGAGATAGTCTCAAGTTGTCACCCTTGGTAGAGTGCCGTGGTGTCATAGCTCACAGCAACCTCAGACATTAGGCTTAAGTGATTCTCTTGCCTCAGCTTCCCAAGTAGCTGGGACTACAGGCACCCACCACTATACCCAGCTATTTTTTTTGTTGCAGTTGCCATTGTTGCTTTAGCAGGCCCAGGATGGGTTCGAATCTCCCAGCCCCAGTGTATGTGGCTGGCACCCTACCCACCGAGCTATGGGTACCTCCAAGAAAAGCTATTCTAAAATCATTATGAAATATCACTGGGATATATTGTTTAGGTTCAGAATAGTGTAAAAAGATGGGAAAATAACATAAAAGGGGTGCCAAAAAGTGATACACATTTTAAGAAGTCTTATTTGAAGTAAAATTGATCATTCCCCCAAAGTATACAAATTGCAGGTAAAATGGGTATACATAGCATGTCTAGGTAACTTGTCCAGTAACAGTACCTTCAATTCAATTTTGAAAGTAATACATAGATAACATCTCTTAAAATGTGTGTACATTTTTTGGCATCCTCTGTATATTTGTATTTACTTTATTTGCACAAGATGAATATACAAAACCCCAGTAAATTTGGTTTCTTATAGGGAGAAGATTTTAGAAGGATGGGGTGTTGGAACATGACCTCTCTTTCTCTCTCATTCTTTTTCCTTCCTTCTTTCCTACTTTCCCTCCCTCCTTCTTTTCTCTCCTTTCTCTTTTTCTCCCTCCCTCCCTTCTCCTTTCTTTCTGTCTTATTTTGAGGCAGAGTTTCACTCTGTCACCCTGGGTAGAGTGCCATGGTGTCATAGCTCATAGCAACCTCAAACTCTCAAGTGTTTGGCTCAAGAGATCCTCTTGCCTCAGCCTCTGGAGTAGCTGAGGCACCTGCCACAATGCCCAGCTATTTTGGGGGGTTTTGTTTACTAGATATGGGGTCTCACTTTGCTCAGGGTAGTCTCAAACTTCTGAGCTCGGGTGATCCATCTGCTTCAGCCTCCCAGAGTGCTAGGATTACAGGTGTGAGCCACTGAACCTGGCCTACTTTGCAATATATAATCTTTTTATGAATTACTTTGTCATAAATACATAAATAAGTGAAAAATGAATAAGCCAATAGAAAATGAGAAAGATCATTACTAGGTAGTTTCCAGGAAAAAGAATACAAAAGGTAAATTAACATGAAAATTAACATAAAAAGATTCTCAATCTCACTCAGAATTAGGGAAAGATAGATAACAAAATGTTTTTCATCTAAAAGCCTTGCAAAGATGAAAAAGAGTAATAATAACCCAGTTTGGCAGAAATGTGGAGAAGTGTAGAAAGTAGAATCTGTGTTGTAAGATCATCTCTACAATGAATTTACTGGTCCCCCCCCACCAAAAGGACAATATTATAAGAGAATACCTCCCCGCTTCTGAAATAGCCAGAGGCATAATACTCACTGGATATCCAAAATTATTGCTGAGTCCTCTATTGTTGGCTTGCAGACATCTCTCTTGTTATAAAAAAAGAGGAGAGAAATAATGAGAAAGATGTCCCTCTGTAAATCAGCCCGGGATGCTGGCTGCTAGTGAAGACTTTGCTAGATCAGATTCCCATAGTTTCTTGCTAAGGATATCTGTCTAAAACTGGGATTTTAATCTCTTTATTCAAAGAATCAAACAATATAATAGAAATGAATATCCTCACACACTCAAGCTTTCTGCAGGCAACAGGACTAGTAACTTGTGAAGATTTCTCTACCATCAATGCCTCTAGTGTTTTCTAGATTATGTCTCCACAGAAAACAGAATGGCCTATACCAAATTTATTACCAAACCCAGTAACCCAGCCCTCCCTCATAAGTCAATTCTAGCACCTTGTCTTAAGATAGCCTTTCTTAAATGTGCTTAACTAAATGTAAATTAATAAATCATTACTTATAGTAACATCAGAAATATCTAGGCAGATGGAAGCTAGGAGTCATCATGCTTTGCTATTCTGACCTCATTTGGAATGTGGGCCCAATGACTTCTCATCCACGTGGTAAAGGTAAAACTTAATACATTCTGTTTAGGGTTGCCAAATTTTGCACATAAAAAATACAGACGCAAAATGAGTTATGTGCCTAATATTCACTTGGGGCACAACATACTAAGAAGTTATTCATTATTTAATGAAATGCAAATTTAACTGAGAATCCTTATTTTTTTCTGGATATGTGCTTCTGTTGTTCAGGTCAGGCAAAGCTCCAAAACATTAATTACTTCTATTGTTGCTTTACTTTTATAAACAAAGATAATTCTAGAAATTAGCTCTAGAAACTTTAAATGTATATTTTTTCTAAACAACTTTGTTGAGATGTAATTTCTATACCATATAATCCACCTATTTAAAATGTGCAATTTAATAATTTTTACTATGTTCCCAGAGTTGCACAACCTGTCTATTTGCAGGTTTATGTAAATTAGCATTTGTTGTAGAGCATTCTATTACTAAGGCTCCTATTAACTTTCTGCTCTACATGCCAAAGTATCTATGTCCTCCTTCCTACTAGTTATTTTTCTTTCTTTTACGTTTTCTGTCCTTTCCTTTTAGTTTCTCCAACTCAGTTATTTTTCACTTTGTGATTACACTTTTATTAATTTTTAAAATTATTCAAAGTAATATATAAATATATTTGTACTATAAAATATTCAAAAACAGAAACATAGAAAAATGTAAAGTTTCCTTTCCTGTGCCTTCCTCTCCTCTTTCTTTTCCTAAGGAAACCACTATTAATAGATTGGACCCCTTCCTTTTCAGGGCATTTACATACAAATATATACATATATACACACACCTGTAGATAGGCTTAAAAAAAATGAGATCCTACTATATGCTTTGCTCTGCAAGTTGATTTTTCTTTTCACACTATGTATTGAGGGATATTTCCATGTCAATACATAACAGGTTTGCCCCATCCATTTGAATCCTTAATACCTAGTGTTATTTAACACAATAGCTCTCTGTCAATAATTGTTAATAGTGTTTATTGTTGTTTTGTGGTGGTGATTACGATGATGATGATATTTGCAGAAGTCTATGTATGGTAGAAAAGAGGGAAAGAAAAAATAAAATAGATGGGACAGTCTTATAAACTCTCCAGGACAGAAGAAGTTCTGTAAGTACTGTGCCAGATAGGGAATCTAGTAGAATCTATGTATAACATGTATGCAAAACAGCAAACCAATAGTTCAAGACAGGATATAAATAAGATTTTAAATGAATTGAAGAGACCCAAGAGAATTGAAATCACATGTCGACATAAAAACTTACACACAAATGTTTATAGTAGCATTATTCATAACAACCAAAAAGTATAAACAATCCAAACATCCATCAACTGATGAGTGAATAAACAAATTGTGATATAGCCAATCACTAGAACAGTATTCAGCTATTAAAAGAAAGGAAATACTGATACATGCTACAATATGCATGGACCTTGAGAACATTAAGTGAAAGAAGCCAGTCACAAAAGGCCACATATGATATGATTCTATTTATATGTCAAGTCTAGAACAGGCAAATCCATACAAACAGAAAGTCATTTAGTGGTTGCCAGGGGCTGAGAGAAGGAATTTGGAGTGACTGATAATGGTATATGATTTCTTTTCAGGGTGATAAAATGTTCTAAAATTAAGTATTGGTCATGGTTTCATAACTCTTTAATGTGCTAAAAATCAGTGAATTGCATGCTTTAAAAGGGATAATTTTGTAGTACATTAATTATATCTCAGTAAGACTGTTATTTTAAAAAAAACTGTAGAAACGAAGCACTATAGGAATTTAGGAAGGAAAGATAATTCAAGTGGGGGTCTGGGGGAGCACTGTTGAAGAAGGCTTCACTGAGACATTCTTGTACTAATCCTAAAAGATGAATACAGGTTGATTAGGTAGCAATGTAGGGGGCATGTTTCTAGGTAGGAAAATAAGTTGGTTTGGCACTGAGACTAGGCAAGTTGCATGATAGTACAACAGACAGGAAAAATCTGACGCAGGGAGGAAACAAGGTCTTAATGTCAGACTTTAATCTTAAATTTTTCTTTTTTGGGAGTCCCCTCCCCCATGAGAATGGCTCAGAGTACCTGAGCAGAGTTCAAAAGTCCTCCCATTATACTCCATGGGAGAGACCCTCTAAAAACTGGACCTACTTCCCCTACTAGGGTGCCATGCCGCTCTCCTGCCAGGCATAAAACTGTGTAAAACTGTATATATTCTCTACCTGGAATTCTGAGCTCCCGCACTCCCCTCCACTCTCACTCTGAGGTCTGGAGGCCTGTCCCCCAGGAGTCCAGATTCTTGGGTGATTTCTCGAGTGGTGTGGACAGGGCCTGGACTGCAGCTGGTTAGTGCTGATTCTGCGGCACAGGAGTGAGGAGAGGACGGTTGGCTGAGGGGAACCATGCCAGAGTGGCGGTGTCCCAAGGTGCAGAGCAGCAGCCACTTTTGGGCAACAATAGGGCTCACCAGTGGATATTCTGGAGTCACACCCCCTGTCTCTCTGGGCAACCAGAGGAGGCTGGGCATCTTCTCAGGTGGCAACCACCAGCTGAACAGATCTGGGACGGAAACTCAGGCCCTGTGAGTAAAGGGTTTGCCTGAGGCGGTACCAGCCTGGGTGGAGTGTGGGGACTAGAAAATGCACTCACAGTGCCAGCTGACTCCCAGGGTGGGGCTGACCCAGAGGACCGTTTTACTGAGCCTAAGATGCACCTGTCATCAGCCTAGACAAAGGAGGGCAGGAGGCTAGAACTGACAGCTAACCATGCTGCAAATACAAACTACCAGGCAACAGCAAAGACAGGGCCTGAGGCGCAGGTTCTGTGAACTCAACACAGCTTCTCTTCTGCAGAGGAATTTAGCAGAGACAGAAACAAATTCCACAAAGTTGTTCTGTTCTGTCAGTAACATCAATCAGGGGCGGGGCTGGAACTAAGTGAACACCCCCAGCCTTCATCAAGCGCCTGAGGTTGTCAGGCCTCACTTCCCACTGCCAGATAGAGGCAGAGAGCAGCGGCCTGGCTGAGGAGACATAGATTTCCTTGTGATTCAGGCAGGTGCCAACCCCTGGAGTATCTGCTCATTGGAGGCAACTGGGTCACAGCCCTGTGGGATTATCAGTGACTGGGTGTGACAGAAGTGCAAGGTGAGGAAGGAGGCATCAACCTTCCCAGACTAATCTATTTTCTGGGTGGATCCTCCTGATGTCATGGAGCACTGGAGCAAGTCATATTTGAGTTGTCAGCAGACCCCTGCGATCTAGTTACCAGAAACCTTTTAAACTCTTCCACCTGAGACAGGTGCTGACTGAGACAACTGATTTGGACCTTTTGAACTGAGCCAATTGCCCGAGGACTATACAAGTGGTGCCCTGGGTGTGTGGTTGTACGAAGGTTTGATTTTCCTTTTCCAATTGTTGCCTGTAGGGGGCGGGGTGACTTAATTGCTGGTATTTCTCCACAGCTGAGACTTCAACCCAGAGTAACTGTTTCACTAGGGTCGGACAGAGACCAGCTGAAAACAAGACAGAGCCACTTAGCCCCACCACACCAAGCAGGTCCCCAGTTTTTCAGGCAGTAGCACTGTACAGGTCCTTGGCAAATCTCCAGGGGAAAAGTCAAATGGTGTAAAATAATCATGGGACAGAACCAGCAGAACAACTCTGATAACATGAATAACCAGAGTAGATCAACACCTCCTAAGGAAAGATATGGCAGATGTAACTGAAGATCCCATTCATAAACAGATTGCCAAGAGGTCAGAAATCAAATTCAGAATTTGGATTGCAAACAAGATTAATAGAATGGAGGAAAATTTGGAATTAGAAATTCAAGGAGAAATTCAAAAGTTGTCTCAAGAATTCAACGAATTTAAAGACAAAACCACCAAAGATTTTGACACATTGAAGCAAGAATTGGCAGTCCTCACTGAACTGAGAAATACAGTAGAATCCCTCAGTAACATAGTGGAGCAAGCAGAAGAAAGGATTTCTGACATTGAAGACAAAGCTTTTGAATGCTCCCAAACTCTCAAAGAGGAAGGGAAATGGAGAGCAAAATTGGATCATTCTCTCAGAGAGCTCTGGGATAATTCAAAGAAGGTTAATATCAGCTTCACTGGAATGCCTGAAAGTGATGAAGTGGCTTTGCAAGGCACAGAGGCCCTTCTCCATGGAATTACGAAAGAGAATTTTCCAGACATGCCAAGAGATTCTAAAATTCAGATAGCAGACAGTTTCAGAACCCCAGCATGACTCAATCTGAATAAGATATCTCCCAGGCACACCATAATTAACTTCGCTAAAGTTAGTATGAAGGAGAAAATTCTGAACATAGCCAGACGTAAGAAAACCATTATCTACAAAGGGAAGAATATTAGAATGACTGCAGATCTCTCTGCTAAAAGCAGGTGTTGTGATTCTATTTGCAGATAAACTAGGCTTTAAACCAACAAAAGTAAGGAAGGATAAGAATGGTCACCTCATATTTGTTAAGGGTAATACTCAATATGATGAGATTTCAATTATTAATATTTATGCACTCAACCAGAATGTACCTCAATTTATAAGAGAAACTCTAACGACATGAGCAACTTGAGTTCCTCCGGCTCCATAATAGTCAGAGATTTCAACACTCCATGGCAGTGTTGGATAGATCCTCCAATAAGAAGCTGAGCAAAGAAATTTTAGATTTAAAACTAACCATCCAACATTTGGATTTAGCAGACATCTATAGAACATTTCATCCAACATAACTGAATACACGTACTTCTCATCAGCCCACGGGACATATTCCAATATCGATCACATCTTAGGTCACAAGTCTAACCTCAGTAAATTTAAAGGAATAGAAATTATTCCTTGCATCTTCTCGGACCACGATGGAATAAAAGTTGAACTCAGTAACAACAGGAATCGGCATACTCATACAAAAACCTGAAAGTTAAATAACCTTATGCTGAATGATAGCTGGGTCAGAGATGAGATTAAGAAGGAAATTGCCATTTGGATTCCCTTTATTTCCCTGTCTTGCCTAATTGTATTGGCTAGAACTTCCAGCACTACGTTGAATAGTAAAGGTGACAGAGGACAGCCTTGTCTGGTTCCAGTTCTAAGAGGAAAAGCTTTCAGTTTTACTCCATTCAGTAAAATATTGGCTGTGGGTTTGTCATAGATAGCTTCAATCAGTTTCAGAAATGTGCCACCTATGCCTATACTCTTCAGTGTTCTAATCAGAAAAGGATGCAGGATTTTATCAAATGCTTTTTCTGCATCTATTGAGAGGATCATGTGATCTTTATTTTTGCCTCTGGTAATATGGTGGATAACGTTTATGGACTTGCGTATGTTAAACCAGCCTTGCATCCCTGGGATGAAGCCTACTTGATCATGATGAATGACTTCTTTGATGATAAGCTGTAATCTATAGGCTAGGATTTTGTCGAGAATTTTTGCATCTATATTCATGAGTGAGATTGGTCTGAAATTCTCCTTTTTGTTTGGGTCTTGTCCTGGTTTTGGTATCAGGGTGATGTTTGCTTCATAGAATGTGTTGGGGAAGATTCCTTCTTCCTCAATTTTTTGGAATAATTTCTGCAGTACAGGAATAAGCTCTTCCTTGAAGGTTTGATAGAATTCTGGAGTGAAGCCATCAGGACCCGGGCACTTTTTGGTTGGAAGATTTTTTATTGTTTCTTTGATCTCAGTGCTTGAAATTGGTCTGTTCAGGAGCTCTATTTCTTCCTGGCTGAGTCTAGGGAGAGGGTGTGATTCGAAATATTTATCCATTTCCTTCACATTGTCAAATTTCTGGGCATAGAGTTTCTGGTAGTATTCTCTTTCTGTTTTTCGAATGTAGGCATCTAAAGCGATGAATTTTCCTCTCAAAACTGCTTTTGCAGTATCCCACAGGTTTTGGTAGCTTGTGTCTTCATTGTTGTTATGCTCAAGGAAGTTAATGATTTCCTGTTTTATTTCTTTCTGCACCCATCTGTTATTCAAGAGAAGACTGTTTAATTTCCATGCCTTTGGGTGGGGTCGAGCATTTTTGTTAGAGTTGAGTTCCACCTTTAGTGCCTTATGGTCTGAGAAGATACAAGGTAAAATTTCAATTCTTTTGATTCTGTTGATATTTGTTTTGTGTCCCAGGATATGATCAATTTTGGAGAATGTTCCATGGGGTGATGAGAAGAATGTATATTCTTTATCTTTGGGGTGGAGTGTTCTATATGCATCTATCAAGCACAGTTGTTCTAGGGTCTCATTTAAATCTCTTATATCCTTGTTTAATTTCTGTTTAGAGGATCTGTCCAGTTCAGTAAAAAAAAAGGAGTGTTAAAGTCCCCTATTATTATGGTATTATCAGATATCATATTGCTCAGACTGAGTAAGGTCTGTTTCAAGAATCTTGGAGCATTTAAATTGGGTGCATAAATATTTAGAATTGAAATGTCTTCTTCTTGTATTTTTCCCTTGACTAATATAAAGTGACCATCTTTGTCTTTTTTGACTTTAGTTGCTTTAAATCCACATGTATCTGAAAATAAGATTGCAACTCCTCTTTTCTTCTGAATTCCATTTGCCTGAAAAATTTTCTTCCAACCCTTGACTTGGAGTTTTAATTTGTCTTTTGAAGCCAGGTGTGTTTCTTGCAGACAGAAAATGGATGGCTTGTGTTTTTTAATCCAGTCAGCCAATCTATGTCTCTTCAGTGAGGAATTCAAGCCAGTAACATTTATTGAGATAATTGATAAGTGTGGTAGTATTCTATTCGTCTTATTTGGTGAGAGTCCATTGATAGTTTTATCTTTTGCATCAGTGTGGAGGTTAGGTTCTGTCGTTTAATTTCTGAGTTCTTACTTTCCTGCTGATCCATTGTGGTGGTCAGTGTGCAGAACAGGTTGAAGTATTTCCTGTAGAGCTGATCTTGTTGTGGCAAATTTCCTCAATGTTTGTATCTCCGTAAATGATTTGATTTCTCCGTCAATTTTGAAGCTTAGCTTAGCAGGGTACAGAATTCTGGGCTGGAAATTGTTCTGTTTAAGTAGATTAAAGGTAGATGAGCATTGTCTTCTTGCTTGGAAAGTTTCATTAGAGAAGTGTGCGGTCACTCTGATGGATTTGCCCCTGTTGGTCAACTGGTGCTTACTCCTGGCAGCTTGCAGAATCTTTTCTTTTGTCTTGACTTTGGACAGGTTCATCCCAATGTGTCTTGGAGAAGCTCGGTTAGAGTTGAGGCGACCTGGGGTCCGATATCCCTCTGAAAGCAGTGTGTCAGAATCTTTGGTGATGTTTGGGAAATTTTCTTTTATAATATTCTCTAGTATGGCTTCCATTCCTCTGGGGCATTCTTCTTCCCCTTCTGGGATTCCTATAACTCGTATGTTGGAACGCTTCATAAAGTCCCATAATTCTGACAGTGAACGTTCTGCTTTCTCTCTCTTCTTTTCTGCCTCTTTTACTGTCTGAGTTATCTCAAGAACTTTGTCTTCTACCTCTGAAATTCTTTCTTCTGCATAGTCTAACCTGTTGCTGATACTTTCCATTGCATCTTTAAGTTCCCTAATTGACTGTTTCAGTTCCTTCAGCTCTGCTATATCCTTTTTATATTCTTCATATTGTTCATCTCTTATTTGATTCTGTTTTTGGATTTCCTTTTGGTTATTTTCCACTTTATTAGCAGTTTCCTTCATTGTTTCCATCATTTTTTTCATTGTTTTCAATATGTGTATTCTAAATTCCCTTTCTGTTGGGCGGCACCTGTGGCTCAGTGGGTAAGGTGCTGGCCCCATATACCGAGGGTGGCGGGTTCAAACCCGGCCCCGGCCGAACTGCAACAAAAAAATAGCCGGGTGTTGTGGCGGGCACCTGTAGTCCCAGCTACTTGGGAGGCTGAGGCAAGAGAATCGCTTAAACCCAAGAGTTGGAGGTTGCTGTGAGCTATGTGATGCTATGGCACTCTACCTAGGGCCATAAAGTGAAACTCTATCTCTACAAAAAAAAAAAAAGAACACTTGAAAGTACTTCAGCACTATGTTTGGGGGGGCATTTTAAACAGCAAAATAACCCTCCCCCATAGCACAAAAAATGTGAAAAATGCGGCAGCATATAGGCCACAAAAGAACATTGATATATAGCATGAGAGCTGAAATAAGAAGGCAGAGTGCCATCTTGTTTGATCTTGGGAAAATGCATGTTGGATGACTCAAATTTTTCCTAATTTTTGCATTTGCTAATGACCATGAAAACACAAATGTTGATTTGGGGCCACAAATAAATTTCAGTGAGGAGGCAGATTCTGAGGTTTGGAATCTGCAAATAATGAGGATTGGTCAATCCTCTGTACTTATTTTTTATACTTCTTTCAAAGTGATTAAAAAGGTATTCTGGCTCAAAGGAGTAGGGCACCGGCCCTGTATACAGGAGGTGGTGGGTTCAAACCCAGCCCCAGCCAAAAAAAGAAAAAGGGCTTGGCGCCTATAGCTCAAGCGGCTAAGGCGCCAGCCACATATACCAAAGCTGGCAGGTTCAAATCCAGCCCGGGCCTGCCAAACAACGATAGCTACAACCAAAAAATGGCTGGGCGTTGTGGCGGGCACCTATAGTCCCAGCTACTTGGGAGACTGAGGCAAGAGAATCGCTTGAGCCCAGGAGTTTGAGGTTGCTGTGAGCTATGATGCCATGGCACTCTACCCAGGGCAACAGCTTGAGGCTCTGTCTCAAAAAAAAAAAAAAGGTATTCTGTACTTGCAAAGAATAAATTGTTTAGAGATACATAAGATTTTGACCCGTACTTAAGTTTCAAATTTTGCCCTTGATTATTTTGGTAAATAAATTTGGAAAATGGTTTGATTTTCTCTAAAAAAATAAAAAAAAAAAGGAAATTGCCAAATTTTTGGAACAAAACGACAATGAAAACCCGAATTATCAGAACCTCTGGAATAACACAAAGGCAGTCCTAAGAGGGAAATTTATAGCACTGCAAGCCTTCCTCAAGAGAATGGAAAGAGAGGAAGTTAACAACTTAATGGGATATCTCAAGCAACTAGAAAAGGAAGCACATTCCAACCCCAAACCCAGTAGAAGAAAAGAAATAATGAAAATTAGAGCAGAATTAAATGAAATTAAAAACAAGAAAATTATACAACAGATCAATAAATCAAAAAGTTGGTTTTTTGAAAAGGTCAATAAAATAGATAAACCTTTGGCTAACCTAACCAAGAAAAAAAAAGGGTAAAATCTCTAATCTCATCAATCAGAAACGACAAAGATGAAATAACAACACACTCCTCAGAAATGCAAAAAATCCTTAATGAATATTACAAGAAACTTTATTCTCAGAAATATGAAAATCTGGAGGCGGAGCAAGATGGCAGCCGAGTAACAGCTTCCTTGCATCTGGGCACCGTGAGTCTGGGGAGATAAGACTCCAGGCATCTCTGGCTGGTGGGAACTGCCTATCATCACTCCTATGAAGATACAGGGAGTCAGCGAGAGACTTCTGGACCCCAAGAGGAGGACTAAAACAGTGGAAAACCGGCAAGTGGTCGCGTGTGTTCAATCCGTCTAAACCTGCCCACAACTGTAAGTTCAGTAGCAGCGAGACTGCAAACCAGAAAGGCCTTACCTGTGAACTGTTTTGATGTCCTTGGACTTGGCACTGAGTTAAACTGCCTTGGGGAAGGCCTGAGCGGGAGTGCGGAGAACTTTGGCCCTTGTCTAGGGCCCCAGTCTGAGCCGCTGAGCCAGACGGAGCTAATAGTGTTTGGCGGTGGGTCACACGGATCCATTGTCAGTGATCTGCCCCGGCAAGCTCCACCCTCAGGGTCGCAGAGCTAGAAACGGGTGGGAGCTGGTAACCCAGCAACCAAGTAGCCTAAGGGTGGGGTTTGAGCCGCCTTGCAGCCCTAACCCTCAGGGGCAGAGTGAGACCGGTTTTGGCACACTGAGTAAGTGGATAGCCACTTCAGCAGCGATTCCAGCGAGAAAGCTGGGAAAGCTTCTGCTCAGCAAGTTTACAAGTTCAAAGTGCCTTTTAAGTAGGCCGAAGAGAGATTTAGGGTGTCTACCTGCTGGGGTTTGAGAAATCAGCAGCCTCCAGTCGTATCAGAACTGTGACTAACATCTCATACCCCAGAAGACCACGTGTTGCCCAGACAATATTCAATAACATATACAAACTACTTTGTTTTTGGTTGTGTATTTTTTTTTTCTTTTTTTTTTTGGTTTGGTTGTTTTTTTTGTTTGTTTATTTTGACGTTGCTGATGTTCCTTTGTTTTTTCAATTTCAATCTTTTCCCCACAGATTCCCTTTTTCTTTCTCAATTTTCCTAGTTTAATTATAATTTCCCATTGCTGCCTTTTTTAATAACTTCAACTTCATTTTTGCTAGTGTTTCTACCGATATAATTTGGTTTTTCACCCAATTTTATCCCCGTAAAGTTTTCTGTTTGCTTCTTTTGGTTTGATTTATAGCATTTTTGTCTTTCCTCTCTAATTGGTGGAGGTGGGGTACTGTGTCTGATCAGGTTAGCAAAGAGCTGCTGACCTCAAGGGAACCACGCAACTGGGCACCCCCAGAAGGTGGGGTTTTTTAAGGTTGTGTCAAAGTACCCTACTGTACACCTATATTGCCCTGTCTCCCTCTTTCTGTGCCTCTCTTCTTTTTGTCAATATTCCTTATACCCACCCCCTCTCCTTTCTCTATCTTTCTTTTTTTCTTATCACTCGGTCCTCCTTTCTTTCATCCCCCTTTTTTTTGCTCTTCAACCTTCTCACCCTTCTGGTCCTGTAACCCTTAGTCCACAGGCACAAGAACTTAAAGAGCAAGAGGAAGTGAAAGGAAAATTAGGGCAAGGAAACAGATAAAAGAAATCACTCATGAGGAAGAATCAGCAGAAAACTCCAGGCAACATGAAGAACCAGTCTAGAACAACCCCACCAAGGGACCATGAGGTAGCTACTGCAGATGATTCCACCAGTATAGAAATGTTAGGAATGACAGAAAGGGAATTTAGAATACACATGTTGAAAACAATGAAAGAAATGATGGAAACAATGAAGGAAATTGCTAATAAAGTGGAAAATAACCAAAAGGAAATCCAAAAACAGAATCAAATAAGAGATGAACGATATGAAGAATATAAAAAGGATATAGCAGACCTGAAGGAACTGAAACAGTCAATTAGGGAACTTAAAGATACAATGGAAAGTATCAGCAACAGGTTAGACCATGCAGAAGAAAGAATTTCAGAGGTAGAAGACAAAGTTCTTGAGATAACTCAGACAGTAAAAGAGGCAGAAAAGAAGAGAGAGAAAGCAGAACGTTCACTGTCAGAATTATGGGACTTTATGAAGTGTTCCAACATACGAGTTATAGGAATTCCAGAAGGGGAAGAAGAATGCCCCAGAGGAATGGAAGCCTTACTAGAGAATATTATAAAAGAAAATTTCCCAAACATCACCAAAGATTCTGACACACTGCTTTCAGAGGGATATCGGACCCCAGGTCGCCTCAACTCTAACCGAGCTTCTCCAAGACACATTGCGATGAATCTGTCCAAAGTCAAGACAAAAGAAAAGATTCTGCAAGCTGCCAGGAGTAAGCGCCAGTTGACCTACAGGGGCAAATCCATCAGAGTTACCGCAGACTTCTCTAATGAAACTTTCCAAGCAAGAAGACAATGGTCATCTACCTTTAATCTACTTAAACAGAACAATTTTCAGCCCAGAATTCTGTACCCTGCTAAGCTAAGCCTCAAAATTGACGGAGAAATCAAATCATTTACGGATATACAAACATTGAGGAAATTCGCCACAACAAGACCAGCTCTACAGGAAATACTTCAACCTGTTCTGCACACTGACCACCACAATGGATCAGCAGCAAAGTAAGAACTCAGAAATCAAAGGACAAAACCTAACCTCCACACTGATACAAAAGATAAAACTAAGCAATGGACTCTCACCAAATAAGACGAATAGAATACTACCACACTTATCAATTATCTCAATAAATGTTAATGGCTTGAATTCCCCACTGAAGAGACATAGATTGGCTGACTGGATTAAAAAACACAAGCCATCCATTTGCTGTCTGCAAGAAACACACCTGGCCTCAAAAGACAAATTAAAGCTCCGAGTCAAGGGTTGGAAGACAATTTTTCAGGCAAACGGAATTCAGAAGAAAAGAGGAGTTGCAATCTTATTTTCAGATACATGTGGATTTAAAGCAACTAAAGTCAAAAAAGACAAAGATGGTCACTTTATATTGGTCAAGGGAAAACTACAACAAGAAGACATTTCCATTCTAAATATTTATGCACCCAATTTAAATGCTCCCAGATTCTTGAAGCACACCTTACTCAGTCTGAGCAATATGATATCTGATAATACCATCATAACAGGGGACTTTAACACACCTCTTACAGAGCTGGACAGATCCTCTAAACAGAAATTAAACAAAGACATAAGAGATTTAAATGAGACCCTAGAACAATTATGCTTGATAGATGCATATAGAACACTCCACCCCAAAGATAAAGAATATACATTCTTCTCATCACCCCATGGAACATTCTCCAAAATTGATCATATCCTGGGACACAAAACAAATATCAACAGAATCAAAAGAATTGAAATTTTACCTTGTATCTTTTCAGACCATAAGGCACTAAAGGTGGAACTCAACTCTAACAAAAATGCTCAAGCCCACCCAAAGGCATGGAAATTAAACAATCTTCTGTTGAATAACAGATGGGTGAAGGAAGAAATAAAACAGGAAATCATTAACTTCCTTGAGCATAACAACAATGAAGACACAAGCTACCAAAACCTGTGGGATACTGCAAAAGCAGTTTTGAGAGGAAAATTCATCGCTTTAGATGCCTACATTCGAAAAACAGAAAGAGAGCACATCAACAATCTCACAAGAGATCTTATGGAATTGGAAAAAGAAGAACAATCTAAGCCTAAACTCAGTAGAAGAAAAGAAATATCCAAAATCAAATCAGAGATCAATGAAATTGAAAATAAAAGAATCATTCAGAAAATTAATGAAACGAGGAGTTGGTTTTTTGAAAAAATAAATAAAATAGATAAACCATTAGCCAGACTAACTAGAAATAGAAAAGTAAAATCTCTAATAACCTCAATCAGAAACGATAAAGGGGAAATAACAACTGATCCCACAGAGATACAAGAGATTATCTCTGAATACTACCAGAAACTCTATGCCCAGAAATTTGACAATGTGAAGGAAATGGATCAATATTTGGAATCACACCCTCTCCCTAGACTTAGCCAGGAAGAAATAGAGCTCCTGAACAGACCAATTTCAAGCACTGAGATCAAAGAAACAATAAAAAAGCTTCCAACTAAAAAATGCCCTGGTCCAGATGGCTTCACTCCAGAATTCTATCAAACCTTCAAGGAAGAGCTTATTCCTGTACTGCAGAAAATATTCCAAAAAACTGAGGAAGAAGGAATCTTCCCCAACACATTCTATGAAGCAAACATCACCCTGATACCAAAACCAGGAAAAGACCCAAACAAAAAGGAGAATTTCAGACCAATCTCACTCATGAACATAGACACAAAAATTCTCAACAAAATCCTAGCCAGTAGATTACAGCTTATCATCAAAAAAGTCATTCATCATGATCAAGTAGGCTTCATCCCAGGGATGCAAGGCTGGTTTAACATACGCAAGTCTATAAACGTTATCCACCATATTACCAGAGGCAAAAATAAAGATCACATGATCCTCTCAATAGATGCAGAAAAAGCATTTGATAAAATCCAGCATCCTTTTCTAATTAGAACTCTGAAGAGTATAGGCATAGGTGGCACATTTCTAAAACTGATTGAAGCTATCTATGACAAACCCACAGCCAATATTTTACTGAATGGAGTAAAACTGAAAGCTTTTCCTCTTAGAACTGGAACCAGACAAGGTTGTCCTCTGTCACCTTTACTATTCAACATAGTGCTGGAAGTTCTAGCCAATACAATTAGGCAATAGAAGGAAATAAAGGGAATCCAAATGGGAGCAGAGGAGGTCAAACTCTCCCTCTTTGCTGACGACATGATCTTATACTTAGAGAACCCCAAAGACTCAACCACAAGACTCCTAGAAGTCATCAAAAAATACAGTAATGTTTCAGGATATAAAATCAATGTCCACAAGTCAGTAGCCTTTGTATACACCAATAACAGTCAAGATGAGAAGCTAATTAAGGACACAACTCCCTTCACCATAGTTTCAAAGAAAATGAAATACCTAGTAATATACCTAACGAAGGAGGTGAAGGACCTCTATAAAGAAAACTATGAAATACTCAGAAAGGAAATAGCAGAGGATATTAACAAATGGAAGAACATACCATGCTCATGGATGGGAAGAATCAACATTGTTAAAATGTCTATACTTCCCAAAGCTATCTACCTATTCAATGCCATTCCTATCAAAGTACCTGCATCGTACTTTCAAGATTTGGAAAAAATGATTCTGCATTTTGTATGGAACCAGAAAAAACCCCGTACAGCTAAGGCAGTTCTCTGTAACAAAAATAAAGCTGGGGGCATCAGCATACCAGATTTTAGTCTGTACTACAAAGCCATAGTGCTCAAGACAGCATGGTACTGGCACAAAAACAGAGACATAGACACTTGGAATCGAATTGAAAACCAAGAAATGAAACTAACATTTTACAACCACCTAATCTTTGATAAACCAAACAAGAACTTACCTTGGGGGAAAGACTCCCTATTCAATAAATGGTGTTGGGAGAACTGGATGTCTACATGTAAAAGACTGAAACTGGACCCACACCTTTCCCCACTCACAAAAATTGATTCAAGATGGATAAAGGACTTAAATTTAAGGCATGAAACAATAAAAATCCTCCAAGAAAGCATAGGAAAAACACTGGAAGATATTGGCCTGGGGGAAGACTTCATGAAGAAGACTGCCATGGCAATTGCAACAACAACAAAAATAAACAAATGGGACTTCATTAAACTGAAAAGCTTCTGTACAGCTAAGGAGACAACAACCAAAGCAAAGAGACAACCTACACAATGGGAAAGGATATTTGCATATTTTCAATCAGACAAAAGCTTGATAACTAGGATCTATAGAGAACTCAAATTAATCCACATGAAAAAAGCCAACAATCCCATATATCAATGGGCAAGAGACATGAATAGAACTTTCTCTAAAGACGACAGACGAATGGCTAACAAACACATGAAAAAATGTTCATCATCTCTATGTATTAGAGAAATGCAAATCAAAACAACCCTGAGATATCATCTAACCCCAGTGAGAATGGCCCACATCACAAAATCTCAAAACTGCAGATGCTGGCGTGGATGTGGAGAGAAGGGAACACTTTTACACTGTTGGTGGGACTGCAAACTAGTACAACCTTTCTGGAAGGAAGTATGGAGAAACCTCAAAGCACTCAAGCTAGACCTCCCATTTGATCCTGCAATCCCATTACTGGGCATCTACCCAGAAGGAAAAAAATCCTTTTATCATAAAGACACTTGTACTAGACTGTTTATTGCAGCTCAATTTACAATCGCCAAAATGTGGAAACAGCCTAAATGCCCACCAACCCAGGAATGGATTAACAAGCTGTGGTATATGTATACCATGGAATACTATTCAGCCATTAAAAAAAATGGAGACTTTACATCCTTCGTATTAACCTGGATGGACGTGGAAGACATTATTCTTAGTAAAGCATCACAAGAATGGAGAAGCATGAATCCTATGTACTCAATTTTGATATGAGGACAATTAATGACAATTATGGTTATGGGTGGGGAACAGAAAGAGGGAAGGCGGGAGGGGGGTTGGACCTTGGTGTGTGTCACACTTTATGGGGGCAAGACATGATTGCAAGAGGGACTTTACCTAACAATTGCAATCAGTGTAACCTGGCTTATTGTACCCTCAATGAATCCCCAACAATAAAAAAAAGAAAGAGTACTACAGCTGAAGTACAGGCAAGTTATTTAACGTACTCTTATTAAAAGTAAATTTAGTCAATGTTCATTTAGTGAAATCATGTGAGATATATTGTTATAATTTATATTGTAAATATATGTTTTATTTTAAAACAGAACATCATCTATACCTAAGTGTGTATTCTAGAGAAAATAACTAAAATAACAAGAAAAATTGATTCATTAAAAAAAATGTTTTTTTTTTCTTTTTTGAGATAGAGTGTTGCTCTGTTGCCTGGGCTGGAGTGCTATAGCTTCATCCTAGCTCAGAGAAACTTCCAACTCCTGGGCTCAAGCAATCCTCCTACCTCAGCCTTTATAGGCACATATCACTAGGCCCGGTTAATTTTTCCATTTTTAGTAGAGATGCAGACTTGCTTTAGTATAGACTTGTGTCTTAACTCCTGACTTCAAGTGATCCTCCTCCCTTTGCCTCCCAGAGAACTAGGGTTATAGGCATGAGCCATCACAGTTAGATGATAATCCTAAATTTTATCTATCAGCTGACAGGGAATTCCAGAAAGTTTGAGCAGGGAAAAATGTGATAAAACTTTCAGAATTTCCAAAAAATTAATAACAAAGGCTAATTAATGTAATGATAAATTTATAGAGGACCAGACTACAGACATAAAAACCACTTATAAGACTGTTCCAATAGTCAATACTTAAAATGATGAAAGCCTGAACTAAGAAGAAAATAGAAAATAGAAAGGAGAGGGTAGATAACAGAGGTTGGAACTAGTCAGTATTACTTCTTTTTAAAATTTATTATTATTTTTTTATTGTTGGGGATTCATTGAGGGTACAAGAAACAATGTTACACTGATTGCATGTTAGGTAAAATCTCTTATAATTGTGTCTTGCCCCAGAAGGTGTGTCACAAACCGAGACCCCCAACCCCCTCCCTCCTTCCCTCTCTGCTCTTCCTTTTTCCCATCCCCTCCCTCCTTCCCCCTCTCTTCCTTTCCCCACCCTCTCCCTCCTTCTTTCTCTGCTCTCTCCTTCCCTCACCCCCCACCATGTACTAGGTCATTAATTGTCCTCTTATTAAAATTGAGTACATTGGATTCATGGTTCTCCATTCTTGTGATGCTTTACTAAGTATAGTGTGTTCCACTTCCATCCAGGTTAATACAAAGGATGTAAACTCTCTATCTTTTTTAATGGCTAAATAGTATTCCATGGTATACATATACCACATTTGGTTAATCCATTCCTGGGTTGGTGGGCATTTAGGCTGTTTCCACATTTTGGCAATTGAGCTGCAACAAATAGTCTAGTGCAAGTGTCCTTATGGTAAAATAATTTTTTACCTTCTGGGTAGATGCCCAGCAGTGGGATTACAGGATCAAATGGGAAGTCTAGTTTGAGTTCTTTGGTGGTTCTCCATACTTCCTTCCAATAAGGTTATATATAGTATTTACTCTTTGTACTCTAAATTTGCCAAGAATAGGCTTGAAGATTCTGAATATTGAAAATGGTGCTACCTACATTATTAGGTTTACCGCTATTATTTTTTCAACTCAGGCCAACAGGCCAAAATCTTGGGTGGACCAGTATTAATTGCTCACTGCTCAAAATGGGGACCAGGAATTCTACATGTGGTAGGTAGTTCTAGCTTACCTGAAACTTTATTCCAGGAAAACAAGTTTTCAATCTTTATTCCTTGGTAAAATTTTTGGCTTTTGAAATAACCCATATTTATAAACACTGAAATTCTTGATTGTCTTCCTGAATGAAAGCATCAAGCTCTTATAGATTATTTTTTACACATTTACCAAGTATTTATCATTTGACAGCTACTTCCTAAGTGCCTTATAAATATTACCTAATTTAATCATGACAGAAACCTTATGTGGTAGTACTATTACTGTCCCTGTTTCATAGATGAAAAAGCACAGAGAAATTAAGAGATTTGCCCAAGATAACATAGTATATGGTGGAGTCAGGATTCAAACCCAGACAGTTAGGATTCCAGAATCCATGCTCCTGAATACTATACCCACTAAGCGATCTTTACTTTATAGCCCTTATGTAGATTTAATTGATATTTTATCTGTGCTATTATTTAATGTGTTATTAATTAGTTCAAGGTTGTCCCTCAATAAACCACAATCTCCCCAAGAGCAGGAATTCTGCCTAGTTTTGTTGCCGTTGTATTGCTACAACTCATAAGTGGTTGGCACTTACCTTGGTAATCAATAGATATTTGTCAATGAATGAATGAATTAAATAGTCATGATTACCACATATTTTATTTTCCTGGAATTTACTACTCCCTAAAGTATTCTGATCTTCATATTTTCTGTTTATAAAAAGATACACAAAGAACTGGTTGATTTTCTTCAGCCCTCTCTCCTTTAGTTCTCCTGAGGGTAGAAGAGTTCTCCCAGGATCTCCCTTGGATGGCAGCTTCCTGACTTCTTCCTTTTGGAAGGAGGGCCTATGTCCTTGGAACAGGCTCCCTCCAGGAAGGAAGCAGACAATTGCCCAATGACAGCAAATAAAGAAGATACACTATATCCTTTATCAGTAAACTAATTTCATTCTCTGCATCTTTTCATTCCTCAAAAATAGGAAAGTTGGACCCTACTACATATTCTGGCGTTCTTTTCCAAAATTTGTTAGTAGAAAAAATTTTGTTTCATATGTAGGCAGTAGTAGTTACATTACAGTAGTTACATTATAAAAGATGGCTTGGATGTGATTACTCCAGCTCCCTGATTTGCCAAAGGAAAGCATAGGAGCGGTGTAGAAATCCTTCCTAACAACACAGCCAGATCCATTTGTTCTTTCCACAAAAAGGCTGCAAATGAGTATCTCATCCGCCTCAACAATTTCTTTTTTTTTCCTAGTAATTTCTTTTCTCATTGACCACCTCTTTCTAGCAAGAGGCAGTTGTGAATGATGGGAGAGGGAAATAACTCAAGCTTAACTGATGAACTTCCAAATACTGAAAATGGATAAAAGTGATTGTAACTACTCAAATTAGAATTCTTGAATGATAAAAGTAGAGCTTGTACTACTTTTAAATAAAAGTATTTACTTCTGTAGAATATATTTACTTTCCCAGTCAGTTGTTTGGTAGGCAATTCGGTAGGATGCCAGTCTATCTGTCATATGTATATGTGTATGTACGTGTGCACATACACTTACACCCAACTTCAGAGGCAGTAAGGACATACAGATTTAGATAACTTTTCTTGAGTTTACCTACCTTTACTTTGTTTATCCTTATTTTCTCTTTCAAATAGAGACATTGCAGAGTAGTACTAACTATAATTCCATGGAATTTCTCTAAAGGAAATAAAAAGATTCAGAATAAGAATTTCATATGGTAGGCCCAGCGTGATGGCTCATGCCTGTAATCCTAGTATTTTGGGAGGCTGAGGAGGGTGGATTGCTTGAACTCAGGAGTTTGAGACCAGCCTGAGCAAGAGTAAGACCCTTTCTTTATGAAAAATAGGAAAAACTAGCCAGCCGTAGTGGCAGGTGCCTGCAGTCCCAGCTACTCGGGAGGCTGAGGCAGGAGGATGGCTTGAGCCCAAGAGTTTGAAGTTGTGAGCAACGATGACACCACAGCACTCTATCCAGGATGTCAGAATGAGACTCTGTCTCAAAAAAAAAATTGTTATTGTGTTAAGACATTTATATTCTACATTTAGTAAATTTCACATGTACCTTGTAAAATACTGTGAAGGCTATGTTAACCAGTTAGATGAAAACATTTCAAATTGTATATAAAACCAGCACATTTACCCCACAATTGCATTAATGTACACAGCTATGATTTAATAATAAAAAAAGTAAAAGTAGGCAACATAAAAAAAATTTGTTTTTCTTATGGTGATGCTATGTCATTCAAACATGTGCTTAAGAAACTTGGAACTTGATCTCTGAAATACAAAATGATCTACCAGTAAGACATATGTGCTACATTTTAGAATTCACTTCATTTATACTTACCATAAAATTATATTTTCAAAGTTTGGGAAACAGATTTCACTTTCTGGCAATGGCATCTAAGTTGATGATTACAAATTGTCAGAAAAATCATCTGAAACTTAGAAATAGCAGAAAGAAATTATAGTGCAGTTTTGGGTTTATACCTGTGATTAGTTTTCTATGTAATAAAATATTGTTTAATTGTGTGGGCACAAGTTAACGTGTAGATTTTTATCCAGCAGTGATAAAAATATTTCATGTCTTGTGGAAAAGTTAACTCCAAAATTATTGTAATTTCTGTATTATATACAAAACTAATTAATGCCCAAAAGTCCAGTAAATCACTGCACTTCAGGGCACTAATTTGTTTTGTATATAATTCAGAAATCATATTTTAACATTTCCTTATTAAATTCCCTGTACATACTTAGCTCCTAAATTGTCATTTGAACTGGTCTTAATGTCAATATCTTATTGGTTCTCATTAATGAACTAAATAAATCTTTGATATCTGATCATTTTATATTCATATGAAAGTCACGTCTTTTAACTTTTTGAAAATGGTACTTTATCAAACCCTATGAGTTTCCTATACAAAAACTCCTTTTTTCCTTCCCTTTTTTCTCTCCATTCTTAACCCAACTCAGAAAAGGCCAATAAAGTGTGTTTATTTTAATCCATTTCTTTCAGGTCCCCTTAGTCATAAAGCATGTGTGAGCCCAAACTGACAATTTTATAGGTATTTTCATCTTAATCACTCCAAACATCCCAACACAGGGAAAAAAATTTATAATCTTGAGAGCAGTACAAAGTCTAAATAAAAGTGTGTTCCCAGACATAAAATAAACAACTGCCAAAAAGAAAAAAATCTGGGCAAACTGTGATCGCTTTGGAATGAGAATATATCTTCCAGTTCTACTTTCAATGAGTCTCAAGGGACGTCATTGTGGATAAGAGTCATATTTCAGTAATCTATTTATGCCATCAAATAACTTTAGGAGCCAGGAGTCAATAGTAGTTAGATGTAAAACTAGGGAAATGATGTGCTGACTATTGTGACACACTGGTAAGTAAATGCTTTCTATAAAATTATCCAGATTTTTTAAAAAATGGAGGAGGAGGAGGAGGAGGAGCAGCAGCAGCAGCAGGAGGAGCAGAAGGAGCAGCAGGAGGAGGAGGAGGAGCTGGAGGAACAGGAGGAGGAGTGGCAGGAGGAGGGGGAGAGGCAGGAGGAAGAGGAGTATGAGGAGGAAGAGAAGAATAGTATTAAATGCTGTGTAGGCCAAACAAAATTCACTTGTGCACCTCAATTTTGTTTCTTTTATCAACAGACTCTGTGTTCTCTAACCAGTGTTAGCAGTTCCCATATCCCCATTCTCTAGGCATCCAGATCTCTCCCAGTTGCGTATATCCCCACAATATGTTTGGGGTTCCTACTGCTGCTGAAAAAGGAGAGCCAAAGATGAGATGGCCTGAAGTTCTGGATGCTCTCCAACCTTTGCAGGGCCACCAGCAGCTTTGAGAGAGTAGTCTGGCCAAATCCCCATAAAGAGCACAGATTGAAATGTGAAATGGTTATAAGGCAAGGAACCAGGTGCTCACTCAATCTTGTGGGGCACTCTACGCATACATCCCATTACATGGCAACCAACTAGAAAGTATATTTAATCTGTTAAACTCAGAGCAGGAGTGGAAGAATGTGAAGGAAAGGAGGAAGAAATGGGGTGGGAAGAGAAAGGGAAGGGATGAAGAAAAAAATGAATTGTGAGGTAGAAAATTGGTTTTTATTTTAAAGTTTGCTACTCATTAGGGACAGTGGAACTTGGGGTGAGTTATTTACCACTTCCCACTTCAAATTTCTTCTGAGAATGATTTTTTTAAAAGAAGTAAATAAATTAGATAGATACAGGATAGATACAGGAGAAAGACACATTAAGAAATAAACTTGTTGGAGAGAGGTTTCAGTGTTAATTATGTACTAAAAATGAATACAGTGCAGGGCGGTGCCTGTGGCTCAAAGGAGTAGGGCGCCGGCCCCCATATACCGGAGGTGGCGGGTTCAAACCCAGCCCTGGCCAAAGATTGCAAAAAAAAATGAATACAGTGCTAAGCCTGTATTCTTAGCACTTTGTGAGGCTAAGGTGGGAGGAACACATGAGGCTTGGAGTTCAAGACCAGCCTAAGCAAAAGTAAGACCCCATCTCTACAAAAATAGATAACTTAGCCAGGTGTAGTGGTGCACACCTGTAGTCCCAGCTACTCAGAAGGCTGAGGCAGGAGTATTGCTTGGGCCCAGGAGTTTGAGATTGCTGTGAGCTATAATGATGTCACTGCTCTGTAGCTCAGTCAATAGAGCAAGACCATATCTCAAAAAAAAAAAAAAAAGTACATTGGGTACAATATTAGCCTCGCTTATGTGGCTGAGATAGAATAGTTGTGAGAGAATTAAAATAAGTAATATATGATATATGAAATTGCAGGTAACAGTGTTTGGTACAAAGTAGTCAAATAAATAGCAATGTTTAAAATTTTTAATATATACACTTACCATACTGGTTAACAAATTTAAAGTCTGATAATATTGTGGTAGAGAAAAAAATAAAACTCTGGAACACATATATTGTTGGTGCTATTAAAAATCAGATAACCACTTTGGAAAACAATTTGGCCGTATCTAACAAGGTGATGAAGCATTTACTCTATAACCCATCCATTTAATTTTGGGGTACATATCCCAAAAAAACTATTACAATATGTCATATACAAGGACTTGTGAAGTAGTGCTGCATGTAACAACGAACTGGAAACCAGTCAAATAACTTAGAAGGACATGTTCATATAATAGAAAGCTCGATATCAGTGAAAATAGAGGAATTACAATTACACACATCAACACTGATACATCTAAGAGTACCATATTTAGGAAAAAAACAAATTGCAGAAGAATAAACATAGTATTATTTGATTTACATAAAGTTAAAGATCATGCAAAACTACATCATTAGGGTTTTCAAGGTAAACCTATAAAGAAAAGTAAGGAAACAAAAAACATATGATTCAGGATTGAGTTTAAGGAAACGAAAGGAGATGGAATGAAGAATATTGACACTTTCAAGCTATTCTTTCTGTCTATTCAATATATAATATCAAAATAATTGAAAAAAGTGAATATATTAACTATAGGAAATATTCTTCCTATATTACTCAGGAGTAGAATTTCTTTTTGTTTTGCTCAGATATTTATAGCTTTTTCAGGTGATTTTCACAAATTTGTAATTGTTACAATGAATTTCCACATTTTTTACAGGATTTCAGAAAATCACATCACTCCATTAACTTATGTTACTTCAGTCATCATTATAAAGCAAGATTGTTTAAAATTTCCAAATAGAAGTACAAGAATTGGACTATTTTTCTTACTTGTTCAAATTATTTTACATATTTTTGGGACATATGTGAGTATTTGTTACATGCATAAAATATAAAATGATCAGCTCAGAGTTGGGTTATCCATCTACCAACTACTCTGAATTGATACTTGAGTATTTATCATTTCTATGTGTTGCTAATATTTCAAATCTTCTCTTCTAGCTACTTTGAAATATGTAGTACATTGTTGCTAACTATAATCACACTAATCTGCTATCAAATATTTACTCTATCTAACTGTATATTTGTTCCCACTAACCAACCAGAAGAGTAATTTTCTTTCCTTCCTCCCTCACTCCCTCTGTTCCTTCCTTCCTTTTTTTTTTTTTGGTTGTTGAGGCAGAGTCCTCCTCTTGTCACCTTGGCTAGAGTGCAGCAGTGTCATCATAATTCACTGCAACCTTAAACTCCTGGGCTCAAACAATACTCCTGCTTCAGTCTCCTGAGTAGCTGGGACTACAGGTATGCACTTCCAAGCCCCAGTAAGCTTTATATTTTTGTAGTGATGGGGTCTCACTCTTGTTCAGGCTGGTCTGGAACTCCTGAGTTTAAGCAATCCTTCTACCTCAGCCTCCCAGAGTGATAGGATTACAGGCATAAGCCACAATCCACAGCCAGAAGAGTAATTTCTTAAATGACCTTGACCTTTATGTCCGATTTGGGTAACTACATTGAAAAAATATTTTATTTTGAGATAATTTTAAACTTACAGAAGAGTTACAAAAATAGAGAATTTCCATATACCCTTAACACACTTTATCTTAATGTTAACATCTTATATAACTGTAGAACAATTAAAAAGAAAAACAAGAAAATAACCTTGTATAAAACAAGAAAATAACCTTGTATAAGACTGTTAACTGAAATACAGAATTTATTTATACTAATATTCTATCATTTTCCCTATTATCTTTTTTTGTTGTTTTAGCACCCAATCTAGGATCCCATATGGCATTTAATTATGTTTCCTTAGTCTCCTCCAACCCATGACTGTTCCTTATTCTCTTCTTGTTTTTATGGCCTTGACACTTTTGAAGGGTACCAGCCAGCTGTTTTGTACAATGTGCCTCCACTTGGGTTTGTCTTATCTGCCGTCCTCAGTACACAACATCAGGAGATATGTACTATCGATATGTATTCTTTGTGATGTGAACCTAGATCACTAACAGTCAGGTTTAAAGAATAAAAAGTTGCTTTAATGACAGGTCCATTTAGTCAATGTACTAGTTATATTCATGTCTGGAAGTATTTATGACAAACTAGTAACAGTAGAGTAAGTAATTGGGAGGTAGGACACTAGGAGTAGAAGAGAGAGATTTTTCACTCTGACCTTTTTGGACTACTTGGGGTTTGTAAAATTTTGGGCATGAATTATTTTTTCAAACGATAATATCTTTTAAAAATAGATACTGAATTTTACCAATATTTATCAATATCTTTCAGCATTTTTTGGTACTGAGCCTTTTCTCCCTGGTTCCCCAAGAAGCCAGTTAACTTAAGGCTCCTAAACTCTGTCCACAGATCATAGAGAATTTGCCCCAGATACTCTCTACCATAATCCATGACTACTTCAGAATTTACTACACTCCTTCTTCCACCTCTTTCTCTTCTCATCACCTGGGAGTCCCACTTGACATTTTATCCATTTAGTAGATTCTCCTGTTTTGCTGTCATCAAATAGATTGCTGTCTATAGCAACCAACTGCAGAGCTATATAAAATATGAAAGCTGCAACTTCCTATAAACAACAGTCAATTCAAAGATCACGTACTAGTCTCTTTGGAGGCATAGGACCAATAGAAGACGCATGTGTGTGTGTGTGTGTCGTTCTGTCTGGGTCTATTTTAAGAGTTGGCTCACACAGTTGCGAAGGATGGCAAATCCAACATTTGAAGGGGAGGCCAGGAGACTAGAAACTCAGGTAGGATTTTTTTACTTTTATTTTTTTAATTATTAAATCATAGCTGTGTACATTAATGCAATCATGGGGCACCATACACTGGTTATATATACCATTTGACATATTTTCATCACGCTGGTTAACATAGCCTTCCTGGCATTTTCTTAGTTATTGTGTTAAGACATTTATATTCTACATTTGCTAAGTTTCACATGTACCCTTGTAAGATGCACCTTAGGTGTGCTCCCACCAATCACCCTCCCTCTGCCCATCTCCCCTCTCGTCCCTCTCCCCTTTCCCCCTATTCTTAGGTTGTAACTGGGTTATAGCTTTCATGTGAAAGCCATAAATTAGTTTCATAGTAGGCCTGAGTACATTGGATACTTTTCCTTCCATTCTTGAGATACTTTACTAAGAAAAATATGTTCCGGCTCCATCCATGTAAACATGAAAGAGGTAAAGTCTCCATCTTTCTTTAAGGCTGTTTAATATTCCATGGTGTACATATACCACAATTTATTAATCCATTCATGGATCGATGGGCACTTGGGCTTTTTTCATGACTTGGCAATTATGAATTGGGCTGCAATAAACATTCTGGTACAAATATCTTTGTTATAATGTGATTTTTGGTCTTCTGGGTATATACCTAGTAGAGGAATTGTAGGATTGAATGGCAAGGCTATTTTTAGATCTCTAAGTGTTCTCCAAATATCTTTCCAAAAGGAACGTATTAATTTGCATTTCCACCAGCAGTGTAGAAGTGTTCCCTTTTCTCCACATCCATGCCAACATCTCTGGTCTTGGGATTTTATGATATGGGCTAATCTTACTGGAGTTAGATGATATCTCAAAGTAGTTTTGATTTTCATTTCTCTGGTGATTAAGGATGATGAGCATTTTTTCATATGTCTGTAGGCCATGCGCCTGTCTTCTTCAGAGAAGTTTTTCAAGTTCCTTGCCCAGCCTGCGATGGGATCACTTGTTCTTTTCTTGCTAATATGTTTGAGTTCTCTGTGGATTCTGATTATTAAATCTTTGTCGGAGCCATAACCTGCAAATATCTTCTCCCATTCTGAGGGCTGTCTGCTTGCTTTACTTACTGTGTTCTTGGCTGTGCAGAAGCTTTTTAGTTTGATCAGGTCCCAATTTATTCAAGAGTTTTCCCTGCACTTTCTTCTAGTATTCTTATAGTTTCATGTCTTAAGTTTAAATCTTTAATCCAGTAAGAGTCTATCTTAGTTAATGGTGAAAGGTGTGGGTCCAGTTTCAGTCTTCTACAGGTCGCCAGCCAGTTCGCCCACCACCATTTGTTAAATAGGGAATCTTTTCCCCACTGAACGTTTTTAATTGGCTTGTCAAAGATCAAATAATGGGGGGCGGCGCCTGTGGCTCAGTGAGTAGGGCGCCGGCCCCATATGCCGAGGGTGGCGGGTTCAAACCCAGCCCCGGCCAAACTGCAACCAAAAAAAAAAATAGCCGGGCGTTGTGGAGGGCGCCTGTAGTCCCAGCTGCTTGGGAGGCTGAGGCAAGAGAATCGCGTAAGCCCAAGGGTTAAGAGGTTGCTGTGAGCCGTGTGATGCCACGGCACTCTACCTGAGGGCGGTACAGTGAGACTCTGTCTCTACAAAAAAAAAAAAAAAAAAAAGATCAAATAATGGTAAGTAGCTGGGTTCATCTCTTGGTTCTCTATTTCAGGTAGAATTTTTATATTTGAGTTCCTTGAGACAGGATTCCTTCTTCTTTGGGAAGCCTCAGTTTTGCTCTTAAGACCTTCAGCTGACCAGAGGAGGCCCACCCTCATTATAAAGGGTAACCTCCCTTACTTAAAGTCAACTGAGTGTAGATGTTAACCACATCTTCATAAAAAACCCCACTATTAGTGTTTGAATAAACAACCAGGTATTATTAGCCTAGAAGCTGATAAATAAGACTCACAGATGATCATGGAATAGAATGAGAACCCAATTTTCTCTTCCCCACTTTGGCTTTTTTTTTGTGTGTGTATGTGATCTTCAATGTTTCCTAGTCTTCCTTATAGAGGTCTCTCACTTCCTAAGTTAAATTTAATCCTAGGTATAATTGTTTAGTAGCTACTGTGAATAAGATTGCTTTCTTGACTTCTTCTCTTCCTCCTCCTTTCTTTGCGTGGCTATGTTGCCCAAACTGGTCTCAAAATCCTGGGCTCAAGTAGTCCTCCCACCTTGGCCTCCCAAAATACTAGGATTACAGACATGAACCACCATACCTAGTCTTTTTGTGTTTCTTTCTTTTTCAGATTTATCACTGTTAATATATAAACACTATTGATTTTCTTTTTTTATTTATTATTAAATCATAGCTGTGTACTTGGTTATTGATTTTCATATGTTGATTTTGTATCCTGAAACTTTATTAAATTTGTTTACAAGTTCTAATAACTTTTTTTGGTGCAGTGCTTAGGTTTTCTACATATATAATATCATGTCATCTGCCAACGAAAATAATTTGACTTCTTTCTTTCCAAATTGGATTTCCTTGATTTCTTTCTCTTGCCTAATTGCTCTGGCTACGACTTCCAGTACTGTGTTTAATAGAAGTGGTGAAAGTTGGTGTCATTTTGTTCCAGATCTTAGAGGAAAGGCCTTCAGTTTTTCACTGTTGAGGTGTATTCCTTTTACACCCAATTTATTAAGAGTTTTTATTATGAAGGGATGTTGAATTTTATAAAATACTTTTTTCAGCATCTATTGAAATGATCATGCTTTGTGTTCTTGATTTTATTAATGTAATGTATGTCCTTTTTGCTGATCTGCATATGTTGAATCATCCTTGCATCCCTGGTATGAATTCAACTTGATTATGTTAAGTGATCATTTGCATGTGTTGTTAAATTTGGTTTGCTAGTATTTTGTTGAGGATTTTTGCATCTATGTTCATTAGGGATATTGGCCTGTAGTTTTCTTTTTGTTGTCCTTGTCTGGTTTTGGTACCAAGGTAATGCTGGTTTTGTAAAATGAAATTTGGAAGAATTTCCTCCTCTTTAATTTTAAAAAATCGTTTGAGTAGAATTGGTATTAGTTAGAATTCACAGTGATTCTATCAAGTCCTGGGCTCTTCTTTGATAGAAGGCTTTTTATTATTGCTTTAATTTTGTTACACATTATTAGTCCATTCAGGTTTTCTATGTCTTTATGATTCAATCTTGTATGTATCCAGGAATCTATCCATTTCTATGTCTTTATGGTTCAATCCTGTATGTATCCAGGAATTTATCCATTTCTTGTAGTTTTCCAATTTCGTGGTGTACAGTATTCATAGTAGTCTCTACTGATCCTTTTTATTTCTGTAGTATTGGTTGTATTATTTCCTTTTTCATTTCCAATTTTATTTGGACTTTCTCTTTCTTTTTTAGTCTAAGTCAATTTTGTTTAACTTTTTTAAAAAAACAATTTTTGTTTCACTGATATTTTGCATGTTTTGGTCTCAATTTCTTTTTTTTTTTTTTTTGAGACAGAGTCTGACTTTGTCACTCACGGTACAGTGTTGTGGTGTTATAGATCACAGCAACTTCAAACTCTTGGGTTTAAGTGATTCTCTTGCCTGAGCCTCCCAAGTAGCTGGGAATACAGGTGCCCGCCACAATGCCTGGCTATTTTTAGAGACAGGGTCTTGCTCTAGCTCAGGCTTGTCTCAAACCTGTGAGCTCAGGCAATCCATCCTCCTTGGCCTCTCATGATTACAGGTGTGAGCCACCACACTTGACCCCTGATCTTAATTTCATCTATTTATGCACTTAAAATTTTCTTTCCTTCTACTAATGTTAGATTTAGTTTGGTTTTCTTCTCTAGTTTCTTGAGGTGCATGATTAAGTTGTTTATTTGAAGTGTATTTTTTTGGTATAGGATTTTATTGTTATAAACTTCCTTTTTAGTACCACTTTTGCTGTTTCCCACAGGTTCTGCTATGTTGTGTTTCCATTTTAATTTTTTTCAAGAAATTTTTAAATTTCCTTCTTAACCTATTAATCCACCCTTTGGTCATTCAGGAGCATGTTGCTTAATTTCCAAGTATTTGTACAGTTTCCAGTTTCTCTTATTATTGATTTCCAGTTTTATTCCATTGTCAGAAGATATCTGATATGATTTTGACTTTTTTTGAACTTGTTGAGATCTGTTCATTGCCCAACATATGAGTCTATCCTGGAGTATGTTCCATTTGTTGGTAAGAAAGTATGTATTATGCAGCACTTGGATAATACACTTGAAATGTCTATAAATGTCTGTTGGGTCCATTTGGTCTAAGGTAAAGTTTAACTCCAGTGTTTATGTGTTGATTTTCTGTCTAGAGAATCTCTCCCTTCTTCCAAGTAGGGTATTGGAGTTCCCTATTATTGTTTTGGAGCCAATATCTACCTTTAGCTCTACTAATATTTGTTTTATATATTTGGGTGGTCTGGCGTTGGGTGCACAATATATTTAATATTGTTATATCTTTTTGCTGAATTGAACCCTTTATAATTATATAATGACCTGCTTTGTCTCATTTTACACTTTTTTACTTAAATTTTATTTTCACTGATAGCCACTCCTGCTCTGTTTTTAGTTTCTAGTTGCATGGAATATCTTTTTTTATCCCTTCATTTTCTATGTGCATCTTTATGGGTGAACTGAGTTTCTTGTAGGTAGCACATAGGTAGACCTTGCATTTGAATCCATTTAGCTAGTCTATGTCTTTCATTTATTTTTATTTTTTTTAGAGACAGGGTCTCACTCTTTTGCTCAGGCTGGAGTACAGAGACATGCTCATAGCCCACTGTAATCCTGGGCTCAAGGGATCCTCTTGCCTCAGCCTCCTAAATAGCTGGGACTATAGGCATGAGCCACCAGCAGTGCAGAAGTGTTCCCTTTTCTATACATCTATGCCAACATCTGTAGTTTTGGGATTTTGTGATGTGGGCTACTCTTACTGGAGTTAGATGATATCGTAAAGTGGTTTTGATTTGCATTTCTCTGATGATGAGCACTTTTTCATGTGTCTGTAAGCCATGCACCTGGCTTCTTCAGAGAAGCTTCTGTTCAAGTCTCTTGCCCACAATGAAATGGGATCACTTGTTCTTTTCTTACTAATAAGTTTGAGTTCTCTGTGGATTCTGGTTATTAGACCTTTGTTGTAAACATAACCTGCAAATATCCTCTCCCCTTCTGAGGGCTGTTTACTTGCTTTACTTACTGTGTTCTTGGCCGTGTAGAAGCTTTTTAGTTTGATCACATCCCAGTAATGTATTTTTGGTATTGCTTCAGTTGCCTGGGTGGTTCTCCTCATAAAATATTCTCCCAGGCCAATTTTTTCAAGTGTTTCCCCTGCACTGTCTCCAAGAATTTTTATAGTTTCATATCTTAAGTTTAAGTCTTTTATCCAGTGAGAGTCAATTTTTGTTAGTTATTTTAATTCTTATCAAAGAGATCACACATCTCCATCATTTCAGTTTTGGTCTCTGGCACTTTGTCTGTTTGGTGAGGTCATATTTCCTTGAATATTCTTGGTATTTGTGGACATGCAATGATGTCTGTGCATTAAAGGATTAGGTATTTATTTTAGTTTTCACAGTCTGGCTTTAAACCTATCCTCCTTCAGAGGGCTTCCAGGGATTTTTAAGCAGACTGACTATTGAGTTCCCTGAGCCAGTGAGCACTGAAGCTGTCTCAGCACTAGAGAATGCTCTAAGTCCAGGCTCGCCATGAGTCTTGAGGTTGACGTAACTTTCCAACCCAGATGGACCTAAGGAAGACTCAAGGAAGGGCTATGTAGCAATGCAAGCCAGGGACCTGAGTGTAGATTGTTCCGGTAGCCCAGATGGGTGTGCCCCCTCAGATCTTTGCATACGTGGGATGGATCTCCAATTGCAGCAAGATAGGCTGGAGTTGAGATTTGGCCCCTTTGGAATCCACTGTGGGAAGAAGGTTTGTGGGCCTGTCTTGTTGGCTCACACAGGTGTTTGTCACCTATCAAGTCCCTGCATAAGCAGGATAGTTCTTCTACTGCAATAGGAGGCACCGGGCCTGAGACTTGGCCCCCTTAGGATGTGCTGTGGGAAGGAAGCTGAAGAGCCCAGTATTATTGGCTCAGAGGGCATACATCCCTTAGGAAAAGCCTGCACAGACTGAATTTCCCGAACTGCAGTTGGAGTGGCTGGACCTGAGACTCAGGACCTTCTGTGGGACAGAAGCTAGAGTGCCCAGTCTCATTAGAACAGAGGGGGCATGTATCTCCCAGCAATCTCCTGTACAAATCAGATAGTTCCCAGGTTGCAGCTGGAGGGGCTGGAGCTTGGACTGGACCCCCTTGGGATCTACAGTGGGGCAGAAGTTGGTGAGCCCATGAGGGAGGCTCAGACTCCCAGGCTACAAGATATGAGTGAGTCTCTCTCTGGATCCTATGCCAGCATCTCTGGGCTGAGACCTCAGCTAAGGAATGTTGGAACAGTGCTATAGGACCACTTTCAGGTTCACTGCTTAGACAGTATCAACAGGCCAACCCTTTCCACCAAGGGAATTGTGTATACAACTCCTTCCAGACCCCCTGACAGATGGTTTTTGTTGCAGTTTCAAGGCCAAATGGAGTTGTAACCAAGGCCTTTTGAAGTCTGGGCTGTTTCTGGACTCGGACTTGGAAGCAAGCTCAGCAGATTAGCCACCTGGGTGTCTCTCTGAACTTTCAAAATAACCCTCCAAGTCTTGGGCTCTATTGAGGCTTCATAATATCCTACCCAAATCCTGAGGCTCCTGCAGAAAGACTTTTGACTATGGATGGGTTTAGAATTCTTATTGTGGAAGAATATGAGCAGGTTACCTTCTATACTGCCATCTTGGTGACCCATGCTTGCTTTTCTTATCCCCCATCATTCCTCTAATATAGCAATGTATATCACTAACCAGCTAGCTCAGGCACAAGTGCTTCTTCTTCTATGCTATTGGATCTTCTCGCCTAGTAGCAGCTTTCCTCTCAGGGTGAGTTTGCCTGGAACTTTCTCAGTTTTAGCACTCGGTCCCTTAGTCCTGGAAAAACAGGGACATTGGCCATCCTACTTGCTCTGTTCATCATTCCTTACTTCCTTTAAAAACCCACTATTCTGATTTTTATCTATTGTACCCTCCCCCTTTTATTATCTCCCAACATAAATCCTTTACTCTAGTCAGGTTAGTCATCTCTCTGCCTTTTTCAAATATCCCTGTCTTGGCAAGTTCCCTTGCTGAGTAGATCCTTTCTCTTCCTTTCTAAAGCACAGAAATATTCAACTCTAGATTACCTCTGATTTCTCCTCCCACACTCACACAGAATATTGGAGTTGGGAAAAAAAAAGACCCCAGAACTGTAACAATGAAACACTAACAGCATTTATTATATTATTTTAGTAGGCTTAATTTTTTTTCTGATTTCCTTTATTCTATCCATAAATTCTTATATGCCTTTACTGTATCCAGTTAGCACTATATATACTAGGTACCAAAAGGGAAGTAAAAATGAAATGTATACATTTCATGAACAAGTTACAGAAAAGAAAGGCAGAGAAGCAGAATTTCGCAGAATTTCGATCTGTTGAGTGAAGTAGGGAAGAACATTCCAGAGCATGGAACTAAGACAAGAGAATTTTTTGACTATAGCATTTGAAGAAGGTAAGGAAATGACTAATTTGGTTGGAAGTGAGGATCCATGTTGTGAAAGAGTAAGAGAAGAGCCAGATTATGAAAAGCAGGGAATGTAAAACTGAAGTATTTCACTTATTTTCCAATAAAAATTGGAAGTCACTGAAGATCTTTCAATAGGCTAAAGTAGTATCAAAATAGTTTTCAAGAAGATTAACTAGAGATTTTTCAGAAAGAAAGTACTGAAGGTCAAGAGACTTTCCAAGACAAAGGAAGTCTGTTAAGAGGCTATTGCAATAATCCATGACACAATGAGCTCTCCATGTGTAGGTAATGTTCTGAGGACAGGTGGAGAATTTTTTCATATACCCATTCAACAGATGAAGGTGTTAGGCACTATACCAGATATAACAGCAATGCAGGAGAATCAGAAAAAGTTCCCAGCTACAATAGAGGTTATATTTGAATCCAGACAATAGACAATAAATACATAAAAGTTTATTGTGTATAGTTATAAGTGCTTTGAAGAACATATGAGCTTGGCATAGTGGTTCATACTTGTAATCCTAGCACTTTGGGAAGCTGAGGTGGGAGGCTCACTTGAGCCCTAGAGTTTGAGACTAGCCTGAATAACATGGGTGAGACCCTGTCTCTAAAATAATTTTTAAAAATTATCTGGGCATGGTGGCATGCACCTGTCACCCCAGCTTCTTGGGAGGCTGAGGTGGGAGGATAGCTTGAGCCCAGGAGTCCCAGGCTGTAGTAAACTATGATGACGTCACTGCACTCCAGCCTGGGCAACAGAATGAGACCCCTATCTAAAAAAAAAAAAAAAGGGATATATAAAACAGAATAATGGTTTAGAGAGTGATTGGCAGTAGTGAGAGGGTGATTAGGGGTATTTTGATGAGACCTGAATGAGAAGGGCACAACTCTTCTGAGACACAGATGAACAGCATCTCATGCTAAAGCATAGCAAATGTAAAAGCTCTGACACAAAAATTAATTTACTGTGTTGGAAGAGAGACAGTAAATGCAAAAGTTCGAAGGCAGGAATGCATTTCATATTTTATAAGAAAAAAGGGGTGGCACTATGGATAAAGGCTAGTAAGTAAAAGAGTAACAAAATACATTGTCAGACTGGGTTGGGGCAGATACAGAAAATATAGTTCATTACAGGCCATTGTAATAACTTAGCTTTTATTCTGGGTGAGATGAAAAGTCATTAGAAGGTTTTAAGCAAAGATGTAATATAATCTGACTTACATCATCATCTTGGCTACTGTGCTGAGAATAAGGGGTAGTCCAGAAGCATGGAGGACAGTTGATGGTTGTTGCAAATAATCCAAGAAGCAACAATGACAGTACTTTGGACCAGGGTGGGAGTGGCAGACTAAAGGTAAAGTCAATAGCATTTGCTAATGGATTGAAAACAGTGTGTGAGAGAAATGAATAGTCGAAAGTGACAACAATTTTTTTGGCATTTACTGAGATGGAAGAAGGTCTAGGGGAGTGAAAATCAGGAATTAGGTTTTGCAGGTGTTAGTTTAAACTGCCTTTAAAGCACAGACAGTTGGATGTACCAATTTAGAGTTCTGGAGAGTTCAGCTTGAAGACAGGAAGCTATAAGTAAACAAACAGTATTTAGAGCTGATGAAATCAGCTAGGGAAAAAGAGAAGAGAATAGGTACAGAGCTCTGAGCTATTCCAGGTCAGAGGTCTTAAAGAAGGGAAAGGGGAAGCTGCTGAGGATAGGTCATGCAAGGTAAAGACAGCACGGATTTAATAAGATGAAGGCCCCTAGTGGCCTTGATAAAGCTAATTGCAGTGCACCGAAAAGAGAAAGTGGAGACAGAGTAAGTTATAATTCTTTTTAAAAAATTGAGAAAACTGATGCATCAAGGATATGTATCTGGGTAACCTTAATGGATACTTGAGTAATATATTCTTGCCACATCCCCAAGGGCATTAGCATATTTTAGGTCAATAAGGCTCTACAAGTTTACTCTATTTCTCAGAAAATTTAATATCCAAGATGTTTTTATTTAAGTTAAAGTGTACATTTATATATGAGAACACAACTTCTAGCTAGGCAAGGTGCAGTTCAAAGTCTTTAAATGACCTCTTTCAATGTATTTAGCCCTGGACTTGACATAAACTCCAAGAAAAGCCAAAATTATTAGAGAACCACTTGAAAGTACAGGTGGCCCCTGAGTTACAAACATACAACTTACATACAACTTGCACTTATGAATGGAGGCTATTACAGTAAGTCCCCAAGTTACAAACATCTGACTTGCACTTACAAATGGAGGTTTTTACAGGAAATAGATATGTACCTGTTCCAACTTACATACAAATTCAACTTAAGAACAAACATTTAGAACCTATCTTGTTCATAACTTGGGGCTGCCTATATTTTTCCTTCTTATCTCAGTTTTTTCCTGTGGTTACCCCATAGTTCATTAAGATACTCTGCTTCTCTACCTTATTTTCATGACAATGCATTTTCCTATGTTTTCCCCTACTACCTTATGACTGATTTGCAGGATGATGCAGTAGAGTCAGGCTGATCTAAATTTTAAAACTAGAGCCAACACTTATCAAATGTATGACCTTGGGTAATGAGATAATCATTCTGAACTTCAGTCTCCTCATATCTAACATGAAGATAAATTACTTTACCTTGGTTGCAAGGATTATGTAAGATAAAGTGTTATCAAACATTTTCTTTTTTTTCAAACTTCATTCAAATTAATATGAGGGTACAATATTTAGGTCACGCTGTTCTCACTTTCAGGGCAAAGTTCTATTTGTAGAAGAGCTCCTCACCTGGGGGTGTGTTAGACACCCTCACAACATACACATTAGGTGAGATCTCACCTCATGCCCTCCCTCCCTCTGCCAAATGGAAGGTCTACATTTAGATCTTGGAGGATTCTCCATACTTCTCTCCAAAAGGGCTGTATTAGTTTGCAATCCCACCAGCAGTGTAGAAGTGTTCCCATCTCTCCACATCCATGCCAGCATCTGGTGTTTTGGAACTTTGTGATGTGGGCTAATCTTGCTGCGGTTAGGTGGTATTTTAGAGTGGTTTTGATTTGCACTTCTGTAATGCTCGCTGAGAATTTTTTCATGTGTTTCTTGGCCATTCACCTGTCATCCTCAGAGAAGTTTCTGTTCAAATCACTTGCCCACTTATAGAGAAGGTTGTTCGCACTTTTCTTATTATTTAATTTTCTCTGTAGATTCTTGTTATCAGGACTTTGTCAGATTCATAACATGCAAAAATCTTCTCCCACTTTGAGGGCTATCTGTTTGCTTTGTTTGTGGTACCCTTAGCTGTGCAAAAGCTTTTTTAGCTTAATCAAGTCCCAATTACTTATTTTTGGTGTTGCTGCAATTACTAGAGGGGTCTTCCTCATAAAGTTTGTTCCCAGGCCAATATCTTCAAGTGTTTCCCCATACTCTCTTCTACAATTTTTATTGTTTCACATCTTAAATTTAAATCTTTTATCCAACAAGAATCAATTATTATCAATGATGAGAGGTCTAGGTCTAGTTTCAGTCTTCTGCATGTGGATAACTAGTCCTCCCAGTACCATTTGTTAAATAAGGATTCTTTTCTACATTGCATGTCTTTGTAAGGCTTATCAAAGATTAAATGACCATATGCGACTGGGTTCATCTCTAGATTCTCTATCCTATTCCATAGATCTGTATCTCTATTTTTGTGCCAGTACCATGCTGTTTTGATCACTACAGCCTTGTAATATAATCTGACATTTGGCAACATGGTTCCTCCAGAACTGTTTTTATTTCTAAAAACTGTATTTGCTATTCAGGGTTTTTTCTGGTTCCATATGAATTGAAGTACTATTGTTTCAAGATTTTTAAAATATGACATTGGTGCTTTGATGGGAATTGCATTAAATCTATAGCTTTCTTTGGGTAGTATGGATATTTTAATGATGTTGATCCTTTCCAGCCTTGAGCATGGTATGTTCTTCCATTTGTTGGCATCTTCTGCTATTTCCTTTCTCAGAGTTTCTTTTTTTTTCTTATTTATTACTAAGTCATAAACATGTAGATCATGTATATATTAATGCATTTATGGGGTACATTGTGCTGATTTCACATAGAATTAGGAACGCTTACATCACTCTGGTTAATATATACCTCATCTCATTTACTTGCTTGTTAAGACATTTATACTCTATACTAATAGATCTGATATGTACCCTTGCATTATGCACCATAGGTGTGATCCCACCATTCACCCTCCCTCAATCTGACTTCCCCCTTGCCTCCCATCCCCCCTCCTCCCTCCTTCATCTTGGGCCATAGTTATGATCTATTTTTCATATGAAAGTGTGAGTGATTGTAAATTGGTTTCATAATAGAACTGAGTACACTGGATATTTTTTCTTCCATTCTTGAGATACTTTACTAATTAGGATATGTTCCAGCTCCATCCATGTAAACGTAAAAGAGGTAAAGTCTCCATCTTTTTTTAAGGCTGCATAATATTCCATGGTATACATATACCACAATTCTCTTTATAGAGATCTTTCACTTCTTTTGTTATGTTCCCAGGTTATTTCATCTTCTTTGGTGCTATTGTAAAAGGAATAGAGTCTTTCATTTTGTTCTCAGCTTGACAATTGTGGGCATATATGAAGGCTACTGATTTGTGAGGATTGATTTTGTAACCTGAGATGCTGCTATATTCCTTGATCACTTCTAAGAGCTTGGTAGTTAAGTCCCTGGGGTTTTCTGGTATAAGATCATATCATCTGCAAAGAGGGAGAGTTTGACCTCCTCTGCCCCCATTTGGACTCCTTTTATCTCCTTCTGTTGCCTGATTTCGATGACTAGGACTTCCAACACTAAATAGTAGTGGCAAAAATGGGCATCCTTGTCTGGTTCCAGATTTGGGTGGTAATGCTTTCAGTTTAACACCATTAAATATGATACTGGCTGTGGGTATGCTGTAGATAGCCTCTAACAACTTAAGTGATGTTCCTTCTAAGCCTATTTTCTTGAGTTTTTTTTATTATGAAAGGATACTGGATACTGTCAAAAGCCTTTTCTGCATTAAGTGAAAGAATCATATGGTCTTTGTTTTTTATTCTATTTATGTTGTGTACTATACTTATAGATTTGCATACATTGAACATCAAGCATTTTCTATAGTGATTTCCACATAATAGGTGCTCTTACCCCAAAGCATTGTGCTTATCCCTGTTCTCCTTTCTCTGTGTATGTTTTCCCTGACTGAGTAATAATCCCATGTCCTTCCTTCTCATCTCTAGCCTTGACTTATAAAACTGTTTATCTAGTCTCAAACTCATGCTATTGGAAATTTCCTGTTAGATGCTCACTAACATTTCAAAATAAACATGTTATAAAATGACATTCCTCCCCTTTCTTGATCTTACTTGTATATGCTTCTCTGCCTTACTATTCTGTAACTTGTTCATGAAATCCAAGAGTCACCTTCAGTTTTTCCTCTGATTAGTTCTTCCTGCCACATCTGATATATTCCAAGTCTCTTGAAATCTTGCCTCCTTTCTGTTGTGTTTTTCTTTTTTTTTTGCTTTGTTTTGTTTCATTTTGTTTTGTTCTGAGACAGAGTCTCACTATGTCACCCTCAGTAGAGTGCCGTGGCATCACAGCTCATAGCAACCTCAAAATCTTGGGCTTAAGCAATTCTCTTGCCTCAGCCTCCCAAGTAGCTGGGACTATAGGCACCTGCCACTACGCCAAGCTATTTTTTTGTTGTTGTAGTTGTCATTTGTTGTTTAGCAGGCCCCAGGCGAGCCTGTAGGACCTGCAGAACCTGCCAGCCCTGGTGTATGTGGCTGGATCCCTAACCACTGGGCACCGAGCCCTCCTTTCTGTTCTCACCAATATAATTTCAGACTTTTTTTTTTTTTTTTTTTTTGGAGACAAGAGTCTCACTCTGTCACCCTGGGTAGAGTGCAGTGGCATCATCATAGTTCACAGCAACCTCCTAATCTTGGGCTTTCAAATGATGCTCCTGTATCAGTCATCAAATCCACTGCTGCCCTAAATAGAACACTGATAGTGTCTTCTTAGTGCCCAGCTTGAAAACCTTCCACAACTTCCCATGGGTTACTCAATGAAGTCCACATATCATCAGCCACACATTTGAGATGCTCTGATTTGAACCCAAACTACTCTTGCATCTTTTCTACTATTTACCTTTATTCAAACTAACCTACATACAATTTTCTATATAGGGCCCAAATTTTCCAGCATCCATGCCACTGTTCATATTGTTTCTTCCAAGGGTAATGCCCTTCTCTAACTAAGTCAAAATCCTTCATAAGCTGTCTTACAAAGGCCAGCTCAAATTACATAACCTTCCCAGTGATGTTTCTCTGCTCTTCTGATGCAGAAATAATCCCTAACCCCCTCCTAATTCCCATAGTACTTTGTTAATATTATTCTCCTAAAACGTAACTGTTTTTCTTCCTTCTGTCATAATTATTTTTTGAATTTTATCTCCTCTATTATATTAGTAAGTGGGACCATGTCTAATTCATTTCTGTATCTTATAAAACCCTAGCACAAAGCCTGGCTTCTATGAAGGAGATTGGCAAAACATACAAAGTTAAACAAAGAATGAAGACCAACGACATGTATACCATGGAATACTATGCAGTCTTAAAGAAAGATGGAGACTTTACCTCTTTCATGTTTACATGGATGGAGCTGGAACATATTCTTCTTAGCAAAGTATCTCAGGAATGGAAGAAAAAGTATCCAGTGTTCTCAGCCCTACTATGAAGCTAAATTATAGCTTTCACATGAAGACTATAACCCAACTATAGCACAAGACTATGGGGAAAGGGCCAAGGAAGGGGAAGGGAGGGGGGAGGTTTTGGTGGAGGGAAGGTAATGGGTGGGCCACATCTATGGTGCATCTTAGAATGGGTACAGGCGATTGCACTAATGTATACAGCTATGATTTAACAATAAAAAAAAAAGAGAGAGAAGGTCTAACAAAATAAAATAAAATAAAATTTTAGGCTAAAAAAAAAAGAATGAAGACCAACGATAGGTATATTTATTAAGAATATAAGCCTAAGAAAACCCTTTCTGAAAAATACTTATTACAAAATGTCTCCTGCTAATAACTTCATCAAGACAATTGTAAAGCATGCAAACCCTGGTTATGTTTAAAATTAGCTCTGGGTTCTCTATCTATTTCAGCTGAAATCAGTCCCAAAGCACATTTCCACCTCACCTACCCTACTTCATTAGAAACAAATATAGCCACAAAGGAAGGAGATGCTATGACTAATGTAATCCAAAATCCTAAACTGTGAGGAAATTTCTAGGCCCCATATGTTACTTCTCTGAAGGTGGTCTATGCTCCAATACTCTACTTTATAGCAGAAGGCAAAACATTTCTAATGTTATCAGACCAACAAGTCATGGGGCTTAAGTCACTCTAGTATGAGGCTTCTTATCCCTATATGTTCCCAGGTAACTCTGGCTTTGAGACCAAACTGGAAACATCCCTGGATCACAGTGCTAACTGCAGTTGTCAAGTGGTTTATCTCATCTCATATGGAGTTTTACTGGGTCTAAGGGGAGTTGTTGCAGAGGAATACACAGAGTGTTCCTAAAGTAAACTAAGTCCCCAAGTAAAAAAATTACTTTCAAAATTGTCTTCCACTCCTAAAAACAATGTCTAGGCTGGGAGCCGTACTGGAACTTGGAAGGTCTCTTATGGTTGTTCCAATCCTGGATACTGCAGAATTTCAAAACTGGAAGATATCTAGTCCATCCTTCCACCCAAAGTTATTATTCCTTATGTTGAAGAATCCTGGAGGCCTTGCTTAAATATTTTCAGCGAAGAGGAAATCACTGTCTCTCTCAAGACAGCAGTTCTATTTTCAGGCAGCTCTATAAAATATTTTATTCATACAATTTGTCTTAATTCCTGTAACTCCAGGAGCCAGCAAGGGTCAACAGTAGGGCTTGCCAAGTGGTCATCACTGAGATAAACAAGTACCCAGCCTTTGAATATCCTACTTTGGACAGTACCCTCCACCTATCATCACCTTCCATCATGCGATAATGTGGTCACTGGATTAGGTGCTATATCCCAGGGTTCTGAATTTTAAAATATGGCTGATTCACTGATTTATAACATGGGCAGCATCCAAAATAAAATGAAACAAACACCCCCCCCGCCAAAAAAAAAAAACTCAGTCATGAATTATGAGCACTTTACTCTTTTTTCAGAACTGATCTAAGACATATTACTTTGCAAATGTACTACTCTCCAATGTTATCAAGCCCTTTCTGGAATTTCTCTTTTCCAGTTTACCTCTCAAGGATTCCCAAAAACTTTTCTGGCATTCTCCCTACATATTTTAATTCTAGTCTAACAAATTCAAATCCTAGTGCTATCACAATTGGCCAGGCCTACCCAAACAGATGCTGTCTAAAGCAAGAATTAACAGTTCTGCTTATTGTAGTCTTGATATGGAATTCCAGGCTTCCTCTGCAACTCCAGTCTTACAGTGAATACTTACTCTCCCTGAATTTCAGTAACTCCTGATGGATTTAGGAGTCATGCTTAATGGTCAGTATGGTTGGTCTCAATGTGGTTCTTGATAGGAAGCCTACAGGACCCAAATGTAATAGGCCAACAGCTCCCCAAAAGACCTGAGTCTGTCTCAAATTGTCTCAGTGTGAGTCCCTGCACGTCTCAACCCCCCATAAAATCCAAGTTTATGTCAGCACTAGTATGTGTAAGTTGTTTGTCAAATTTGTGTTTGTTGTTTCCAATGGTTTGTCAAAATTTCCTTTCGAAGACTGGTCAATTCCAAGTCTAATATCAACATCTCTGTTTTTTTGTTGTCTGTCAATGTGTCAATGTACAATTTGTTTTATCCCCTATGTCTCTCACTGCCCTATAATCCACTTGTGGTTAAAACCCTCTCTTTCCGGCAATGAAAGAGTTACTATAAAGTTTAGTAAAACTATTCCTCTTTTTGACTGCCAAAAAAACCTGACTGCTATGTTACAAATAGTCTTGGGATAAAGTGCTGGCACTCAGCAGAAAACCCAAGGTCAATTACACATTTAGAACTAAAAAAAAAAAAAATTACTCTTTAAAACAGTAGCTACTTGGACTCTGGTTGGCACGCATTCTGCTGATCCTCAGGCAGCCTCCAGGATGGAGAAAGGCTGTGGTCCCTCTGAGGAGAGGCGCCCCCTGGAAACATCCCAGGGTCCCCAGAGAACCTGGATCCCCCCAGAAGACCAGCTGATGATCACTCCCAAATTCACCTGTAAGTCCACCTCTGGAGGTAAGCCACTTTAACATCTAATTTTGGCTAGTGTCTGCAGATATTAATATAATTATTCATAGTATTTTTGTTGTGCTTATTTTTTGTGAATTATTAGAAAAATATATAACTTTGTTGAATTGTTACAATTTGTATAGAGCCTCTGAGAAAAAGCCAAAGAGACAGGGACCTCAGGTTGCTGGGCTATTGGCCTGTCAAAAGCTTTTAGAGACATGAGAAGCCTCAGCCCTACTAGTCAGTCAGGGGCTCCCAGAAATGTGTGTTCACATCTGTCACCAGAAACACCATTAAAATGAAAACAGGCGTCCAATCAACCCCCGGGGTGTTAGATCACCCACAGGCCTGTTAAAAAGTGTACGAGAAAGTGTTCTGTTTCTAGTTTTGAGAATATGAGAATGTGAAAGTAAATTTGAACTAAAAAGAAAAAGAAAACCAGAGTTTTAAAAAGTTCCCTAGAACTCAGCATTTTATGCCTTGAGATACCTGAGTTCTAGTTCTTGTCAGCAATTAGAGGTTTCTTCCTCTATATTGTTAGTGTAAGTATTTGTCTGTTTTAATTCACTGTTTTCCAGCAACATTCTGGTTCCATGATGAGAGTGCTCCCCAGCACCCTGACTGATGCCATTCCCTAAGAGCCCTCCCATACTAATTACACGGGGAGGATGGCCCCAGCAGGGTGACACAAAGGTCCCACAGTGGTCCTCTGTGACAGCAGCTCACCAATACAGAAATGAACATGCAGGGGAAGAGCAGGCTCTAAGGTAAAATACAACCTCCTGTGTATTCCACAACTTCCTCCCCTCTGGAAAATAAAGTTTAACTATCCTCCCCCACTGTTCGTATAGAATCTTAAAGTTAACTCATTTAACATCACAGACTTTTAGAGAAACTTTATATACAATTTTCCTTTTCTAAGTTTAGAATTAAAAATAAAAGGAACCAGTAAATAAGGGAGAGAAAAATGTGTAAAAAGACACAAGTATAAAAATATAGTTTTAGTAAGAAAGGATAAAAAAAGAAAAGAATTTCATGTAAAAAATCTTATGTCATAAATTTGTCCTGAAACAAAAAATAGTTGTATAGAGAAGTGAAAGGCAAGACAAAAATTAAAAATGTCTAAAATATCTGTAAAATGTCTGTGCAGGTTAAATAAAACTTATGAAGAAGTTTGCACGTAATCCAGTTAACTATGTATTTCCTTTAACTTTCATTAGAAAGATAACATGTCTATGAGTATTGCTAACCTAACTTCAAACAGAACAGAAATCGGTTACGTGGAACTGGGCTAGTTTGTAATAACTTTTTGTTTAAAATATTATTGATTCTTTCTGTGTTCCATTTTCCAAAAGTCAAGAAAATAATTTTCTGTCTTTTGAGCTATTTGTAGCTTTTCAAGCAATGTATGTACCTATGAGCAGAATCTGAAACATATTTTTTCTCTCTCTTTAATTTCTCTAAAATTTAAAAGCCATTTGTAAGTATTCCTAATTCCTGACAACACAGTTATTTGCATAAGTTCAATAAGAATCTGTTTTGTTCTATAGAATAATAAAGGCACTAGTTACCAAGGCTTTGTCTGGAATAACATTTCCAGAAGTGTCCAAACTGCATTAAGGAATTAAGGTTGACTTTATAAAGCCAATAAAGAGCCCTTTGGAAAACTAGCCAGATACCCGTCAGTCACATTTCCTGATCTGTGGTAAGTAATGAAGGTTGTTTGCTGACGGGTCTGGGAATCAAAATATGCTTGGGGACCTCAAGAGAAGAGAAATTTACCCAATACATACAGGTATCTAATGACACAGATGAAACCTCAGCTTGTGAAAGGCTTTCAAGAAAATCCAGCCTGAGATTCCTTATAAAAGGTTCTGGCAAAGCCTAACTGGCTAATAATTATTCTTACTGCACTCCATGCAAATAATCAAAGCCAGTATACTGAAGGTACAGTTTATTTTGGCAACTAAGTTAGTTTTACTATATTTTGTTTTTAGTAAAGAGAAAAATTGGAGAGAGAAAAACGGTTCAAAAAAAGGCTGTGACCCACTTGTATTAAATCCCAGCCTTGTCTATGATGTCAACTCATAAAATGAGACATACCTGTTTTACTAATCTGTTAAATAGCGCTAAGAGACTGGTCAAAAAGTATAGAATTATAGACAGTAGTTATATTTAACTGTAACATTAATTCCTACTGTACCTAATTTGCATACTCTGCTGAGTCTGCTGCTGGTAGAAGCCAAGTGACCCACTTGCCTGGACTTAAAAGATGACATCTAGAGACAGAAAACATGCCCTGCTCCAGCTACACAGCTGGCTGGTCAACACACAGCTGAAGCCTGAGGAAACTCCTCGAGAGACTTGTCTTAATTAGACTTTTGGACTTTGAGAAAAAGGGAGAAATGTCACAGGGAAAAGTAAAAACTCATATGTATATTAGCCCACCACCACAGTACTATTAAGGCCTAAGTAAAGAACCCAAGAAGGGCCACAGTCCCTAAGATCTCAGCGCTAAAATATCAGCACCTGCAAAACAAGCTGATATTGAGACCCTAAATTAAAACAAAGTATAACCAACTCCTTAGACATTAAATGGCAGGCAGATCTGTTAAAAAGTGTAAGAGTATGTAAGTATGGTGTAACTGAGAACAGACCCTCCCCTTAAACAAGATTATTAAGTTGTTGCTGCAGTTTTTGTCTAGGAGGGAATTAAAGTGTGTGCTCCTTAGTCAAGGTGGAGCCATCCAAAATGTTTAAAACTGCTTTGTTCATAACCTTGCCAAAACTCAAAGAGTTTGTGTCTGGAGATAAGAGTCTGGTATCTAAGCTTACCTGAACCTAAAAAATAAAAGTTCCCTGCCCAGCCCTAATAAAAAATTATCAGCCCCTTCCCAGCAACACAGATTAATCAAGGTTTTGATTCCCAAAAAGACCAGTGAGAATGTAATAGGCCAACAGTCCCCCCAAAAGACCAGAGTCTGTCTCAAACTGTCTCAGCCTGAGTCCCCGCAATCCCAAACTCACCCCCCCACCCCCGGGGCAAAATTCAGGAACAGGTTTCAGAATAGAATAAGGAAGTTCCCTGAGTTCTCAAAAACTCCCAGCCACAAGTAAAACAATAGTGAAAACTTACTCAAGCAGAGTTTCCCAAGCTACTGAGTCTCCTAAGTTTGTCCCCATGCCAACCGTCACGAAGCAATCCCCTGAGCCAACTACCACACTGTAACCCTACCCTGAGCTAACCGCCACGTTCTGCTTCTGTGCTCACCAGCTTGCCACGCAGCACAAAAATGGTATAAAAATTAGCCTGCTCCTCATTTCGGGGCCACCTGCCTTTTGGGCAGCGGCCCCCTACACAGGTGTAATAAGTCACCATCTGATTTATACCTGAAGTGGGGTCCGAATTTTTTTACAAGTGGCAATGGGTACAATACCAAAAAAAGCATAAAAAGTAGCATTTGGGAACCAGATTTTTTTTTTTTTTTTGAGACAGAGTCTCAAACTGTCACTCTGGGTAGAGTGCCATGGCATTACCGCTCATAGAAACCTCAAACTCTTGGGCTCAAGTGATTCTCTTGCCTCAGCCTCCCAAGTAGCTGGGACTATAGGTGCTTGCCACAATGTGAATTTTTTGTTGTTGCAGTTATCATTGTTGTTTTAGCTGGCCTGGGCTGGGTTCAAACCTGCCAGCCTTGGTGTACGTGGTCAGTGCCCTACCCGCTGATCTATAGGCACCTCCCTGGGAATCAGATTTTAATGACAAACATCCATGCCCTTGAAAGAATCAACATTAATAATTAAGTTTAACCATCTATAAAAATATTCCCTGGTCAAGTGACATCTGATCAGTCTCCATTCTCCTTTTCCCCTCTATTAAAGTCTTTCCTTGTCCTTGGGGAAGAAAAAGAAGGAAAATATTACCTGGAAATAATCTGCCTAACAAATTATTTATAAATATGCTGATAAGATTAAGGTACGGTCTAAATAAATCTCAGAATGAGGTTTGGAGTTCTTCTCTGAAAAGGAAGACATGAAGTTAAATTATAACTAATTTAGGCTGGGTGTAGTACTTCCCACCTATAATCCTAGCACTCTGGGAGGCCAAGGTAGGTGGATTGCTTGAGCTCATGAGTTCAAAACCAGCCTGAGCAAGAGCAAGACCTTGTCTTTAATAGCTGGGTGTTACAGTGGGCACCTATAGTCCCAGCTACTTGGGAGGCCACGGCAAGAGGATTGCTTGAATCCAAGAGTTTGAGGTTGCTGTAATCTATGATGCCATGGCACTCTACCAAGGGTGACAAAGTGAAATTCTGTCTGAAAAATAAATAAATACTTAGATAATTGGTCATAAGAAAGTGAAAAAATGACAGTTTTTAAACAAAATAATGAAAATACACAAAAATGTTTCACTGTCTCAACCACGTCTGGGGAAACAATTCTTTGATTATAGTGCCTGTCAGAACTATTTAGAAGGAAACCTCACTAGACCACAGAAGAATATTTTACCAGACCATCAGAATACATATCCTAATGTAAATACCAGGAAAGAATATCTAGTTCTCTTCACCATAATTCCAGCATTTCTAATTTGGTCTCCTGGATGACCTGGGATATTAATAGATTTCCTATGGTAAACCTCTACGTTAGCTCTCTCATTGGTAAATAATAATTCTCTGAAAGAGAATGGAATTTCTGAATTTGTTAATCTGTGATTGGTGATGACCACATCAAGACACAAATTTGAGAGTCCCTGCCCTGGCAGTCTTGCTCTTACCTCTTTACAACATTACCATATTTTGTAAAATTCAATGAATAAAGATTCATGAAATCTAAGATTTCAGTCTGACCCTGTTAGGCCCACTCTGACCCTCAGTCTTCTCATCACATGAGGTTAGGCAAGATAATTTCTATTGGCCCTTCTAGTTTCAGAATTATTCTATCACTCCAAGGGTTATTAAAAATATTTCAGTAAGGTACCTAATCACAAAATAAATTTACAACTAAATAGCTTTTGTAGATACTTGTAATAACCAATTAGATGGCTTGGCGCCTGTAGCTCAAGCGGCTAAGGTGCCAGCCACATACACCAGAGCTGGCAGGTTCAAATCCAGCCTGGGCCTGCCAAACCACAATGACAATTACAACCAAAAAAAAAAAAAAAAAGCCAAGTGTTGTGGTGGGCACCTGTAGTCCCAGCCACTTGGGAGGCTGAGGCAAGCGAATCACTCAAGGCCAGGAGTTGGAGGTTGCTGTGAGTTGTGATGCCATGGCACTCTACCCAGGGCAACAGCTTGAGGCTCTGTCTCAAAAACAAACAAACAAAAAATAACCAGTTAGAAAAAATTGGAAAAAGTACCATCTAAATAGCAGGAAAAATTTAAAATATCTAAAAATAAAACTAACAATAAATGTACAGATCATGTCATGATGGCTCACTGCAACCTCAAACTCCTAGGCTGAAGTGATCCTCTTGCCTCAAATTATCAAGTAACTGGGACAACAGGTGAGTGCCACCACACCTGACTAATTTTTCTAATTTTTGTAGAGATGGAGTTTTGCTCTTGCTTAGACTGGTCTAAAACTCTTGGCCTCAAGCAATTCTCCCAACGTGGCCTTCTGAAGTGTTAGGATTACAGGCGTGAGTCACCTCACTCCACCCAATTAGGGTTTCTTAAAGGAGGTGGAATTTCATGGGTCCTCTGAATAAAGGTAAACACCTGTTCACTTTTTGAGTCGATAAGTCAAGACTTACATTGCTTTAATACAGTACCAATCCCAGTATATATACATAGTGAAATTTACCTTGGTGAATTCACCAAAGTCCATATTCTGGACTTCAATTTTTAGGCTCAAAAATTTAGTTTTGACCATCTATTGAGACTGAAATCCATAATTCAAAAACATTAATAAGGGTTCAGAGGCAGAGAATGGCAGATGATTATTTGCAACAAAATAGATTAACTGTCACGGTGACTATATGTTCTCTTTTTTCTGGCAAGCTCATACATTTTCTCTTTGTAGAAAGATATACACGAGAAACTAATCCTAGTCAGAAGGCTGCTTGATGAACATGAATTAAAGATAGGGGAATTAAATTACGTGTTTCAAATGTTTAATAACATCAGACCACAAGGGGGAGATAGGAATGTTCAAATTTGTGAGCTATAATCTCACAACCAAAGTATGCTTTTCACTCTCCTATTTCTATGTTTCTATTGCTAACCAATAGCATATCTATATTCTTGTAAGATTTTTTTAAATTACAGGTGCATAATAGTTCCCTAAATGTATTTATGGAGTACATGTGATGTTTTGATACAGGTATACAATGCTTAATAATCAAATCAAAGTAATTGGGATTTCCATCACCTAAAACACTTTTCATTTCTTTATGTTATGAACAGTCCAGCTCTACCGTTTCAGTTATTTTAAAATACATGATAACTTATCTCTGAATATAGTCACTTTGTTGTGCTATCAAATACTAGATATTGTGCATACTATTGAACTATATTTTCACACCCATTAAATATCTTCTTTATTACTTTCTCCCTGCTAGCTATTCTTCCCAGCCTCTGGTAATTATCATTCTACTCTCTATCTCCATGAGATCAATTGTTTTAACTTTCAGTTCCCACATATGAGTAAGAACATGCAAAATAGGTCTTTCTGTGTTTCATTTCATGTTCTCCAGTGTCATCCATGTTGTTGCAAATGACAGGATTTCATTATTTTTTGTGGCTGAATAATATTCCATTGTGTGTATGTGTATGTAAAGAATATTTTATCTAGTCATTTAGGGATGGACACTTAGGTTGATTCCAAATCTTGGCTATTGTGAACAGTGCTGCAGCAAACACAGGAGTACAGATATTTCCTCAATATACTAATGTCCTTTCTTTTAGATATATATATATATCTAGCAGTGGAATTACAGAGTCTCAAGCTGTTGTCCTGGGTAAAGTGCCATGGCATCACAGCTTACAGCAACCTCAAATTCTTGGGCTTAAGCGATTCTCTTGCCTCAGCCTCCCAAGTAGCTGGGACTACAGGTGCCCACCACAACACTCACCTATTTTTGGTTGTAGCTGTCATTGTGTGGCAGGCCGGGGCTGGATTCAAACCTGCCAGCTCTGGTGTACGTGGCTGGCGCCCTAGCCGCTGAGCAACAGGAGCTGAGCCTCTAGTTTTGGTTTTTTTGAGGAACCTCTGTAATGTTTTCCACAGTGGCTGTACTAATTTACATTGCCACAAAAAGTGTATGAGCATTGCCCTTTCTCCACACCCTCACCAGTATTCTTTTGGATAAAAGCCATTTCCATTTTAACCGCATGAGATGATATTGTGATTTGCATTTGTCTGATGTTCAGCACCCTTTCAAATACCTGCTGGTCATCTGTATATATTCTTTTCAGAAATATCTGTTCAGCTCTTTTGTCCATTTTAAATTGGATTATTTAATTTTTTCCCATTGAGTTGTTTGAACTCCTTATATATTCCACGTATTAAACCCTTGTCAAACAGGTAGTTTGTAAATATTTTATCCCATTCTGTGGGTTGTTTCTTCATGTTAGTTTGAGGTGACCACATTTGTCAATCTTTTCTTTGGTTGCCTGTGCTTTTAGACGTGTTACTGAAGAAATACTTGCCCAGACCAATGTCGTAGAATGTTTCCCTAATGCTTTCTTTTAGTAATTTTATAGTTTCAGATCTTACTAATTTAAGTCTTTAATCCATTTTGACTTGATTTTTGTATATGGTGAGAGAAAGAGTTCTAGTTTCGTTCTTCTGTATACATTTATCTAGTTTTTCCAGCAACATTTATTTAAGATATTGTCCTTTTCCCAGTGTATTTTTTTGGCACCTGTGTAAAAATGAATTTACTATAGATGTGTGGATTTATTTATGAGCTCTATATTCTGTTCCATTAATCTATGAATCTGTTTTTATGACAGTACAATTGTTGTTTTGGTTACTATAGCTGTGTAGTATGATTTGAAGTCATGAAATTGCTTCTTTCATTTTTGGTCTTTTTGCTTAGTATGGCTTTAACTATTCTGGGTCTTCTGTGGTGCATATGAATTTTAGGATTGTTTTTTCTATTTATGTGGAGGATGTCATTGGCATTTTTTATAGGGATTGCATTAAATCTGTAGATTGCTTTGTCTACTAAGTACATTTTAACAGTATTAATTCTTCTAATCCATGAACAAGAGATAGCTTCGTTTTTTTTTTGTATCCTTTTCCATTTATTTCATCAATGTTTTATAATTTCATTGTATAGTTTTCACTGTAAAGATCTGAAAGATACTTTACTTTCTTTCCAATTTGGATACTCTAATTCTTTCTCTTATCCGATTGCTCTTCCAGTACTATCATGAATAATAGTGGTGAAAGTGGACATCCTTGTTTTCTTCCAGATCTTAGAGGAAAAGCTTCCAGTTTTGTCCCATTCAGTATGATATACTAGCTGTGAGTCTGGCATATGACTTTTATCATGATAAGGTATGTTCCTTCAATACCCAGCTTTTAAAGTTTTTATCATGATGCAATGTTGAATTTTATTGAAGGATTTTTTGGCATTAGTTGAAATTATCATGTGGTTCTTGTCCTTCATTCTGTTGAGATGATGTACCATATTAACTGATTTCTTGAACCATCCTATATCCCTGGGATAAATCCCACTTGATCATGGTGAGACATGATTAGGGGGAGACAAAGTCTTACTCTTTTGCCCCAGGCTAGAGAGCCATGGCATCAGCCTAGCTCACAGCAACCTCCAGTTCCTAGGTTCAAGTGCTGTTCCTGCCTCAGCTTCCTAAGTAGCTGGGACTACAGGTTCCTTCCACAAGGCTCAACTAATTTCTCCATTTATTTATTTTCTGCCTGTTCTTCCTCAGGCAGGTCTCAAACTAAGCTCAAGCAATCCTCTCACCTTAGCCTCCCAGAGTGCTAGGGTTAGAGGTGTGAGCCACCATGCCCAGCCATGAATGATTTTTTAATGTGTTGTTGAATCCAATTTGCTAGTATTTTGTTTAGAATTTTTGCATCTAAGTTCATCAGAGATACTGTGGCACAGTTTTCTTTTTCTATTGGTTTTTGTATGGGTTTTGGTAACTGGGTGATATTGGCCTCATGAATTTGGAAGTATTCCCTCTTCCTTGATTTTTTGAAATAATTTGAATAGGGTTGGTATTGTAATAGTTCTTCTTTAAATGTTTTGTAGTATTTAACAGTGAAGACATCAGATCCTGGACTTTTCTTTGATGGGAGACTTTTTATTATCACTTCAATCTTGTAAGTTGTTATTAGTTTGTCAATTTTGTTGATCTTTAAAAAATGATGAAAATGTTTTCATTTTTCAGTTCATGAAAAAACTTTTCATTTCATTTATCTTCTGTATTTTTGTGTTTCAATTTCATTTATTTCTGCTCCGATATTTATTATTATTTTTTCTTCTACTACTTTTGTATTTGGTTTGCTCTGGCTTTTCCCTTAAGATGTATCACTAGGTATTTTCTTTGAAGTTTCTCTATTTTTTTGAAGTAGGCACTTATTACTATAAACTTTCCTCTTATTACTACTGCTTTTGCTGCAGCCCATAGGTTTTGGTATGTTGTGTTTCTACTTTTATTTGTTTCAAGAAATCTTTTAATTTCCTTTTTAATTTATTCATTGATCCTCTGCTCATTCAGGTACATATTATTTAATTTCCATGTGTTTATATAGCTTCCAAAGTTTTTATAAAGTCCTTTAAATGGCCTATTTTTTTTTTTTTTTTTTTTTTTGAGACAGAGCCTCAAGCTGTCACCCTGGGTAGAGTGCCATAGCATCACAGCTCACAATGATTCTCTGGCCTGAATGATTCTCTGAAATGATTGAATGATTCTTGAATGATTGATTCTCTGGCCTCAGCCTTGAATGATTCTCTGGCCTCAGCCTCCCAAGTGGCTGGGACTACAGGCACCTACCACAATGCCTGGCTATTTTTGGTTATGGTTATCACTGTTGTTTGGCAGGCCCAGGCTGGATTTGAACCCTCCAGCTCTGGTGTATGTGGCTTACACACACACTAGCTAAGCACCTTAGCCGCTTGAGCTACAGGCACTGGGCCTAAATGGCCTATTTTTTTAAAAAGGAAAAAACAAAGTTTCTTTTGTTATTTATTTTTAGTTTAATTCCAATGTTGTCATAGAAAATACCATGCTGGGCTGCCTGGAGTTGGGGGGATGATGATGTGAATATTCCCATGGCCAGCACAGCTGGTACTGCACTGGGTCACACCTAAAGCCAGCATACTACTGGGTCTTGCCCAAGGCCCCTGGTGACCACTGTCCGGCCTTTATTCAATGCCCAATGGTGTTTCAGTCAGCAGATGGTGCGTCCTACCAGGACTACGTCCTTCCCTTCAGAGAAACAAGTTCCCTTCTGGCCCATGGTGGGCCTAGCAATGCCATCCAGGAACTAAGGCCTATAATCTGGGACTTCAGGAAACTGCTTGGTACATTATTTGACTATGGCTGAGCTGGTACCCAAGTTGCAAGACAAAGTCTTCTGTACTCTTCCCTTGAGTCTCTCCTCAAGCTGCACTGCCTAGAATTGGGGAGGGTGATGCAGGTACTCCCTTGGCTACCAAAACTGGTGTCTCACTGGGACACATGCACCGCCAAGTCCACTGGCTTTGAATCTAGTGTACCACCAGAACTTGTTCATAGACTGTGGTCTTTGCAGCCTGACTGCCTTTGAAATCTATTTTGGGCCCCAGGCCACTTTAGCCAGCTGGTGGTGAAGCTAGCTAGTGTGAGTGCTCAGATTACGACTGCTGAGACAGAGGATTCCTCCCTGGCTTAGGCCAGTTTACATGCTCCCCCTGTAGGCACTGGCAGAATTCTGCCCTATGTGCGTTCCACTGTAACAGGGAAGCACTGAATTCCAATGCAAAGTCTCACAGTCACTTTGCACTCCCTCCCTTCCCCAAGCACATAGATTCTCTTTCTGAGCAGCCCTGCTCAGGGGGTGGGATGGGGGAAGTGTGGTGTACACCATGCAAGACTATCCTTCATCCCCTCTTCAGTGCCTCTTTAATTGATATGGTATTAAAATTGGGTACTGAGCGCTCACCTGATTTTTGGTTCTTATGAAGGTGTTTTCTTGTGTAGACAGTTGTTCAATTTGGTGTTCTTCTCTAGGGACAATAGCTAGAAGGTTCTATTCAGCCATCTTGCTCTGCCTCCTTGAATATTCTTTAGATTAATATCCTTGACCAAGTCTTAATCTTTCCAGTCTGTCTTTTTAAGGTAATTTGGGGTAGTTTACCTTGATCTGTGTTCAGGTTACAATTTAATTCTCAGTCATAAATCTAATTTCCCTTATTTCCAAGGTGTCAGAGGTGAGGGTGGAGAAATAACTGATTTTTCAGTCTCCACTTACTTCCTACAAACTCCAGATAAAAGATGAAAAAATAAATAGGCTAGAAAGGGAAATGAGTAGGAACCAAACACAATGTACTTTACAAAAAGAAGGGTCTTAAAAACAATTGGCCATAGGCTGAGTACACAAAATGCCATAATTTAACAAAGCAAATCCCAAAATATCTGCTACCAAACCATCTGAAAAGAAACATTGACAGGTGTCCTTGGAACAGTCATGTAGCTAGAATCCTTTTTAAAACATATTTTACTTGTATTAATTTATCTGGCATTTATTGAATACTTACAATGTCCCAGGTACTATGGGAAAAGTGTAAATTAACAATACATAATCTCTACCCTAAAGGAGCTTACTATTATATTTAGAAGGGAAGAAAGACACATTAACGAGTAATTGGAACATAGTGGAGTAAGTGGGATAATAGACGTAGTTTCATACTGAGTACAAGAGAGAGTAATGAATTCTTTCTGGGGGAAAGACAGGGTCCTAAAGGACTTTATGTACTGACATTATTACTAATGTTAAACTTGGCAATTATCTTACTGGAAAGATCTAACTGAATGGGCATCTGCAACATAGCAGAAGCATCTAAACCATAACTTCTAACCATGGTTATAAAAAAATCATAAACATTTCTGGTTATGTCTAAAATAATTAAGAAATCAGGCTGGGCGCAGTGGCTCATGCCTGTAATCCTAGCACTCTGCGAAGTGGGTGGATTATTTGAGTTCAAGAGTTTGAGACCAGCGTGAGCCAGAGTGAGACCCAGTCTCTAAAAAAGAGCCAGGCGCCTGTAGTCCCAGCTACTCAGGATGCTGAGGCAAGAGAATAGCTTTAGCCCAAGAGTTTGAGGTGCTGAAAGCTATGACACCACAGAACTCTACGGAGGGCAACAAAGTGAGACTCTGTCTCAAAAAAAAAAAAAGAAAGAAAAATCACAAAAATTAAATCCAATGAAATTCACTTCTTAGTTTATTAAAAAGAACAGAAACAATAGCAGTCATATAGGACCATTTTAAGGAGTTTTGTAGATGGGTAAGGAGTACTATGAAATCAAAATTGATTACAGGGTATCACAACTGCAAAAATGATGGGAATCCCTGACTAACTCCTATTGTCTTAATTTTCTTGCTAATTTAATCTTTTGTCTATTAAATATTCACTTCAGATATACCACTGTATGTTACAGTGGGAGATACAGAAATTAATTAAGACTTGGCTTGGCACCCATAGCTCAGTGGTTAGGGTGCTGGTCACATACACCGGGGCTGGAGGGTTTGAACCTGGTCTAGGCCTGCTAAACAATGACAATTACAACAACAACAAAAGGAAAAATAGCTGGGTATTGTGGCGGGCACCTGTAGTCCCAGCTACTTGGGAGACTGAGGCAAGAGAATCACTTAAGCCCAAGATCTTGAGGTTGCTGTGAGCTGTGACATCACAGCACTCTACTGAGGACAACATAGTGAGACTCTGTCTCAAACAAAAAAAAAAAAAAAAAAAAAGGAAATTAAGACTGCAAATGGTGAGGAGAATTAGACCTAACGGTAAAAATAGATATAATACAAATGATAAATGCCTAAGAGGACTTGGTAGTTAAATGGTAAACAAAACATTGAATAATTTTGAGAAAAGGGAGTGATTCCAGTTAGAGCAATCAAGAAAGGCTAAAGGCATTTGATCTGGGTCTTATAGTAGCAGTTAAGGTCTTATTAGAAAATGAATCCAAGGGTTGGCACCCATAGCACAGTGGTTACAGAACCAGCCACATATACCGAGACTGGTGAGTTCAAACCTGGTCTCGGCCAGCTAAACAATGACAACTGCAACAAAAAAAAATAGCTGAAATAGCCAGGCATTGTGGTGGGTGCCTATAGTCCCAGCTACTTGGGAGGCTGAGGCAAGAGAATCACTTGAGTCCAGGAGTATGAGTTGCTGTGAGCTGTGACACCATGGTACTCTACAAAGGGTGACATAGTAAGACTTTGTCTCAAATAAAAAAATTAATTAATTAATTAATTAATGGATCCAAATCTTTCTTTTCCCTAATAATCAAATAACCTTTGTAAACAAAATATGTTACACTAATTAAAATGTATCAACACTTATTAATAACTGCATATCTACTTATAAATGGATGTAATAACATTTTTTAAAATGAAAGATACACATAAAAAAGAAAAGTAGTAAACAAAGTACTAAAGCTTAGTAATTGTACACAGACCTTTATGGCTCAGGGATTTTATTATTTCTCAACATTTTCTTGTCTGGACTTTTGGAAGCTAAGCAGTTTTCTTAATAGTTGGCTCTCTCGAAAGAAAGACTAAGAGATCGAAGAAAAAAGCTCTATATAAAGGGATATTTGGTCTTAACCAATAGACTTTAGAAGTTTGTTATCACACCATACATTAAACTTAACTTCATTGCTTTAAACCTGCTGGGTCTTTCATTTTAATAGAAAAATATTTAATTCCCTACAATAGTAAGTAAAGGAGCACTTAATCTCTTAACTGCTGTACTACTCCCGACTTCCCAATCTGTTCCTTCTCTCTTCCTTTACTACTATCAAGAACTCTTTATTCTTTATACAGAGCACTAAGTAATGCACTTTGCATCTGATCTTCAGGGCTAGGCCTATAAATGCTGTTTTTAAAATCATTTTTTAAACTTCTTTAAATCTCTGAACCATGAATCAATAAATTAAACATTACTAACCTTTTGATGACTTTGTTTTCCCTAAGTTCTTCTCTGTCTTAAGAAGAAATAAAAGAGAATCTCATCATTTCCGTTTGTTTAGCTTTTATAGCTTATAAAACTTCTCTCATTAAGCCTGAAGTAAAGGGAAAGCTGGTTACCCATTTACATTTGAGAAAACAAGTCTCAGGAAGACTGTAAATAGAAAAAATTAGAACTGGAAATCATGTCTTTTGAATCAGAGTCCTGAATCAGAAGTCCCATCCTCATCCTTTTAAGCAACCATTTCTCCATTTTAAACCACAGAATTCTTTTTGCTCAGTACAGGGTCTCTAATTGAACTTATTTCAGAAAAAAAGGTCTATCTTCTTGGCTTTCTTCTTGCTTGAGTCACTATATACAGCCACCCAAGTTGTACATGGCAATGTAAATGGTGCCCCTAGAGTCCCTGGAGTTGCACAATGCCATTGTCCTAAAAATGGCTTTCCTATTTACCTACTTACAATAGCTTTCCTATTTACCTACTTAACAAGACCTAAACGTCTTATTAAAAGAAAGACTTCATGAAGAAGACTGCCATGGCAATTGCAACAACAACGAAAATAAACAAATGGGACTTCATTAAACTGAAAAGCTTCTGTACATCTAAGGAGACAATAATCAAAGCAAAGAGACAACCTACACAATGGGAAAGGATAGTTGCATATTTTCAATCAGATAAAAGCTTGATAACTAGGATCTATAGAGAACTCAAATTAATCCACATGAAAAAAGCCAACAATCCCATAGATCCATGGCCAAGAGACATGAATAGAACCTTCTCTAAAGATGACAGATGAATGGCTAACAAACACATGAAAAAATGTTCATCATCTCTATATATTAGAGAAATGCAAATCAAAACACCCTGAGATATCATCTAACCCCAGTGAGAATGGCCCACATCACAAAATCTCAAAACTGCAGATGCTGGCGTGGATGTGGAGAGAAGGGAACACTTTTACACTGCTGGTGGGACTGCAAACTAGTACAACCTTTCTGGAAGGAAGTATGGAGAAACCTCAAAGCACTCAAGCTAGACCTCCCATTTGATCCTGCAATCCCATTACTGGGCATCTACCCAAAAGGAAAAAAATCCTTTTATCATAAGGACACTTGTACTACACTGTTTATTGCAGCTCAATTTACAATCGCCAAAATGTGGAAACAGCCTAAATGCCCACAAACCCAGGAATGGATTAACAAGCTGTGGTATATGTATACCATGGAATACCATTCAGCCATTAAAAAAATGGAGACTTTACATCCTTCGTATTAACCTGGATGGAAGTGGAAGACATTATTCTTAGTAAAGCATCACAAGAATGGAGAAGCATGAATCCTATGTACTCAATTTTGATATGAGGACAATTAATGACAATTAAGGTTATGGGGGGGAAGCAGAAAGAGGGACGGAGGGAAGGGGGTGGGGCCTTGGTGTGTGTCACACTGTATGGGGGCAAGACATAATTGCAAGAGGGACTTTACCTAACAATTGCAATCAGTGTAACCTGGCTTATTGTACCCTCAATGAATCCCCAACAATAATAAATAAATAAATAAAAATAGATCCCAGGGTCAGTGCCCATAGCACAGAGGTTATAGCACCAGCCACATATACCGAGACTGGTGGGTTCAAACTGTCTTTAGTACTTGGTCACATAGTAACAGAATGGCAACCCTTAATTAGTCATGCTAGTAGAGAGGACAGTGGCATGGAGGATAATAGAGATGATAGCTTACTAGCTATGGATCTGTGATGATTTTAGTAACATTTTATTTCCAAATATGTTAGATTTGGCTCATGCTAAAAGTATTTGAATTTGAAATTCCCTAAAGATGTAACTGAGAGTGATAAGAAAACAGATTATGACATGTTGGCCCCTGGACAGCTAAAACTAATCATATCTGACTATGAGCTAAAAATTTAGGCATTTTTACTTACTTAAGGAAAATAAATCTATTATGACCTCATAATTTATTATTTATTTATTTATTTATTTTTGAGACAGAGCCTCAAGCTTTTGCCCTGGGTAGAGTGCTATAACATCACAGCTCACAGCAACCTCCAACGCCTGGGCTCAAGTGATTCTCCTATGTCTGCCTCCCAAGTAGCTGGGACTACAGGAGACTGCCACAATGCCCTGCTATTTTTTGATTGCAGCCGTCATTGTTGTTTGGTGGGCCAGGGCTGGATTCGAACCCACCAGCTCAGGTATATGTGGCTGGTGCCTTAGCCACTTGAGCCACAGGTGCTGAGCCAACTTTATAATTTTAAAAGGTAATATTAATTCAGAGCTTACTATATTGCCATCACGGATGTATCTTTTTCATTTAACCTTTTTTCTTTAAAAAAAAAATTTTTTTTTTGAGAGTCTCTGTCACCCTCAGTAGAGTGCCATGGTGTCATAGCTTACAGAAATGTCAAAATCTTGAGCTCAAGCAATCCTCTTGCTTCAGCCTCCCAAGTAGCTGGGACTACTGGTGCCCACCATAATGCTCAGATATTTTTTTAGAGAAATGGTCTCACTCTTTTTTTTTGAGACAGAGCCTCAAGCTATCACCCTGGGTAGAGTGCTGTGGTGTCACAGCTCACAGCAACCTCAAACTCCTGGACTTAAGTGATTCTCTTGCCTCAGCCTCCCAAGTAGCTGGGACTACAGGCACCTACCACAACACCCGGCTATTTTTTGGTTGTAGTTGTCATTGTTGTTTGGCAGCCCGGGGCCAGATTTGAACCCCACAGCTCTGGTGTATGTGGCTCGCACCTTAGCCGCTTGAGCTACAGGCACCACCAATGGTCTCGCTCTTGCTCAGGCTGGTCTTGAACCCATGAACCCATCTTGGCCTCCCAGAGTGCTAGGATTACAGGTGTGAGCCACCCATGCCTAGATTTCTTTCTTTCTTTCTTTTTTTGAGACAGAGTCTTGCTTTGACACCCATGGTAGAGTACCAGGGCATCATAGCTCACAGCAACTTCAGACTCTTAGGCTCAACTGACTCTCTTGCCTCAGCCTCCCAAGTAGCTGGGATTACAGGCCCACCACAATGCCAGCTATGTTTTTCTCACTCTTGCTTAGGTTGGTCTCAAACCCATGAGCTCAGGAAATCCACACACCTCAGCCTCCCAGAGTGCTAGGATTACAGGTGTGAGCCACCCATGCCTAGATTTTTTTCTTTCTTTCTTTTTTTTTTTTTTTTTTTGAGACAGAGTCTTACTTTGTTTTTTTTTTTTTTTTATTGTTGGGGATTCATTGAGGGTACAATAAGCCAGGTTACACTGATTGCAATTGTTAGGTAAAGTCCCTCTTGCAATCATGTCTTGCCCCCATGAAGTGTGACACACACCAGAGTCTTACTTTGACACCCATGGTAGAGTACCAGGGTAGCTCACAGCAACCTCAGACTCTTAGGCTCAACTGACTCTCTTGCCTCAGCCTCCCAAGTAGCTGGGATTACAGGCCCACCGCAACGCCAGCAATGTTTTTCTCACTCTTGCTTAGGCTGGTCTCAAACCCATGAGCTCAGGAAATCCACACACCTCAGCCTCCCAGAATGCTAGGATTATAGGTGTGAGCCACCATACTCATTTAACCTTTAAAAAGGCAATGTGAGGAAAACACCACTGTATTATTAATGTCTCCAGATAATAGATGATAAAACTGAGGCACAAAAAGGCTAACTAACTTGCCCCAAAGCACCAAACTAGTAAGTAGCAAAGCCAGGACTGGAACTATAGATAGTCTGACTCTAGAGTCTATGCTTTTAACTCTGTGCTATGATTAAAATAAAAATGTATACCAACAACCAGGGAATAAAGGACTAATAAAGAAAATGTGGAAAAACTGTGAAAAATAATATGTACAAAGAGTGAAACTCTCTCTTTCTCTGGCAGATGGCCTATAGTAAACAACAACTGACCACTGAACAGCCAAGACAGACAACATGATAAATATCTATGCACTAAAGTTAATATTTTACTTACAGAGAGTATGTTAGGCTCTCATTCAGAATCTATTTTTACTCCTAATTTACAATTCTAATAAGGAAATTAACTAGTTTACAATGCTAAAGATAAGAAGCAATTAATTAGAAGGATTGAAGGGGTAATATAGCAGACGTAACACATGAGAAGCAATAATGAAGAGATAGAAAATTATGCTCCCCCCAATCACAAGACTCCAAATATCACCAATATCATGGTTTTAAAATACACCCACAAATTCTTCAATACTGCCCTTCAAGAAGTGAAGCTGAATATTCTTCCCCTTAAACATAGGCTACATAGCCTCAGGGACTCTTCTAACAAAGAGAATATGTTGGTGTGTCATATAAAGCATTGCAACTTCTCTTTGCTTGCTCTCTTGCTTTTGCTTACTCTGAGAGAAGAAAGCATCCAAGTAGCCTATGGAGGCCCATATGGTGAGGAATTGAGGCCTTCTGCCAATAGCTATGTGAGTGAGGCATACAGATGCTTGCACATGCCCTAAATCTCAGACACCTTGACCAGAACTATCTTAGCACAGATGCTCCTAGATTTCCAATACTCAGAAACTGAGAAAAAAAATAAATGCTTGTTTAGGGACTCAAGGACTGGCTTGCTATTGCTACTGTTGATGCCCACATGACCTCTCCGGGGGCCTCAGGAATTGCCCTCCCATAGTTCACCAACATCATTGCTGGTCCCCACACATACCTCCTCAGGCCCTGGGGACTGGCTTGTCTGGTGCCTCCATCCCCAGCAAAGCCTCACCACAGCCTGCACAAACAACCACAGCCTAAGCCACTAAGGAACTCATAGATACTGCTGATATTGATTACAGCTGAAGAAATCATCTGGCGACTACACTATGGTGCCTACCCAGAACCAAAGGCAAAACGCCCTATTCAAATCACATTATAGATGCCTCTACAGGAAAAAGTCTTTCTCTATAAAAGCTATTGCATAAAATCGTAAGAAGTGTATTAGATGCATGCATGTCAATGTAAGGACACAAGAAAAATGAAAAGACACACACAAAAAAGATACTCCCAAAGAAACTTAATTCTCCAAAGAATTGTTACCCAAAAGAAAATCTTTGAATTTTTTTCAATATAAGCATTTCACATTGTATATTGAAGCAATACCCTGAACCCCATAAATACATCAATGTACAAAGTTATGATTTAATAAAAAAATATAAAAATAAATAAAAGATCTTCTCTAAGGCACATTATAGTGAGACTGTCACAAATCAAAGACAAACAGAAAATTCTCAAGAGAAAAGCATAAAGTTACATATAAGGGAATTCCCCTTACATCAACAGAGGATTTCTCAGAAGAAACCTTATAGGCCAGGAGAAAATAGGATAATATATTCAGAGTGTGAAGTATTAAGAAAAGAAAACTATCAGCCAAGAATACTATACTCAATTCTATCCTTCAGAAATGGAGTAATAAGGTTTTTTCCTAGACAAGCAAAAACTGAAGAAATTTGTTACCACTGAATTGGCCCTACAAGAAATACTTAGAAGAGTCCTATATCTGATAGTAAATCTACCATCATGAAAACCCAAAAAAGCATAAAACTCACTAGAAAAGAAGATATATAAATGATAAAGAGAAAGAAATCAAACATTACCACGACAGAAAGTCATCAAATCACAAAGATAAGCAATAAGGGAGAAAACAACAAAGGATATACAAAACAATCAGAAACAAAATGACAAGAGTAAGTCTCATCTATCAATAATAGCATTGAATGTAACTTGTTTAAATTGCTCAATTAGAAGATAGGTTAAAAAATAAAACAAGACCCAACTATATGCTGCCTACAACAAACTCACTTCACCTGTAAATACATACATAAGACTGAAAATGAAAGAATTGAAAACATGTTTCAGGCAAATGGAAACCAAAAGCATGCAAGAATAGCTATAATTTCGTTAGAAAAAAATACACTTTAAGTCAAAAAATATAAAAACAGACAAAAAAGGTCATTATGTGATAAAGGATCAATCCAGCAAGAGAATATAATAATTGTAAACATACATGCACTCAATTCCACAACACCTAAAAATATAAAGCAAATACTGAAAGACCTAAAAAGAGAGGTAGGCCATGATACAATAGTATCTAGGGACTTCAACATCCTATTTTCAGAATTGGACAGGTTATCTAGATAGAATATAAATAAACATCAGACTTAAACTGCACTATAGATCAAATAGGCCTAACAGACATCTACAGAACATTTCATACAAGGAACAGAATATAAATTCTTATCAGCACATGGAAAATTCTCTAGGAGAGATCATATGTAAGGCACAAAATTAGGCTCAAAAATTTTTTTCTAAAATTTTAAAAAATTGAAATAAATCCCGTATCTTCTCACATGGCAACAGAATAAAACTAGAAACCAATTAGAAGAGCAACTGAGAAGCATACAAATACATGGAAACTAAATAATATGCTTTAAATCCACCACTAGTTAGTGAGGAAACTTAAAACAAATTAAAAAATTTCTTAAAATGAAAGAAAATGGAGAAACCTCTGAGATACAGAAAAAGCAACACTTTGAGGGAAATTTATAACAATAAATGCCTACATCAAAAAAGCAGATAGATTTCCTATAAACAATCCAATGACTAGAAACACAAGAATAAACCAAACCTAAAATTAGTAGGAGAAACATTGATAATAAGGAGAAGAGTAGAACTAAACAAAATAGAACCTAAAAAAATACAAAAGATCAATAAAATTAAAAGTTGTTTTTTTGAAAAAATAAACTAAATTGCCAAAATGTTAGCTAGCCTAAGGGGAAAAAAATGGGAGCAGACTCAAATAAATAAAAGCAGAAATGAAAAGGAGACACTATAATTCTATACCACAGAACAAAAAAGATTAGAGACTATTATAAACATCTATATGCCAACAAATTGGAAAACCTAGAGGAAATGAATGAATTCTTGGACACATATAATCTGCCAAGATTGAACAGGAAGTAATAGAAAACCTGAACAGTCCAGAAATGAACAAGTTTGAATCTGTAATAAAAAGTCTTCTAAAGAAGAAAAGCTCAGGCTTTACTGCTGAATTCTATCAAACTTTTAAAGAAGAACTAATATCTATTCTTCTCAAACCATTCCCCCAAATTGAAGAAGAATGAATTCTTCCTAACTCATTCTTCAAGGCCAACATTACTGTGATACCAAAAACAGACTTGGACATAACAAAAAAGGAAAACTACAGGCCAACATCCCTGAAGAATACAAATGCAAAAATCCTCAGCAAAATATTGGCAAACAAAATCCAACACCACATCAAAAGATTAATACACCGCAATCCCAAATGAGATTTATTACAGGGATGAAAGGATGGTCCAACATACGTAAATCAATATACAATATATCATATTAGCAAAATGAAGAAAACTTTATAAGATCATCTTAATAGATGTAGAGAAAGTATTTGATAAAATTCAACATCCCTTCATGATAAAAACTCCCACCAAATTAGCTATCAGAGACCATACCTCAACATAATAAAGGCACAACTAACACCATCTTGAATGGGAGGAAGCTGAAAGCATTTCCCCTAAGAACTAGAACAAGGTAAGAATATTCACTTTTGCCACTCCTAGTAGTGTAAGTACTAGTCTGAGCAATCAGGCAAGTGAAAGAAATAAACAGCATCAAAATTGGAAAAGAGGTAGTCAAATTGTCCTCTTTTCAGATAGACATGATCTTGTATATAAAAAAGCAAATACATGATCTTGTATATAAAAACACCTAAGTACCCGGACATGAAAAACTCTTACAACTGAGAAACAAATTCAGTGAAATTGCGGGATGCAAAATCAACATACGAAAATCAGTAGCATTTCTTTCTTTCTTTTTTTTAATTAAATCATAGCTTTGTACATTAATGCAACTATGGGGTACAATGTGCTGGTTTTATATACATTTTGAAATACTTTCATCAGTAGCATTTCTATACACCAATGACAAACGAGCTGAAAAAGAATCAAGAAAGCAATCCCAAGCCGACTGCAGTGGCTCAAGTCTGTAATCCTAGCACTCTGGATGGTAGGATTACACTTGAGGCACGAGGCTCAATTGAGCTCAGAAGTTTGAGACCAGCCTGATCTAGACTAAGACTCCATCTCTACCAAAGATACAAGAAAAAGTTGGACCTTTGGGGGGACACCTGTAGTCCCAGCTTTTGAGGCTCAGGAAGGAGGATCACTTGAACCCAGGGGTTTAAGGTTGCCAGAGTTAGACTCACACCATGGTACTCCAGTCTGGGGGAACAAAGCAAGACTCTGTCTCAAATAAAACAAAACAAAAGAGTTAAGAATATCTCTGTACATACTCTAAAATTTGTTCTTCCTTTGATTGAGATAGATTATCAAAGCCTTACCCTTACTGTATTATTCTGTCCCAAACTCAGAATAGCTTTTACTAAATAATACTTTAACATTATGTCAACTGCCTACACTGAAGCACATTAAAGGAATCAGCCTTAGCCCTAAATAAGTGTTTAGTAAACTACCATAAACTTACAGAAAGACAAAGAGGGCAAGACAAAGATGGTCATGGATCTACCTGGATACCTCAAGATCTTAACCAGATAAGACAATATGTTCTATGAAGCGAGAAATGTACTGGTGCCACCATGAGATGAGGACAAATTATGAACAAAACCAAGGAGGATGAAATTCTCTGTGGAAGAACTAGAGTCAAAATCTGATTTCACCACTAAAGACCCTTCCTTCATAAACTCAAGCATGGATCTGGATAGCTACAAATGTAGACATTAATGGCAATGTTTGGATAAATGAGAATGAGATCTTAGATATACATTGAGCATTTATGAGTTTTAAATAAAGGTTCAAAGCACACAAAATATCATGTGAAATTTTAAATAATTTTTATTCCTCAATCTTAGGATGATTCTCTTTTATTTAACCCTCACATTTTTCCATTTAGCTAAAATCTGGCCATTTTTTAAAGTTTAGCTTTTAAAATTATAATGACATAGTATAGTTCAAGTGGAACTGATTTTAGTTCACTAAAACTCAAACCAGCTTCCTCTCCTACACATACTTTGGAAGTCTCATGGTTCTTTTCAAATTCTTTGAAACTGTGAGACTATGTCCACAAGGAAGTAGGACAGGCTTTCCCTTTGTCAGAGAGAATTTTCCAGTAAACCAATCGTTTGGTCAGAATGATGTGGAAAGTTTAGTTCTAGACCTTGATAGAAAGTCCAAGCTTTCTCCAAAATAGCCAGAGCAGAAACTGATACTTATAAGACAAATTGTGATACTATGGATGCATACTAAAGGGTCTGCAATTGAAGAAAGGGGTTATTAAGTTCGATCTCTATGGAAAAGTAAATAAATTCAACATGATCCTTTTGATCATCTTAAACTCTATGGAAAAGGAGAGAGAAGTGTCTAGAGGAGTGTTCAGAACATGATTCATGTTCCTATAACATCAATAATTTCACTTAAATCAATAAATTCAATGAAAGTCTCTGTTAGACTATTCTTATCTGCCCTTGAAAACTGACAGATTAGAAACTCTCACCTTTAGCTTTGCTAAAGATATTTCACTATGGTCATAACATGGTTTTCTGTTTTAAACACCTAAGTTAAATCACTTACCTGCCTGTCTCAAGTCTTTAAGTAGAACGTTCTTCTCATCACCTTATAAAAAGAACATTTAAACACTACTGCCAAGTATGAATCAGTACTATCAGGGATTATAACCAAAGATTTCCCGTAATATCCTCAAGTTCAACTTTGTAGTTTTTTTTCCTCCCACATTTGTAGCAAAAATAATCTTAGGCCAGGTCAAAGGCGAATCAAGTCTGAATTCTATACTGAGTTTCTTGGAAATCTACGCGTTTAAGAAGCTTCTTGATGATGGGCTTCAGTTCAATGCTTTAATGAGTGTTCTGAGAACACAAGTGGTTTCCTGGCTCTGTAGTTAGAACATGGTACTAAGCAAATACCATTAGTGATTGTTGAACTTTGGGTATCTCAGCAGATATGAGCTGAGCACTTACCTGAAATAAAAGGTTTTATGTATTTCATCTCAGAGAAACACCACCTAAGAATAAAACAAAAACTGCCTGTCAGTTGAGGCCCTGTTGATATCACGCCTATCATTTATCAAAATTTATCATGTGCTTGACACTTTACTAAGTCCTTTATATAGATTATCTTGTTTAATTTTCACTAAAACCTGGGACTAGGATTATATTTTTACACACAAAAATCCTGAGGCTCCAGAGAATTCAGTGACTTGCTTAAGCTCATATAATCAGAAAACAGAGAGTCAGAATTCGAATCTCTACTTGCCTGTCTTTGACCACTATTCTGTACCATCTCTTTTAGACCTGGCCAAAGATGAAGAGATGATTCTGAAATGATTGTCTAGGGCAGTAACTGAGAATTGTGATCAAGTATCAAGGTTCTGTGTGTATGTAATAATTTACAGCCTTAAATGCTTAGATACTCCTCTTTCAGGGCTCTGACACTGAGCTCAGGTGGAAATACATTATTCTACTGTATCTCCACATTTTATCACCCTCTTTTCTTTACTTTTTTTGCTCCCAAATCTTGTAAGACAGTATTCCCCAAAAGTGTGGCCCGTGGACCACTTGTTTCAAAGATATGAAGTTCTTGTAAAGGGCCAGATGTGGTGGCTCACACCTGTAATCCTAGAACTTGGGACTCCAAGGTGGGTGGATTGCCTGAGCTCACAGGTTTGAGACCAGCCTGAGCCAGAATGAGACCCCCATCTGTAAAAATAGCCAGGTATTGTGGTGGGTGCCTGTAGTCCCAGCTACTTGGAGGCTGAGGCAAGAGAATCACCTAAGCCCAAGAGCTGGAGGTTGCTATGAGCTATGACATCATGGCACTCTACCCAGGGTGACAGTGAAACTCTGGCCCCTACGCTCGATGTACTAGATTACAATTTCCAGACAATGGTGGCAATGAGAAACCCAGAAGTTTCTTTTGCCTGGTAAATTTTAAAACTATTAATTTCCCTGGAGCAAAAGAGCTAGGGTAATCAGAAGGAAAATGGAAAGCTAGCTACCATAATAATCAGTCTGACATTGAGTCAGATTGGTGTTAAGAAAAATGTTAAGTCAGAGATCTTGTGAGAAGGCATGGGGTTATAACATTGTTCTGGAGCTGGAAAAGATCATGCAAATTGTCCATTCCAATAGTTTTCTAACAGTGCTCCATAAAGTCTCAGGGAATTCTAAGGTGCGACAGAAAAAGGAATTTGCTGTCAGACCTTAAAGCCCTAACAAAAGCTACTGCAGAAGCTCTACTGGAAAGCATTTTGTAACATGGACTTTGGTGTAAATTTGTATCTTGAATAAATGGTTTAGCAGATTTAAAAAAGTAAAACCTTGGATGCACATGGGAAAGTTTAAGAAAAAATCTTGAGGCCTAGCATATATCCAATTGAATAAAATTTATAGACATGAGTTTCAGGTATCAGCATTTTTCAGTACCAGGTGATTCCAATGTGTAGCTGAGGTTGTGAAACATGGCACCAATCTAATTGGTTCTTCCTCATTTGACATAAAAGGAAACCAAGACAGAAACAATGTAAAGGAGATCAGGATTAGAACCAGCATCTCTCTACTTCTAGCCCACCATGCTGTGTGGTTCTCTTTCCATATTCCAAAATGAAACAGTTACTCCTCTAAGGCTGAGGGTATCTTAATTAAAATTGCTACTTCACATTTACAGAGCTCTCCAGACATTTTTTTACAAAGACACCATGAAGTTGGCAGAGCAAAATTTACTATCTCTGCTTTTTTAGAGATAAGAAATCAGAGGTCTAATAAGTTAATTCACAGTGCCATAGAGGTAAGGCCAGAATTAAAATTTTTGTCTTCTAATTTCCAGAGTAAGTAAATTAAATTTTCCAACTATTTGCTGAATGCCTAGTAGGTATTAGATGTTGAGACATGGTCAAAGATGTAAAGATAAATGAGACATTATCCATTCCATCAAGTAGTATACAGTCTTCTTGAGAAGATAGTTAAAATACTGCATTGCATGGCTTATCTAAGAATAGGTGAAAACCTTCTTCAACTGACCTCAATAACCACGCCCAATTCTCCCCATATTCAGTCTGTGGTTTCAGTCTTCTAACTTCTTCCTCACTATAACTATTAATTCTAGAGAATCAAAGGGATTTAAATATAGCCACTACATATCTAGGCTAGGCCATGTACCTGAAAAAATCTTGGTGAGGGTAAAAAAGGGAGAAGTAGTTTCATTTCATACTCTCCAAAGCCAAGGATATGACCCAGAAGGACACTGGGAGATTCCAACACAAAGGGCTAAATGGGTAATAAAGGCTATTCACAGAAATAATTATTTCCTTTTCACAGCATTTCAATAACTGGATAGTTTGTAATTTGTGTTGAAGATTATTACATACCAATGGAGAAAATAACATGAAGGAAATAATATCTGTATCTACAATTCAGAGTGGTGAAGATCACAAATGGACAAAAATATTCAAAGACAGCTTTTTTTTTTTTGCAGTTTTTGGCTGGGGCTGGGTTTGAACCCGCCACCTCCGACATACAGAGCCAGCGCCCTACTCGTTTGAGCCACAGGTGCCGCCTCAAAGACAACTTTTTTTACAAGGAATTCATTAGATATTACAAAATGTTACCATCGTGATTTTAATCTAATCTAGGAAAATCTAATGAAAGAACCAATCTATGCTTTATTTATGGACTGAAGAAAGTTGGCTAGGAATAGTCTAGCACAGTTATTCTCAAACTTTAGGATTCATCAGGATCACCTAGAAGGCTGGTTCTCACAACTGAGTTTCTAATTCAGCAGATCTGTGGTGGGGCCTAAGAATTTTCATTTCTTACAAATTCAGGTGATGTTGTTGGTTTGGGGAGAACCACTGGTTTAGTATAAAGGTTTCCAACATGCCGCAACACACATGCACATTGCAAAGTACGATATTTTAACCATTATTCATTTCATAAACCACAGCCTCCCCACCAACCTCCCTACCAATGCCCCCAAATAAGACTTAATCAGGAAGAAGTTAAATGGGTATTAACTTAAGGAGATAGTCTGAGAACACAGAAGAATGAGTTGTAACAGTAGCACCTTGAGAGCCTTTTCCTATCTTCAGACTGATCTGTTAACACCTATTTGTTTAGAACAGGCTAAATTCTATTAGGAAGATTTAGTTTACATGACTGTGGTCCTCAGGAAGCCTTCTCAGATGCCACAAAGATGGGTCAAGTATTTTTACATGCATATTATTAGTTCCCATAGACTATATCCTGTGCTCACCCATTTTTTAAAAATTTATTTTATTTATTTATTATTAAATCATAGCTGTGTACATTAATGCAATTATGGGGCACCATGCACTGGTTTTATATACCATTTGACATATTTTCATCACACTGGTTAACATAGCCTTCCTGGCATTTTCTTAGTTATTGTGTTGAGACATTTACCTTCTACATTTGGTAAGTTTCACATGTACCCTTGTAAGATGCATCGTAGGTGTGGTCCCACCAATCACCCTCCCTCTGCCCATTCTCCCCCCTCACCTCCCCTCCCTCTCTCCCTTCCCTATATTCTTAGGTTTCATAGTAGGGCTGAGTACATTGGATACTTTTTCTTCCACCTGTGCTCATTTTAACATTTAATATACCTTAAATTGAAATTGTCTGTCTCCTTCATTAGACCACATTCTACTCCAAGGTAGAAAACTATACATCAATGTACTCCAGTGGCTAAAACAGCACTCAGAATGTGGTGTGTTCCAAATAAATTCCCTAGTGAATAATCGGAATAACATCAGAAGTCACAAAATCCTGAAAATTTCCCAATGACTTCTTATCTTATTTCCATTAAAAACCAAATTCATTACAAAGGGCTACAGATCCCTATATGCTGGCTTCATTTTCTACTGGTTTCTCCTTGCTTCACTCAGTTCCAGCCAGGCTTTGAGACCTTAACTAGAAATGGTATTTCAGCCAAGGAGCCATTTAGGCACATGAGAGAAGAAAGCAACTAACATAGGCTGAACCTCCGTGTGTATCAGGCCTTGTGCTAGGTGCTTTCATGTGCAATATCATAGAATCCTCACAATCACCCTGGGACAAAGCATCACTATCCTCATTTCATAGATAACGAGATCAAGCCTAGAAGTAGATTCTGAAGTTGAACTGAAAGATGTGTTCTTAGAAAGCATGCTTAATGGTGATTTTTCCTTCCCTAAATACCGTGTGTTCTTTTTATGCTATTTGCTGTCCTCTCCCTTCCCTGCCCCCTCCTCCTCACCAACTCCCTCTGCCCCATTCTGGGAGGCTAACTTCTATGGACTACATCGCTCAGACCCCCTTCCCCCTAGATTTCTGTTTAGGTTTTGCCAAAAACCTTTTACTTCCATACATTCAATTTATAATATCGGCAAGAGAGTCTCCTTCCATTCTTCTAAAAAGCTTCCTGTCCTTCCAGGTCTTCTATTTAGAAATCTTAGAAGTCTCCCTAAATATTATCCATAAAACAATGCTGTTTTTACTACTGTTGTGCTAAATCTAGCATGACATTAGTACTCTGTTGTCCTTCCTTGTAGTTCTATGACTGTTTAACTTTGTCAGTCTGGTCATCCCAGCAGGGCAATAAGCTCATTTTGGGACAGGGAACTGGCAGGTACTGCTTTGGGCATTGCTGCAGGTACTGCATTGGGCACTGCTTCAGTCACTGCTTTGGGCACTGTGTTCAGCACTACTTTGGGCATTGCCACAGGCATTGCTTAATTGTGCAGCTGTTTAACTGAGTCAAGAAATCTCAAAATCAAGTTTCAAACTACCATGATCAAAACAGGATGGGGGCAGGCCAAGATCCAACCATTAGAACCAAAATAGTGCTCAGTAGAATGTGTAAAAAAAAAAAAACAAAATTAAAAGAATAGAGCCAAGATGGAGAAATTGACCACCTCTTGACCTCACAGCTTTGTATGTTTCATTGCCATAAAAGTGTCTAAAGAAACTGGCATCTTCATCATGCACCTGACACCATTACACATCTTGTTTGACCAAATGAAGTCAAAAGGAGGGCCATCACCAGAAGACCAGAAAACCATGGCCTTTTCCCAAGAAATTAACATGAATATTCCTCCCCTTGCTTACCCTTTAAATAAACTGCATAAATAGAGAGACAAAAAGAATCACGAGGCAAATTTTCCTCCACAGGGAGAACAAACCTCTACTCTGTGGAGTATGCTTTCTATAGTTTCTGAAATAAAACTTGCTTTCATTATACGTTTGGCTTGCTCTTGAATTCTTTTTTGTGGGAAGTCAAGGAATCACTTGGACTTTAAGTGGATCCTAGCATTGGGAGTCACTTTCCTGTGTCAATTTGGGGTAGGGAATGTGTTAGCAATTAGAATCTTAAATTATGAGGGGGAGTGAGGAAATGGCCAACTAGAAACAGCTTTTGCCAGAGGCTCCTGTCCAGAGACAGAGATCATGGACAGAAGTGGACTCAGTGAAGCCAATGGTGGGGAGCTGAGCATGGAAAGAAGATAGACAAGTGCACATCATCTCTGTTGAGACAAGCTGCAACTCCAAGAAGGAAGAAATACAACAAAGACCAGGTACAAAGCTCAATGCCAAGAGGATGGGAGATTCATCCCCCAAGCAGATGGCCCCTGGAGGGCTCTCTGCAAGCAAGCAGGGAACTAAGGACATTTCACATTACCCCCATGGGAGAGAGTCCCTAAACCCTGGTCCTCCTCCTGCAGAGAGGTCTTACCTCTGAGCCTAGGTGTCATCCTGCCTGGCACAGAAGTGAACAAATATTTTCTCTGTAATTCTGAACACACCATTCTCCATTTTCACTATCATGGTTGCCTGAAGGTCTTCCCCCTGCATAGCCTGGAGTGTTTGGCGAATTCACTGAGAGGCCGCTGTACAGCAGTGTGGAAACAGTGACTCATGTGGAAGCAGGGGGTGCAGGGAGAGAGGGATGCATTCAGAGATGGTTTGTGGGCTGAATTAGTGGCAAGCTCAGAGTAGGTGATGCTCCAGTTCTGATTTTTGTTGGTGAACTTTCCTGACTCCTCTGCCCACTGGAGAGGACCCTACTATAGCCCCTTGGGATTACCCAACGGATCTGCTTGAGGATTTCTGCTTTCTGGCCACCTCAGAACCCTTTGAACTCTTTCTCACTAGTGGAGTTTGTACTGCCTGGGACAATTTGATAGAAACTTTTGGACTAGGCTGTCCACTCAGGGACACTCTGAAGTTGAGTGGTGGTGGACAGATTCTCATTCTCCAGCTGTCGCTGGTGGGGGGAAGGGTACCACATGTGTCTGTATCTTTCCCCAGCTGAGATTCTAGCCTAATACTGTGACTCATTAGGATTGGGTAGAGGCAGATGGACATCAAGACAGAGCCAGCTTGTGTTACTCACCAAGTAGGTCCTCAGAATCTGGTTGCAGCTCTGAAAGGGACCTTTGTAAGGCTGTAAGGCAAAAGCCACAATCACAAGCCCCAGTTCATTGGTGAAGGGCTGGTTAGTGCCCATTCTTGGGGCCCGCAATCCAGTTTCACACCCCCTCCCCCAGTTTTAATTGCCAAATAGTGGAAAATACTCAAGGGGAGGAACCAGCAGAAGAACTCCAGCAACATGAATAATCAGAGTACATCAACTCCCCCAAGAGACAACAAAGGAGATATAATACCATCCATAGAGAAATGGCTGAAATGTCAGAAAAAGAATTCAGAATATGGATGGCAAATAAGATGAATAGAATGGATGAAAGGATAGAAATAGAAATCCAAAAAGTAGTTTAAAAGTTGTCTCAAGAAATTAATGAATTCAAAGACAAAGTCACCAAGGATATGGACATAATGAGAAAAGATATAGCAGAGCTTAAGAAAGTGAAAAAGGCATTCAAGGAGCTTCAAAATACAGTACAGTCCCTCAGTAATAGAGTTGAGCAAGCAGAAGGAAGGCTTTCAGAAATCGAAGACAAATCTTTTGAAAGATCTCAAGCATTCAAAGAGGCAGAAAAAAGGAGAACAAGAACAGAACACTCCCTGAGAGTGCTATGGAACATTCTGAAAGATCAAACATTCAAATTATAGGTATTCCTGAAGGAGAAGAGGATGATGTACTTAAAGGCACACATGTTCTACTCCATGATATTATGGTGGAGAATTTCCCAAGCTTTGCAAGAGATACAGAAATTCAGACAGTAGATAGTTTCAGAACCCCAGCACGACTCAATCCAAATAAATCATCTCCTAGACACATTGTAATTAACTTTGCCAAAATTAATATGAAGGAGAAAATCCTGCAAGCAGGTAAGTGTAAGAAAAGTATTAACTACAAAGGGAAATATATCAGGATGACCATAGATATTTCAGCTGAAACTTTTCAAGCCAGAAGAGGATGGTCATCCACCTTCAACTTTCTAAAACAAAACAACTTTCATCCTAGAATACTGTATCCAGCTAAACTCAATTTCAACTGCAATGGAAAAATCAAATACTTTACTGACATCCATATATTATGGAAATTTGCCATTACTAGACCACCTTTCCAGGAAATACTCAGACCCATTTTCCGTAATGACTAGCACAATGGTCTACAACCAAAGTTAACTCACCCAGAATTTAAAGAACAAAACCCATTGGGAGGCTGAGGTGTGAGGTTTGCCTGAGCTCATGAGTTCAAAACCAGCCTGAGCTAGAGCAAGACTCTCTCTCTAAAAATAGCCGGGCGTTGTGGTGGGTGCCTGTAGTCCCAGCTACTTGGGAGGCTGATGCAAGAGAATCACTTGAGCCCAAGAGCTAAAGGTTCCTGTGAGCTATGACACCAGGACACTCTACTGTGGGTGACAAAGTGAGACTCTGTCTCCAAAAAACAAAATTAAAAAACTCAAAAAAGCCTAGCACCCACAATGGAGAAAGAGTTAAAAACATGCACTGGACCTGTGAAAAACAATACGGACAAAACACTGTCATACTTATCAATTCTCTTAATTAATATAAATGGCTTAAATTGTCCTCTAAAGAGGTACAGGTTAGCTGACTGGATATACAAACTTGGCCAGGTATCTGTTGCTTCTAAGAGACTCACCTTACCTTAAAGGATAAAACAAGAATCACGGTGAAGGGATGGACAACTATAATACAGGCAAATAGAAATCAGAAAAAAGCAGGTGTTGCAAATACATATGATATCATATGTATTCATATGATACTGAACACAAGTCAAATTGAAAGCACTTCCACTCAGATCTGGAACTAGATGTCCATAGGGTGCATAAATGTTAATTATTGACAATTGTTATGTCAATAACAAATAATTAACATTTATGTACCCTGTTATTTATTTATAAATTAACATTTATGCACCCTGTTAATTATTGACAATTGTTATGTCAATAACAAATAATTAACATTTATGCACCCTACCTGAATTCTCCTTGATTTATAAAAGAAACCCTAATGGATATGAGCAATATGGTATCTTCCTGCACTATAATAGCTGGAGATTTCAATACCCCTTTGGCAGTTTTGGATAGATCCTCCAAGAAGAAACTAAACAAAGAAAGAGTGGACTTAAACTTGACCCTAGAACAAATGGACTTAACAGACATATACAGATCACTTTTTCCTGATAAAACTGAATACACAGTCTTCTCATCAGCCTCTGGATCATCCTCCAAAATTAATCATATCTTAAGACACAAGTCTAATCTTAACAAATTTAAAAGAATAGAAATTATTCCTTGTATCTTCTTGGACATAACAGAATAAAGGGTGAACTCAACAGCAACAGAAATCTTCATACTCAAAGTCATGGAAACTAAATAAACTTAGGCTGAATGATAGCCGGGTCAAAGATGAGATTAAGAAGGAAATCATCAGATTTTTGGAACAAAATAATAATAAAGACAAAAAGTATCAAAACCTGTGGGATACTGCAAAGGCAGTCCTACGAGGGAAATTTATAGCATTAGAACATTTCATCAAAAAAACAGAAAGAGAGCAAGTTAGCAACCTAATAGGCCATCTTAAGCAATTGGAAAAGGAACATCAATCCAACTCCAAACCCAGAAGAAGAAAAGAAATAACCAAAATTAGAGTAGAATTAAGTGAAATTGAAAACAAAAGAATCATTTGGAAGATCAAGGAAACAAAAAGTTGGTTCTTTAAAAATATTAATAAAATTAATAAACCTTTGGCTAGACTAACCAGAAACAGAGAGTAAAATCTCTAATAACTTCAATCAGAAATGATAAAGGGAAAATAAGAACAGATACCACAGAAAAACAAAAAATGTTCAGTGATTACTATAATAACTCTATTCTCAGAAAAGAAAATGTGGAAGAAATGGACCAATCCCTGGACCAATACACCACCTTCCTAGACTCAACCAGAATTAGAAATTTTGAATAGGCCTACATCAAGCACTGAAATAGCATCAACTATATAAAATCTCCCAAAAAAGAAATTCTGGGACCAGATGGTTTCATATCAGCATTCTACCAAACCTTGGAAGAGGAACTAGTACCTATATTAAATAACCTATTCCAAAACACAGAAAAGGAAGGAATCCTCCCCAACACATTCTACGAAGTAAGTATCACCCTGATCCCCAAACTAGAAAAGAACCCAAAAAGAAAGAAAACCACAGACCGATATCATTAATGAATATGGATGCAAAAATATTCAGTAAGATCCTAGCAAACAAAATTTAATAGCATATTAAAAAAGTTATACACCTTGCCTAACAAATGCAATCAGTGTAATCTGGTTTATTGTACCCTCAATGAATCCCCAACAATAAAAATAAATAAATAAATAAAAAGTTATACATCATGATCAAGTTGGTTTCATCCCAGGGTTACAAGATTGGTTTGACATACATAAATCTATAAATATAATATACCACATAAATAAAATAAAAAACAAAGACCATATGATTCTATCAATTGATGCATAAAAGACTTTTCATAATATCTAGCATTCTTTCATGATTAGAACACTTAATAAGTAGATGTCCACACTTCCCAAAGCAAGCTACAGATTTAATGCAATCCCCATCAAAGCACCAATGTCATATTTAAAAGAACTTGAAAAAATTCTTAAACTGATAGAGGCCATCTACAAAAAACCGACAGCCAATATCATACTGAATACAAGTCAAATTGAAAGCATTTCACTCAGATCTGGAACTAGACTAGGATGTCCATTGTCATCACCGCTATTCAACACAGTACGGGAAGTCCTAGCCATTGCAATCAGGCAAGAGAAGGAGATCAAGAGTATTCAAATGGGGACAGAGGAGGCCAAACTGTTGCTTTTCTCAGATGAGATGATCTTACACCTGGAAAACCCCAGGTACTCAACTACAAAGCTCTTAGAAGTGATTAAGGAATATAGCAGTGTATCAGGATACAAAATCAATACCTACAAATCAGTAGCCTTGATATACACCAACAGTTGTCAAGCCAAGAATATAATCAAAGACTCTACTCCTTTTACAGTTAGTGCTAAAAAAAGAGAAAATACCCAGAAATATATCTAACAAAGGACGTGAAAGATCTTTATAAAGAGAACTATGAAACCTTGAGAAAAGAAAGCAGAAGATGTTGACAAATGGAAGAACATACCATGCTCATGGTTGGGAAGAATCAATATTGTTAATATGTGCATGGCTTTGTGCCCATAGCTCAGTGGTTAGGGGGCAAGCCACATTCACCAGGGCTGATGGGTTTGAACCTGGCCAGGGCCTGCTAAACAACAATGATAATAATAACAAAAAAATAGCTGGGTGTTGTGGTGGGTGACTATAGTCCCTGATACTGAGAGACTGAGGCAAGAGAATTGCTTAAGCCCAGGAGTTTGAGGTTGGTGTAAACTATAATGCCACAGCACTCTACTGAGGGTGACATACTGAGATACTTTCTCAAAAAAAGAAAAATGTCCATACTACCCAAAGCAATTCCCATCAAAGCACTAATGTCATACTTTTAAAGAACTTCAAAAAACAGTACTTCATTTTATATGGAATCAGAAAAAAACCTGAATAGCCAATACAATACTTAGAAATAAAAACACATGTGGAGGCCTCACATTACCAGACTTCATGTTACACTATAAAGCTATAGTGATCAAAACAGCATGGTACTGCCACAAAAATAGAGATGTAAATATATGGAATATAATAATCTAGAGATGAACCCAGCCACATATCATCATTTCATCTTTGATAAGCCTAAAAAAACATGCATTGGGAAAAGAATCCCTATTTAATAAATGGTGCTGGGAGAATTGGTTAACAACCTATAGAAGACTGAAACTGGACCAACACCTCTCACTACTAACCAAAATTGATTCTTGCTGGATAAAACATTTCAATTTAAAACAGGAAACTATAAAAATACTAGAAAAGAATACAGGGGAAATGCTTGAAGATATTGGGCTGGGAAAATATTTTATGAGGAAGACCCCCCTGGCAATTGCAGCAACACCAAAAATAAATTACTGGGATTTGATCAAGCTAAAAAGCTTCTGCACAGGTAAGGGTACTATAACCAAAGCAAACACAAAGCCTTCAGAATGGGAGAAGACTTTTCCATGTTATATTTCTGATAAAGGTCTGATAACTAGAATATACAGAGAACTCACATTAATCAATAAGAAAAGAACAAACAACCATATTTGTTTGTGGGCAAGAGCCTTGAAGAGAAACTTCTCTGAAGGTAACAATAGACAAATGGCCAACAAACACATGAAAAAATGCTCATCGTCTTCCATCATCAGAGAAATGCAAATCAAAACCACTTTGAGATATCACCTAACTCCAGTAAGATTAGCCCACATTACAAAGTCCCCAAACACCAGATGCTGGCGTGGATGTGAAGAGAAGGGAACATTTCTACACTGCTAGTGAGATTGCAAACGAATACAACCTTTACGGAAAGAAGTATGGAGAATCCTCAAGGAACTAAAAGTTGACCTTCCATTTGATCACACAATCCCATTATTAGGTATCTTCCCGAAAGAATAAAAATCATTTTACCATAAAGGCATGTGCACTAGAATGTGTACTGCAGCCCATTTTGTAATTGCTAAGTCATGGAAGCAACCCAAATTTCCATCAACCCATGAATGGATTAACAAACTGTGGTATGTGTATACCATGGAATTTAGTCATAAAAAGATGGAGACTTTACATCCTTTATGTTTACCTGGATGGAATTGGAACACATTCTTCTTAGTAAAAAATAAGTGAGGTTATGGTTATGTTAATCAGATTTAAGCATTCCATATTGTATATCAAACCGTCACATTGTACTCTATAAATGTATACAGTTATGATCTGAACTAAAAATTAGATTAAAAGATAAAGAAAAAAACTTAAATGACAAACCTATTTTAGCTTGAAAATACCTTGGAGGTTATCTAGTTTAATCTTATTTTACAGATGAGGTAGTTCAGGCTCACAAAGGGAAAAGTCTTTCTCACATACCTATATAGTGATAAATTCTAGAATTTAGATTCTTTCCACTATTTCACCATGCTTTGATACTACACTGGGCACTTAGCAGACACGTAATGTGCTAATAACTCACCCTCAAATTTACAAGGGATGTCTCTTTTTGTTCAATTGTAGGTCCCATCCCCAAATGAATACCTGGCATAATAGTAAGTACTCAACAAATATCTGTTAAATTTGAACCTGGAACCCAGCAAAACAAATTCCTTGGAAGTTAATCAAACTCAGAGGATCATTTATAATAATAATCCCTCATACACATAGAGAAAACATAGTTTTCAAAGTTCTTTTACATATATGAGCCTCTTTAATCCCCCTGAGGTAGATGTGACAGGGATTATTAGTTTTAGATAACAGATGCAGGAAATTGAGCCTCTGAAAAGTTAAAAGTCAGGGTCTCCTGTGCAAAATGTAGCAGAGCTGAGATCAGTATTCATGTCTTCTGGCTCCTATTTCAATACCATCTCCATTATTCTATGTTGTTTCTTCAGCTTTGCCTTTCTGCTTGTGGGTATGGGAATAGGTGGGTTACACACTTACGTTGGAAGATGTGGTTTTTCTTCTCTAAAAATCCACTGTTATAGGTACTTCTGTTTTAATTCTGATTAGATATACTCTGCAGAATTACTCATATTCTTGATACTATGAGGCTTGTTATTTCTGAGAAAAGGGTTACTGTTTGTGTGTTTTGGGGCAAAGGATGCAGTACTTTTCAGACATCACTTCCTGTAGATACCAGAAGCAGGCCCTTTTATAACTAGGTGTTGGTAAAAGAAAAAATAATACCTACTCCTTGGCCTGGCCCCATCAGAGTATTTGGTACACTGGATTTCTTCAAGATCAAATGGGAAGGGAAATAACTACAGATATTTTGCTTAAATTCTCTTACCAGACAAGTGTAGTGGCTCACACCTGTAATCCTAGCACCCTGAGAAGCTTAAATGGGTGGACTGCTTGAGCTCAGGAGTTCCAGACCAGCTTGAGTAAGAGTGAGACCCTGTTTCCACTAAAAATAGAAAAAAAACTAGCCTTGTATAGTGGAACACGCCTATAGTCCCAGTTACTCAGGAGGCTGAGGCAAGATAATTACTCAAGCCCAAGAGTTTGAGGTTGCTGTGAGCTACGACACTACAGCACTCTATCCACGGCAACAGAGTCAGACTCTGTCTCAAACAAACAAAAAATTCTCTTAACCAGATCCACTTTGGTACAGAGTTCACCCTAGGTTCTAGCTATGAGGATGATTTCTGATCCAAACCAGAGCATTATAAGAGCTGAAGCCAGCCTAAACATATATCCAACCTATAGATTTCAGCTCACATGAAGAGCTCAAAGTATTGGCTAAGAAAATGACCCAAAGTTCAAAAGGGATTGCAAACTCAAATGCCTATCAGATCCCAAGTAATGGAAAGCCCCACATAAAAATAAGTCTATGATGAACTGTAGACCTAATTTAAGCTACAACTGCCAGTTGTTTTGTGAGGATGTGGACTTGTGAACTAAGTTCACATATCTTCCAATTTTTCACTAAATCTGTAAATCTGTATTTTAAAAATGTGAAATCTAGTTTTTAAAAGTTAGTTGCTAATCCAATCTGCAAGCCCGTTGTGAACCATGGGTGGTCAACCAGCATTTGACTTTTTCCTGTGGAGTTGGATCCTACTCCATAAAAGGGAGAGAAAGATAGCTTAAGTGCCACTTTCAAGCATGGGACAAGGTTTACGACTTTTCAGAGAATCTAGATAGAGCTGGAAAACTGGAAAACACCCTGAGACAATAGGAATGTAACACAGCTGGGGATCTGGAGGCATCTGCTTCATGAAATAACTAGATAAATGTGTGCCCTTTAGGTTATTTGGGATATAAAACCCCTTTTGTTAGGTATTTAGGCAAATACCTTCTCGTGAGTGTTTGGGAGACCAGTATATTCGAGAACGGGGCGTGGAGTATTTGGGAGAACAGTTCTCAAGAAAGTGTAACGAGGGATAGCTACCGGGAAGTACAGAAAGGGTACAAATGTTAGGGAGTACTGGAATACCGTCTCTCTTCAATGAATGTTGGGAGAAAGGCGATAACCTCTCCTCGGGCGCCCCCTTTGGGCACCGCTTGCTCACCGTAGCCGCACTGCCGTCAACTCCAGCGACCGCCATCTTAACGCCCCTTTCTGCGCAGGCGCCGCAGAGCCCCAGCTTCCGGCCTAGAGCCGAACCCCACCTCCGACCACGCTCCTTCTCTCCTGAGTCTGCTTCTGGCCACACCCCTTGGCTCCGGATCCAGTTCTCCTAAAGCCGCAGCCAATGATTTCTAGCTTGGCTTTTAAGTACCCGATCGCCCTCTTGATGCTGGCCGCTGAGGAAATGAAGGACAAATACTCAGATCTTGTCTTTGGGTAGGTCATAGGTAGATGAAGAGAAACAGACAAGTAAATCATAACAATGTAGAGTGCTGTGGGAAAGCGTCCGGGTTGACTTCCAGGAGATGTCAGAGCCCAGAAAGCAGTGAAAGTCAGTCATTCCAGCTAGTGGACCTAGGAGTGTTTGAAGGTACACAGCGGTACGAGTGTATGGTGAGTGCAAGGTGCCTGTGGGCAAACTGCAAGGGCAGTGCTTTACAAAACTTTCGCACGGTGGGGTTGGGGGAGGAGGGGACGTACCGTCTTGGAGGGGTTTTAGAGATTCAGCTTGGAAACTAAAGGTGACCACTGGAATAGCTTTAACAGAAGATTTAACTGAAGTGGGTGAATGAATGAAGGAAGAATGGAAGCAAGGGATTTTAATAGTAATCCAGAGAAGAGGACCTAAAAGCCACTACTCCACTTGTAGCGGGAACTGAGGTGAGACAATGGATTCACGAGGTAATTTTAAAGCAGAAATGATAGAAGGGGACTGGTTTGGGAGTGGGGAGGAGAAAGGAAGTTTTTATTTTTAATTTTATTTTTTGAGACAGGTCTCTGTCACCCTGGGTAGAATGTGTTGGGGTCACAGCTTACAGCAATCTCAAACTCTTGGGCTCAGCAATCCTCCTGAGTAGCTGGGACTACAGGCACCCACCACAATGGCAGATTACATTTTCTGTTTCTAGTAGAGACAGGGCCTCGTTCTTGCTCAGACCGGTCTGCAACTTCTGAACTCAAGCAATCCCCACTGCCTCTGCCTTGCAGAGTACTAGGGTTACAGGCTTGAGCCACAGCACCCAGACTAAAAAGGACATTTTTAAATCACTGGGCAACCGAATTATAAGGATTTATTTAGCAAGCAAATGGAAATGGAACTAGTTCCCTGCCTGGTTCCCCTAGATCCCCACCAGTGCCATGGAACTGGTTACCATGCCAAGAGGCAGCACTTTTTCCTTATTTCCTCCTCTTTAGGATTTCTGCTGCAGCTCTTTTTCCTTGAATAGAGCCTGAGTGAAAAGCCAGTGTGCATTCCTAGGCTTAACCTTCTGTCCAGTCCATGGCAGGTTGAACTCTCTGCCAAGTCCTGGAGCCATAACTCTTCTTGGTAGGCCCCTGCCTTGTCCTCACAACCCAGGGTGTGGTCTGTCCTAGTCATTCTAGAAAAAGGAAAGAGATAGTATGGACTCGTTTTCACTGGCACACATTGTGTCCTGTTCCTTTGGACCTTTACCAGGAAGCTGATGCCCTAGGCCCCATGATTTTGGTAATCAGATTAGTGGTCTCAGGTCAAGGCCAAAATGCTAGCCCAGTTGTTGCTGTGCTGCTTGGTGCTTGTTCAGAACCATTTTAGACTATACCCCTTGGCTAGCAGGTATGTAGTAGGGGGGGAACGAGAAGTGAGGTAGCAAAGAACCACTGGGCCCAAATCTACCATTGGATGGTCATTCCTATGGCTTTCTACACTTTAGCAAAATTACCAAACCCCAAAGGCTGCGATAAGGTAATTTATTATAGACAAGCCTATAATCTCCTGTAATAATGGCACATACAATAATTAACAACAGCAAAGATGCTTAGTTTCTTGCTTTATGTATTGGACAGTACAGCTGTGGGCAATCCCAAGTCATAGGATGTCCAGGAGGCTGCTACTGAGGAAATCCAAGGACCATGTCATACATCTGAGCAAAGTCTAGGGCGGTCCATCTGAGACCCCCTGAAAGTCTGTCTCTGACCTCCCAGGGAGTGTTGAGGCCGTCTCCATCCAGCCTGTACAGAGAGATCAGAGTCCAAGCTCCTCCTGTAGGGTTGAACATCTATGAGGGGTACAGCAACTGATCCAGATGAAAGAGAAAGAGGCCAAAGGCTAGATTTTTTCTGCAAGGTGAAGGATAGCCAGAAGGCAGTGGCTAAAAGTAAGATGGACTCTTTCTAAATTGGTTTCTACTATTTTTGGCTTTGTTCAGGTCCTACCCAAGAAGAGAATACTCCTGAATCCTTCAGTTAGCCCTCAGGTAGATTCATGTAAGTACAACTTCTCATGTCCAGAAATCATCACTCCCCTGCCTATATGTGTGAGGTAGGGACTCCTGGGCAGGTGGTCCCTGGTATCTGGGTTCCAAAGAAATTTTCCACTCAGGGTTCTGAAGCACCACATAAACCTGATTCTACTCATGATATGATCTGGGGAAAGGGATTACCACAGCTCATTTCTAGAAGGTATCTTGTTCAGTTTCAAAGCCTTGGTCTCACTGGAGTCATACAAAATCAGTGGATTCTGCTCAAGGGACAGTCTGTTTGCTTCTGCCCTGACCATACTCCAGTCTAGACCAAAGGGCTCAGCAATACCTATAGGCTCACCTGACTACCTAGCCAGCCAGGCACAAGCTCTAGGACCTCTAAACTTGTTCTAATGATGATGTGTATGTGTTTAACAAATGTGGTATGGAGAGGGGTAGAGATGAGATGTAGAGTGGAAGGATGTCTACTAAGAATAGTTGACATGCTTAGAAATATCTGTTCTCTCTTTATGGAAAATCTCTCCATGTGGTATTCCCCACAGCCTAGACCCTCTCACTATAGACCTGCTAGTCAGAGATTCATGATGCTTTCTATGAAAAGCCAAATTCTCACCACCCCAAATTTATCCTTAAATATCTTTAACTGAAGGGGTCAAGTTCTTGACTATAAGGATCCTATGCTGGTTATATAGCTAATTCCCACTGGCTCTGATGTGTGGAATTGTTGCTGCTGGTTGACACAGGAGCCAAAGGTATTCAGCTCCCCTCCTCTGTGGAACGAGACTCTGATTTGAGTTTCACAAATTCTCGGGCCACCTCATCATTGCTCCTCTGAGACAGAATCCGGAGAATGGTCAAGCCTGTCTCATCCATGTGAATCTTCCGGCCCAAGGGGCACCAGCAGGCACAGCTACCTTTGGCTACCACATCCCTCAGAGGCATCACAGCCAGCCCAAGCACGCGATCCTCCCGGGCAAAGCAGTAATCCTTCACACATATTTGCAATTCATAGGCCTCTGGCCCTTCTTCATTTCCCAAGAGGCTGTGGGCACAAGACAGAAAAGAAGATAGGAGGCTGGAACTGAGAATCTTAAGCTGATTTCAGTGTGCCATCTAGCCTGTTACTCTTCCCCAACCCCTCAAGTCTTATCCCTCAGATCATCCTCACCCCATAACTTACAAGTGGAATGTCTCATTGTATTTGGGGGCCCAGTTGTTGCTTTTGGACTTGGTTGTGAACTTTCTCTTCTTATCACTTTGGTGTGGGCCAACCATGGTCACTTCCACAAAAGGCCGGAACATACCTGCAGTCTGCCACTTGAGGTCGTTGGCAGCAACCACTGCCAAAACAAGGGAAATATGTGAAGTAGTCCACCAGGCATTCCTAGTTCTTGAGTCCCAGGTGACATTTACCTTGGAGGAGGGCTGAACCTGAGCACTGGGATGAACAATCCCTGTCTCTGACTGATGAGTAAAGTTGCTAAGCAAGAAGAGGGCAGACCTATAAGTCTATATCACTCACCTTTCACTGTGACTTTGTGCTCCCCAGTACCAGGATGTGTAAACAAGTCCACCTGAATAGACACTTCTCCCACAGGATCATCCACACCAGACCCTGAGGGATAGATGGACAGATGATCCCTCATTAGAGAACTCTAGGACTGTAAGACCAATTTTTCCAGGTAAACTGAGGGGTTAGGAGGCCACAACCATATACCCTATAGCAAGAAGTAATCACCCACAGAAACCACGGGGAAGTAATCAATGGGAGAAAGGAAAGGAGGGTAAAGAATGAGGCTGTCTCTTTCAACACAAGTTAAGCTGACAGCATCTTAGGGCCATCTTCTTCCAAAAATGCACTAGGAATCTTTCAGGATCCCCAAACCTCTCCTGTCTTTCAAACTGAAGAATTTTTCATTGAAAGATGTTAGGAATGGACAATGCTGTCACCTTGTACCTGTGTCTGGGAATTACATCCACCCTATGGTGTCTCTTAATGAAACAATGGGGTCCTCTCTAAAAGCAAAAACCTCCCACCTATCTCCAGGTTTCCTAGAGACCATTGCTTGAGATGCTGCCCTATTCAGAAAGATTTCATCCTGCTTAAGCCCCTGCTTAAGACCCTTCCACAGAACAACTCCCCAGTTCCAATCTGCAGACTCCTCTCAGCAGAGGCCCCACTCCATTTGGAGAAAACACCAGTACCCCATGACCCAGATAAAACCTTTCTTTGTCCTGAGGTAGAGGGGTGGGGGAACTCTGAGGAAAGGACAAGGGTCAACGAAAGAACCCTTCATGGGCTATATGAGTACACTGTCCATCTCTAACACTTGGGGACAGTTTCTGAACTTTGACGCCTTGTTCCTCCACTCCCAGCATGAGCTGCTCATTCTAGCTTACAGGGGTCAGCATTAGCCCATGTTAGATCCATATCTTCATGGCGTATAACATACCATTTTCCGGCCGAATGTCCTCATTAGCAGTAAACCTAATACCTTTTCCATCATGCACTGAATGAGAACAGGCAAGTCAAGAGGTAGTAGCAGCAGCAGCAGGACAGAGAAAGAAGAATCAGTTAGAGGTCTAAAGAGTTAACAGCCATTCAAAGCAGCTCTACACATACTATGAGGGAGGACAGAGGGTGGCGGCGTGGGCTAGAAAAAAGTCATAGAGCTGGGCTCAGTGCCTGAGTATTCCAAATTACACTTGTGGGTCAAAGATCAACCAAATCATAGGCAAAAGCAGTAGAAAACAGAGAAGGTATCTGAGGGCAAGCAGGGCAAGGATGGTTACAGGCTCTAATTTCCTAAGGCCTTAAAGGAGAAAGAAACACACACCCATATTTTCAGATTCTCACTGCAGTTTCCACCCCTGCTCTTACCTCTTATGTACCCACCATTCCAGTCTCTCCTCTTCTCTACCTTAAAGCAGCCTCTCCTCTTCCCTTATCTACCTTTAAATGCTTCTAAAAAGTCTTTCGGGATGAACTCAGATCAGCCCTGATGATCTCAGCTCTGTAAAATTCTCCCTGTCACCTTGAGCAAGACCCATAGCTACTTCTTTTGTTCTCTCTTCTTCCCACCTGGACTGGAAATGAGAGCAGATGTGGAAAATGAAGCAGTACTGCAGGTCTCGCCCAGCTTCTCTCCTCCTATCACCTCTAGTCTAACTGCTTAGACCCCTCTCCCCTTCAGGTCAGCCTCCAACTCCCTCTCCAACAGGTTCATTCTCCCAGGCAGCCTGTTCAGGTTTCTCTGGAACAAGCAATAATAAACATCATTGAAGGTGCCTCCTGGGAGAGCTCTACTCAAGGGTCAGGTCAGAATTTCAGTCTGAGCCACAGCTATGCAGGTGTGTTTTGTTTTGGACAAGGCTGGCTAGAGGCAGGGAATGGCTCTGAGGACTAAAAGTCACTGGGAAAAACCTAGCAGCCCGGGTTCCTTGTGCATAAGCTGGAGCCTCAGCTATGCACAGGGCCCCATGACCCATACCCTCCCTTCAGCTGCCCCCAGGCTTTGCCTTTTTCTTCATCTCCTTGTCCACACTGGAGAGTCAGGAAAATCTTTTGCTCTCCTTACCCAAGACAGCTCTCAGCCAGGCTCCCAAAGCTATGAGCCTTCATGAGTTTCTCACAGCTTCCTCACATATTTTTCCTTCTGCTCACGACCCTTACCAGCCAGGGTACACTCCTTGAGCTCAATAAACATGCACCATCTGGGCAATGTCTGGGAAAAGAAATCTCAGGCACATTTCTCAGGTTCCTGTGATTCTCTTGTCAGGTATGAGTATTGATTGTGGAGGCTAAGTATTGAGGTCCCCTCAAAAAATTCAAGAGCCGAGTTTGAAGGACTTTCTGAAGAAATAACTGGATCCTCTCCCAAGAACACAAAGATACTGACTCCCTAGGGGCAGATGTGTGTCAGAGAGCAGAGGTGGGGACCCAAAGCCCTTAGGGCCTTACCCTGGGCAGTCTGTGAGCGCACAAAGGTCTTGATGAGAGTGTCTGTGGTCTGTGTGTACAGAGACAGGGCATAGCGTAGGGACTGCAGATCTGGGCTCTTCTCTAGGAAGGTTTTCTTTAGCCCATTGCCGCCTGCGTGGAAGTATTGCTGAAAGATAAAAGAGCACCTGCTACGGCTTCATCCTCTTACAGAAAGGAAGCTCCCCAGTGCTACCCTGAGAGAAACAGGAAATGACTGTGCAAACAATAGGCCATTTGGGAACACCCAGAGAGCCAGAGTCACAGTCTTTCAGGTGAAGAGAACTGGGTATCTGGCAGGAGCAGTAGGGGATGGCCACATTTCTGGAGGTGGTGTTTGAAGGACAGGTCTATCTGGACAGAAATGGAATAGAAACGTTTCAGGAAGAGAGACTAGTCAAAAGTGCTTTCCTACTCTCTATGAACTTTAGAGAATTTGATACTTTTGACATACCCCTCTCAAGTGCCTTGAATCAGTTCATAGGTTCCCAGCTTATTACCACCTTACCAATGAATTGTAAGTGTCTTAAACTTAGGAACCATATCTGATTCTCTCTGTATCATTAATGGTGTGCAGTGCCTCTCTTCTGAATGTGGACAGGTAAAAGCCTGAGGAATACCCAGTCTGGCAGAGCGGGATGCCAGGGCCAAGTGCATGTGGTCACTAAGACTAGAAAAGAGGGAGGTCTTTACCTTGATAGTGTCCAGGGCAAGGTCGAGAACAGCACACTGCTTTGGAGTGAGACTCTTTGTTTCCTCTCGTGCCATGTGGTCCTGGAACCCCAAAGAAAGCAGTAGCATCAAGACAGCTTTGGTGGTCCTGGAAGTCTTGCCCTCACCTGCCAGCCCATAGCTGCCCATTCCCTTCCTTTCCTTCTTTTTTAACCTCCAAAGCTCCGATTTTCTTTCTCCCAGACACCCTCTCCACCTGGCCTCAGAAGGACCATGCTTTTCAAGAGGACCCCCCCACCCAGAGTACCTTGAGTTTGGAAAGATGGCTCAGCTCCTTGGCAGCAGTGAAGATCAGCTGGGTGCCCTGAGTAGAGAGAGGACCAGTCAAAAACAGAGGACCCCAAACTCCGGAGGGAAGTGAGACAAGAAGTGGAAAGAGGCGTCCTTACCGTCTGGTCAGTCAGAGGGGGCAGAACGATCATCCTTTCCATTGTGTTCATCACCACCCTCCAGAGCTCCTTCAGTACACGCTTCAGAACTGTCTTCTCACACACAGTGGCAAAGAGCGTGAGGCTGCAAGCCCAGGCAACAAACAGGTGAGGCTAGGGCAAGAGTTTGAGAGCCCCCCTGCCAAGAGTCTCCTCTGTCTATGGCCTATGCTTGGCCCATCCCCACAGGACAGTCCTGAGTACTGTACTCACTTGCTATCCAGGAAGTCCATGAGAGGCCGGAGCACACTATCTGCATCCTGAGCCACTGAGGCCCGGGTGTTGGGGGATGCATTCCCTGTTCCCCGGACCTGGCCCAGGATGTCAGCCATTTGTCGAACACATTCATCAATCTGTACCTGGAAACTACACATGTGCGCACAGTGCATCCCCTTCCCTCCCCAAACACACACTGTCCCTGGAATGGCACCAGTGATTTGGTCTCATTCCTGCCTACTCATGCTACAGCCACAGCAGGAACAGTCAGTAAAGTAGAGAAAGGACCCACACATCTGCAGCTGGATGGGTGGGTGTGGAGCAGGGGCTCTGGGATTGGCCAAGAACCATACCTGGCTCTAAGGGCTGTGTTTTGGGGCCACTGACCTGTTTCCAAACACCATGCTGAGCTCATCCAGAACTGTATTCAGTTTCACCTGCAGCTCCTTCAAACCATCTGCAGCTTCAGGGTCCAGCTGTAGCCATAGGAAGTGAGCCTAGCTAGGCTGCTTCTCTTACTCTCTTCTCCCCTGCCATGCCTCTACTCCCTCCTAGGGCCTTACCCCAGTGCCTATCTCACATTAAGCCAGCCCAGGACCACATGGCACCACGGCCAAGTTAAATCCTAGCCAACACCTAGTGAAGATAGGGTGGAGTTCTGTGGCCAGGGAGCTCAGGAATAAAGGGAGAATAGTTACCCTAAGACTCTAAGACTTACCTCCTTGCCTCCCATGGCCTCAAACATTTTCTCCAGCTGAACCCTCAGTTGCTGCATGTTGTTCATCAGGATGCAGGGCTTGGGGACAGAAGGAGTTGTTGAGTCTTGGCTCCTTTTAGCATAAGGCCCACTAGTCTAGAGTTGCTCTCTCCTTCACACTATTTCAGAAGCCACAGGGACTTCACATATTACCATGTCTAAGCACTAAGATCTAGAGCAGTGATTTTCAACTGGTGTGCCACAGTACACTGGTATGTGGTAAGAGGATCTTAGGTGTGCCTCAGATCATTAATTATTTTTAAAAGAAGTTCAAAAAAAAAAAAGAAATAAAAGAAGTTCAAAGCACAGTAAGTATTTTAACTTTTTCTTTTCTTTGATAAACATAATTTGTGCTGCAGAAGTTTAACTATAGGTTCAAGTGTGTTGTGAGATAAAAAAGGTTGAAAAACACTGCTCTAGAGTCACTTCAGATGATTCTTCTAGAATGAACACTAAAAACAAATGTTTTCATCTTTTAAGCTGGATGGCAGGTATTCAAGTATTCATGATATTATCTTTACAACTCTCTGAATGCCTTAAAATTTTATTTAAAAGACTAACAGAGGTCTAGCTTAGCAGAGGATAATGTATCAAATGGAGATTCAGAGGAATTCTGTCAAAGTCTCATTTTGTTGCATGGATCTCAAGGGAAGTCATGATGGCAATCAGGTCAGGAGCATCACCCTGACCCACAGATGTGAACTTCAAAAGCAAGAATTCAAATGTTTCCTGTACTCTTTCTCTAGGAGTCCCAGGGCCTGACCCTACCAGTTTCTCCTTTGTGCAGTAAGCTGGGAAGTTCTTTGATAAGATGTCTGCATACTGCATCAGCACCTTCCCAATGGTCTGAGAAAAGAGGAAAAAAGGAAAGAAGATGGAACTTTTAGCTTTCCACACAGGACTCTTGTAACTCTGAGTTACACTTCTTCTCCCAGGACAACAACAGGGAGGTAAAGGGGAAATCTCACAAGACAGAGCTCCTTCTTGACTACAGAATAGTTCTGAGACAGACATATCTGTCTGCCCCAGACACAAGCAAAGGAAAACCTAAAGGTCACTGTGGAGAGAGCTTGAGCTCAGACTTATGACTAGCACAAGTGTGGTAGTGGTAAGGGAGAAGAGGGAAGGTGTAGGGAGGAGCATGGTCACCTTAGTAAATCTCCTCATGTAGTGGGCAAGGATGCTGGGGTCTGGGCATTCCAGCTTCCGGATGATCTCAAAGCTCTGGTTGAGTTGTGTGAAGACGTCCACCACAGAGCAAGAAAAGAGTGCGTGCTCTGATGTCTGCTGGAACTAAGGAAGACCACAGACAGGGTCACCATCCACAGCTGCTACCTTTTCAAATTAATTGAAGCTCATAGGGTTCAGAAGGGCTCTACCCAGCTGGGGTGGCTCAGTGGCCCTCAACAGCTATCCTATGGACTGTGCAGGGAAAGGACAGCCAGCCTGGCTAACACTGAGGAATTTTTGCCAAAAGCTAATTACCAGGAGATGTGGCCTGGGCCCTGTGCAGCTTACCCCATCCTTCTTATCTCGTTCCAGGGCCCCATGCAGGAATTCCAGGGATACATCCTCATTCTCATCCAGCCATTGAAGCACAAACTGCTCAAACCACCTGCAGCCAGAGTAGGAGAACTAGAGTTTGGAAAACTGGCATATGCCTTGTACCTGACAGCTCCACCAGACTGTAATCTTCTAGAAGGCAGGACATGGTTTGACACTTTTTTCTAAAACAGTGTACGAGACAGGCATGCTAAACTAAAGCCCCACCCACCCAAAGGGCCCTCTTCCCTTCCTTCCGTAATGCCCCCAAGATAACTCACGCTGGGTACTCAGGCACCTGCCCCTGGAGGGCAGGCAGATCCCGCACGTATTCATTGTGGAGCCACTTCACTTTGAAGTGCAGGTTCATGTAGTCAGCACTCTTACACAGCCGGTCTTTCTCATGCTCTAGTGGTGAGGAGGGAGGCCGGGTCAGGTCACAGCAGTAGAGACTATCTACTAAGGTTCCTGAGCCTTCCCAGGGCAGGAATTCTGGACAGGCAGTTATTTATCTTATGTCTCAGGACAAGGGTGATTACCAACCTCCTCCTCACAGCCATCTGCCCCCTACCAGTGTTCTGTTCAGCAACTCTTCAAGAGCCTGGTCCAAATCTTCCTCTAGAAAGACTAAGCCAGACTCTCAGGTTAAGCCTGTAGTCTTCTCAACTCTAGCTTTTAGAAGTACAAAGAGAGGTCACTGACCTCTAGTGGAGAAGAGGAGAGAGGGCTGTGGGTGCTAAAACTAATTAGCAGAGAGACTGCCCAGGACTAGAAAGGAACAGTAGTTTTCCAGGCTTTTCTAATCCTGGTAGCTAGGTCATCCCTCTGATAGGCTTCAATGCAGAGATGAATGGGTGTGCATGGCATGAATGGGTCAATGACAACTACACAGAGACAGGGAGTAGCACAGTGGGCCCGAGGTGACTGAAGGAGCAATTAGTAGCTATGGTATAAAAGAATCTTGAGGCAAACTGAAAGGCTCCAGAGCACAGTTGAGACACTGAGAGAACTAGTTCTCAGAAGTATGCAAATAAGAACAGTCAGTTTGGAAACCATGGAAACATTGCCAGAGAAAGGACTACCATGCTGCAGAAAATGGGACACGTAACTATGCACTTGAAAAGTCATCTAGCTGAATCTCCAGAGCCTTCTGGAAAATCTGGGACAAAGATCACTCACAGCTTGCTCAGAGAGTTCTGATTCCTGGCCACACCCAGAAGTTCTCTTCCTCTATCCCCTTTATATTTGAAGAATTAATTTGAATAATAAAAGTCAATTGTGTGCTGACACACAACATAAAGGTAAAAGCAAGCAAATGAGAGAAAATACTAAGCAACAGAGGAGGGAAGGCCAGTGTCCTGGGGACTCTATGCCATGGGTGAAGCTCCTCTAAGTCTAGTCAGAGCATCTCGTCTGGGACAGCTGGCCCTGTGAATCAGTGTAGCAGACACTCAAGGAGGAAATGGAAGCCCAGGATTCAGCCTTATAAAGGTTCAAGGCCCAGGAATTTTATCTCCTGGTTCTGTAGGCAGCACTACCCCAACCTAAAGTTGCACTTCCAGTCTCTTCTATGAGGCAGTGAACAGGAGAGGGAAAAGGTATAAGACTAAAAGCAAAGGGATAACAACCAAAAGTTCTTACCACCCAGAAAGAGGACTTTTCGTATACGAATGACAGTGGTTGCTTGTGACAGAGCAGAGATGCCAATGAGCAACAAAGAGAGTGAAAAAATCAAGGACATCAGAGACCCTTTCTTCCACACCCACCCCCTGCTGTCTTCAAACCAGTCTAAGAACTCAAGAGGAAAAAGTACCACCAGGAGGGCCTTCCTCCTCCCTGGTCAGCAGCCAACCAGAAAGGTAGGCAGTGCAGGGGCTTCATCACTCTAGAACTGCCTAACTCCTTTAGATACCTTTTAAGTTTACATTTACATATAATTCTCACTTTCTTTATCAAATCATATCTATACCATGGCCCCAAGCCCCAATTTCTACATTAACTTATATGGTATAAAAACTAACAGATGAATGCTGAAATGCTGGTCACACTTTAAACCATTGTAACAAGTCCCATGGAGTCATGCTCCAGTAATGTTGCTTAAAGTTGTTGTAGGTGTGTATGTGTGTTTATGTGGCAGGGGTATCTCTCAGAAGGGGCAATCATGTATACATAGCCTCCTGCCCCTGACTTCCATTTTCCTCCCTACATTCATCTTTCATTCTTGGAGAGTTCTTTCAAACTCAAGGTTTCAACTCTGCAGTTAGCTGGCATCTCCCCCAAATCTTCCTTTGCTTCTAATAATGTTCATATAAGGTTTGATGGAACATCTCTCGTTGTGCCTGGATTTAACTCTAGTTCCCATCTCTCATCATCTTAACATCTTCAGCTAAAGTGGAACAAAGTATACCAACTAATCTTACCCTCTTGATCAATGCTGAACATCATCCTGAAATCTTCCTTCTTCCTCTTTACTCACATCCAGTTAAATCACCAACCTCTGATTTCACCTCAAAAATGTCTCTGGAATTTATTTCCTTCTAGCTACACTATTACTTTCTTAGGTCTCATTACCACCATCTCGAACCTATATTACTACTAGAGCCTCCACACTGGTCATTCTCCTTACTATCCATTCTCCACACAATAGCCAGAATAAGTGCCCTTTTTACAAGATAAATCTGATCATGTCAACCATTTTCTTAACACACATCTCAACTGTCTCACAAAAGCCCACAAAGTATACATGGCTTACAACTTCCTTCATGAGCTGGCTCGGTCTTCCTTCTCACTTATCTTTCCCTAGCTTCTGAAGTTCTGATCACACTCAACTGCTGCTTCCAGTTCTCCAAGCATGCTAGCTCTCTCTAGATCCCACGTCTTAGACATGGCATGGCGTACCCTCTGCATGAATTTGTGTCCCTTTCTTGTTACTACTCTCCTCCCCACCACTGGCTAAATCCTATCATCCTTCAAGTTTCACCATGTACATCACCTCTTCCATGAAGCCTTCTCAGGTCCTTAGAGTATGGGTTACATGGTACTCCTATATGTACCCTAATATTTGTTCCTTTTGTAGCACTTATGACTTGTAATTGCCAATTTATATGCCTGTTTTCTAGACTGGTCTGCAAGCTTCTCAAAGACTAGGACTATGCCTTACTCATCCCCTTGGAGCTCCAACAACTGGCACAGCACCTAACCATAGAGAAAATACTCTAAAAACCTGGTAAATGGAGTGGGAATTTACTGCAAAGGGGTAAATGGAAATTTTCCATTCCATATTTTAATTGGGAGAGTTGTTACACAGATGTGTTTGTCAAAACTCAAATTATATTCTTAAAGTGTCTTTATTTTATTATATGTAAATTATACCTCAATAAAGTTGACTTACAAAATATCTGATGAAGAATAGCATTTTCAACTTCCCTTTCACAGTTAGAGTTAACACTATCCTATCATCCAGGCTCCCAGGCTCCCAAACATGTTCCTTCTCAGGCCCTTGGTATTCTGACAATCAATAAGTCTTGCAATAACTTCCTTCCAAGTCTATTAAAGCTCATTCTTTCCTCTCCACTTTTCTCTTCTAATCCCAGCCCCGCTCCCCTCATCTCTGAATCATTATATCAGCCCTTCATCATCTGCATTCTCTGCTTCTATCTCTCCCTATCGAGCTGCCCCTATTTTTCCACTGAGATAAAATCTTATTAAAATACTACTTTGTTCATGTTGTATCTCTGCTCATCAGCCTATAATGGTTTCTTAATAACTAAGATTTATTCAGTGCTAAGTAAGTGCCAGGCATTATACTATGTTATATACTTCATCAGCTCAGTGAAATAAAAGCTGTCATCACCTCCATCTTATAGATGAGAGAATGGGAGCTCACAAAAATTAAGGGGTTGGGTCAAAGTCATACTGCTAAGGAGGTACTAAAACTGAGATTTGAAACTAGGTCAACATTGGTTCTTTCTCCTAAAGTAGGAGTTTGAGTTTTCAACCCCTTTGTGTTTGTTTTAAACATTAGCAGAACTCCCCTTTCAAAAGAGATCGCATGTAGAATCCCATATAAGGTTGATAAAAACAGAACTCAGCTCAGACTAACTCAGACTCAGCTAACAGCAAGTAAAAGGCCTGAAGCCCAGCCCATAGGTTTCCCCTTTTAATTTAGCTCCTGAGATAACTTCTTTCTGAAAACCTCTGCTCTACTTCACACTATGCCTCTTATAGACTCCATTCATTTTTTCATAGGTATTTTTCTTTTCCCCCAAACCCCTGGAGATGGCGCTCTTCAAGAAGTAAGACCATTCTCTCCATCAGGCTTGCTAAGTATTGCCTATGGAAAGGAATAGCTGATCTCACTGGTCCAACAGGCTAAGGGTTATAACACAGTGTGGCAGGAGGTAGTCGCTGCTCTGGGGCTACATCACAGAATGTACCTGCACAGTCTGTTGCTGGCTCAAACTTAACGTAGATCTTCAAGGTTTTTTTTTTTTTTTTTTTTTCTTATCATTTTTTTTTTCTTTTTTTTTTATTGTTGGGGATTCATTGAGGGTACAATAAGCCAGTTACACTGTTCAAGGTTTCTTTTAATCTCAAGATTCACTGATTCTAGATCTCAAAAGTTCAAGTGTCTGAGAGTGACCCATTTTGTCCTGCCACTCTATACAAATAATAGATCCTGACTCTACTTTGCCCTTGCCCAGATAGCTCCTCTGCCTTCCAGATCCACTTTCACAGACTGAGGAAACAGACTAATATATACAAACAGGAGAGGCGGATAGACTAATATATATACATAAAAACAAACAGATTGGTAAGCACAGATGGGTACAGATGGAAAGTCTGATACAGGTAGGGAATGATTATCTCTGTGGACCAAGGTGAGAAATGAATAAATGGATAAGCTGAATGAATAGGATGTACAATAATTTTCCTGTGGCCCTGCTCTACAGGAGGAGTGAGGGAAGAACTATCTTCCTGGCTTGGTCTCCTAATCCAGAGCAGTTTTCAAGGAAAGCCAAGCCAGAGAGTCCCCAGTATGAGAAAACAATTATCTATGTATTTAAGGTTCTCTGATTCTTTAAAACTGTAAAAGTGTCCCACCTGGGGACACCCCCATGGGAGGAGTTGATCTCTTGGCTAGGAAAAGTCTCAAAAAGGCACTTACTCTAAGCTATAAGGAGGATCCAAATCCACATAGCCTTTTATTTTCATTATTTCCCTTGGCTGTAGCTAGCTTTGCTAATCTAAGGCCTCCTCAGGCCTGCTTTACACCATGCCTACAATCATTTTAGTCTGTTGCTATTCCATGCACCCAGAACTTGTTGTCTGGGAGAGGAAAGGGACAACAAATAAGGTGCTCAGGCTAGGAGCCTGACAGCCCACTGAAGCGTGCAGACCCTTACCCTCCAATGCGTATTTCATGTCTTGGGCAAACAGATGCCACATCACTTCTGCACTGACTTTTCCTACATTCAACTCCTGAGGAAACCTGGATAATGGAAGAAACCACAGTTAGAAGAATGCAAGAGCTATTTGATTTTATTAATTCCAAGGCTAAAGTGCCTAGTTCTTAGAGGTCATACTGGAAAGAGGAGAAGCCTAGGGAATTAGGCTAGGCTCAATCTGGAGAAAAGGGGTCCAGGAGCCAGGGTTAGAAAAATTAGGGGCAGAAGGGATCCACCTAGGTAAAGGCCCAGGGGAGAAGAAGACAAGGAATTGAGGTTCAAGAGAAGCTAGAGGGCAGGCCAAAGCTAAATAAGCTGGAGAAGGGCTACAGGGTGGGCTATAAGGCAGCCCACTTTATTCACAGTGGCCAGACACATACACACATGGTCTTTGGATCCCCTGGGGCTCCCAAGGCAGCAGCCATAGTCCCCAAAGCCTCTCACTCCAGGGAGGATGGCTCAGTCTGGGCAGGGGCCCAAATTTTGTTTCTACACTTATCTCCAGAAACAGTTACCTAGACAGATACAAAGGACAGAGGGACAGATCGATGGACAGGAGAAAGAGGTGGCACTGTAAACATACAGAGATAGGAGGAAGGAAAGAGGTTGTTAGACAGATGGACAGACCAACCACCGAGTAGACAGGACCAAGTAGGGTGATACTCACTGGTTCAGAACAGGTGTGTAAGAATTCTTATCTTCCTCTATGATTGACACAATGAGTGTGATGAGTTTGGGCCAGAAATCCAGGTTCCGAATGCTGGGCCCTTGTTCCTCTGGAGGTAGTTCCTGCTTCTTGTTCCACAGCAGATAGTGAGAAAAAGGGAGAGTCGGACGAGAATGTGGAATCCTCCTCTTTATCTTCCCCTCCCCATTCCCATACAATCAGGGACCTTTCCTTTCCCAGAGCCTATCTTCCCTAAGACTGGCCTTCTTCCTCTGAGAATGACTACTGGGAGATTCTTGGGCACAGAGAGGCAACTCCTGAGAAATTCTCTCCCCAGCTCCAGGACACTGCAGTGATAAGCTTGGTCAATCCAGGAAACATAAAAAGGTGCCATCCCCTTCCTCCTCTCAGTTTCTATGGGTAGAGTGACACCCTGGCTGAAGCAAGCAGCCTCTTCAGCTCTGCTAAGTAGGTCTAGGTCAATGTGACCCCGATAGGAAGCCCTCCTCTTCTGGTGCTGTTCCTCATCTAACATCCTACTCCCACCCCCCCGCCCCCTGACACACACAGCTCAGCTCTGAGAAGTGCCTTGAATTTCTGCAGGAGTGACTGAATAGAACTAGCATGTATTTTGGCTTTATTTTCAGTGGGGTAGGACTGTCATTAGGGTGAAGAACTACACCTAGGAAGCTATGTGCCTAGCCAGATAAGAAAAGGCCTTGCTTGGGAAGGGAATTCATGGTGGATCTCACAAAAAGAAAAGCCACTCTATACTCAGAGCCCAGACAGGACAAGTAGGGGTCACAACAGAGAGGCTGGAATGGACATTACCTCCCACTGGGCAGATCTGCCCAGAAAGATAAAGGGCTTTTATGTGGATGCCATATGTCACTGAAAAGTCTTCACAGTTCTGAATAAGCCTATGTTATTCAGAAGTTACCAGAAATCAAGAAAGATACTACATCCTATTGATTCTACCTCCATAATATCACTTACATATGAGCATACATTTGTTCCTTTTATTATTTCTGCCACTATCCTGGCTCAGGCTCTTATCATTCAAGACCTCCTCACTGGTCTTTCATCTTCAATTCAATCCCTCTTACTTGCAGCTGTCAGTGATCTTTCTACCAGGAAAATATCAAAATGTTACTCATCTGCTTAAAGCTCTTCAATGGCCTTCAATAAAGCTAAACTCCGTAGGTTGACACAAAGGTCCTCCAGAATGTGACTGCTCTACCTCATACCTTACCACTTCTCTCTTGCTGTAGCCATCACCACACCACTATCACCACTTATTTAGTCCTTATTATGTGCCAGGTACTGTGCCAAGAACTTTGCACACATCATCCCATTTAATCCTCAAAATACCTCCCTTGAGTAGAAATTACTATCACCTTCATTTACAGGTAAAGAGAATGAAGAACACAAGGTTACATGACTTGCCCAAGGTCATGGAGCTGTAAATAGCAGAACTAAGATTTGATCCTAGATTGCTAGATTTCAAAGCTGATGCTATAACTACACTAATTAAATTGCTTATACTTCCTTAAATTAACATATTCATGCATGGTATCTCCATATGGTCTTCTCCTCCCTTCCAGCCCCTTCCTTTAGCTAATTCCTACTCCTCCCTCAAAATTCACATTGAATTTAACCTCTTCTGAGAAGTTTTCTCTTGACAGGCTTGGTCTGGTCAGATGCCCCTCCTCTGGGCTCTAAGAGTATACTTTGTGAACCTCTGGTATAGACAAATCAGACAACTTCAACTACAACAAAATGTGTAACAACAAAATAATAAAAACTAATAACTGTAGTAATTTGCTCCCACCTCCACCAAACAATGAGGTCTACAGAGGCTGACACATGTTTTACTCAACTTTGCATCTCTAGTGCTCTGCTAAATGAATGAATAGGCGAATGAACCAATGACTGAAGGTCAGTAGGTGGAAATTTTAAAAGATGCCATGGGTTTATTCCAGTGCAAATACTGAATAGGGAAAAAATGCAGATAGCAAAATACAAAGGCTAACATGAGTCCCCAAATAGTTTAAGCCCTCTATCAAAGTCTACTTCATTCTCATGCTAGGGGATGAGACCACATATTCACGTAAATGCCTGTTGAAAGATCAAAGCTAAGAACAGTGTCTTCCCCCAACCAGACAAACCATAAATGGACAGAGAGCTTCTTGTTCATAGCCCAGGAGCAAGTGAACAAAGGCCTCAGGAAAACTTCCTATGGACTTTAGAACCAATGGAAAGGTTTATAAAACCTTAAAAGGAGGAAGCCTTAAATATATGGCTGGTACAAAAAGTACATTTGGATAACGGGGCAAGATGGCCAACTGGAGCAAGCCTCCGACAGAAGCTCCCATCCAGAGGGAAGGATAATGTCCAGAAAGTACCCAATTAAGCTGAAGATGGAGAGCCGAGCCAAGAGAGAAAAGTGATAACTGACTGCAGGTCACCTCTCCTGAGGCAAGCTGCGACTCCAAAAAAACAAACTTCAGCTAAGACTTCACCAGAGTCCCTGATCCACTATGATCAGATAAGAACCAGCTGAATGCAAGACAGAGCCACCTAACCCCACCACATCAAACAGACTTCCTCAGCCTCAGACTGTAATACTGTACAGGTCCTTTCCAAAGCTATAGAGGAAAAAGCTGCAGTCATCAGTACCAGATCCTTGACAAAGGGCTGGTTAACCACAACTCCAGGAACTCCCAATCCAATTTCACCTTACCTGCCCATCTAGCCAATGGTGAAAAACAATCATGAGGCAGAATCAGTGGGAAAACTCTGGCAACATGAATAATCAGAGTAGATCAACTCGCCAGAGGAACGATATGGCAGACACAGCACAAGACCCCATTCATAAACAAATGGCTGAGATGTCAGAAATCGAGTTCAGAATTTGGATGACAAATAAGATCAACAGAATTGAGGTAAAGATGGAATTAGAATTTCAAGGAGTAATTCAAAAGATGTCTCAAGGGGCAGCGCCTGTGGCTCAGTGGGTAAGGCGCTGGCCCCATATACTGAGGGTGGTGGGTTCAAACCTGGCCCTGGCCAAACTGCAACCAAAAAATAGCTGGGCATTGTGGCAGGCACCTGTAGTCCCAGGTACTCAGGAGGCTGAGGCAAGAGAATCACGTAAGCCCAAGAGCTGCAGTTTGCTGTCAGCTGTAATGCCATAGCAGTCTACTGAGGGCAACAAAATGAGACTCTGTCTTTAAAAAAAAAAAAAGAATAAAAAAAAGTGCATTCCTAGCACTCTGGGAGGCCAAGGAGGGTGGATTGCCTGAGCTAACAGGTTCAAGACCAGCCCAAACTAGAGCAAGACCTTGTTTCAAAAAATAGCCAGACATTGTGGCGGGCACCTGTTGTCCCAGCTACTTGGGAGGCTGAGGCAAGAGAATCACTTGAGCCCAAGTTTGAGGTTGCTGTAAGCTTTGAAGGCAAAGAGGGTGAAAAAGTGACACTGTCTCAAAAAATAAAAAAAAAACAGTCTCAAGAATTCAAAGAATTCAAAGACAAAATCACCAAAGATTTTAACACATTGAGGCAAGAACTTGCAGCCCTCAAATATCTGAGACATACACTAGAATCTCTCAGTAACAGAATGGAGCAGGCAGAAGAAAGGATCTCTGACATTGAAGACAAAGCTTTTGAATGCTTCCAAACGTTCAAAGAGGAAAAAAAGTGGAGAACAAAACAGATCATTCTCTCAGAGAGCTCTGGGATAATTTGAAGAGTTCTAATATTCACCTTATAGGAATACCTGAAGGTGATGAGGTTGCTGTGAAAGATAAAGATGCTTTACTTCATGAAATAATCAAAGAAAATTTTCCAGACATGCCAAGAGATTCTGAAATTCAGGTAGCAGACAGTTTCAGAGCACCAGCATGACTCAACTCAAATAAAAATTCTCATAGACACATTATAATTAGCTTCATCAAAGTTAATATGAAGGAGAAAATTCTGCAAGCAGCCAGACATAAGAAAAGTATAACCTACCAGGGAAAAACATTAGAATGACTGCAGATCTTTCTGCTGAAACCATTCAAGCTAGAAGAGGGTGGTCATCAACCTTTGATCTCCTTAAACAAAATAACTTTCGACCTAGGATCCTGTATCCAGCTAAACTGAGTTTCATCTATGATGGAGAAATTAAATACTTTAAGGACATTCACAGGTTGAAGAAATTTGCCATAACTAAACCAGCTCTCCAGGATATTCTTTTTTTTTTTTTTTTTTATTGTTGGGGATTCATTGAGGGTACAATACGCCAGGTTACACTGATTGCAATTGTTAGGTAAAGTCCCTCTTGCAATCATGTCTTGCCCCCATAAAGTGTGACACACCACCAAGGTCCCACCCCACTCCCTCCGTCCCTCTTTCTGCTTCCCCCCCCATAACCTTAATTGTCATTAATTGTCCTCATATCAAAATTGAGTACATAGGATTCAAGCTTCTCCATTCTTGTGATGCTTTACTAAGAACAATGTCTTCCACGTCCATCCAGGTTAATACGAAGGATGTAAAGTCTCCATTTTTTTTTTAATAGCTGAATAGTATTCCATGGTATACATATACCACAGCTTGTTAATCCATTCCTGGGTTGGTGGGCATTTAGGCTGTTTCCACATTTTGGCGATTGTAAATTGAGCTGCAATAAACAGTCTAGTACAAGTGTCCTTATGATAAAAGGAATTTTTTCCTTCTGGGTAGATGCCCAGTAATGGGATTGCAGGATCAAATGGGAGGTCTAGCTTGAGTGCTTTGAGGTTTCTCCAGACTTCCTTCCAGAAAGGTTGTACTAGTTTGCAGTCCCACCAGCAGTGTAAAAGTGTTCCCTTCTGTCCACATCCACGCCACCATCTGCAGTTTTGACATTTTGTGATGTGGGCCATTCTCACTGGGGTTAGATGATATCTCAGGGTTGTTTTGATTTGCATTTCTCTAATATATAGAGATGATGAACATTTTTTCATGTGTTTGTTAGCCATTCGTCTGTCATCTTTAGAGAAGGTTCTATTCATGTCTCTTGCCCATTGATATATGGGATTGTTGGCTTTTTTCATGTGGATTAATTTGAGTTCTCTATAGATCCTAGTTATCAAGCTTTTGTCTGATTGAAAATATGCAAATATCCTTTCCCATTGTGTAGGTTGTCTCTTTGCTTTGGCTATTGTCCCCTTAGCTGTACAGAAGCTTTTCAGTTTAATGAAGTCCCATTTGTTTATTTTTGTTGTTGTTGCAATTGCCATGGCAGTCTTCTTCATGAAGTCTTTCCCCAGGCCAATATCTTCCAGTGTTTTTCCTATGCTTTCTTGGAGGATTTTTATTGTTTCATGCCTTAAATTTAAGTCCTTTATCCATCTTGAATCAATTTTTGTGAGTGCGGAAAGGTGTGGGTCCAGTTTCAGTCTTTTACATGTAGACATCCAGTTCTCCCAACACCGTTTATTGAATAGGGAGTCTTTCCCCCAAGGTATGTTCTTGTTCGGTTTATCGAAGATTAGGTGGTTGTAAAATGGTAGTTTCATTTCTTGGTTTTCAATTCGATTCCAAGTGTCTATGTCTGTTTTTGTGCCAGCACCATGCTGTCTTGACAACTATGGCTTTGTAGTACAGACTAAAATCTAGTATGCTGATGCCACCAGCTTTATTTTTGTTACTAAGAACTGCCTTAGCTATACAGGGTTTTTTCTGGTTCCATACAAAATGCAGAATCATTTTTTCCAAATCTTGAAAGTACGATGTTGGTATTTTGATAGGAATGGCATTGAATAGGTAGATTGCTTTGGGAAGTATAGACATTTTAACAATGTTGATTCTTCCCATCCATGAGCATGGTATGTTCTTCCATTTGTTAATATCCTCTGCTATTTCCTTTCTGAGGATTTCATAGTTTTCTTTATAGAGGTCCTTCACCTCCTTCGTTAGGTATATTCCTAGGTATTTCATTTTCTTTGAAACTATGGTGAAGGGAGTTGTGTCCTTAATTAGCTTCTCATCTTGACTGTTATTGGTGTATACAAAGGCTACTGACTTGTGTGCATTGATTTTATATCCTGAAACATTACTGTATTTTTTGATGACTTCTAGGAGTCTTGTGGTTGAGTCTTTGGGGTTCTCTAAGTATAAGATCATGTCGTCAGCAAAGAGGGAGAGTTTGACCTCCTCTGCTCCCATTTGGATTCCCTTTATTTTCTTGTCTTGCCTAATTGTATTGGCTAGAACTTCTAGCACTATGTTGAATAGTAAAGGTGACAAAGGACAACCTTGTCTGGTTCCAGTTCTAAGAGGAAAAGCTTTCAGTTTTACTCCATTCAGTAAAATATTGGCTGTGGGTTTGTCATAGATAGCTTCAATCAGTTTTAGAAATGTGCCACCTATGCCTATACTCTTCAGTGTTCTAATTAGAAAAGGATGCTGGATTTTATCGAATGCTCTTTCTGCATCTATTGAGAGGATCATGTGATCTTTATTTTTGCCTCTGTTAATATGGTGGATAACGTTTATGGACTTGTGTATGTTAAACCAGCCTTGCATCCCTGGGATGAAGCCTACTTGATCATGATGAATGACTTTTTTGATGATAAGCTGTAATCTACTGGCTAGGATTTTGTTGAGAATTTTTGCATCTATATTCATGAGTGAGATTGGTCTGAAATTCTCCTTTTTGTTTGGGTCTTTTCCTGGTTTTGGTATCAGGTTGATGTTTGCTTCATAGAATGTGTTGGGGAAGATTCCTTCTTCCTCAATTTTTTGGAATGATTTCTGCAGTACAGGAATAAGCTCTTCCTTGAAGGTTTGATACAATTCTGGAGTGAAGCCATCTGGACCAGGGCATTTTTTGGTTGGAAGATTTTTTATTGTTTCTTTGATCTCAGTGCTTGAAATTGGTCTGTTCAGGAGCTCTATTTCTTCCTGGCTGAGTCTAGGGAGAGGGTGTGATTCCAAATATTTATCCAGTTCCTTCACATTGTCAAATTTCTGGGCATAGAGTTTCTCGTAGTATTCAGAAATGATCTCTTGTATCAGTTGTTTCAGGGGATCAGTTGTTATTTCCCCTTTATCATTTCTGATTGAGGTTACTAGAGATTTTACTTTTCTATTCCTCATTAGTCTGGCCAATGGTTTATCTATTTCATTTATTTTTTTTTTTTTGTAGAGACAGAGTCTCACTTTATGGCCCTATGTAGAGTGCAGTGGCCTCACACAGCTCACAGCAACCTCCAACTCCTGGGCTTAAGCGATTCTCTTGCCTCAGCCTCCCGAGCAGCTGGGACCACAGGCGCCCGCCACAACGCCCGGCTATTTTTTGGTTGCAGTTCAGCCGGGGCCGGGTTTGAACCCGCCACCCTTGGTATATGGGGCCGGCACCCTACCGACTGAGCCACAGGCGCCGCCCCTTCATTTATTTTTTCAAAAAACCAACTCCTTGTTTCATTAATTTTCTGAATGATTCTTTTGTTTTCAATTTCATTGATCTCTGATTTGATTTTGGATATTTCTTTTCTTCTACTGAGTTAAGGCTTAGATTGTTCTTCTTTTTCCAATTCCATAAGATGGCTTGTGAGATTGATGTGCTCTCTTTCTGTTTTTCGAATGTAGGCATCTAAAGCGATGAATTTTCCTCTCAAAACTCCTTTTGCAGTATCCCACAGGTTTTGGTAGCTTGTGTCTTCATTGTTGTTATGCTCAAGGAAGTTAATGATTTCCTGTTTTATTTCTTCCTTCACCCATCTGTTATTCAACAGAAGATTGTTTAATTTCCATGCCTTTGTGTGGGTTCGAGCGTTTTTGTTAGAGTTGAGTTCCACCTTCAGTGCCTTATGGTCTGAGAAGATACAAGGTAAAATTTCAATTCTTTTGATTCTGTTGATATTTGTTTTGTGTCCCAGGATATGATCAATTTTGGAGAATGTTCCATGGGGTGATGAGAAAAATGTATATTCTTTATCTTTGGGATGGAGTGTTCTATATGCGTCTATCAAGCACAGTTGTTCTAGGGTCTCATTTAAATCTCTTATATCTTTGTTTAATTTCTGTTTAGAGGATCTGTCCAGGTCTGTAAGAGGAGTGTTAAAGTCCCCTGCTATTATGGTATTATCAGATATCATATTGCTCAGACTGAGTAAAGTCTGTTTCAAGAATCTGGGAGCATTTAAATTGGGTGCATAAATATTTAGAATTGAAAGTCTTCTTGTTGTATTTTTCCCTTGACCAATATAAAGTGACCATCTTTGTCTTTTTTGACTTTAGTTGCTTTAAATCCACATGTATATGAAAATAAGATTGCAAGTCCTCTTTTCTTCTGAGTTCCATTTGCCTGAAAAATTGTCTTCTAACCCTTGACTCAGAGCTTTAATTTGTCTTTTGAAGCCAGGTGTATTTCTTGCAGACAGCAAATGGATGGCTTGTGTTTTTTAATCCAGTCAGCCAATCTATGTCTCTTCAGTGGGGAATTCAAGCCATTAACATTTATTGAGATAATTGATAAGTGTGGTAGTATTCTATTTGTCTTATTTGGTGAGAGTCCATTGCTTAGTTTTGTCTTTTGCATCAGTGTGGAGGTTAGGTTCTGTCCTTTAATTTCTGAGTTCTTACTTTGCTGCTGATCCATTGTGGTGGTCAGTGTGCAGAACAGGTTGAAGTATTTCCTGTAGAGCTGGTCTTGTTGTGGCGAATTTCGTCAATGTTTGTATATCCGTAAATGATTTGATTTCTCCATCAATTTTGAAGCTTAGCTTAGAAGGGTACAGAATTCTGGGCTGGAAATTGTTCTGTTTAAGTAGATTAAAGGTAGATGAGCATTGTCTTCTTGCTTGGAAAGTTTCATTAGAGAAGTCTGCGGTCACTCTGATGGATTTGCCCCTGTAGGTCAACTGGCGCTTACTCCTGGCAGCTTGCAGAATCTTTTCTTTTGTCTTGACTTTGGACAGTTCATCACAATGTGTCTTGGAGAAGCTCGGTTAGAGTTGAGGCGTCCTGGGGTCTGATAGCCCTCTGAAACAGTGTGTCAGAATCTTTGGTGATATTTGGGAAATTTTCCTTTATAATATTCTCTAGTATGGCTTCCATTCCTCTTCCCCTTCTGGGATTCCTATAACTCGTATGTTGGAACGCTTCATAAAGTCCCATAATTCTGACAGTGAACGTTCTGCTTTCTCTCTCTTCTCTTCTGCCCCTTTTACTATCTGAGTTATCTCAAGAACTTTGTCTTCTACCTCTGAAATTCTTTCTTCTGCATAGTCTAACCTGTTGCTGATACTTTCCATTGCATCTTTAAGTTCCCTAATTGACTGTTCCATTTCCTTCAGCTCTGCTATATCCTTTTTATATTCTTCATATCGTTCATCTCTTATTTGATTCTGTTTTTGGATTTCCTTTTTGTTATTTTCCACTTTATTAGCAGTTTCCTTCATTGTTTCCATCATTTCTTTCATTGTTTTCAATATGTGTATTCTAAATTCCCTTTCTGTTGGGCGGCACCTGTGGCTCAGTGGGTAAGGTGCTGGCCCCATATACCGAGGGTGGCGGGTTCAAACCCGGCCCCGGCCGAACTGCAACAAAAAAATAGCCGGGTGTTGTGGCGGGCACCTGTAGTCCCAGCTACTTGGGAGGCTGAGGCAAGAGAATTGCTTAAGCTCAAGAGTTGGAGGTTGCTGTGAGCTATGTGATGCCATGGCACTCTACCTAGGGCCATAAAGTGAAACTCTGTCTCTACAAAAAATAAATAAATAAAATAAATTCCCTTTCTGTCATTCCTAACATTTCTTTATAGGTGGAATCCTCTGCGGTAGCTACCTCATGGTACCTTGGCGCGGTTGTTCTGGACTGGTTCTTCATGTTGCCTGGAGTTTTCTGCTGATTCTTCCTCATGAGTGATTTCTCTTATCTGTTTCCTTGCCGTAATTTTCCTTTCACTTCCTCTTGCTCTTTAAGTTCTCGTGCCTGTGGACTAAGGGTTCGATGAGTTCTTTTGGTACAGGACCAGAAGGGCGAGAAGGTTGAAGAGCAAGAAAGGGATGAAAGAAAGGAGGACCGAGTGATAAGAAAAAAAAAATAGAGAAAGGAGAGTGGGTGGGTAAAAGGAATATTGACAAAAAGAAGAGAGGCACAGAAAGAGGGAGACAGAGCAATATAGGTGTACAGTAGGGTACTTTGACACAACCTTAAAAGAACCCCACCTTCTGGGGGTGCCCAGTTGCGTGGTTCCCTTGAGGTCAGCAGCTCTTTGCTAACCTGGTCAGACACAGTACCCCACCTCCACCAAGTAGAGAGGAAAGACAAAAATGCTATAAATCAAAACAAGCAAACAGAAAACTTTACGGGATAAAATTGGGTGAAAAAACAAATAATAGTGGTAGAAACACTGGCAAAAATGAAGTTCTAGTTATTAAAAAAGGCAGCAATGGGAAATTATAATTAAACTAGAAAAATTGAGAAAGAAAAAGGATCTGTATGGAAAAGGTTGAAATTAAAAAACAAAACAACATCAACAACATCAAAATAAACAAAAAAACCCCAACCAAACCAAAAAAAGAGAAAAACACAACCAAAAACAAAGCAGTATGTATATGTTGTTGAATATTGTCTGGGCAACACGAGGTCTTCTGGGGTATGAGATGTTAATCACAGTTCTGATACGACTGGAGGCTGCTAGTTTCTCAAACCCCAGCAGGTAGACACCCTAAATCTCTCTTCAGCCCACTTAAAAGGCACTTTGAACTTGTCAACTTGCTGAGCAGAAGCTTTCCCAGGAAAGTGCTTGTCGCTAGAATCACTGCTGAAGTGGCTATCCACTTACCCAGTGTGCCAAAACCGGTCTCACTCTGCCCCTGAGGGTTAGGGCTGCAAGGCGGCTCAGACCCCACCCTTAGGCTACTCGGTGGCTGGGTTACCAGCTCCCACCCGATTCTAGCTCTGCGACCCTGAGGGCGGAGCTTGCCGGGACAGATCACTCACAGTGGCTCCCTGTGACCCACAGCCAAACACTATTAGCTCCGTCTGGCTCAGCGGCTCAGACTGGGGCCCTAGACAACAGCCAAAGTTCTCCGCACTCCAGCTCAGGCTCTCCCCAAGGCAGATCAAGTGAGTGCCAAGTCCAAAGACACCAATACAGTTCACAGGTAAGGCCTTTCCGGTTTGCAGTCTCACTGCTACTGAACTTACAGTTGCGGGCGGGTTTAGACCGATTGAACACACGCGACCACTTGCCGTTTTTCCACTGTTTTATTCCTCCTCTTGGGGTCCAGAAGTCTCTCGCTGACTCCCTGTATCCTCACAGGGGTGATGATAGGCAGATCCCATGAGCCAGAGATGCCTGGAGTCCTATCTCCCCAGACTCACGGTGCGCAGATGCAAGGAAGCTGTTACTTGGCTGTCATCTTGCTCCTGATTCCTCTCCAGGATATTCTCAGACCTATCCTCCATAATGAACAGCACAATCCTCCACCACCAAGGTAAACTCACTTAGAAACGTTTGATCAAATTCCAACTTCCGCAGTAGCAAAAGGATTAAAAATGTCCATTGGATTTTCAAAAAACTCGATACCCAAAATACTATCTGGCTTATCAATATTCTCAATAATGGCTTAAATTGCCCTCTAAAGAGGCACAGGTTGGCTGACTGGATACAAAAACTCAGACCAGACATCTGTGCATTCCAGAATCTCACCTTACCTTAAAAGATAAACATAGACTCAGGATGAAGGGATGGTCATCTATAATTCAGGCAAAAGGAAATAAAAAAAAAGCAGGTGTTGCAATTCTATTTGCAGATACAATAGGCTTTAAACCAATAAAAGTGAGGAAAGATAAGGATGGTCACTTCATATTTGTTAGGGCAACACTCAACATGATGAGATTTCAATTATTAACATTTATGCACCCAACCAGAACGCGCATCAATTTATAAGAGAGACTCTGACATGAGCAACTTGATTTCCTCCAGCTCCATGAAATTGTTGGAGATTTTAACACTCCTTTGGCAGTGTTGGATAGATTCTCCAATAAGAAGCTATTAAGGAAAGAAATTTTAGACTTAAACTTAACCATTCAACATTTGCATCTAACAGACATCTACAGAACATTTCATCCTAACAAAACTGAATACACATTCTTCTCATCAGCCCATGGATCATCCTTCAGAATTGATCACATTTTAGGTCACAAGTCTAACCTCAGCAAATTTAAAAGAACAGAAATCATTCCTTGTATTTTCTTGGACCATCATGGAATAAAAGTTGAACTCAGTAACAACATGAATCTGCATATGCATACAAAAACATAGAAACTAAATAACCTCATGCTGAATGATAGGTGGGTCATAGATGAGATTAAGAAGGAAATTACCAAATTTCTGGAACAAAATGATAATGAAGACACGAACTATCAGAACCTCTGGGATACCACAAAGGCAGTCCTGACAGGGAAATTTATAGCACTGCAAGCCTTCCTCAAGAGAAGGAAAAGAGAGGAAGTCAACAACTTAATGGGACATCACAAGCAACTGGAAAAGGAAGAACATTCCAACCCTAAACCCAGCAGAAGAAAAGAAATAACTAAAATTAGAGCAGAACTAAATGAAATTGAAAACAGATCAACCAATCAAAGAGTTGGTTTTTTGAAAAGGTTAATAAAATAGATAAACCTTTGTCTAACCTAACCAGAAGTAGAAGAGTAGAAGATTAATTTCATCAATCATAAATGATAAAGGCCAAATAACAACAGACTCCTCATAAATTCAACAAATCCTTAATGAATATTATATAAAACTCTAGTCTCAGAAGTATGAAAATCTTTTTTTTTTTTTTTTTTTGCAGTTTTTGGCCAGGGCTGGGTTTGAACCCACCACTTCTGGCATATGGGGCCAGCGCCCTACTCCTTTGAGCCACAAGCACCGCCCAGAAGTATGAAAATCTGAGGGAAATAGATTAATACTTGGAAACATGCCACCGTTCTAGACTTAGCCAGAAAGAAGTGGAAATGTTGAACAAGCCTATAACAAGTTCTGAAATGGCATCAACTATAAGAAATCTCCCAAAAAGAAAAGCCCAGGACCAGATGGCTTCACATTAGAATTCTACCAAACCTTTAAAGAGGAACTAGTACCTATATTACTTAACAACTTCCAAAACATAGAAAAGAAGGAATACTTCCCAATACATTCTATGAAGCAAATATTACTCTGATACTTAAACCAGGAAAAGACCCAACAAGAAAAGAAAATTATAGATCAATATCTCTAATGAATATTGATGCAAAAATATTCAATAAGATCCTAGCAAACAGAATCCATCAACACATCAAACAAATTATACATCATGACCAGGTGGGTTTCATCCCAGGGTCCCAAGGATGGTTCAATATACATAAATCCATAAATATAATACATCACATAAACAAATTAAAAAACAAAGACCATATGATTCTCTCAATTGATGCAGAAAAAACTTTTGATGATATCCAGCATCCCTTCATGATCAGAACACTTAAGAAAATCAGTATAGAAGGGACATTTCTTAAACTGATAGAGGCCATCTACAGCAAACCCACAGCCAATATCGTATTGAATGGAGTTAAATTGAAATCATTTCCACTCAGATCAGGAACCAGGCAAGGATGCCCACTGTCTCCACTGCTTTTTAACATTGTAATGGAAGTCCTAGCCACCACAATCAGGCAAAAGAAGGCAATCAAGGAGATCCAAATAGGACCAGAGGAGATCAAATTGTCACTCTTCACAGATGATATGATTATATATCTGGAAAACCCCAGGGAATCAACTACAAAACTCCTGGAAGTGATCAAGGAATACAGCAACATCTCAGGATACAAAATTAACACTCAAAAATCTGTAGCCTTTATATATACCAACAATAGTCATGGGGAAAAAATAATCAAAGACTCTATTCCCTTTACAATAGTGCCAAAGAAGATGAAATATCTGGGAGTGTATCTAACTAAGGACGTGAAAGATCTCTATAAAGAGAACTATGAAACTCTGAGAAAAGAAATAGCTGATTAACAAATGGAAAACTATATCATGCTCATGGCTGGGAAGAATCAACGTTGTTAAAATGTCTATACTACCTAAAGCAATCTACAGATTTAATGCCATCCCTATTAAAGCACCTCTGTCATACTTTAAAGACCTGGAAAAATTAGTACTTCACTTTATATGGAAACAGAAAAAAATCTCAAATATCCAAGACATTACTCAGAAATAAAAACAAATTGGGAGGAATCACGCTTCTAGACTTCAGACTATACTATAAATCAATAGTGATCAAAACAGTGTGGTACTGGCACAAAAATAGAGAGATAGATACATGGAACAGAATTGAAGACCAAGAGATGAACCCAGACATTTATCGTCATTTGATTTTTGAAAAGCCTATTAAAAACATAAATTGGGGGAAAGATCCCCTATTCCATATATGGTGCTGGGTGAATTTGCTGGCGACATGTAGAAGACTAAAACTGGACCCACACCTTTCTCCTCTAACAAAAATTGATTCTCACTGGTTAAAGGACTTAAACTTAAGGTATGAAACTATAAAAATTCTTAGAGAGAGTGCAGAGAGTGCTTGAAAAAATTGGCCTGGGAGAATACTTTATGAGGAGGACACCCTGGGCAACTGAAGCAACATCAAAAATACATTACTGTGATCTGATCAAATTAAAAAGCTTCTGCACTGCCAAGAACATACTAAGTAAAGCGAATAAACAGCCCTCTGAATAGGAGAGCATTTTTGCAAGTTGCATTTCCGACAAAGGTCAAATAACCAGAATCCATAGAGAACTCAAACTTATTACTAAGAAAAAAACAAGTGATCCCATTTCATTGTGGGCAAGAGACATAAACAGAAGCTTCTCTGAAAAAGACAGATGCATGGTCTACAGACACATGAAAAAATGCTCATCATCTTTAATCATCAGAGAAATGCAAACCAAAACTACTCTGAGATACCATCTAACTCCAGTAAGAGTAGCCCACATCACAAAATCCCAAAACTACAGATGTTGGTGTGGATGTGGAAAAAAGGGAACACTTCTGCATTGCTGGTGGGAATGCAAGCTAGTACGTTCCTTTTGGAAGCAAGTTTGGAGAACACTCAGGGATCTAGATGTAGATCTGCCATTTGATCCTGCAATTCCTCTTCCAGGTGTATATCCAAAGGACCAAAAATCATTTGGCAATAAAGATATTTGCACCAGATTTTTCATTGCAGCTCAATTCATAATCGCCAAGTCATGGAAGAAGGCCAAGTGCCCATCGACCCATGAATGGATTAATAAATTGTGGTATATGTATACCATGGAATACTATGCAGCATTAAAAAAAAATGGAGACTTTACCTCTTTTATGTTTACATGGCTGGAGCTAGAAAATATTACTCTTAGTAAAGTATCTCAGGAATGGAAAAAAATATCCAATGTACTCAGTACTACTGTGAAACCAATTTATAATCACTCACACTTGCATATGAAAAATGAAACACAACTATAGCCTAGGATGAAGGAGGGAAGGGGAGGGAGAGGGTAACAGGAGGGATAAGGGAAAAGAGGAGGGTGGGTTGATAGAGGGAGGGTTAGTAGGGGACCACACCTATGGAGCATATTGCAAGTGCAAGTTGGATCTATCAGGTGTAGAACACAAATGTCTTAATGCTGTAATTGGGTAAATGAGGTGAAGGCTATGTTGATTAGTAGGATGTAAGCACTCCAATTTATACAAATAATCAACACATTGAATCCCATAATGGCATAAATGAAAAAAAATAATAATAGCAAAAAACCAAAAAACAAAACGAAAAGTACATTTGGGAATGAGAAGAGGCAGCATGAACAAGATCTTAGTCTTTACTAAGGTGATCCTAGGAAGCGTTACAAATTGGATATATTCACCAAAAGATTAATGTCCCAAGAGATTTAAGTTGCCCAAATCGTCCTCTCATTTAAGGTCTATCTCAAATTCCCCTAATTTATGTAGCTCTTCCCAATATCTGATCAAGAATGACTCCCTTCTCCTTGGAATGCTTTCAATCTTATCCCTTTTCCAAGGCTCTTCTAACAGACTGTTTTGGTTGGAGTAATATATATGCTCACGAGACTGCAAACTTGCTGAAAAAGCACTGCAGTGGCCTAAAACATTCAACATGTATTTGTTGGACTGAAGGGAATCTACTCTGCAAATTTATGGTCAGCAAGATATTACTAATACAAGAACTGAAATGGAGGGCAGAGGGGGAATGATACTATTGTAAGGATTTAGAAAAACGTAGTAAGTCACCAAGTACTGGGTTAGGATGCCAGGCTAAAACAGGTGAAGTAGCTCAGCTTCACAGAAAGATACAGTCAGCCTTGATGAATAGAACTCAGAAAAACCAATCAGAGGGAAAAGTTAAACTTCCACGAGCCAAGTAGCTCAGAGACACAGCTACAGATCTCAGAGGAAGGCATCCCAGAACTTACAGGAGTCTATATGGCTCAGAATAAAATTAACCATAGGGAAGAAAAAAAGTCTCTGGAGTGGACTGAGAATTTACCGACTCAACCCACAAACTGCATGAATTCAAGTTCACTTCCTTCACCACCAAGTGAAACTTCTCATTGCCTTTTCCGTTCAACTCAGGTATGCCTTATCTTGTCCAAGGGTCCCTTTCATCTTCACATGTCTCATATGGTTGAGATGGTCCATACTCTAAAACTCACTCACCAGCAAGAATTGTAAGTACCCTGTCCTGAGTTCCTTTCCACCATGACCACAGCAAAGGAAAGCTGAGGCTCCAAAGAGCTAGTGACAGCTGGCCCCACATGATCCCAAACTTCTTACCAGCTGGTATTGGCAGCTATATAAGTCATGGCAGTTATTGAAGATATACTCATAGGTAGAGTTCAAACAGGCCTTCACACAATCCTTCACCACCTGGCTGGCTCTTGGAGGGCTTTGCAGTTCTTGTACCTGCCAGTTAAGAGAAGAAATATAGACTCAGGGTCCTGCTCACCTGAGTGGGATATCCTCTTAGCACTCCCCCAGACCTACTCCAGATTCCTTGATCTCTCTATAGTGCCTAGACCAGTGGTTCTCAACCTGTAGGTCATGACCCCTTTGGGAGTCTCAGATATTTACATTACAATTCATAACAGTAGCAAAATTATAGTTATGAATTAGCAACGAAAATAATTTTATGGTTGGGGGTCATCACAACATGAGGAACTGTATTAAGGGTTGCGGCATTAGGAAGGTTAAGAACCACTATCCTAGACCTTGTCCTGGTGGTAAAATTGCCAAATTAACTGATGGGGAGAACTTGCAGCCTATCCTTGTTGATCCATGGTCTATGTCCCAAATCAGAAGTAACCCATGGATATCTAAGCTTAGAGATGATAGATCCTATAACCTCAGACTCTGCAAAATGATTCCAGCCCAGCACTTTTCCCAACCCATTCCACCCCTTACCTTCATTCTGAAGAAAGTAATGCTGGTCAGCAAGTCTACTGTGGATTTTAAGTCCTGAAGTCGCTCAGGACTCCCAACAGGGAAATTATTCTGTTGCAAATCAGGGAAGTGTAAGAAAGGAACAGAGGAATAAGAAAACTTTCCCTGCCAAAAGTGATAAAATCAAAAGCTTCCCTGCTACCCACTAGGATTGTCTCTAATTGAGCTGCGTAAACAAAACAAATAAAAACCTGTAATATTACAGTCTTCTTCTCTTTTTTCTACTGATGCAGAAAGCCCCTGGCCAAAAGCAGGGTTAACAGCCCCAGCCTAGAGAGCAACACGTCCTACCCCTAACGCTACTTCACATACAATGTGTAAGCATCTGTACAAATGAACACAGACACATATGCACACATTTATGCATACACCCACACCTTTCTTGAATGATGATTCTTAAATAGTGAGCTCTTCAAAAGTTACAGTCTAACTGTATATCCTGGAATATAAGTGGAGTCACACTAAGGACCAAAGTGAGTTCCAGGACCTGGAGGGTCCACACAGCAAAGCCCAGCAGATAGCAGAGCTCCGAGTAGAAAGGCATTTGGAGTGAGTTCCTTAGGAATTGCCCCACATCCTTACTTCATTCCCTTTGCCATGAGTTTTAGGAGGAAGCTGCCACAGAGAGCTGGACAGAGATGCTGAGCCACTCTTCACTTTAATAATCAGTTTCTTAAACCTTCAAATGGCTACTTATATGCCAAAGATAAGATAGACAGTCAACTCTCCATTATTTGTGCAAATGGAGGGCACTCAAAGTACAGATAATTAAAAGTTCATTTGTTTTTGACTTTGAGGTTGTTTTTATACTTACTTTTCAATGTGCGTATATTCCTGTTCTGGAAATTCACAACACTTTAAAGCAAGTAATGAAGCCATCCTAAGATCTAACTTAGGAGGAACTAAGAAACTGCCCATTTCCTTATCCTGCCCCACCCCAGGTATCCACCCTCCTATTACAACTATTTTCTCTCTCCATACTAGGAATGGACATGACCTCTGATCCAAATTATTTGCCCAAGCCAAGCTACTCTCTGCCCCTCCAGCCAGATTCTCACACCTCCCCTGGAAAATGATGAAAGGATAGAAAAATTCAAAAAAGAAATGTAGTTAAATATTTTATATTTTTGTTGTTGTAAAGTTTATTCACTAAAGTATTTAATTTTTAAAAGGGTATTTTTGGAAGAGATTATCCTCAGGAAACTTCCTAATGAGAATAACATCAGACTTTACTAGAGTGGTAAGAGTAGGGCTGGAAAGCCATCTGTCTAGAAAAAGAAGCTATAGCTGCTGCTATTTATATACTCTATGGTACTTGGAGTTAGGAGAACCACAAGGGTCAGTGGCACTGGTCATTCAGGTGGATGTGAGGATACAGACAGATTTCCCCTGCCTTCAAACTATAGTCAAGACTGGCCTATAGTCTCCATAGACTGAGCTTGACATCTTTCATACCACAGTCATGTCTTCACTCACCCTGTATGTAGATAGGTCAATCCTCAGTGAGTTGTGGAGCTGGTCCAGCAGTTTTACAAATCTCTCTTTCTGAGGGTAAGAAACACATAATGGGAAAGAAAGAGAGAACCTGTGTCTGAGTTCCCTAAAACACAGCAGAAAGAGAACCACCTCTGGGTGAGTAGAAAGGGTAAGGGAGAGACATTAGGTTGGAGACACATCTTGTCCCACCCCTACCCATAGGAAGAACAATAAACAATGTAAGGGAAAAATGGAACAGGTCGTCCCTGTTCCATCACACAGAGTGAGCTCTGTCTCACTCTAGGGAATCTTCTCACACTGACAAGAGAAAAGCCAAATCCTTGGAGAAGAAATAGCTTTCTATACAAGAATCAACAGGATATGACCAGTGCTTCTTCATCTCTTTGGAACTATAATTCGTCTTATATAAAAAGAAGCTCCAAATATATTCTCCAACTTGTTCCTGAGTATGAGATCTCCTAACTTATGTTGGGGTAGCTGGATAAGTTAGGAGACCTAGCAGTGATGATGGGAGGGAAAAAAACTGATGCATTTAAAAGATGATCAGGAAGACATGAGCAGGGTCCCTCTTTAAACCACATTCCACATAATTTCCTTTAGCATATTTTTTTAAATGTTAAAATAGATGATTTTCATCGCAAAGGTAAAATTAAATGTGGAATCATGTGCCTGTAGGGTGTTGGTATAGCACTCTTAGAACTTATATATTGATTACCTCGTTAGATAGCAATTAAGTCAATATATAACAAGATGAGACAGAATGGAACAGATATTTGACTGATTTAATCAATTATGTTAATTTATCTGCAGAAAGGCTGGCAATAACAAAAGTGATTAGTACCAAAAAGTAAGACTCAGAGAGACTCAGTGGACAGGGGTAATATTGGTAATTCTGCCCCTAAAATGGTAATCCTTGTGGTGGGTCAGAAATATGTATTTCATCCAGTTTATGGTGAATTTATGTCCAGTGATATTCTGAGTAATGACTCAACTTCTTAGTACCTTAACACCCAGAAAGGCACACACTGGGTAGGGAAAAGGGAAAACAGTCCAGACACTAGAAAAAGGGATAGGGTCAGGTACACACTGGCATCCTCACTTAGACATCAGTCTTTTTTTTTTTCTTTGTTTGTTTTGAGAAAGAGTCTCTCTTTGTCAACCTCAGAGTGCCATGGCATCATACTCAAACATGGAAACCTCAAACTCTTGGGCTCAAAAGATTCTCTTGCCTTAGCCTCCCAAGTAGCTGGGACTACAGGCGCCAGCCACAATGCCCGGCTATTTTTAGAGACAAGGTCTCGCTCTAGCTCAGGGTGGTCTCGAACCTATGAGCTTAGGCAATCCACCCACCTCCCAGAGTGCTAGAGTTATAGGTAGGAGCCACCATGCCTGGCTAGACATTAGTCTTAAATGAACTTAAGTTGCATGAATTTGTCAGAAAGAGTCTGAAAAGATTAAGAAAGGCCTATCTGTGGACCTGCAAGACTGAAGAATGTGGTAATTTAACCATGTTGTTGGCCCAGAAAGGTTTCACCTGAGCCCAGGTAGCACCCTCCCTAAACCACAGTGGTGTTATTCTACCTCCTCTTGCTCATATGTTGTCTGAGGAGAGTCTGTTAGTAGTCTATATACCCATCAGGAAACAAAGTTCATTTATCAAGGTGGCAACTAACTAAATTTTATGCCCATCAATCAACTCTAGAAAAATAAAACTTTATTGATAAAAAATGGGTACATATGTGTTTCAACAACACTCACCCCAAAGTTGGAGGCTGCAAAGCGATCAGATGCAGAGACATTGGTAGAGGCCGTTGTGTGGGCATAGTAGGCATTGATGTTGGCCAGTAAGGTGCTCATCACTGCTGGCACACCAGGACACATGTACTTGGATGACAAACAGGCAAAGTGCCTAAAAAACATAGCACCCTCAGCCTCAGAGATACTGCAAGGATTGCACCAAAGACAAATAGGACCTCAGTAAAAGTTTGTGGAATAAATGAAGCACGGCCAGGGCAATCGCTGCTCCTTGCTTGCCCAGGGTTGCTTCCTATGCACAGCTATAGGGGTCAGGCTAACCAGCTTCTCATAGAAGTCAGGAATTCCTGTTAGAGAAGTCTTGGTTGACTCTGTACATGGCTGCTTTCCCTAGGGTTTAGTGTCTTCTCTGACTTCTAGGCCAGTCTAGGCTAGCTCGTCTGTTACAAACATGTACATGAGCACATATGCCCCATCTGCTCAGGCCTGTAGTGGCTGGGCAGGATTGTCCTTGCATCCCCTCCCATGACCTTTTCTCTCCTATCTCTGAACTCTGGAATACATTCTCCATGAGCTACTGACAAAAAAACTCCCTTTCTACATACTCTCTTTGCTGTGGGGTAAAGACACATCCCCCCAACTCAGAGAGGAAAGTAAGGAACCACTGCATGCTATCCCACTAATGACCTGTCTCCCATGTGAGTGTGCCCTCAATTACCCACCCCAAGGATTAGTAGCTACTTCCCAGAGCCCTGGGGGAGCCTCACGTCATGGCCTGATATATAGACTCGATGCCATAGCGCATGGCAAATTCATCCACAATTTCTTGGGCTGTCTCATCAAAGTACACTTTCCACGCATCATCTCCTCGAGCCTCAGGAATCTGGACTCCTCCACTGCCCTGAATGTCTGTGAGGTAATGGAAAAGGTTCTGTAGGAGACGGAGCAGAAAGAAAACGGTTAAATACATATAAAAAAATAAAAACAAAACCTGGTGGTAAAGCCCTAGAGAATATGAATAGGGGTTTCTATAGCAATTCAGTCCTTTAGTCATTGCTCAGTTTTTCCTGTGGCCCCAGTAGGCTGTTCTCACATTAGTGGAGAAGAACCATGTCTGGGTTCAGTCACTCAGGCTGTCTGGGTAGCACAGTGAGCTAAGGATAAAATTAAAAACAGGTCCCAGTCTGGGTGGGGTTGCTCACACCTGTAATCCTAGCACTCTAGGAGGCTGAGATGGGTGGATTGCCTGAGCTCACAGATTTGAGACCAGCCTGAGCAAGAGCGAGACCCATCTCTAAAAATAGCCGGGTGTTGTGGCAGGTGCCTGTAGTCCCAGCTACTTGGGAGTCTGAGGCAAGTGAATCACTTGAGCCCAAGAGTTTGAGGTTTCTGTGAGCTATGATGCTATGACACTCTATGAGGGTGATAAAGTGAGACTCTGTCTCAAAATAAATAAATAAAAATAAAAACAGGCCCCAGACCTTTAACCACCTAGCACAATCCCACTTATAGCCAAAGGCCCCTCCCAGCACAGCTTTTCTGCCCCCCACCTACAAAGGGCTGGCTCACCTCATGAAGACACGTATACTGCACATGATACGGCGCTACCTTCTCCTCCCCCTTGATCTCCACACTGATTTGTAGTCGGATCGCTCCTGAGACAGCTGACTTGTCTGTCCTCTTCTCTAGGAAGGAAAGAAGACTGGAGATTGATGCTAATGCAATGTGATAACACAGGCAGCCCCATCCTGGCTCAACCCAGGCACTGACCCAGGGCTTCACCCAAAAGGGTGAACTCACTTCAGTAACAATGTACTCCACAAAGAACACTGAAGTGGCAGGGTGGGAGAACAGGAGTGGCCAGGGGCCAAAGCCATTAAAGATTAGAGAGCCTTCTGACCATGAAGAGCATTCAGCCAGAGTGAGTCCCAGCCACCACCACTCCTCTGCCCTCCACCCCTACCCAGTCTTTGCCAGTAAGTCAGATTCTGTGTACAGGTATGCTCTGGAGACTGAGTGATAGTTTTGGGAATGGAAATATTCTCAGGGCCCCCTTCATGTTCCTCTTTTCCAGAAACCTTCTCCAGTTTCCTTACCTAAGTTGTACCAGACATCCATCTCGCCACTTAGTGTCCGAACCTCAATGATGGTTTGGCCAAGAAAATCATCTGACTCTCGCTTCAGCCGCTGTTTTACTCTTGACTTGATGTCATCATCCTCATCCCACACACGTACCTTAATGCGGTCAGAGGAGTTGTGGCACTCACTGTGAGAGAATTAGGTGGGCTTTGTTAGGGACAGACCCAGGAGCACCTACTCTTATTACTTCCAATTCCCTCCCCAAAGCTCCATCAACTTCACTTGAGGCCTGGAAGAGTAAGAAAAGAAGTCAGAGGACAGAGGCACAAAAGTTCCAAGCCAGCCAGGCTACTTCTGCAAATGGCTCTTCATTCCTAAGCTTAGGAGGCTCTATGTACCATTATCCAGTTCTTATTGCCCTGGAACAAAGGGAAGTGGGGAGGAGTAATTACGGTTGATTCTGACTTGCTCTGCAGCTAGCTGTATCAGCAACACCAGCAGAAAAACAGCAGGAGATGCTATGGAGCCTCAGGAAACAACTGCTCGCTCCCTCTTCAGAATCCAAGATAGGAAGTCAGTAAAGATGCTTTCTGTGTTCATGGTAGTCCATCTGGTCATACCTGCTTAGTTTTCTATCTAACCGACATCTGCCTAACTATGTGCTTGGTGAACTTCTATTGTCCTTTAATACCCCATTGAATTGTCATCTCCTCTATGGGATGTACTTCAGGGAAGGGAGTTTGCCCAGGTCCCCCCTCATGTTCTCTTCCCCAGCAGTTGCCTTCTGGGTCCTGTTGCCTTACCCAAATGTTATACTCAACATAATTTTCTCTATGTTCTTAGAATACCTTTCCATGTTCTATTAAAATAACTACTGCACTACTAAAAAATGATGGACAACTCAACAGCAAACTTCTTAAAGTCAAGGATTACCTTACTCATTTTTAGGTACACAATATCATGTATTGTGTCTTGTAGAGAATAGGCACTTAATAAGTTGTTTACTAAAAGTGTATGATAGCACAGTGGTTCACACCAGTAATCCTAGCCCTTTAGGAGGTAGAGGAGGATCACTCAAGGATCACTTGAGGTCAAGAGTTTGAGACCAACCTGAGCAATATTGTGAGATCCTGTCCCTACAAAAAATAGAAAAATTAGCTGGGCATGATGGCACATGCTTTCAGTCCCAGCCATTCAGGAGACTGAGGAAGGAGGATCATTTGAGCCTAAGAGTTTGAGGTTGCAGTGAACTGTTATGAAGCCACTGAACTCTAGCCCAGACAACAGAGTAAGACCATATCTCAACAAAAATTAAATAAATACATAAATAAATAAATAAGCAGTCAATGTTGTGTGTGGAAACTTGAAAAAAATGGGCAAAAATTCTCAAAAAACTGAAAGTAGCTGTGCCATTCAATTGGGCAATCTCACCACTGAGGATCTACCCAATGGAAGTCATGGGAGGCTCACACCTATAATCTTAAAACCATGGGAGGCCGAGGAAGGAGGACTGCTTGAGATCAGGAGTTCAAGACTAGCCTGAGTAAGAGTGAGACCCTGTCTTTACAAAAAGTAGAAAAAATTAGCTGGATGTGGTAGGTGCCTATAGTCCCAGCTACTTGGGAGGCTAAGGCAAGAGAATTGCTTAAGCCCAGTAGTTTGAAACTGCAGTGAGCTACGATTGTACCACTGTACCCCAGCCATGTGCATCCATGCATTTATCATAGCAAAGTTCATAATTGCAACGATAGGGAACCAACCAACTGATGAGTGGATAAAGAAAATGTCATATCTATATATATTACATCATGGAATACTACTCAACCATCAAAAAGAATGAACCAATGCAGCACCTTGGATGGACCTGGAGGCCTTTATTCAAAGTGAAATAACCCAAGAGCAAAAAGCCAAATACTGCACGTTCTCACTTCTATGTGGGAGCTAAGCAATTCATACAGAGTGATTTAATGGACACTGGAGAATTAGAAGGAAGAGAGTGGAAGGATGCAGAATGAAAAATTGCTTAATTAGGTACAATGTGCACTATCCAGGTGATGGGTATATTAAAAGCCTACACTTTTCTGCTATCCAATTCATCCATGTAACAAAACCTACTTGTATCCCCTAAATCTATTTAAAATTTTAAAAAATGGGGGAAAACCTGGGGCCCTTGGGCCACATGTGGCCTTTTGGAACCTTAAGTGCAGACTTTTGACTGAATCCATATTTTACAGAACAATTTTTTTTTTGAGACAGAGTCCCACCCTATGCCCCTGAGCAGAGTGCAGTGGGCATGGTAGCTCACTGCAACCTCAGACTCCAGCTGAGGGTACCCCGCTGCCTCAGCCTCTGGAAGCCGCTGGGATTACAGGCACTCGCCCGGCTGGATTTTTCCATTTTTTTCATGAATCAGGATCTCACTGTCACTCAGGCTGAGTCTTGAACTCCTGAGCTCAAGCAATTCTCCCTCCTCAGCCTCTCACAATGCTGGGATTACAGGCATGAGCCACCGCACCCGGACAGAACAATTTTTTTTAATAAATGGATTTGTTCTGTCAAGTTTGGATCTGATTGAGGAGCCATGCTTAGGGATCTAGAGGGCCTCATGTGGCCTTGAGGTGGCAGCTTCCCCACCCCTAACTGGTCCTCAACATAGCCAGACTGTTTTATTGATTCAGATCCGAAGTTCCCCTCCCCCTGGGGAAGGGGTGACAGCACATCTGGATTCTCCTGATAGTAGTCCAAGTCCTAACTAGAGTTTGACATTTTAACAACTATCCCTTAGTGTTATTAAGAAGCAGTTTGTAAAAAAGTAATATAATGGAAATAAGAGTGGAGGTAGAAGATGAGGCAGGAAGAAAATCTTCCTTTAAGGGAAGAGGAAACTTCTCCAGACCCCAGTTATTATAGAACAAGGACATTCTTTTCTCACTCCTTTAAAAGTCTAACCCTTCCTATCAGGACCAGAAGTATAACAAGGTGTTCAGGCCCTGGCTCTGTCACTAAGCAGTAGTCAAATCTTTCTAGTACTAGAAAAATAGGATGGGGGTGCCCTGGGGCCTCTTTACTACCCCTAACTATGACAGGGCTTAGGTAAAGTAACTCTGATACAATAGTCCATGAGAAGAAAACCAAAGAAAGAATTGTTGGCTGCCCAAGTAAAAAGCATGTGAAAAAATGGGTATTCTCTACTGTCCTTACCCAATCTTAGGGCTCAAGCCCAGAACAGCAGGATTTAATGCTGCTTTTTTTTTTTTTTTCCATGACTAGCCTGGAGGTTTTTATTTATTTATTTTTTGAGATAGAGTCTCACTGTATTGCCCTCAGTAGAGTTCTGTGGTGTCACAGCTCACAGCAACCTCCAACGCTTGGGCTTAAGCGATTCTCTTGCCTCAGCCTCCCGAGTAGCCGGGACTACAGGTGCCCGCTACAACACCCGGCTATTTTTGTTGCAGTTTGGCCAGGGCCGGGTTTGAACCCGCCACCCTCAGTATATGGGGCCGGCACCTTACCAACTGAGCCACAGGTGCCGCCCGATTTAATGCTGCTTTTAAAACATACACAGCCCCCGCCCCCCAAAAAAGATGGAGACTTCACATCTTTTATGTTTACCTGGATGGAGCTGGAACATACTCCTGTTATCTCAAGAATGGAAAAAATGTATCCAATGTGCTTAATACTACTATGAAATCAAGATATAATCACTTACACATTCATACGAACAGTAAAACATAACTATAGACTAGAAAGTAGGAGGGAAGATGAGGGAGAGGGAAGGGGATGGGGGAGGCTGAGAGGAGGGAGGGCTTTTTGGGGGACCTCACCTAATGTGAATAATGCAATGGTACATTCAAAACTATTAATTAAAGAGTATAATTATCTTACAACAAATAAGTAAGCGAGGTGATGGATGTGTTAATCAGTTCAATGTAAGCATTTCACATTGTATATCAAATCAGTACACCATACCCCATAAATGCATCAATGTACACAGTTATGATTTAATAAAGAAAAAAAAAAGAAAAAAGAAAATAAAAACATACATAGCCCCAGGTAAGACAAGCCCTCTGTGACTTACAAATGAAACTTCTCCTCCCAAACAGGATTCAAGTTTCCAAAAATGGTCTTGGTGCGCTTCTTAGTTTTGCCGACTTGCACAGTTACATAAGGGTCACTGGATCCTGTTTTGTCCTTGGCTTGTAGACCCTGAGCACATACCACTGCAACCCAAGCACATGTAGAAGGCTTCAGAGTACACCTCACAGTAGGTAAGAAACTACTCTCTTTTTTTTTGTAGAGACAGAGTTTCACTTTATCGCCCTCGGTAGAGTGCCAGAGTGCCGTGACATCACACAGCTCACAGCAACCTCCAACTCCTGGGCTTAAGTGATTCTCTTGCCTCAGCCTTCCACGTAGCTGGAACTACAGGCACCCACCACAACACCCAGCTATTTTTTTGTTGCAGTTCGGCTGGGGTCGGGTTTGAACCCGCCACCCTCGGTATATGGGGCTGGCGCCTTACAGACTGAGCCATAGGCGCTGCCCAGAAACTAGTCTCCATTGTACTACTCAGGTGCTCTCCATCTTAGAGCAGCTTCTCTGTGCTCCCTGGTGAACCCTAATCTCATTCCTCTATATGCAGTAGAACCTCCATAGTTGACCACCTCCCTACATTGACCACATCCTTAAGCTGAACTAATTTTCACAGACCAGACATGCACTACATGTACTTATCAGTCCAGTAGGCCTAGTTCCTTAAGTTAACCACCTCCATATGTTGACCAGTTTGTCACAGTCCCCTGGGTAGTCAACATACAAAGGTCCTACTGTATATCCTTGGTCCTGGGCCAGCTTTTCCCTCAAAGCTTAGCCCAAGAATCCCACCTACCCACCTGACCCCTAACTGATCACTTACCCCTACATATTGCTCCTTACAACCTCTGATATGTGCACAATTCAGCCTTATTTACCCAGTTAGTAAATCACTGCTTAACTACTCTCTAGTCTCTAGCCCACCCCCTTCATCCCACTCCCAGCTCTTGTAAGATCAAACTGTTAACCAAGTCTACAGTGTCAAATTGTTACCACATCATGTATTATTCATACTGTTTGCAGGTGCCAGTCTTGCCTATCCCAGCACCAGGGTCTAGGTAAGGAAGAGTGATGAATAATGAGACCTCCCTTTTACCCTCATTTCTATTTTCCTTTTCCTCAATCCCTTACTCACTCTCACTCAGGAGGCTTCTTCCCCAAGATCCTCCCCATAGCCAGGCCTTCCCATCCCTCAAACTTTGGCTTGCTGACCAGTGATGGTAATCTTGGCCGACCATTTGGAGGTGCCATCCAGTACACTCTGCTTCACTGTTTTCATCTGCTGCACATGGGCAACTTTGTTCACTGTGAAGACATCCCGGATAACTTCAAAGATCTCTGGCTTATTTCGCTCTCGGATCTTCATGCGGTCCTTCATGGCCATGATAATGTTCTGGGTTCGATCTTCAGCACCATGTTTAGAGCTCTTTTCTGCAGCCCCTGAAGGATAGCCAGAGATAGAAAGTAGGACTAAACTACAAGTCACCTATGAGACCAAGGGTTGCACTCACCTTGGTTGAGACCAAGGAAAAGGGCCTGGGAGAGGCCATTGGTGGAGTGTGAGTAGCTTAGGGAGTTGGGATATCTGGGGAAAGTTAACACTGTTGGGCCTGCTGACTGTCCAGTAGGGTTTAAAATGCAATTCAAGGGCAGTAAAATCTTGATAATTGTTATGGGTGTTCATTATACTATTCTATTTAGACACACAAAATTTTTCATCAACTCTCTAACTCTAAAATCAAGATAAAACCAATAGATGTCTCACTTATGAGGGAAGAGTGGTGGGTGGGCATAGCAACAGCACCAATCTCATCCAACTGCCAAGCATAATACGAATCCCAGACTTTGTCACAATACATGGTTGGGTTCTACTCTATGGCTTTAGCCCCTTAAATTCAGAAAATAGTGTGGTATAGTGAGAAAAGTATGGACTTCGGTGTCAGACCGACTGCATTCAAATCCTGGCTCCACCACTCCTAGCTTAGTGAACTGATTTATTCTAAGAGGAGATAATGGTGCTTATTTCTCAGGATTGAAATGAACATTATTATTTTTTTGAGACAGAGTCTCAAGCAGTTGCCCTGGGTAGAGTGCCGTGGCATCACAGCTCACAGCAACCTCAAACTCTTGGGCTTAAGCGAGTCTCTTGCCTCAGCTTCCCAAGTAGCTGGGACTACAGGTGCCCACCACAACACCCAGCTATGTTTTTTTGTTGTTGCAGTTGTCATTGTTGATTTTAGCTGGCCTGGGCCAGGGTTGAACTCACCAGCCTCGGTGTATGTGGCCAGCACCCTACCCACCGAGCTACAGGTGCTGCCCTAAAATAAACATTATCTTCGATAACATATATAAAGCATCTAGCCCAGGGCCTAACAGATAGCAGGTAATCAATAAATAGTCACTATTATTGTTACAACCATCATCATTACTCTGACAGGGTCAAAGACCATCTTTACCAGCTGTAGTCCTAGCTAGCTCATCTCAGAGGCCAGTAGGCTTTCCCTGCTGCTGCAGGATCATGAGTAGGCTCCTCCAGTATATTTTGCCAATTAGGCTTCTCGCTTAAGCCCAAGAGTTTGAGGTTGCTGTGGGCTGTGACGCCATGGCACTCTACCCAGGGCAACAGCTTGAGACTCTTCTAGGGCCCAATCTGTACTTTACTGGCCCTATAGACTGGATCTTCTCTCCCTCCAGTCCCGAAAGGTTTAGGTCTTTACTCTAAAAACTCAGAGCAGAAAATAAAGGCTAATAAAGTGTTGGAAGCATGGTTTCTGTCCAAGGAGGGCCTGTAAGAAGGTCACTTCATTCCACTCTATGCTTCACAGAAGCCTTAGAAACCTTCACGGAAACCTTCTCTGAGAAGCTATTCTCAGAGAAATGGGAGAGTTGGTTGTATCCTACTCTTGCCATTTAGCATATTCTAGGCAAGGTGTTACTTCCTTGGGACCTCTGGAAGGCCCTCAAGAAGTCAGACACCCTGGCAACACTTTTTAGAACACTTCCAGCAAGCACCTGTGCAGCCAGCCTATCTGCTAATGATCAGCAATTAAAGCAAGGCCTCTGGCACCTATACTTGTCCATGATAGGTTTGGGCAAAGACATCACTGGCATTTGTCTTCAGATAGTCTTTTCAGAGCCTCATCACTTCTACTGACACTATCTTATTTGTCTCTTCATGTCTACTGTAGCCATGCCACTGGCAGCAATCTAGGGTTCTTCAAAGGAGAACATTTTAAGTGAGTAATTCCTCAAGGCCTCTCTCTGGACCCCTTCTATGACATATGGCTCCTTGAGATAATGAAATGCTTGTGAGTATAAAGGTAACCTTTCTTTCTCCTACCAAAATTCTTAAAGCTTTCATTGCTATGGCTTGGCGCAGGGTAATAACTGGGAGACCTGGATGGCAGGAGAATACTTTCACTGTTCTGCTCTGCTCCGCCTGGGGTCAGAGCAGAGGGCAAGCCCACAGGAGGGGAATGCTACCCTCTCCTCTGACAGGAACTTGCTACTTTTCCTGCCCCTGTTCTCCCCACTCCATCATGGCAGGGCAAGTCACATATTAAGCCAGGCCGTGGGGGTCGGCACTTTCTCCTCCTGGCCTCTGCCCAATCCATTGGAAATGCCTATTCCTGGAACTGTTGTCTAAAACCTGCATTAGTAAGGAATAAATGCTGCCTCCCTGGGTCCTTGAGTCTAGATCTCAGGAAGTTCCTGTGTGAGGCCCAGAACCTCACAGACCCCACCCTCTGTCATTATTTTCAGTCCCTAATTAAACCATGATCTTATCATATGGGCAATAAGGCCACTGTGATGATATGCTACTCAAGCTCAGCCTCTGGGATTTCCTGAATCCTGTAAGAGATTCTAGCTCCACCAAAGGCTACAGAGAGCTCAAACTATTTTTCCTAGCAGTGCTTAAGAGGGTAATATAAGATGGTATTTGGAATGGGAATGCCCCTTGATTTGGGACCTTACCTGCTCTGAAAAGGAAAAGGGCTTCAGAACTAGGTAAACTGTGGGAATGATGGTTCAGCCATCCCAGCTGTTTGCTGCAGGCTGTTTTACAGAGACCCTGACCTGCTTCCCTTGAGCCCCACCCCTAATCTCACAGGGCACTCACGCTGTAGGCAGTCGGCATTGAGCAGGTCCTGGCACTTCTCATGGCACTTGACTCCACACTCGCTGCAGCGCATGCCCTGCCGGGCGATGCCCCAGAGCAGGCCTTCACACTCATAGCAGTAGGTTGGTGTAGTGGCTGTCCAGACCTCAAAGTTGTGGGGTGTGGTGCACGAGATAGGGTAGATTAAAGCCTGCAGGGTTTTCTTATACACATGGGATTTCTGAAAGACACATACCTCATCACCCACCAGCAACTTTAGGATTCTGCTGTGAGATGCCAGAATCAAGATCCCGTTTTTTTCTTCTAACAATGGAGAAGACACTATCCTAGTCCAGCCCATATCCCAGCCAACCATAAATAAGCTCTCAATATAGTGTGCTCCTGATAATCCAGCACAGGTTGGATCTGATGCTGGGTCTGAGCCTTATTCCAGCATTCACACTTTTTAGGGAAACAGAAGGTAGTAGGCACACCATAAAACCCTGAGTTAAGTGGTCACACCCTTCAACATGAGGTGGGCTTACCCTCTTATTGGACTATTATGAAATGTGAAAAACTAAGACCTGGCCGGACGTAGTGACTCATGCCTATAATCCTAGCTAGCACTCTGGGAGGCCGAGGCAGGTGAAGGGCTTGAGCTCGGGAGTTTGAGACCCGCCTGAGAAAGAGCAAGACCTCGTCTCTAAAAACAGCCAGGAATTGTGGCGGGTGTCTATAGTCCCAGCTAATTGGGAAGCTGAGGTAAGAGGATCTCTTAAGCCCAAGAGTGTGAGGTTGCTGTGAGCTATGACCCCATGGCACTCTACTGAGGGCAACAAAGTAAGACTCTGGCTCAAAAAAAACCAACAAAAAAACCTGAGTCCTAATACCATCTATTTTATCAAAGATGTGCGCACAGCACTCCTGAATTCCAAGTAAGTATGGCTATAGAGATGATCACCAGTCCTGAAGCCAATGGGCTCCTGAAAGCCCTGGATCACTTACCAAGTCTTCATCCTTGAGAGAGGTACGTGTAGCCATTGCAGAAGTAATCCCTGCCTTCCGGGACTGGACCAGTGACTGTGAGAGAAGATCGTAGTTAGCAGCTTTGTCACCAAGGGCTGGCAAAATCCTGGGGAGAAGGCTTCAGGGACTAAAGACATTTGACTACAGCTCATTACAACACTTTCTCTCTACTTTTACTACCACTCATAGGGACTGCCCTATGCAACAGGTAACAAGTGTCCCAGGTTAAGATGCAAAATCCAATGTCCTCAGTGGACTTAGTTACAACAGCACTTCCCTCAAGATAGCTATCATCCAAAGAATTTCTCATTCTCTTAGTATTCTTAAGTGTCCTATGTGGTAGAAATTCCTTGTTTATAGGAAGGCAAAGAAAAATGAAAAGGTTAGAATTATAGTAGGAAACAGTTCATTAAGGGTAAGAGAGACACACAACTCACAGAGTCACAGTCAAGAACCATTACTAAGAACAATGATCCCATGCTAACCCTCTTATACTTTACTACTCCCTCCTATACCCATTTAATTTCTGGGTGGCTATAGAGGCCAGTAACTTAATAGAGTACTAAGAAGTAAAAGGGGCCGTGTAGCTGCAGTCAAATCAAGCAAGGCAGGGAGTTAAGTCTGAGAGCTAGGGCTGCTCTGCTAGCCAGGCTCTTGTGCAGAGGGGCCCACATAATTGCCAAGCCTAAGCTTTATGGGCACCTCTTAGAGAAGCACATGGTTTCCCTAAGGCAGAGGACATCGGGCAGACAGAAGTCATAATATTGGCCTAAGCAGGAGCAACAGCCAGGAAGGGCCCAAGTGATTGGGGAAATGGACTTTTAGAGAAGATGAAGAAAGGCTCTGAAGACACTCACCATAGCCTGTGCAGAGGAGAGCAGAGAAAGGAACAACATGACGTTAAAGCCTCTCAAGGGCATGAAAACATTCAGAGGCAACTAAGAGATTCTTCTACATAGTCTGAAGTAGGGCACATGTCATAACCCCCCTACCTCTATCCACTAAAAACTATTTTTAACCCAGACAGCTGACCAGGGCCCTGAACCCAGAGCTCCTGCTCTACTCTAAGGGATATTAAAGTAAAAAAAATAGGAAAGAGCAAAAGACAGAGGAGGGAAATCAAGAAATGAACTAGATACTTGCTGGTAGGCAAGTAGAGAGAGAGGATAAGGTAGAAAAAGAAGAAAGAAAAGATGGGAGACAATAAATGAATGAAAGAAAGTATTAAAGAAGAGATGACATCAGAATTTATCTTCAACCAGCTAAATGAAGAAGTGGTGGAAGAAGAGGTACACTGGAAAGAAGGGGACAGAGAAAGGAGAAGTTGCATAAATGGTAGGAAATACAGGAAGGAAAGATATAACAGAGAATGGCAGATACTTCCATTCAGCCAAATGAAGGAAAAACTAGTGGGGGGGGGGAGAGAACAGAGAATGGAGAAGAGGGAAGAGGAGTGGATAGAAAAAAACACAAAACAGACAAGGGAGGGGGAAAAAAGAAAATAGGAGCAGAAAATGGTAATTAAAATAAAAAACACAGTTCAAGTCCTACTAAACCCTTATACCTTACATCTGGCCTTAGAACTCTGAGACTTTGGGAGAGCTTTGGGACTTTGAATCCATTCTACCCCACTATACACAAGATTACAGAAAATTCCTTGAGCTGATCTTGCCTCAGAAGATATGACCCAGAATAGCAACTTCTACTCATTCTGGACGTCCTGAGACCAGCTTTAACTGCTAAGCCTGTTCCAATTCAATTCCACAGATTTCTATCATCGACAGACTAGACTCTCTGGAAAGCCTAGGTCTTGGGAGGAGACTTTCACTTGACCTTCAACAAGGGATCAAATTCCAGTCACGTTTATTCCACACTAAGCTCAATGTTCTAAGTCAAAGTCAGAGGCAGTTTCACTCTAGGTCATCAAAGAAGGCTGTAGAGGTATCTACAGGAGCTGTGATACCTAGTGAAAAACCTGAGCCCAGCTTTGAGGACTTAAGTCACAAATGTTCCATGTAAGAGCGTGAGCTAACAAAGAACTCAGGGCTGACTCTAACTAGGGAGTGAGATAGAACAAAGTTCCATTGAAACTATCACTATTATCCCAGGGAGGCTTTAAATGGATCCCTTCCAATCCTGACAGCTACCACCTAACCCTGCACAGGAGTCTTTACTCACCAGATCACTGACAAGTGGCAGCGGCTTCTTTCTGCGTAGATCTGGCATGCTGTCAATACCATAGAGTCCTCCGGCTGGCCTAAGGAAAAAAGAAAATATGTTAGGAACTTCAGTCTTGCCTTGAGTTATCGGCAGGTCCAGTGTTCCATTCTCCTTGCTTCCTCTCTCCCCACAGGAAGATGAACTGACCTCTACTATGTGCCTTTGAGAGGGGCGAGGAAGACAGAAGTGAGAGAAATAAAGCCATGGGATGGTATACCATGGCATCCACCCTCAGAGTAACCCCTCAGTGTCTCCTATGGTTTTAGCCAAGGACTGGGAGCTCTTTTATTCCACAGTAACAGTTAAGGCACCTCTGTTTATTTCAAGTGCTTGTACTTAAAAGGTAGGAATTGGTGGATAAGAGGGCTCCTCCCCACCTTCAAGCCAGAGATACTGTCCTCCAGATAAGTCTTGCTTGGCCTATGCCAGAACAAGCCCATAGCAGTGGCTCTACAGGAAGAGCCCACTGCCTCAGTGAGGCATGTAAAAGGAGACCATCTCCAAAAGTAAAAGTCACCAGTTCTATCTACTTAAGTCTCCAGATAAAAAAAGTGTCTCCAGGGAGAGAGAAGCCCTCATAATCAAGTGGAGATGGGGCGATGGAATGAGAGACTTCTAAAAGACTGTTTAGGGGAAGAAAACCCCCACACCATTTAGGAAGGAAACAGCAAAGGGGCTCTGAGAGTCCAGCCAAGACCTAGGGAACAACAGAGGCCAGAAAAAATATATTGCTAGAGCAACTGGAGCTTTCTAAAACCTTTATACCTTTTCTACACTGAATTAATTTTTGTTCTTTGCCTATTCTTCCATGAAAAAATGAAATAACAAAAGATGTCCCCCCTAAAACATCTGTCTTACATTGGGATACTTGGATTTTAGCTCAATTTCTTCTACTAAGTCATGATACGTCCTCTGCCAAAATTCCATCCTCTCTTTGGGCCTTGGTGTCACTTCTATAAAATGAGGTAGAAGGGCTGCAAAATTTCTCTTGCCTTAATGAAAATGACTCACATACTTGGTTTTAATGAGAGCAATGAAGTGAGGTAGTTGGGTTGTATACCATAGATCATCTAAAAAGAGAACGGTCCCAGGAGAAGTAGCAAGTTCTTCCAGCTATATAGGCAAAGAACAGAGTCACCAATTGGGTCAAGGCCAGGAGCTGGAACAGGCCCCTCAATATCCTGATTTCTAATAAACTAGCTCCTTGAGCATAGGGAGTGGGGTTTATTTTTAATGAGATAACCAGGTATAGGGAAGTTTTTATGACAGCTCCGATGGATCAAGCTGAAATAAAGGAAGGAAGAGGAAGACTACAGGGAATTCTTTAGAAAAACCTCTGCATAGCTCCATTTAAAAATAGTCTGTATATGTTCCATTGGCATGTATGTATCTCACAATCATTAGAAGAAAAAACTAAAGCTCACTGAAGAAGCAATTTGTGCCACAAGTTTTTAACAAATTCTAAAAACTACAATATGTACCACGTAAGCCAAGAAGTTTTTTTGTAACATAAAATGATCTTTTGATAAAAGCAGGGGTAACTCATTCATATGATTGACTTTTGATTAAAAGAAGACAAATCACAAGGAAATATAAAATGTAAAAATGCAGTAGTTGATCTATCTGATCTTTCTTCATCCCTGGCCGGAGTGAGAGAAGGCAAGTACTGAAAATTTTGATAGCAGAAGCCTTTGTAGGGAAAGGGAGAAGGAAGGCCCAAAAAACTAACAGGCAATGTTTGGGCAATGGGATGTTGAGAGGCACTTACACGCTTTTCTCTCTTAAGAACAGTTAATTACAAGCAGCAGTTGAACAGCTTAAAATGACTCTCTGATGCAATCAGATGGGTCTAAAACTCACATACAGAGGAACACACAGAGCTCAGAACGGATGCTACTATGTCTTGACTAGAGTGGAATGGAATAAGTAAGCGACTCAACAACAGCTAAAGAAGAACTGAGCCCCCCTAAAAAAAAAAGAAAAAAAAAAAGAACTGAGCCCAAGGAGTAATCTAATCAGCTATGCCACTGACAAGGGAATGGAAAGAAAATGTTTCCAAATGTAGATTTTTTTCAAATTTTCTCATTCTTCTACCTAAAGAATATATCACCACTACGACAATGAATCAGAAATTACAGAGGCAAGGGTAACCATCAGGCTTCAGGAGAACTACTCTACAAAGCTCCTTCTTCTGCCTTTGAGGAATCAGTCAACAGAGTTTGCTGCTCTGCCCCAGAGAAACAACCAACCTACAGTGAAACCTCCCCCTTCCCCAGAATCAACCTTATGAAGCTGTCTCTCCTGCTTCCCACAGGAAGAGCTTAAATTGTGAAGAGAGAGTACATAAAATCTCCAAATCCCCAGAAACTTTGTAGGGAATCACTTACCCTTCAGGGAGCCACTGAGGCAGCGAGGGGTCACCATCATGTGGAATCTTTTAAAAAGAGACAGAAAAAAAGTTAGACATGGGTAAGACGGGAGACTGTCCGTAGGCTGGGCAGTGAGCAGTAGAGTAGGAAGCATAGAACAATGTAGGTGACATAGCCAGCCTGATGTCTAAGCCAATGCCCTGGTCAGCCAGGGCAACAAGCAGGCTGCCGAAATGAACAGTACTTATGTCCCCAGTGAATGGAAAGGATATAAGGCCAAGCTCACTGATATCCTGGGGGTAAGGTCCACTGAGATAGAAAACTTCATATCCCGTTATATGAGCCATTGGTATAGATAGCAGTGAGCCAAGCCCAGGAGAAGGACCAACTTAGGCTTTTAGATCTCACTAAAGCTAAAGGACAGTTTCACATAAGGTCCAGTCTTTTTTCCAGCTACATCCCTAAACTCCCTTGGCTATCCCAGAGTCAGATCTGATCTTTCTGGATTCCCATCTCCCTGACCCTCCAACTCACTGACACTGGGTACACATGTATGAGTACACTGATACTGAGTCTACTCTCTCCATTTGATAAATATCTATATAATGAGAGAACCCAAGGCAGATTAGACACTTAGATTATCATTCTGGCAAATTTTATAGGCCTAGAATGAGAAGTTAAAAATGGAGATACCAAATAATTCAAAGAAAGAACAGTTCAAAAAAATCACTTTTTTAAACAAAAACCAAACCAAACCCAACCAAACCAACCAACAAAAAGCAAATTCTTCAAGCAGCGTGCAAAGAGAGTTCTAAAGCTGGCAAGACTCTCCAAAGATCCCTATTACATGCTTTTCAGGCACAAGAAATCTAATGCTAACAGGGTGGGGGCTTCCTGCCCCTCCTTGTCCCCCTCCATCCCCAACAACTTCTCTGCCTCCTAACTCTTCTGAGCAAATGAGCTTCAGAGGGGAGACAGAAGAAAGTTGTTTAGCTTCAAACCAGAAATGTTTTGGATGTGCTATAAAGGTAGGAGAAGTTATGGACAACATGAAGTAAGACAAAGTAAAATAGGAAGAGATGGGATAGGGCTAATGAATGATGGAAATGTAAGAATAACTCTCAATCTGCAGTAGGTGTAGATGAACTTTGGATTGAAGACCCTTCTCAGGTTGTGTGTGTTTTAAATAAGCCTATCTGCCTACTGCCCACAGCCTTCATTCTACCTCATCTGCCTCCTACCAAGTTCTGTGGAGGGCCAGGCCCCAAAGCCAGGCAGCCAGAAGTGGGTGAGGCAAAAGACAATGTGAACAGTAGAAGAAACAACAGTAGGTGGCAAATAAAAAAGTGCAAGTATCCTAAGATTGTAGCCCAGGGTTTTTGTTAGGGGAGTCTACCCCCAAATCCCCAGAATCTACCAATTTATCCTCCCTTTGGAAATAGCCACTATATTAAGCAGATTCTTATTTCCTATTCAGAATTAGATATTTGCCAGAAATCACTAGGCTTAAGGATACAAAAGTCACAAAAAGTCTTTGAGAGCCAGGCCCAGATCACACACATTTCCTGGGCTCAGAGGGGAACACATGTGCAGAACCTTGCACCCACAGCACAGGACACGTAGGACACGCAGTGCACTGAAGGAGGGTGTGGGAGGAGGTCTAGACAGAGTACCTACAGGAGGTGTACTTATAGTTATAACTTGTGCATGTAGGAAACACAAGGTGAGTGTGGATCTTGTGCTCATGGCTTCAGAACATGTGCACAAACTCGGATGGGGAGGATTCATGGTGTTCAGCAGTGCCCAAATCACAGGCAAAGCAAATCCTTACTATTTTCAAGAGCCAGTGCTTATTGGCACAGAGCATTAGTATACTAAGCATTCACATGGTTTGGAGGAACCGCATAACATGTCTACAAAAGCTTGTGCTCACAGAAAGTTCAGGAGGCCTGCTCAGAGCACAAATCACAATCACACTTAGGGCCCCAGGCAAGAGGCACAAAACACCTGCAGCAACTCCTGCTCTCAAATACAAACTATGCATGCATGCTGGGCTCAGCCAGGGTTTATAGCATATGCCAGAGTTTGCAGCAACAATAGAAAATGGACACACACTGAGCAGAGTAAGAGAAGAGGAAGGCAACCAGTGTCTGAAGGAGTCAAACTGAGTACATGTGTAAGCACACACATGCTACAATGAATGTGCACCCATGCTGGGACACATACATTCTTACGCTGTGCTGCAGCGATGTCTGCGGAGCACACACAAGCATAGAGCATGCACACAAACTGCTTTCCAGAAAAACAGACTATCTGCATGAGCCAACGCTCAGAGACACAGATCACGTGCACCCACGTACATGTGCATAGGCACACACACAGTGCTCGGGAGGGGTAGAGAATAAACAACAAAAAGGGCCCAAAAGGCCAGCAGCACAACCTGAAGGGCTCCTCGCTTTCCTTCTGCAAGGAGAGAAAGAGCAGAAAAAAAAAGTACAGAAAGGTTAGTAGATTCAGTCCTATAGTTGGGAACCCAAAGAAAATGCCAGCAAAACCCCAAGGGACACAGAGGAGAGGGAGAGGTTCTCTGGACAACTGAGCAGTTATTTCACAAGGCCCAGCTGACTGACTCCCAGATTTCTTATTGTCTATATTTGCTAGCCCCTGCTTTTTAATTTGGAACAACCAAAGTCTACCTGGGGATTCCAGTCATCCTTTTCCTTTTTCCAAAGCGGCCTGTATCCAGGGTCAGGCCACTTTGGAGAAGGTGGTCCAGTTAAGACCAGCTTTGTTACCAAGGACCATCCCAAGAAGTTATCCAAGCTAGCAGAGCACAAAGTGAGTTATCTTCCTCAGAAGCTGCATGAGCTTACTTTGGATCTGGACTAAGTACTCAAACCCCAAAAGCCTGGTGGCTGAGCCTTTTTCATTTTGCAATACAGGCCTGCCCATGCATTTGCCCAGCAAGCCCTGGCCTTTTTTTCCCTGACCCTAAATTAAATTAGGCAAGGACAGGGCCTGGGGCTAGGGCCAAGACAAGGATGCTGAATGACCACAGGCCCAGAGGAATGAAATAGCTGCTGCCCTAACATGAGTCACAGTGATCTGGACAATGAAACCCCAACTGCAATCCCAAGCCTGATTATTTACTGAACCCAGAATAATACTCCAAAGGAAACCAACCCTTCCAGAAGGACCCACACAAGCTACAAGAGGATAAAAATAAAGCCCAGAGATTACTCCTTTCCTATCTGTCAGAAGCTACACCGTCTTATAGGCCACACATGGATGGGGTTGTGAGCTTCTTTCTTTAAGGAAAGTCCTTCTACCTGGGTACATCAGCACCTCACTTTCTTTTCTTTCCTTTTTAAAGATCCACTGATATCACGAGTAGAAGGGAGAATCCAAGAATCTAATTCATAAGTTCCTCATTTTTAAGCTATTTCTTATGACTCAGTGGGTCACTTGTCCTGACAGAAGAATGAACCCAGGACTAGAAATCCTCCAAAACAGTGCAGCTCTAGGAAGGTGGGTGAGATGAGAAAGATGCTTCCTGGAACAAGGACATCTCTCTTCTTCATCTACATCCTACCTTCCTCAGAACACACTGTTCCCTTTGAATAAGAAAATTAGGCAAGGAACCCTTTCAGTGACCCTATGACTCAAATTGGAAATGTTTCTCTCCTCCTCCACTATCTTAAATACCTTCTACACACCATGTCAAAGTTATTTTGATTATATCTTTCTGAATCCTCTAAATTTCCCCATAATGTCTAAAGAATAAAACCCAATCTCTTGATAAAGCTGTCAAATCGCTCCATGGTCTGACTGCAGTCCACCAATTCTCTTCCCCCACCCCCTTCCCAGACCCCACATATACTTCCTTGGAACTAATTACCTTTTGTTTCCCAAGAGATCACATATTCATTTGTTTATTCTGTTCCATCAGCCTGAAACAGCACCTTACACCTTCTTTCCATAGAGACAAACTCAATTCTTCCTCCAAAGCACAACTCTGGGAAGCCTTCCTTGATGCCCACTCAAGCAAGTCAAGAAAACCCTCCTTATGTTCATCCTTCTCCTTGTTATTTAAAGTATCATGCCTTAACAAATCCCACCACTGGGATTTGGTTGAGAACCACAGAAAACAGATGGAGATTTTTAATCTCAAAGGGCCTCAGTGTCACTTGACAAGTCTCTCCCATTTCACTAGTCAGCTCCCTCTACTACATTTCAAAGTATTAAACATTAATAGTTACACCTAACATTCAGATGCCTACTCTACCCCAACACATTGCACATCATCTACATAGCCCATGCTTAGTTCAAATTCAACATGTCCAAACACTAACCTTATATATTCCACCTCTAAACTCCTCCTCCTCTCTATTTTTGAGATCTGAGAACCTCAGCCGATACAACCAGATCCCTCCCTCTCTCCACCCCATCCCTACTCAGTCAAGTCACCCATCCCTGTATCTTCTACCTCCCAAATGCCTCTGGCATCCATTCCTACCTGTTTCAAACTGCCAAACTGGTACTCTCACTGCCAATTAATTGGACTATTAACAAGAGATTCCAAACTGACCTCTGCCACTAGACTTGCTCCTCTCCAATTCATACTCCACATTTTCTATTTCAAAATTCTGACCACACTTTTTCTTTGCTTAATTGCATTAATGGCTCCCCCATTCTTTACTGTAGCACAAAATTCTAGTTTACATTCCTTCCATTCCTTCTCCTGTGTCCTATATTCAAGTCTTATTGAACACTGTCCATAGCATCTCTGAGACTTCACACCTCCCTCCCACATCTAGTAGATGGACCTAGACCTTCAAACTTTTTTTGTGTGTGTCTCACTCTGGTGCTCCAGGCTAGAGTACTGTGGAGTCAGCCTAACTCACAGCAACCTCAAACTCCTGGTCTTAACTGATCCTCCTACCTCAGCCTCACAAGTAGCTGGGACTACAGGTACCTGCCATGATGCTCAGCTAATTTTCCTATTTTTAGAAGAGATAGGGTCTTTCTCTTGTTCAGGCTGGTCTCAAACTCCTGAGCTCAAGTGATACTCCTGCCTTAGCCTCACAGTGCTAGGATTATAGGCATGAGCCACAGCACCTGGCTAGACTTATTCTTTAAGACTGAATTAGTTCAAATATTAATGCCTCTGTGAAGTTTGTTTATCTGCCTTTCTCCCAAAGGCAGAATGAGGAGCCTCCCTACTATGTGCCATGACACCCATTCTTCTATGTGCATACTTCTGTAACAGTATGTTGTGAATAGTATGTTTTAGTGTAGTTTGTATAAACACTTTATACTACTTCTTGAGGACTATAAAGTTCTTAAAAACTTCTTGTGAGCAAGGATTCTATTAACTTCTTGAGCAAAGGATTATATATTATTTCACCTTTGTAGCCTGAGGGCTTAGCACATCTAGAATTTGCATGTTAAAGGAACTTGCAACTTTCTGAACTTAGAAAACAACAGCTTTTCTAAGTATTTCTTGTCCAGTACAGGTCTCTTAGTCAGTATCCGGTATTATTTTTCAGACGCTGAGGAAATGCTATATTAGCTATTCAGTTTGTCCCATCCATTAGACTATTAAAAAAGAAGAAAAAAAAAACTTTTCAAGAATCAAACTTTTTTTCCTTCCTAACTTCCTAAAATGCCTTAGGATTTTTCCACTCAGATCTAGTTTGCAGTAAAGTTATAACTGTCTATGGCACAATGGCTTTGAAGGAAAATTCTTAAGCCCTAAGAAGGATCTTATTATTTCAGACAGTCCATTTTATGTCCAAGTGGACATCCACTTAAGTGGAAGGTATGTCACATACCTTCTCACCACCACTTCCCCAATATGCCCAAAACAATCTTAACTTCCTTGTACTTGAGAGTCAAACAACTTGAGGAGCTCAACTTATGTGAGCCTATTTTTTCTTTTCTTTTTTTTTTTTTTAGGCAGTTTTGAACCCGCCACCTCCAGTATATGGGGCTAGCACCCTACTCCTTGAGCCACAGACGCTGCCCCTATTTTTCCTTACTTTGAAAAACTGGCTAAAAAATAGCTATCTTCCAGGGTTATCGTGAGGATTCATTTCTTCAACCAAATACTTATTAAATCCTATTGCATATCCTGGGCACAGTGGCTCATACCTGTAATCCTAGTACTCCAGGAGGCCGAGGTAGGTAGATTGCCTGAACTCAGGAGTTCAAGACCAGCCTGTGGAAGAGTAAGACCCTGTCTCTACTAAAAATATAAAACAGCCTGGCATTGTGACAGACACCTGTAGTGCCACCTACTCAGGAGGCTGAGGCAGGAAGATTGCTTATGCCCTCGAGTTTGAGGTCGCTGTGAGCTAGGCTGAGGCCATGGCATTCTACCCAGGGTGACAGAGTGAGACTATGTCTCAAAAAAAAAAAAAAAAGGAAAAGAAAAGAGCCTACTGCATATTAGATACTGTTCTTAGTGCTGGTGATACAGCAGTGAATGATACAGACTCCCCTGATCCTGAGAAGCTTTCATTTTAGTAGGAAGAGCAGACAATAAACAAGTGATAGTGGCTAACTAAACACCTATTTTGTACCTGGCATTTTATTTGGGTAAACTCATTTATTGCTCACAGCTCTACCAGGTAAATACTATTATTATCTCTAGTTTTTTCTTGATTAAACTAAAATATTAGAGACGTTAAGACTTGCTGAAAGTCGGCTAGGCGCCTGTACTCAACAGCTAGGGCGTCGGCCACATACACTGGAGCTGGCGGGTTCAAATCCAGCCTGGGTCTGCCAAACAACAATGACAACTATAAAAAAAAAAAATAGCCAGGCATTGTGGTGAGTATCTGTAGTCCCAGCTACTTGTGAGGCTGAGGCAAGAGAACCACTTAAGCCCATGAGTTAGAGGTTGCTGTGAACTGTGACACCATGGCATCCTAGCGATGGTGACATAATGAGACTGTCTCAAAAAAAAAGACTTGCTTAAAGTTTTAACAGCAAATTTTACCAAGGCCAAAATTCAAAAACCAGGTATCCTGGTTCTAGGGACTACTCTCTAAAATAAATAAACTGAAATGAGGAGACAAGATGGCCAACTGAAGCCAGCTTTCCACAAAGGATGCCGTCCAGAAGGAGAGTTAAAGGACAAAAATTCAGCAAGGAACCTGGTGGGTTTGAGCTACACTAAGAGAGAAGGTTGAAGAACACACGTCAACCCCGCTGAGGTGAGCTGCAACCACAAGGATACAAACAAAAGGTACAAAATCCATCACCAAGTGGACGGGAGTCCCCTCCCCCATGAGAACGGCTCAGAGTGCCCCACAAACAATCAGGCAGAGTTCAAAGATCCTCCCACTACACTCCACGGGACAGACCCTCTAAACACTGGACCTACCTTCCCTACTAGGGTGCCACGGTGTCCTCCTGCCAGGCATAAAACTATATAGAACTGTATATAGTCTCTACCTGGAATTCTGAGCTCCCAGCACTCCCCTCCACTCACACTGAGGCCAGTCCCCCAGGAGTTCAGAATCTTGGGTGATTTCTCAAGGGGTGTGGACGGTGCCTGGACTGCAGCTGATTGGTGCCAGCTCCGGGGCATGGGAGTGAGGAGAGGACCGTCAGTGGAGAGGGGGCTGCACCAGAGTGGCAGTTCCCTGAGGCACAGTGCGACAGCCATCTTTTGGTGACAATACGGCCAGGCATAAAACTGTGTAGAACTGTGTGTGTTCTCTGCCTGCAACCCTGGGCTCCCAGCGCTCCCCTCCGCTCTCGCTCCAAGGTCTGGAGGCCTAACCCCCAGGAGTCCAGACTCTTGGGTGATTGCTCGAGGGGTGTAGACAGTGTTGGGGCTGCAGCCGGTCGGTGCAGACTCTGGGGCACGGGAGCAGAGAGAGGACGGTTGGCCGGAAGGGAGCTGCACCAGAGCAGCGGTTCCCAGAGGCATAAAACAGCAGCCCTCTTTTGCTAGCAATACGGCTTGCTACCAAATATTCTGAAGCCACACTCCCTGTCTCTGGGGGCAACCAGAGACTGTGAGTATAGGATTTGCCTGAGGCAACTCCAACTTGCAAACTGGGGAAACTCCCAGGGCGGGGCTGACCCAGAGGTCTGCTTTACTGAACCTAAGACACACCTGGCCCTCAGGGGATTGTCAGCCTATAGACAATACAAGAGCAAAGACAAGCTGATTTGGAACTCAATTCAGCTTCTCTTCTGCAGGGGAACTGCAAAGTTGTTCTGTTCTGTTCTGTCAGTAACATTAATCAGGGGTGAGACTGGACCTGAGTGAAAACCCCCCAACCTTCATCAAGAGCCCGAGGTTGTCAGGGCTCACCTCCTCCTGCTAGAGAGAGGCAGAGCGCAGTGGCCTGGCAGACATCCTTGTGATTCAGGCAGGTACAAACTCCTGGAGTACCAGTTCACTACAGGCAACTGGGTCAGCCAACCGCAGGGCTATCAGTGACTGGGTGTGACAGTGGTGCAAGGTGGGGAAGGAGGCAGCAACCTCCCAGACTGATCTATTGGCTGGGTGGCTCCTCCTGACTCCACACAGCACTGGAGCTAGCTACACCAGAGTAGTATACAGACCCCTGTGATCCAGTTCCCAGAGACCTCTTAAACTCTCTCACCCGAGACAGGTGCAGACTGAGACAATTGATTTGGACCTTTTGAACTGAACCAATCGCCTGAGGACAAATCAGGTGGTGCCCTGGGTGCACAGTGGTAGGAAGGTTTGATTTTCCTTTTCCAATTGTTTGCCTGTGGGGGGCAGGGTGACTTAATTGCTGATATTTCTCCACAGCTGAGACTTCAATCCAGAGTATGTGTTTCACTAGGGTGGAACAGAAACCAGCTGAAAACAAGACAGAACCACTTAGCCCCACCACACCAGACAGGGCCCCAGTTTCTCAGGCCACAACACTGTACAGGCCCTTGACAAAGCCCCAGGGGAAAAAAATCAAAGGGAGTAAAACAACCATGGGGCAGAATCAGCAGAAAAACTCTGGTAACATGAATAACCAGAATAGGTCAACCCCCCCCCCCCAAGGAAAGATATGGCAGATGTAATTGAAGATCCCATTCATAAACAACTGGCTGAGATGTCAGAAATCGAATTCAGAATTTGGATTGCAGACAAGATTAATAAAGTGGAATTAGGAATTCGAGGAGAAATTCAAAAGTTGTCTCAAGAATTTAACAAATTTAAAGACAAAACCACCAAAGACTTAGACACACTGAAGCAAGAATTTGCAGCCCTCAAAGATATGAAAAATACAGTAGAATTTCTCAGCAACAGAATGGAGCAAGCAGAAGAAAGGATTTCTGACATTGAAGATAAAGCCTTTGAACACTCCCAAACTCTCAAAGAGGAAGAGAAATGGAGAGAAAACGGATCATTCTCTCAGAGAGCTCTGGGATAATTCGAGAAGGGCAATATCCAAATCATTGGAGTCCAGAAACAGATGAAGTGGCCTCACTGGGCCCAGAGGCCCTTCTGCATGAAATTATGAAAGAGAATTTTCCAGACATGCCAAGAGATTCTGAAATTCAGATAGCAGACAGCTTCAGAACCCCAGCACGACTCAACCCCAAAAAGACATCCCCCAGGCATATCATGATTAACTTCACTAAAGTTAATATGAAGGAGAAAATTCTCAAAGCTGCCAGGAGAAAGAAAACCATTACCCTCAAAGGGAAGAATATTAGAATGACTGCAGATCTCTCTGCTGACACTTTTCAAGCCAGAAGAGGATGGTCATCGACTTTTAATCTCCTAAAGCAAAATAACTTTCAACCCCGGATCTTGTATCCAGCTAAACTGAGTTTCATTTATGATGGAGAAATTAAATACTTTAATGACATTCACATGTTGAAGAAATTTGCCATAACCAAACCAGCTCTTCAGGATATTCTCAGACCTATCCTCCATAATGACCAACCCAACCCTTTACCACAAAAGTAAACTCACTCAGAAACTTCGGATCAAACTCCAATTTCCACACTGGCAAAAGGATTAAAAATGTCCACTGGACCTTTGAAAAACTCGATACCCAAAATTTCACCAGACTTATCAATATTCTCCATTAATGTGAACAGCTTAAACTGTCCTCTAAAGAGGCACAGGTTAGCTGACTGGATACAAAAACTCAGGCCAGATATCTGTTGCATACAAGAGTCACATCTTAACTTAAAAGACAAATACAGACTCAGGGTGAAAGGATGGTCATCCATATTTCAGGCAAATGGTAATCAGAAAAAAGCAGGTGTTGCAATTTTATTTGCAGATACAATAGGCTTTAAAGCAACAAAAGGAAGGAAGGACAAGAATGGTCACTTCATATTTGTTAAGGGTAATACTCAATATGATGAGATCTCAATTATTAATATCTATCCACCCAACCAGAATGCACCTCAATTTATAAGAGAAACTCTAACAGACATGAGCAACTTGATTTCCTCCAGCTCCATAATTGTCGGAGATTTCAACACTCCTTTGGCAGTGTTGGATCGATCCTCCAACAAGAAGCTGAGCAAAGAAATCTTAGATTTAAACCTAACCATCCAACATTTGGATTTAGCAGACATCTACAGAACATTTCATCCCAACAAAACTGAATACACATTCTTCTCATCAGCCCACGGAACTTACTCCAAAATCGATCACGTCTTCTGTCACAAGTCTAAACTCAGTAAATTCAAAGGAATAGAAATTATTCCATGCATCTTCTCGGACCACCATGGAATAAAACCTGAGCTGAGTAACAACAGGAATCTGCATACTCATACAAAAACATGGAAGTTAAATAACCTTATGCTGAATGATAGCTGGGTCAGAGATGAGATTAAGAAAGAAATCGCCAATTTTTTGGAACAAAACAACAATGAAGACACGAACTATCAGAACCTCTGGGACACCTCAAAGGCAGCTCTAAGAGGGAAATTTATAGCACTGCAAGCCTACCTCAAGAGAACGGAAAGAGAGGAAGTTAACAACTTAATGGGACATCTCAAGCAACTGGAAAAGGAAGAACATTCCAACCCCAAACCCAGTAGAAGAAAAGAAATAACCAAAATTAGAGCAGAATTAAATGAAATTGAAAACAAAAGAATAATACAACAGATCAATAAATCAAAAAGCTGGTTTTCCGAAAAGGTCAATAAAATAGATAAACCTTTGGCCAACTTAATCAGGAAAAAAAGAATAAAATCTCTAATCTCATCAATCAGAAACGACAAAGACAAAATAACAACAGACTCGTCACAAATCCAAAAAATCCTTAATGAATATTACAAGAAACTTTATTCTCAGAAATATGAAAATCTGAAGGAAATTAACCACTACTTGGAAGCACACCACCTTCCAAGACTTAGCCAGAATCAAGTGGAAATGTTGAACAGGCCCGTATCAAGTTCGGAAATAGCATCAACCATATAAAACCTCCCTAAAAAGAAAAGCCCGGGACCAGATGGTTTCACGTCAGAATTCTACCAAACTTTTAAAGAGGAATTAGTACCTATATTACTCAACCTGCTCCAAAAGGTAGAAAAAGAAGGAAGACTACCCAACACGTTCTATGAAGCAAACATCACCCTGATCCCCAAACCAGGAAAAGACCCAAGAAAAGAAAATTATAGACCGATATCACTAATGAATATAGATGCAAAAATATGCAACAAGATCTTAACAAACAGAATCCAGCAACACATCAAACAAATTATACATCATGACCAAGTCGGTTTTATCGCAGTGTCTCAAGGCTGGTTCAATATATGTAAATCTATAAATGTAATACAGCACATAAACAAATTAAAAAACAAAGACCATATGATTCTCTCAATCGATGCAGAAAAAGCTTTTGATAATATCCAGCATCGCTTCATGATTAGAACACTTAAGAAAATCGGTATAGAAGGGACATTTCTTAAACTGATAGAGACCATCTACAGCAAACCCACAGCCAATATCATATTGAATGGAGTTAAATTGGAATCATTTCCACTCAGATCAGGAACCAGACAAGACTGCCCATTGTCTCCATTGCTTTTTAACATTGTAATGAAAGTTTTAGCCACCACAATTAGGGAAGAAAAGGCGATCAAGGGTATCCATATAAGGTCAGAAGAGATCAAACTTTCACTCTTCGCTGATGATATGATAGTATATCTGGAAAACACTAGGGACTTACTACAAAACTCTTAGAAGTGATCAAGGAATACAGCAGTGTCTCAGGTTACAAAATCAACATTCATAAATCAGTAGCCTTTATATATACCAACAATAGTCAAGTTGAAAAAACAGTTAAGGACTCTATCCCATTCACAGTAGGGCCAAAGAAGATGAAATATTTGGGAATTTATCTAACAAAGGACGTGAAAGATCTCTATAAAGGGAACTATGAAACTCTAAGAAAGGATATAGCTGAAAATATTAACAAATGGAAAAACATACCATGCTCATGGCTGGGAAGAATCAACATTGTTAAAATGTCTATACTACCCAAAGCAATATATAATTTCAATGCAATCCCTATTGAAGCTCCACTGTCATACTTTTAAGATCTTGAAAAAACAATTCTTCATTTTATATGGAATCAGAAAAAAACCTTGAATAGCCAAGACATTACTCAGAAATAAAAACAAAGCAGGAGGAATTACGCTACCAGACCTCAGACTATACTACAAATCGATAGTGATCAAAACAGCATGGTATTGGCACAAAAACAGAGAAGTAGATGTCTGGAACAGAATAGAGAACCAAGAGATGAATCCAGCTATTTACCGTTATTTAATCTTTGACAAGCCAATTAAAAACATTCAGTGGGGAAAAGATTCCCTATTTAACAAATGGTGCTGGGTGAACTGGCTGGCAACCTGCAGAAGACCGAAACTGGACCCACACCTTTCACAATTAACGAAGATAAACTCTCACTGGATTAAAAATTTAAACTTAAGACATGAAACTATAAAAATACTAGAACAGAGTGCAGGGAAAACTCTTGAAGAAATCCGTCTGGGCAAGTATTTTATGAGGAGGACCCCCCCAGGCAATTGAAGTAGCTTCAAAAATACACTACTGGGACGTGATCAAACTTAAAAGCTTCTGCACAGCCAAGAACACAGTAAGTAAAGCAAGCAGACAGCCCTCAGAATGGGAGAAGATATTTGCAGGTTATGTCTCTGACAAAGGTTTAATAACCAGAATCCACAGAGAACTCAAACGCATTAGCAAGAAAAGAATAAGGGATCCCATCTCAGGCTGGGCAAGGGATTTGAAGAGAAACTTCTCTGAAGAAGACAGGCGTGCGGCCTTCAGACATATGAAAAAATGCTCATCATCCTTAATCATCAGAGAAATGCAAATCAAAACTACTTTGAGATATCATCTAACTCCAGTGAGACTAGCCTATATCACAAAATCTCAAGAGATGTTGGCGCAGATGTGTAAAAAAGGGAACACTTTTGCACCGCTGGTGGCGATGCAAATTAATACATTCCTTTTGGAAAGAGGGATGGAGAACACTTAGAGATCTAAAAATAGATCTGCCATTCAATCCTGTAATCCCTCTACTGGGCATATACCCAGAGGACCAAAAATCACATCATAACAAAGATATTTGTACCAGAATGTTTATTGCAGCCCTATTCATAATTGCTAAGTCATGGAAAAAGTCCAAGTGCCCATCGATCCACAAATGGATTAATAAATTGTGGTATATGTACACCATGGAATATTATGTAGCCTTAAAGAAAGATGGAGACTGTACCTCTTTCATGTTTAGATGGATGGAGCTGGAACATATTCTTCTCAGTAAAGTATCTCGAGAATGGAAGAAAAAGTACCCAATGTACTCAGCCCTACTATGAAACTAATTTAAGGTTTTCACATGAAAGCTATAACCCAGTTACAACCTAAGAATAGGGGGAAGGGGGAAAGGGAGGGGAGGGTGGGGGGAGGTGGGTAGAGGGAAGGGGATTGGTGGGATTATACCAGCGGTGCATCTTACAAGGGTATATGTGAAACTTGGTAAATGTGGAATGTAAGTGTCTGGGCACAGTAACTGAGAGAATGCCAGGAAGGCTATGTTAATCAGTGTGATGAAAGTATGTCAAAAAAAAAAAAAAGAAAGAAAGTGTGTCAAATGGTCTGTGAAGCTAGTGAATGATGCCCCATGATCATATCAATGTACGCAGCTATGATTTAATAAAAAAAAAAAAGATTAAAAATAAATAATGGCAAAACAAACAAAAAACAAAATAAATAAACTGTGTCATATGTGATAGGGCTTTGTTGTAATATTCAAAGATATTGAAAGAAAATATTCAAAGTAGTGGTGCCTATGGCTCAGTGGGTAGGGCACTGGCCCCATATAGTGAGGGTGGTGGTTTTGAACCTGGCCCCGGCCAGCTAAAACAGCGATGACAAATGCAACAAAAGAAAGCCAGGTATTGTGGTGGGCGCCTGTGGTTCCAGCTAATCAGGAGGCTGAAGCAAGAGAATTGCTTAAGCCCAAGAGTTGGAGGTTGCTGTGAGCTGTGATGCCACAGTACTCTACCAAGGATGACAAAGTGAGACTCTGTCTCAAAAAAAAAAAAAAAAAAGAAAAAGAAAAATATTCAATGAAAAAGATAATGTCCTCTGATGATGGAGTTAGAGTTGCTATTAAAAATTTATGAAAGACCTTATTTTATTCCTTTTTATGGCTGAATACTCCATGGTTTATATATACACCACATTTTATTTATCCACTTAACAGTTGGCAGGCACTTATATTGATTCCTATCTTTGCCAAATTTGAAATATACAGTAATAAACATCCAGGTAAACATTGTTGCAGCAACTCAGATAGAACTGAATCATATTATCCAAAGTGAAGTATCTCAGGAATGGAAAAATAAATCCCACATGTTCTCACTTATTTATAAACGAGAGCTAAGCAAGGAATATATATGGCCATAAAGCTGTATAACAGACATTGAAAACTAAGAAGGGAGGAGGGAGTGATAAAAGTCTACCTGTTGAATACACTGTACCCTATTCTGGTGACAGGCACACTGAAGGCCCTGACTTTAGGATTCATCATGTAACAAAAAACACTTGTACCCACCGAAAATCTATTAAAATAAAAACAATTTATGAAAGGTTGTCAGGAAGGTCTCATTGATAGGGTAACATCTAAGAAGAGACCTGAAGGAAATGAATAAAAAAGCCATTCAAAGTTCTAGGAGAAAAGTATTTCAGGTAGAACATACAGTAAGTACAAAGCCTGAGGTGAGAGCATAATTTTTGTGGAGAAATGTGGCAAATTTTCAATAAAGTGTCAGTTTAAATAGGACTCTACAGACCTTCATCAGAACTTGGTTTTTAATTCTGCATGAGATAGGAAGTCATTGAGCAGAGAAGTGACATGACTGTGACTACATGGAGAAGAGACTGTAGGGACAAGACCAGAAGCAGGGAGACCACTTAGACTACTGCAGTAATCCAGACGAGGGAAGATGGTAGCTTAGTGAAGAATGACAGTGGTGGAGGGAGAGACTGGACTGATTCAGAATGCTTTTTAAAGATGGAGGAGGCAGAATTTACTAACGAATTAGATGTGGGTTGTGAGAGAAAACGGAAAGTCAATAATGACTTTATGGGTTTGAGCCTGAGTAGCTGCAAGAATGGTGATACCACTGACTGGTAACAAAGACTAGGATAAACAGTTTGGCAGGGGTTTGGACAGAAAGATCAGGAATTTTGTTTTTGACATATCAAACCTGAGACACCTATTTATATACAAATGGGGATGTTAAATAGATGTGGAGGCTGGTGTTCATGGAAAATGTCTAGGCTCTAGATAAAAGTTTGGGAATGCTTATAAAACTGATGAAATTGAAAGATTATCACCAGGGAAGTGAGCACAATAACAAAGAAGTAGCCAGATTGAATCCTGGGATGCTACAGGTTAAGGAGAAGAGGAGCAAGAATGACTGAGAAGAAATGGCCAATAATGTTGGGAGAAAACCAAGACAGAGAGGTGTTCTGGAAGTCAAGTGAAGAAAGAATTTTAAGAAGAAGAAATTAAGGCATAATAATAGAAGACCAAATTAAAAAAAAAAAAAGAATAGAAGACCAATAGAAAATAGTTGAGAATTCAGAAATAAACCCTTACATTTGTGGTCAGTTGATTTTTTTTTTTTTTTTTTTTTTTGCCATTTTTGGCCAGGGCTGGGCTTGAACCCGCCACCTGCGGCATGTGGGGCCAGCACCCTACCCCTTTGAGCCACAGGCACCACTCTGTGGTCAGTTGATTTCTGACAACAGTGTCAAGATCATTCAATAGGAAAAGTCTTTCAACAAACCATGCTGGAAAAACTAGATATCCATATGTACAAGAATGAGCTTGGACCCATCTCTTATACCATATACAAAAATTAATTCAAAATGGATCATAAACCTAAGTATAAAAGCTACTAAAACAATTCTCAGAAAAAAATGAGTAAATCTTTTTTGACTTTGTTTAGAAAATGATTTCTTATTTATGACACTTAAAGCATAATCAACACAAGAAAAAAATGGATAAACTAAACTTCATCAAAATTTAAAACTTCTATGTTCTACTTTATACCCATTATAATAACTATACAGTTCTATTTAAAAAAAAAAAAATGTTGGAGAGGATGTTAAGAAATCCAAATCCTTGTATGTCCTTGGTGGGAATGTACTGTCACTGTGGAAAACAATCGGGTGATTCCTCAAAAAGTTAGAATTATGATCCAGTAATTCTACTTCTGGGAATATACCCAGAAAAAATGAAAGCAAGAACTTGAACAGATATTTTGTACACCCAGTTTCACAGCAGCATTATTCACAAAAGATGGAATGTCCATCAATAGATGGATATATAAAATGTGATACATGCATAACAATGGATTACTATTTAGCCTTAAATAGGAGGGAAATACACACGCTACAAGATGGCTGAACCTTGAGGACATTGTACTAAGTGAAACAAGCCAGTGACAAAAGGACAAATAATTGTGTGATTTCACTTACATAAGGTACTTAAAGCACTCAAATTCATACATAGAAAGTAGAATGGTGGTTGCCAGCGACTAGGAGGAGGGGGAAATAGGCATTTAGTGTTTAGTGGGTACAAGAGTTTCACTTGGAGAAGATGAAAATTCTTCAGCCATTATGATGGTGATTAGATACACAACAATGTGAATGTACCTAATGTCACAGAACTAAACATTTAAGAATTATTAAAATGGGGTGGCACCTATGGCTCAAGGAGTAAGGCGCCAGCCCCATATACCAGGGGTGGCGGTTCAAGCCCAGCCCCGGCCAAAACTGGGGAGGGGGGGAAATATATATATATATATATATAGATAGATAGATAGATAGATAGATGAATAGATAGATAGATAGTTAAAATGGGCTCGGTGCCCGTAGCTCAGTGGTTAGGCCACCAGCCACATACATGTTCAAACCTGACCCAGGCCTGCTAAACAACAATGACAACTGCAACAACAACAACAACAACAAAAATAGCCAGGCATTGTGGTGGGTGCCTGTAGTCCCACCTACTCGATGAGAGGCTAAGGCAAGATAATTACTTAAGCCCAAGAGTTTGAGGTTGCTGTGAGCTGTGACACCACAGCACTCTACCGAGGGTGACATAGTGAACCTCTGTCTCAAAAAAATAAAAAAAATAAAAAAAGAATTGTTAAAATGATAAATTTTATGTTATATCTATTTTACTATAACATTCTTTAATAAAGTGAAAAATTTTTATGCTGCAAAGGACATCATCAAAAAAGTGAAAACACACAGAAGACAATATTTACAAATAATATAACCAATAAGGGACTTATATCCAGAATATATAAAGAACTCTTACAACTCAACAAAAGGAAACCTGATTTAAAAATGGGCAAAAGACTTACATAGACATTACTCCAAAGAAAATATAAAAATGGGCATTAAGCACATGAAAAAATGCTCAACATCATTAGTCCCTAGAGAAACACAAATCAAAACCACAATGGGATACCACTTCATACCTATTAAGATGGCTAAGATAAAAAAAGACAGATAATAAAAAAGTATCACGAAGGATGTGGATAAATTAGAACCCTCATATGTTGCTGGTGGGAGTGCAAAATAGCACGACTTGGGAAGATAGCCTGCCAGTTCCTCAAAATGTTAAACAGAGTTACTATATGATCCAGCAATCCTACTTCTAGGTAAATACCTAAAAGAATTGAAAACATACGTCTACATAAAAACTTGTACACAAATGTTCATGGCAGCATTATTTGCAATAGTCAAGAAGTGTTAACAATCCCCCAAATGTCCATTACAAAATGTCCATCCAATGAATATTGTTCAGCCACCAAAAAGAAATGAAGTACTGATACATTCATCAGTGAACTTCCCAAACATGCTAAGTAAAAGAAGCCAGACATAAAAGCCCATATATTGTATGAACCCATTTATATCAAATGTCCGTAATAGGTAAATCCATGGAAACAAAAGTAGATTTAGTGGTTGTCAGAGGCTGGGAGGAAAAGGGATTGGGGAGTGACTGCTAATGGGTAAGGGATTTCTTATAGGGTGATAGAAATGTTCTAAAATTAGATAGTAGTAATGGTTGCATAACTCTGTAAACATACCGATAACCACTCAATTGTACACTTTTTAAGATATTTTAAGAGTGGACTTTATGAAATGTGATGTAACAATAAGGCTGCTATAATTTTAAAAAGGAAGAGATCATCAAATTATGTGAAATTGTTGATTTACTAAGAGGAGAACTGAAAACAAACTATAGTTTGGCAATATGTTGGACAGCTGATGGCCTTAACCAAAGTTATTTTGGTGGAATGGTAGGAAGAACTGAATTTAATACAATGCACATGAAAAGGCCAGGTACAATGGCTCATGCCTACAATCCTAGCACTCTGGGAGGCCAAGGCAGGTGGATTGCTTGAATTCAAGAGTTCAAGACCCCAAGCAAGAGCGAGACCCCATCCCTATAAAAATGGAAAAAATTATCCAGGTGTAGTAGGCACCTCTAGTCCCAGCTACTTGAGAGGCTGAGGCAAGAGAATCACTTAAGCCCAAGAGTTTGAGGTTATTGTGAGCTATGATGACACCATAGCACTCTACCCAGGGCAACAAAGTGAGACTCTGTCTCAAACAAACTAAAACAAACAAAAAAAAAACAATGCACATAAGAATAGGATGCCTGGCACATAAAAAAAAAAAAAGAAAGAAAGAAAAACTTGAATTAATAGTAAGCTACAACTAGTAAGCTTAACCCTAAAAGATCCCATGTACAGCAATGAATCAAGCTGGGGAGTTGTCAAATGCTTCATGGTAGTGGCAGTCTCTGTGATACTGATTCAGTTTATAAGGTGCTCTTTAAAAGAAGTGTGCTGGTGAAAGGGTGGGTGCCTGCCTTGCTCTATCCCTCCTGTTTTATGCAATGGTGCTGGAACCAGGCCTAGCTCCAGCTCCAAAGGTACGTCACCACTGCTCAACACCTCCATCCACTCTATCTGCAGCCCTCAGGCAAGACTAGGTCTTGGCTAAGACCCACAACTGTGGCTTCCTTTCTTATTGGTGCATCAGAAAATTTCTTACTACTCATCATCCCTGCTGCTGCCACCACTTGCTTATCACAGGCACAAATCCCTGCACTAACAGGAAGTCAACACAAAGGGGAACTTTGCAAGCTGAAGAATCACAGAAGTGTGCTCAGGTGCTCACACGAACATCAGCTCCCCCCAAGATTGAGGAATTTATTAGGAGGTACTACTTTGATATTTGTTGCTTCTATTGTTGCTGTAATGAAATAATTCTTCAATGCCTGGGAAGAAATACAGGCTGCAAAGTTAAGAGATGAGAGAAATCCCTTATAGCTGAGGAATTACTTCCTCAGAAAGCTTTCTAGGAGGAGGGATGTTTTGGCTGTATATTGAAGAATTAGTAAAATTTTGCTAGACTGAAATGATGGACCTAGTACCTTAGAATAGAAGGAAGCATGTATATATGAAATGCTCAGAACAGAAAATGCAAGGCAAATTTGTATAACAGCAAATTTTCCTTATAGTGGGACAAGACTGGAGATGTAAACTAAAGACGAACTGTAGTGACCTTGAATGCCAGGTGAAGAAATACAAACTCTTTTTGATAAGCTGTAAGGAGCAGCTCTACATATATTGGAAAGGAGAATGGCATGATTTTAATTTTTGGTTTTTTATATTTAATTTTATGACTTGATATTACATTCATGTGATTCAAATTCTAAAAAGTAAAAGAGATACAGTAGACAGTGAAAAACCTCCCTCTCATCTCAGTTTTTCACCTAATACCTTTCCCCATGGGCAATTTCTTATGTATCTTTCATTAGAATATTCCACATATAAGCAGATGCTTTGTGGGTGTATGTATTCTTTCCCTCCCCTTTGTATATATATCTTATACATACTGTTCTTCATATATCAATATATGTGTGTCTTCAATAACTTTCCATTTCAGTAAAGAGGTACCTCATTCTTTTTACAGCTACATGATACTATATTCCATTGTTTAGATGTGCCAACAATTTAACTGGTATTTCTTAACCAACATTTAGGTTATTTCCAATCTTTGCTATTAAAAACAATGCTTCAAAAATAGCCTTGGACATATGCTACTTTCACATCGAGTATATATCTGCCGGATACATTCCTGGAAGTGATATTGAGGGCTTGAAGGGTATGTATATTTGCAATTTTGATAAATTTCACCTTACTTAGAGGTTTTACCAATTTATATTCCCATACATCCAGCAATGTATGAGTGCCTGTTCCTTCACACCTTTGAGTGCCAACACAATATGCTTCATAATTTAAACATTGCCTTGGGAAGATTAATCAGGTTATATGCATAAGAGGACAAACCCGTTTACATTTAAAACTTGATGAATACAACATATGCTCTTCGGATAAATTTAATTTTGATTGGGAGAAGTACTTTTAAAGCTACATATCTCCACACTGCCTAGAAAAAAGTTCTCTCATTTCTGTAGTCAAAAAACATTCCAGTCTCTAGCTCTCAGGTGATCAGTCTTTAGCTGGAGATGGAGGAAAGGGAAAACAGTCTGTGGAGGGCAGAGCTGGGCTCTTGAGCAGTGTCAACAATATAAGCAGCTCCTAGATACTGCAAGTCATTAAATTCATAAGGTTCTGTGTCAGCAAGTTCAAGACTAAGAAGACAAGCTGAGTACAGGAAATTCCCACAGTGGCCTATGAGGTGGAGAAGCCCCATCAGCTGCTGGGGAAATGGCAATCTTATCTCAGGAAGAAACCCATGGAGAATAATTTTAAGGATTCTTTCTCAGCCCTTCTAGTGCCTGTGAGCAAATATGCTCATTCCCCACTCCTGGCTTTGCCAATACCCCTCCTTTACACCTCAATATCCTAAAAGTCCTGCAGCTGCAAACTACTTCTGCCCAGACGTTTCTCCTTCTAAAAGGGTACTTCTTATAGCCTCCCTCCCTCAATAGACTGGAAGCTCCGAAAGGACAGGAACATCCTTCCTGTTGCTTTAGAACTTTCTTTCACTGCCATTCCCATAAGATTAGCTTATATCTGTACTTGAGTAATTTAGACTGAGTCAAGCTATGGACCTATCCCACCACATTGTGAAACTTGCCATTGTGCCAGGTCTTTTGCTGGCCAGATGGAGGCCCTTCTTAGCCAGTTGGGACTGTTAAATAGAGACCCAGAATACCTGAGTGTAAGTCTTCTACTGAGAGATGATTTGCCTTCCGTACTAGTTCATGCAAAAGTTTTTTCTGCCTCAGTCTTTTTTCTCTTAGAACACTTTTAAAATTGTTGATGCACTTGTTGAGGTAAATGGTCTCTGCACACACTTGCTCTAGGCTTAGTCTGTCCTGCTTAGGAGACACAGGCCTGGAACAAGTCTCACTTCCCAGATATGGAGCCAGATTGAAACTTGGCAATGAATATGCAAGAGGTGAGTTATTAGAAGCAAGAGAGAAGTTGCTTGGATCCTGAGAGGTTTGTTCTCCCTGTGTGGAGATGCCCGCTCCACCAGAGACCACACTGAGCAAGCTCTCACTTCCCTGACTCCCAGGACTCTCCATTGAGCAATCCTGGGCACCCCCTGAACTTACAGTCCCAAGAAGTCGATCATTGTTCTCTGACTGGGAACAACTCTCATTGCTTTCCAGGTCCTCAGGACTTGGGGACCCACTGTTTTCAAGCTTTTGAAACACTCCCTGCAGAGCTGAACGAAAGTGGTGAATTGCTCGGCCCAGTTTACTTGTGTAAAACTTAATTTCCACATCCTCATCCTCCTGTGAGCCATCCAGAACACAGGAGGACTTGTCAAAGACATCCTTAAGGACCTGAGCAGCATGTTCCTCGTCTTCATTCAGGTCAATATGAACCATGTCACTGAAAGTCTCAGGTCCTATGATAATTTCCTCCATCATTCTGCCACAGCTCAGAGCTGTAAGCCTTCTGGACTTGTCTGCCAAAAGATCTTCTAGCTGCTTGGAGCTCAGAAGATCAAGTCCAGGTTCACAGGCCAGGAGCTTTTCCTCTGCATTTATTCTCTCTGTCTTCAGCAACCCAGACAGTGATAGACCGCTGCTGGCCTCACTTGTGTTGCTGCAGTAATTTTCTGTTTTTGCTTCTTTACATGCTTCCAGTTCTTGGTTGCACTTTTTGAAAAACCTGGACTTTTCATAATCTTCTTCTTTCGAGATAAACACTAGGGCAGGTTCCTCAACTTGATGGAGGATAGATAGAGAAGCCTCTGTCCCTACTAGTTCCCCACAGCTGCCACTGATAACCTGAGATGTGCCTGATGTTCCTTTTACTTCATCTTCTGGCTTAGACACATCACCTTGCTTTGCTAAATTGTTCTTCAGCAGGAAACAAAGGTCTTGCTGCTTAGGGGCCTGGTGTTCACTGTGTTGATTCTGAGCTCTCATCTGATGTGGTCCTGTTATGGATTCCCTGTTCCCTGTTTCTGTCTGAAGAATTGATTCATCCTGATTTAAATAATTCCAACTATCATCCTGATGTTGCAAAAATGGTACAGACCCCTCTTGAGGATTCTTATAGTTCTGTGGCCAGTTTGGCTCTTCTCTGGTAGTAATCCTGATACCCACACTCTGCAAAAGAATGGATTTCTGTAGTAGGAAGTCTCGATGCTCTAGATGGGCAAGCTTCACAACAGTGGGCCTTGGAGGAGGGGCTTTGCCTGCCCTGTAAGCCTCTTTGATGTACGTATTGCACTGCATGCCATTAAGGCAGAGGTGCTTAGCTAGGAAGCTGTCCACCAATTCCACAGTATTTTCTCCATCTTGCTCAGGAAGACCATACAAATATAGAATGGCTTCCTCACTGGGTCTGTCTGCATTGGGTTCCTGGGCTTTTTCCTCCACACATGCCTTGGTTAGGGAGCTGCCACCTACTTGCAGGCCTTCTATTTCACTCAATACTGAGTCTACACAGCTAGAGACCTCATCCACTGAGCCCCGAACTTGGCTCAAGTGCTGCCGCAGCTCAGCAATCTCAGTCTGGAGACGGCTGATGCCTTGTAGCTCTCTGATGATATACTCTACCACATCCTCTAAAGGTTCCCGCTGTTCACGGCCATAGCCTTGGCTGGGGCCTCTGGATGAAAGGGCCTTTGCTTGGTTTCTCTCTGAGGGCTCTTGACAGCTTGTGTTAATGTTGGCTGGTGGGATATCCTGAGAACCAGATGCTGAAACACAGGAGTTGGAGGCCACAGGAGGCTGGCTGTTGGCTTGCTGCCCAAAGCTACAAAGCTGGGCCAGGTCCCCATCTTTCTCTCCACCAATAACTGAGGTGGCTAACCCACAGCATGGGACCAAAGAGTTATCCTCTCGTAGGGCTCCAGCAGGGCCTGACGATTTGCTCTTGATGCCACACACAGTCTCTGCTTTAGCCTTATCTGGGGAAAGTCTGGAGGAAGGTCCCAAGGTGACCATAATTTCTTCCTCTGACTCTTGCAACAATCGCTTCATTTTCTCCCTCAGTGTCTAAGGGGTCTCTTCCTTTTCCTCTTATTTTTGGTCAGGATGCTTAATAGAAATTGCCTTGGAAGGCAATTGCCTGTCCTGCTTTTTTCAGTCTGTTTCTAACAATTATTGCTGGCTGATTCCTTAGGCTTAGCCCACAGTGCCTGAAATGGCCCCCTGTGTGGCCTCCAAAGCTGGCACATGACCCTGGATCCTGGTTTGACTTATTCTGTAGCTTGTGAAAAAGGAAAACAGTGGACTTAGGTCAGAAAGTAGCAGTTTAATTTGAACTAAGCAGGAATAAGAATGTTACTGCCTGTGATTATAGGAATCAATCCTGACCTGCCTCTCAACTGTAGCCTTAAAGGCTATAGCAGACAGTTCTATTTCCTTGGCTTCCTGTTAGAGTACCGATATAATATTAAATCAAGTCCTGTGTTCTAGGAAGGTACCCACAGTCATCAGCATTGAGACAAGCTACTGGGAGATAGATGGAGTAATGTCAATGAATGACTTCTATGTGAATCTTCACAAAATTCAGCACTAGGGTGTGGCTCAGGAATGAACAGACAGACACTTAACCACCAAGGTTTGAACCACATACACAATGAAAGACAAGACATGAAATGTTTCTTTGTCTTCAGTTTGTTGTTCTGGTGAATACTTAGTACAAAGGTTCACCCCTGCCTGTGCTAATAGCACGAAATATTTCCCCTTTGTTTAGTAATAGCGACCCTTCACTTGGTGAAAGGACCATGGCAAGTCCTTGGAGGAAAAAAAATACTAATACTAAAAAATACTAATACCCAACTCTAGAACAAGGTGGTACCAAATGGGCATAGTCACTGTCCAAACTCAGGTGGCAATTAGCATGTTTGTATCTAGAGGGCCAGACAGTCAAAGGCACACAACTAGGAATGAAGAAGGCTCAGGTTCAGGCTCAGCGTGGTGTCCTGAGCTCTACCTAACAGTCCCTAAGGGCCTCCTGGGCCCACAGTAAATAACTGGCCAGTACACCTTCTGCTGCTCTAACCCTCTGACTGGCCTGGAGAGAACTTTGCATGGGACAGGTGAGGTGTTTACCTCAGTGCTTAACTGTTCTCCAGAAAGGTAAAAAAGATAGATCTGCTATCAGCCTTGTCCCTCCACCCTAAGCTATTGGCAACTGTACTACAGAAGCAGAGATGACAATTACCTTATGTACGGTGGGTATCCATTCCCTCTTTACCAGGAATGTGCAAAGTGTGGGGAAAGAGCAGAGTGGAAAACACAAAGGGAAAAGCAGAGACCCAGGAAACACAAGGGACAGCCAATACTCTCTCTAGTGCTGCTAGGTCACCCTGCAAGGGTGAGAAGGGTTCATGGGAGACATGCTACCCTTCACATTCTTTGACCAGAGATGCTTTCCCTTTTTCTAGATTTACTCATGATTGCTAAATCTTCTAAGCTCCTGGCTATTTTCTTAGTGCTCAAGTTAATCCTAAAAGGGCAAAACTGTCTTAGAGAGCACAAGTGGATGCTCTCATGGCAGCACATTTTCAGCAAAGGCCATCACCCACACCTACTGTCTGTGGGCCTAAGATTTAAAAGCACTATGCTTCCCAGGAGGAACCAGACAAGCAAGTCATAAGATTTGGGATAAAGAAGCTGCAGACTCCTTTTACTGGAAATAACTAGACCAAGAGCCAAGAGATAGGAACTAGACGAATTCCCATTTCTTATCTTCCCCTCTTTTCCCCAGCTCCTTTAAGAACTCTACTTCAACAAGGAACTCATCATCTAAGAAACCTGCCCATGCTGTGAGGCAGTGGGGAGGCCCAAATAATCCATTATTGTTTATCAGAGGTCTCCAAGGGCCAGGACCAGCACACCTCTTGTCTGGCCAGCTCAGTCTAGGCTGAGAGGAAGCTCCACGTGCACAACCAGAATTGCTGGGCTTTGGGCTTGGTGCTTAGCTGCCTTCATGGACCAAGCCCCCAGTTCTAGGGAATTTATTGTTTCTTCTTTCTTTCCACAAATACAAAACCTAAATTTCTGAAGATACTCCTTCTTTTCTTCCCAATTATGTAGGGATTGAGTATCCCTAATGTGGTGTTGGTACCTGGTGTTAACCTAAACAATGCCCTGGGTCTACAAGGGCTAGAGCTAACAACTGGTAGCTCTTTCATATTTGTCTCAAAAAAACAAAAGAAAGAAAAAAAAAAAAAAAAAAAAGACTGCTTAACTAAACCAAGATGGGAGCTCTATGTATAACCACTACCAGGGGTCCTCAAACTTTTTAAACAGGGGGTCAGTTCACTGTCCCTCAGACTGTTGGAGTTAAAAAAAAAAAAAACAAAAAAAACTGTGAACAAATTTCTAGGCACACTGCACATATCTTATTTTGAAGTAAAAAAACAAAACGAGAACAAATACAATCACACCGCCTCATGTGGCCCACGGGCTGTAGTTTGAGGACCCCTGCTGACTAGACCATAAGCAAGTGTTACTGGACTGACAATCAGGAGACTTAAGTTTGGGTCTTGCCCTACAGGGACCTTGGATTAAACTCTTGACCTCTCTGTATATTAGTTTCCTCATCTGTAAAGTAGGAACTATAATTACAGGAAAATTATAAAGCTAAAATGAGAGATTGGTACACAGTAAACTGAAAAGCACTATAGTACTGGGTTTGTTTGTTTTTGTTTTTTTTGCAGTGTAACAAAGATAAATTTTATTTAAGAACAAAGAGAAAGTTAAGAGTACTTCCTCTTATGAAGGAGAAGTGAGAGAGACCTACAGTATTGTTATTATTACTCACATGGTAAGTCCCTAAGCCATAGAAGCAGGGAAGCCAATATCTCACCCAAGCATCCAACCACCTAAAGGGTATGGTTTGAGTGAACCATGACCTCTACCCTTGCACCAGACTCCTAGCCTTTCCCAATTCCATCTAATGGCCTGCTGCAGTGCCCTGAATCCCACTAGTAGAATGTCATCCTTCTTTTTAAGAAAAGGGGAGAATAAATCATTCAGCTCCCAATACTTCATTCTAGTGTCAAGAGGCCTGCCATCCTCTTTCAGACAGCCTACAAGCATAAAGAAGGAGCAAATATCTACCAGAGGCAAGCTTTTTCTTTCTAATGCTGGTGAGGTCCAGTATTCATTGCCAGGTCCTCCAAGGCCAGCCCAGCCCAGAGATAATTGGTCCAGATGAGATAATTTGGTCAGGAATAAAAATGAAACTAATTCTCCTGCTACTGTTTCAGTGTAGGCACCAGGTTAGCCTGGGGCCTACCTGCTTCTGCCCCTTAGTTCAATACTCCAGACAGATGTGGCTTAATCTCCTAGACAGTCTTACCAGGTATCCCCTTCCCAGATTGCAGTGCAACATTGGCTGACCAGCCGCATAGAGGGCAAATGGCAGACCCACTGAGTTCAGAGCCCTTTCTGATGGCCTTCTGAGGACTGAAGGCAGAGCTTCCTGGTTTCCCATGTTACTGACACATAAAAAATTTCCCACTAGTGCTGCCACAGCAACTTCTCCTAGCCCTGAACAGAAATACTTACTTCTACATTGAATAAATAGAGTCTTCCAAACCTTCTTCTGAGCTGGCAGTCACTGACCATGGATAAACTCTAAACTTAAGAATCCCTCCTGGTGATACAAGTTCCTTAGCAACACCAAACTGAGTCATTTAGGTCTTTAGGCTTTGAAGCAGGGGACAGAACTCAATGTGAAACCCAGAGAATCAACTAGTCACTTTATTTGGAGCCCAATAGAATGTTAGAAGCCAGAATGGGCTAAAAAGGCAACTCTCAGGCCAGGAGCCCATCTTCCTTCTTTCCCAGCCTCACTTTGCTACTGCTGTCCACAGGAATGAAATGACAAAGGCCGAACTGTAAGAAGGACCATTTAATCTCAGTCAATTCAACTGAATGAATACTTACTGGGTGTGCCAGGCAATATAAGACACAGTCCGTGCTAATATATTAAGGTTTGGGAGAAAGACATATAGAAAATCACAATATAAAGTGATCTATGTTATAATAGAAGAAAGTTGTAATAAAAAGCAAGCATTTGGTTCCAAGGGTGGGGAATGATAAGAAGATACAAGGCCCAGCAAAGTGAGGTGGTAGGCAAGGCTACAGAGAACTCACATTTGAGCTGGGATGGATAAGTATGCTATGGGGGCCACCCATCTAATTTCTTTTGAAGTACTCAATGCTGGCATTCTACCCTATTCCAGTGGCCTTGCACCCTGGCCAACTTGCCAAATTTCATATACATACTCTCAAAAATGACCATACTTTCCTGTGCTCTTTTCCTAAGGAATGCCTAAGGCTGAGAAAAATAAGGCAGCCCTTACAAGGGATATCTGTATTTGAAAAGGGAACATATCAAAACAAAATGAATTAATCAAAAGGATTAAAGCTTTAATGTTGGAAAGCTGAGAATTACAATAGGGAGTCAACCTCTTAAATCACATTGCATCGGCACCAGCCTACTAATAAGAAAAAAAAAAGTGGGGGGGGGGGACAACCACCTCTGTTTTCTCAAATGGCTGATTCTTTTATCCTTCTCTTTGACTCGTCAAATAAATATGATTAGGAAAATAACTATTCCTTGTAAAAATTGCTTCTGACCCAAATCTTGACTTGGAGGAAACAACAAGGTACCTCTGGAAATAGGCCAGGACTCTATGTGCATACATCAAGCAGCCTCTCACTTTGTGTGAAAGAATCCCAGCAAGCAGAAAGCTTTGACCCCCTCATAGAGGACAGATTATTCCTGGGCCATTTACCAAGTATGCTGTATGGCTAATATGGCAAGATAAGTGGGTTTCTAGGACCAAGTAGGGGGATTCTTAGTATTAATCTTTGGGGAAAAAAAAAAATCAATGCCTGCAGAGTACCTGGTCAGAAGAAAATGATGGGGCACAACGTATTAGCCAAAGGGAATACAGAATACCCTAGATCTATGGCTTAGCAAGGTCCCAGTAACTGCTGTTCCTAGCACTTGCCATTCATCTTTACCAGCATTAAGAGGTGGTCTATTTAGAGGTCAGAAGACGGAAAAAACCTCAGGAAATATACACTACTTATGATATAGTGACATGTAGCCTTCAGAAGATTGGCATATCTAGACCTGAGAATGAAGACTGAATGCCAGTCAGGAGAGCATTCTGTGCCCTTCCCAGGGCTCCCTTTCAGTGGTACCAAGGTTTATTATACCAAGGGGCATAACAAACCATACAACAAACACATGCACAACTAGAATCTGACTCATGACACAGACTGTCTCCTTTGACCAAAATTGAGTCAGGCTTCTCTGAGTCCTCTTTGTGAATAGGCCTCTGATATCGGGCTCTGTCCTTGGCCTGTTTATCCAGATTTAGCAAGAATCCTGCTGGGTCAGTTTAGTGAAAATCTCCCTCCTTTCATTTATGATCGAATTCCTCATCATACCCTTAGTGTCTGACCACCCTTGATATCTAACCAAATTTCTCATCCCCTGCTAGTATCTTATCACCCTGGTCTGCCATCAGCAATAACTGGTCATGTCCATTCAGCCATAATTTGTATTTCCCCTCAGTAATTTTCCATCCACTAACCCTCCCCTTCTTTCTTGGCTACAAATCCCACTCTTCCTTATGTTTAAGGTTGAGCTTAATTGCTCACCCCTACTATAAATCCTCATTGTAGTAGTCTTCCCACAGTTTGTTTTGCCATCTTTAACAAATGTAAAAATGATGTTTTAACATTCATCATGCTCTCTTTTCCTTACTACCTCATGGCTCTTCTGAGTAGAATGAAAAAGCATGTGGGCAAAAATCTTCCTATTTCCTATTGAATGCTAACCCCCTCAAACCTAGAACTTGAAGGCAACATGTTGTCATGGACATAGAGGTGGACTAGGTATTAGGGACCTGGATTCTAATTCACTTATGCTACCAACTCACTTATTCTTTCCATGGCACTGGAGTTCTCACTGTGTGCCAGGTCATACATTTGGCATAGCAATACACTGTGCTAGCTAGGTGTTGGGGTTTTAAAAACAAGGCATACCTTCAAATGTAATCGCATTCACATGGACTATGGGCCCTCAAGTAAGAGCCTCCATCTTACTTACCAAAGTCTGTTTTACTTTGGTCTGCCAAAGTAAAACAGATAACAACACAGATGTCATTCTAGGTCATACTCGTATACTTTGTATACGAGTACGCATGCATCACAAAGTGATTGGGTTATTTGTGTACATACAGGAGAGTAGCAAGGAGGACTAGCTGGTCAAGATTATCAGCACACAAGATTGTGCTGATAATATCAGCCTTCCAGATTGATGGCTTTTAACCCTTTTTCATTGTAAATCTAAAGTGGAAACCTTTCCCCAATTACACTTACTCACATTTTTCTGGGAACTCACTCAGGGGAAAAAAAAAAAGAAGATGACGACTGTGGCAGCACTGTCTTCTACAGACTGTCAGTTAGCTGGTGTCTCTCCAGCATAAGACTGGCAGGGAGAGGCTCTGCCCTGGTTTCTGCCTTCCCCAGGGCTGCCATGACAGGGATTCCACTTGTCCTTCCAGTTGGAAAAGCTGCCCTGACCCTTGTGATGGGTCTAGAGCAGCACTGTCCAGTGGAAACATAATGTGAGCCAAACATGTAATTTTAAAATTTCTAGTAGCCAAATAAAAAAGAAACAGATGAAATTAATTTTAACATTTTATTTCCAATAGAAAAAGTATTATCTTAACATGTAATCAATATAAAAAGTTTCTTATCATATACTGGCATGTTTTTTTCTGTACTAAGTTCTTGAAATCTGACATGTACTTATGTTTACAATGCATCTCAAATTAGACTGGCCACTCTTCAAGTACTCAGTCACAGGTGGCCAGTGGCTACCATATTAGACAGCAGAAGTCTAGAAGTTGGGGGTGGGTTGTATTCTGGAGAACCTTCCAAATTTGGCAATAGCAGCTCACTGCAAAGGGCAAGCTGTCATCTCAGTGGCAGCAGAATTCTCTATTCTTTTACTCATCTTTTCACTTGCTCACTTTGATCCTAGCTGGAGGGAGCATATTTCCATTCTGTGTCAGATTCAATCCTCCTCAAGGCTACAAAGTATCAAGACCTCAACCTGCAAATGATGAGATCTTTTCTCTCCCACCAACCCAATCCTTCCTGTGGGCAAAATCACAGGTCAAACCTGGTTACTTCATTCAGCACAAGCTACCCACTCACATGGAAGACTCAGAGACCTCTCACAGATAAGAGCCTAATCTCAATGTGGGTAGGTCAAAGGCGTGCTATCTTACACAACACACACTAGAAGACACATTATAGTGTCCCTCTAAACAAATAACACTATATTTGTTTAGAATTGTTAGTTTATGTGATTCCTATTTTATCATCGCAACAACCCTGTGTGGAAGGAGGATTATTATTATTCAGAATTCTTATTCTAATTTCACAGATGAGAAAATGAAGCTCAGAGAGACTAAATGACTCAACCAAGGTCACTGAGTACAACAAGCATTTAAAAGTGAGTATTCAATCTACAGAGTGGGCTTTCATCATACATTCACAGTACAAATGGACAAATTATCTATGGTGCATGTGTGCACACACTCGAGATGAAGACAACTCAAGATGACTTTTCTTCATAGGGTATATACATATATGATAGGGATGAATTAATACTTACATTAGAAGGATAGTATACACATTCTCTTTCTCCCTCTTTCCCTCACACATACTGACAGGAAGGACGGAACGATTTCTGAATATACACGGAATATGTACGAGAACAGAAAGGTTACTTGAGTACATGCATACACACGAGATTAAGGGACACACTATCTCTATATGTGTATGCATAAGGAGGAAGAGATGGCTTTTATATATTCATATGAGGTGAATGAAGAGCTATCTATATTTATGCACATGTAGAAGGGATAGGTTATTTATAAACACATGTTTCTTTCAAAAAGCAGAAAAAGATTATTTGTATACGAGTATGCATGCATCACAAAGTGATTGGGTTATTTGTGTACATACAGGAGAGTAGCAAGGAGGACTAGCTGGTCAAGATTATCAGCACACAAACACATACACATGAAGGTTCTGCCCCAGTGCTGAATATGCTACTTTTCACTCATTATAATGACCCCCACCAGCAAGTTGGCTCAAGCAGTTATGTAATTAATGTTCCATATTCCACCCACAATTGCATTTGTCCCTGCTTGTCGTTCAGAGTCTGCCATACAAGCGATACCACTTACCTTGCTGCTGCAACCAAAATAAGGGTTAAGGAAATGAAAATAAAAAACAGAACAAAATAAAACACATTAAAACCATGAATTCTATCAAGTTTTATAATGCGAGTGCTGTCTTGAAGAGGAAATCCATCCAGAAGCACTCCTTGATTCAACAGAAAAGCCACAGGATGAACTTTCTGAGCCACAGCACTGCTGCCTGCCCAACGGACAAACAGAGCCAAGAAGCTATTATTCTCAGTTGCACCCAGCTGGCTGGCTTCACAGCACAAAGTTGATGATAGGAACAACGCTCCGCAGAGAAATCCCCTCAGTGAAAGGCTGGGCAGGAGTCTTGCTGGCTGCAAATCCAGGAATCCAATCTGGTCCACACCTCTCTGCTCAGGGGGATTCTGACAACCAGCCTGCTGAAGGCAACAGCAGTCAAACTTCCAACTGGACATGGAATTCTAACTCAATCAATTCCAAGCTTTGAGACTGAGGCAGAAAGCAGGGCAGCTCCAGCTCCTGCTGCTGCTCCTCCTCCTCTCCAGCTGCTTCCTGCCTGCAACCTCCCATAGGGCACCAGCCCTCCTCACACGTTCCTCGCGCACACACCCCCCTTCCCAGCACACTCACGCACACACAACCCTCGCCAGCAAGCTCTCTCACACACCCTTGGTGAGCGTCTCTCCCGCTCACTAAATATAGATCTTACTCTCTCCCCTCCCCCATTTCCTTCCTTCGTTCTTCTCCCCCGCCTATCTACCTCTTTCATGTCTGGGCTACAGGATATAGACAGAAGACAGAGCCCTATACTTTGAGGAGATTCCAGTCTCAGAGGGAAGCCAGAATACAGCCTTGCTGTGGAGCTGCTGGAGCTCAATGCAAAAGGAGTCTTCCCTGCTACTAAGACAAGCTCTAGGTTGGTTGGTTGGTTTTATATGCATATAATCTGCTGCTGGCATTTGGAGCTGAAGGATAGGTGTGTCCATGTACAGTTAACATGAAATAGAGCCATGTTCTTGAAATAAACATCTGGTCCAGTGCTTCCTGAACGGCCACTGCAAGAGAACCAACTGAAAAACACAAACTCCCTTAGGCTGTGCCAAGGCAATGAGTAGGGAGAACAGGGGAAGTGGGTGAGCTGAGATAGACCCTCTACTTCAGAAGTCGGGACCAACGAGGGTTTTGGAATCCAGAATTAAGTAACTAAGTAATTCAGAACTAAGTAACCTAAAGTGATACCACACTGACCAAAAACCTGTCAGGGTGGGGTCTATTTTCATGATCCCAAATTTTCTAATCCTTCTTTTTGCCAACGGTAGGCCCATCTCCATAGAGACTTGAGAACCAGTTAGCCTTCACGTGGCCCTAATTCTTAATAATTGACCAATTCTAGTTAGAACTCATTGGAGAATTAGATGTCTTTATCTTCAAATAACACTTAAGTTATTCACTGTAACATAATGTCCACATAAAAGCGCTGGATGGCTCAGCAGTTAGGGCACTGGCCACATACAATGATGGCAACTGCAATAAAAGAATTGCCGGGTGTTGTGGTGGGCACCTGTAGTCCCAGCTACTTGGGAGGCTGAGGCAAGAGAATTGCTTAAGTTCAAGAGTTTCCGGTTGCTGTGAGATGTGATGCTATGGCACGCTACCAAGGATGACATAGTGAGACTCTGTCTCAAAAAAAACACTCTGGAGTACAAAATGCCAAATACATGAAACACGATAGTCCTTTTCCACTCTGCAACCACAGGACAAGAAAAATATCACATGATGAACCTAGAGAACCTCAGAATCCACCTCAATATAGAGCATGTTATTCTACCTCCCGTGAGTCTGATCTAATGAGAAGAAGGCTCTCCTGCTCCTTAGGCCAACAGTGGGTGGGCAGGTTTGACTCACCTAGCATGCCCAAACCAGGCTCTCAAACATTGCTACTTTTGTTGCCCTGCAACATTCCTTGTGACAACCCACAATAGAGGATTTTTTATATATTGGGGGCCCTGGGGGCCATCTTAGGATCTGTCACTGTAGAAAAGGCAGCCCTATACTATGTTTGGTAGTTAAAACAAGGTTTTAAATTAAGAATGATTTCTTTGGCTTATCCAAGATCCTGAGGAGAAAGGGTTGATTCTAGAGCCAACACTTGCTTCCAATAACATTCCTTCCCCCTCAATCAAAGAAGAAAATTTAGATTCCAAGAAATGCTAAACAACAATTTCTTACCCATCCACCTCATTATGCAGCCAACACTGATGGTAGAGCAAGTACCTCCTAACCCAGTTGGGAGCTGGATGGATGACAGAGAGATAAGGGCTGACAGCACAACTACAACCACATCTAAATACAGAGGAAAAAAATAACTTGAAAACTGTCAAATTTCTGTGGAAGTCACAGCCAATTTACTGTGGAGTTTCCCATCCGTCAGCCAGGAGAAAGAGGTAAAGGGTTTAAAACAAAAAATATAGGGAAGACTGATTAAATCAGAAGTCACTCCTCATCTCTGCAGTCACAAAGAGCCCAGAGCAGTGGCTGTCATTATGAGGTTTGGGTCCAGGCTTCCTAGGCTGAGGAGAAGGTCAAACTCTCAAGACTAGGTAAGATCCCCAGATCTAAGACACTGCCTGAAGAACCTACTTCCTCCTGCCTCATCCATCAGTGGCTCCAAGACCTGCCTGAGCCCTCCAGATGGCATTCCTGAGGCCAAATGGACCCTGTCTTGTCACCCAAACACATTTGGCTCATTTTTCTAAGCAGCTTGGGCTTCCCAAAAAAACAAAAGCTCAAACAGTAGAAGACAGGTTTAACATGTGAGGCACAATATATCTGCTATTTCCGGTCTTTAAACTTCACAAGAGAGCTCATACAGCTCTGACCACAAATTACCTTTGTATCTTTCCACATTCCCATGTTTCAGCAAAAGCAAGAGGAGAGTAAGTGGGAAAGTGGTAAACAGCAGCCAGGGTAAGCTCTGCTTAAAAAAAAAAATAGAAAAAAAAAAAAAGCAGGGCTCCTTCTGCCACACTACCAAACATCATACGATCAGAGGATGTCAGGTCTCCTCAGTGGACTAGCCTTTGGGGATAGTAGGCAATTTCCGTTTTGTGAGTGATGTGAGCAACAAAGCATCCCCCTTGTCACAGTGGATCTGGCCCTTGGGAAGCCCAGACAGGCTGAATGGATGGGGTGCTTTTTAGAGATAAGAAATAGGCACAGCACCCACCTCAACTGGAAAGCTTCCTCAAAGCAGGGCTGCTCAAGAGCTAGCTGGGCAGAACTAGAAAAACAGATTGGGTTAAGAAGGGAAAGGCATTTATCCAGAAGCTGTGAAATACTCTCAACAGACATTTTCAAGGTCTTGTTCCCAATTTAAATCTTTGCAGGGATCTTCGCCTAGAGACAGATGAGTCAAGATGGAAATTCAACATGAGACACTGACACTCACGCAGAGTTGTGGGAAGGTTCAGAGCTGCAGGAGCTCTAAAGGGGAGCTGAATGGGTGGGTTAGTCAGAAGACCACCTGGCACACAAAATTCATTTTCAGCTAAGGCAAGTGAGAGGTGTCATAGGGATATTGGAGGAAGGCCTCACCTATCACAAACTTCCCCTTTTACAAACCAGTCTAAGTCTCCCTAAGGCCAAATACAACTGGTCTGGAAGCAAAGAACACGCCTGCTCCACACTGGCTGCCTTCTCAGGTGTCACTGCCAGAGATAGGCTGGGTCAGGACCAGCAGGTGCTGACTTGCTTTAGTATCAAAAATCACAGATGTAGGATGCAAAGGACAGGTGTGTCCAATGTCTACATTATGCAGGAGTCAGCTTGTGACTTAGCTTCTCTACCACTAAGGAAATCCAGAAGCAACATGAAGAGGCTGACACGTGGTCACAGCTGGGATTTGTTTAATGAGGAAAATGGTTTCCTCTGGTGGCTAAAAAAAAAAATCTTTCTTTTCTCCCCCTGTAGAATTATGCCCCCTAGACTACTGAGAAACTATATGCAGCAGAGAAAGATGGACAATAGGAGACAAGACAATCTTCCCTCCTTCCCTCAGGAGCATGCCACCCTAGGGGAATGCGGAGACTAGCTGAGATGTGCTGACTTTACTGATGTGCTAAGACACAGTTGCTTTGCCACCTAAATCGGACCTGACAATGTGTAAGGCAGGCCCTAAGGAGTCACAAATTGCTGACAAATCTCAGTCCTACAATCAGGTCAAGCAACATCCCTCATTAGCAAAAACTTAGAGAGCTGATAAACTCCTCAGGACTACCCAGCCAGTTAGCCTTTCAGCCTGTACCTCTAAAGGGTATGGCCCCAAATCCATTTCATTACCAAATGATGAAAACCTTGTTACCTTAAGCAACATGTATGTCTACCACCCTCTCACCTAAAACTGGTCAAGTCACAGCTCCCTGATTGAGAACTGATGCAGGTCCTGAACTAGTATCTGTACATATCCCAGTGTACTCTATAGAGTACACTGGCTCTACCTGTGTTCATACTCAAAGGAAGCCAAGGGGCCAAGTGCTGAGGATTCCCTAAAGGAAATCCAAAATTTGAAATTTTATGGATAAGTGAACCTCTTATACTAAAAAGAGAATAAATGACTTAACATTGATCTAATATCCCCTTCAGTTCTTTGTGGCTTGTTCTAAGAATCTTAGGGCAAACCCAAATCTGGAGAATTCTCTTGCCTAGTTAGAACCATTTCTATGAACATCTTTAAATATGTTCCCAGCCAGCACATGAGTCTCAAGTGTCTTAAGACTCAGTGAAGGGACTCTAATGAGGTAGGGTTTTCCTACAAGGTTCTCCATGTATTCAAATATATCTGACATGAGGTATTGAGGTACAGGAAGCTAGTTAATATATAAAGGAGAAGAGAAGGCTTAAGAAAGACCCATCCTTGGATGAGGATCTCTGACAGAATAACGGATACCTGTAAAGAAAAAAGAATGCACTCAGCTAGAGTCAGGAGAGAGCCTAGAAAGCAAGGAATGCTGAGAAGCCTAATGTTGGTGGTGGCATTCATGTTTACAACCCTAGGCTGCCAGCTCACTCATATCAATCCCATGTAGACATGACTTCTCTGCTCAAAGGATCCCTGGAATCCATATACACTAACTCTTTGCCCAATGATTGAATCTCCTACAAAACTCTTTGTCCCTTTGCGACAGTCACCAGTCTCACCTCTTTACCTTCTTACCAAATGTCTTACCTTCTTGTCAAATGTCTCTTCTACAACCTTTAATACAGGCTTATGTCTCAATTGAACTATTGCAAAATATTCATCCTCCCTAGTCGTCCTCCAGACCCACCTTCCTCTCACTCCTCCTTTCCCCTGATCATTATACACAATTTGCTACAAGGATATTTCTAAGATATAAATAGATTATGTCATTCATTTTTTAAAATCCTTTAGTGCTTGTGCTAAGAAAAAAAATCCAAATTACTTAGCATATTATCAAAGTTCTTTCTTGACCTATCCATGTCTAGAGGGATTTTTTTTTTTTTTTAGGCTCTTTCCAATAGCCTAACTCAGGTCAACAACCAAACTCCTTACACTCACCTAATGTGCCATCCCCCACTTCTGTTTCCACATGGCCCTATCTAAAGTAAATATCAGGCAGTAAACATGAGGATGGCAAGGAGGTAGAAACCTTATCAAGTGCTTTGTCAGAAAACAAGACATAGAACCAAAACAGTAAAAACTACTGATACCTATTATGTGTTGACTTGCCCATAATGTCTGTGTCCCACCCCCCCAAAAAAATTCCTACATTAAAATCCTAACTCCCAATGTGATAATGTTAGGAGGTGAACCTTTGGTGAAGTGATTAGGTCATGAGGGGAGAGTCCTGACAAATGGGATTAGGGCCCTAACAAAACAGGTCCAAGGGAGCTCTTTCACCCTTTTACCATGTAAAACATAGCAAGAAGATGCTGTCTGAGAACCAGAATACGTGCCCTCGTGAGATACTTAATCTGATCTGGTGCCTTGATCTGGAACTTCCCAGCCTCTAGAACTATAAGAAATAAATGACTATTATCTCTAAGTTAGTTACAGTTTTAGGTATCTCAAACAGACAAGGACAAATCGTGCTCTGCCAAAATTCTTATGTTGAAGTCCTAACCCCTAGTGCCTCAAAAGGTGACCTAATCAGGAAATAGTCTTTAAAGAGGCAATGACATTAAAATTAGGTTATTATGTGAGCCCTAATGAAATAGGATATAAATGGGGAACTTTGGGCACCAAGATACACATGGAAGGAAGACAATGTGGAGATAAGCAGGGAAAGATGGCTACATACAAGCCAAGGAGACAAGAAGGGCTGCTAACACCTTTATTTCTTCATTTTAGACTTCTAGTTTTCAGAACTGTGAGATAAGAAATTTCTATTGGGGTGGCGCCCATAGCTCAGTGAGTAGGGTGCCGGCCACATACACTGAGGCTGGTGGGTTCGAACCCAGCCAGGGCCAGCTAAAACAACAATGACAACTGAAAAAAAAAAAAAAATAGCTGGGTGTTGTGACAGGCATCTGTAGTCCCAGCTACTTGGGAGACTGAGGCCAGAGAATCACTTGAGCCCAAGAGTTTGAGGTTGCTATGAGCTATGATGCCACAGCACTCTACTGAGGGCAACAAAGTGAGACTCTGTACCAAAGGAAAAAAAAAGACATTTTTATTGTTTAAACCATCAAGTCTGAGGTACTTTGTTATGGCAGCCCTACTAAGCTACTATAGTACCTTTCAAAATTACTAGTTCCACAAACAAATTTTTACAAAATAAGTTACTTACCTTTTAAGTACCTAGGTATTATACCTGGCATGATGAAAATATATGATCCTTGCCCTTAGAGAGAGTTCGCAGCCTAACAGAGGAAATGTCACAGCATGGAGCATTGTTATATCCATATTATATTTTCCATAAGGGAGGAGTGTTAGATTTTGTGCTTGGGTGACTGATAATGCCACTTACTAAGAAAGAACATATGGAAGAGGTGATGTAGGAGAAAGAAAAGATGATGAGTATAGTTTGAACACGTTGCATGAGGTGTCTATGAACATCCAGGTTGACAGTATCTATTGGCAGCTGGATATGAAAGTCTGGAGCTCATGAAAGAGGACTGAGGTAGAGACAGTAATTTGGGACTTATCACTTAGGTTAGGACATAGGTGAGATTATTTAGAATGAGGTAGAAAACAGAGCTTGGGAATCAAGTTTTAAGGGGCAAGTAGAGAAAGAAATGCTATGAAGGAAGCAAAGTTGGAGCTGTCAAAATGAGAAAAAGACTTGGAGGGAAACATATCAAAAAAAGCCCAGAAGGAAGAGTGTTTTAGGGAGACGCCAGTCAATAGTTTTTTTTGTTTTTTTTTTTTTGATTTGGGTAAAATGTATTAAACAGGTAAACATTAATTTATAGAGAAATTTACCTTCAATAATCAGGAAATATATAATATATTCAAATGCAAATGGAAATATTCACAAAATTGACAAGGTACCAGGCTACAAAGAAGCATCAATATATTCTAAGAAGTTAACAACATGTAAACCATGTTCTCTGACCACAATAAAGGGAGAAAGCAATAACAAGAGACACTTTAAAAAATTAATACAGCTACAATTAAAAATCTAAGAAATCCTTGCATTAAAGAGGAAATCATGAAAGATGTTAGAAAACATAAATAACAATGAAATCTACCAGCCAAAACTTATAGGATACATTTAAAGGATTAGAGCAGTGGTTCTCAACTTTCCTAATGCCATGGCCCTTTAATACAGTTTTCGTGGGTCGCGACCCACAGTTTGAGAATCACTAATTACAGAAAAAAAAAATCTATCTTTTGTTAGAAAACAATAAACACTGAAAGGAAATTAGGCATTTAAGATATTACTTACTTTAGACCAAACACAAAGAAACAACAAAGAAAAAATTTTAAGAGGAAGGTAGAAATCAGCTAAATACAGTAAAGATTTAACAAAATTAAAAGCTGATTCTTACAGATTAATGACAGGTAGGACTCTAAGAAGACTGACCAAAAGAGAAACAGAGAAGATGCAGAAAAGTAAAATGGAAGAAATGCAAAATTTAAATAAGATGCACTTAACAACAATCAGAATGACAAAAATTAGTAAGGTAAATGAAGTACTGGCAAAGATGTGAGGAAATAAGATACCCAGTACCGCTGGTGGAGGTATAAAATCATACAACTATTCTGAAAAACCACCTGGCAGTATTTATTGAAATTATGCCAGAGAAATCCTTGTACAGATCTATAGTGAAATAAGTAAAATGTGGTGGATAAATACTGAAGAACTAAATATATGGACAGCAATATGGACACATTTAAAATATAGTGAGTGAAAAAAGAGTAAACATACATAATGGAACCTCATACACCCTATACTCATGCAGATTTCAAACATTTGTATTTGCATTCCTTTACCTTTTAAAAATTACTGAAGATCCCTCAAAACTTTTATTTATGAGTATATTAATCAATATTCACCATTTTAGGAATTATAGCTGTAAACCTTTGAAATATACAAACGCTCTTTCCGTTAGCCATCAGAGCAATGTCATCACCTATCATGTAATATCTGGAAAACTCCACTGTACACTTATGAGAATGAAAAAAAGGCAAATGTCATAGTGCTAGTATAAAAACAATTTTGATATCACATATTCCCTTGAAAGGATCTTGAGGGCTTCAGATCACATTTTGAAGAGCTGTGTGCTACACTAATCCAGGGATACATTAACTGTTTTCTTCCTGCCTGTGACATGTGGTTACAGCAAGTTTCAAATCAGTCAATAGTTTTTATCTCACCTGTCACAAAGAAACACTCCAGGAGGTTAGTTTTCACTAGAAGGCCCTTCCTAACGTGTCATCTTTGGCTATTTATGTCTGAATGTCCTCAGATGAGGACTGAATAAATACATTTCTGTAGAATGCTTGAAGATGACAATCAGCAAAGGGAAATATAAGCCCCAGGAATGGGCTACAAGTTACCTCTTCCCTTTGGCTTCAAGAAGTCTTATTTCATACACTATAAAGTATTCAGGATGTGTGTCTGTTTTGGAATTGGTGGTAAATCTTAGCTGCACTGTCTACCGAACACAACATGCTACTTGCAAGGAGCTATGATCTCCGTAACAATATATGCTTGTAAACACAGGTAGTAAGGTATCCCTTGATTTCCATCTTTACAAGCTCGTGTTAGTTTTGGACATTTCCAAGATATTTAAGAACAATCGCTAACTTAGCATCCTCTAGGAATTCCTCTGATAAGACTTCTCTAACCAGTGTAACTAAAAAGGCTTGCTCTCTGCTTTAAAGTCCTAGGGCAACTATTTTCTGTTAAAAATGTTAATCGTTCTTTTTGCAATCAATTACTTCCAGCCTTGTAACACCACTTAATATTTTAAACATTCATTCTTTAAAACTTTGCTGAGTGTATAATAAGCATCAGGAGCTACGATAGGAATTGGCAATCAGTTCTGACCTCAAGTGCAATCTACCAAAGGAGTTAAAGCAGGATATATGCAAGGAAAATGCAAGTAGAAAGCAGAAGTGACAAGAAAATATGTGGCCAGGAATAGGGCCTCTGAGACTTGGAACTATGTTTTTCTACCTACATGTACTAGGCATATTAGGCAGAAAATATACTCCAAGTAAATGTCTACTCTTAACACCTAAGACCTCAGACTCAAACACCTTTATGGCCTTTTAGCTTGAAAAGTTAGACTAGACCGAAACCGCCTCTTTAGCAGAAAATCAATTCAAAAGAAAGGTCAAGCAGTCTGCAACTTGACCCCTTGCCCTCTGGGCCCATATTTGTGACTAAACATCTGAATTTCTCACAGTGCAAGAAGAGGTACAAAAATGAACTATTAAAGGCCCAAAGCACTTTTCTCAACCTGCCTTTTCATTCCCCAGTTTATTCCAACTGACAGAGCTTCTGCCTCTAGCATAACAGCCCAATTAGAAGTCTCTATTCTTTGGGCCTGGAGTGAGAGGGCAGCCTTCAGCAACTCTAAAGGTTATAGTGAGTGGAAAAATGCATAAGAAATTTGCATAAGAAAAAATGCATAAGAATTTGAGAGAGAAAAATATTTCCAAATTTAGAAATATGTTTTTTTATTATACATTAATGCATTTATGGGGTACAATGTGCTGATTTCATATAGAATTAGGAGCGTTTACATCACACTGGTAAATATATAACTCATTTCATTTACTTAATCATTGTGTTAAGACATTTATAGAAATGTGTTTGGGATGGGAATCAGGGAAGGTTCCAGGAGGGGGTGATATGTGGGTTTTATCTGAAGGATGAATAATATTTAGGTATATGAGAACGAAAGAGAAGTAAGAGCATTCAAGGCAGAGGATATAGAATGAGAAAAGATATGAAAGGGAGAAAAAGGAAGGTATGTTGCCAGGCTCTGCTCTACACCTATGATTTTATCGTACCCCTATCCATCTACTGAGGTGGGTATGGTATCCAACTCAGAGATGAGAAAACTAAGTTTACAAAAAGCTAAGTGACTTTCCTAAGCCTAAGGTTATACAAGTAGTGAATGGTAGAGCTGTATTTCAAACTCAGGCTCTGGCTGATTCTAGAGCCCAAGTTCTTCAACTGCACCATGTAGCCCTTGGATTGAAAAAGGTTAGAAAAGTACAATATACCAAGTCATGGGAGGTTATAGATGCCAGACTAAAAAGTTGAGACTATAATTTAACTACCTAGGGAGAGAAAAATTAATGTTTTGTTGAGAAGAAACTTTCATTCATTCATTTATTTCCTCATTTATTCATTCACACACTCACTCAGTATCTGTAAAGAGCTTGCTGTGTGCCAGGCATCAGGGATATAAAGTTAGACATTGTCCCTATTTTTATTTTTCATTTAACTTTTATTTAAACTTACTGAATTCTTATAAACATATATAAAAGTACACAAATCAAAAGGGCACTTTTGTATCAATACAAACAGACTCCAGATCAAGAAATAATTACCACCAGAACTCCAGATGCCACCCCCCATACTTACATCTAATTCCATCTGGATGTCTGACACCATAGATTACTTTTGCCTGTTTTTGAACTTAATATAAATTGGAATCAGACAGAATACCCTCTTTTTTTTTTTTTTTGAGACAGACTACCATTCTGTTGTGCTGGGTAGAGTGCTGTGGCATCATAGCTCACAGCCACCCTTTCCTCTTGCCTGAGGGAAAACATCTTGAGCTCAAACTATCATCTAGCCTTAACCTCTCAAGGAGCTGGGATTACAGGCACCTGGCACAGTGCCTGGCTAATTTTTCAATTTTTTTAGTAGAGATGGGATCTCACTCTTGCTGAGACTGGTCTTCTACTCCTTAGCTCAGGTGAGTGATCTACCCACCTTGGCCTCCCAGAGTGCTAGGATTACAGGTGTGAGCCACTATACCCAGTCCAGAATACCTTCTTTTAAGGAATATATAATCTTGTGGCAAATGCTTACATAATTATAGGATGATATGATTAACATCAAAGTTAATTACATATGAGCTACTAGAGAAGAAAAGAACATTAAAAAATCTAACTTTACCTGGGAAGTCTTTCAAAAAATGTGACATCTCAGTTGAGCCCTGAGTATAAGTGATACCCATCATTAGTGCTCTGATTCAGAAAGATAAATATGTCAGTGATAGATACAATGAACTCTAAGAAAAATAAATTAGCAAGGAAACCGCTGGAAGGCTAATACTATAGTCTAAGCAGTAAGGAAGGACCTGACTACAAAGAGAAAAACAAACTGATAAAAGAAACTATAAAGAGAAAGAAAAAAAGAGAGCAAGATCTAGCAAAAGATACAAGTGGGAGGCCAGAGTGAAGGAAGAATAAAATGTGACACCGTAGGCCAAGACCAATGGCTCACACCTCTAATCCTAGCACTCTAGGTGGCCAAAGCAGGAGGATTGCTTGAGGTCAGGGGTTTGAGAGCATCCTGAACAAGAGCAAGACCCCTGTTTCTACAAACAACAGAAAAATTAGCTTGGTATGGTGGCCCATGCCTATAGTCCCAGCAACTCAGGAGGCTGAGGCAGGAGGATCACTTGATGATGCCACTACACTGTTGCCCAAATGACAAAACTAGACTTGGTCTCCAAAAAAAAAGTGACACCACAATGTTGAGTGAGTGACTAGCAGAATGATGGTGATTATAACACAAATAGAGAACAAAGGAAGGAAAATATACCCAAGAGGGGAATTTTAAACATTGGGAAATTATGGTGAAAATAAGTAGTAGGTACTAGAGATGAAAGACAGAACTAAAGGAAAAAAAGAAGGTTTAGAGGCTTGATTGGGGAATATCTGCCTACAAAGACTAATTGGAAGTCTTCTGGCGGCCTACCACAGAAGCTAGGACCAAGCACAGTGCCTGCCGTAAATTAGTTGCTCAATAAAAAATTCCTGATAAGGGCAGCGCCTGTGGCTCAAAGGAGAAGGACACCGGCCCCATATGCCAAAGGTGGCAGGTTCAAACCCAGCCCTGGCCAAAAACTGAAAAAAAAAAAAAAAAAAAAAAAATTCCTGATTAGAGGCTGAAGGGATGCATATTTGAGATTAAAAGAGATGCCTGATGCCCAATGTGGTAGCATGCACTTGTAACCTGAGCTACTTGGGAGGTTAATGCGGAAGGATTGCTTGAGCCCAGGAGTTTGGGGCTGTAGTGCATGATCTTCATGCCTGTGAGTGGTCACTATACTTCAGCCTCAGCAACATAGTGAGACTCATCTTAAAAAAAAAAAGAGAGAGAGAGATGCCTGAGGGAAAGTCTGTAGAAAGAAAAGACAGAGATAGCTAGGTAAGGTAACAAAGGAAGGAAGAGAATCCTGAGAACCTAAGGATAACAAAAGACAAGAGAATAAGAAATAAGAGTTAGATAATTTATTTTTTAGGCTTTGATATGTATTTTTAGTTTGACATTTATTTTTAGAAAGAAGAATATGCTAATAGTGATGACATCATTAGAAGATACGCCCACATCTAGTATCTGCCACGGAAGCTTGACAGAACAAGAAATCATACTAAAACACAAAAACTGTATGACATTACTTATCCTTAATTCTGTGGACAATAAAACAAATAATACATATAAGTCAGAATTTCCATCACAAGATCAAATACTGCCAAGTTACCTATCAAATTCATCTCTTAAAAAAATCCCTTTCCTTTCCTCATAAAAGTGAGCAACCTCTTCAAAGGTAAAGCTTAGTGTCAAGAATTATCTAAGGTGTTTATGTGAGCAAAGTAGGAACAGATTAAAAAGAGGTTGTGCTAAATTGAGAGCTAAGAATTTGGGGTGGAAGTAATCTCACAGATAGTAATGGCAATTTAATCTAAACACTATTTTGGGGGCACAATTGGCAATTGCTAAACCAGCAACTAAGCACTAATAAAAGCAATTTAATAGGGTTAGTACCATGACATACCTACACATTTATAGTGAATTGAATGCGATAAAAGGATCCAGACAAATTAGAAATTCTCCTGTATCCTATCAGAATAAGAAATTTCTACAGCAGTAAATAATTTAAATAAGGACACTCAACTGAAAGTTTATTTTAAATAAAACTAAATCTGGCTCATCTACCCCCTTATAATGGCTACTCTAATCAAAGGAAAGATGAGGGTGTTTATTATACCCCCATACTTCAAGAATTAGAGAATTTAAAAAATATATATGAAATGCTGCAAAGAAAAAGAGAATGAAGACTGAGAAAAAAATGCCTGAGAGAAAAAAAAGGACTTAAATATTTAACTGTTAATTATTTCTATCTCCACTCTGGCCTATAAGCTCCTGGAAGATAGGAAAATGTCTTACAAATAGCCCCACCAGTATTCAGTGGTACCCAGTTATTAGGGGCTTGATTTAAAATGGAATGATTATATTAGTTGCTTCCTTTTGAATAACTTTGGAAAAAGACTTTCTCTCACAGAGAAACAGAGTTTCTTCCTAGGCAGTAACAAACGTCCTCATTGATGGTCAAATAAGCAGCAGCAGTTAGAGAAGGTGGTGGCAGAGAATGAGAAGAGCTGCTTTGCTTGTTATTTGGAAACAAGTAATTTTGTACAGGAATCTGACTTATTCCACAAGTTAACCAAGTAACTGCCTTTATTGATACTATGCCCAGAAACTACCACCAGCTGGAGCTAAGGCCAGCTGCCAGTATCTGCTACCTTCCTCTAACTCTAGACAAGTTAATGATATCATGGCAAACCTCAGAGATTTTCTGGTCCGCTCCTCAGAAACCAGAGCTAAGTCTACCCCTTCAAATAAGCTGCCTCAAATCCCAGTCCCAGGTGTAACATCCTATTATTCAGAAGGCTCAGTCACACCCTGGAGCCAGATCTAAGGTTTATAGAAGACCAAGCAATGAAAACATCCAGCTGCAGGCCATAAACATGCCCAGGATATCTCAGAGGGAAAAAACCCAAGCATTGCTACTGACAAGTGCATAAAAGCTATTCTTTGAAGATGTTGCCACAGTACACAAGTCAACCTTTGACCTCCTCCTACAGACTTTATAGGGCTAAGCACTCTATTGACTCCTTCCTCCAAGGTCCCAGAAAAGTACCAGTGTACTAGATAGACTAATTTGAGTCATATATACAGCAAATTACTCGAGGAATTCTATTGCCACTAGGGAGACCTGGGGGCCTGGATCCCTATAAAAGCCTAAGATCCTATGGCATTGGCTCTTGCCATGTTAACCAATGGAAGCAGCTTCACTGGTTCCCACTTAAGTAGCAAAGACTCCAAAAGTAATCACAATGTCTTTGGTATGCAGCAGCCTCTAGCCTAGGCTAGGAAAGTTATGACAAAGCCCTGAAAACCAAAGGTTCTGTGAAGTACTAGGAGGCTAGCTAGAGACTCTCAAACAGATACTTGTATAGCTTTGCACTCAAAAAAATGTATTTTTCTATTATGTCACCAAACTGCATGAGAGAGGACAGCCATTACTCATAAATTTATAACTGAGACTGAGAAACAGAAAATTGGAAGTGATTTGCCCAAGTTCCCTCAGATTTTAACAGTGAGCTAATGCAAAGATCTGCTTCTTCTATTTCTAGTCATCCCTACTTTTTTAGTAATGAGATAATAGTAAACTAATACAAAAGACACTAGATAGATGAATGGCTCTGCATATACCAGTCTCGAATCCACATTTCCCACCAAGTGGACCTCAGGAAACAAAAGACTCACAGGTGAGAAACACTGGGGTTTCTGCGCCACCTTCCTCCCCCTTCTGTCTTGGGAGATGTATTAGTTTGCTAACACTGCCAAAACAAAGTAGCACAAGCCAGGTAGCTTAAACAGCAAGAATTTATTTTCTCACAATTCTGGAGGCTGGAAGACTAAGATCAAGATGTCAATAGGGCTGGTTTCTTCTGAGGCCCCTCTCCTTAACTTGTAGATGGCCATCTTCTGTCTTCACATGGTCTTTCCTCTGTGTGTGTCTGTGTCCTGATCTCCTCCTTTTACAAGGACTCCAGTCACAATGGATTAGAACTCATCCATATAACCTCAGTTTAGATTAGTTATCTATTTATAGGCCCTATCCCCAAATACTATCATGTTCTGAGATACTGGGGGTTAGTACTTTGACATATGAATTTTGGGGTATAGTGGGACACAATTTAGCCCAAAACAGGAGGAAAAGGTAAAAATCAAGATTGTAATAGCATCAAGAATTTAAAAGGCAGGGGAAGTAAGAAGATAAGTCAGAACCAGAAGCCAGGCATTCTGGTGTTTTCCTTTTCTTTGTAGGGAGCCTTTGGAATGCAGTGGAAAGAACACTTCATCTGGGGACTGCAGAGAAAGAACTAGGCCAATCTGAGCTATCATTCCTGCTCTGGTCTGCTGCCTAACAGACATGGAGAACAACAGCAGAAAAACACTGTGAGTCCTCTTTGCAACTCTGCTCGGTTCAGTATGGGTGGAGGTGGGAGTGGTGGAGGGACTTGTTCATGTTTAAAAGATTTAAGACTTAATATTCCTAAAGAAATCACTATTGTCATCCAGTTAGCTTCATCTTTTGGATGTCTTTCTACCTAAGACTTTAATTTTTACCAAAACAGTCGAATTCCAAAGACTGGGCTAAATTTGTATATTAGAGAAACAGAAAAAGAGGGACTGAGACTATCAGAGTCTAGCAGGAGCTGGCAGCTCAAGAATATGCTTTCATCACTGACCAAATGGGCAAGCTACTTCCACACCCTATAAAAAACAACTCTTCCTTATTGCTTCAGAGGGCCCCCTGGTGTTGCCAATTTACCCAAATATAGAGAAGAGAAAGAGGAGGAATGGGTTGCAAGTTAGCACAATTAAGGCAAAATGTGGCAAATTCAAGAGAGTTCCAAAGAACTTAAAAAGGAACAGAGATGGGAGAAAATATTTGCAAATTATATGTCTAATAAGGAACTTATATCCAAATATATAAAGAACTCTTGTAACTCAAAAACAAGAGCACAAATAAGCCAACTTAAAAATAGGCCAAGGGTTTGAATAAGCATTACCATAGTTCCCCCTTATCTACTGTTTTACTTTCTGCAGTTTCAGTTACTCACAGTACAATAAGATATTTTGAGAAAAAGCCCACAATCACATATTTTATCATATATTGTTATAATTGTTCTATTTATTTATTATCATTGCAATACCTTACTGTGTTAAAAGTTTACAAACTTTATAAATTAAACTTTATCATAGATCTGCATATATAGGAAAAACAATATATATTGGGTTTAGTACTATTTGTAGTACATCTGGGTCTGGGAATGTATTCCCCATGGATAAGGGGGGATTACTATACTCTAGAGATATAAAAATGGCCAATAAGCACATGAAAAGATACTCAACATAATTAGTCACTAGGGAAATGCAAGTGAAAACTACAAGATACCACTTCACACCCACTAAGAGGGCTACAACAACACAGACGGTGTTGGCAAAAATGGGGAGAAATGAACTCTAATACATTGTTGATGGGAAGGTAAAATAGCATAATCACTTCAGAAAACAGTCTGGCAGTCTTTCAAAATGTTAAATAAAGTTACCATATAACCCAGCTATTCCATTCCTTAGATGTATACCTAAAAAACATGAAAATTTATATCTATACAAAAACGTACATATGAGTATTCACTGCTACATTATTCATAATAACCAAAAAGTACTGCCACATGCCGTAACATGGATGAATCTTGAAAACAGTAATGCTCGTTAAGTAAAAGAAGCCAGACATAGTAGGCCACATATGGCAGGAATCCATTTATACGAAATGTCCAGACTAGGAAAATTTATAGAGATAAAATAAATTAGTAATGGTTAAGAGAAAATGGAATGGGGAATAACTGCTTAATGGGTATAGAATTTCCTTTTGAGGTGATGGAAGTAGGTTGTGGTAATGGTTATACAACCTAGTGAATATATTAAAAACCACTTAACTATATACTTTAAAATAATGAATTTTAAGTTATGTGAATTATATCTCAATAAAAAGATAATTATTATTAAAATTATATTTCAATAAAAAGATATTTGTTACTATCTTTTATCTCCCAAGTGTTATACCACTTCCCCTCCAGTGGCTTGACAAAGGCCACTGGAGGGGAAGTAGTATAAAAATAGGACTGGATGAGAAGGCTAGAAGAAAAACAAGGACGGGTAGCTTTGTCCTCGTTTCACTTAGAAAAGTGAAAGGAAGTGAAGGCTGTGTATGAGGAGAAGGAGGAAACACAGATACCTGGTAAAAAATGAGATTTGGAAAAAAAATTTTTTTAAATAATTCTCAACCAAAAGTGATTATGGGCAGGTACATACCCTTTTCTAGAGATTTTTAGGCAGGAAAACCCACCTCATTCCTCTTCACAATTCAACTGCCCAGAATGTAAAAGGATAAGCTTTCCTTTTCTACATGCTTTTCATTCATCCTGTCAACAGATTATTTATGGAGTGCCTTTTATATATACAACATGGCAGCTACCTTATCTTCTCTCCGTTTAAAACTAAGTGAAACTCCTGCTAATTCAACATAATAGAAGGGATGATTTTACTTTCTTTTATCACCCAAGAAATCAATCACATCAGTTGGATTCAAGGTTGATTTGGAGAGCATGGGAACAAAATACAAGACATAAAACAGGTTTTACAGTGAATGGCAACACCTTTCTGGTTGGTACAATTTGAACTGGAGATGCTGATAAGACAAGTAAGTATCCAAATATGGGTCTAGATTCTGGGATAGATAAGAGAGCAGCCTATATAGAGGAGGTAGGTGACAGAATCAGATTTCATATGAAGAATGTGTACAATTATATGAAAAGAGAAACCCCATAAAGACCAACATTAAAGAAATGAACAAAGAGAAATCAAAACAGGAAGACTGAAGAGATCAAAGAAAAATAAAGCTGGGGATGGTTTCTTAGACATCAAAACAGGAGGGGGTATTCAGGAGTGTCAAATACTGCAGAGAAGTCCAATAAGATAAAGACTGAAAAGCAAGCACTAAATTAGCTAGTTAGGAATTCACTGATGATCTTTACAAATATAGTTTTAATAAAATGACAGTGAAATCTTTCACACAGACTTTCCTCAAGTTTACTCCTAGGAAAGCTAGTCCTATAGGATGCTTCTCCAAAATAGAGTTTCATGATCAACTAAATTTGCAGTAATGCTGTGTGTATTATCCACTCTTAACAAATCATAGTAAGCCTAAGAATATTCAAGTTTCTGAGAAGACCTAAGATAAAGCAATCTGTTACACTCTGTTGACCTGTTTCCCAAATTCCTTTGACCATGGAATCCTTTACCGTATGATACCTATCAACAACTCCAAAAATTGGAGTCATACGGAACAGACTTTGGACAACAGGGCTCTAAGATTATGGTAGCAGAAATCAGTCTATCTAAAAAGATAGACTCCAAAGTTAAACAGATCTACATATGAATCCTAGTTCTAAATCTTACTAGCTTTGGTGACCTCAAATAAGTTTCTGTCTAAACACTCAGTTTCTTCAACTATAAAATGGGAAATAACACAAGCCTAATTCACAGAATTATTGTGAGGAATTCATTGGGTAATGTATGTAAAGATACAACACCTGAGATATAGTTAATTCAAAAAATGAGGTTACTATAAAGCTAATAATTATTATTATAGTTGAGAATAAAAGGAAAACTATGACATAAATAGTAAAGATTTAATTCATGAATGGGGAATTATAGGAAAGTTGTAATTGCAACAAGGAAAATGGGTGTAGAAATGGGTTAAGTGAAGATCTAGTAAAGGCTTGTGAGGGGCAGAAGGATCTGGAGAAAACCAAGCCCTACTCCTGGTGGCAAAAGCTGTGGATAATAGAGATCTTGAAGTATTCAGGCTTACATACGTATATGTACTACAACAATACTAGAAACGCTGGGCATAGTGACTTATGCCTGTAATCTTAGCATTCTGGGAGACTGAGGCAGGGGATTGCCTGAACTCACAATTCCAGACCAGCCTGAGCAAGTGCAAGACCCTGTCTCTAAAGAATAGCCAGGTGTAGTGGTGGGCACCTGTAGTCCCAGCTACTTGGGAGGCTGAGACAGGAGAACTGCGTGAGCCCAAGAGTCTCAGGTTGCTGTGAGCTATGACACCATGGCACTCTACTGAGGGTGACAAAGTGACTCTATCTCAAAAACAAAAACAAACAAACAAAAAAACCCTAGAAACAATCGAAAGATCCATCAATGGGAGATGCAGTATATAAATTATAATACATCCACAGAAAGAAATACTTTGTAGCTATTTACAAACTAGTAGCTCTATTTGTACCAACAGAAAAGCTATGCAGCTGTTAAAGAGAGTGGTAGCTGTATTTATACCAGCTGTCCCCAGCCTTTTGGCACCAGGGACGGATTTCATGGGAGATAATTTTTCCAGAAATAGAGGGGTAGGGAGATGGTTTCAGGATGATTCAAGCACACTACATTTATTGTGCACTTTACTTCTATTATTATTACACTGTAATATACAGGGTGCCCTAAAAGTCACCCCTAAAGTCACCATACATAGAGGAATTGGGAAATTGTAGCTAAATGTACCTTTATTTACAAAATTTTACAAAGAGGTGGCCAACATGTAGAGAATATCTTGTAAATATTTCGTAAAATTTTGTAATGAATACTTTGTAAATAAAGGTACATTTAGCTATAATTTCCCATTTCCCATATGTATGGCAACTTAGGGACAATTTGGGGGGCACCATTTATATTGAAATTATTATACAACTCACCATAATGCAGAATCAGTGGGAGCCCTGAGCTTGTTTTCCTGCAACTAAGCAGTCTCATCCTCTATTTGCAGCTGCTCCTCAGCTCTAGCATCACTGCTTCAGCTCCACCTCAGATCACAGGCATTAGATTAGATTCTCATAAAGGGCGCACAGCCCAGATCCCTCACATGGATAGTTTACAATAGGGTTTGTGCTTCTACGAGAATCTAATGCAGCTGCTGATCTGGGAGAAGGCAGAGTTCACGCAGTGATGCCAGTGATGAGGAACAGCTGTAAATTCAGATGAAGCTTTGCTAGCTCACCTGCTGCTCACCTCCTGCTGTGCAGCCTAGTACCTAATAGGCCATGGACCAGTACCAGTATGTAGCCCAAAGTTTGGGGACCACAGATTTACACAAATAAGGAAAAAAATCTCCAAGATATAGCAATAAACAAAAAAAGCAAGGTAAAGGACAATGTGCGTGATACACACATATGAACTCTGGTGCACATATGCTTACAACTGCAAGGATTATCTCTGGACTGAGTCACAAGACACAGATATCAATGAGATTGGGGGGGAAAAGGCCTGGAGGCACAGAGTTGGACATGGGAACTTTAGTGTTATACATAATACATGTATTACTTATTCAAAAGACTCCTTTTATTTATTTTTTTTAAGTAGTAGAATAGCAATGGTTAGGGAGAGAGAAGAAAGATTGGGGAGAAAAGAAGGGATCAGAAACTGTGGTCTCCATGAGGACAAAGAATTAGGTGGTAGAAGTTAAGATAGGCAGCCCTGATAGAGAAAATCCTATCAAGATTATGCAAAGAGTGCATTCCTGGTGCAGCTAAGTCTAAGAGGTGGGGCCCTCTCCTGAAACTTGTCATTTTTCCCCAACAGACCCATTTTTTTGAACTTCGATTTTCTCAAAAGGGAGTAGCAAGTGAAAATATAACCTTTCAGGAGAACACTGGTTTGTCCTCTGTCTTAGTGACCATTCCTGAGAAAATCCTAGGAAAATCTTTCAGGCTGACCAGCTGCAATCCTAGATCTTCTGCAACTGCTCCATTTAAACCCGGACCTTCTAATCTATTTGCTCAGTTCTATCCCTGCTTAGCAAGGAGCTCCTCCTTCAGATCTCTTCAACAGCCCAAGAATTCCTGCCAAACCTTCCTTATGGCCTGTCTCCATGCCTTCTCCTGTACTGTCCCTTGCACCTGGAACACCCACCCACCTGCTGCCACCGCAGTCTCCGTTTCTAGAGCTAAAAGTCTCACCTCCTCCCCCAGATTTTTCTGCAGTTAAGCCAAATAAGGTACAGATTCATACCCATTCCCACCCACGCTATGAACATTACTGCCTCATCAGCATTAGCAATGTCACCAAACACTTATAAAGTACATATGGTCAGGTACTCAGCCAGCCCAGAGGTGACTCTATATGATCTTCCCTCAAGCGGCTGACAATCTAATAGAAATGGCATAAATGCAGCTAGGTTCCTACGATATTTTCATAAAGTCTATTTAATAAAATGCCTGCAAAAATATAAATGACCTATAAACTTATGGAAACTATTCAAATCATAAAGAAATGCAAATTAAAACAATGGGATACCATTATTCTATCAAATTGGCAAACATTTCCTAAAATGAAAATACTCAATGTTGACACAGCATATTCCAATAGTGAAAGTACAAGTTGGAAAAACTTTACTGAAATAAATTGAGAAGTTTGTCAGAAGTCTTTAAAGAGAATATGCCCTTTAACTCAGTAATTTATTTGAATCTATTGTGAGAAAACTAAGTTAAAGGAACATAGAAATGTAAACAAATTTATGCATAATCATGTTTATTATAGCACTATTTCTAACAGAAAAAAAACAAGAGGAATTGTTATTATACATTTAACATCTATATGATGGAATATTATTAATCCATTAATAATCATTAAATCATGGTTTAAAAAATATTTTATAACCCAGAATAAGATCACATAAACTAAGGGAGAAACCAAAATGCACACATATTATGATCCAAATGCAGTAAATTTATGTTCATTATACAAAAATTATATAAGTGCTAATATAATAGTTAATATTTTGCTTTATTGGCTTTACATTCTGGGCCTTGGGAAAAATAAAAATAGAATTAATCAGAAGACAAAGAAGCACATGGAGACCATACATGATGATGGGCATTTCTGGCTGGTTACATCTAACAAGATCGGTTCAGTACTCTTTGCCAGGCTTTGCACTGGGCTCTAAAATACCAGCCTTAAAAAGCCCTGACATTAAAGGATCTCCCAAGAAGTACACAGAAAAGACAGACATATCTGTAAACAAGCAACTCTGTTACACATAGTGAATGTCAATGTAGAAAAACTATGCACAGAGTCTGGAAAGTTTACCTGAAACCTGACATTTGATTGGATTTTAAAACATATAAATGAAAAGGTAGCTAAGTGAATTAAGAAAAAGATTATTCTAGGCACAGGAAACAGCAAATACAAAGTCTCTGAAAAATAAATAATTCTGTACGCTGGAAGTGTCTTCCAAACAAGGTAGCAAACTAATTTTTATTAAGAACCTGATTTTTTTATTCCCAATATGTCACAGCATTATTTGTGGACTATGTCCTGTTCAAAGAGATGAGGCTATTAACCTTGCTGTCATGGCAATTCAAACTGTAAATACTAATTTTCAATGTCAGATTTATTTTTTTAAAGACTAAAAGCAAACAGTTCTCAGACTCAGCTGGCCCATGGACCTCACCTTTATTAACAATGAGCTAGATCGTAAAGGGGTTTTTTGGTTGTTGTTTGTTTTTGAGACTGAGTCTCACTTTGTCACCATTGGTAGGGTGCCAGGGCGTCATAGCTCACAGCAACCTCAAACTCTTATGCTTAAGTGATCCTCTTGCCTCAATCTTCCAAGTAGCTGGGACTATAGACAGCTACCATAATACCCAGCTAGTTTTAGAGACAGGGTCTTGCTCTTGCTCAGACTAGTCTCAAATTCCTGAGCTCGGCAATCCACTCACCTGGGCTTCCCAGAGTGCTAGGATTGTAGGCCTGGGCCACCATTGCTCGGCTGATCATAAAGGTTTTATTTTATCACGAAGATAATGTAGAGCCACTTAAATATATTTTTTTCTGACTTTTTAAAATTATAGTTTTAATTGTGTAGATAATTTATAGAGAAGGGTACTATTATTCTCTCCATTCTCTGGATTAGGAAAAGGTGGCTCATTAAGCTTAAATATTTTTCTCACAATGGGCTCCATGCCGGTACCACAGTGGTTATGGCACCAGCCACATGCACGAAGGCTGGTGGGTTCGAGCCCAGGCCAGGCCAGCTAAACAACAATGACAACTGCAACAAAAAAAATAGCCAGGCATTGTGGTGGGCGCCTGTAGTCCTGGCTACTTGGGAGGCTGAGGCAAGAGAATAGCCCAAGAGTTTGGGATTGCTGTGAGCTGTGACGCCATATCACCCTACCAAGAGTCTCCCTATGTCGCCTTCGGTAGAGTGCTATGGCATCACAGCTCACAGCAACCTCCAACTCCTGGGCTTAGGCAATTCTCTTGCCTCAGCCTCCTAAGTAACTGGGACTACAGGTACCTGCTACAACGCCTGGCTATTTTTTTGTTGCAGTTTGGCTGGGGCCGAGTTTGAACCCGCCACCCTTTGTATATGGGGCCTGCGCCCTACCCAGTAGGCCACAGGCGCCACCCCCCAAAAATTTTTTTTCTCACAATTATACACTGAGAAAAAATATTTGACAACTAATATCACAGGTCAAGAATTAATTTCCCCAAAACATGAAGAGCTCTTGGGAATTGGTAAGCAAAACACCGACCACTCAATAGAAAGTGGGCAAAGAATATGAATAGACAGTTCATCAGAAGTAACTACTAATAGCCTTGATATACAATACATGAAAATATGCTCAACTTTACTGATAATAAGAAATGCAAACAAACTGTTAAGACACTATTACCTAGAAGACTAACAAAAAATCCGAAGTTTGACATATCTCTCTATTGGTAGATTAGGGAAGAAAAAAGCACTCTCATGCTTAGATATATATTGGTACACTCCTTACAGAAGGCATATACTTTTTGAGGTAGTCATTAAACCTGTTAACAAATACCTCTCTAGCTATTTTAAGATATATATACTACTTCTCTTTAAGTAAGGTACAGTTATATGATTTGCTTTACCCAGGGAAATATGAGCAAAAAGTGATGTATGTAATTTCTGGGCAGAAGTTTGAAGAGCTAGAGTGCAATTTGCTATGTTATCATTTCTTTCCATTTACCGTTGTTGACTGGCAATAGCTGCTCTACAGCCTAGAATGCAGAGAGAAGAGAACTTAAAGCAGAACTCCTTGACATGCAGCATGTGTTGCAACATGGGCTAGAAATAGACCTTTGTTTTCCAAGGCACTGACAAATAGAGGGCAATGTGGCAGTATTTATCAAAGTTACAAATGCATATCCTCTTGATATACTTGTACATATGCAAAATGACATATGTTCAATGTCACTCATTTGCAACGTGGTTATAGCAAGTGACTGAAAATAACCTAATGAACATCAGAGGACTAGTTAAATACTTGCAGTACATTTGCTCAAAGGAATATCATGTAGCTATAAAAAATGAAAAATTCTCTTAATGTTGATATGGAAGGATCACCAAGTTAAAAATTAAGATATTCTCAGTGTGTATAAAAAGGGGTAAGGAAGAATTAGAATATATAATCATATTTGCTTATATTTACATTTTAAAATTCTAGAATTATAAATAAGAAACTAACAAAATAGATTATTCTTGGGCAGAGGGTGAAAGGGTGACAGAGGCAGAACTTTTGATTACTTGGGAAAAAAAATCCTTAATGCTGTGCTTAACTCCTTTCTTCTTTTATAACCTCAACTAATCTGTCAGCAAACCTTAAGTATAAACGGTGCACTACTACCTCAATCCTAAACTGTTATCAGATCCTTCTTTAAATTCTGGCTTATCTGTCTGCTCTTGGCCACTTCTAATCAGCTGCCAATTAACTTTATCTGTGTTAAGAATATCTTTAGTAAATTCTCTTACTCAAATAGCAATGGTTCTTAGTTAATCTTAGATAAACTATGCCTTTCTCTGTATGATTCCAAGCTTTGGCAACTGTTCTCTTTTTAAGAGACACCAAAGTACCACTTAAAAAGAAAAAGTTATAATTTAAATTGTGTCTGCTCCAATATATTCTTATTTTTCTCATTCAGAGCTTTTCCTTTTACACAGAGAAAGTTAGTTATTTTACTTTCCTTTTTAGTAAGAATTATAAAACCCTTACATCTGAAAAAGTAGAAATGAAAGATTAGTATTACAACTGACTCTGTCAACCATTTGTCTATTTCATATCAGTGTAAATCAACAGACTCCCAACAGCCTAATCAATAGAAAATTTTTTAGCATATACATCTCAATATATGTAGATTACCATTTAAAAATTATACAATGTAGAATGGTATTAATACATTAATTATAAAATTAAAATGTGAAAGGCATAAAAAATTAAATTTTTAGAACATTTATTAATCCATTTTTATTGTAACTAAAAATATATATTAGCAGTAATTTTTTGGTGAGAGCAATATGATATACTATGCCTAACTATTTCTAAATTTTATTTTAATATTTTGTATAGAATGACTTGAAGGGAAGGTCTGGTTATACATTCAACTATTCCCATACATGATTTTTACAGCTATCATATCTGAAAAAGATCCTGATATATCAATCAAATGAAAGAACTACAACTGGTTCCTACATGTCAATTATTCAGAGATTCTGTTGAACTTTGGCTAGTAATTTTTCTTCTCTGATGTCAGTTGTTCTTGCAAAGTAGAAATATTTTTAATAAGTTAAAAACCTCACGAAAATGCTTCATTAGAAAGATTTTTAAATTGCTAATAATCTTTAAGATTTTAGCATTTGGTTGTAAGTTTTTACCAGTAACATTCATTGTTTCTGATAAAAGAACACACATATACAAATGGAACCATTTTTCAAATATTTGTGTTCAAAATACTTTCTCCAAAGCAGGTATCTTTCTAATAATTGTTAAAACATTATCGGCTGGGCATGGTAGCTCATGCCTATGATCATTGGAAAGCCAAGAGTTCAAGATCAGCCTGAGCAAGACTGTCTCTACAAAAAAAATAGAAAAATTAGCCAACCATCGTGGTATGGGGCTGTAGTCCCAGCTACTTGGGCTGTAGTCCCAGCTACTTGAGCAAGACTGTCTCTACAAAAAAAAATAGAAAAATTAGCCAGCCATCGTGGTATAGGGCTGTAGTCCCAGCTACTTGGGAGGCTGAGGTAGGAGGAGCACTTAAAGCCCAGGAGTTTGAGGTTGCTGTGAGCTATGATCATGCCAGTGCATCCCAGTCTGGGCAACACAGTGAGAACCTATCTCAAAAAAAAAAAATTTTTTTTTTTTTAAAAACCATTATCTTCTCCCTCAAGGGTCTAACTAAGAGTGCTTGTATGAAGCTTGAACCTTTAAATGACAGTAATGGATTACAACTCATGCAATAAATTTGGAATATAAGAATCCATACTGACTTAAATTATCAATAGGGAAAAAGGTAAATCTCCCCCTTATAATAGAATGCCGACTAATTAATATAGAAAGGATAAAGGAAACAAAGTTATCAGTGGTGGTAGATTCAATAAGGAATCATCAGTGGATACTTAGCTGGTAGGTGGAGATTTAAGAAGAACAAAACATCAGTACAGTCTCAATATTACACCATAAAGCACGTAAAAGTTACAAAAGGGAAAAACAGTGTCTTGACTTTGGAGAAACTGGCCAATACAGACTTAAATCAGTCATTAGGCTAATATTATAAGTGGTACAACAGGGTGACATAATGTACTTTCTGATGTGATGCACTGAAAAAAGCACAGGATCAATTTTGTATAATTCTTGCCAAGAAAGCATGGCCTGAGTATGGACATGAGTAAACACTGAATGGACCAAATCAAAGAACAAACTACCATTAAAACCCTTAAGGATGGGAAAGACTGAAGAACTGTTCCAGACTGAAAGAGACTAGAGATATGAACTCAAGTCATCTTGAATGGGACCCAGAATTACAAAGGAAAAAGAGACATTTTAGGAACAAATGGCAAAATATACCTGAGATCTTGAAGGTAGTGTCATTGTTTTCCACATTTGGATGATTATACTGTGACTTATAGGAGAGTAGCTTTGTTTTTTAGGTAAATACATACAAATAGGAGTATTTAGGAGTGACAGGACACAATGTCTTCAACTTTCTCTCAAATGGATCAGAAAGATTGATCATAATGGAGAAAGTGCAACAAAAATAAAAGCAAACATGAAAGGTCAATAATCACAGCATCTGGGTAAGGGGATATGGGAATTCTTTTTTTTTTTCCTTTTTTGAGACAGTCTCCCTCAGTCACCCTGGGGTTGAGTGCCGCCCTGGCGTTGAGTGCTATGGCATCATAGCTCACACCAACTTCGAACTCTTGGGCTCAAGTGATTCTCTTGCCTCAGCCTCCTGAGTAGCTGAGACTACAGGCGCCCACCACAACACCCAACTAGTATTTAGAGACAGGGTATCGCTCTTGCTCAGGTTGGTCTTGAACTCCTGAGCTCAAGCAATCCATCCGTCTCGGCCTCCCAGAGTGCTGGGATTATAGGCATGAGCCACTGCATCTGGCCTGGGAATTCTTTATAGTACTGGTTTTGCAACTTTTCCTTAAGTTTGAAATAAATTGTGCTTCAAAATAAATTGTGCTTTTAAAGTGTGTTCACATTGTAAGCATGCTTGCATTTTTAATATCTGCCAGGTATTACACTACCAGTAGCCATTGTCATCATTTTAAAATGTACCTTCTGCCTGAAGACTGCCTACCTACCAACATACAGATAGACACTTCAAACTTACAACATTGAAAATGAAAAATGTGTCTTTGTTTCTTCTTTTTTACATTGTTTGTGTTGATGCTTTGGGCCTTCAGTTAGAGAATCAATCCCACAGAAACTTTAACGGACTGTTTCTGGCTCCATATACACGTAGATCAACCAGTAGTACTTGAATTGGCTAGGTAGGGGAGACAACAACCACCCAAGAAGGCTTGAACTAGTCCCTTGCACTAAGCTTAAACTAAAATGGCTTCAGAGACAGTACTACTTCAAAATAAGCATCTATCTTTACCTTCAGGCTTCCAACCCACCATTTGATTTCCATTAATCAGCATAAAAGAAAGCCAAGGCCACCTTCCATCTCTTAAAGCTCTGGCTTAATTGTCATGCGTTCCCAGAATCATACTGTAAGAAGATGACTAATCACTGACTGCTTCTCTAGCACCATATGTTTCCCAATTTCAAAGGCAAAACTGTCCCAACCAGTACTAGTACTAGAACAGATTTCCTACCTCCTGTAGCTGGAGTCGAACCTTGGTAACTGCTCGGATCCAGTGAGCTCTGGCTTGGGTAAATGGTGATGAAGCATTCTCCTCAGGAAAACTAGTAACAAAAAAAGAGAGGGTTGCTTAAAAATAGCCAAGGCCACAAGGTGACAGTGCTCAAGGAAAGACTTCCGAATATCTAAACTAAAATGGTTTATACTCATGCCTACACTTGTTTAGTGACTCAGGCTGCTAAAACAGCATAGTACTGAATACCCAATGTGAAAACAACTTCTCTCTAAAATGATAACTCCTTTTAGCTTTTCATCTGTTCCCTCTCTTCCTCTTCCTTTTCTTCATTTACCCATTGAAGGCAACTCACTACGACAGTCCAGGTTTAGGACACTAGAAGAAATGACAAGGGCCCTGAATCAACATCTAACATAGAAACTATACAGAGAGGTGTGGAATAAGCCTTTTAATTCCTCTCACCATACCTCTCAAGACCACCATCCTCCCTCAAGGGTTCTGCATTGCACCTTATGGCAGAATTTTTTTCCTACAAACCCTTCCTGCACCACTAAGTATTTTCAAAGGCTTACCAATTCCTAACTGTGTGAATAGTACCAAGAAAAAAAATCACAGCATTTTTCCTGCCATCACCCTGTTCCCTGAGCTGCCTAAGGAACACCTTCAGTGAAAAGAACAGTAAATATAACAATGTACTATTGAGACAGAAACACCACCCTGTATTAGACAAGTCATCACCCAGGTTTTTAACTGGAATAGTGGTTATTGTGTGACAATGTTTGGGGCCTACAGCCAATGCAACAGACAACTATCTAACATTTAGACTTGTAAAATATATGGTAGGCTCTAATGCCACCTGGGTCAATTGTTCTAAAAGATTTGTGGGCACTGGCCAAGGGGAAACTGGGCTTCACTCACATAGCTAGGACCTGAAAAAGTACAACTGATAGAGAAAGACAAGTAAGTACTCATGGTGGCACTTCTGCTTCTCTACCAAGAGCTCTGCCCTAACAATAGGACTGCTAAGGGTAGGGACCATGAAGAGCCACAGCCAGTCGTTTAGTGGGTCATCAACCCAGTGAGAAGGCTGGTACAGAGCTCAGGCTCTTGGATGTCTTGCCTATTAATTTGATGAGCCACCAAAGGTAACTAAAAACTAAAAAGAGAGGGAGAAAAAAAATCTATATTTTTAGAAAGGTTTATGACTTATCCATTAAGCTAGTGGTGCAGAAGAAGCACCAACCATTTCCTAACTTTTACCACGTAAATAGTAGTCACTGTTCTGGTCTTTTCATGAGAGGTTTTATTATTAGACATTAAAATCTAAGAATTTCAGTGATAGACCTTATCACTCTACTGCAGTGGTTTTCAACTGGGAAAATTTTTCCTCCCAGGGGAAATATGTCAGGAAATGGTTTTGGTTGTCACAACTGGGGGTTGCTACTGGCATCCAGTGTGTACAGGCCAGTGATGCTACTAAATATCCTATTATATGGGGTTGGAAAATTAAGTTCTTAAACTCATCCTAGAAAAAATGCTACATACCACATTGCTGAATACCTGTACAGCCACCTTCTAAGTAGTCCCCTTGGAAAGCTATGCACAGATGTCACCGCCTAGTCCACCCTTCAAAGCACTTTTTCTAAGATAAGATCCTGAGCTTAATTGGCATACCTCATACAATGACAGCTCTAATGGCCATTCCAGAAAATGAGTTCCAAAACTGCTCTGAAGGATAGATTAGGTACTAGTGTTAGTACATAGCTTCCCAAGGGGAGTACTTCTTTTTTTTTTTTTTTGAGACAGAGTCTCACTATATCGCCCTTGGCAGAGTGCTGTGCTGTCACAGCTCACAGCAATCTCCAACTCTTGGGCTTAAGCGATTCTCTTGCCTCAGCCTCCCAAGTAGCTGGGACTACAGGCGCCTGTCACAATGCCCGGCTATTTTTTTAATTGCAGTTTTCATTGTTGTTTAGCTAGCCCAGGCTGGATTTGAACCCGCCAGCCTTGGTGTATGTGGCTGGTACCATAACCACTGTGCTACAGGCGTTGAGCCAAGAGGAGTACTTCAAAAGTGACCAGAGTGATAGTCAGAAATGAGGTATTTAGTACTTTTTCTAGGATGAGTTTAAGAACTTAATTGTCTGACCTTGTACATACAATAGTTGCCCACAAACAATTATCTGGCCCGAAATGTCAATAGTGCCACAACTGAGTAACCCTGCTGTGCTCCAAACTATCAGTTACCCTAACCAATTTAGCTTAATAACACTTATACTTTCTACTAAACTTCATCATAAGACAGTTAAAGGGACACATTTTAAATTTTTCTTCTTAGGGATACCAACTGCCAGATACACTGCCTAGGCCTGTGGAAGTAGAGTGGTGGATTAAATCTGGCTTTGAGATCAATCTGTTCTTATCTCTGTCCTCGTTTTCTCAGCTAGAGTAAAGTAAAATGTTCATCAAAACAGTTAGAACATTTGCTCAGCACCCGTAGCTTGGTGAGTAGGGCACCAGGCACATGCGCCGAGGCTGGTGGGTTTGAGCCCAGGCCAGGCCCGCTAAACAACAATGACAACTGCAACCAAAAAATAGCCGGGCATTGTGGTGGGCACCTGTAGTTTTAGCTAGTCAGGAGGCTGAGGCAAGAGAATCGCTTAAGCCTGAGTGTTCGAGGTTGCTGTGAACTGTGACGCCATAGCACTCTACTGAGGGCAATATAGTGAGACTCTGTCTCAAAAAAAAAAAAGTTAAAACATTAATAGGCTAAAGAGTCAGCCAAAGCAACAAAAGCAGCTCTACTGAATGAAATAAATTGGCTCAGGTCAGTTCTAGACTCAGAGGCTGCCATAAACAAGGTCAACTAGAAAACCGAGCATTGCAGACTCAGGAAGTCCTGGTAACACTGCAGATCACCAACTACAGGGAACCCAAGTGTTCTTCCTCTGAAGAAAATATATTGGGCATTACACGAAAAATCAAAGGAAGCAATGCAGAATTGAGCCTGAGTGTCTTAACTACGACCATACCCAGCTCCAGGAAAACAAATGAAAAGAACTTCTATTCAGCAATACTACAGGGTAGGTACTGAAGAAGCTATGTGAGCTCGCCAAGGCAGCTATCACCACCTACCTCTCCTGGGGGCCTAGTAAGTGGTCTTTTTGTAGCACCAGATCTGGGGGAGGATGAGTTGTGGCATCTTCTTTCACTTTCTTCAGCTCACATGTTATCCCCTTCTCAGCTTCACCTGCCACCTCCAAGGTTTTCACTTGTTCACCAAAACCTCTTTGGCCATCCCTGGAGAGGCTGCCAGAGCTGTGGCAGGAATGAATTGAGTCTCTCTCCCGACGGTCATCGTCCTGTTCATGGTACTGGTCTAGTTCACTCAGCTGAGAGCTTCCTTGACTCACATTACAAGAAGAGCCATACCTACTACTGCTGGTGGGGCTGTGAGAATGAGAAAAACAGATGAGTAAATACATGCAAACCCGGGCAAAAGCATGAATAAATGTAGGAGATAATGATTATATTAGTGGCAAGAACCACAAACAGGAGGTTCTTGGAAAGACAGGACCAGACTTCACAATCTAGAAGAATGTCTCTACTTAGCAGACCACAACAGGGAAAAACACAACATGCTGGGTTCTCCAACAGCACTTAACCTCAGCCCTGTACTTGACTTTGAAGGACATTTTATCTTAATGTACTATTTTTGAGTAGGATTAAAAATTATGAAAATAGCCTATTACTTATTCCTAAAGTTTTTTAGTCTTGTAAAGAAACTTGTCCAGTGGCTGTGATTAAAATTTTCTAATTTCCACCTAATAAAATAGAGTGAGTGAACTCTTCTTTTTTATATTTTTATTAAATTGAGGTCCCCATTTCTTCTGCAATTATAAATATGTATGGCTATATGCGTTTATAGGAGCAAAAGAGAGTGGACACTTCACTTATTGTTTCAGCCTCCTTATCTGCAGGATAAGGTAACAGAAGCCATTGGGAAATGGAGGCCAGGATCATGAAATCCCACAGGAGAGTGGTCTCATCAACATGAATGCTACAAAGATATCTCTGGCAGCACTGATGTGTCCCTAACACGAATTAGCCCATGTATAAGTGAGCTGCTCTTGCTCTCAGGGAAAGGCTCAATTTTGGATAAAGTGCACCAAGTCCAACTTTAGTACTGGATCAGAGCCATAGTCATACATCTCTGTACCTGAAGATAAGTCAGCCAAATTTCTCTCAATCATCTGAATTTCCATGGCCAGAAAGAAAAACTGTTTCCCTGTTATGAGACAGCAATTATGGACAGAGAATATGACAGTGATAACAGTGTAAAGGGCAGAGTGGTGGGGAAAAACAGCCCTATCCTCTAAAAGATTGGACTTTTGACAGTAGAGGGATTTAGTGATGATTTACAAAATATATCCCAGTCCATTCGAATATTTCAATCCCAAATCAAGAATCTTAATTTTATTACTAGTATCTTGTCCTTCCATGCAAATGGACAGGGAATATTCTTACCATAGAGTCAAGCCTTTAGCTAATGGGCTTATGTTTACTCTTGGCCAAATGAAGAGAAATCCTTGTTATTTTCCAATGAAATTTTCTGTAAGTTTCTTCTCAGTTATCTGGTATTTTCAAGCTGATTTTTGGTTCCCTTCTCATATCAGGAGAAAACAGGTTACTGTTCTAAGTAGTTTCCAATACACATACCCATAGGACCAGGCATAGTGGCTCACTCATGTAATCCTAGCATTCTGGGAGGCTGAGGTGGGTGGACTGCCTGAGCTCAGTAGTTCGAGACCAGCCTAAGCAAGAGCGAGACCCCGTCTCTAAAACTAGGCAGGCACTGTAGTGGGCACCTGTAGTCGCAGCTACTTGGGAGTCTGAGGCAAGAGGATCACTTGAATCCAAGAGTCTGTGGTTGCTATGAGCTATGACACCACAGTACTCTATTGAGGGTGACAAAGTGAGACTGTCTCGAGAATAAAAAGGAAAAAAGAAAAAACCACCCACACACAGAATCTCTAACGCCCCTGACCAATCCATTTGGACAAATTTGACCCAGAGGTTAAGGTAGCATTAACTGCACAGTATGGTGCTTCTTCTTAGGGGCAATAACAGTACCCCTAAGGGTAAATCCTGCACAGTGCCTCAGACTGAAGAATTACAGCAAATGATAGGCCTGAGTTCCTAAGAGACTTTACTCAAAACTCTTATCAGACATAATTCTTAAGGAAAGTAAAAGGTAGAAACTAATATCCTGGAAGAAGCTATGCAAATCCCTGTGGAATAGGATATGGAACACAGATTATCCTAAACCATACTTTGCACTTTGTGTTTTACTTAATTCCCTCATTGCCACTGGACAAAGCATCTTAGAAGACTTGAAAAAACAAAATAAGTCATTCCCATTTACAATAAGATATAAGTGCTTAAGGCCTAAGGAAGCTTCCTAGCCCATCATGTAGATGTACTTAATACACATCACTAACTACTTGCTTCCTCTTCCTGCCCTCCCTTCTCCATTTCCCATTATACACGGCACAGCAAACCAGAGTGAGTAAATCTCAGGGCCCAGCCTTTCTTCAAACAGGAAGCTCTGTGTTTCAAAAAATGAATTACATTTGCCACTAGAGAGAATGAAAATACCCACACATTAGCTATTGGTACTTAACCCCTTATTAACATGAAGTTCAAGGGCAAGGAAAGATATAGGAAGGATAAAAGCAAACTAGACTCATCTACCACTAAGTCATTTGCATCATCATAAATGGTCAATTCCTTAAAGCCATTTATGATGCTTGAGTTGAGAACAGGCCTTTTGTTGGTCACTGATGTCTTGATGCTGTTCAGAGTGACTGACTGCTGTATATTCAAAACAGAGTCAGTGCTAGCAGGCACCATCTCCTCTTCTTGTTTTTCTGGTTGGTGAATTAACTCAGAGACAGTGTAGTGCTCTTCCTTGTGTTTCCCTGAAGGACTTGTGGAGCCACAGAGGTTGCCTTTGGTATCCCAATGTTCCTCAGATGCTGGGATTTTCTGCTGGTTTTCTGCTTCTCCAGGCCCTGAAGCCTCCAGCGCACATACACTTGGCTTGGCCTCCAGCTGCTCAGATGTCCCAGAAGGGTGAGTATAGACCTTAGCTGGCTCAGCATTTGCCTCAGATACTTGAGAGGATTCCAAAGCTTTGTTAGCCTCACTAAAGCTAAGGTCCTGAACACTGCTAATACCTGCAACCAGAGGGGAGAATTCTGCAGGTTTTTGTTCAGAGACTCCTTTGTTCTCTTTTGACCATGGAAACGAAAGATCCAGCTTCATTCCAAACCCTAGTTTTGGATCACTTGTCAGCACACTCCCTTTCTCCTCACTACCTCCCTCAAAGAGACTTGACAACTTCTTAAAACTGGACATTAAACCAGTCTCTGCCGCTGTATTGCCAGAGGCGGAAAGTGGGGGGAAAAAAGAGCTCAGTTGTTTCCCATGGTCTGTAGCAGAGGATGGAAAGCGGAGCTTTGGCCAACTGGTCATGTTTGGAATTTCAAAACGAGGCCTTGACTGCTTGGTTTCCTGAGGGACTGCAGGTGGATCTTTCTGGGCATGAAGTAGTTCACAAGTTTCTTTAGCACAAACCATAGGCTTTTTCAGTGGAGGAATAGGAAAGTTCCCTTGGGTTTCCAGTGCGGTGCTCTGGCTCACATTTGCCTCACTTAATAGAGTAGTATCGGTTTCTAGTGAATTGGCTGTATCTGCCTCCAAGAAATCTTGGTTTGTGGAGGCAGTTTGAATAGTTGGTTCTGGCTCAAGAGGAAGAGATAGCTCAAATGGAGAAGGAAGCTCTTCGCCAACACAGGCAGGATCTGGATGTGACTGTCTTGGCAATGAAATATGTTCTGCTTCCAATGATGCCTCTGTGTCTGTACCCTGCAATATCCCCATGTCTCCTTCATCACTCAAAGACAATCCTCCTTGCCCAGTATCATCCCCCGAGACAGAAGACATAACAATTATTTCAGAACTTTGGGGTTCTGGAATATTTTCAGGAGTATTATTGTTTTGCATTTTAGTTGTTAGTTTAAGATCATCTGTCAAGGTATCTGATTCGGACTTTGCACTAACCATAGTCATTCTACGGTCACCGAGAGTAGATTCTAAACTGGGTGCTGCAGAGGCAGCTTCTCTCCACAAACCTTCTGAAGGTCCTAATCCTACAGCATCTCTGGAACAATTATTTGGAAGCTGTGAAGTAGCTGGGATAGATGATTCTTGTTTGTATGTCTCAGTTTTGGGACTTTTGAAAATTCCAAATAACTGACCTTTGAGGGGCTGAGATGACACACCAGAAGAAAGAGAGAAAAAAGAGTTTTTCTTTGGAGATTTAGGAGTGGAGAAAATTCCAGAAAGTGTTTTGGGAGGTTCAATTAAGCCCCCAGAGAAAGATTTCACTTTGGTCACAAACCCTGAAAGCATTTCTACTGAAGAGCCTAACACTGATTTGTCTTCCTCTTTACCTGTATCTTGGTTCTGGAGATGGCCCACACATTCTGGCTCTGGAGAGAATGAGGCTGGCTCCAGGATCTGTGGTAAGACCTCATCAGGACCCTTTTCTAGTGGCAAGTTCAATGGGTCACTAGTTAATCTTTCATTTTGGTGGCAGTTAGTACAAGTGTCTAAATCATTTAACTTTTCAAATAAATGGTTATCACGCGAAAAAGAGTTGGTCAGTGAGTCATTGGGGAAGGCCTTCTGGTTCAAAGCCTGCTCTTCAGTAGGAGTTATCCCAGGGGTCTCTGGGCCAATAAGGAATGTTTCAGCTGGTGCCTGATATTCAGGTGAAGAAGGAACAGTATCTTTTTGCAACTGATGCATCTGGAAATCTGTTGAAGATGTCCCTGACCCATTAATTGAACTCAGTTTTCCCTCATAGTCGTTCTCTATACTGAGTTTATCTGTAAGAGAGGTAGCCTCAATAGTGTTACTGATGGAAATACAAGGTGTCATTTGCTTTTCATGAACTACTTCCTGGGTTATGCTGTCTTTATGACCATTGGCAACTTCTTTCATCGCTACGCTACCAGTGTCTACAAAAACACTTGCCTTCTTACAGGGCTGAGAAGTCACTGGAGCAATAGTTGAAAGGCTTTGTTTTTCCTTAGGAGTCTCCTGCTTTTGATCCATAAAGGGTAAGTTGAAGAAACTAAAAGTAGAGCTTTTATGAGAGGGATCCTTCTTGATGTTTAAGTTCGTAGTGTTAAAAAAGGAAGGCAGTGTAAATAGCCCTTCTGCTTGAGATTTGGCTCTTGGTAAAGTAGTAGAGGCTCTGTTCTCAGACTTTTCAGATCCAGTCAGAAAAGCAAATATACTCTTTTTGGTTGGCATCTCTGACTGAGGTGAAGATGTTGCAGCAGTTGAAAAATTCCCATCTTTGTCAGAAAAGTGATCTTGTTCATTTGAATTCCTTCTGCTCTGAGTATCAAAAGATATTTTATTATTTCCTGAAACTTCTGTCACTGTAGATACACCTCTAGTTTCTCTTGAAGAATTTCTGGAAGACCCTTTGAGACTACCCATTGAGAAAGATGAATTAGGTGACTGCTGGATTAGGTTGTCTCTGAATGGTAGATCTTTTTCAGTCAAATTATTACCTTGGATCTCCCTAGCTGATGGTTCCATAAGCCCACCATCATCAATAGTAGTCTGTTTGTTCAGACTTCTAACTCTAACCTTTCCTTTAAAGGAAACTGATGCAGCAGGAGTCTTCCCAACACCCTGGTTAGTTAGCTGTACAGGAGGAAGAACTGACCTGATCTCATCCTTATTTGTTATTGAAGAAACAGACATGTTTTCAGTTGTCTGTATAGGAGTTACACTGCTTTTAAAGAAATCCCCAAGGGTACCAAAAAAATTTGAAACTCCAGAATATTCTTTCTTTTCCTGAGATGGTATCTTAACATTTCTATCACCAATCATTTCTAAGTTTGGTGATTCTTCTTTATTCACCTGAGTTTCAAAGAGGTTCAAAAATCCAGATGCCTGTTTTTCATTTGCTGTTGTACTCACTGAAGACTCTTCTCCTCGACCAAAGAGTTTTAATGCACTTTTAAATAACGTACTCTCAGACACTTTGGAGGACTGGTCCTGGGGAAGCTCACAATTCTTGTGTTCATCCCTGCTACACTGTGGTGCAAGAGGAGCTGAAATGGAGTCCACTGTAATGATTTCATCGTCTTTTATACTTGCATTAGCCTGAGGAGTTGCTTGGCTTAGTAGGCAACCAGATTGTAACAAACTTTGCTTTTTCATATAACCACCTTTATTTAAAGGGAATACTTGCCTTATGTTTTTAGTAAATTCTGGTTGTTGAACACTGGATTCTATCTGTTTCACTGAATCCTGCAGAAGACTGTCTTCTTTATTTGGGGAATTACTCCCTAACTGCTTACTCAAGATTAATGACTGACAGCCATCATTTTTGAGCTCTGCTAATTTTGACTGCTGATCCATTTTCTCCATGGCCAAAGATTCTAAGGATTCACTCTTACCAAAATTCAAAGCACTCCCAACTGAAGCACCCAAAGCAGAAGTCACTTTGCTCACTGAAGATGTCTCTTCTGTTTGCTGTGAGCCTTTAGTCATATTTTCAGGTTGAACCAAAAAGGCAACTTCTTCAAAAGAAGACTGAAGCCAGTGGGAACAAGAAAGGTGAACTGATGAATCTTTAGCTAGTGGCCATTTCTTTTCTCTCTCCCTAATATGATTTCTATTTAAGATCTGATTACTAACAGTCTGGGGCTGATTTCTGAGATCCAATGTACATTCAAAGTCTTTAGGACCATATGGCCTTTCTTTGAAAGATATAAAATCTCCTTTAAACTTTTGAGAGATATAGCCTGAAAAATCTAATGGTTGATCCTTTTGGCCATTACTTGATTCTTCAAGTACTTGTGAATTAGTTTCTAAATTTAGAAGCAATAATTCCTTATTTCTTGGCCAAGTTACAGATAAATCAAGAGGCTCATCAATTGGCTTCTCTTCAATACACCACAATATTTCATCTTCCTTGTCAGGTACTTTAAAACTACAGGTAGAAATAATGCTGTCATCCAATATGATACTTGATAGATCATTTGTTTGTAAATCACAATTCAAATACTCTTGATAAGAATAATCAGGTACAAATAAATATGCATACTCCCCAGAAGAATCAGTTAAGAAAGAATAGATATATTGACCATCATGAAACATGTAATATCCATAATCCCCATCCTCTGATGGCCACCAAACTCCATTTTCAAAACATGACAACCATTCCTGGTACTCATAACCAAAACTTGAAAAAACAAAGTTTTCATCTCTTCTTAATGATTCTTGACCAACTATGGGATATATAGTCTTTTCATAATCTGAAGAATAACTTAAGTCAATGGGTAATTCTTCTAGTGAATTCTTAGTATCATTAATTGGAAGATGACCAGAATTTCCATATAATGAGTTAGCTGCCCACACATCACCTCTTAATAAGTAATCTTCATTAAATGCTAACTGGTCAAATGATTCATATGGTAAGTCACACCAAATAACACTGTTTGGTTTTGTTCTCCACTCCAAGATATTTGCATTTTGATCTTTTTGGCAAAAATTTATCACTGGGTTTTCTGAGTCAAGCCACAAAAAAGCATCAGTGGATGGAAATGTATTTTGATTCAACATACAATAAACTGGCTGAAATTTTCGGGAATTTTTAGAGAAATCTTTTATGTCAGTGTTCCATTCAATACAGAAAGGACTGTCCTTCTCTTCAAAAGCCTGATAGCGGTTTCGTTTATTTAAAATGTTAGTATTTAGTACAGGTGAATTTAGTTTGTTTGAATTTTCATGCAGTTTTGCCTCCAGAACATTGTTTAGTGTTGGCCTCTTAGCAAAAGATATCTCGAAGGTGCTTGGCTGAGTGCTTGGAGCTCCATGAAGTACAATGTTCTCAGAAGACGGGGAATGCTTTTCATTTTGGTTTTTCCATGTTGGAGGGCAACAATGATTATCAACCAAAGCATCAAATAATGGTATATTTTCTTCAGGTAATAAGCAGGTTTCTATGAAGCCAGAAGTTTCATGTTTTTCATCATGGTTCCTCTGATTCTCAGAAGTCACACATGAAGCAGCAGGGACCTCATCCAAGGGTAAATACTCATCTCCATTTGAACTCTTTATGTTGCCTGAAGACATGAACTTTGCTTCATCTGGTTTATGGTCAGTCATACTGCTGTCTGATATCAGGTTAAATATTCCAGAGATTAAGTTTGGGGTAGTATTCTTGTGATGGGAGACATCATTTTTCAAATTTAATTCTTGTTTACTAGACAAGTTTTTAGGAGAAGAAAACCTATTAAATAGTCCAGAAAGGAAGCCTCCTTGGGCTTTTTGCTCCGAGGTTTTATCTACAACTTTATCTTCATTAATTTCACTAAGCAAAGTTGATTTTGAAATAGTAGAAATAAACTCTAATGAAGAGTCTGATACTGTAGAAGATGTCACTTGTATAAGATTCTTATTTTCTCCTGAAGGATCTGAAGTTATATGCTCTGTAGGCACAACTCCAGGGATGGCTAAGGTGTCTCTTTCATCATTCCCTACTGCTGTGTCATCATGTGGATTTAATTCCTCTATGTTTCCTAATTCCTCAAGATCATCGTTAATATTTGTAACCAAATCAGACTTCATTATATTGAGTTTGGCATCTTCAAGACGATTTATTTGGTCATTCTTATTAAATTCCTCTGTACTGCCAAATTTGCCTAGATCATTATGAATATTTGGAACTGAATTAGATTTTATTGAACTGAGTTTGGCATCTTCATGGCAATTTCTTTGGATCTCCTCATCAGTGGTTACTGCTGAGACATGAACATTTTGGTCCTTTATAGAGATATGGCTGTTGGTGAAAGGAAATTTAAACAAAGGAAAAATACTTCCTTTCTCTCTTAAATCTTGTTGCTTTTCAGAATGCTCAAGAACTCTAAAAAATGGAATATGTCGTTTTCCACTAAAGGAAAAGGAATGTCCATCTTTCTTAGGGCCCTTTTCCCATCCCTCTTCCTCCAACTGGTCAAGTTTTGTAGATTCTGGGAAAGTTTCCTTTGAACAGGTCTCAGGGGAAGTGAGAAAAAACTGGCTAAATGATTTTCTAAGTGGCTCAAGAAAATCATCATCACCAGTAACTTTGTCCTCTTCTAATAATTTGGAAGAAGCCTCTTTATTTGTGGTTCCACTCCCCTCTATACAAGGATGTTCTGGATTATCTTTGGCACATATATTTGGTTGATCTGGTAATAAAGACTGGTCTATACAGGATTTTCCTTCCAACACACTTTCCATATCATCTTTCTTACCTGCAGAACTAGCTAAGCTTGAAGGTTCACTGGTCACTTGGGATGACAATAAATCTTCACCTGTGGGCATTCGGATCCAGCCTGTAGTTTCTCCATCACTCCTATTTAAAGCAATGGTGCTACTACTGTCATTGTCAAGAGTGCCTTCCCTTTGATTTGACTCCAAATCACACCCAACAAAGCTTTCCTTTCTTGGTGGCTTGCTCTGGTCATCTTTTTTGGTTTCCTCCTTTTCTGAAAAAATCTTTAATGGATTTAACATGCTGAAAACAGACTTTATAACTGAACCCTGACTCTGTGGAACTGAGTCCCTTCCAGTAGTTTCTGCTGCATCTTGAAAGCTTAAACTTCCAGTTTTTTTGCCCATGTGCTCATTTCCAGAGATTTTGCTATATCTGCATGTATTCTTATTATCTTCTGTTTGAGAGGATGATGAAGATTGCATGGAAAGATCCTTCTCTAATACTGACTTGGCTGTGGGTCTAGATTCCAGATTAATCATCTCAATTTGATTAGGCGTTTCTGTATTTTCTGGAACTAAATAAGCCAGCTTTTCCACAGAGGTTGTCAGATGCTTTGTGCCTGAACCTACCCTTTCTGTAAGTGAACTGAACAAAGAACCAACAGCACATTTTACTCCATTCAACTCAGGGAAAGAGATGGCCTTGTCCTTCTCATTCCTGACAATGGTTATAGGTGGTATTTGAACCCCAGGTATTTTCTCTTCTACATTATCAACAGTACTATTGTGTTTACATATTTTTTTAGTTTTTGAAAGGGAACCAAATCTATTAATCTCCTCTTCCTTCTCTGCTAAATAGTCTGATACTGTTTCCACAAAACATTGAAGCTCATCCATGGTGTCACCATAGTCTTCCTTGGACTCCTCAACAGAGGAAGGGACTACCTCTTCCACGGAGCGCCTAGACAGATCTCCAAGTGTTTTTGTATCACAATTCACCCTTTGAAATGGCAATAATGAATTTGCTACATAATATTCTTCAGGAAAGTCTCCAATATGATGAACATTGGATGGATGCCATGTTGGTAACAGCAAACCTTCCTGATTATCAGAAACAGGGGAACCCAGAAGTTCATCAGAAGTACTACTAGTAGAATCTTCAATAATATCTAATGGAGTAAAATTAATGACATGCTGGTTTGAGCCAGATGACTTTTCCCAATTCTTTAAACAACCAGGTACATCACAATCATAACTTTCCAACTTAGTGGACCATGTCCCATGCCTAACCACAAATCCATTTTTGCAGGGGTACAAAACTGGGTAATTTTGTTTCTTTTTTTCCTTGTAGCAAAGGTTATAATTTTCGGTATCAGAATATGTATTTTTGGAGTTAGTCTTAGATCCAGATATCCCATATTGCCTTCTTTCACTGTCTTTATAATGACTGTATAAGGGTGTTTTTTTCCTTCTCCTATCTATTGTATCATATTTCTGAGGGTATCTGGAAAAAACAGATGTTTCGAACTTAAGGCCAAAATTAAGGGCAGTAGATAATTTTGTTTGTTGGCTCTGAGATGGTATCTTTTTCCAATTCTTGTACTTTGGTTGTTTTTGTTGGTTGTAGTATTTATTAGCTTTGGAAAGGGTTCTAATTTCTTTTACCTCTGCTTCCTTCAAGCTTATGTTACTATTTTCTAGAAACTCTTGTGCTATTTCCCCCTCTATTTCCTCATATATATCTTCTTGCTCTTCATAGCCAATATCAGAGAAAGAAGAAATAATCCTAATTTTGTCATTTTTAGCCTGTGAGCCTTGTCTATATAAGTGGATAAAATTGGAGGAAGAACCAGGCAAAGAAAAAGGGAGAGACAAAGAAAAGGAAGAAACACGTTAAAAGATTTAATACAAGTTCAACAAGAAAATTAGGATAGTAAAATCACCAATTAATAAAAATAATTCAGACTAAAAAAATAAGAAAAGGAAATCACATGTTCTTAAATCAATGCAGTTCTTAAGTCAATGCATTTTATCAATGCAGTTGAATAGTTTTTTCCACATCCGAAAAAGAACAACTATAATAACAATTTTTAAATGACTCAACTTATAACCATGTCATTGGTGAGCTTTTTAGGATTCTTTTATTTTCTAAAAAACAAAAAAAATGAAATATGTTTTATCGGTATCTAGAAGTATTAAACATACCATGAAAATATATCAAAGGATTTCAAGAAACCTAAATTTGCTGATGAATTTGAGTCTAAAATAAAGCCAAGTTGTTAGCTTGCTAAAAGTTATATTTGAGACTATACAGCCAAGAATATGGTCAAACATATTTCTTTTAATAAGAAAAATTATATACAGAACAAAATAGTTTTTGACTAATAACAGAACTGAAACATTGTTACATTACCAAAAAAAAAAGCAAATTACTTAAAGCACTATTATTTGTCATTTGTGAAATCTAAAGGCTATATGCATTGAGAATCACAGCTGAAAAGAAAATCTTTCCCTGGTAGTTCATTAGCAAATATACCAGGGGGAAAAAAGAGAAAGAAAAATCTTCCTATACTGATTACAACAGGAGAAGCTAGCTAGCTACACATGCAATTTAAATCAATGAATATAGAAAACAGCAGACTTTTCTTTCAATTAGGTTACAGACTGCTTGCTTCCTATGTATTGATGGGTGGAGTTTATTTCAATATGTTCCTTTATAGATCTAATATCTAACAGCATTTATTTAGGAGACAGAAATAAGATCAACTGTAAGTTGACCACCCAAGGGTCTATAACAAACCGGTCAACATACGGAGGTGGTCAACATAAGGAACTAGGCTCACTATACTGATACATACATGTGATGCATGTGCAGTTTATGAAAATTAGGTCAACTTAAGGAGGTGGTCAATATAGGGAGGTGGTCAACTATGGGGTTCTACTGTAGTTGTTTAGTCACTAAAAATCTTCCAGGGTCAGACTGATATTCTCTTGACCCTTCTTCAACACTAGAAATGCTTTGGCTTTATAATATTCTAACAAAGTCCAACTCTATTACCAAATCTCAAATTATGTAAAAATTCTGTTATTCTAAACTCAGTCAAAAGCCCATTTGATTGAATTACAAAATCCAACTTAACACATTTTTTACACGCAATTTACATGCAATTTCAAACAAAACTCTAGCCTAGAAGAGGTCATTATAGTTCCAACTTGAATCAACAGTTAGCCATGGCTATAATAAATGTGGCTATTTATTTTTACATTTCTATATTTACTGGAAAATATACTTAAACACATTTATTGCCTCAAGGATGTTAATTTTCTTCTGGAAAAAACTGTGTAACTTAAGAACTTAGACTATTCCCATGAACTAAGAATGAACAACAGAATAGTTTAAAAATTAATGCTAGTGATATAATTTCTTCAAACTTTTAAAGGAGAAATCATTTCAAAAGATTAAGTTAAAAATGTCTATAAGACTTAAGAATCAATTAACTTCTCTGCTTGAAATGACAAACTATTTATTTTTAAATTCCACTTTATATACTGATACACAAAGTTCAATTTACCTGAGAACAGTAAAGAAAAATTTTAAGTAAAAACATAACTTAAAGAACATCACTAATGCTCCTCTAAGGGTTATTTATTATAGCAGTAACACAGGAAATAAGCGAAATAATAATAAGGTAACAATTAGGTAAATTAGTTTGTCCAAATCAAAGAATATGCAGTTATTTAGATTGATGTGCCATTATTACTGCTGCCCTCCACATCTAATGCTTGCAAACACAGAAGAGAAAAAAGGTGAAAAGAAATTTTTTGGCTATTATATTTCTTTCTTAAAGTAAGGTAATACAAACAACTAAAAACAAGTAAAATATGCAAGCATTCAATTTAAAAAGTAGCATAGAGTAGGCACCAACTTGAGTAGGATTCTTGACATGTTTTGCTTTAGAATCAGATTATGAAGAGATTTCATGCTATGTTGATAAATAAAATTTTATTAACAATATTTTCTTTTCTTTTCTTTTTTGAGACATAGTCTCAAGCTGTCACCCTAGGTAGAGGGCCATGGTGTCATCATAGCTCACAGCAACCTCTAACTTATGGACTCAAGCAATCCTCTTGCCTCAGCCTCCTTACTAAAGGCACCTGCCACAATGCCCAGTTATTTTTTAGAGATGGGGTCTTGCTCTTGTTCAGGCTGGTCTTGTCTCAGTTTTCTATTTTTAGTAGAGACAGGTCTCGCTCTTGCTTACGTTGGTCTCTAACTCACGAGCTCAAGCAATCCACTGCCTCGGCCTCCCAGAGTGCTAGGTATGGACTACCACATCCAGCCTGACAATATTTTCAGAGATAATAGTAAACTAGAACAGGATATTGGTAGATGGCTCCAGATAAAAATTAACCAATGTAATAGCTTGGTGAGATGGCAAAAAAATAAGAGATTGTCCTATGGTCTACTGAATTTTAAAAATTTAAAGCATAAGCTAAATTAGAATGGTTTTTAAAAAAAACAACCTCCAGGCTGTGTGCAGTGGCTCATACCTGTAATCTTAGCACTCTGGGAGGCTGAAGTGGGTGGTAGCTCCCAGGTTTGAGACCAGCCTGAGCAAGAGCAAGACCCCCCATCTCTAAAAAATGGCTGGGCGTTGTGGCGGGTGCCTGTAGTAACGAGGCTGAGGCAAAAGAATTGCTTGAGCCCAAGAGTTTGAGGTTGCTGTGAGCTATGATGATGCCACAGCACTCTTTGAAAAAGTGAGACTCTTATCTCAAAAAAAAACACCTCCAATCAATGAAATAATTGATTCAGGCAAGGATCAATGGATGCTAAAATCATTGGGTAAAATGTTGTTGGGGAAAAAGAATATTATTAATGCAATCTCAGGTATCACCCAGATATTATTATTATTTTATTTTATTGAGACAGAGTCTCACTATGTCACCCTTGGTAGAGTGCCATGGTGTCACAGCTCACAGCAACCTCAAATTCTTGGGCTTAAGCAATTCTCTTGCTGCAGCCTCCCAAGTAGCTGAGATACAGGCGCCTGGCTATTTTTTGGTTGTAGTTGTCATTGTTATTTGGCAGGCCTGGGCTGGATTCGAACCAGCCAGTTCTGGTGTATGTGGCTGGCACTGTAGCCACTGAGCCACAGGTACCAAGCCTCACCCTGATATTATTAATTACAAAGGAAAAAGGTAACTTTACATTGAAGAAATATGGCATATACCAAATTCCTTAACAAAAAGATCCATCTATGTCTGGGCATGGTGGCTCACACCTGTATTCCTGACACTTTGGGAGGCCTGGGCAGGAAGATTGCCTGAGACCAAGAGTTTGAGGTTGAGGTTGCAATGGGCTATATGATGACACCACTACATCCTAGCTGGGTGAAAGAGCAAGATCCTATCTCAAAAAAAAAAAAAAAAGAAAAAAGAAAAGAAAAAAAGTATGTTCTTCTTGTATTGTGAAGAAAATATCACTTTATGTAGTGTTTTTGCCAAAAATGTTTAACCTGATTCTAAACATAAAAAAACAAACAAAACCAAACTAAGCAGCATTCTCAAAACTACTAGCCTGGAGTCTTCAAAACAGTTTTCTTAAAAGACCAGAAAAAAGGGCCAGGCACAGTGGCTCACACCTGTAATCCCAGCATTCTGGGAGGCTTAGGTGAGTGGATTGCTTGAGCTCTGGAGTTCAAGATCAGCCTGAGCAAAAGTGAGACCCCCATCTCTAAAAAAAATAGCCAGAAGTTGTGGCAGATGCCTGTAGTCCCAGCTACAAGGGAGGCTGAGGCAAGAGGAACACTTGAGCCCAAGATTCTGAGGTTGCTGTAAGCTATGATGCCACAGCACTCTGCCAAGAGTAACAAAGTATAACTCCATCTCAAAAAAAAAAAAAAAGATCAGAAAAAAGAAAAGGGAATTTTGCTAGATTAAACAACAAGGCTAAGGAAACATGAAATTCAAATACAATACACCATGATTCTTGACTGAATAAGAAAGGAAAAAATGTAACAGAACATTACTGGGATAACTTAAATATGATCTATATAATATTATTATATCATTAAATCTCTTGAATGTGATCATAGTATTGAGTATATAAGAGAAAATCCTTTTCTTAAGAGTACCATGCTGAATCGCCAAAATGTGGAAACAGCCTAAATGCCCACCAACCCAGGAATGGATTAACAAACTGTGGTATATGTATACCATGGAATACTATTCAGCCATTAAAAAAAATGGAGACTTTACATCCTTCGTATTAACCTGGATGGAAGTGGAAGACATTATTCTTAGTAAAGCATCACAAGAATGGAGAAGCATGAATCCTATGTACTCAATTTTGATATGAGGACAATTAATGACAATTAAGGTTATGGGGGGGAAGCAGAAAGAGGGACGGAGGGAGTGGGGTGGGGCCTTGGTGTGTGTCACACTTTATGGGGGCAAGACATGATTGCAAGAGAGACTTTACCTAACAATTGCAATCAGTGTAACCTGGCTTATTGTACCCTCAATGAATCCCCAACAATTAAAAAAAAAAAAAGTACTATGCTGAATGATTTTCTGGTGAAGTAATATGGCATCTGCAACTTTCTTTTAAATGGTTCAGAAAAAAAAGCAAGTGCATATTAAAGAGAATGAGATAAAGTAAATGTGGCAAGATGTTATAAAAGATAAATCTAGGAAATACGGGTGTTTACTGTATTATTTCTCCAAATTTTATGCTTGAGATATTCTTTTTAAATGTTAGAGGAGAAGCACATGTGTATGTATTTGCCTTTATACTCATATGAAAATAGACTATGGAAGGATACATAAGGAACAGTAGGAAAGGAACTAGGAGACAGAAAGGGAATGGAATGGAAAATGACCACAGGTTTGGATGGGAGATTCTTCACTGCATGCTATAGTGTACCTTAAGTTTTACTTAATTATATAAATGTTTTATATTCAATACTTAAGAAATTAATAAAATAAAATTAAAACAAAGTTCTAGCAAAATCTGCTATGATGAGATCATACTGGTTTTCTTCTGAAGTTCCTAAGGAAACGCTCAGCACTATGTATTATCCAAACATTTAACATCTATAATTTTCTTCTTTTATCTTAGTGAAGGGTATATCAAAATCACTGAGTCAGGAGGGATGGTAGGCAGATTTTGTTCAACCTTACATCCTAAATGGGCATCCTCTCACCACGTGAGAATCACTTATCATAAAAATGTATTCCTGGGGTGGCGCCTATGGCTGAGTGAGTAAGGCACCAGCCCCATATACCGAGGGTGGCAGGTTCGAACCCAGCCTCAGCCAAACTGTAACAACAACAAAAAAATAGCCAGGTGTTGAGGCAGGCGCCTGTAGTCCCAGCTACTCAGGAGGCTGAGGCAGGAGCACTGCCTAAGCCCAAGAGCTGGAGGTTGCTGTGAGCTATGATGCCATAGCACTCTACCAAGGGCCATAAAGTGAGACTCTGTCTCAAAAAAAAAAAAAAATAGTATTCCTGATGACAATATATAAATGTAAGTGTGTAGAAGAGAAAAAAAGACTAAGATGTAGTAATTTACACAAAATGATTGTAGTTTGCTACACTTCTACCACCACCTCAGATTAAAGCAACAAAATCCTTATTGTCAGGTGTATCATAGGACCTGGTAATTGAAAGTACTTTGTTCCTAATACCCACCTGAGGGCTCGCCGCTCTGGATAATCGAGGTCATAACTTTGCATAGAGTCATTGCAGGAGTCCCGGGAACTGCCCTGAAGTAGCAGCTGCTGTGGCAATTGCACTGGCACAGGGAACTGGTGCACAGACGCATTGGGCTGGGAAGTTGTATGGTAAGGAGGTGGGATGCTATTGCTGGTCTCACTGCGATAATCACTATCTCGGTCATCCATGGCACTATCAGGGTCTTCAAAAGCTGTGGAATAAGCACAGTCAATCAAAGCACTCCATCCTTATTTAGTTCTTCGGAATTTTTACTGCTTCTAGCTTAGTAGACACAAGCCTGAACCTTGAGAACAAAAGCAAACTGAGCTGCTCATGAGCCCAGTGACCTCAAAGCCACGAACAGAACTGTCTCAAGTAATACCCACAAATCTCTCTTCTTATCAAATGAGATAAGACATTTGGTTTAATTTTAGAACACATTCCTAGAGAAACTCCAAGTTATGTTTTCCCAATGTAGAACTCTCTGGAAATTCTGCTTCTTTAGCTATCATAAACCTAATTAAAATCTGCTTTTATTTATTTTTTCTATTTTTAGTAGAGATGGGGTCTCAGTCTTGCTCAGGCTTGTCTCAAACCCCCAAACTCAGGATATACACTCATCTTGGCCTCCCAGAGTGCTATGTTTACAGGTGTAAACCACTGTACCTGGCCCTAAAATCTGCTTTTAAATGTCACAAATAGATTCTGGTCCACTAACATTATCAAAGGTGGGGGTATGGAGCATAGGGAATAGTTTTTCCACATCTTAGAGAAAAGAAATTTTTGTTTAAAGTAGGGTGGTGTTCTCAGACTTTAAAATGTATGAACTGACCCAATAAGCAGTTCCAACATTTGAAGCTGATACTGGAATCCAGAAGGTCAAAACCCAGGCTTAGAAGTCAAGTCACAGGCTCTAGACACAGCTGAGAATAGCATTAGTCTTACTACTTGCTGCAATGTGGGTTTTTCCAACAATTCCTGTCAAGCACCTACACCCTGGGGTCGGAATTCCCATTCTGAGCACTGGCTAAGAAGAGAGGAAAATGTATGCACTGCCAATGGGATCTTGCTGACAAGGCAGCTAAGTTTATCTAACAGTAGTGACTACAATTTCATAGAATGATTTCTGCTTTTCAGACTAGCTCCTGACCAGTTTTTTTCCTAATGTTAGCTAAAATGACCAGTTAAAATAAATACCGTGCTAGGAAAAGGAGCTCAGCCTAATAGTACTTTAATGCTTTGTACTGTTTCATAGGGAAGAAGCCATATCTGACATGATACCCATATATGTGTGATTAACAAGGCCCTACATATTCTTTCTTGCCAAATCCCTATTTGGCTTATAATGGAAAAAAGGAAGATTCACCATTCCCAAAAGGAGATATTTTAGTGAATAATGAACTCCTTATATTGGTAATTTTAAGATAATATTAGTAGCCACGTGGACAGCAGAAGCCACCTGAAGACCATAAGATTAGTCTTGTTCAATTGCTCAGGAAGGAGATATAGACCTAAATTCATGCACTGGAAATGGAAAAAAGTTTATGACCTAGAAAAAGAAAATTCCAGAAAGAATTGACAAAACTTGGGGACAAATGGAAGGTAATAAGGAAATGACTCCTTAGCTTCTGTTGGACAACCTGGTAGATATGAATTCCATTGAAAGACAAACGTGGGTTTTATAGGCACTGGATTCCATATAACATTTGTGGGTACAGCTGAGGGGTAGAAGTAAGACGATCTTACAAGATTTTCACATTTAAGTTTATGGTAACATGTTAGTATAAAAAAAAAAGAGAGAGGAAAGTAATCAGAAAAATATCAACATGAAAAAGATTGAGAACAATGGTTGAGAACAATTCAAATGGTTGAGAACAATTATTAGTAAGACTGCCAATTAAAACAAGTAGTCCTTTTACCAGGGCAGGATCAGCAAAAATTGAAAGCAAAACCAAACAATGGGGATGCAAGCATTCTGCTTACAAAGCATTCTGACACATTAGGAAAATAGACTTGGGAGGCATTGGTTTTAGCCCTTGATGCAGTTGTTCTTCTGAAGACCAAGTAAGGATCCAGAGACAAAACCAACATGCCATTCAGACTTAATTCTCTCTGAACCTACAAAAGAAGTAAGTCTGAAGAAATTGGGACTGGACTATTCATGCATACAGAGGAGGGGGCAGAGACATCAAAGGAGACAAAATGAGAAGTTTGCTTGAACTCCAGCATGAACAGTATCAGCACAAAATCAAAAGAACTAATATTTAATGTCCAAAGAGGCAATGATGATAGACAACCCTATTGATTATGAAGTCAAAGAGTGTAGCTCAGCCAGAGTTGGGAGCCAACAGTCCAAAGAAAATACTCACATGTACCCTTACTTTCTCACTGCATCTGACCCATTATTCCTAAATAATGCTCTACTTCATTTTGCTAGGCTATGGGGAAAGAATACTCTACAACTTTCCTAAAGGCTAAGAATATTTCTATACTAAAGAAATCAAGGGCAAATATTAAGAAACAAAGGGTCCATGGAAAGAAGAGACAGGGAGAAGAAGAGAGAATACAGAAAGCAGAATGAAGCAAGAGAAAGGAAATATAAAGAAGTGAAGTGTGACAAAGGAGAGGAATAGAAAAAAGCAGGGAGAGGAAAAGGCCAACTTTTCTCCCCCACATCACCTCCTATTTCCCTAAAAAGGAAACCTCCTGGCACCACCAAAGTAGATTAGAAACTAAAAGGGGAAATTTAGGAAAATGTGTAATATTTCAGCTTGGATAAAAGAACTGTTTATAGTGTGTCAGTGTCAATCTCTTGCCAACTCTGCAATCTACTCCACAGCACCATGTCAGACCAGAAAACTCCTGGCTTTGCAGAGAAAAAAATCTGAGTACAAATTTGATTATTCAGCCTAAGGAGGGACTTGTGAGCTAGTTTGAAGGCAAATATTGAAAGGCCTCAGCAAAGTATTTGAAGAATGGAAAACTCAAAAGCTATGAACATTTACTCGTTCAAATATTTATTGAGTGCCTATATGTGGAAGGCTAAACAACACAGAAGACTCAGAGTATACAGTCTAATAGGAGAGAGAAAATATAAATACAAATATTGAAAATTTTATAAGGAAGTTACTACCATGAGAATAGCACAAACTTGATTTGTGCTATTTGAGTTAAAAGGAAAGTAAAATCATTTCCTCATAGAGTGAGTAGGGAAAGCTTTATGGATGTTAAGGGTGGGAGGATGGATGCCTTCTAGCAATCCAGATAAACGCAATAGCATGATTAATAGGCCCAGGGGTGGGAAAGGCTATATATTTTTGAGAAACAGCTTGTAGTTCATTTAGAAGATGAATAAAAGGACATGGAGAGAATGAGAAAAAGTAGGCTGGGGAAAGTAATCCAACCTGGGTAAAGAAAGCCCTCCAAGCACATAATATGCACACAAAACTGAATGAAATGCACAACAATGAGGCTCTCTGGTATGTAACACTCCTGGACTGAGTCCTTGTCTTTGAATCCAGAGCACAACTAGAACTTTACCAGCCAAAGAAAGGAAAAAAATTCATACTTTTTTTCATGACTTGGTTACATTTTCTTCTTTTTTCTTTTTCTTTTTTACCAATTGTTTTGTAGTTCTTTCCCACAGACCTAACAAATACTCCTGCAGGTAAAGCAAAACCACAATGTTACTCTATGAGTATGAGGCATTTCCAACAATGTTTGGCTACAGAAAAAGCCCCATTGGGATAGACCTCAACTGGTTACTTTTTTCTATTTGAAAGCCTTAACTTATCTGACTCTTTTAGGCTTCTATTGATCCATTCCCTAACAGCAGAAATACTCAGGATTCAAATCACAGAAACTACATACTTCAAGAGAAATTCCAGTGACAGGACAAGATTTGGACCTTCTTAGCACCTGTTAGTTACTTAATCACTGAGCCTCAACCAGATCCCCTTTTCAGTTGGGTAACACAACCAGTAATGTCAGAGCTGTGTATTTTATTAATGAGAACTGGCTTCTCATTCTCTAAGTTGTAGAACAAAGATGGCCTCCAGCCTAGTTGGGATGCTTCAAGGAAAGTCAAAGCCCACCCTCAGCCTCTTCTTTTGTTCACAAGAGGTTTTTGGTTGAAATGACATTCATGCTTTACTAGCCCAACAGTCTATTCTGCATATCTCACCAGACTTAGTATTATATAGACAAACAGCCCAGCCAAATCAAAATGCAAACCAATTACCCTGAGACTAGTTCATCTTAGAAAGAGCCTTTTTCTTCTGGTCACAGCACTCCTTAGCCAAGGGACCAAAGCAAAGGGTTTCTTATACTCAGGAACTGACAGTATTACTTGTCATTGGTAAATAATAATCAGGAAATAGTGTTGGAATGGCAACTAGAACTCTGGTTTGAAATTTATCTCCACACACACACACACACACACACACACACACACACACACACACACACACACACACACAGTCTTAAAGAAATCAGCCTAAAAGGATATAACATTCCACAACAGGTAATTCTTTCCTGAAATTCAAGTGGGAGAGGAGGGGAATGGAAATACATATGTTTGTATGCATGAATATCCAGCTTCATAGTTCAGAGGGAGTTTGTTAAAAGGTAACATCAAGAAAATTAGAAGGAATTGCAGTTCTTACGTACTTTGCTGTTCTCCCCAGCCCAGATAGGTCCAGTGACCTAAGAAAACCGTAAAGAAGAGCAAAAGAGTGACAGAGATAATTTTAGAAGGAATTCAAAGATCATCTCCCTATCCCACCATTATAAGCCTTACCTTGCCTAAGCCTATCCCACTTGTTTTCCACTAACTTTATGTAACAGAGTATCTGCCTTCTACCAAAGATAAGGCAAATCTACACTTGTTGCTTGTTGTTACCCCCTACATAGAGACTAATAAAACAAAACTACTGCTTACGTACTATCCTCTTTTTTAAAGAAATGAAATCTTGCTATGTTGTCTAGGCTAAACTCAAACTCCCAAGCTCAAGAGATCCTCCTGCCTCAGCCTCTTGAGTAGCTAGAACTACGTGCCTGATACCATACCTAGCTCTCCATACTGTCTGAAAACTCCTTCTGTCCGAGGTCTCTGTCAGAACAACATTATTTAGGAGCCCACGTACTCTTCCTTAGTCAAAAAGAAAGAAAGAAAGAAACTCTTGATCTCCTGCTCTAAGAAACCCCTCCTTGTCTATATTTACCAAACCTGAGCCTATCACAGTATCTCCATGAGGTGCTCAGCTCTGATCCCATGGGTAAGAGAATGATTCTCTTGTCTGGGAGCAGTAATGTTCAATTTTGCTGCTCTCTACTGAAAGTTAAAAGGTCAAAGAACAGCACTTTTCTAGTAAGTAATAAAACACTCTAGCATGTTGGATCCACAGAGATAGCTCCTTTTTCTGAATTACTTATCAATTTTTAATAAAATCTATTAAAACACAATCATTTTGAAGAGCAGGAGAAAACTGAAAACGTTTTCTATTCACTCATTTTTCACAAAAATCCAATATTAACTAAATTTAAATCCTATCTCATACCCAAACATATAATAATCAGAGGCAACTGGCTGTGATAAAGAAATAATAAAAAATAGGCCTTTAATCCCAAGAAGTAAGGAGTAGGTTAGCTTCACAGTTAAAAATATGGGTTTTAAAACCTCAGTTCTTCGGGCTGTGCCACTTACTAACTATATGAGTGATCTTGAAAAGTTTTTGAAAAGTTATTATAGGTATTTCTTCAACTATAATATAAAAATAATAATAGCATGAGTCTCACAGGGTTATTGTTAAGTATTACATAAGGAAAAACATGTACAATGCTTAGCACAGTCCCTGGAACACAGTGAGCAACTAGCATTTGTTGTCATTTTGTCATGTTTGCCAGGTTTTTGCTTGCCTTATGGGTTCCTAATAAATAGGTGGCAGAAAGAAAATAATGCTTAGAACCATATACAGGGGAAGCCTTTCTGACAGACCTAAGGTCTACTAAGGGATCTTCAACATCTGTCCAGAAAACCCTCAGAGTTCTGAGTGTGGCTCCCTTGAGAGTCTGCAGTAAGACTCAAAATTCTGGCAACATCAGATGATGCCAGCCTTAGCTGGTTTCATTACCTGAGTTAACCCCCAAACCTGGGCACATGGTACTACTAATCAGTCACAGGCTGTTTAATTTAGCTATACACTGACAGCCAGTTATCTTCCCATGTACCACGTAGGTCTCTTCTCACCCCTCAGAAAGGATATGTTGGACCAGTGTGCCATTATTAAATTTTAATAATTTAACTTTCTAAGCATGGGGGGAAGGGAGGTAAAAGAAAATGCTCCCAGGCTATATAGCACAGTTGCCATAGCAACTGCTAGAGGGTAATTACCTTGTTTCTTTTTAAAAGAAAATGGAAAAAAATAATCACATAGAACCTCAGAATATGTCTATCAACCGAGATTGCTCTAGGCAAGTGACAATGCTATTTCTCACTATAACTCTGAGCCCAAAGAAGCTTTTCCCTGCAAAACACTGCCACATCCTTAAGCACTCCATGGCACCATGCAATAGTTTCTTGTATATAAAAGGTGCTCATTAAATATTAATAATTTTAATGATTGTATTAATCATTGTATTAATAATTAATAATAATTAATATTAATTATTAATACAATAATTAATAATTATATTAATAATTTTAATGATCCCATCTACGGAGCTCATCCCTAATCCATTGTAAACTGCAACAGAAAAATAGCCGGGCGTTGTGGCGCACGCCTGTAGTCCCAGCTGCTCGGGAGGCTGAGGCAAGAGAATGGCCTAAGCCCAAGAGTTAGAGGTTGCTGTGAGCCGTGTGACGCCAGGGCACTCTACCGGAGGGTGGTACAGTGAGACTCTGTCTCTACAAAAAAAAAAAAAAAAAAAACAGTCATGCTCACTGACAAACGGGTTCCCCATTTTCACCACTTTAGCCCAGTTCCATAGTAAAAGAAATAACATCGGTTTAATTAAGTATCCTTCCCTACCCCCAAAATGTATTTAAACAAGTCACTAGCTAGTAGAATAATTACTAAGGGTAGTTATGTTTTGCTAGGCCTCAATATCAAGAAAGGAAAGGAGAGATGTCCCGGGAAAAAAAAAATTATACATTCTAAGACACATTTTGTGAACTGAAAATAGTTCTAGCATATTTGAATGAGAGGCTATAGTTATTAAAGAACCTGATCACAAAGAGACTTAAGGAATGCTAGAAATTTGGAATTATCTAGAGGCCAACACAGAGCTATCACAGCTTTTAAGAGAGGAGAGACAAGATCAGATTTGCCATTTTAAGAAAGAACAGTGTGGGCTCGGTGCCTGTAGCTCAGCAGCTAGGGTGCCAGCCGTATACACTGGAGCTGGTGGGTTTGAATCCAACCTGGGCCTGCCAAACAACAATGACAACTACAACCAAAAAATAGCCAGGCGTTGTGGCGGGCACCTGTAGTCCCAGCTACTTGGGAGGTTGAGGCAAGAGAATCGCTTAACCCCAAGAGTTTGAGGTTGCTATGAGCTGTGACACCACGGCATTCTATTAAGGGCAACATAGTGAGACCAACATAGTGAGACTCTGTCTCAAAAAAAAAAAAGAACAGTGTGTACAATGATGGTTGTTGGGGTGGGAGAGGGTTAGTGACTGGTATCAGGGAAACTGGTATAAGGAGGCTGTTGTGTTCATGAGCTATAGCCTGAACTAGGGAAATGGTAGAGGGAATGGGAAAAAGTGGATAGATTCATTTTTGGAGCTAAAATCAATAGGGCTGAATGAGTAACTGTGGAAAGTAAGAAGAATAAGAAATGTTATTGCTTAGTTTTTAACTCAAGCTACTGGATGAATATGACATTGTTTGCTGAGAAGAGAAACAAAAAAGGGGGGCAGGTTGAGGGAGATGATGAATTGAGCATTAGGCATACTGACTTTGAGGTTTCAATGGGACAGCCAGAAATACTGGTGTGGAGCTCAGGAAAGAGATATGGAGCAAAAGACTTGGAAGTTTTCAGACTATAAGCTCCCATGAGGGCAGAGATTTTTCTGTTTTGTTCCTCTGCTATATCTTCAATGTTTAATAATAAATAAATAGCTAACAAATACCAAGCACAAAGTAAAAGCTCAACAAATAATTATACATGAATAAAAATAAAAATGCAAGTAAATATTATAAGAACGCTAAGGCAGAGTACAGGTAAAAAAGAACAAAAACAAAACCTACATAAGAGAGGGACTCTAAAGAACAACATTTAAAAAGCAGATGGAGGGCGGCGCCTGTGGCTCAAGGAGTAGGGCGCCGGTCCCATATGCCGGAGGTGGCGGGTTCAAACCCAGCCCCGGCCAAAAACCACAAAAAAAAAAAAAGAAAGGCAGATGGAGATGGAGGAAAGGGGGGTTAGAACTGACAATACAAAGGTCAGTGAGGCTGTGGAGAAACTGGAATTCTCACACACTGTTTTTAAGAATGCAAAGTGACAGAACACTAGAACACTTTGAAGAACAATCTAGGCATTTCTTTCTTTTTCTTTTTTTTGGAGGTAGGTCCCACTCTGTTTCCCCATTTAGAGTGTCCTGGTGTCAGAGCTACCACAACCTCAAACTCCTGGACTCAAGTGGTTCTTCTGCCTCAGCCTCCTGAGCAGCTGGGACTATAGGCATTCACCACCAGGCTTGGCTAATTTTTCTATCTGTTTTGTAGAGACCAATGGGTAGGGGTTGGGAGTATGGAGTGTTCCTCCTCTTGTTCAGCCTGGTCTTAAACTCCTGGCCTCTCAAAGTGCTAGGATTACAGGCACCAGGCCTAATTTTAATAAGAATTTCTTGAAGCTCTTATTTAAAATGCAGATTCTTAGACTCTACTCACAGAGATTCGAATTCAAAGGGCCTGGAATGGCTTAGAAATCTGCATTTGTTGTTGTAGTTTTTGGAATCTACCTTTTAGTAAGCAACTTGGTGAATAAATCCCATGCCAATGATTCTTGAATTACACTGTTAAAAACACAAATATAGACTTTCCTATATGAAAAAAACCACCATCTCTCAGAAGTATAGTCCTCCTGTTTTGGTGGGGAAGAAGAGGCAGCCAGACCCACTTCCTACTGAGCTGGAAGACTAGTTCAATGTGATCATACAAGAAAGTGAAGAAAATTCTAGCAGTTCTAGAACCCAATACAAAATGAATCCTCTTTCCTAGAAGGTGAAACCTCTGTACTTACCCTATCCCCAAGGCTAACTGACTAGGGCTACAGCAACATATTTATCTTGTTTCTAGTGGAAAATGTAAGAAATCAAAAATAGTCACATTAAAAAATAAGGTCTGTAATTATCAAACAAAACATAAAGCAACTATTACATCACCAATTCATAGTCCAATGCTGGCTAATTTTTCCATTACACTAAAATGGCAGAATATGGCTCAGCACCCATAGCTCAGTGGTTAGGGTGCCAGCCACACTCATCGGGGCTGGCGGGTTCGAACCAGGCCAGGGCCTGCTAAACAACGACAACAATAACAATAAATAGCCAGGCATTGTGGCTGCACCAGCAGTAGTCCCAGCTACTTGGGAGGCTGAAGCAAGACAATCACTTAAGCCCAAGAGTTTGAGGTTGCTGTGAGTTGTGATCCCACAGTACTCGACTGAGGGCAACATAGTGAGACTCTGTCTCAAAAAATAAATAAATAAAATAAAATATCAGAATACTTGAGCTCTAGACTAAATGTAAACAGCCATCTGTCCAAGCAGTGACAGGAACTCACCTATCAATTACTAAATTGTAGTAATTACTGGGTAGCTCATAAACAATAAAGTTTGTTTGTTTTTTTGTTTTTGTTTTTGTTTTTGGCCAGGGCTAGGTTTGAACCCACCACCTCCGGCATATGGGACCGGCGCCCTACTCCTTGAGCCACAGGCGCCGCCCAACAATAAAGTTAAACACTAGAAATTATTCTCTTCCCTTTTGTAGAAAGTTGATTAAGTACCACAGAACTTCTCTTTCTACGGAAAATAGTAATAAAGAACCTATAGTTAAGAAAGCACTTCAACCTAACAAAGGAATAATGAAAAGGAAAAATTAATGACCAACCTTACTTGGGAATATAGATGTAAAAATCTAAAATAAAATATAGATAAATCAAACCTAGCATTATAGTAAAAGAATAATTTATCATAATCAAGTAGGATATATTATAGGAAGACAAAGATGGTTTATTGTTTTATAATAGAAACTGATTGATGTATTTGTCATATCAGTAAGTCACAGGAAAATACCCATGAACCGAGTAAGTACTAAGGAATTTTGAAATATTCAACATCCACTCCTTTTTTTAAATAAAAGCTCTACTGAAGTATAAGATACAGAAAAATACACAAATCATACCATACTGTTCAACAAATACTGTGAACGTACTAATAACTGGAATGCAGATCAAGAAATAGCATTCCCAGCACCCCAGCAGACTTCTTCTTGCCCCTTTCCATCACCTTTGAACTGGTTTTTCCCTCTCCCTATCACAGTTTTCCCCAGACAGCCACGTGCCAATTTCCTCACCTCTTTCAAGTCTTCGTTCAAATGTCACCTTCTCAGGTGGCCAATACCCTCACAATCTCATTTAAAATTGCAACTCAACTTCAATTCTAGTATTAGCAATTGCTTTTTTTTTTTAGCAATTGCTACAGCGGTGCCCATAGCTGAGTGGGTAGGGTGCTGGCCTCATATAACGAGGCTGGTGGGTTCAAGCCCGGCCTGGGCCTGCTAAACAACAATGACAATTACAACCAAAAAATAGCCAGGTGTTGTGGTGGATACCTGTAGTCCCAGCTACTCGGGAGGCTGAGACAAGAGAATCACCTAAGCCCAAGAGCTGAAGGTTGTTGTGAGGTATGACGCCTGGGCACTCTACCAAGGGCAACAGAGTGAGACTCTGTCTCTAAAAAAAAAAAAGGGGGGGGGGTGTTCTAATGTGGCTGAGTGTGAAAAAAAGTGAGTACCACTATTAGGAATACAAATAGGTACAATCCTTTTTGAGCATAATTTGACAGTATCTAACAAAATTTTAAATGTGTAATATTCTTTAACCCAATGATTCCATTTATAGAAATGCATTTATTCAACTAATACTTATTGAACAAAGATATTATAGATACACAGGTAAGCATATTCCCTACTCCTGAAATTTATGACCTGTGGAAGGAAACAAATATTAATCAAACAATCACACACAGTGAGTAAGTGCTATAAAGAAAAGGTACATAAAATAATACACAATAGGGGAAGAGATATTCATTTGTACATGTTTAGAAAAAAAACATATTTGTATAAAGTTGCTCACTATAGCACTATGTTTTAGTAGCAAAAATCTGGGAATGAGGGCCAGGCTGGCTCACGGTTGTAATCCTAGCACTCTGGAAGGCTGAGGCAGGTGGACTGCTTGAGCTCACAGGTTTGAGACCAGCCTGACCCAGAACAAGACCTTGTCTCTAAAAACATAGCTGGGCGATGTGGTGGGTGCCAGTAGTCTCAGCTATCTGGGAGGCTGAGGTAATAGAATCGCTTTAACCCAAGAGTTTAAGGTTGCTGTGAGCTATGATGCCACAGCACTCTACTGAAGGCGATAAAGTGAGACTATCTCAAAAAGAAAAGAAAAAAAAATCTGGGAACGTGCATCAACAGGGGAAGAGTTCATAAAGTTATGATTCCAACTATGAAATATATCACACTTGCATATTATCAGTCATGTAGCTTGAACTACAGTTTACAGGAAACGGGGTAGAAGAGTGTGTTAAGCTATACCACAGGAATGTACTGAGCAAAATCCAGAGTATGGAAAACTCTATACATCAAACAAAACCACGTAGTAAAATGACTTAATTTTTTTAGTAAACAAACTACAAAGGAAAAAATTAAGAGATGGAGGGGGAAGCCATTGATTAAAAAATAATTTATAAAATATATCAAAAAGAGAAAGCATGCAAAAATAAACTAATGTTTAAAGATGTACACTTCGGGAATAACAATTATCATAAAAATCAGGATAGTAGTTACTTTTAGGGAGGAGGGGGTCATCTCCGGGAAGTGATATGGGGAGTGCTCTTTGGGGAGGCTGGCAAAGGTCTATTTTTTGCCTCCTTCATACTAATTCATTGAACTAAACATTTGTTTAATGAGGTTGTCTATACATCGTTATGTTCTATCATTAAAAAGATTTTTTGGGTGGGGCCTGTGGCTCAAGGAGTAGGGCACCGGTCCCATATGCCAGAGGTGGTGGGTTCAAACCCAACCCTGGCCAAAAAAAAAAAAAAAAAAGATTTTTTAAATGCAGCAAACTGTTCATTTCACTACAAACACCAGTAGTTGTTTTGTTCCTCTTCACAGAGTCTTCAAAGACTCCCTATTATCTTCCAGATAAAATATAAATAGTTTGCTATGGCATTTAAGCCCTTCATGATATGAACTCTCTGGATCTCTCTGGCCTCATCTCTGACCTTTCCCCACTCTTTTTATTTCCTACCTTCAAGTCATCTAGAATTTTCAACTTGTAGTACCTGAAAAAGTCATGCTTTTTCATCTCAGCGTCCTTGTACCATAATTTCTTTTCTCCTCCTTTGCTTGACTGCCTCCTATTCATCCTTTAAGATTCAATTTATGCCAAGGGTTTGGAAGGAGATAGAGATGAATGGGTAAACCCTGGGGGATTTTTAGTGTACTGAAATGGTTCTGTATACTGTAAGAATGGATATGTGTCATTATACATTCATCAAAAACCATCCATAGAATGTACAAAACAAAGAGTGAACCATAATATAAATTATAGACTTTGTGATATCATTTCCCCTGGAAAGCCATTCCTAACCATTCCAAATTTAAGTTTTCTTCTCCTGTACTCAAGTATCCAGTACTTGTCTTTACCTTTCAGCTAACAAATGGTACTATTTACATGTTCCTTACTCTCTGGTCTTGAGCTCCCTGCGGTCAAGGACTTTCATTTCTATATCCCCTTTACCTACCATGGTTGTTGGCATAAGGAAGAAGTATCCAGTAATTGTTTGTGTCATGAACAATTCCATCAATTGTTGATATCTACAACTATTCTGTCAATCATGTTTCATCAAATTCATTTCTTCTATTACAGGAAGGCATCAGATGATCATCCTTTTATGGGAATAACTGGCCTTTATGTATAGACAACATACACTCTACCTAGGATAGGCACTTATGTGCTGTTACCAAATGAAACTTGAATAAAACAACTGACTTTTTTTTTTTTTTTAATTGAAACAGAGTCTCACTTTGTTCTCCTGGGCAGAGTACCATGGCGTCGCAGCTCACATCAACCTCAAACTCCTGGGCTCAAGCGATTCTCTTACCTCAGCTTCCCAAGTAGCTGGGACTACAGGCACCCACCACAACGCCTGGCTATTTTTGTTGTTGTTTTTTAGCAGGTGGGGACTGGGTTCGAACCCACAAGCCCTGGTGCATGTGGCCGGCACCCTACCCACTGAGCTACAGGCACCGCCAAAACAACTGACATTTTTAACATGCATAATTGTGTATAACTGTAATTGAACATAACTGATCATAAGTTGATGTAATGACTACAGTTAGCTACCTCAAATTTCTTCCTAGAAGAAGGCAGGATAGAAATAAATAAATGAGCCACAAGACCACAATTAACATTATTTTTATCAGCCAAACCATACTGTTAAAGTTCCTCTCTTTTCTTTGTTTGCCAGTTCCCATAATCGGCATCAGTATCAACTGCTTCCACTGATACCACATACACAATGTACAGCTCATCACTGTGGGCACTCTCACTAACAAGTAGTCCTGGACCCATTGCATTGCCCTACCACTAATAAAATACTCTCTATGTATTCTAACGAGTGAGTCCATAAGTAGTACATCATCCTGTCCCTGACTGTTCTAGTCCTGAACTGGAGGTACCAGAAGCTATGAAATGGCTGATCCTTTACTCCCCACTACCCAATAGGATCAGGTAATGGGGAAGAAGAATATTTCAGCCAGCAAGAGATTACTTAGCCAGGACTTGGGGGGTGGGCTGAGGTGGGTTATCTTTTCAATCTTTTCTTCATACTTATCATTTATCCAACTATGAGCAATCAATTCTTCCTTTCAATCAATACATCCCAGTTACTTTCTTCAAAAGTCACCTCTAAACTAGAAAAGTCTTTCTCATCAAACTTTGTCATTTTTAACCATTTGCTGCTGCTTCTGCCACCTCAGCACTTTCTTCTCTACTTCTATAATATTATTGAAAACTAAATCAAAGGGTTGCCCAACATTAAACTATAAACAGAAATACAGAAGTTGATAAACCAGAGGAGGAACTCTGAACAAGACATCAAACACATGGGCGGCGCCTGTGGCTCAGTGAGCAGGGTGCCGGCCCCATATACTGAGGGTGGTGGGTTCAAACCCAGCCCTGGCCAAATTGCAACAACAACAACAACAAAAAAAAAAAAATAGCCGGGCGTTGTGGCGGGCGCCTGTAGTCCCAGCTACTTGGGAGGCTGAGGCAAGAGAATCACCTAAACCCAGGAGTTGGAGGTTGCTATGAGCTGTGATGCCATAGCACTCCACCGAGGGTGATAAAGTGAAACTCTGTCTCTAAAAAAAAAAAAAAAAAACCAGCCAGGCACAGTGGCTCACACCTGTAATCCTAGCACTCTGGGAGGCCAAGGCAGGTGGATTGCCCGAGCCAGAACGAGACCACATCTCTAAAAATAGCCGGGCACTGTGACGGGCACCTGTGGTCCCAGCTATTCAGGCTGGTCTCAGGGGGCTGAGGCAAGACAATCACTTAAGCCCAAGAGTTTGAGGTTGCTGTGAACTATGACGCCACGGTACTCTACCGAGGGTGATAAAGTAAGACTCTATCTCCGATACAAAAAAAAAAAAAAAAAAATCAAACAAAGGGCCCAGTTATCAAAAGCCAAAATAGGAAGTCAGAATATCAAAGGATTAGCATGGTAAAGAAGGGAAAGACAGGCTAAGCAGGAAGGAGACTCAGTGAATCATGCATGGCACAGGAACTGTTCACCTGTGGCTATCTTCACTGTGCTCTCTGCAATATGATTTATAGGAAAGTTGGCTATTACTAATAGCCAAGGGAGGATAAAGCACTCTGATACTTTGTTAGTGGAGATTTAAGTAGTATAGCCTCTACAGTGGACAACCTGTAGTATGTTCCAAAATGTTGAATGCATTGGTAAATGCACAGTAATATGACCCGGTGATCCTATTTCTAGCTATTTACTCAGTAAAGACATTCACACATGTATGAAATTATATAAATGACAGCATTGTAACTGCAAATATTGGAAGCAACTTAAATGTGCATTAACAGCAATTCTAGCTCTAATATATACCCAAAAGAAACAGGTATTGAAATACTTGTATGCTATTATTCAAAGCAGCACTATTCACAAGAGCCAAAAGATGCCAAAAAAAACCCCAAATGCCCTCCAACTATGAATGGATAAAAAAAAAAGGTAGTATTCCCATACAATGGATTATTATTCAACCATAAAATGGAATAAAGGACTGATACATGCTAAACTTGAATGAACCTCAAAAACATGCTAAGGCTTGGGGTGGTAACTCACATCTATAATTTTAACACTTTTGGAGGTTGAGAATTTGGGACAAGGACTGCTTGAGCTCAGGAGTTTGAGACCAGCCTGATCAAGAGCAAGACTCCACCTCTACCAAAAAATTGAAAAATCAGGTAGGGCTAGGTGTAGTGGCTCATGTCTATAATCCTAGAGCTCTGGAAGGCAGAAGTGGGAGGATCATTTGAGCTCAGGAGTTCAAGACCAGCCTGAACAAGAGCAAGACCCTGTCTCTACTAAAAACAGAAAAATTCCAAGCCTGGATGACAGAGTGAGACATACTAAGTGAAGAAACCAGTCACATAATGTCATACACTGTATATTTACATTTGTATGAAATATGAATAGGTAAATCCATAAAGATAGAAAGTAGTTAGTAGTTGTCAGGGGTTAGGGATAGAGAGAATGGAGAATGACTGCTTAATGGGTATGGGGTCTCCTTTAGGGGTGACAAAAATGTTTGGAACTAGATGAGGTGATAGTTCTACAACACTGTGAATGTACTAAATGTCACTGAATTATACACATGGTGAATTTTATCTTAATAAAAAAATGTCCCTTACTAGGAATGTATTCTCTATATGTAGTCATATTAAGTAAAAAGGCATAGAATACTGTGCATAGCATGCTACCATTTGTGTCAGGGTGAAACATGTATGTATGTGTTTGAGTCCATAAACTCTTTCTAATAAAATCCACATAAATAGAGTGGTTAGCTCTCGGTAAAAGCAGCATGGCTAAAGGATAGGGTTAGAGAGAATAAAACTGTTTCTCATAGCATACATTTTTATAACTCTAGAATTTTATACTTTATGCCTAAGGGTCCTTTCAAATAAATAAAATGTGAGGCATCCTGGGTATGAGGTAAACATTCTGATGTATCTATGGAAGACCAGAGTGATTAGGACACTTTAATGTGAGAGCCAGAATAGGAGGCTCGGATGAAAGGGTATAAATAGTAGCAGAAATGTATGTGCGAGCTCTGGATCTCTGCCTTCTGGGACTGTAGAAATGAGAAAGAAAATGAGAGAAACTTGATTAGGTGGAAGAATGTTCAGAGTAGAGACCAGCTGGCCAGACAATCCTATTTCCCTGCAGGACATGAGATCCTAGGTAAATGAGTAAAGTGATCAGTGACATAGGCTCACTCTGCTATTGCCAATGCTCACAAAAATAGGTCTGTAGTCACAGCAACCAAATCGTAGCCAACAAAATGTTAAGTAGCACAAAACTTTCAATCCTACAAAAGATGTAACAGAAAAAAGGTGGTAGGTGACAAAAAAAAAACGACACCAGGTATGTGAAGTAAAAGGCAAAAAAGGCTCCCAAAGGGATTAATCTGTCAAACTGAGCCAGCTTGTTATCTTAACTCTTTGAAAAAATCTGTCAGCAGAAGGAGTCACTTCCTTCAGCATATTAGCAAGTATGCCCTGCATCTTTTGAATCTTCTCCTTTTCATTTATCTTACATGAACACTCTTTCCTTTCAATCAACACATTTCAATTAGCGCTTTCAAGAGTCATTTCTAAACTCATTTCTCTGGAAAGCCTTCTTGAACACACTTTATACCATTCTTCACCATTTGTTTATTCTTCTGCCATCCCAGGACTTTCCTCTCTTTCCAGGTACATCTGCTGAATCATAAATAACATACTCAAGTTGTTGTCTTTATGTACTTGTCCTCTTCTGACCTAAGTCTAGGTTATGATCCAGATCTCCTGATTCTTTCTTCATCCTCCCACTATTTCCTCCATGGCCCTCACAAACATCTTCTCTAGGGCACTCATGTATTCACTAAGAACAAAAACACCCTAAGGAAATATAGAAGCCTTTGGGGAAGAAGAAACAAAAAGACATACAATAGTTAAAATCCTTTTTACTCAGCAGCTTTTAATTTTTTTTTTTTTTTTTAAATAATGCTGGTCTGGAGTCTCAAAGCTTCACAAGAAAAATTAAGAAAAATATAACAGTTCTCTTTTTGTCTGGTATCTCCTTAAATGTCTTCATTTCTACTAAGGATAAGCTGATAAAGCTTTAGTGACTGCCAAACTCATGTCCCTATTGCCTGAATAGAGTCTAATACTCTTAATTACAAAAACACTCTAGGAATCTACAAGCTTTGGAGAAAGTAAATTTCCCACCCAAGTGAAAAGGACGCCATCTTCCAGCAAAGACTACAAATTATACTCTCTTTCAATGATAATGGTTTTCTTTTTCTTTCCCTCATCCCCCTTCCAGAAAGGCCAAATTATCTTTCCCTAAAACCTAGATGGGATGAGGTCTTTCGGGGGCAAACCACCAAGCACCAATCCCTGAGTACCTAATATATCCAGTGAGACGAAGAAACCAAAGACAACCTCCCTACCCTTGCAATTCACCAGTCCCATGGTGAAAAAATTCCTGTCACTCAGGAAGCAACGATAAGTGTAAGAAAAAGTTTGGAGTACATTACTAAATTATACTAGAAGGTAACTATGGCTGGTGGGCTACTGGATGTTAGTTTGGTTATTACCCTCCAAAACGTCTGTATTTTTCATATACTCAAACACTGCATAATTAAAATTTTAACCTATTTTTTAAAAAGAAAAATTAAAATTCTGGGAGAGTATATACCAACTATAAAGGTTAGTTATCTTACAGTGAAGCAGAGATGGAAAATTACAGAGTACTTTCACTTTCTATATTACACATTCCTGAATCATTTGAAGATTTTTATAGTGAACATGCTATGTGTTTCTATTTTTTAAAAAGTTTTAAAAAGGGGGCGGCGCCTGTGGCTCAGTCGGTGGGGCGCCGGCCCCATATACCGAGGGTGGCGGGTTCAAGCCCGGCCCCGGCCAAACTGCAACCAAAAAATAGCCGGGCGTTGTGGCGGGCGCCTGTGGTCCCAGCTTCTCCGGAGGCTGAGGCAAGAGAATCGCTTGGGCCCAGGAGTTGGAGGTTGCTGTGGGCTGTGTGAGGCCACGGCACTCTACAGGGGCCATGAAGTGAGACTCTGTCTCTACGGAAAAAAAGAAAAAAAAAAAAAAAAAAAAAGTTTTAAAAAGGGACTGATTTAGTATTTTGAGAAGGGGTTAAAAAAATTCTTTATAATGCCATGCAAAGTGACCACAAAGAATTCAAAATTAGTAAGAAAACCAACAAATTCTGTGGACACGAACTGCCATAAATTCATAATCTAGTAACAAACATGTAAAAGTCATTCTAAGAGGGTGAATGAGGACAAAGGAAACATTCCTATTGTATTCAAGATAAGGATTTCAGGAAGCAGATCTTTGCCATGGAAAGTAACCCAGAAAATAAACAATCTATTCCCTGTGCCTTAAATAAATTCTTGAAACAAAAGTCCAAAAGTGACACTGATCAAAAAGTATTCAAATATCAAATATAAGTTAGCTGTGGACCATTTGGAAAGAATAATCAAAAGATCTCTGATATACACACATGTACTTGGACAACTATAAAAATCTCTCAAACAATCCCTAAGAAACTGTTAACAATGACTACCCCTGGGAAGAAAACCTAAGTGACTGGAGAACAGGAATGGAAAGGAAACCTTTTACTATATTCCCTTTAATATTTTAAAACTTTTGTACCAAGTATGCATATTACCTATTCAATAAATGAATTAATTCTCAAAAAAGCAAAATATAGCTATATAAGAAAGGCACGTGTTCATAAATGACAAATTACATCCCATGAGATTTTTGCCATTATGGGTGGTACAGTGGACACGGATCTTCTTAGAATCAAACAGACCTAGATTTTTTTTTTGAGACAGAGTCTCACTACGTCATCCTGCATAGAGTGCCATGGCACCACAGCTCACAGCAACCTCAAACTCTTGGGCTTATGTGATTCTCTTGCCTCAGCCTCCCAAGTAGCTGGGGCTACAGGCACCCACCACAACACCCGGATATTTTTTTTGTTGCAGTTGTCATTGTTGTTTAGCAAGCCCAGGCCAGGTTTAAACCCACCACCCTCGGTATATGTGGCTGGCGCCCTACCCTACCCATAGGTGCCGGCCATACCTAGGTTTTAATCTCAGTTCAATGATCTCCTAGAAGTGATACAGAAAAAGATAACTAGTTGGGAGACCTGAAAAAAAACCTTGAGCTGCTCTTCACAATACCATGAAAAGTGGCCTTCAAGAATTCATAACAAGGAAGCCAAAACATTCTATAGCTTTAAATCACAGGTGACTTGAGATGAGACAAAATTTTAGCCTACAAGGCATTGAACAACAACCCACACCCATAGTATCTATTTAAGGTGATATCACAGTATGGCAAAAATAATTGGGAAGGTTATGGAGCTGGACACCCTTCATTAGGTAGCACTGTAAGGGATGAAGCTGAAGTAGGGACTAAATAGCCCACTTATAGGGTCTTGAATTTAAGTGAATAGCATACATATCATATTATGGCTTTGAGAAGTGGTTAAATTTGCAATTAAACTTAAGTTGGCACTGTTCCAGAGGATCCTGGGCATTAGGAGTGAACTCAACAACCTCTCAGTTTCCTAGGACTATCTTTGGCATCTGTCTTCCAAAATTCAGTGCAAAGCAGTGTTTATGAAGACGATCAGCGGGCGGCGCCTGTGGCTCAGTGAGTAGGGCGCCGGCCACATATGCCAAAGGTGGCGGGTTCAAACCCAGCCCTGGCCAAACTGCAACAACAACAACAAAAAATAAATAAATAAAAAAATAAAGACTATCAGAAGTCCTAGTAGGCTATACTAATATCTGCTATGCCTATCATGGAATAGAAATATAGTACTGTAAAAGGATATAGAGAATAGGATTCTCCAGCTTCTGCCTCTTCAAAATTTATGCTGAGAGATTCTGGATCTCTTTCTTTAAAACACTATTAGAAGTTGGGTGCAGCAGCTCATGCCTATAATCCTAGCACTCCAGGAAGCCAAGACAGCTATATTGCTTGAGCTCACGAGTTCAAGACCAGCTCAAGCAAGAGGGAGGCCCCCGTCTCAAAAAAATAGCCTGGCATTGTGGCACCTGTAGTCCCAGCTACTCAGGAGGCTGAAGCAAGAGGACTACTTGAGCCCAGTAGCTTGAGGTTACTGTGAGCTATGATGTCATGGTACTCTACCCAGGGAGACAAAGTGAGACTCTGTCTCAAAAAACAAAACAAACAAAAAAAACACCATTAGAAACAAGGATTCAGGCTCAGCACCTGTAGTATAGTGGTTACAGTGCCAGCCACATACACTGAGGCTGACAGGTTCAAACCCAGCCCGGGCCAGCTAGACAACAATGACAACTATAACAAAAAAATACCTGGGCATTGTGGCAGGCACCTGTGGTCCCAGCTACTTGGGAGGCTAAGGCAGGATAATCGCTTAAGCCCAAGAATTTGAGGTTGCTGTGAGCTATGACGCCGCGGCATTCTACCAGGGTGACACAGTGAGACTCTGTCTCAGGAAAAAAAAAAGAAAACAAGGATTCACCTACTATTTGTCTTGAAAAGATGCTTGTACTCGTTTAAACTAGTGAAGCCACCAAGTTCTCTAAGAGATGTATCTGATAGGCCAGGGTAATCAGCATGATGACTATGGTGCTACAGACAGAAATTTCTGAAGAACTTGCCATAGTATCTGGTGCTAGTCAGGTTTCATTTTTATCTGGAGCTGTACAAATTGGTTAGGTCTGATGATCAGGAAGCATCAGGTCCTCTTCAAGTTGATGCCCTCTGGCATCAAATGCCAGAATGATAATCCTATACTCTATCTGATCAAGCTGTGACACACTAATTGCTAACTGGGCTCACTCTAATTTTTTTTTTGAGACAGAGTCTCACTTTATTTCCCTTGGTAGTGTCATGGCCTCATAGGTCACAGCAACCTCAGTTCTGTGGAAAGATTATAGCATCATCTGTAGGAACCTCATCTTCTAGGTGAGGAATATCTGCTTATATATACAGAATGACCCATTTCTCTGCCTCCCCAAACAAGTAGAATATTAGAAATAAAACAGGTCATAGAGTGGCAGTGAATGGTTTTAGAAAGAGAACAAGAATAATAGAAGGCTGTAAAAGGAGTATTTCAATGTGGTACAGACTAGAGATAAGGCATACCAGGCCTGATGGCTAAACAGTAGTGAAAAGCAGTAGAAACCTTCTGCTCCCTTTCTAACAATCAATAAATTTCAATGTAATCGAAATTAAGACCAAGAAATATAACAAGAGCTGAAAAGGAAGAGGGGAAAGCATTTTATATAAACATGTCTCTTTGGGGTATGTTGCTAAAAGAAATCCTTTTGAAGTTAGTTGTGGTCATATAAGATGTCATAACCTGGCAACCAAATAGTGTATTACAATAGTACTTCAGAATGTTTGGTCATTGTTATTCGTGATGTGACTCATAACCAACCACTTTGAACCAATAAATTCCCTTCAAGAAAAATTTTAAGAGAGCAGGGAGAAGGGAGGTCACAGTGTATGGCACACCTCTTGGGGGCAGGACACAATTATAAGAGGGACTTTATCTAACAAAGGCAATCAGTGTAACCTAATTCTTTGAGCCCCCAGTGAATCCCGAACAACAAAAAAAAAAGAGAGAAATTTTAAATATGTGGAGTTATGCCCTATTTTACTAATCTAAAGAATGATTCAAGGCAGCGCCTGTGGCTCAGTGAGTAGGGCGCTGGCCACATATACCCAGGGTGGTGGGTTCAAACCCCACCTGACCAAACTGCAACAAAAAATTGCCAGGGTGGTGCCTGTGGCTCAGAGGAGTAGGGCGCCAGCCCCATATGCCAGAGGTGGCCAGTTCAAACCCAGCCCTGGCCAAAAAATCTGCAAACAAGAAAAAAAAATAGCCAGGCGTTGTGGCAGGCGCCTATAGTCCCACCTACTGGGAGGCTGAGGCAAGAGAATTGCCTAAGGCCAAGAGCTGGAGGTTGCTGTGAGCTATGATGCCACAGCAACGTCTTTTAGTAGAGATATGGGTCTTGCTCAGATGTCGCACTCTACAGAGGGGACAAAGTGAAACTCTGTCTCAAAAAAAAAAAAAAGAATGATTCATACATGGGACATTTGAATAATGATATACATATATATTAGTTACAAGCAATATTGTAACAAAACCAGTAAAACAAACACTTAACTGATAGATGATGAGTGGCCTGTTACCGCAAACAAACATTCATGCTATCTTTTAGGTCATATTAAAGATACAAGTAACAAAGACCCCCAAAAATTTTTGTTTCAAGCACAGCAATTGGTTAAGGGAGATCTTAAGAACATCATCAATAAAAAGAACACTGTAATTTTAAGAGCTACCTAGAACTTTCAATCAAAGGATCACTGTATTAATGAACTGTGTCAGTTTCAACAAACAACTATCATTCAACTAAGTCCCAATTCAAACTAAATGAATGAAACTATAAAAATGTGCCTCTAAGTTGTCAGGCCTGAGATAATTTTTTTAAAAATTTATTTTTTAAAATGATCATAAAAGAAATGCAAATTTGGGTGAAGGAACTTAGAAAGTACAATTAAGTATAGAAGAAAAAACAAAAAGGCAGGGCACCGTGGCTCAGGCCAATAATCCTAGCTCTCTAGGAGACCCAGGTGGGTGGATTGCTTGAGCTCAGAAGTTTAAGACCAGTGTGAGCAAGAGCAAGACCCACATCTCTACGAAAAACAGAAAATTACCCAAGCTTCTTGGCACACACCTGTAGTCCCAGCTACCCTGGAGGTTGACGCAGAAGAACTGTTTGAGCCCAGAAGTATGAGGTTGCAGTGAACTACAATGACGTCACTACATTCTACTCAGAACAAGACTCTGTCTCAAAAAAAAAAAGAAAGAAAGAAAAGTGAAGTAGAACAGATTCTAAGTCTATCCTTTAATGTTTCAAGCTGTTTTTAGAGAAACTAAGAACACTCAGTTTAAATAAAGAAAAAAATGTTGACCTCTGCCCTTGGTCTTACTTTTATCAAAAAAGTGGCCCATAAAAAGTACAGAATGGAAGGCAACCAATGAATTTACAAAGGTAACGATATACCAACAAGGCATGGCTCATTTCAAGAAGGAATCTGTGATCTCAACAAATTAATCTCAGAAGAAATAACTTCTCTCACTCAATCATTTATCAAATTTTATTGAGGCTTACTATGTATCAGATGTTGAACCAGACACCAGAAATACAAAATGGAAGAATGTCTATGTCTTTTAAAACTTTGTGTTTTTGCAAGGAAATATGTATAGATGATGTGATGGATGTACACAGGGGGTATGATGAAAGCTCAAAGGAGAGACACCAAAGCTAGATTCGAAGGAAGGAGGAAACAAAAGGAACATTTCCCAAAGGTGTTGATATTTAAATAGAGCCTTAAAGAATAATAACAGGGGCGGCTCCTGTGGCTAAAGGAGTAGGACGCTGGTCCCATATGCCGGAGGTGGCGGGTTCAAATCTAGCCCCAGCCAAAAACCAAAAAAAAAAAAAAAAAAAGAACAATAACAGGTAAACAGGGATAGAAGGGTAAGAGCTAGCCAATGGAGAAAAAATAATAGCATCATGGTCATGCCTACAGTCACACAAAACCAAAGGAATTTTTCTTAAAGCTAATAGGCAAACAGTTTTTGGAGATATATGCCTGAATAGGTGTGATTCTAGAATATCTTCTGCTTATACACACTACAACACTACCCTCCTCAAATCAAAATGTGCCAAGTTTACAGAAGGCACAGAAACCTGCAATTACCACAGGTTCAGAGAGAAGTTTCTCACTTACAACACTGGGCGGCAGCAGTGGACAATGGCTTCCTCTGGCTTTCTTCTTGAATAGAATACTAGAAGCAGAAAGAAGAAAAAAAACATACAATAAGAGGCCCAAGTAAAGAGAGGCAAAATAATCACAGCTTCCTTGACAAAGATTTCAGTATTTGGAGTCAAAATCTTTATTGAACAGAAACAGAATGCCCTGCTATTTTCCCTGTGTGATCCTGACATACAAGCCAAACTATCACTATGGCAGTGACACCCCAAAATAGGCTAAACCAGGACAGCAAAGAGGCTATTCTGACCAATGACACCTTGACACCTGCCCAGCTCTCACATCTAGCTATAGAACACTTGGCCTTAGAAGTCTTAGACTATTCATAGTCCTTTACATTTTCCTATGGCTAATGTATAGATTTCCTCATTTCGGCGATGGAGCTGAAAACCTCTAAGGCCAAATTTTCTCATTGTTCAGTAACAGTGCTTCTTCTCTTATGAGATCCCATGAGAAGTGAAATTGCTTATCTGAGCATGTCGTGCAATATCTGGTATCAACCTGAATTCCCTTCACCCTTACAATCTAGTGTCACTGCAACCCTGCCTGCCCACTTATCCACCACAGAACAAAAACAAACACAGGGTATTGAAACTATAAAAAAATGTTCTATAAAGGGGAGCAGAATTAAGCACAAATCTTGAGGATGGGCAGGATTTGGAAAGGTACAACAAAAAGAAGAAGGCATAAACAAATTAACAGAGGTACATAAAGTATGCATGATAATGAAAATACTTTGGTCCAGAGCCCACTACAGGATTGGAAAAATATAACTTGGCCCAGCAACTTGCAAACATAAGAGTTGAAGTTCTCATTTTAACTCTGCCATTTATTCATAAGCTGTGAGATTCTGGACTAGTCAGAGCCTCTCTAAAGCTGCCAATGAATGAGTCATTCATTCAACAACTATTGATTGAGTGCACACCATATGCAAGGCTTTATTCTAGCCACTGGGTGAACAGAGTTTATAAATCATGGTAATGAATTTTGTAATGAGTTTATTCTAATCTATTAGAAATAATTTAGGATTTTAAACATGAAAGGAATATGATTTGATTACACTTTTAAAAGATCACTCTGAAACAAATTAAAAAGCAAAGACCATATGATTCGCTCAATTGATGCAGAAAAAGCTTTTGATAATATACAGCATCCCTTCATGTTCAGAACACTTAAGAAAATTGGTATAGAAGGGACATTTCTTAAACTGATAAGAGGCCATCTACAGCAAACCCACAGCCAATATTGTACTGAATGGAGTTAAATTGAAATCATTTCCACTCAGATCAGGAACCAGACAAGGCTGCCCATTGTCTCCCCTGCTCTTTAACATTGTAATGGAAGTTTTAGCCCCTGCAATTAGGGAAGAAAAGGCGATCAAGGGTATCCATATAGGGTCAGAAGAGATCAGACTTTCGCTCTTCGCAGATGATACAATTGTATATCTGGAAAACACCAGGGATTCTACTACAAAACTCTTAGAAGTGATCAAGGAATACAGCAGTGTCTCGGGTTACAAAATCAACATTCATAAATCTGTAGCATTTATATATACCAACAATAGTCAAGCTGAAAAAACAGTTAAGGACTCTATTCTATTCACAGTAGTGCCAAAGAAGATGAAATATTTGGGAGTTTATCTAACAAAGGACGTGAAAGATCTCTATAAAGAGAACTATGAAATTCTAAGAAAAGAAATAGCTGAAAACATTAACAAATGGAAAAACATACCATGCTCATGGCTGGGAAGAATCAACATTGTTAAAATGTCCACACTACCCAAAGCAATATACAATTTTAATGCAATCCCTATTAAAGCTCCACTGTCACACATTAAAGATCTTGAAAAAATAATACTTTGTTTTATATGGAATCAGAAAAAACCTCGAATAGCCAAGACATTACTCAGAAAAAAACAAAGCAGGTGGAATCATGCTACCAGACCTCAGACTATACTATAAATCAGTAGTGATCAAAACAGCATGGTACTGGCACAAAAACAGAGAAGTAGATGTCTGGAACAGAATAGAGAACCAAGAGATAAATCCAGCTACTTACCGTTATTTGATCTTTGACAAGCCAATTAAAAACATTCAGTGGGGAAAAGATTCCCTATTTAACAAATGGTGCTGGGTGAACTGGCTGGCGACCTGTAGAAGACTGAAACTGGACCCACACCTTTCACCATTAACTAAGATAGACTCTCACTGGATTAAAGATTTAAACTTAAGACATGAAACTATAAAAATACTAGAAGAGAGTGCAGGGAAAACCTCGAAGAAATCGGTCTGGGTGAGTATTTTACGAGGAGGACCCCCCGGGGCAATTGAAGCAGCTTCAAAAATATACTATTAGGACCTGATCAAACTAAAAAGCTTCTGTACAGCCAAGAACACAGTAAGTAAAGCAAGCAAACAGCCATCAGAATGGGAGAAGATATTTGCAGGTTATGTCTCCGACAAAGGGTTAATAACCAGAATCCACAGAGAACTCAAACGTATAAGCAAGAAAAGAACAAGTGATCCCATCGCAGGCTGGGCAAGGGACTTGAAGAGAAACTTCTCTGAAGAAGACAGGCGCACGGCCTACAGACATATGAAAAAATGCTCATCATCTTTAATCATCAGAGAAATGCAAATCAAAACTACTTTGAGATATCATCTAATTCCAGTAAGATTAGCCCATATCACAAAATCCCAAGACCAGAGATGTTGGTGTGGATGTGCAGAAAAGGCAACACTTCGACACTGCTGGTGGGAATGCAAATTAATACATTCCTTTTGGAAAGATGTTTGGAGAACACTTAGAGATCTAACAATAGACCTGCCATTCAATCCTATAATTCCTCTACTAGGCATATACCCAGAAGACCAAAAATCACATCATAACAAAGATATTTGTACCAGAATGTTTATTGCAGTCCAATTCATAATTGCCAAGTCATGGAAAAAGCCCAAGTGCCCATCAATCCACGAATCGATTAATAAATTGTGGTATATGTACACCATGGAATATTATGCAACCTTAAAGAAAGATGGAGACTTTACCTCTTTCATGTTTACATGGATGGAGCTAGAACATATTCTTCTTAGTAAAGTATCTCAAGAATGGAAGAAAAAGTATCTCATGTACTCAGCCCTACTATGAAACTAATTTATGGCTTCCACATGAAAGCTATAACCCAGTTATAACCTAAGAATAGGGGGAAGGGGGAACGAGAGGGGAGGGAGATGGGAGGTGGGCAGAGGGAGAGTGATTGGTGGGATTACACCTGCCGTGCATCTTACTGCGGTGTATGTGAAACTTAGTAAATGTAGAATGTAAATGTCTTAATACAATAACTAAGAAAATGCCAGGAAGGCTACGTTAACCAGTGTGATGAAAATGTGTCAAACGGTCTATAAAACCAGTGTATGGTGCCCCATGATCGCATTAATGTACACAGCTATGATTTAATTAAAAAAAAAAAAAAGATCACTCTGGCTGCTAAGAGATGACCTGTAAGGAACAGGAGGGGAAACACTAATAATTATGATAATTCAGATGAAGATTGGTGGTGATATATACATATTATAACACTCATTAGTGTTAGGGCATTTCAAATGGCTGGATCCAAATATAAAACACTTTGTGTATAAAATACACTTTCACATATAACATACTTTACAAACAATAAATTGTGGCACAAATTTCAGAGATAGATACTGCTATTACAACTCCAACTGAAATGATTAGAAGCTAAACACAATTTAAATAATAAGATAGTATTAGCAAAGCTATTGATGACAAAAATGTTCAAAACTTTTGAAAGATCAGGGCAGCACCTGTGGCTCAGTGAGTAGGGCGCCGGCCCCATATGCCACAGGTGGTGGGTTCATATCCAGCCCCGGCCAAAAAAAAAAAACTTCTGGAAGATCAAATATCTACTCCAAAGTAACAAATGGATTAGGTTAGAAATAATAACAATTATAAATAATGATGATTTTTGTAGTTAGTACAAAGGCATAACAGTGAGGAAAATCTATAACTTTAATTATTAAAGTACAAGAATTCAGACTTAAGAGAGCAGAGTAGATATTTTCAGCAGCCATATTTAATGACTCTGATCCAGGCACAAAACAAAAGAAAGTTCAACAGAGCATAGCTAACACTAAGATAGCTAAGAAAAAAAATCTATCTACAAAAAACAGACAAGGATAGCACAAGAAAGGAATTTTACAGGCCAAGCTCACTATGAATATAAATGCAAAAATCCTAATAGATTACCAAGCCAAATCCATGTAAATATGTGTGAATATTTACATGTATGTGTACATATGTATGCATGTTAGCATATCTATGTACGTATATCCTAACCAGGTAAGCTTTAAACACAAGGAAAATGTACTCACGTAATTTACCACAATAAACAAATTAAAGGAGAAAAACTATGTGATAGATACAGAAGAGAATCTGATAAAATTCCATACTTTTTCTTAACAAAAATGCTTAGAAAAATCAGAAAGAAAATAAAATTTCCTTAATCTGATAAAGCATACATACCAAAATCCATAGCAAACATTGTACTTTGAAACTTATGAGGGGCGGTGCCTGTGGCTCAAGGAGTAGGGCACCAGCCCCATACACCAGAGGTGGCGGGTTCAAACCTGACCCCAGCCAAAAACTGCAACAACAAAAAATAAATAAAAATATAAAACTTATGAAGCATTCCCCTTACACTTATAAATAAGACAAGGCTCAGGCGGCGCCTGTGGCTCAATCGGTAAGGCGCCAGCCCCATATACGGAGGGTGGCGGGTTCAAACTGGCCCCGGCTGAACTGCAACTAAAAAATAGCTGGGCGTTGTGGCGGGCGCCTGTAGTCCCAGCTACTCGGGAGGCTGAGGCAAGAGAATCGCTTAAGCCCAGGAGTTGGAGGTTGCTGTGAGCTGTGTGACGCCACAGCACTCTACCAAAGGCCATAAAGTGAGATTCTGTCTCTACAAAAAACTAAACAAAACAAAAAAAAAAAAAGACAAGGCTCTCTACTCTCATTTAATTATAATGAATGTCTTAGGCATTGAATTTTTTTTTAAATAAGAGGTTATCCAAAATAAGGTCAGAGCCAAGAGGAACTTAAGAAGATATGACACCAAATGTAATGCAAAATCCTACATGGGATCCTGGAACCAAAAAAAGATATGAAGTAAAACCTAAGAAAAATTAAATAAAATATGGACTTTTGGCCCTTTTTTTCAGTTTAATAATAAAATAAATAAAAATGTTAACTTTTGAAGTTAATATGTCAATATTAATTAATTAATTATAACAAATATACCATACTAATGTAAGATGTTAATAAGGGTTGGATGGGGGCAGGGGATAAACTCTGTATTTCTGTAAATCTACAACTGTCCTAACTGTCCTAAAACATAAAGTCTGTTAATAAAACATATGCATAGAAGTTCAAACAGAAAGCATAAGGACTAGAAGGAGATAAATAAAAATTGTCACTTAAAGGTACAAAGACTAGGCGCATAGAAAATCTAGGGGAATCTCTAAACTGTTAGAACTAACAAGAGTTGATGAATAAAATCAATACTTTAAAAAATGAGCAGCAAAGCATTTGATTATAATAACATAACTGAATATATAATAACCTATTATAAAAATATAATAACCTGTTAGAAAATGTAATTTTTTTAAATACCATTTATAATAATTAGGAAAAAAATAACAAAAGAAGTATAAAGCCTGCATGGAGGAAATAGGTTTCCTCCCTGCTATGGTCTGAATGCTTACATACTCCCAAAACTTCTATGTTGAAAGTTGAAACCTTATCACCAATGAGATGGTATTTAGGAGGTGAGGTCTTTGGGAGGTGATTAGGTCATGAGGGTGGGTCTTCATAAATGGCACTAATACTGTTATACAAGAGACACCAGAAAGCACGCTTCCACCATGTAAGGACACAGCAAGAATGTGCCATCTATAAACTAGGAAATGGGTCCTCACTAGACAGCAAACCTCCTGGTACCTTGATCTTGGACTTCCTAGCTTCTAAAACCATGAGAAATAAGTTTCTATTATTTATAACAGTGGTTCTCAGCTCAGCGCCCATAGCTCAATGAGTAGTGAGCCAGCCACATACATCGAAGCTGGCAGGTTCGAGCCCTGCCCGGGCCTGCTAAACAACAATGATAATAAAATGGCATTTTGGTTGACAATGGCAACCAAAAAATAGCCAGGTATTGTGGCAGGTGCCTGTAGTCCCAGCTACTCGGGAGGCTGAGGCAAGAGAAAAGCTAAAGTCCTGGAGTTTAAGGTTACTGTGAGCTATGATGTCACAGTACTCTACCAAGGGTGATATAGTGAGACTCTGTCTCAAAAAAAAAAACAAAAACAAACAAACAAAGAAAAAAACGGTGGTTCTCAACCTTCCTAATGTCATGGCCCTTTAATACAGTTCCTGTGGGTTGTGACCCACAGGTTGAGAACTGCTGGTTTATAAGCTACCCAGTTTATGGTATTTTGTCATAGCAACCTGAATAAACTAAAACACACCCTATAGCACTTCTCATCCTCTAATACTTACCAATATTTATTATATTGGTAATATAATATTGGTCTATATCCTCCTATATGATCAATAAGGGCAGGGATCTTTGTTTTAACCGCTTATGTATACCAAACACACAACAGTGCCTGGTACATGGTACTCAATAATTTTTGGTGAATAAATGACTGATGAATTAATCTTACCAATAACCAGGGAAATACAAATTAAACACTTTCTACACTCGCTAAAATTAGCCAAAATTTTAAATCTGATAATATCAAGTATCAATAAGGATATACCCAAGTAGAGAAACAGAAAAAGGAAAAAGGAGTATTGGTACAATTACTCTGGAGAACAATTTAGAAATATCCATAAGGCTGATGAGAGAATATTCTATAACCAAGCAATTCTACTTCCAGGTATATACCCAGAGAATCCCTCAGACATAACCATAGAGAAATAGGTTCAGATGTTAACTGCAACATGCATTTATAATAGTGAAAGACTAATTGTCCATGAGTAGAAAAAGTATAATAAAGTGTGGTACAATCTAACTCTATAGGGTGGCAGATGCCCAAGTCTGTCTTGACTTAGGGCTCCTGTATCCAAGAAGTTGCTACACATGGGAAATGTTACACATATCTATGTGAATCTACATTGTGTTTTTAAAATGATTTTGAAGCAAGTGTGACAAAATCTTGATAATTACTGAATCTTAGAAATGGGCATATATATAGTTTCATTTTATTATTCCCTTCTATTTTTACATGTGATAAAATTTTTTCATGACATAAATAGAAGGGGAGGAGGCAAGATGGCCAACTGGGGCCAGCTTTACACAGAGGGTCCTGTCCAGAAGGAGAGTTAAAGGACCGAAGTTTAGCAAGTAAGCTGATGGTTTGGAGTTGAGCCAGGAGAGAAGACTGAAGAGCGCACATCACCCCTGCTGGGGTGAGCTGCGACCCCAAGGAAACAAACAATAGGTACAAAACCCATCACCAAGCAGACTGGAGTCCCCTCCCCCATGAAAACAGCTCACAGAATACTTTCTACAAACAAGCAAACAGAGTTCAGATCTCCTCATATTTTATTCCATGGGAGAGACCCTCTAAAAACTGGAACTCCTTCCCCAGAGAGGACCCACTAGTGTGCCTTGGCACTCTCCTGCCAGGCATAAAACTGAACATATACTCTACCCACAATTCTGAACTCCTAGAACCCCCTTCCACTCTTACCCCATGGCCTGGAAGCCTGTGCCCCATGGAGTCCAGATTCTTGGGCATTTTCTCGAGTGGTATGGACAGGGCATAGACTGTTACACACCTGTGCTGAATCGGTGGCACGGTGGTAAAGCAGGAACTGTGGAGTTAGGGAGCCATATGGAAGAGGGAGAGATGGTGCCCGTGGGCAGCACATCAGCAACAATGGCGGGAACAATAGGGCTCACACCCCTGGTGATGTTTTGGAGAAACACTTGCTGCCTCACATAGCAAGCAGAGGGAGCCGGGCCTCTGCTCCGGTGGTAGCCAAGGGTGGAACAGATCTGGGACGGAAACACAAGCCCTGTGAGAAAAGGGTATGCCTGAGACGGTACCTGCCCAGGTGGGGGGTAACGGGGACAGAGAACAGAATCTGGGCATATGCAGAGATGGCATACTCCCAGGGCAGGGCTGAGTCAGAATTGCTGCTTTTATGAGCCCAAAATGCAACCAGCCCCCAGGGGAGCATAGCTGGGACAACCCAAGCAGGCATGGCAGCAGCATCAGCCCAGGAAAGGGCAGGAACTGAGAGCCATTTGTGAGCTCTAACCCTGCCTGCCCTAACACAGAGTGCAACAGAGACAGAGACGCCAGCTCCGTGAGAACTGGTGCAGTGGCAGGGGCACAGGGCAGTGCTAAGTCGCAGTTTCTATGAACTCAAACAGTGCCTGGCCCACAGGGGAATATAGCAGGGACAGAAACAAATTCTACAAAAACATAAGTGGCAGCAACATCAATAAGGAGCAGGGCTGGAACTGAGTGAAACTCCCCAGCCTCCATTAAGCACCCAAAGTAGTCAGGCTTCAGCTCCCCCTGCCAGCTGGTGGCAGAGTGCGGCAGCCTGGCCAAGGAGTCATAGATCTCCCAGTGACTCAGGCAGACACAAACCCCTAGTGCATCTGCCCATTGTGGGGAACTGGGTCACAGCCGTGCAGGGTTACCAGTGACTGGGCATGACTGAGGTGCAAGGTGGGGAAGGATACATCAACCTTCCCAGATGAATTCACTTGCTGGGTGGGCCCTTCTGACTCCACCGAGCACCAGAGTGAGTCATACTTGAGCTGCCTGCTATCTAGTTGCTGAAGACCTTTTGAACTCTCCCACTTGAGACTGGGTGCTGACTGGGACAATTGATTTGGAACTCCTGACCTGGGCTAATCACCTAAGGCCAATACCAACCAAGGTGATACCCTGGTTGTGTTGTTGTGGGAAGGTTTGATTTTCCTTTTCCAGTTGTTGCCTAGGGACGGAGGGGTGGGGGGGAGCAGGGCAGGGTGTCTTAGTGGCTTGTATTTCTCCACAGCTGAGACTTCAACCCAGAGTTACTGATTCACTAGGATTGAACAGAGACCAGCCAAAAACAAGACAGAGCCACTTAGCCCCACCACACCAAGCAAGTCCCCATTGTCTCAGGCCATAATACTATATGGGTCCTTTGCAAAGCTGTAGGGGAAAACCTGCAGTCACCAGTCCCAGCTCTTGGGCAAAGGGCTGGTTAATCACTACTCCAGGAGCCCCCAATCCAATTTCACCGTATCTGCTCATCTAGCTAAACGGTGAAAAATAATCATGGGGTGGAATCAGTGGAAAAACTCTGGCAACATGAGTAATCAGAGTAGATCAACTCCCCCAAGGAACGATAAGGCGGACACACCAAAAGATCCCATTCATAAACAAATGGCTGACATGTCAGAAATTGAATTCAGAATTTGGATTGTAAATAAGATCAACAGAATGGAGGTAAAGTTGGAATTAGAAATTCAAGGAGCATTTCAAAAGTTGTCTCAAGAATTCAACGAATTCAAAGACAAAATTACCAAAGATTTTGACACATTGAGGCAAGAACTTGCAGCCCTCAAAGATCTGAGAAATACAGGAGAATCCCTCAGTAACAGAATGAAGCAGGCAGAAGAGAGGATTTCTGACATTGAAGACAAAGCTTTTGAATGCTCCCAAACACTCAAAGAGGAAAAGAAGTGGAGAGCAAAAATGGATCATTCTCTCAGAGAGCTCTGGGACAATTAGAAGAAAACTAATATTCGCCTTATAGGAATTCCTGAAGGCAATGAGGTTGCTTTGAAGGCCCAGATGCTCTACTCCAAGAGATAATAGTGGAGAACTTCCCAAACTTGGCAAGAGATTCTGAAATTCAGATAGCAGACAGTTTCAGAACCCCAGCATAACTCAACCCAAATAAAGCATTTCCCAGACACATTATAATTAACTTTGCCAAAGTTAATATGAAGGAGAAAATTCTGCAAGCAACCAGACGTAAAAAAAAAATAACCCACAAGGGGAAGAATATTAGAATGACTATAGATTTCTCTGAAACTTTTCAAGCTAGAAGAGGGTGATCATCAACCTTTACCCTCCTAAAACAAAATAACTTTCAACCCAGGATCCTGTATCCAGCTAAACTGAGTTTCATTTATGATGGATAAATTAAATACTTCAATGACATTCGCATGGTGAAGAAATTTGGCATAACTAAACCAGCTCTCCACGATATTCTCAGACCTATCTTCCATAATTACCAGCATAATCCTCTACCACCAAAGTAAACTTACTCAGAAACTTTTGATCAAATTCCAACTTCTACAGTGGCAAAAGGATTAAAAATGTCCACTGGACTTTCAAAAAACTGAATACTCAAAATACTACCAGGCTTATCAATATTCTCAAATGTTTACATGGATGGAACTAGAACATATTCTTCTTGGCAAAGTATCTCAAGAAAGGAAGAAAAAGTATCCAATGTACTTAGCCCTACTATGAAACTAATTTATAAGTACCCACAATTCCATATGAAAGCTATAACTCAACTATAGCCCAAGATGATGGGAAAGAGGAGAGGGAGGGGAGGGGATGAGGGGGGAATGGGTGGAGGGAGGGTAATTGGTGGGACCACACCTATAGTGCATTTTACAAGAGTACATGTTAAAACTACTAAGGGTAGAATATAAATATCTTAACACAATAACTAAGAAAATGCGGTGAAGGCTGTTAACCAGTTTGATGGAAGTATTTCAAATTATATATAAAACCAGGACATTGTACCCCATAATTGCATTAATGTACACAGCTATGATTTAATTTAAAAAAAAAAAAATACAAATATAGCCAGGCATTGTGGCGGGCGCCTGTAGTCCCAGCTACTCGGGAGGCTGAGGCAGGAGAATCGCCTAAGCCCAGGAGTTGGAGGTTGCCGTGAGCTGTGTGATGCCACGGCACTCTACCGAGGGCAATAAAGTGAAACTCTGTCTCTACAAAAAAAAAAAAAATACAAATAAGTAGAAAAAAAAGTCACAGAAGCCAACTTGAAAAAGGACCTACTCATCAAAAATGAGATCATTTAGTATCAAAAAAAAAAATGACTGCAACAGATTGAAATACATACATCAAATATATTAAAATTCACAAATTCATAATTATTCCCTATTAACAAAAAGTAGGGGTACACCACTACATTGGCTAATTTTTCCATTTTTGTTTAGATGGGGTCTAACTATGCTGCTCAGGTAGTCTTGAACTCCTGGCCTCAAGAAAACTCCTGGTTCTCCTACCTCAGGAGAACCTTATTAGAGGAGTAAGCCACCTGCCCAGCCCATAAAGTTCATTTCTGTAGACAAATCATTGCTAATAAATGCTGAAAGGATAATATAAGTAGAACACCATCATTTTACAAACCCCAATAAAAATAATCATTATTTGTTGCTAAAGCCATTAGGTGAAAGGCTGATGGGAAAACTTCATAATGAATGAAATAGGCTAAGAACAATTGACTTCACTGCTGAATTTTAACATCAATAAAAGTGGAATAAAACATTAACTTCCACCCTGTATAGCTAAGGTGGTTCTTAGTAATACAAACAAAGCTGGGAACATCAGTAAAATAATAGAAAAATTAGCCAGGTATCGTGGTGCACCATCTCTACAAAATAATAGAAAAATTAACCAGGTGTGGTGGTGCATGCTGGTAGTTCCAGCCTTGGGAGTCTGACACAAAAGGATCATTAGAACCCAGGAGTTTGAGTTTGCAGTTAGCTATGATGACATCACTACACTCTAGCTAGGTTGACAGAATGACAGAATCCCTATCCCAAAATAAAATGGAAAAAAAAAAAAAGAGAAAGAAAATGAACGAATAAATCAACTGTGGAAAAGAAACATCTTTGAGATGATAAATTTGAACTCAGATTAGGTATTAGATGACATTAAGAAAGTATTGTTAAATTCAATGTGATAATGGCATTATGGTTATGTTTTTAAAGGCATTATCTATTAGAGATATATACTGACATATTTATGGGTGAGACAAGGGATTGGTTTTAAAATACTCCAGCAAAAAGAGGGAAGAACAATCTTTTTTTATGTTTGAAAATTTCTATAATAAAAGTTTTCAAATGATATGGCAACCACATGAGATACCACTTCACACCTACTAAAATGGATATAATCAAAAAGATAATAACAGGTGCTGATAAGGATGTGAAGAGATTGGAACCTTTATATGCCACTGGTGGAAACATAAAATGTCACAGCCACTTTGAAAAATAGTCTGGCCATCTCTCAAACAGACATAGAGTTACCATCTGATCCAGCAATTCCACTCCCAGATACATACTCAAGAGAATAGAAAATATGTCCACACAAAATTTTGTATATATATGTTCACAGCAGCTTTATTCACAATAGCAAAAAAGTATGAACAGCCCAATTATCCATCAACTGATGAATTAGAAAAAATATATATTATGTCCATACAATGGAATGTTATCTAGCAATAAAAAGGAATGAAGTACTCGTACATACCACAACGTGGATGAAACCTTGAAAACATTATGCTACTTGAAAGAAGACAGTTACAAGGAATGTGGATTAGATAATTCTGTTTGTAGGAAATGTCTAGAATAGGTCAATATAGAGAGACAGAAGGTTGATGAGGGCTTGCCTAGGCTGAGCTGAAGAAGATGTGAGGGGTGGGGGATTAGAAAGTGACGTTAACCACATTAAATGTTAAAAAGTTATTTGTGGTGATAGATAAACAACTCAGAATATACTAAAAGCCATATATATGTTGAATGAATGAACATACAGTATGTATGAATTTTATTTCAATAAAGCTGTTAAAAAGAAAAACAAAGTAGTGAAAGAGGGGATGAAAGATGGAAACATAGGGATTTCCATATCCTAGAATATAAAAAGAAAGCAAAAATCTCATAGAGAGTAGGGAATTCAGACCCACAGAAGAACCATTATTCTCCTGAAAATAGTAGTTGTCAACATGTCCCAAATTCCATTTCTTTATCTTTCATTTAACTCACTATGAGTTCAATGGTGTCCCACTGCAAAAAAGATAAAGTTGAAGTTCTAATCCTAAGTACCTGTGACCTTACTTTGAATGTGACCTTATTTTGGGATGTGAATGTGAATGTTACCTTATTTTGGAATGTGAATGCGAATGTGACCTTATTTTGGAAATATGAATGTGAATGTGGCCTTCTTTTGGAAATAAGGTCTGTGAAGATATAATAAAATATATAATAAAATTAATCTAATGACTAGTGTTTTTATAATAAAAATAGAAACTTGGACATAGACATGTAGAAACAGAAGAATGCATTGTGAAGACACACAGAGAGACTGATAGGGAAGTATGTGACAGCAGAGGCAGAGATGAGAATGATCCATCTACAAGTCAAGAAACAGCAAGGACTACCAGCAACCATCAGAGCTAGGAGAAAGGTATGGAATGGTTTCTTCTTTAGAGCCTCTAGACAAAACTGAACTGATTCTGAAGAGAGCTTGATTACAGACTTCTAGTCTCCAAAACTGTAAGAAAATAAATTTCAGTTGTTGTAAGTCACCTAGTTTGTGGTATTGTGTTATGGCAGCCCTAGAAATAATACACTCATAAAACTACCACATGTGAGCTTTCTGTACTAGTTTATGAATGGACACTGGTCATTAATTGCCAAATCTAATGACTCTATTTCAGAATTCATCTTGTGTGAACATGTGATACTATCGAGAATTTCTGCCTTGAATCCTTTTTTTTCTTTATTCCATGAATCTTTCCTGGTTCTCCTACTCTCCCTTTTCAGGTAGCTCTTTCTCAGTCTCTTTTGTTTCCCAGAATTCCACCTGTGATGTTTCTCAATGTTCTGTCCTTGTTCTTCAATACTTTCCATATGCTCTACCTGAGCAAGCTTTCTATTCCTATGACTTCAATTGCTACCAATATGTTGATAAATCCAAACTCTACACTTACAGCTCCCCACCCTATCCAACCAGCTTCATGAAATTGTTTACCAAACATTTCCATTGAAATATCTCCTAGCACTCAAATTCTACCTTATAATCAAACCCATTTTTTAATAGTCCAACATGCCCAAAAGTAAACTTATCTTTTCTCTCCACCACCAGTAACAAAAATATTCCCCATTCCTGATACTCCAGATTGAGTTGATTGTGTTCTCTTCTATGCGCCAGCTTTGGAGCAAGATAAAAAAGAACACATAAATAAAGATAATAACCAAAATCTTCGAGGGAAGAGAAGAAATGCCTTCTGCTGTGGTGTGTAACAAAAGAGGACAGACTCCCTGCTACAAACTCCCTTGCCAATAGCCTAGAGCCAGACTAGTGCCACAGTCTGGGGGACAGTAGGAAAAAAGGCTAAGTGAGAGATGGAGTCTTCTAACGAAATTTCAGGCAATCTTCTAGCTGCCCTTTTCTTTAATGCAATTTAAATTATTTCTTTCTTCAGAATAACATGTTCTAGGGCCCCTCCCTGTACAACCTATAAAGAGTATCAGAGGTTGTTCCCATCTCTCTATATTGCAAATAAGGAAGTTCCTACCTCATTGTCAGAGCCCAAGGCATTGATTTGCTCTAATTTGTACGTCCAATATCTGGCTTCCTCCTCTGGGATATCTACCGTAAAAAAAGAAAAAAACAACATCAACAAGTAATGTTCAATCATCAGCAGATAAAATTTCTTTCAGTCAAATGACTTAAATCAGAAAGATGGTGGTAATAAACAATTTTTACTGGTGGCTTGGTTCTTGCCATGAATATTATTTAAATCATCACAAAAACAAATATAATGCACTATTATTCCCATTGTTCTATTTTGCAAATGAGGAAGTTGAAGTTCAGAGAGGTTAAATAATCTGGTCAAGGTTATTCAGTTCATAAAGAGATAAGCCATTTCAAACCACAGTCGGTATGATTCCAAAAATATACTACCTTCCTCTCAGCAAAACCAAAACAGTCTAAAGAATTAGTTTAAGAGAAAAGTTAGACCTGAGACATTGAAATACTCAAAGTTCATAATTTCCTCCATATTAAAAATAAATTATCATGTGACTCAGCTATCCCACTTTCAATTCACAAAAGAATTAAAGCAGGATCTCAAAGATATTTGCACACCCAAGTTCATAGCAGCATTATTCACAATAGCTAAGAGCTGAAGAAACCCAAGGATCCATCAACAGATGAAAGGATAAACAAGGCTGGCGACAATAGCACATACACCGAGGCTGGCCGGGTTTGAACCTGTGCTGTTAAGCAACAATGACCACTACAACAGAAAAATAGCCAGGCATTATAGTCCCAGCTACTTGGAAGGCTGAGACAAGAGAATCGCTTAAGCCTAAGAGTTTGAGGTTGCTGTGAGCTGTGATGCCACAGAACTCTACTGAGAGTGACATAGTGAGACTCTGTCTCAAAAAAAAAAAAGTTTGATGAGAATATTTCAGATTGTATATGAAACCCGCACATTGTACCCCTTGATTGCACTAATGTACACAGCTATGATTTAACAATAAAAAAATTAATAATAAAAAAAGGATAAACAAAAGGAGATATATACACAGAATGATAAATTATTCAGCCTTAAAAAGGAAGAAAATTCTGTCATGTGCTACAACGTGAATGAACTTCACGAACATTATGTTAAGTAACATGTGTTTAAAAATAGTTAAGATGAATATAGTACATAAAAACAAATTTTTTAACTAAAAAAACCTCATAGATTTTATGTCTGGAAAAATATTAGATACTCAAATATTTATTCAGTTAGTCCATGAATGAAAACATTAGACTTTAAAAAATAACAGTACAACCTCATTTCCAAATATTTAAAATTGACTATAACTTCCCCTCCAAAACTCACCTTTTAAAACATTAATTATACCAAATATATCCAGCACAAAAGAGAAACACTAAGGCAATCTATGAACCAGACCAACTTTGGAGACATTTAAACAGATACACTTTGTAGTAGTCCACATAAAAGAAGCAAATATCACCCTTTCTCCCTTGTTCCTCCTGTCTAAAACTCTCAACTCCTTCCCTTTAAACAGCTCCTCAGCAACTGGTGATAATACTTCAAACATATTTTTTAAAAAGCTTCAAATAGGGTAGTGCCGGTGGCTCAGTGAGTAGGGTGCTGGTCCCATATACTGAGGGTGGTGAGTTCAAACCCAACCCTGGCCAAACTGCAACAATAAAAAAAAAAATTAAAAAAAAAAAAAAGCTTCAAATAGGGGATGGCGCCTGTGGCTCAGTCGGTAAGGCGCCGGCCCCATATACTGAGGGTGGCGGGTTCAAACCCAGCCCCGGCCAAACTGCAACCAAAAAATAGCCGGGCATTGTGGCGGGCGCCTGTAGTCCCAGCTACTCGGGAGGCTGAGGCAAGAGAATCGCTTAAGCCCAGGAGTTGGAGGTTGCTGTGAGCTGTGTGAGGCCACGGCACTCTACCGAGGGCCATAAAGTGAGACTCTGTCTCTACAAAAAAAAAAAAAAGCTTCGAATAATCTATAACCTAATTTGTATAGCACTTCCTCATCCATAAAATGGTGTACTATGCACCTATTTCAAAGAAGGGGTGGGGGAGGTGGGAGGAAGAAGAAGAGTTACTACAATAGGTCTACAAGCTCTGATGGGAGATGATTTCATCAAAATACATTAAGTGGATAACAAGAGGCACAGAATGTGTTTAGAATATACTACTATGTGTGTTTTCAAGAGGATGGCAGTGTGTATATATGCTTATATTCAGGCTGACTTTGGAAAGATACACAAGACAGAATTAACAGTGGTAGCCTTATGGAAGGGAACTGGTTTGTGAGGGAGACCTAATTTTCACTAGTAACTTATTAACCATTGTAAATTTACTAACTGCCTTACCCCACAAAAATAGTTAAGAAAAAAATAATAAAGAGCAACAATGAAGTGCTATTTATAACAGTACAAAGTTTGAACCACAATACAACCAATGTATTATGGCTAAAATTAAAAGCCCAGGCTTTAGAGCCAGATCATCCAAGTTTAAATCCTGGCTTTGTCATTTACTACATATGTGACCTTGAACAAAATACTTCAATATTCCATGCCTAAATTTCCTTATCTCTAAAGCGGAAATAAAAGTTGCTGGCTCTACTTCAACGGTCTAAATCTAAAATGAGGATTAAATGATAACATGTACTCATGAGATACTTAGTGACATGCCCACGGGCACATAGTAATTCACCAAAAATGTTATTTTTATTGCCATTGTGCAGTCATATAATAAATAAAATCAACCACTGAAAATATTATAGAATATTTATTTTATATAACATTTACATTATAGCCATGTAATTAGAGAATAAAATTGATTAAAAAGTAATACTATAAAAAAGCCCCCCAAAACCTACCATTTAAAGTCTCTGGAAATGGTCCTGAAGACATAAAGCAAATGAATAAACATTTATTTAAGAAAATCAGGCTAGGAAAAAAAAAAAAAAAGAAAATCAGGCTGTGCATGGTGGCTCACACCTGTAATCCTAACACTCAAGGAAGCCAAGGTAGGAGGATTGCTTGAGTTCAGGAATTTGAGACCAGCCTGAGCTAGATCAAGACCCTATCTCTACTAAAAATAGAAATATCAGCATGGCACTGTGGTGGGTACCTGTAGTCCTAACTATTTGAGATGATGAGGCAGGAGTCTGAGGTTGCTATGAGCTAAGCTTGAACCCAGGAGTCTGAGGTTGCTATGAGGTAGGCTAACGCCACAGCACTCTACCTGGGCAACCAAGTGAAACTCTGTCTCAAAAAAAAAAAAAAAAAGGCAGGTGCAGTGGCTCACGCCTGTAGTCCCAGCACTGTGGGAGGCTGAGGAGGGAGAATTGCTTGAGCTCAGGAGTCCAAGACTTGCCTGAGCAAGGGTAAGACCCCGCTCCTAAAAAAATGAAAAACCCAGCTGGGCACCTTGGCAAGTGCCTGTAACCCAGCAGCTTCCAGAGGCTGAGGCAGCGGGATGCCCACAGCCTGAGTCTAAGGTTGCAGTGAGCTATGACACCATTGCACTATGCCCTGTAGGGTGGGACTCTGTCTTGAAAGAAAGAAAGAAGGAAAGAAGGAAGGGAGGGAGGGAGGAAAAGAAGAAGGAAGGGAGAAGGAAAGGGAAGCTGTTACCCATTAGGTGACAGCTTACCGAGCCCCCTCCCTTCCTTCCTCCCTCTCCTCTAATTGAATTTAATTGTCTTTTTCTCTTGTGTGGACCTAGTAGTTATTCATCTACTGGTTTCAGACTAGTATTGAGTACATAGAGTATTTGGTTTCCCATTCTTGAGATACTTTACGAAGGAGAATGTTCATTAACTCCATTCAGGTAAATACAAAAAATATAAAGTCTCCATCTTTTTTAACGATGAATAGTATTCCATGGCACATATATATATACCATGTTTTATTAATTCATCTATGGGTTGATGGATACTTGGGTTGTTTCTACATCTTTGTAACTGTGAATTGAGCTGCTATAAACATTCGAGCGCAAATGTCCTTGTGATAAAATGACTTTTTTTCTTATGGGTAGATACCTAGTAATGGGATTGTGGGATCAAATGGAAGGTCTACTTTTAGCTCTTTAAGGATTCTCCATACTTCTTTCCAAAGAGGCTATAGTAGTTTGCAGTCTCACCAACAGTGTAAAAGTATTCCCTTTTCTCCACACCCACCCCAGCAACCGCAGGTTTGGGACTTTGTGATGTGCGCTATTCTCACTAGGGTTAGGTTATATCTCAAGGTTGTTTAGATTTGCATTTCTCTGATGAGTAGGGATGATGAGGATTTTTTCGTGTATTTGTTGGCCATTTGAATGTCAAAGTTATTTGAATGTCTTCTTGGGAGAATGTTCTAGTCATGTCTCTTGCTCAGTGATTAACTGGGTTCTTTGTTCTTGTTGATTTCCTAAATTTACTTTTTAAACTACTATTCCATTTATCAGTGTTACTTAATATTATTATTTACATTAAATTATGTTCTGAAAAAATAAATCAGTTCAAAAAATAAATTAACTATCATAAGATATATTCACTTCAAGACAATAAATGTTTAAATATTTTCAAAAGAATAAATCTAGCAGTTATTTCATAAGTCATCAGAATAAATAGTCACAGAAAATGGATTTGAAGAAAATGGTTTTTAGTGTGAATTCTTTAATGACCATCATTTCTAGTCTACTTATTCTACTTTGTACATGCCCTGGGCGAGATGTAATAGGGAAGAGAATGCATGAAGACAGAATGTCCTCAGAGGAGATGGCTAAAGAGAAAAAGTACACACTACTGAGACAACTAGCAACAATATGGTAAAAAAATATTAGATGGCTTTTAAAGTCTAATCAAACAAACTCACCAAAAGGCAACTCAAATCTTGTATCAAGCAAAATTTTATGAGGAGTTGGGTTTTTAGTTCCACAGATCTCATCATCTTTCATTAATGTCTCTGACTCCAATGTGGACCACTCCCCAGGCCCCTCCTAGGAAACAAAGATCTAAAATTAAACTTTTATCTTTCTTGGCTCCCCTTTTAGTTGAAGAGCCAAGTGTTTTTCTCAGAAGTTCTTATCTGAGCACTTCTGAGGGCTACACACATGCTGACAAGTCAAACGTACCACTGTCACCACATGCCTCTGTTACATGAAGCTTATGTTCTCCATCTTCAGTGAGGAGAACAGCTTTCACTGGGTTCAGCTCTCCTCATGTTCAATGAGGACAGAATTTCGGGAGTACCAAACTCTACAACCAAGCACCTCTGTAGATCAATATTTAATCTACACAATTCTTAATGACTTTGTCACTTAATGATATATGGTACTGTTTCTAATTAGTAAAGAACCACTAAACATTGCTGATTAAACAGAACTGAACTGGGATACAATGAAAATGAGCTGCCCAATGGAATAGAGACTTAGCCAGAACTAAAAGAAATATAGAAAATAGAAGCACAATCTTCATCTTCCCCACTCCCAGAGAAAATTCATGGTCCATGTTAAAGCCAAATAGTAATATATTAATAATAGATTTTGTCCAGGCCCAAAGGGAGTATCTATGGGGAAATGATGCTGAGTTATGATCTAGCCTGATAAAATGGGGTGGTAGTTGAATCCTGAAAATAACATATAGAGACATTCTGAATACCAACTGCTAAGGCTAGTAGGTCCTTAAACTCTGTTCGGGTTACATGTGGAATAAGAGGACTGAAACAAGTTTCCTGGAGATTGGTGACTCAAAGAAACAAAGCAGAGAACAGAATCCAGCCAGTTGGCCAAGTAAGTTTAATGGAACTCTTCCTAAGGCAGTATTTTAGAGGAAAATGCAGAAACCATAGGTACCCTAGGTAAGCACACACATACATTCTACTCAAAGAGGCTATCTACCTGATAAGACTGAATAGGTGCTCTGGCACCCCTGAGTTCAGTCATGGAACACAGAGAAGACCAGCAGACTTTAAAAACCCAGGAACCTCTGGGTCAAGTTAGGAATAGGCAGGGGGCATGCCCTCTGATTAGAAAAGGGGTAGAATAACTTTAGCTGCCTGGATGAATATTAGCTAAAGTGGAGCTAGCACAGAGAGAAACAAGGGCAAAGAACCACACCTCCAAACAGGCAACACATTGACTGACCTCATCCGACTGACGAATAGCCTTCAGTGCAATCCACACAGTCCCCACCATGGTGTCCCAGATCAGTCCTTTGTTCCATACCTCCACACTCAGACCCAGGTCCAGGCGACTAATCTCACTAAAAGAAAGAAGAAAGCCCTGTGAGGAAAGTTAGATAATATGAAAGAAACAGCTACATCTTCTGTTTTGTTAAACCTTTTAAATACTTTCTCACCAGGATCATTCAAGGAAAATCAAAACATCCCAGAATACTGTAACCATTCTTTATGTTCTTAGAAACCATAGAAAAATGCCTTTGCTATAGTTATACAACATACGTTCTAGAGACATGGTGTTCCACATAGTACCTATAGTTAAATATGTTTTGTATACTTACAAATTTGCTAAGAGGGTAGATTTTATGTTAAGTGTTCTTATGGTGCACACACAAAAACAAGATCCAGGAAAATTTGGAGGTGATTGACTATGGTTAGTTTAATACAAGTGTATACATATATGTAAATTGGGTACATTATTATGTGCAGGTTTTTGTATACCTTATACACCTACATTTGCTCAGCAGGCCCAAATGAGGGAAGTCTGAGAGGTTTGGTGTTATTTATGCTTCATGGCCAGAGCCCTGGAGAGGCTTCTTTTCTCTATTAATTAATTCAATCAAGAGTATACAAACACACGTATGTATAAAATTTTACAAACAGACGTATGTATAAAATTTTAAGCTAAGCAAATTCACACCAATAAGATGCCTATTTTGCCCTTAAGAAATGAACAATCTAGTCCTGGAAATAAGATACAAAAATATTAAAGACAAATAATATAAGAAATACAAAAATGGATATTAGATACATAGTCACATAATATTAGTCACATAATATATCAGGGGGAAGGGAAAAGGAGAAAGGGAGATAGAAGACCAACCACAGAGTTACCAGTGAAAAGGAACAGGGCAGGAGAAATAAGGAACAGAGGAGCAGAAGAGCAGAAAGGTAGAGAAAAGTAACAAAACCTCTGTCTAAAAGAAGAGGGAGCAGGGTGGCGCCTGTGGCTCAGTGAGTAGGGCGCCTGCCCCATATGCCGAGGGTGGCGGGTTCAAACCCGGCCCCGACCAAAAACTGCAACAAAAAGAAAAAATAGCCGGGCGTTGTGGCGGGCGCCTGTAGTCCCAGCTACTCGGGAGGCTGAGGCAAGAGAATCGCGTAAGCCCAAGAGTTAGAGGTTGCTGTGAGCCGTGTGACACCACGGCACTCTACCCAAGGGCGGTACAGTGAGACTCTGTCTCTACAAAAAAAAAAGAAGAGTGAGCAAAACTATACAGCATCTCAATGGGAGAGACAGGGACACATATCACAGGGTTGAAAGGGGAAGTGCTGTGTGAAACAGGAAAATAAACACACAAGAATAATGTTAACTATGTTGATGAGAGACTGCAGACAACCATGTGCTTCACATTCTGGGAACAGTTATAACTAGAAGTCAGAAGAGAGGATTGCTAGGTTTGTATACCATAGCCGGACGATAGCTATGTTATAGAATAACATAGTGGTATGGGAAGAGACTTGTATAAACTATTCATAGTTGACACTGAACACTAATAGATAAAGAAGAGAACAGGTGGTGTCACTGTCATGTCTCTGTAACTGAGAGAGGGAATAAATGAGGCCTATATAAAATTGTGAGAGGCGATGCGTAAGAAACGTGGCACCGTTGGCCTCTTTTTTTTGAAACCCCAGCTCTCCCTTGGCTTCCATGATACCATTATCTCCTGACTCTTCCATGTCTATGTGCACTCCCAGTCATAACTATTCCCTTCATTAAACGCTGGTGTTCTCCAGGTTCTACCCTCTCCCTTTTATTACCGTGTACATTCGCCTTCTAAGCCTTCTCATCTACTTCTATAACTTTAACAGAAATATTTCTCTAAACCAGAATTCCTTTTTCTTTTTTTGAGACAGGGTCTCATTCTGTCACCCCTCGTTAGAGTGCCAGGGTGTAATCATAGCTCACAGCAATCTCAAACTCCTAGGCTCAAGCAATCTTCTTGCCTCAGCCTCCCAAGTAGCTGGGACTACAAGCATGGGCCACCACACCCATCTAGGTTTTTTTTTTATTTTTAGTAAAGATGGGGTCTTGTTGTTGCTCAGGCTGGTCTTGAACTCCTGAGCTCAAGCAATCTACCCACTTCAGCCTCCCAGAGTACTAGGATTACAGGTATGAGCCACTGCACCCAGCCCCAGAATTCTTCAGTGAGTACCAGGTTCAGGTTTCTAATGACTTTCTATACCTCTCTTCCTAACTGCCCTTATAAGAATCTCAGATATAAGCTTGTCCATAACTGATCTTATATTAACCCCTATCCTAACGAGTGCCATACCACTCAATCATTCATGCAGATCTTTTGCTTCTACTTCCTTTAATATTTTCTATTTATCCTTTTCTATCTCTCTCTTCTGTTATTGTCTTAGCCCAAGCCTTCATAATCTTAACCTGTAACTATAAGGCTTTCTAAATGGTACTAGAAGAAGAAATATATTAAAGGGCCAGATAATTGGAAAGTTTCCCCATAAAAGTAATACACATAATCATCCCTGTCTCCATGAGCCCCTTTACAAGCCTGCAAAGCAATTTCAGTTCAGTTTCAAATTTCAAAGCAATTTCAGTACATTTTCTCATCAGAGCCCTTCACATCTACCTCCTACTTCCAAAAATACAAGCATAACCTTGTAAGAAAGATAAATCTTTACCAATAAAGAAGTCAGCATTCAGAGAAGCTAACTGATCTGCCAAGTCCTTCAATATATTTTATACTTTTCTCCCTTTTTCTAGAACAGGAACAAAAAAATTCCTAAAATTGGAGGGGAAGGGGGGATATCAATTTTAAAATCATAATATACTAAATGTTGTGTTATATGTAAGAAATTCTGGCCAGGTGCAGTGGTCAGTGATAGACATCCTATAATTCCAGCACTTTGAGAGGCTGAGGGAAGAAAATTGCTTGAACCCAGGAGATGAGCCTGTATAATATAGTAAGACCCTGTCTTAAAAAAAAAATTCTGGGGCGGCGCCTGTGGCTCAAAGGAGTAGGGCACCAGCCCCATATGCCGGAGGTGCGGGTTCAAACCCAGCCTTGGCCAAAAACTGAAAAAAAAAAAAAAAAAAAAATTCTACCAGTGTTTTTTTTTTTTTTTAATTTCAGTTTGCTTGTTCATTCTTCTTTATTTGAAGTACTCCTTTTTTGTTGATTTTCTTCTTCCTCTGGCAGTGCTGGTTGTTTGTGATGTGGTTAGTAGAGATGGAGTCTTACTCTGGCTCACTGCTGCTCATACGGGTCTTGAACCTCTGAGCTCAGACAATCCACCCGCCTCGGCCTCCCACAGCACTGGGACTACAGGTGTGAGCCACCACGCCCGGCCACTACCAGTGTTTTAATTTTACTCTTGAGACAGAGTCTCACTCTGTTGCCCTAGGTAATATGCTATCTATAGTGTCATAATAGTTTAGAACAACCTCAACCTCTTGGGTTCAAGTGATCCCCTTGCCTCAGTTTTCCTTTTTTTTGTTGTTTTTTTAAAGTAAAGACAGGATCTCACTCTTTCTTGCTCAGGCTGCTCTCAAACTCTTGAGCTCAAGCAATCCACCTACCTCGGCCTCCCAGAGTGCTAGGATTACAGGTGTGAGCCACGGCACCTAGCCTTAATTCTACTCATTTTAATTAATTTAATATTCACATTTTTATGGGTGGCACCTGTGGCTCAAAGGAGTAGGACGCCAGCCCCATATACCAGAGGTGGTAGGTTCAAACCCAGCCCCGGCCAAAAACTGCAAAAAAAATTCACATTTTACCCCCATAAAGCAAAAGGATTATAAGTACAAAAATCTTCATCTTTGGGGTGGCGCCTGTGGCTCAAGGAGTAGGGTGCCGGTCCCATATGCTGGAGGTGGCGGGTTCATACCCAGCCCCGGCCAAAAACCAAAAAAAAAAATCTTCATCTTTTAAAGCAGATGAAGATATGTGAACATGCAGTCTCACTTGTATAGCCACATTGCTTTAAGGTACTTTCTAAGAATCAAAGACAAATGAAGTTATGTTTAATATCATGCTAAGTATGTTATACTATATCCTAATTCTCTGACTATGTAGTATTTTCACCCACCCAAATTAATTGAGTTTACTTGCATTCATCATTCATCTCTAACAACACAATATGAATTCATGAGCTAAAACTGCAGATATATTTCACGTACTACACACCTCACTTGTTCCTACAATTCTGCAGTTTTCAAAAAGAATTTTTAACAGTGCTAACACATTTTATAAATCTTAGAAATAACATCTTCTAATTGTTTTATCCAATGCAATTAACTTAAGAAGATTATAGAATATGTAGGCATGCTGCTGCTGCTGCAAAATACTTACAACATGAAATCTTGTTCCCAGGAAGGTTGATCACCACGCACTGCTACAGTTGTGCTCTTCACATTCTGTACTTTCAGGGTCACGTATGTGTTAAATTTATCTTTGAAAAAATGCAAAATGAAGATGTGATACTAGGTTATTGAATTTCACAAAACCCTTGGAATTAAGCAACATCCAAGTTAAAGCATTACATGCAGAAGAAAAATTGAAGCTATATCTTGAACAACATAGCCTCATTCAAGACATAGCAGAGTTACAAAATTATAAAACTACTCATTATCATCCAGAGCATAATCTAATACAGCATGTTTTAAATTCAGTGTGTTTCAAATTTTAAGAAATCTGTTTTATATATGCCCCAATAGACACACACACATAAACGAAAGCTTCATGAAATACAAGATGTGATACATTAATATTTCCTATTCTGATTTATTTAATCTATTAAAAGGTTAATCATAACCTACTAAATTGATTTTATAGCCCACCTACAATCTATAAAAAAATCCTAATCTAATTGACCTAGTAGGAAAGATAAGATCCATGAATCCAATAAAATGTACAATGAGATAGGAACCACAGGGAAAATAACAACTACAACAAAAAAATAGACGGGCGTTGTAGCGGGCGCCTATAGTACCAGTTACTTGGGAAGCTGAGGCAAGAGAATTAATTGCTTAAGCCCAAGAGTTTGCTGTGAGCTGTGACACCACAGCACTCTACCAAGAGTGACAAAGTAAGACTCTGTCTCAAAAAAAAAAAAGAACCACAGGGAAAAATAAAAAGTAGTAAAGAAGTACAAAGCTGTTGACAGTACAAGAATTACAGAAAAATTTAGACAGGAAGTGGATTTCAAGCTTGACCTATGCAGTTTGGCCTAAAGCACAAGTTACATATAAAGAAATATTATCACAGGGTTGAGAAAATCTGAGAATGTTAGTTGAGTAGTAATCAAAGATGGTGGCCTGGAACCCAAAATTTGGGGTTCTGACTTACAAGAATATATTTGGCACTTATCCTGCTAAATTCACATCAGCTGAATAGGGACACTGCATTGAGGGTTTGGTTTTTTTATGTAAGAAATCAGTCATAATTTTATAAAATACAAAAATAGCAAACTATCATTTTTGACTCATCAAATTGACAAACTGATTACCTAATGTCAGGGTTGTGAGAAAATGGTCCCTATTATATACTTCCACCAGAAGGTAAAACTTTTTTTAAAGATCTTTAAAAATTGTGCAGTTTTGGAGGCTGAGATGGTGCATTACTTGAGCTCAGGAGTTGGACCAGCTTGAGCTAGAGCAAGACTCCTTCTCTACTAAAAACAGAAAAACTATGTAGGCTTTGTGGTGGGCACCTGTAGTCCCAGCTGCTTGGAAGACTGAGGCAAGAAGATTGCTTGAGCCCAAGAGCTTGAGGTTGCTGTAAGCTACAATAATGCTACAGCACTCTACCCAAGGTGACACAGTGAGACTCTGTCTCAAAAAAAAAAAGAATAACAATAAACAACAAAAATTACGTAGTTTTATGCTTATCAACACGAAAATTTTATCATACTAAAGATACATGATTAAAAACCCACACAAGAAGAATCCCCATTCATATCTAGGAGTAGTGCAATAGGCCACTGATTATATCATGTGTTCTTGCACTTTACTCTCCATGTCTGATCATATACAGCTGACCAGACCACAGGTAGACACAGGTAGATATAACCTATGAGCAGCATCCATGGGCTGGCTAAAAACTGAGACAAATCTGATTTTAAATAGGGGAGAAAAAGAAATATCAACAACTGGTGGGTTAGTGCTGAAGCTGGAAGGAAGGGCATATAAAGTCCACTAGAGCAACTATTATAGGACTTGTGCAAGTGCATAAGCAAAGAAAGCCAGCTAGAAGAGAAAGAAGAATAGAACAGATTCTCATTAAAGAGACGAAGACAGAAGCCCTAACCCAGAGCTAGTAGAGAGAAGAGCATGCTCAGAAACTGCTTTCGTTCCTGTTGTACTAAAGTACAGGAACTAAAGTACAGTCTTTCAGGTTTTCCTCAGTTCTCAAGCCTTGTTCATTTTTTCTAATAACTTCCAGGCCCCTCCTTTTTCCCCCAGCAATAACCAGTGTAAGTCTTCCTATTGTGATAGTCACAATCAGATGGACAAGGATTCAAAAGTTTCATAATCTAATGTTGATAAAGATTTCAGAAGATAAATGCTCATACACATTTAGTCTCAATATAATCTAGTAAAAACTTACAGAAGAGCAATTTGGCTGCAGTTACCAAATTTTTAAAAAAATACAAACCTTTGACTTAGCAATTCTACTTCAGGACTATAACATAAAAGTAACATTTTCCAAAGTGAGCAATGATAAATTCATAAGAACGTTTATTACTAATAACACCAAAAACTTGGAAACAACCTAAATATTCATCAATCAGGTCAAAGTCTACTACAAAATTCTGTAGAGTACCTTAAAAGAAAGAACCATACACACACACACAGAGACCTTCATCTTCATGATGTGTTGTTGGGAGGAAAGGGGCAGGTTGCATAAAGATATATGGTGCACGATCCATTTGTATGTATCTGAATGCATATACACAAAAAAAGCCTGAAAAGATAGGCAAAAAGCTCTAAATACATAGTAACTTAAAGTAGAATTGGATTGGCCAAGAGGTAGAGACTAACTTTTCACAAGATAGATAAATATACTTCATTAATGTTTTACAACAGCATTAACTTTAATAATTTCATGATTTTAGTGAGTTAATGAATTAAATTACTAAATTTGATAAATGGATTAGTGACATTAATGATTTTTCAAAGATTGCTTTTAATTCACAGCAAGTGTGGGGGAAAGGATATGAGAATAGAATGCTGGCCTTACCTGGTGAACCCTGGAATTTGGCTCTTTTAACTGCAAGAGGAAAAAAGAAGATACCATTAACATTTTTTGCAAACCCACTTTATTTAATCAACATTTCTTGGGTACCTACTATGTGCCAATGTTAGAGTTATGATCAGATTAAATCTAATTCTTGAGAAAAGAAGCTGGGATTTCTGATCAAAACTTAAAAAAAGAGGGTCAGAAGAGCCCTTTAAATCATCCAGTCTAATCTCATATCCAATGCAGAAATCTCTGTTCCAGCCTCCTGACAAGGAGATGGAAAAAGTCAAGTCACTTCTATAGCAGGTAACCAGTTTTACGTGAGATATCTTTTTAAGGTTTGACTTATAAATGTTCTTATTTAAAACCCATCATAGAAACTCCTTGCATTCTGTTCATGCCAAAAGAAGAGCATAACAGGCCAGATCTAGATAGTATCTTTTACAAGAAGACTCAGAAGTTAACTTCTTTCTGAGAATAGATATGTTTAAGAGAAACTCCTGACAAAGTGATCAGAAAGAGCTGTTTACAAAAAGACAGTAGAGAACTACACAAGAAAGAATCTTACACTGAGACTAAATGTGTCAGTTCCTAAGACCATATATACAGGAAAACTGCTAAATTCCAGAAACCACCAAGTATCTCTCAAGAAGATCGGGGCTAAATGCCTCAGGAGAAAAAAAGATAAAAGGAAAAGCCAAAACCTAATGTCTGGAAAAGACATTTAAAGGTATAAATAGCAGATCTGCCACTCTCCTTGTCCTGCTTTACAATTGAAGCTTCACCTTAGATGACACCCAAGCCCCACTTAATACTTCCAAGAGATAAATTCTTCAGTACCTTTTACAAGGTCCTATTTTTAATCAGCACTTATTGCTAAAATGTATTTCTTTTTATTGAATTAAAGTATATCTCTCACTGGACTGCTCTTTGTAGTCTCATGTGAATTCAAATCCTTTTCCCAATTAGCATTCTTTATCATATATGTATGTGTAAAAAATACACATCTCTTAGAATGGCCTGGCTAAAGCTATCTTAAAATGATTAAGCTATAGATATTGAAAGATAGCGGCCAATGGGTGGTGCCTGTGGCTCAGCGGGTAGGGCGCCGGTCCCATATGCCGGAGGTGGTGGGTTCAAACCCAGCCCTGGCCAAATTAAAAAAAAAAAAAAAAAAAGAAAGATAGCGGCCAAGTAACAGCTTCCTTGCAACTGGGCACAGTGAGTCTGGGGAGACAAGACTCCAGACATCTCTGGCAGGTGGGATCTGCCCATAAACATCCCTTTGAGGACACAGGCAGTCAGCGAGAGACTTCTGGACCCCAGGAGGAGGACAAAATCAGTGGAAAACTGGCAAGTGGTTGCGTGTGTTTGTTCAGTGTAATCCCACCGGCAGCTGTAAGTACAGCAGCAGACCACAGGTAGACACAACCTGGAAAGGCCTTACCTGTGAGCTGCTTTGGTTTTTTTGACTTGGCACTCAGTTGAACCATTTGGGGAGAACTTGGGCAAGGGAGCGGAGGACGTTAAGCATTGTTTAGAGCCCCAATCTGAGCCCCTCTGAGGCAGACGGAGCTAATAGTGTTGGGCACTGGGCTGCGCAGAGCTATTGTGGGAGAAGTGCCCCAGCAAGATTCACCCTCAGGGTTGCAGAGCAAGAATTAGGTAGGAACTAGTAATCTAGTGACTGAGCAGCCTAAAGGTGGGGACTAAGACACCTTGCAGCCTTAGCCCTCAGGGGCATAAGTGAGACCGGGTTTGGCACACTGTTTTAAGTGGATAGCCACTTCAGGAGCCATCCTAGCAACAAGCACTTTCCTGGGAAAGCTTCTGCTTAGCCAAGTTTAGCAGTTTAAAGTACCTTTTATGCGGACTGAGGAGAGATTTAGGCTCTCCACCCTGCAGACTTCGAGAAATCAGCAGAGGCCTCCAGTCTCCATCTCATACAGGCATATCAGCATTATGATTAACATCTGATATCCCAGAAGATCACCTGCTGCCCAGACAATATTCAAAAAGATATACATACTGCTTTGTTTTGGGGTTTGTTTATTTATTTATTTATTTCTGGTTGTTGTTATTTTGTTTTTTAATTTCAACACTTTCCCTATAGATTTTTCTTTTCTTTCTTCATTTTTCTAGTTTAAATATAATTTCCCCTTGTTACCTTTTTCAACAATTAGAACTTCATTTTGCTATGTTTCTACCCCTATTATTTGGTTTTTCCCCAAATTTTATCCCATAAAGTTTTGTTTGATTATTTTGGTTTGGTTTATAGAATTTTTGTCTTTCCTCTCTACTTGGTGGAGGTGAGGTACAGGCTAGCAAAGAGCTGCTGACCTCAAGGGAACCACCCAAACCGGCACCCCCAGAGGTTGGGGGTTTTTAAGGTTGGGTCAAAGTACTCTACTGTACACCTACATTGCTCTGTCTCCCTCTTTCTGTGCCTCTCTTCTTTTTGTTAATATTCCCTTTTACCCACCCCTCTCCTTTCTCTTTTTTCTTTTCTTTCTCTTTTCCCTTCTTGCTCTTCAACCTTCTCATCCTTCTGGTCCTGTACCAAAAGGACTCATCGAAACCCTAGTCCACAGGCACAGCAATTTAAAAAGCAAGAGAAAGTGAAAGGAAAATTAGGGCAAGAAAACAGACGAAAGAAATCATTCATGAGAAAGAATCAGCAGAAAAATCCTAACAACATGAAAAACCAGTCCAGAGCAACTCCCCCCAAGGGACTATGAGGTAGCTACTGCAGAAGACTCCACCTATATAGAAATGACAGACAGGGAATTTAGAATACAGATGATGGAAACAATGAAGGAAATGATGAAAACAATGAAGGAAACTGCTGATAAAGTGGAAATAACCAAAAGGAAATCCAAAAACAAAATCAAATAAGAGATGAACAATATGAAGAATATAGATAGGATATAGCACAGCTAAAGGAACTGAAGCAGTCAATTAGGGAACTTAAAGATGCAATAGAAAATATCAACAAAATATTTCTATCATGCAGAAAAAAGAATTTCGAGGTAGAGGACAAAGATCTTGAGATAACTCAGATAAAGAAGCAGAAAAGAGAAAGAAAGTAGAAGTTCACTGACAGAATTATGGGACTTTATGAAGCTTTGGAACATACAAGTGATAGTTATCCCAGAAGGGGAAGAAGAATGCCCCAGGGGAATGGAAGCCATACTAGAGAATATTATAAATGTAAATTTCCCAAATATCACCAAAGATTCTGACACATTCCTCTCAGAGGGATATCGAACCCCAGGTCGCCTCAACTCTAACCAAGCTTCTCCAAGACACATTGTGATGAACCTGTCCAAAATCAAGACAAAAGAAAAGATTCTACAAGCTGCCAGGAGTAAGCGCCAGTTGACCTACAGGAGCAAATCCATCAGAGTGACTGCAGACTTCTCTAATGAAACTTTGCACACAAGAAGACAATGGTCATCTACCTTTAATCTACTTAAACAGAACAATTTCCAGTCCAGAATTCTATATACTGCTAAGCTAAGCTTTAAAATTGACGGAGAAATCAAATCATTTACTGATATACAAACACTGAGGAAATTTGCCACAACAAGACCAGCACTACAGGAAATACTTCAACCTGTTCTGCACACTGACCACCACAATGGATCAGCAGCAAAGTAAGAACTCAGAAATTAAAGGACAGAACCAAACCTCCACACTGATGCCAAAGATAAAACTAAGCAATGGACTCTCACAAAATAAGATGAATAGAACAATACCATACTTATCAGTTATTTCAATAAATGTTAATGGCTTCCATTCCCCACTGAAGAGGCACAGATTGGCTGACTGGATTAAAACACACAAGTCATCCATTTGTTGTCTGCAGGAAACACACTTAGCTTCAAAAGACAAATTAAAACTCCATGTTAAGGGTTGGAAGACAATGTTTCAGGCAAACGGAATTCAGAAAAAAAGAGGAGTTGCAATCTTATTTTCAGATACATGTGGATTTAGCAACTAAAGTCAAAAAAGACAAAGATGGTCACTTTATATTGTTCAAGAGAAAAATACAACAAGAAGGCATTTCAATTCTAAATATTTATGCACCCAATTTAAATGCTCCCAGATTCTTGAAACAGACTTACTCAGCCTAAACAATATGGTATCCTATAATACCATAATAACAGGGGACATTAACACTCCTCTTACAGAGCTGGGCAGATCCTCTAAACAGAAATTAAACAAAGATATAAGAGACTTAAATGAGACCCGAGAACAACTGTATATAGAACACTCCATCCCAAAGACAGAGAAAATACATTCTTCTCATCATTCCAAGGAACATTCTCCAAAATTGATTATATCCTAGGACATAAAACAAACCTCAACAGAATCAAAAGAATTCAAATTTTACCTTGTATCTTCTCAGATCACAAGGCACTAAAGGTGGAACTCAACTCCAACAAAAACGTACAACCCCACACAAAGGCATGGAAATTAAACAACCTTCTGTTGAATGACACTTGGGTGTAAGAAGAAATAAAACAGGAAATCAATAACTTCCTTGAGCATAACAATGACAACACAAGCTACCAAAACCTATGGGATACTGCAAAAGCAGTTTTGAGAGAAAAATTTCCTACATTTGAAAAACAGAAAGAAAGCACGTCAATAAATTCACAAACCATCTTATGGAATTGGAAAAAGAAGAACAATCTAAGCCTAAACCCAGTGGAAGAAAAGAAATCTCCAAAATTAAATCAGAGATCAATGAAATTGAAAACAAAAGAATCATTCAGAAAATTAATGAAACAAGGAATTGGTTTTTTGAAAAAATAAATAAAATAGATAAACCTTTGGCCAGAATGACTAGAAATAGAAAAGTAAAATTTCTCTGCTTTTCCTCCCCCCCATGACTTTAATTGTCATTAATTGTCCTCATATCAAAATTGAGTACATAGGATTCATGCTTCTCCATTCTTGTGATGCTTTACTAACAATGTCTTCCACTTCCATCCAGGTTAATACGAAGGATGTAAAGTCTCCATTTTTTTTAATAACTGAATAAGCAGAGAGAGGGAAGGAGGGAGAGGGGTAGGGCCTTGGTGTGTGCCACACTTTCTGGGGGCAAGAGGGACTTTACCTAACAAATGCAATCAGTGTAACCTGGCTTATTGTACCCTCAATGAATCCCCAACAATAAAAAAAAAAAAAAGAAAAGTAAAATCTCTAGTAACCTCAATCCAAAATGATAAAGGGGAAATAACAACTGATGCCACAGATATACAAAAGATCATCTCTGAGTACTACTAGAAACCCTATGCCACAAATTTGACAATGTGAAGGAAATGGATCAATATTTGGAATCACACCCTCTCCCTAGACTTAGCCAGGAAGTAACAGAGCTTCTGAACAGACCAATTTCATGCACTGAGATTAAAGAAACAATAAAAAAAAATGCCCTGCTTCCAGATGGCTTCCAACAAAAAAAAATGCCCTGGTCCAGATGGCTTTACACCAGAATTCTATCAAACCTTCAAGGAAGAGCTTATTCCCGTATTGCAGAAATTATTCCAAAAAATTGAGGAGGAAGGAATCTTCCCCCAACACGTTCTATGAAGCAAACATCACCCTGATACCAGAACCAGGAAAAGACCCAACTAAAAAGGAGAATTTCAGACCAATTTCATTAATGAATATAGATGCAAAAATTCTCAAAAAAATCCTAGCCAATAGATTACAGCTTATCAGCAAACAAGTCATACATCATGATCAAGTAGGTTTCATCCCAGGGATGCAAGGCTGGTTTAACATACGCAAGTCCATAAACGTTATCCACCATATTAACAGAAGCAAAAATAAAGATCATATGATCCTCTCAACAGATGCAGAAAAAGCATTCAATAAAATCCAGCATCCTTTTCTAATTAGAACACTGAAGAGTATAGGCATAGGTGGCACATTTCTGAAACTGAAGCTGTCTTCAGTTTCAGAAATGAAAATATTCAGCTAATATTTTACTGAATGGAGTAAAACTGAAAGCTTTTCCTCTTAGAACTGGAACCAGACAAGGGTGTCCTCTGTCACCATTACTTTTCAACCTGGTGCTGGAAGTTCTAATCAATACAATTAGGCAAGACAAGGAAATAAAGGGAATCCAAATGGGAGCAGAGGTCAAACTCTCCCTCTTTGCTGACAATATAATCTTATACTTAGAGAACCCCAAAGACTCAACCACAAGACTTCTGGAAGTCATAAAAAAATACAGTAATGTCTCAGGATATAAAATCAATGTCCACAAATCAGTTGCCTTTGTATATGCCAACAGTGAAAATTAGAGGCTAATTAAGGACACAACTCCCTTCACCATAGTTTCAAAGAAAATTAAATACCTAGGAATATACCTAACAAAAGAGGTGAAGGACCTCTATAAAGAAAATTATGAGGGCGGTGCCTGTGGCTCAGCAAGTAGGGCGCCGGCCCCATATACCGAGGGTGGCGGGTTCAAACCCAGACCCGGCCAAACTGCAACCAAAAAATAGCTGGGCGTTGTGGCGGGCACCTGTAGTCCCAGCTGCTCGGGAGGCTGAGGCAAGAGAATCACATAAGCCCAAGAGCTGGAGGTTGCTGTGAGCCGTGTGACGCCACGGCACACTACCGAGGGCAGTAAAGTGAGACTCTGCCTCTACAAAAAAAAAAAAAAGAAAGAAAGAAAATTATGAAATCCTAAGAAAGGAAATAGCAGAGGATCTTAACAAATGGAAGAACATACTATGCTCATGGCTGGGAAGAATCAACATTGTTAAAATGTCTATATTTCCCAAAGCAATCAACCTATTCAATGCCATTCCTATTAAAATACCAACATCGTACTTTCAAGATTTGGAAAAAATGATTCTGCGTTTTGTATGGTACCAGAAAAAAAACCCATATAGCTAAGGCAGTGCTTAGTAATAAAAATAAAGCTGGGGGTATCACCATACCAGATTTTATGCTGTACTACAAAGCTGTAGTGGTCAAGACAGTATGGTACTGGCACAAAAATAGAGACACAGACATTCAGAATTGAATAGAAAACCACGAAATGAAACTAACATTTTACAACCACCTAATCTTCAATAAACCAAACAAGAACATATCTTGGGGGAAAGATTCCCTATTCAATAAATGGTGCTGGGAGAATTGGATATCCACATGTAAAAGACTGAAACTGGACCCACACCTTTCTCCACTCACAAAATTGATTCAAAATAAAGGACTTAATTTTAAGGCATTAAACAATAAAAATCCTAAAAGAAAGAATAGGAAGAACACTGGAAGATATTGGCCTGGGGAAAGACTTCATGAAGAAGACTGCCATGGCAATTGCAACAACAAAAATAAACAAATGGGACTTAATTAAACTGAAAAGCTTCTGTATAGCTAAGGAAACAACAACCAAAGCAAATAGACAACCTACACAATGGGAAAGAATATTTGCATATTTTGAATCAGACAAAAGCTTGATAACTAAGATCTATAGAGAACTCAAATTAATCCACATGAAAAAAGCCAACAATCCCATATATCAATGGGCAAGAGACATGAATAGAACCTTCTCTAAAGAAGACAAAGGCTAATAAACATATGAAAAATGCTCATCATCGCTAATTATTAGAGAAATGCAAATCAAAACCACCTTGAGATACCATCGAACTCCAGCGAGAATGGCCCACATGACAACATGTCAAAACTGCAGATGTTGGCATGGATGTGGAGAGAAGGGAACACTTTAACACTGCTGGTGGGACTGCAAACTAATACAACCTTTTTGGAAGGAAGTATGGAGAACACTGAAAGAACTCAAGCTTGACCTCCCATTTGATCCTGCAATCCCATTACCTGGCATCTACTCAGAAGGAAAAAAATCCTTTTATCATGAGGACACTTGAACTAGGCTGTTTATTGCAGCTCAATTTACAATCACCAAAATGTGGAAACAGCCTAAATGCCCACCAACCCAGGAATGGATTAACAAGCTGTGGTATATGTATACCATGGAATACTATTCAGCTATTTTAAAAACATGGAGACTTTACATCCTTTGTATTAACCTGGATGGAAGTGGAAGACATTATTCTTAGTAAAGCATCACAAGAATGGAGAAGCATCAATCCTATGTACTCAATTTTGATTCGAGGACAATTAAGGACACAGTGGGGGTAGGAGAAGGGGAGAGCAGAGAGAGAAAGAAGGAGGGAAGGGTGGGGAAAGGAAGAGCAGAGAGAGGGAAGGAGGGAGGGGAGGTGGGGCCTTGGTGTGTGCCACACCTTTTAGGGGCAAGATACGATTGTAAGAGGGACTTTACCTAACAAATGCAAACAGTGTAACCTGGTTTCTTGTATCCTCAATGAATCTTCAACAATAAAAAAAAAAAAAAGATTAAGCTTTGCAATGACTAAGTAAACTCACTGTGAGAATTAGGATAAAGCAGAAGTCTTAGAGCCAGAGCTAGTACTTGGTGACAAAATCCCCTTTGGCTTTCAGATTATCACAGACAGAAGTCCTGAGTAGCTAATTTAAGACTAGATTCTTACTTAAAACCCTACTCATTATGCACTTTTATGATAAAAAATGAACTGTCACATGAGAAGCACCTAAGGTGAGAAAAGCAAAATCAACATTAAAAAAAATAGTAAGTTAACAGCCAGGCAGGGTGGCTCATAGCACTTTGGGAGGCTAAGGAGGAAGGATTGCTTAAGGCCAGGAGTTCAAGACCAGCCTAGGTAACACAGTGAGCTGCCACCTCTCCAAAAAAAAATTTTCAAAGAAAAAACAAGGTAAATATTTAAAAAATGAATATAAATTTAGAATAAATACGCTTGGATTCCTATTAAGAAAAAACAAAGACAAACATCCATTAAAAAGAACAACAACAAAATAAAAAAGGAGGACACTGTGGCCCACACCTGTAATCCTAGCACTCTGGGAGGCCGGGGCAGCAGGGATTGCTTGAACTCAGAATCTCAAGACCACCCTGAGCAAGAGCAAGACCCTGTGTCTAATTAAAAACAGAAAAAAACTACCTGGGGATTGTGTCAGGTGCCTGTAGTCCCAGCTATTTCGGAGGCTGAGGCAAGATGATCACTTGAGCCCAAGAGTTTGAGGTTAACATAGCCTTCACCTCATTTACTTAATTATTGTGTTAAGACATTTATACTCTACTCTTAATAGATTTGACATGTACCCTTGCAATATACACCATAGGTGAGGTCCTACCAATAACCCTCCCCCCACCTGACCTTCTCCCTCCCCTCCCCTCCCCCTCTTTTTTCGCCCTTCATCCTGAGCAATAGTTGTGTTTTATCTTTTGTATGAAAGTGTGGGTGATTATATATTGGTTTCATAATAGTACTAAGTACACTGGATACTTTTTCCTCCATTCTTAAGATACTTTACTGAGAAGAATATGTTCCAACTCGATACATGTAAACATAAAAGAGGTAAAGTCTCCATCTTTTTTAAGGCTGCATAATATTCCATGGTATACATATACCACAGTTTCTTAATCCATTCATGGGCTAATGGGCACTTGGGCTTCTTCTATGACTTGGCAAAGCAAATTTTTTTTTTTTTGGGCAGAGTCTTAAGCTGTCTCCTTGGGTAGAGTGCCATGGCATCATAACTCACAGCAACCTCCAACTTTTGGACACAAGTGATCCACTTGTCCCAGTTTTTCTATTATCAGTAGAGACAGGGTCTCACTTTTTGCTCAGGCTGCTCTTGAACTCAAGCTCCACACGCCTCAGCCTCCCAGAGTGCAAGGATTACAGGCATGAGCCACTGCGCCTGGCTGAAAAGCAATTTTTTTCAATATAGTAATTTTAATTAGACAAAAGAAACTAAATCAATATGTAATAAAAGAAATGATCTCCTGGGAAATATAATAAATTTGTATAACATAGCATTGAGTACATAAAGCAACTGACAGAATCATGTTAAATTCCCAAGTCAACACTCATAGATTTTTAACATCATTTAGTAAAAAATGATATACAAAGTGTCCAAAATAATGTGTCAGAATATAGATGTCTTGGATAACTCAATAAATGAATAACTTTAACAAAATTAGGTAAAGTTCTATAACCAAAAATAAGAGTAAACATTCTTTTCTAGCTCACAAGGACTGCATAGGACCTTGACTAACTCAAAGAATTCAATAAATTTTAAAATACCAACATTAGACAAACCATATTCTCTGAACATAATTTTTAGTAAACTACAAATCAAATAAAAACCTAGCTAGTCTGTCTTCTGATAATAGCAAAGTGAGCTAGTCAATATGCAAAAAAGCAATTGTGTTTCTATACACCAATTTCAGACAACTGGAAAATAAAATTTAAAAAACAAATGATGAACATAACAATATGGGCTCAACAACAGACTATATCAGACAGAATAAAGAATTTCTGAATTTGAAGACAGGGCTTTTGAAATACTTGCAAGACCAAGGGGGAAAAAAAATTGTTTAAATGTCCCACATAAAATATGGGACATCACAAACTGACCAAAATTCCAGTTTGGGGAGTTCCACAAGAGGAGATTGGAAAGGCTTTGAAAACCTATGTAAGAAATGCATCAAGTTACACACAAGAGAATCCCATAATACTAACAACAGATACCTTATAGTCCAACCGATAATGAGATTATTTTCAACAGGCTAAAAGTCAAAAATCCTGCCTGCCAAGAAAATGATAATTAGCAAATACTATTACTAGCAAAAATAAAGAATGAAGGGCGGCACCTGTAGCTCAAAGGAGTAGGGTGCCAGCCCCATAGGCCGGAGGTGGCAGCTTCAAATGCAACCCCGGCCAAAAACTGCAAATAAATAAATAAATAATGAAAAGTTTTCTGCAAACAATGAGGAAATTGACTTCTGCTACATCAGCCCCACAAGAAATGCAGAAGGGAGTCATACATTTGGAAGCAAAAGGATGATATCTATTTCAGGAAGACAGATGAACAAATAAGAGACAGAGTCTCGAGCTGTCACCCTAGGTATAGTACTGTGGCGTCACAGCTCACAGCAACCTCAAACTCTTGGGCTTACGTGATTCTTTGCCTCAGCCTCCCAAGTAGCTAGGACTACACGTGCCTGCTACAACGCCCGGCTATATTTTTGTTGTAGCTGCCATTGTTGTTTTAGCAGGCCTGGGCTGGGTTTGAACCCTCCAGCTCGGTGTATGAGGCCAGTGCCCTACCCACTGAGCTATGGGTACCACCCTTAAATTACATCCTTAATGAGATGTACATCCTTATATTTGTTCAGCATTTCTAACCTTTTGTTACACAAAGGTTTTAATATTCTACCTTTTATTACACAGAACTTTCATCTGTCAAGTAGTTTTTCCTATTTCATATTTCTGTGCTATTGTGAACCAGGATATTTGTTCTCTTATATTTTCTAATGACTTATTTCCAGTACATAGGAAAGCTATTTCTTGTAGATTGCTCTGGTCACCTTAGGTTCTAACTCCATGCAAAAATGAAGTAATCTTCGGGCAGTGCCTGTGGCTCAAAGGAGTAGGGCACTGGCCCCATATGCCGGAGGTGGCAAGGTCAAACCCAGCCCTGGCCAAAAACTGCAGGAAAAAAAAAAAAAAGTAGTCTTCAAACTAGGCTCAGGTTCCTTAACATCTTAGTAGATAGCAGCTCTGACATTCTTCTAACTGTCGTCTTGGACTCAAGCGATCCTCTTGTCTCAGTTTTTCTATTTTCAGTAGAGACAGGGTCTCACTTTTTGCTCAGGCTGGTCTTGAACTTGTGAGCTCAAGTAGATAGCAGCTCTGATATTCTTTGCAAAGTATGCAAGGCAAGCTTTTTTGTATCTTAGTATCAGCAGCTCTGATATTCTTCTACCTGTCATTCGTTAGTGTGGATAGCAGGGTTAGTTTGCCATTCTGTACTCCATGTTCTAGATATATTTCACAGAAAGTAGATTATTAATAATTTAATGAAATAAACTTTTTTTTTTCTTTGAGACAGAGTCTCACTTTGTCACCCGGATAGAGTGCCATGGTAACATATCTCACAGCAATTTCAAACTCTTGGGTTCAAGCAGGTCTCTTGCCTCAGCTTCCTGAGTAACTGGGACTACAGGCACCCACCACAATGCCCTGGACTAGTTTTTCTACTTTTAGTAGAGACGGGGTCTCACTCTTGCTCTGGCTGGTCTCAAACTCTTGAGCTCAAGCAATCCACCTGCTTTGGCCTCCCAGAGTACAATTATAGGCATAAGCCACCATGCCCAGCTGAAACAAATTTTAAATTTGTTTAAAATTAAACAAACAAACCTCCAGCATATGGGGCCAGTGCCCTACTCCTACAATCTTAAATAACATACTTCTGTACAAGTTCTATGATATGCTGCAATGATGAGAGATAGACAAACACACATTCATACATTGTAGGCAGAAAGGTAATTTGGAATGATCTCTAGGGAAGGCCATTTGGCATATCTATCATAGTCTTAAAAAGCACCAACCCCTTGCTTTACCAGCACTACTTCTCCTACTGCTATACTTGCACGTTTACAAAAATACACTCATTGCAATCCAGTTTGCAATAGCAAATATTATAATCAGCTTAAATATTCATTAATAGAAGATGATTACATAAGTTAAAATGCATCTATATAATGAAATACTATAATAAAAATAAGGCAGACTTATATATATCCACATGAAACAATCTCTAAAATATATTAATGTAGAAAACATAACTATGAAAAGTATGCAGGGAATGCTACCACTTGCATTTTCAAAAGTGGAGATATGCACCATATATGTTTGTACAAAGACAGAAAATATCTAGAACACACACAAAAAGCTTGCTTTGCAAAGAAGGAGCACACATGAGTGCAAACCCAGCCAGCACTGTACCACCACATCATAGTTGCCGTCCCTGCAGAGATGCAGGCCAAGGCCCCAGCATTTCTGTGGCAGGAAGGCTGTGAGCTGCACTTGCTGGTAGCTATGGGAGAACTTGTTTTTGTTTCATCATAAATTCAGAACAACTGATAACCATATTCCAGGGTATTATTTTGCATCTGGATATTGTTATTGCGTTCTACAATTACACTATTAACACATAAGCATAAAAGATTTTAAAACATTTTTATAGATATGGAATTGGTACAACCCATATATAATGCACATCCTTTTTTCCCCTTGAAAATTTTTGGGGAAAAGTGCAGATTATACACAGCAAACTATGGTGTATACCAATGCTATTCAATAAAAATTTCTCTGATGCTTAAAGCATTCCATATCTTTGTGGTCATACGTAGTAGCCACTAGCTTCAAGTAACTAATGATCAATTGAAATATGGCTAGTGAAATCAAGAAAATGAGTTCTTAACCTCATTTAATTTTAACAAATTTATATTTAAATACCCACGTGAAGGGATGGGCATGGTGGCTCACACCTGTAATCCTAGCACTCTGGGAGCCAAGGTAGGTGGATTGCCTAAGATCAGGAGTTTGAGACCAGCCTGAGCAAGAGTGAGACCTCATCTCTAAAAATAAGCTGGGCATTATTTGACAGGTGAGCTGTGATGCCATGGTACTCTACCAAGGGCAACAAAGTAAGACTCTGTCTCAAAATAAATAAATAAATACCCACCTATAGTTAGTGAAAATTGTAGTGTACAAATTGAGAATAGGCAATGGTAAGCAGGTTTACATGGACAGAAATCAATCCCTACTTCTGATTAGGGACTATTTGTACTTTGCTGTTGTTAGAGAGAAAAACTCTTTCTTACAGAGGTTTACGGGGGGCAAGGTGGCTACTCTGACAGGCTAAGAAGTAGAGCCTCCAGTTGAAGCCAAGAGAAGGCACTTCTAGGAATTTTCTGTTCTTGAAATAAGTTAATTTTATAAGTTAATTTTATAAACAAAATTATTCTTACTGCTGTGTACTTAACGCTAAGGTAAGGCACCTAAGGAAAATAGTCTACTATAAAAAAAGGTAACTATGAATATAATGTTTTCTTACTGTTATCTCAATTAAATAAAAGTCTAGATATAATTAAATAACAAAATTTGTCAGATAAAATGGAAATAAAATGAAAAAGTCCTATCTATGTCCACCCAGAGGTCAACAATGGGGAATGGTATAGGAAAGAGTGGAGAACGAAAAACAGGAGCAGTGTATAGAAATATAGTTTTTTTTTTTTCAAGTTTCTTCATTTGAAGCAATCTTTTCCTAACTAAACTAAAAATGAAAATGTCAGAGAGAGATTTTTTTAAGTAAGACTTAGTGATAGATAATTTTAATAATTCTCAGGCCAGGGCAGCACCTGTGGCTCAGTGAGTAGGGTGCTAGCCCCATATACTGAGGGTGGCAGGTTCGAACCCAGGCCCAGCCAAACTGCAACAAAAAAATAGCCAGGTGTTGTGGCGGGCGCCTGTAGTCCCAGCTACTTGGGAGGCTGAGGCAAGAGAATCGCCTAAGCCCAAGAGCTGGAGGTTGCTGTGAGCTATGATGCCTGGGCACTCTACCAAGGGCAACAGAGTGAGACTATCTCTAAAAAAATAAATAAATAAAATAATAATAATAATAATTCTCAGACCAGGCATGGTGGCTCACACCTGAAAATCCTAGCACTTTGGGGGGCCAAGCCAGGAGGATCACTTGAGGTCAGAAGTTCAAGATCAGCCTGAGCAAGAGTGAGATCCCGTCTCTATAAAGAATAGAAAAATTAGGCTCAGTGCTTATAGCACAGTGGTTATGGTGCCAGCCACACATAAACTGAGGCTGGCGGGTTCAAACCCAGCCCAGGTCAGCTAAACAACAATGACAACTGCAACAAAAAGTAGCCAGGCATTGTGGCAGGTGCCTGTAGTCCTAGCTACTTGTAAGGCTGAGGTAAGAGAATCACTTAAGCCTAAGAGTTTGAGGTTGCTATGAGCTGTGCCACGGCACTCTACCAAAGGCAATGTAGTGAGACTCTGTCTCAAAAAAAAAAAAAAACAAATTCCTTGAAACCATCAGAGTAATAGTCTAAAGAGTATGAAAGGGAAGATATGTTTCAGATCATTCTCCCTTCCTACTTGCATTTCACCACATGAATATCAGAGAGTCACTCAATGTTACAAGCAGAGTATTCGTTGACCCAGCTATTTGGGAGGCTGAGATGGGAGGACAGCTTGAGACCAGAGATTGAGGTTGCAGTGAGCTATGATCATGCCACTACACTCCAACCTAGGTGACAGAGCAAGAACCCATTTCTAAAATTATAAAAATAAACAAAAATAAAAAATAAAGCAAGTGTTTATTACTTTCATAATTTGAAAAACATTAAATATATAATAAAGAAAACACTATATTGCTCAACTACTATCAATTATTTCCTCAAGGTTGTTAAAAGATACCAGATTGGGGCGGCGCCTGTGACTCAGTGAGTAGGGCACCGGCCCATATGCCGAGGGTGGTGGGTTCAAACCCAGCCCCGGCCAAACTGCAACAAAAAAATAGCCGGGCGTTGTGGCGGGCGCCTGTAGTCCCAGCTGCTCGGGAGGCTGAGGCAAGAGAATCGCGTAAGCTCAAGAGTTAGAGGTTGCTGTGAGCCGTGTGACGCCACGGCACTCTACCCGAGGGCGGTACAGTGAGACTCTGTCTCTACAAAAAAAAAAAAAGATACCAGATTGAACAACAAACTTTGTAACTGTCTAATTAGGAAGCTAATTTAAAAGTAGTATTTAAAAAAAAAAAAAAGAAAGAAAAGTAGTATTTTCATGGGCGGCACCTGTGACTCAGGGAGAAGGGTGCCCATATACTGAGGGTGACAGGCTCGAACCCAGCCCTAGCCAAACTGCAACAAAAAAAATAGGTGGGTGTTGTGGCGGGCACCTGTAGTCCCAGCTACTCAGGAGGCTGAGGCAAGAGAATCACCTAAGCCGAAGAGCTGGAGGTTGCTGTGAGCTGTGATGCCACAGCACTCTGCCAAGGGCGACGGAGTGAGACTCTGTCTCTAAAAAAAAGAAAGAAAAAAAAAAAAGTAGTATTTTCAAAGCTGGGAGGTTCTCCAGCACACAATTCCTATTCTTCTACATTATCATTATGTATAAAAAACAGGAAGGAGAAAAGATGTGTAGATAAGAAATACTCATTACAGAATACTTAGGCTCTTATAAGTCTCCAGCCAGTATGAAAACTCTGGAAGTTAAGACTAAAGAGAGAATGTCCAGGCAGAGCATTTTTTCCTAGGCTCCTTACAAGTAAAGGCAAAAAATAAGAGAATGTATAAGAATTATACCTAACCTTCAAACAAATTGTAACTTCAGCTCCTGAGTCTCTCTGACCTTTGTAGAACCAAAGCTACAACTGGCACTCTTCAGATTATAAGAAATAATCCTATTCACACTGACTCTGCAACCAGTGACCTGGTTCATCAAACAGAGATGACTAACCTGCCTTGTTCTACCCTGCTCTACTCATGAAACAATTTCAAAAGCCTGACACCTGTTCCCTTCTTTACAACCCTACTTTAGAAAACAACCACCCTTTCTTTATTAAAAGTTAACCACTGTCGCCTGAGCAACAGTGAGACCCCGACTCGTGAAAAAAATGGAAAAACCCAGCCGGGCGCCTTGGCGAGTGCCTGTAATCCCAGCGGCTTCCGGAGGCTGAGGCAGCGGGGTGCCCGCAGCCCGAGTCTGAGGTTGTGGTGAGCTACCACGCCCACTGCACTCTGCTCAGGGGCATAGTGTGGGACCCTGTCTCAACAAAAAAAAAAAAAAAAAAGTTAACATTTTCTAAAACAGGAAGTATATAATCCTATTGCCCTGCTTTCAGTCTGGCAGTATGTGCATTAGTACAGTTATAATTATTAATTTGTATATTGTTATACTTACACTTTTACATTTTCCAAATATTTGGACATAAAGATGAGCAAACTGTGACATCTGCCAGCCAGCTGACCACAGGGATTGACTCAGCTGTTCTGTTTAGCACAATGTTTTAAAGAAGGAGTATGAAAAAAAACAACTCTTGGGCGGAGCCTGTAGCTCAAAGGAATAGGGCACGGGCCCCATATGCCCCAGGTGATGGGTTCAAACCCGACCCTGGCCAAAAACTGCAAAAAAAAAAAAGACAACTATTTCAAAGCTGAACACTCAATCAAAAAAGAAAACTATGTAGTGAAAAAGGTCAATGTCCTCTCAACGGTATACAAATAGGTTTTCCATGTTTTTTCATAGTCTTTATAACTATACTTTTTAATAGGGCCATTAAAAATTGCATCATGCAGCTATTCAGGAGGCTAAAGGGAGAGGATCACATGAAACCAGGAGCTTGAATTGAGATCAGCCTGGGCAACACAGTTAGATGCTGTCTCTTAAAAAAATTAAAATTAAAATACAAAAATTAGCTAGGATTGCTGGTACACACCTTTAGTCCCAGATATTGGAGAGGTTAAAGTGGGAAGACTGCTTAAGTCCAGGACTTTGATGCTGCAGTGAACTATGCTCACTCCACTGCACGTTAGCCTGAGTAACAGAGTGAGAGATCCCATGTCTTAAAAACAAACAAACAGAGGTGGAGCAAGATGGCAGCCGAGTAACAGCTTCCTTGCATCTGGGCACTGTGAGTATGGGGATATAGGACTCCAGGCATCTCTGGCTGGTGGGATCTGCCTCATCACCCCTGAGAGGATACAGGGAGTCAGCGAGAGACTTCTGGACCCCAAGAGGAGGACTAAAACAGTGGAAAACTGGCAAGTTGGTCGCGTGTGTTCAATCCGTCTAAACCCACCCGCAACTTCCACAGGCACGAGAACTTAAAGAGCAAGAGGAAGTGAAAGGAAAATTAGGGCAAGGAAACAGATAAAAGAAATCACCCATGAGGAAGAATCAGCAGAAAACTCCAGACAACATGAAGAACCAGTCCAGAACAACCCCGCCAAGGGACCATGAGGTAGCTACTGCAGAGGATTCCACCTATACAGAAATGTTAGGAATGACAGAAAGGGAATTTAGAATACACATGTTGAAAACAATGAAAGAAATGATGGAAACAATGAAGGAAACTGCTAATAAAGTGGAAAATAACCAAAAGGAAATCCAAAAACAGAATCAAATAAGAGATGAACGATATGAAGAATATAAAAAGGATATAGCAGAGCTGAAGGAACTGAAACAGTCAATTAGGGAACTTAAAGATGCAAAGGAAAGTATCAGCAACAGGTTAGACCATGCAGAAGAAAGAATTTCAGAGGTAGAAGACAAAGTTTTTGAGATAACTCAGATAGTAAAAGAGGCAGAAAAGAAGAGAGAGAAAGCAGAACGTTCACTGTCAGAATTATGGGACTTTATGAAGCGTTCCAACATACGAGTTATAGGAATTCCAGAAGGGGAAGAAGAATGCCCCAGAGGAATGGAAGCCATACTAGAGAATATTATAAAAGAAAATTTCCCAAATATCACCAAAGATTCTGACACACTGCTTTCTGAGGGATATCGGACCCCAGGTCGCCTCAACTCTAACCGAGCTTCTCCAAGACACATTGTGATGAACCTGTCCAAAGTCAAGACAAAAGAAAAGATTCTGCAAGCTGCCAGGAGTAAGCGCCAGTTGACCTACAGGGGCAAATCCATCAGAGTGACCGCAGACTTCTCTAATGAAACTTTCCAAGCAAGAAGACAATGCTCATCTACCTTTAATCTACTTAAACAGAACAATTTCCAGCCCAGAATTCTGTACCCTGCTAAGCTAAGCTTCAAAATTGACGGAGAAATCAAATCATTTACGGATATACAAACATTGAGGAAATTCGCCACAACAAGACCAGCTCTACAGGAAATACTTCAACCTGTTCTGCACACTGACCACCACAATGGATCAGCAGCAAAGTAAGAACTCAGAAATTAAAGGACAGAACCAAACCTCCACACTGATGCAAAAGATAAAACTAAGCAATGGACTCTCACCAAATAAGATGAATAGAATACTACCACACTTATCAATTATCTCAATAAATGTTAATGGCTTGAATTCCCCTCTAAAGAGACATAGATTGGTTGACTGGATTAAAAAACACAAGCCATCCATTTGCTGTCTGCAAGAAACACACCTGGCTTCAAAAGACAAATTAAGGCTCCGAGTCAAGGGTTGGAAGACAATTTTTCAGGCAAATGGAATTCAGAAGAAAAGAGGAGTTGCAATCTTATTTTCAGATACATGTGGATTTAAAGCAACTAAAGTCAAAAAAGACAAAGATGGTCACTTTATATTGGTCAAGGGAAAAATACAACAAGAAGACATTTCAATTCTAAATATCTATGCACCCAATTTAAATGCTCCCAGATTCTTGAAACAGACCTTACTCAGTCTGAGCAATATGATATCTGATAATACCATAATAACAGGGGACCTTAACACTCCTCTTACAGAGCTGGACAGATCCTCTAAACAGAAATTAAACAAGGATATAACAGACTTAAATGAGACCCTAGAACAACTGTGCTTGATAGACGCATATAGAACACTCCATCCCAAAGATAAAGAATATACATTCTTCTCATCACCCCATGGAACATTCTCCAAAATTGATCATATCCTGGGTCACAAAACAAATATCAACAGAATCAAAAGAATTGAAATTTTACCTTGTAGCTTCTCAGACCATAAGGCACTAAAGGTGGAACTCAACTCTAACAAAAATGCTCAACCCCACCCAAAGGCATGGAAATTAAACAATCTTCTGTTGAATAACAGATGGGTGCAGGAAGAAATAAAACAGGAAATCATTAACTTCCTTGAGCATAACAACAATGAAGACACAAGCTACCAAAACCTGTGGGATACTGCAAAAGCAGTTTTGAGAGGAAAATTCATCGCTTTAGATGCCTACATTCGAAAAAGAGAAAGAGAGCACATCAACAATCTCACAAGAGATCGTATGGAATTGGAAAAAGAAGAACAATCTAAGCCTAAACTCAGTAGAAGGAAAGAAATATCCAAAATCAAATCAGAGATCAATGAAATTGAAAACAAAAGAATCATTCAGAAAATTAATGAAACAAGGAGTTGGTTTTTTGAAAAAATAAATAAAATAGATAAACCATTGGCCAGACTAACGAGAAATAGAAAAGTAAAATCTCTAGTAACCTCAATCAGAAAGGATAAAGGGGAAATAACAACTGATCCCACAGAGATTCAAGAGATCATCTCTGAATACTACCAGAAACTCTATGCCCAGAAATTTGACAATGTGAAAGAAATGGATCAATATTTGGAATCACACCCTCTCCCTAGACTCAGCCAGAAAGAAATAGAGATCCTGAACAGACCAATTTCAAGCACTGAGATCAAAGAAACAATAAAAAATCTTCCAACCAAAAAATGCCCTGGTCCAGATGGCTTCACTCCAGAATTCTATCAAACCTTCAAGGAAGAGCTTATTCCTGTACTGCAGAAATTATTCCAAAAAATTGAGGAAGAAGGAATCTTCCCCAATACGTTCTATGAAGCAAACATCACCCTGATACCAAAACCAGGAAAAGACCCAAACAAAAAGGAGAATTTCAGACCAATCTCACTCATGAACATAGACGCAAAAATTCTCAACAAAATCCTAGCCAATAGATTACAGCTTATCATCAAAAAAGTCATTCATCATGATCAAGTAGGCTTCATCCCAGGAATGCAAGGCTGGTTTAACATACGCAAGTCCATAAACGTTATCCACCATATTAACAGAGGCAAAAATAAAGATCACATGATCCTCTCAATAGATGCAGAAAAAGCATTTGATAAAATCCAGCATCCTTTTCTAATTAGAACACTGAAGAGTATAGGCATAGGTGGCACATTTCTAAAACTGATTGAAGCTATCTATGACAAACCCACAGCCAATATTTTACTGAATGGAGTAAAACTGAAAGCCTTTCCTCTTAGAACTGGAACCAGACAAGGTTGTCCTCTGTCACCTTTACTATTCAACGTAGTGCTGGAAGTTCTAGCCAATACAATTAGGCAAGACAAGGAAATAAAGGGAATCCAAATGGGAGCAGAGGAGGTCAAACTCTCCCTCTTTGCTGACGACATGATCTTATACTTAGAGAACCCCAAAGACTCAACCACAAGACTCCTAGAAGTCATCAAAAAATACAGTAATGTTTCAGGATATAAAATCAATGTCCACAAGTCAGTAGCCTTTGTATACACCAATAACAGTCAAGATGAGAAGCTAATTAAGGACACAACTCCCTTCACCATAGTCTCAAAGAAAATGAAATACCTAGGAATATACCTAACGAAGGAGGTGAAGGACCTCTATAAAGAAAACTATGTACTCCTCAGAAAGGAAATAGCAGAGGATATTAACAAATGGAAGAACATACCATGCTCATGGATGGGAAGAATCAACATTGTTAAAATGTCTATACTTCCCAAAGCAATCTACCTATTCAATGCCATTCCTATCAAAATACCAACATGGTACTTTCAAGAATTGGAAAAAATGATTCTGCGTTTTGTATGGAACCGGAAAAAACCCCGTATAGCTAAGGCAGTTCTCTGTAACAAAAATAAAGCTGGGGGCATCAGCATACCAGATTTTAGTCTGTACTACAAAGCCATAGTGCTCAAGACAGCATGGTACTGGCACAAAAACAGAGACATAGACACTTGGAATCGAATTGAAAACCAAGAAATGAAACTAACATTTTACAACCACCTAATCTTTGATAAACCAAACAAGAACATACCTTGGAAGAAAGACTCCCTATTCAATAAATGGTGTTGGGAGAACTGGATGTCTACATGTAAAAGACTGAAACTGGACCCACACCTTTCTCCACTCACAAAAATTGATTCAAGATGGATAAAGGACTTAAACTTAAGGCATGAAACAATAAAAATCCTCCAAGAAAGCATAGGAAAAACACTGGAAGATATTGGCCTGGGGAAAGACTTCATGAAGAAGACTGCCATGGCAATTGCAACAACAACAAAAATAAACAAATGGGACTTCGTTAAACTGAAAAGCTTCTGTACAGCTGAGGAGACAATAACCAAAGCAAAGAGACAACCTACACAATGGGAAAGGATATTTGCATATTTTCAATCAGACAAAAGCTTGATAACTAGGATCTATAGAGAACTCAAATTAATCCACATGAAAAAAGCCAATAATCCCTTATATCAATGGGCAAGAGACATGAATAGAACTTTCTCTAAAGACGACAGACGAATGGCTAACAAACACAAGAAAAAATGTTCATCATCTCTATATATTAGAGAAATGCAAATCAAAACAACCCTGAGATATCATCTAACCCCAGTGAGAATGGCCCACATCGCAAAATCTCAAAACTGCAGATGCTGGCGTGGATGTGGAGAGAAGGGAACACTTTTACACTGCTGGTGGGACTGCAAACTAGTACAACCTTTCTGGAAGGAAATATGGAGAAACCTCAAAGCACTCAAGCTAGACCTCCCATTTGATCCTGTAATCCCATTACTGGGCATCTACCCAGAAGGAAAAAAATCCTTTTATCATAAGGACACTTGTACTAGACTGTTTATTGCAGCTCAATTTACAATCGCCAAAATGTGGAAACAGCCTAAATGCCCACCAACCCAGGAATGGATTAACAAGCTGTGGTATATGTATACCATGGAATACTATTCAGCCATGAAAAAAAATGGAGACTTTACATCCTTCGTATTAACCTGGATGGACGTGGAAGACATTATTCTTAGTAAAGCATCACAAGAATGGAGAAGCATGAATCCTATGTACTCAATTTTGATATGAGGACAATTAATGACAATTATGGTTATGGGGGGGGAACAGAAAGAGGGAAGGAGGGAGGTGGGTGGGGCCTTGGTGGTGTGTCACACTTTATGGGGGCAAGACATGATTGCAAGAGGGACTTTACCTAACAATTGCAATCAGTGTAACCTGGCTTATTGTACCCTCAATGAATCCCCAACAATAAAAAAAATAAAAATAAAAAAAACAAACAAACAAACAACAACAAAACATGTTTTAAGTACCATAAAAGTCCTAATAATATATATTCAATTATTCTCCATTGTATCACTTATTTAGGCCTTTTTAAAAGTATATCTTAAACTAATCATTTTTATGAAGAAAAATAAAATTTGGTCCTTAAGAAAAAGATGATTTACCTTTCTTAAAAATGAATTTATTTATACAAAACAATTATTAAATAAAATTTATAAGAGGTCATTGGTTTGTATTGAGTTCCTGTGCTAGGCCCAACAGACCAAACAAAAAATGAATTATTCAAGCTGAAGTTCCGCGCCACCAAGCTGAAACTAAATTGTTTATTTCACCTTCCAAGAAATAGAGATAGATAATAGCCAAATTCCCAAACGGGCCAGTTTTAACCAGTATAATAAGGAAGTGCCCTCTGCTTTAACCTTTACAAGGAAAGCAACTTTGAAATCACCACTCCACTTTTTGTTCTCTGTTTCTGCTTTTCTCAGACCTTTTCTTGTCTTTAAAGCCTCTGCTCAGCTCATCAGAATACTCAAATACTGGCTCAGAGCCCGTAGCATAGTGGTTAATGTGCCAGCCACATACACAAAGTTGGCAGGTTCGAACCCAGCCTGGGCCAGTTAACCAACAATGACAACTGCAACAAAAAATAGCCAGGTGTTGTGGCAGGCGCCTGTAGTCCCAGCTGCTTGGGAGGCTGAGGCAAGAGAATCGCCTAAGCCCAAGAGCTGGAGTTTGCTGTGAGCTGTGACGCACAGAACTCTATCCAGGGTGACATAATGAAATTCTGTCTCAAAAAAAAGAAAGAAAAGAATACTCAAGCACTGCCTGGTTCTAAAATCGTAAATAAAAACCAATTAAGGCTAGAAATGGTGGTTGACATCTGTAATCCCAGCACTTTGGGAGGCTAAGGTGAGAGGATCGCTTGACACTAATCTGGGCAACATAGCAAGACCCCCAAAAATTAAAAAATAAAATTGGCTAAGCATGGTGGCACATGCTGTGGTCCTAGCTACAAAGGAGGCTGAGGCAGGAATTGGAAATTGCAGTGAACCGTGATCATACCAGTGCATTCTAGCCTGGGCAACAGAACAAGACCCTACCTCAGGGCGGGGGGGAAGAGCCAATTAAAATCTTTGTAATTTTGCCTTTTTTTGAAACAGGGTCTTGCTATGTTACCTAGACTGGTCTTGAACTCCTGGCTGGACTCAAGCAATCCTCTCGCCTCACCCTTCCAAGTAGATAGGACTACAAGCACATACCACTATGCCTAGCTAATTTTGTCTTTTGACACACTTTAGAGAACTCCTTGGGAACATAGACTATTTGAGAATGCACATCCATTTGGCCCTGAACAAATTCTTACTGAATTAAGCAAGGACACAGCACTAGCAATTGAAATTAGGAAAGGATACAAAAATCAAGTTTTTTGGAATTCCTGACATACTGTACAGATGGCTCTAGCTTTTTAAAACAGAATGCCTAACAATGAGTTAAAAATTGTTTATCAAAGGCAGAATGGCCACCTGAAAATTACGAAAAAGGATATTCCAAGACCTTATAAACACCCATTTCCTGGAAGGAAACAAGCTAAAATCAGGAACAAGAATGAAAATCTATGGGGAGTTTTTTTTTAAGCTTCAAATCAGCAGGATTTGAGAAGAGTTGTGGCAGGACTTCAGAGAGAAGCTTGGGGTTTGAAGAACATTCTTGCTAAAGCAGCAGAACCCTCTCAGATGCAGGAGGTGCAACACCTACAAGGGATTGAGCAGAATTTGAGAACAACTGTGCTGGAAGGCCTGGGCGTTGGTTGCACAAGTGTCAGACCCTTTCTAGCATACCAGAGGTACCTAGCTGCACAGTGCAGACACATGATCAAGGAAAAGGCAGGACTGGTCTAGTACAAGGCAGCAGGGTAGCCACATCAGATCTGAGCTTAACATAGCATCTCTGTCAAGTCCACAAATAAAATCCTTCGCAAAGTGAAGTTTCCCCAAAAATGGTAATTCACAGCCAGGATTTTCTTCTCATTCTCCTGAGGTTGCTGGATCACTTAAATGGCAATCAGAGTCCTTTGCTGTAAAATCTGAGAGGTGGCTTCTAACAGGAAATGGAAAGTGAGACTATTTAAGAAATACTCCATTTTGAAATGGGGAGGGAAGCCACATATGAACATCTCATTCATTGGGGGAAAAATGTTTTTAAATTATCAATAAGAGTTTTTCTGACATTTTCTTCTAGGATTCTTATAGTTTCCTGTCTTAGGTTTAAGCCTTTTATCCATTATGAGTTAATTTTTGTGAGTGGTGTGAAGTGCACACCCTGTTTGTCTTTTACATGTGGCTACCTAGTTTTCCCAGCACCATTTACTGAACAGGGATTTTTTTCCTCAGTGTGTGTTTTTTATCTGTTTTGTCAAAACTCAGATGAGAATATGAGGATGATTTCATCTCTGGGTTCTCTGTTTTGATCCATAGGTCTATGTCTCTATTTTTGTGAGAGTACCGCGCTGTTTTGGTTGCTATAGCCTTATAGTATAGCTTGAAGGTTAGTGAGGTAATACCCCCTGCTTTGGTCTTACAATGTAAGGTTGCATAGCTATTAGAGGTCTTTTCTTTCCACATGAAGCATTGAACTATTTTTTCCAGTTCTGAAAAAAATGGCATTGGTATTTTAATTAGAATTGCATAAAAGGGTCCTGAACAAATTCTTCCCCCCTCAGCCTCCTGTGTAGCTGGGACCACAGGCGTGTGCTACATCCTCTGCAATTTCGTTCCTCAATATTTCATATTCTCCCTAGGGAGAATTTTGATCTCCTTTGTTAAGTATATTCCTAAGTATTTTCTTTCTTGTTACTGTGAAAGTATTGCATCTTTGATTTGATTCTCAGTTGGATTGTTGTTGGTGTATAAACCCATTGATTTGTGTACATTAATTTCATCATGTCAGATTTTGCTGAATTTATTTATCAATTTTAGGAGTCTCTTAGTTCAATCCTGGGGTTTTCTAGATACAAGATCATATCATCAGCAAAGAGCAATAGTTTGATTTCTTCTTTCTCCATTTGGATCCCCTTGATTTCCTTCTGTTGCCTAAGTGAAAACTTCCAGCACTATGTTGCATAAAAGTGATGAAAGTGGGCAACCCTGTCTGGTTCCAGTTCTAAGCAAGAATGCTTTCAGTTTTTCCCCATTCAGTAAGATGTGTTGGCTATAGGTCTGTCAAGTATTGCCTGAAGAAGATGCCCAAAGCAATCACATTAGCAACAAAAATAAATAAATAGGACCTGATCAAATTAAAAAGCTTCTGAACACAATCAGAAGGACACAACCAGAAGAGAAAACAGACAACCCACAGAATGGGAAAAATACAGAGTGGCAAATAATTGTACACAAACTGTATGACCACCTTGTATTTGAATGCTATACATCTGCTAAAGAACTGATAACTAGAATCTACAAAGAACTCAAGCAAATCAGCAAGAAATAACCAAACAATCCCATTCTAAAATGGGCAAAAGACATGAACAAAACCTTTTCAAATGAAGATATACTAATGGCCAAGTAACCCATGAAAAAATGCTCACCTCTTGGCTCGGCGCCTGTAGCTCAAGAGGCTAAGACGCCAGCCACATAAACCTGAGCTGGTGGGTTCAAATTCAGCCCAGGCTTGCCAAACAACAATGACAACTACAACCAAAAAAAAAATAAAATAAAATAATAGCCAGGGTGTTGTGGAGGGCACCTGTAGTCCCAGGTACTTGAGAGGCTGAAGCAAGAGAATCGCTTAAGCCCAGGAGTTGGAGGTTGCTGTGAGCTGTGATGCCACGGCACTCTACCCAGGGCAACAGCTTGAGGCTCTAAAAAAAATGCTCATCTCTAATCATTAGGAAAGAGCAAACCAAAACCACAATGACATATCACCTAACTCCAATGAGAATGGATCATATTACTAAGTCCCAAAACAACAGATGCTGGCATGGATGTGGAGAGAAAAGGAACTCTTACATAGTGTTGGTGGGACTGCAAACTAGTACAACCTCTATACAGAGACATGCCAAAGAACTTAAAGTAGACCCACTATTTGTTCCTGCAATCCTGCAGCTGGGTATATACCCAAAAGAAGAAAGATTATTTTATAAAATGGACACTGGCACTTGAATTTTTTTTTTTTTTTTGAGACAGAGTCTCACTCTGGTGCCCTGACTAGAGTGCAGTGGCATTACAGCTCACAGCAACCTCAAGTTCTTGGGCACAAGTCATCCTCTTGCCTCTCAGTTTTTCTATTTTTAATATAGACAGGTCTCGTTATTGTTCAGGCTCAAATTCCTGAGCTCAAGTGATCCACCTGCCTCCGCCTCCTAGAGTGCTAAGATTACAGGCATGAGCCATAGCGCCTAGCTGCACTTGAATGTTTATAGCAGCACAATTCATAATCTCAAAGACATGGAAACAACCCAAGTGCCCACCAATACATGAATGGATTAATAAAATGTGGTATATGCACACCATGGCATATTACTTAGACATAAAGAAAAATGACAATCTAGTATCTTTTGTGACAACCTGGATGGAACTGGAAGCCATTCTTCTAAGTGAAACTTCACGGGAATGGAGAAACAAGTACATGTACTAAATACCAGGTTGGACTGATCAATCAACATTTAAGTGAACATATGGAAGTAAATATCAATGAAAATCAAGCTGGGAGGGTTGGTGCTATAGCTCAGTTGGTAGGCACTAGCGACATACACTGAGGCTGGCGGGTTAGAGCCCAGCCCAGGCCTGCTAAACAACAATGATAACTGCAACCAAAAAATAGCCAGGCGTTGTGGCATCAGCCTGTAGTCCCAGCTACTTGGGAAGCTGAGGCAAAATAATCCCTTAAGCCCAAGAGTTTGAGGTTGCTGTGAGCTGTGACGCCACAGCTCTACCAAGGGTGAAACAGTGAGACTCTGTCTCAAAAAAAAATAAAATAAAATAAAGAAAATCAAGTTGGGAAAGGGGGTGGGTAAATTCATATTTATTAGGAATGGTACACACTCCCTGGGTGGGAAGCATACTTATAACCTTGACTCAATTGACACAGAAAACGAAGTACGTAAACAAAATATGTGTAACCTCTAATTTTGCAAATTAAAGAAGTAAAATTTTTAAAAAATTGTGTTGAAATAATTCTAAAACAATGTAAGAACAACACTGCATAAAAAGCACTTAAAATTATGTATTAAAAAATTTTAGGCCGGCGTTGCTCACGCCTGTAATCCCACCACTCTGGGAGGCTGAGGTGGGAGGGTTACTTAAAGCCAGGAGTTCTAGACCAGCCTGAACAACAGTGAGACTCCAACCCATAAAAAATAGGGAAAAAACAGCAGAGCATAGTGGCACATGCCTGTAGTCCCAGCTACTCAGGAGGCTGAGGCAGTAAGGATCACTTGAGCCCAGAAGTTTGAGGTTATAGTGAGCTATGATAATGCCATTGCACTCACCCAGATGACGAAGCAAGAGTCTGCCTCAAAAGAAAAAAAATAATAATCAGTATTCGTTTCACAGCTTCTAAATTTAAAAAAGGAGGAGGGGGTCACAGAAGCAAAAGATGAAATGCAAAACAAAAGACTAAAATAATAAGGAAGCCTGTTGGGAGGAAGATAAATTAAAAGGAAGTGCACTAAAATAAGAATATTAAGTTAAACATGAGAAAAATTATAAAAATGCACCAGAAGCAATAATAGAAGGTTCAACTTCAATGAACACTGAAGTTATGATTTAAAGGAAAAAATTAAGAAATTCCCTAAGAATAAGAAAAAAAGAGCTCAATATAATTTTAAAATGGAAGGAGAAGGGAGATATAAAGCAGTAGCAGAGATATGACACATAGATAACTGGAATTCCTGAAAATGACACAGGAACAAATGGGATAGAATAATCAAATATAAAAGAAAGTTTTCTTCAGACAAAGAAAGACCCACATTTGCAAACTGAAAGAGCTCAAAGGATATTGGATAAGAGTAATGAAAAAGGAAGGGGTCGGTACATAAAAATATTCTAGTGAAAAGCACGATCTATCTACATTCATCTAATGAAAAAAGAAGGGGTTGGTTCATAAAAATATTCTAGTGAAGGGCGGTGCCTGTGGCTCAGTGGGTGGGGTGCTGGCCCAATATACTGAGGGTGACGGGTTCAAAACCGGCCCCTGCCAAACTGCAACAAAAAATAGTGGGGCATTGTGGCAGGCGCCTGTGGTCCCAGCTGCTTGGGAGGCTGAGACAAGAGAATAGCCTAAGTCCAGGAGTTGGAGGTTGCTGTGAGCTGTCTGATGCCATGGCACTCTACTGAGGACAATAAAGTGAGACTTTGTCTCTACAAAAAAAAAAAAAAAAATTCTAGTGAAAAGCATCATCTATCTACATTCACCTAATGACAAAAGGTTCCAACCCAGGAATTCCATACCCAGACAATTACATTTACACATGAAAAGAGTCTGTTGTGCTCTAGGTGCCCTGCTAAAATAAATACCATATTATTAGTCCTGAGCTAAAAGAAAGCAGCCCAATGGAATCCTGTATTTAAGTAGCAACAGCTATAGCATGACCCAGAATCTCCTCCCCATTTAATTAAATTGAGGATGATCAATAGACCTAAGGATAGTTGATCACTAGCTCAACAAGTGTTGTGAAAGAAAAACGAAGCCAAAAGGAAACATATATAAGGGACTTAGGCAGTGCAAATCAATCAGCAAATTACTAAGGGAGAGCAATGTGAATCACATGGATGAGTCTGAGAATTAGGAGTGTGAGCGAAAGATGAAAAAAAAAATCAGAGAGAAAAACAGAACACTTACAATGGTTCTCCCCCATGTTGAGAAAGGGATAACAAGATGCCTGTGTGTTAGAATTGCATTTGATCCTGAACAACCTTTTTAGTCCCCAAACTAAATTGTCTGTACTCTGAGGGCCTGATTCCTGCTATTCTTAGGACACCTAGTTGAATTGGTTTTTATGGTGCTAGGCTACCTGTTTGGCAGTTATTTTTGTATCCGCATATATCCTCAGGGGTGAGAAAAAGTAATGCCTTTGAGGAAGAACCACTGGCAGTTCAATTTTTTTTTTTTTTTTTGCTTTTTAAAATTTTATTTCAATGTAACTATTCTTACAGAAATACACTCATGTTGGTTAACAGAATGCAATTTAACTTATCCCACACAATGTGGACCAAATTTGGTACATGGTTTAAATTTTTTTAAAAAAAGCATTTGCAGTCTGCTTTATTTTAATCTAATACAAATGTATAAAAGAACCATCAAATGGTGCTAAAGAAGGAAGAACCTTAAGAAATTTACCTTTGGGGTGGCGCCTGTGGCTCAGTGAGTAGGGCGCCGGACCCATATGCTGAGGGTGGCGGGTTCAAACCCAGCCCCGGCCAAACTGCAACAAAAAAATAGCCGGGCGTTGTGGCGGGCGCCTGTAGTCCCAGCTGCTCGGGAGGCTGAGGCAAGAGAATCGCGTAAGCCCAAGAGTTAGAGGTTGCTGTGAGCCGTGTGATGCCACAGCACTCTACCCGAGGGCGGTACAGTGAGACTCTGTCTCTACAAAATAAATAAATAAATAAATAAATAAAAGAAATTTACCTTTGGTTTGCCTCAGAAAAATAACATGTATTGCACTGTATACATTTATAAATTGGTGCAACAAAACGTTGTAATGTTTCAATACCAGTTAACAAAGTACAGTAACTAATGGATGTGCAAGGTTAGTTGCCTAAGTACACATGTGGGATAGTAAAAGCTATCTGATTTGTTAATATTGCATGTAGAATGTAAATCTACACAAACCAAGATTCAGATAATTTCTTCAACCTGAATTAACACTATCAACTCACGTCATCTGCTGAGGTTAACAAGGAAAGTCAACACACTAGCTGTATATTTTTCTGACTTACACAAAAAAAGAAGAAAATTAAGTTTCTTCCCCAGCTTTTTAGTCCAGAATTGACAGTATACCACCAGCAAGATATTCCTTCCATTGTCAACATTAATGCAATGAGCAGTCTACCTGGGTTTTAATTTGTATCAGCATTCATATGCAAAATACAGTTCAATTAGTGTTGGAATTTAAAAGCTTGGGGAGAGGAAAAAGAAATGGCAAGAGTTGAGGAGAAACCCAGGCCAACCATGAAGGGCTGTGTAAACTGGTCTAAGCAACTCAGGGATCAAGGCTTTCTCCTGAGGCATTTTAAGCAGGGCAGTGACAAGATCAGATCTGCACTTCAGCAAAGTGATTCCATCTGCAGTGTACAGAATAAACTGGAGGAAGGCAAGATGACAAGACAACTAGAATTCCAGGTTTGACAGGATGATAGCCTATACCCAGATAGTGAGGACTAGAAGGGAAATAAAACAAGGAAAAGAGATGGTATTGACAGGGAAGCCAAAGACTGGGAGAGCTCCACAACCACTCTAATTTATGGCTGACATCTCCCCATAGAACTGGAGATTCACAGAATGCTGGTCAACCTACCCTCACGTAATGTACAACATAAAAAAAGCAAGCAGGAAAAGATGGAGGGGAGAGGGCTGCAATTACATTGTTTCTCTTCCTTGCTTGTTTACCTTGCTTGCCCTAGCAAGGACCAAACAAGTCCACTTACAGAAACCTCCAGCAAAAAGGTGGTAGGACTGCTGCTTATCTCAACAAAACCTACAATAGTTACTGATGGACTTTTTAAACTATATGCATGCATAACTTTGATAAAAATGTAAAAGGGAGGCCAGGTGTGGTGGCTCACACCTGTAATCCTAGCACTTTGGGAGGCCAAGGCAGGATTGCCCTGAGCTCAGAGGTTCGAGACCAGCCTGAGCCAGAGTGAGACTTGTCTCTACGAAAAAAAAAAAAAAAAGCCGGACATTGTGGCAGGGGCCTATAGTCCCAGCTACTTGGGAGGCTGAGGCAAGAGAATCACTTAAATCCAAGAATTGGAGGTTGCTGTGAGCTATGATGCCACAGCACTCTACTGAGGGCCTCAAAGTGAAACTCTGTCTCAATAAAAAAATTAAAAAAGAAGAAAAATGTAAAAGGGGAAAAAAGCAACATCTGGCAGGAAAGAACAAAGTAGACAAAAGAAATTATACAGGCTCGGCGCCCGGGGCTCAGTGAGTAGGGCACCAGCCACATACACCAGGGGTGGCAAGTTTGAACCTGGCCCAAGCCAGATAAACAACGACAACTGCAACCAAAAAATAGCTGGGGTATTGTGGTGGATGCCTATAGTCCCAGCTTCTTGGGAGGCTGAGGCAAGAAAATTGCTTAAGCCCAAGAGTTTGAGGTTGCTGTGAGCTATGATGTCACAGTACTCTACCAAAGGTGACATAGTGAGACTCTGTCTCAAAAAAAATAAATCATACAAAAAGATATTTAGCTTAGTAGTCAATTGTCCTTGGTCTAAAGCCTGACTTCAAAGATTGGAATCCAAGCTACTCCACTTACTAACTGTATGCTCGTGAGCAAGTTAATTACTTAATCTAGCTGGGATTCACATCTCATTTCCTTTAAAATATAGAGAATAAGTATATGAGAATTAAGTAAGTTAATAAATGTAAAACACTTAGAACAGATGCTGGCATATAGCAGGAAGTCAATGTTAGCTATTATGATGATTATCAACAGTGTTAGCAAAAAATGGCAAAAAGGCAGACTATTTGAAAAAGAAAATACATGAATATATGGCACATTCACAATATATTTCATTTCTAAATGTTCAAAATATTAGTCATTCTTTATCAATAACTCTGAATATTATCTATTCTACTAAACTCCCCTTTTTTCCAAAAACTGTCAAAACTACTGTCTCCCTGCTCTAAATGCCCACACCAGTTTATGTGTACCTCTAGGTTTCTAACCCTAACAATTATTAATATTTATATCAAAATCTTAACTCCTATAGGGCGGCGCCTGTGGCTCAGTCGGTAGGGCGCCAGCCCCATATACCGAGGGTGGCGGGTTCAAACCCGGCCCAGGCCAAACTGCAACCAAAAAATAGCTGGGCGTTGTGGCTGGCGCCTGTAGTCCCAGCTGCTTGGGAGGCTGAGGCAAGAGAATCGCTTAAGACCAGGAGTTGGAGGTTGCTGTGAGCTATGTGAGGCCACGGCACTCTACCGAGGGCCATAAAGTGAGACTCTGTCTCTACAAAAAAAAAATCTTAACTCCTATAATGGGCAACAGCTCTTTAAGAACAAGATTTATTTTTTTTATTAATCAAATCACACTCAAAGAATTTTGAAGAAGTAATCTTGGTAAGGGGTCCCTGAGAAAATTCCTTTTTTGGAACCTATAATACTCTCCCCAAATACCATAAATATCTCTTTGCAAGAAGACTAACTTTCTTTAGGAATCAGACTAAATTTCCTCACATAATCAGAAAATCTATGCACCTCATGTATAAGTTTGGTTGATGTAATCTAATTACAGTAGAACCTCTGTACATTGACCACCCAAGGGACTGTAACAAACTGATCACCATACAGAAGTGGTCAACATAAGGAACTAGGCCTACTGTACAATGAATATGTGTCCAGTCCATGAAAATTTGGTCAACTTAAGGAGGTGGTCAACTCTGAAGTTTCTACTATACAACAAGGCAGTTTCAAATTTAGATGCCAATGCTACGTTAGCTTTTTCCTTCCGATTTTTTTTTAGAGACAGAGTCTCACTTTGTTGCCCTCAGTAGAGTGCTGCGGCATCATAGCTCACAGCAACCTCTAGCTCTTGGCCTTAGGCAATTCTCTTGCCTCAGCCTCCTAAGTAGCTGGGACTACAGGAGCCCGCCACAACACCTGGCTATTTTTTGCTGCAGTTTGGCCGGGGCGGGTTTGAACCTGCCACACTCAGTATATGGGGCCAGTGCCCTACTCACTGAGCCACAGGTGCCGCCCTTGCTTCCAAATTTTTTAAGATCAGTGGATGATCTGTGCTCAGGACTGGAATGTCTGGACATATTTAAGAGTCAGGGCCACATCTAGTTGGTCCCATAAAACAAAAGGATCAGTCAATAGCCACCTCTCACTAGGCACACTGACTCATTCATGTCTGTAATCCCAGCTACTCTGGAGGCTGAGACAGGAGGATTGCTTCAGCCCAGGAGTTCAAGAACAGCCTGAGTGACACAGGAAGTCCTTGTCTCTTTAAAAAAAAAAAAAAAGTCATTTCTCTGGGCTCTGGGATAGCTTGAGACAATGGAAGTAAACTGAAGAACCAAGGTCTTTGGGGACCGAAGGCTGTCAAAAGAATTCAACTTTTGTCAATAAAGATATAATAGCAAAAAGTTGATAATCTTCAGCTTTTTCACACTGGGTCAAAGATATCCTTTTATTTCCCACTAGATCTTAGACAGCAGCTTTAATGTTGCTTATATTTTGGAAGGTCTTTGGAACTCAAACATTACTCTTTATTTGGATTGGCCGAAATGTATATTATATACCAAGTACACTAGACAAAAACACCCTTTTAGTTACTATGCTTTCAGATTTCAGAAATGATACAGGTTAAGAAGAAAATAAATAAAGAAATATAGAATAAACTGAATATAGTAAGTATGCAAGGATATGTACTTTTTTTTTTTTCTTGAGACAGAGTCTCACTTTATGGCCCTCAGTAGAGTGCCATGGCATCACACAGCTCACAGCAACCTCCAACTCCTGGGCTTAAGCAATTCTCTTGCCTCAGCCTCCCGAGTAGCTGGGACTACAGGCGCCTGCCACAACGCCCGGCTATTTTTTTTTTTTGGTTGCAGTTCAGCTGGGGCCGAGTTTGAACCCGCCACCCTCGGTATATGGGGCCCGCGCCTAACCAACTGAGCCACAGGCGCCGCCCTTTTTTTTTTTTTTGTAGAGACAGAGTTTCACTTTATTGCCCTCGGTAGAATGCCGTGGAGTCACACAGCTCACAGAAACCTCCAACTCCTGGGCTTAGGCGATTCTCCTGCCTCAGCCTCCCGAGTAGCCGGGACCACAGGCGCCCGCCACAACGCCCGGCTATTTTTTTGTTGCAGTTTGGACGGGGCTGGGTTTGAACCCTCCACCCTCGGTATATGGGGCCGGCGCCCTGCTCACTGAGCCACAGGCGCCGCCCAATATGTACTTTTTTTAGGGGACAAGTTCTCACTATGTTGCCACACTGGTCTCAAACTCCTGGGCTCAAGTGATCCTCCCACCTTAGCCTCCAGAATAGCTGAACTACAGGTATGTACCACCACATTTAGCTACTTCTTTTTGATAACAGTGAAGCCTTCATTTCATTATCTGAAGGGGAGAGAAGAAAAGCATACTCAAAAAAAAAAAAAAAACAAAAAAACAATCTATAGCAGTGGTTCTCAACCTTCAACCTTCCTAATGCCGCAACACTTTAACACAGTTCCTGTGGGTCGCAACCCTCGGGTTGAGAATCGCTGATCTGTAGGATATGAAAACATTTTCTTAGTGACAAGCAAAAAATATAGGAAGCCCTTAATAATCAAAAGCATAAATGTTTATAACATCATTGTGGCCCTCAAAAAACTCAGTCTAGTAGGGAACAGCCATATAAGCCAAAGATGATACAAGTGTTGGAGTTGTTTTAACACATTTATCTCTACTTTTCCACTTGCCATTGATTCTTAACTACTCCAGTCTGGCTTGCACTCCCACCACTCCATCTAAACTGTTCTTGAGAAGGCCAGTGACCTCCATGCTGCCAAATCCAGTGGTCACTTTTCAATTCTCATCATACTCTATTGTAAGCTGACAACTTGCTCTTTGAAATACACTCCTCTCTTGACTTCTGTGATCCCATGCTCTACTGATTTGTGCACTGCACATTTGGTTGCTACCCAATCAGTCTCCTCCACCACTGCCAACTCCTCCTCTTCTCCCCAACCCCTCAGATATTGGAATTCCCAGAGTTTACTCTCATGCTCTCTTTGCTTTTCATAGTCATTCTCTAGATGATATCTACTCAATGGTTTAAAATATTGTCACTATGGTTACAATTCCCAAATGTCCATCTCTGGACAACTTGTACGAAATCCAAACTTCATGTTTCTCAAACTTAATGTCTCTGAAACTGAATTCTTGATTGATATTCCCAAGCCTGGTCTTTTAATCCAATCTTCAATACCTCAAAAATACCACTGCCATCCAGCCACTAAAGCCAGAAATCTGTGAGTTAATTCTTGAGGACCCCTTCTTCATTACCTTCTATTTCCAATTAATAATATCCTGTCAAAACACTTAGTAAATAGTGCTCAAATCCACCTACTACTCTCTATCTCCATTTCCTTAAACCTGCCAGTCTAAGCCATCATCATATATCAACTGGTCTACTGCTTACTAGTTAGAGTACTTACTAGTTAAACTCCTGTGTTCACGCCTTCTCTCTCTCTCTCTCTTTAAAATGTAAATTACGGTGGTGCCTGTAGCTCAGTGGGTAGTGTGATGGCCATATACACCAGGGCTGCCAGGGCTGGTGGGTTCGAACCCAGTCCGGGCCTCCTAAAACAAAGAAATAGCCAGGTGTTGTGTCGGGCGCCTATAGTCCCAGATACTTCGGAGGCTGAGGCAAGAGAATCTCTTGATTGAGAGAATCTCTCTTGAGCCTAAGAGTTTGAGGTTGCTGTGAGCTGTGATGCCATCGTACTCTGCCAAGGGCAACTAAGTAAGACTCTGTCTCAATTAAAAAAATAAAATAAAATAAAATGAAGTGAAATGAAATAAAATGTAAATTAGATCATATCATTCCCCTTCCATGTCAGTCCATTTTTTGTGCTGCTATAAAGAAATGCCTGAGAGGTGGAGCAAGATGGCAGCCGAATAACAGCTTCCTTGCATCTGGGCACTGTGAGTCTGGGGAGATAGGACTCCAGGCATCTCTGGCTCGTGGGATCTGCCTATCATCATCCCTGAGAGGATACAGGGAGTCAGCGAGAGACTTCTGGACCCCAAGAGGAGGACTAAAACAGTGGAAAACCGGCAAGTGGTCGCGTGTGTTCAATCCGTCTAAACCCTCCCGCAACTGTAAGTTCAGTAGCAGCGAGACTGCAAACCAGAAAGGCCTTACCTGTGATCTGTTTTGGTGTCTTTGGACTTGGCACTCAGCTGAACTGCCTTGGGGAGAGCCTGAGCGGGAGTGCGGAGAACTTTGGCCTTTGTCTAGGGCCCCAGTTTGAGCCGCTGAGCCAGACGGAGCAAATAGTGTTTGGCTCTGGGTCACAGGCAGCCATTGTGAGCAATCTGCCCCGGCAAGCTCCACCCTCAGGGTCGCAGAGCTAGAATCGGGTGGGAGCTGGTAACCCAGCGACCAAGTAGCCTAAGGGAGGGGTCTGAGCCCCCTTGCAGCCCTAACCCTCGGGGGCAGTGGGAGACCAGTTTTGGCACACAGGGTAAGTGGATAGCCACTTCAGCAGTGATTTCAGCGACAAGCACTTCCCTGGGAAAGCTTCTGCTCAGCAAGTGAACAAGTTCAAAGTGCCTTTTAAGTGGGCTGAAGAGAGATTTAGGGTGTCTACCTGCTGGGGTTTGAGAAACTAGCAGCCTCCAGTCGTATCAGAACTGTGATTAACATCTCATACCCCAGAAGACCACGTGTTGCCCAGACAATACTCAATAACATATACATACTGCTTTGTTTTTGGTTGTGTTTGTTTTTTGGTTTGGTTGTTTTTATGTTTATTTTGATATTGTTGATGTTGTTTTGTTTTTTAAGTTCAACCTTTTCCATACAGATCCTTTTTCTTTCTCAATTTTTCTAGTTTAATTATAATTTCCCATTGCTGCCTATTTCAATAATTAGAACTTCATTTTTGTTAGTGTTCCTACCACTATTATTTGGTTTTCCACCCAATTTTATCCCATAAAGTTTTCAGTTTGCTTGTTTTGGTTTGATTTATAGCATTTTTGTCTTTCCTCTCTACTTGGTGGAGGTGGGGTACTGTGTCTGATCAGGTTAGCAAAGAGCTGCTGACCTCAAGGGAACCACCCAACTGCGCACCCCCAGAAGGTGTTTTTTTTTTTTAAGGTTGTATCAAAGTACCCTACTGTACACCTATATTGCTCTGTCTCCGTCTTTCTGTGCCTCTCTTCTTTTTGTCAATATTCCTTTTACCCACCCCCTCTCCTTTCTCTATTTTTCTTTTTTTTTTTCTTAACACTCGGTCCTCCTTTCTTTCATCCCTTTTTTGCTCTTCAACCTTCTCACCCTTCTGGTCCTGTAACCCTTAGTCCACAGGCACGAGAACTTAAAGAGCAAGAGGAAGTGAAAGGAAAATTAGGGCAAGGACAGATAAAAGAAATCACTCATGAGGAAAAATCAGCAGAAAACTCCAGGCAACATGAAGAACCAGCCCAGAACAACCCCGCCAAGTGACCATGAGGTAGCTACTGCAGAGGATTCCACCTATAAAGAAATGTTAGGAATGGCAGAAAGGGAATTTAGAATATACATGTTGAAAACAATGAAAGAAATGATGGAAACAATGAAGGAAACTGCTAATAAAGTGGAAAATAACCAAAAGGAAATCCAAAAACAGAATCAAATAAGAGATGAACGATATCAAGAATATAAAAAGGATATAGCAGAGCTGAAGGAACTGAAACAGTCAGTTAGGGAACTTAAAGATGCAAAGGAAAGTATCAGCAACAGGTTAGACCATGCAGAAGAAAGAATTTCAGAGGTAGAAGACAAAGTTTTTGAGATAACTCAGATAGTAAAAGAGACAGAAAAGAAGAGAGAGAAAGCAGAACGTTCACTGTCAGAATTATGGGACTTTATGAAGCGTTCCAACATACGAGTTATAGGAATTCCAGAAGGGGAAGAAGAATGCCCCAGAGGAATGGAAGCCATACTAGAGAATATTATAAAAGAAAATTTCCCAAATATCACCAAAGATTCTGACACACTGCTTTCAGAGGGATATCGGACCCCAGGTCGCCTCAACTCTAACCGAGCTTCTCCAAGACACATTGTGATGAACCTGTCCAAAGTCAAGACAAAAGAAAAGATTCTGCAAGCTGCCAGGAGTAAGTGCCAGTTGACTTACAGGGGCAAATCCATCAGAGTGACCGCAGACTTCTCTAATGAAACTTTCCAAGCAAGAAGACAATGCTCATCTACCTTTAATCTACTTAAACAGAACAATTTCCAGCCCAGAATTCTGTACCCTGCTAAGCTAAGCTTCAAAATTGACGGAGAAATCAAATCATTTACGGATATACAAACACTGAGGAAATTCGCCACAACAAGACCAGCTCTACAGGAAATACTTCAACCTGTTCTGCACACTGACCACCACAATGGATCAGCAGCAAAGTAAGAACTCAGAAATTAAAGGACAGAACCAAACCTCCACACTGATGCAAAAGATAAAACTAAGCAATGGACTCTCACCAAATAAGACGAATAGAATACTACCACACTTATCAATTATCTCAATAAATGTTAATGTGAATTCCCCACTGAAGAGACATAGATTGGTTTACTGGATTAAAAAACACAAGCCATCCATTTGCTGTCTGCAAGAAACACACCTGGCTTCAAAAGACAAATTAAGGCTCCGAGTCAAGGGTTGGAAGACAATTTTTCAGGCAAATGGAATTCAGAAGAAAAGAGGAGTTGCAATCTTATTTTCAGATACATGTGGATTTAAAGCAACTAAAGTCAAAAAAGACAAAGATGGTCACTTTATATTGGTCAAGGGAAAAATACAACAAGAAGACATTTCAATTCTAAATATCTATGCACCCAATTTAAATGCTCCCAGATTCTTGAAACAGACCTTACTCAGTCTGAGCAATATGATATCTGATAATACCATAATAACAGGGGACCTTAACACTCCTCTTACAGAGCTGGACAGATCCTCTAAACAGAAATTAAACAAGGATATAACAGACTTAAATGAGACCCCAGAACAACTGTGCTTGATAGACGCATATAGAACACTCCATCCCAAAGATAAAGAATATACATTCTTCTCATCACCCCATGGAACATTCTCCAAAATTGATCATATCCTGGGACACAAAACAAATATCAACAGAATCAAAAGAATTGAAATTTTACCTTGTAGCTTCTCAGACCATAAGGCACTAAAGGTGGAACTCAACTCTAACAAAAATGCTCGACCCCACCCAAAGGCATGGAAATTAAACAATCTTCTGTTGAATAACAGATGGGTGCAGGAAGAAATAAAACAGGAAATCATTAACTTCCTTGAGCATAACAACAATGAAGACACAAGCTACCAAGACCTGTGGGATACTGCAAAAGCAGTTTTGAGAGGAAAATTCATCGCTTTAGATGCCTACATTCGAAAAAGAGAAAGAGAGCACATCAACAATCTCACAAGAGATCGTATGGAATTGGAAAAAGAAGAACAATCTAAGCCTAAACTCAGTAGAAGGAAAGAAATATCCAAAATCAAATCAGAGATCAATTGAAAACAAAAGAATCATTCAGAAAATTAATGAAACAAGGAGTTGAAAAAATAAATAAAATAGATAAACCATTGGCCAGACAACGAGGAATAGAAAAGTAAAATCTCTAGTAACCTCAATCAGAAATGATAAAGGAGAAATAACAACTGATCCCACAGAGATACAAGAGATCATCTCTGAATACTACCAGAAACTCTATGCCCAGAAATTTGACAATGTGAAAGAAATGGATCAATATTTGGAATCACCCTCTCCCTAGACTCAGCCAGAAAGAAATAGAGATCCTGAACAGACCAATTTCAAGCACTGAGATCAAAGAAACAATAAAAAATCTTCCAACCAAAAAATGCCCTGGTCCAGATGGCTTCACTCCAGAATTCTATCAAACCTTCAAGGAAGAGCTTATTCCTGTACTGCAGAAATTATTCCAAAAAATTGAGGAAGAAGGCATCTTCACCAACACGTTCTATGAAGCAAACATCACCCTGATACCAAAACCAGGAAAAGACCCAAACAAAAAGGAGAATTTCAGACCAATCTCACTCATGAATATAGATGCAAAAATTCTCAACAAATTCCTAGCCAATAGATTACAGCTTATCATCAAAAAGTCATTCATCATGATCAAGTAGGCTTCATCCCAGGAATGCAAGGCTGGTTTAACATACGCAAGTCCATAAACGTTATCCACCATATTAACAGAGGCAAAAATAAAGATCACATGATCCTCTCAATAGATGCAGAAAAAGCATTTGATAAAATCCAGCATCCTTTTCTAATTAGAACACTGAAGAGTATAGGCATAGGTGGCACATTTCTAAAACTGATTGAAGCTATCTATGACAAACCCACAGCCAATATTTTACTGAATGGAGTAAAACTGAAAGCCTTTCCTCTTAGAACTGGAACCAGACAAGGTTGTCCTCTGTCACCTTTACTATTCAACGTAGTGCTGGAAGTTCTAGCCAATACAACTAGGCAAGACAAGGACATAAAGGGAATCCAAATGGGAGCAGAGGAGGTCAAACTCTCCCTCTTTGCTGACGACATGATCTTATACTTAGAGAACCCCAAAGATTGAACCACAAGACTCCTAGAAGTCATCAAAAAATACAGTAATGTTTCAGGATATAAAATCAATGTCCACAAGTCAGTAGCCTTTGTGTACACCAATAACAGTCAAGATGAGAAGCTAATTAAGGACACAACTCCCTTCACCATAGTCTCAAAGAAAATGAAATACCTAGGAATATACCTAACGAAGGAGGTGAAGGACCTCTATAAAGAAAACTATGTACTCCTCAGAAAGGAAATAGCAGAGGATATTAACAAATGGAAGAACATACCATGCTCATGGATGGGAAGAATCAACATTGTTAAAATGTCTATACTTCCCAAAGCAATCTACCTATTCAATGCCATTCCTATCAAAATACCAACATGGTACTTTCAAGAATTGGAAAAAATGATTCTGCGTTTTGTATGGAACCGGAAAAAACCCCGTATAGCTAAGGCAGTTCTCTGTAACAAAAATAAAGCTGGGGGCATCAGCATACCAGATTTTAGTCTGTACTACAAAGCCATAGTGCTCAAGACAGCATGGTACTGGCACAAAAACAGAGACATAGACACTTGGAATCGAATTGAACACCAAGAAATGAAACTAACATTTTACAACCACCTAATCTTTGATAAACCAAACAAGAACATACCTTGGAAGAAAACTCCCTATTCAATAAATGGTGTTGGGAGAACTGGATGTCTACATGTAAAAGACTGAAACTGGACCCACACCTTTCTCCACTCACAAAAATTGATTCAAGATGGATAAAGGACTTAAACTTAAGGCATGAAACAATAAAAATCCTCCAAGAAAGCATAGGAAAAACACTGGAAGATATTGGCCTGGGGAAAGACTTCATGAAGAAGACTGCCATGGCAATTGCAACAACAACAAAAATAAACAAATGGGACTTCGTTAAACTGAAAAGCTTCTGTACAGCTAAGGAGACAATAACCAAAGCAAAGAGACAACCTACACAATGGGAAAGGATATTTGCATATTTTCAATCAGACAAAAGCTTGATAACTAGGATCTATAGAGAACTCAAATTAATCCACATGAAAAAAGCCAATAATCCCTTATATCAATGGGCAAGAGACATGAATAGAACTTTCTCTAAAGACGACAGACGAATGGCTAACAAACACAAGAAAAAATGTTCATCATCTCTATATATTAGAGAAATGCAAATCAAAACAACCCTGAGATATCATCTAACCCCAGTGAGAATGGCCCACATCGCAAAATCTCAAAACTGCAGATGCTGGCGTGGATGTGGAGAGAAGGGAACACTTTTACACTGCTGGTGGGACTGCAAACTAGTACAACCTTTCTGGAAGGAAATATGGAGAAACCTCAAAGCACTCAAGCTAGACCTCCCGTTTGATCCTGTAATCCCATTACTGGGCATCTACCCAGAAGGAAAAAAATCCTTTTATCATAAGGACACTTGTACTAGACTGTTTATTGCAGCTCAATTTACAATCGCCAAAATGTGGAAACAGCCTAAATGCCCACCAACCCAGGAATGGATTAACAAGCTGTGGTATATGTATACCATGGAATACTATTCAGCCATGAAAAAAAATGGAGACTTTACATCCTTCGTATTAACCTGGATGGACGTGGAAGACATTATTCTTAGTAAAGCATCACAAGAATGGAGAAGCATGAATCCTATGTACTCAATTTTGATATGAGGACAATTAATGACAATTATGGTTATGGGGGGGGAACAGAAAGAGGGAAGGAGGGAGGTGGGTGGGGCCTTGGTGGTGTGTCACACTTTATGGGGGCAAGACATGATTGCAAGAGGGACTTTACCTAACAATTGCAATCAGTGTAACCTGGCTTATTGTACCCTCAATGAATCCCCAACATTAAAAAAAAAAAAAAACCTGAAGGTTAAACATATAGTAATTATAAAACATAATTCTTTTAAAATTTCTTCAAAATAACTTTGAACCTTTCGGCAGAGCTTAAGGAAATTTTCTGTACATGGTTAGATAATAAATATTTTAGGCTTTGCAAGCCATACAATTTCTGTTACAACTATTTAAGTCTTCCATTGTGGAAAGGTAGCCATAACTAATACATAAATGAGTGGGCTGGGTTGTAATCCAATAAAATATTATTTATAGAAAAAAAAAGAAAGAAATGCCTGAGGCTGGATAATTTACAAAGAGGTTTATTCAGCTCAGAGTTTGGCAGACTATACAAGCATGATGCTAACAACTCTTCTGGTAAGAGTTTCGGGGAGTTTCCAGTTGAAGCTGAAGGTGAAAGGAGAGCAAGCTTGTCACATGGCAGGAGAAGGAACAAAAAGAGAAAGACTGGTGCCAGGCTCTTTTAAACAACTAGTCCTCATGTGAACGAATAAAGTGGGAACTCACTCATTATCACGGGAGGGCACAAGCCATTCATGAGGGCTTCACCCCTAAGGATCCCCAAGACCCAAACATCTCCCACTAGGCCCCCTCTCAAACACTGGGTATCAATATTCAACATGAGATTTGGAGGGGACAAACATCCAAACCCCATTACCTACTTAAATTGTTCAATAGCTTCCCATTGGAAATAGAATAAAATCTAAGCTCTTTACCATGGCCTAAGATTCTGGGATGAAAGAAGGGAATAGAGAGAAATACAAGTAAGCAAAGAGATTAAGCAAAGGTATAGCACCATTGGCTCAGTACCCGTAGTTCAGTGGTTAGGGCGCCAGCCACATATACCAGGCTGGCAGGTTTGAGCCCAGCCCCAGCCTGCTAAACAACAATGACAACTACAATAGAAAAAAAAAAAAAAAAGCCGGGTGTTATGGCAGGCACCTGTAGTCCCAGCTACTTGGGAGGCTGAGGCAAGAGAATCATTTAAGCCCAAGAGTGTGAGATTGCTGTGAGCTGTGACACCACAGCACTCTACTGTGGGCAACATAGTGCAACTCTGTCTCAAAAAAAAAAAAAGGTATAGCACTGTGAAAATGCATGGCTTCTATGTTTAGAACAGTATTGCACATGCTACCTTGAGAGTATGCTACCAAATGAGTTTTCTAGAAAGTCCTGGAAATCACATTGTTCTTTACCGTAGCATTGACATTTAAGAATTTATCATCCCCTTAATATTTTTAAATAAATAATTTTTAAAAGAGCTGACAAGATATTATTTACAAAGCAATCTGGTGGGCAAGTCATTCCATCAACGTGACATAAGTTATTTTTTTAAAAAGTTATCTGCTTGTAAATAATGTAGATTAATTATTCCAAATTTACCCATTAAATAAGCAATTATATATTTTATGGCAAAAGCCACAAATATCCTGATGATATCACAAAAATTTATGTAATTATTTTCTACCTTATCTAACATTTTTAATTTACTACAGTTCACTATTGTCAAGGATTTGAATACTTTCAGTCTAGAATCTACAGATTTATACCTGTTTGTATGAAAGGACCACTTGAATAGCATACATTTTACAAAAAATTAATTTTAAGCTCCAATGTATAGGACTGTCTTATGTTACTGAATGTTCAATTAATAAAACACTAATAGTCTTAGGTACCCTTTTTGCTATAATGTAGGGTTTCTCAGCTGTGGTACTACTGACATTTTGGGCCAGATATAGGGTCAATATTATGAATTATAGGATATTTAGCAGCGTCCATCGTCTCTACCCACTATATTCCAGTAGTGTGTAGTGTGACACAGAAAAAATACAACACAAGCAAAAATGTCTTCAGGCATTGTTAGAATCTCTGGGGTGGAGCATGAAATTACTCCTGGCTCAGAACCCCTACTATAATGCACAGTAAATTAGTCTCAATTTTGAGGAGATAAAATAAAGAAATAAAAATGGGGTAAAAAGTGTGGTGCCTGTGGCTCAGTGAGTAGGGCGCCGGTCCCACATACCGAGGGTGGCGGGTTCAAACCCAACCCCGGCCAAACTGCAACAAAAAAATAGCCAGGCGTTGTGGCGGGCGACCTGTAGTCCCAGCTGCTTGGGAGGCTGAGGCAAGAGAATTGCTTAAGCCCAAGAGCTGGAGGTTGCTGTGAGTCCTGTGACATCATGGTACTTTACCAAGGGCGGTAAAGTGAGATTCTGTCTCTACAGAAAAAAAAAGGGGGGGGGGAATAAAAAGTGTTTCTGGCTTTGTGAGGTCTAAGGAACATGAAAAAATGTAATAATACTATTGCATAAATAGAACAAATGATCAGCAGTGCCACAAGGACAGAGTATCTGAACTATGGGCAAATATTGAGTGTCCATTTCCTTTTCTATAAATAACAATAATACTTATCTCTCAGAGTTCACATAAAGATTAATTTTTTTTTGGAGACAGAGCCTCAAGCTGTCCCCCTGGGTAAAGTGCCATGGCATCACAGCTCACAGCAACCTCCAACTCCTGGGCTCAAGTGATTCTCCTGCCTCAGCCTCCCAAGTAGCTGGGACTACAGGTATCTGCCACAACACCCAGCTATTTTTTGGTTGCAGCCATCATTTTTGCTTGGCGAGCCTAGGCTGGATTCGAACCCGCCAGCTCAGGTGTCTGTGATTGGCGCCTTAGCCACTTGAGCCACAAACACCAAGCTATAAACATTAATTTTACGTAAAGTACTTAGAAGACTAATTGAATATAAAAATCATTGAATAAACGTTATCAGAAAAAATAATTTAATGTAAGGAGAAATCCTAAACAGAAGCATATAAATCACAGCTACATTTATAATATCAAGAAACTATAAATATCATAATTATGCTCATTAATAAGGAATATTTTAGTAAATCATAGTACATACATAGAACACTGACACAGATCTATATTGATATGAAAAGATATCCAAAGTTAAGTGACAAATCGAGAAATGCATATATAATATCCCATTAATTCCATATTTGTTTATATGAACTCTCCAACAGGATAAACAATAATTAGTATATTTGTACTGAGTTTTCTATTGGTAAAGTACCATCCTCAGTGCTTAACATGTATTTTGTCATTTATTCCTTATGACAACTTTATGAGGCAGGTACCAATATTATCTCTTTTATAAATGACAAACATGAGGCACAGATTAAGTAACTTCCCAAAGGTCACACAACTAATTTATTCTATCAGTAAAACACAGCTTCTAAATCACTGAGACGCAGTAATACTAAAAGTCATTAACTGATTTTTTTTTTTTTTTAAGAATACAGAATCCAACGGGCTGCCTCTAAGAAACCTGCTTGGAAGACTAAAAATAAAAGATTGTAAGGTTACCTACATCTCTGAAATAAAAAACAATAAGGTCCCTATCAAGGCATTTGAGAAAGTTTTTTGAACCAAAGTAAGAGAGAAAGAAAGTCACTAATATCATGGGAAAAAATGTCTATTGCATTAAAAAAAAAAAAAAAAAAGTTTTAACTCTTTGCTTTGGACCTAGCAATTCTACTACTAGAAATGCACAGGGGGATTTTGCTATTGAGCAGAGAAGCAGACAACAATGTGGCCTAAGTCTGGTGGGCAGGAGTGTAGATCCCTGGCTCCAATTGTGCTGTTGAGATCCTTGAATCCCTCTCTGTCGAGCAGGGTTTGCACTGCCTAAGACGATTTAATTGGAACCTGTGCCTGGGACTGTCCGCTTGGGAACTTTATGAGGTTCACCTTCGAAGTTCTGTAGCAGAAAAGAACTAAGGGGTGGGGGCTGGGTGCCACAGCTGTTTGTATCTCTTCATAGTCAAGATTTACACCTAATACTGTGCTTTCTTAGGATAGGGTAGAGGTTGGCAGATATCAAAACAGAGCTAGCTTGCGCTATCTTGAACCTAGTAGGTCCTCAGAGTCTCCAGCCAAAATTCTGAAAGGTTGTAGGAGATAAGCCACAATTACAAAGCCTAGCACTTTAGTAAGGAGCTATCTCTACTACCTGTGCACCCTAATTCAATCTCACCCTACCAGTTCTAATAACCAAAAGGTGGAAAATAAACATGGTGTGGACCCAACAGAAGCACTCTGGCAACATGAATAACCAGAGTAGATCAACCCCCACCCCCACCCCAAGAAATGACAAAGGAGATACAATTGAAGATGCCATGCATAGACAAATGGCAGCAATGTCAGAAATCGAATTCAGAATATGGATGGCAAATAACATAAATAAATGGAACAAAAGATAGAAATTTAATTCCAAAGAGTAGTTCTAAAGTTGTCTCAAGAAATTAGTGAATTCAAAGTCCAAGTCACCAAAGACATGGACATAATGAGAAAAAGATAGCAGAGCTCAAGGAAATGAAAAAGTTAGTTGAGGAGCTCCAATACAGTAGAATCCCTCAGTAATAGAGTTGACCAGGCAGAAGAAAGGATCTCTAAAACTGAAGACAAAGCTTTTGAACGTTCCCAAACACTCAAAGAGGAAGATAAATGGAGAGCAAAAACTGATCATTCCCTAAGAGAGTCGTGGGATCACTCCAAAAGATCAAACATACGTCTTATAGGAATTCCTGAAAGAGAAGAGGATGGTCCTAAAGGTACAGATACTCTACTCCAAGAGATTTTGGAGGAGGAATTTCCCAAGCATTGCAAGAGATACAGAACTTCAGATAACAGACAGTTTCAGAACCCCAGCAAGACTGAATCTAAATAAAGCATCTCCTAGACACATTGTGATTAACTTTGCCAAAGTTAAGATGAAGGAGAAAATTCTGCAAGCAGCCAAATGTAAGAAAAGCATCACCTACAAAGGAAAAAACATCAGAATGACTGCAGATCTCTCAGCTGAAACGTTTCAAGCCAGAAGAAGATGGTCATTGACCTTCAGTCTCCTAAAACAAAACAATTTCCAGCCCAGGATCCTGTATCCAGCTAAACTGAGTTTCATTTGTGATGGAGAAATCAAATACTTTAATGACATAGACATGTTGAAGAAATTTGCCATAACTAAACCAGCTCTCCGGGATCTTATCAGACCCATCCTTTACAATGACCAGTGCAATGCTCTACCTCCAAAGTAAACTCACTCAGAAATTTTTGAACAAAACCCAACTTCCGCAGTGGTGAAAGGATTAAAATTGTCCACTGGACATCCAAAAATCATGACACCAAAAACACAACCAGGCTTATCAATTCTCTCAATTAATGTGAATGGTTTAAATTGTCCTCTAAAGAGGCACAGATTAGGGGGGGAGAGACAAGATGGCGGACTGAAGCCAGCTTTCAACAGAGGCTCCCGTCCAGAAGGAGAGTTAAGGGACAGGAATTTAGTAAGTATCCTGGTGGATTTGAGCCGCACCAAGAGAGAAGGTTGAAGAATGCACATCAACACCGCTGAGGCAAGCTGTGATCACAAGGACGCAAACAAAAGGTACAAAATCCACCAGCAAGTGGACGGGAGTCCCCCTCCCCCATGAGACCGGCTCAAGAGCCCCACAATTAAACAAACGGGCAGAAATTAAAGGCCCTCCCACTACACTCCACGGGAGAGACCTTCTAAAAACTGGACCTACCTCCCCTACTAGGGTGCCATGACGTTCTCCTGCTGGGCATAAAACTGTATAAAACTTTAAAAATCCTTTGCCGACAACCCTGAATCCCCGACACTCCCCTCCCACTCACTGAGGTCTGGAGGCCTGTCCCCCAGGAGTTCGGATTCTTGGGTGATTTCTCAAGGGGAGTGGACAGTCCCCGAGCTGCAACTGGTCAGCGCTGACTCTGAGGCACGCAAGTGTGGAGAGGGCACCGGGCTGAGGGGGAGTCACGCCTCGGCAGCACTTCCCTGCGGTGCAGTGCAGCAGCCCTCCCCGTGCATCAATATGGCCAGGCATAAAACTGAATGAAGCTCTAGCTTCCTCGCTGAGCTCTCAGCACTCCCCTCCACTCTCACTCGGGGTCTGGGGACCTGTCCCTCAGGAGTTCAGGGGAGTGCACAGTGCCCGAGCCGCGACTGGCCAGCGCTGACTCTGAGACATGCGAGTGAGGAGAGGGCACTCCAGGAGAGGGCACTCGGCTGAGGGAGAGTCATGCCTTGTCGGCACTTCCCTGCAGTACGGTGCAGCAGCCCTCCCCGGGCAACAATACGGCCAGGCATAAAACTGAATGAAACTCTAGCTTCCCCTCACTCTCACTCGGGGGTCTGGGGGCCTGCCCCCCAGGAGTCCAGATTCTTGGGAGATCTCTTGAGGGGTGTGGACAGAGCATAAACTGTGGCCGCTCAGTGCTGACTCTGGGGCGCGAGATAGAGGAGAAAAGGGTCGGCTGGGTGCCCACACCAGAGCGGCAGTTCCTGGAGGCAAATCAACAGCCGTTTTTTTTTTTTTAACAGCAAAACGGCTCACTTCTGGGTATTCTGAAGCCACACCCCCTGTCTCCCTGGGCAACCAGAGGAGGCCACCAGTGAGCAAAGGATTTGCCTGATGCTGCTCACACACCCGGGAAGCTTCCAGGGCAGGGCCAACACAGAGAGGTAATCGGACACAAACCTTCAGCAGCAAAGACATTTGAACTCAGAACAGCCCATCTTCTGTAGGCGATTTTAGCAGAAACAGAGACAGAACCCCACAAAGTTGTCTGTTCTGTTCTGTTCTGTTCTGTTCTGTTCTGTTAGCAACATCAATCAGGGACGGGACTAAGCCTGAGTGAACACCTCCCTCCCACCACCTGCATCAAGCACTCAAAGATGTCAGGCCCCATCTCCTCCTGCTAGATAGCGGCAGACTGCAGGGGCCTGGCAGACTTCCTTGCAATTCAGGCAGGTGCAAACCCCTGGAGTATCTGTTCACTACAGGCAACTGGGTTAGCCATTTGCAGAGATACCAGTGACTGGATCCGACGGAGGGGCAAAGTGGGGAAGGAGACATCAACCTTCCCAGACTGATCTATTTGCTAGGTGGCTCCTCCTGACTCCACGCAGCACTGGCGTAAGCCATATCAGAGGAGTCACCAGACCCCTGTGATCCAGTTCCCAGAGACCTCTTGAACTCTCCCACCTGAGACAGGTGCCGATTGAGACAATCAATTTGGACCTTTTGAACTGAACTAATAGACTGAGGACTTTTCAGGCGGTGCCCTGGGTATGCGGTTGTAGGAAGGTTTGATTTTCCTTTTCCAACTGGTGCCAGAGGTGGGCGGGCAGGGTGACTTAATTGCTGGTTTTTCCACATAGCTGACTTCAAGCCAGAGTAAATGTTACAATAGGATCGAACAGAAACCAGCTGAAAACAAGACAGAACCACTTAGCCCCACCACACAAGACAGGGCCCCAGTTTCTCAGGCCACAACACTGTACGGGCCCTCGATAAAGCCCCAGGGGAAAAAAATCAAAGGGAGTAAAATAACCATGGGGCGGAATCAGCGGAAAAACCCTGGTAACATGAATAACCAGAATAGATCAACCCCCCCAAGAAAAGATACGGCAGATGTGATTGAAGATCCCATTCATAAACAACTGGCTGAGATGTCAGAAATCGAATTCAGAATTTGGATTGCAGACAAGATTAATAAAATGGAATTAGGAATTCGAGGAGAAATTCAAAAGTTATCTCAAGAATTTAACGAATTTAAAGACAAAACCACCAAAGACTTAGACACACTGAAGCAAGAATTTACAGTATGAAAAATACAGATATGAAAAATATGATATGAAAAATACAGTAGAATCCCTCAGCGACAGAATGGAGCAAGCAGAAGAAAGGATTTCTGACATTGAAGATAAAGTCTTTGAACGCTCCCAATCTCTCAAAGAGGAAGAGAAATGGAGAGCAAAAACGGACCACTCACTCAGAGAACTCTCAGATATTTCGAAGAAAAGCAATATACGAATAATTGGGATTTCTGAGAATGATGAAGTGGCCTCGAAGGGCACAGAGGCCCTTCTGCATGAAATTATGAAAGAAAATTTTCCAGACATGCCTAGAGAATCTGAAATTCAGATAGCAGACAGCTTCAGAACCCCAGCACGATTCAACCCCAATAAGTCATCTCCCAGGCATATCATAATCAGCTTCACTAAAGTTAACATGAAAGAGAAGATTCTCAAAGCAGCCCGGCGAAAGAAAACTATTACATACAAAGGAAAGAATATTAGAATAACTGCAGATCTCTCTGCTGACACTTTTCAAGCCAGAAGAGGGTGGTCATCAACTTTTAATCTCCTAAAGCAAAATAACTTTCAACCAGGATCTTGTATCCAGCTAAACTGAGTTACATTTATGATGGAGAAATTAAATACTTCAATGACATTCATATGTTGAAAAAAATTGCCATAAGTAAACCAGCTCTTCAGGATATTCTCAGACCTATCCTCCACAATGACCAACCCAATCCTATACCACAAAAGTAAACTCACTCAGAAACTTCGGATCAAACTCCAACTTCCACACTGGTGAAAGGATTAAAAATGTCCACCGGACCTTTGAAAAACTCGATACCCAAAATTCCACCAGACTTATCAATACTCTCCATTAATGTGAATGGCTTAAACTGTCCTCTAAAGAGGCATAGGTTAGCTGACTGGATACAAAAACTCAAGCCAGATATTTATTGCATACAGAGTCACATCTTAACTTAAAAGACAAATACAGACTCAGGGTAAAAGGATGGTCATCCATATTTCAGGCAAATGGTAATCAGAAAAAAGCAGGTGTTGCAATTTTATTTGCAGATACAGTAGGCTTTAAACCATCAAAAGTAAGGAAGGACAAGAATGGTCACTTCATATTTGTTAAGGGTAATACTCAATATGATGAGATCTCAATTATTAATATCTATCCACCCAACCAGAATGCACCTCAATTTATAAGAGAAACTCTAACAGTAACTTGATTTCCTCCAGCTCCATAATCGTCGGAGATTTCAACACTCCTTTGGCAGTATTGGATCAATCCTCCAGCAAGAAGCTGAGCAAAGTAATCTTAGATTTAAACCTAGCCATCCAATATTTAGATTTAGCAGACATCTACAGAACATTTCATCCCAACAAAACTGAATACACATACTTCTCATCAGCCCATGGAACTTACTCCAAAATTGACCACATGTTAGGTCACAAGTCTAACCTCAGTAAATTTAAAGGAATAGAAATTATTCCTTGCATCTTCTCGGACCACCATGGAATAAAACTTGAATTGAGTAACAACAGGAATCTGCATACTCATACAAAAACATGGAAGTTAAATAACCTTATGCTGAATGATAGCTGGGTCAGAGATGAGATTAAGAAAGAAATCGCTAATTTTTTGGAACAAAACGACAATGAAGACACAAACTATCAGAACCTCTGGGACACCGCAAAGGCAGTTCTAAGAGGGAAATTTATAGCACTGCAAGCCTTCCTCAAGAGAACGGAAAGAGAGGAAGTTAACAACTTAATGGGACATCTCAAGCAACTGAAAAAGGAAGAACATTCCAACCCCAAACCCAGTAGAAGAAAAGGAATAACCAAAATTAGAGCAGAATTAAATGAAATTGAAAACAAAAGAATAATACAACAGATCAATAAATCAAAAAGCTGGTTTTTTGAAAAGGTCAACAAAATAGATGAACCTCTGGCCAACCTAATCAGAAAAAAAAGAGTAAAATCTCTAATATCATCAATCAGAAACAACAAAGACGAAATAACAACAGACTCATCAGAAATCAAAAAAATCCTTAATGAATATTACAAGAAACTTTATTCTCAGAAATATGAAAATCTGAAGGAAATTGACCAATACTTGGAAGCACACCACCTTCCAAGACTTAGCCAGAATCAAGTGGAAATGTTGAACAGACCCATATCAAGTTCAGAAATAGCATCAACTATACAAAACCTCCCTAAAAAGAAAAGCCCAGGACAAGATGGTTTTACATCAGAATTCTACCAAACCTTTAAAGAGGAATTAGTACCTGTATTACTCAACCTGTTCCAAAAGGTAGAAAAAGAAGGAAGACTACCCAACACGTTCTATGAAGCAAACATCACCCTGATCCCCAAACCAGGAAAAGACCCAACAAGAAAAGAAAATTATAGACCAGTATCACTAATGATTATAGATGCAAAAATATTCAACAAGATCCTAACAAACAGAATCCAGCAACACATCAAACAAATTATACATCATGACCAAGTTGGTTTTATCCCAGGGTCTCAAGGCTGGTTCAATATACGTAAATCTATAAATGTAATTCAGCACATAAACAAATTGAAAAACAAAGACCATATGATTCTCTCAATTGATGCAGAAAAAGCTTTTGATAACATCCAGCATCCCTTCATGATCAGAACACTCAAGAAAATTGGTCTAGAAGGGATTTAATGCAATACCTATTAAAGCACCATTGTCATACTTTAAAGAACTTGCAAAAATAGTACTTCGTTTTATATGGAATCAGAAAAAAACCTCGAATAGTAAATAAATTACTCAGAAATAAGAACAAATCAGGAGGTGTCACATTACCAGACTTCAGGCTATACTATAAATCTATAGTGATCAAAACAGCATGGTGCTGGCACAAAAACAGAGCAGTAGATTTATGGAACAGAATAGAGAACCAAGAGATGAACCCAGCTACTTATCATCATTTGATCTTCAACAAGCCTATTAAAAATATTCAGTGCAGGTGGTGCCTGTGGCTCAAAGGAGTAGGGCACCGGTCCCATATGCTGAAGGTGGCGGGTTCAAACCCAGCCCTGGCCAAAAACTGCAAACAAAAAAAAAAATATTCAGTGGGGGAAGACTCCTTCTTTAACAAATGGTGCTAGGTGAACTGGCTGGCAACCTGTAGAAGACTGAAACTGGACCCCCATCTTTTACCATTAACAAAAATTGATTCTCACTGAATAAAAGATTTAAACTTAAAACATGAAACCATAAAAATACTAGAAGAGAGTGCAAGGAAACACTTGAAGAAATTGGCCTGGGAGAATAGTTTATGAGGAGAATCCCCAGGCAATTGAAGCAACACCAAAAATCCATTACTGGGATCTGATCAAACTAAAAAGCTTTTGCACAGCCAAGAGCACAGTAAGCAAAGCAAACAGACAACCTTCAGAATGGAAGAAGATTTTTGCAGGTTATGCTTCCAACAAAGGTCTGATAACTAGAATCTACAGAGAACTCAAACTAATCAATAAGAAAAGAATAAATAACCTCATTTCTATGTGGGCAAGAGACTTGAACAGAAACTTCTCTGATGAAGACAGGTGCATGGCCTACAAACACATGAAAAAATGCTCATCATCCTTAATCATCAGAGAAATGCAAATCAAAACCACTTTGAGATATCATCTAACTCCAGTAAGATTAGCCCACATTACAAAAATCCCAAAACTACAGATGCTGGCATGAATGCAGAGAGAAGGGAATGCTTCTACACTGCTGGTGCAAATGCAAGCTAATATGACATTTTTGGAAAGAAGTTTGGAGAACACTCAAGGAACTAAAAGTAGACCTACTGTTTGAACCTGCAATTCCTCTACTAGGTATATACCCAGATGATTGATAACTATTTTACAGTAAAGACATTTGCACCAGAATGTTTATTGCAGCCCAATTCATAATAGCCAAGACATGGAAACAGCCCAAGTGCACATGAAACCACGAATGAACTAACAAATTGTGGTATATGTACACCATGGAATATTATGCAGCCATAAAAAAATGGAGACTTCACATCTTTTATGTTTACCTGGATGGAGCTGAAACATATTCTTAGTAAAGTATCTCAAGAATGGAAAAAAAATATCCAATGTACTCAACACTACTATGAAATCATTTTATAATCACCTACACACTCATATGCATGGCAAAACATAACTATAATCCAGAAAGTAGAAGGGAATAGGAGAGAGGAGGGGGAGGGAGATATGGAAAGAGGGAGGCTATTTGGGAGGACCTCACCTAATGTGCATGATGCAATGGTACATTTCAAAACTATTAAGAAATAAGTGTAATTGCGATGGATGTGTTCCTTAGTTCAATGTAAGCATTTCACATTGTATATCAAAGCAGTACCCTGAACCCCATAAATGCATCAATGTACAAAGTTATAATTTAATAAAAAAGAAAAATATTGTATGAACAACCTTTCATGTTATTAATATTGATTTATAACATGATTTTAATAGCTGCATAAGCATTTATTATTTATTACTGCAGGATAATCACCCTTTCAATTATCAAATATTGCTGTTTTAGGTTAAACTTCAATCCTCTAAAATTCATATGTTGAAGTCCTCACACCCGGTACCTCACAATGTTATCTTTACTTGAAAACAGGTTCATTGCAAATGTAATTAGTTAAGATGAGGTCATTAGGGTAGGCCCTAACTCAAGATAACTGGTGTCTTTATGAAAAGGTGAAACTTGGACATACTAAGAGGACGACACACCAAGATGATGCTTCTACAAGCCAAAGACTCCACTAAAAGCCCAGCAAACAAGCAGATGCCATGTGAATGGCATAGAACAGATTCTTTCTCACAGCCCACAGAAGGAAAAACCCCTCAAGACACCTTGATCTTGGACTTTAGGCCTCCAGAACAGCGAGATAAATTTCTGTTGTTAAGGCGGCCCTAGCAAACTAATTACAAATAATCTTTGATGATTCTTTTTTTTGAGACAGAGTCTCAGTATGTCGCCTCAGTAGAGTGCTGTGACGTCACAGCTCACTGCAACCTCAAACTCTGGGGCTTAAGTGATTCTCTTGCCTCAGCCTCCAAGTAGCTGGGACTACTGGCGCCCACCATACGACCAGCTATTTTTTTGTTGTTGTTGTCATTGTTTTTAGCAGGCCCAGGCTGGGTTCAAACATGCAAGCTTCAGTGTATGTGGCCGGCACCCTAACCACTGAGCTACAGGCACTGAACCTTTGATGATTATCTTTACAGATAATCAAGCATATATAAAATTTTACTTTCTTAAGATAAATTCCTAGAAGTAAAATTGCAGTGCCAAATAAGCAGCACAGTTTTATAGCTCTCAATATAAAATATCCCACATGACTTTTAGTCATATACCCTTTACATTCTCCCTAAAATCCCCAGAGGTAGTGTGGACAAGAATTATTACAAATAGGAAAACAGCCTGGGGAAATTCAGTAACGTGCTGGTAATCAAACTTAGCATTCTCAGCAACAGAAGGAAGCACACTGTCTACTATGTGAGCCATCAGCAGCATATGGCTATTTAAATGTAACCAAAATTAAATAAAATTAAAGAATTCCTGGCTGGGTGCCCATAGCCCAGTGGTTAGGGTACCAACCACATATACCAGGGCTGGCAGGTTCAAATACGGCCCAGACTTGCCAAACAACAATGACAACAACAACAAAAAATAGCTGGGCGTTGTAGGTGCCTGTAGTCCCACCTACTTGGGAGGATGAGGCAAGAGAATCATCACTTAAGCCCAGGAGTTTGAGGTTGCTATGAGCTGTGATGCCATGGCACTCTACCGAGGACGACATAGTAAGACTCTGTCTCAAACAAAAGAAAAAAAAGAATTCCTAAGTCACACTAGCCATATTTCAAAAGCTCAGTAGCTACAAGTAGCCTGTGGTCACCATAATGAACAATGTCAATATAAAACATTTCAAAGAAAGTTCCATCCAACAATGCTGGTCTATAGCATACTGAAGATCAAGAAAGCAGTCTTAAAGCTCAATAGGACAAATCTTTGAATAAGCACTAAAACTAGTTAACCAAGATTGTTGAGCAATTGTTCATGATGATTCAGCAGAGGACATTTGTAGGACAGCAAGGGCAGGAGTCAAGTTAAGACCCACTGATGTGGGAGAGGGAGGGGAGGGAGGGGGTGGGATTACAAGGGGGGAGAAGGGAGGGTGATTGGTGGGATTACACCTGCGGTGCATCTTACAAGGGTACATGTGAAACTTAGTAAATGTAGAATGTAAATGCCTTAACACAATAACTAAGAAAATGCCAGGAAGGCTATGTTAACCAGTGTGATGAAAATGTGTCAAACACTCTATAAAACCAGTGTATAGTGTATAGTGCCCCATCATCTCATTAATGTACACAGCTATGATTTAATTAAAAAAAAAGACACACTGATGTACAACTATAATAAGCATCCATCTCAGAAAACACAGGGGCCTCTCAAGGGTAATCATAAAAGATGAGTACAATGGCTTGCACCCCAGGTATTTGGGAGGCATGAGGATCACTTGAGGCCAAGAGTTCTAAAACCAGCCTGGGCAATATAGTGAGGCCTCATTTCAGGGGATGGAGGGGAGAGGTAATCACAAATTCGGTAATGGAAGAGCAATGGGAAAACAACATGCATGGGAATGAGAAGGAGATACTACCTTCACACTTACAAAGAAAAATGTCTAGGTTGATGCTTTGTTCCATATTATAGAAGTAGACACTCAATAATTCTACTTATGTATTATTTTAACTAACTCTATACTGAACTAAATTTTTGTCTTTCTGAAAAGTATGGAACACCTAACCAGGTTAAACCCCAGCTTTTAGAAAATGTATTGTTCTCTAAACCCCAGTACAATGTGCTATTGTGCCATACTATACAGAAAACTTATGTTATTGTTTAAACATTTAAAACAGACAAAAAAGAAGTCATGACTTCCCAGGTACCTAAATGCTGGACAGACTAGATCTCAATATTTTGCCATTATTTACTTCAGGTCATTTTTTCCGAGATACTATATTATAGTACCAATACAACTGAAATTCCTTCTTAATCCTATTCTTTCCCTCTCACACTCCAAGTATCCATTGTCCTGAAATTGATGTGTCTCATTTTAGTCCAAGCTTTTGTTTTTACTACATATATTTGTATCCATAAATAATATACAGTACTATGTATATTCAGGTGTGTTTCTAAATGTTAGATATATGATATACCATCTGTCATCTGTTTACCACTTGCCTTTCTATCCATTTTGGTTTGACATTTAACATTGATAAATGTAGCTTTAGTTGATTAATTTTAACTTAGTTTAGCATTCCATTAAATGAGCATATAGATCATATAGCTAAACTTCTACCATGAGACTTTTAAGCTTTTAAGTTGTTTACAAAATTTTTTTTTTTTTTGGAGACAGAGTCCTACTTTGTTCCCTCAGTACAGTGCTATCGCAGCATAGCTCAGCAAACTCAAACTCCTGGGCTCAAGTGATTCTCTTGCCTCAGCCTCCCAAGTAGCTGGAACTATAGGTGCCCAGCTATGTTTTTAGAGATGAGGTCTTGCTCTGGCTCAGGCTGGTCTCAAACCTGTGAGCTCAGGCAATCCATCCAGCTCAGCTTCCCAGAGTACTAGGATTACAACTGTGAGCAACAGCACCTGGCCTTATTTAAAAATTTTTGCCATTACCAACAACACTGCAATGAGCATGCTCCTACATGTCTCTTTGAGCACAAACAGAACTGGACTTGCTAGGCTGTACGTTAGGGTATACATATCTTCAATTTTACCAGATTCTGCTAAATTACACCCACACCTACTGTGTATGTATTCCCCAAACAATGCTTTTCAAAAAATCCTTTATGTGTCAAATGATTGTCTAATTAAGAAACAATTTTCCATACTCCAACAATTTAAGGTAGCACATCAGCTTGTATTGTATAGCTCTTAGAATAAAGAAAAAATTTATATAAACATAGCTAAATCCATCAAGGCCAAAATACCCAATAAAATTTCTCCAAGGCCATCTTTCTCTCAGTGTCTATCTATAAAATGGGTGTTAGGCTAGGCAATTAATCCTAACAGCCTTGTAGAAAATTTTTCAAATATTTTTGTGGCTCACTGTGGTTCAGTGAGTGGGGTGCCAGCCCCATATACTGAGGGTGGCGGTTCAAACCTGGTCCCAGCCAAACTGCAACAACAAAAAAAATTAGCCGGGCGTGGGGCAGGCACCTGTGGTCCCAGCTACTTGGGAGGCTGAGGCAAGAGAATCACCTAAGCCCAAGAGCTGGAGGTTGCTGTGAGCTATGACGCCATAGCACTCTATCCAGGGCAACAAAGTGAGACTCTGTCTCTTAAAAAAAAAAAAAAAGAAAGAAAGAAAGAAAAGAAATTTTTCAAATATTTTCAAACCCAGCCCATGGTAAGAAACATATCTTATATTGCAACAAATTTCCCACCTGCCCGCATAAGTCTGTAGGTATACTATGAAACAAAATGTCATAAAACAATAATTTCCCTTATTAAAGAATCTTTTTTCCTCCTAATACTGGTCACCCACTTTATTGATTTCAGGACTAATGAGTAATTTAAAAAAAAAAAAACTACTAAAATTTGAAAACCCCTGCTAAAAATTCCACTTTACAGATTAATTGAAGCAGAAAAGTTAAGTAACTTGTTCACAGTCTCAGACTTAAACAGCACAACCTGAAATTCAGATTCAAATTGAAAAAGCCCATATTTTTTTCAGTCCACAGATTTCTCCCTGAAGTACTAATACCTACATCACACCAATAGAACAGTTAATGCTTCAATTTATGCCCATGTGACCCAGGTTGAAGAAAAATAAATTCTGTAAAAATATGGTGGTATGGATAGAATAATAAAACTAAACTTGCGGGCAGCGCCTGTGGCTCAGTGGGTAGGGTACCAGCCCCATATACCAACGGTGGCGGATTCAAACCTGGCCCGGGCCAAACTGCAACAAAAAAATAGCCAGGCATTGTAGCAGGCGCCTGTAGTCCCAGCTACTCGGGAGACTGAGGCAAGAGAATCGCTTCAGCCCAGGAGTTGGAGGTTGCTGTGAGCTGTGTGATGCCATGGCACTCTACCGAGGGTGATAAAGTGAGACTCTATCTCTAAAAACAAAACAAAACAAACAAAACTAAACTTGCAAAGCATCAATATATCTGATTTCATTCATTCACATACATTTCTGAAAAGTCTTAACTATCACTGTTAAGCTTCTACCGTACTTTATAGCTACTTATCACAACTTAAGGATATTAAATGAAATATACATAAATTTGCTACCCTGTTCTTGAAAAAAGTAATGAATTTCTCCAAGAATCAACAAAATTTACTACCCATAAGGTCCTTCTCCAACCAAAAGATAAACAAGTACTTACGTCAAACCTAAACTAACAATGTCAATGACTAACTCTAAAGTAAACACAGTCCAGGTTAAATTGAGTGTGTACAAGTGTTCCAGTATATTTTTTTAAATGTTTTATAAATAAACCTCAGTTGGAGTTGAGTTTACATTAATACACAATCAGATTTCTATGGTTACTATTTATCAGAAATAATTCAAGTTTCACTATGCATGGACAGCACAAGTCAGTCTAGCCATCTATCTACTTATTTCTTACATTAGGCAACTGATTCTTACAGGCTATAGTGAACTGTAAAGAATTATTGGCACGTTATCCAATTTACTTGACTTACTATTTTAACTTTCATACCTAAAACCATTATACTAAGATCATTTACTTATATATAAACCATAATAATTTCTTGGTCTTTATTAAATTTCATTAAATATCTCACAAGGAAGCCCAAAGGTTGTTAACTGCCAATATATAACAGATACATGCTCACATTAAATCAGGTCAAATGTTTACTGAGTATTATTTAGTATGTGAAAGACTCTGTGGTCCTGTTTGAGATACCTCAAACTAGCTGCAAGCTAGAATTCAAATTATTAAAGTGGGGGTCGGGGACAATTGCCAAGATATGGAAGCAACCCAAGTGCCCATCAACCCATGAATGGATTAACAAACTATGGTAGAGACTTTATATCTTTTGTATTTACCTAGATGGAGTTGAAATGCATTCTTCTTAGTAAAATAATACAAGAATGGAAAAGCAAGTATCCAATGTACTCCATACTGATATGAAACCTATAGAAAAACAACTATATGCCCACACAAGAGAAAAACACAAGTATATTCAAGTGGGGGTAGGGAGGGAAGGGAAAAAAGGAAAGGGGAGGATTGGTAAACTCTCACCTAATGTGCACAATACAAGGGTATTATTCAGCACACTGCCTGGGTAAAGGGCTCAACTATAACTTGAACTTTACTTTAGAAATGAAAACAGTGTAACTTAACCATTTGTCCCTCATATTAATCTGAAATTTAAAAAAAAAAAAAGTGTGTTGGGATCCTTTTATAGTTCATAAGCATGATGATTGGGTTTTCATGCACATGTATGAGATGTGCTTCCCACAAATCTTGTAACATCAGCACATTACCCATCTCACATGAAAAAAGAGAAAGTGTGCTAGAGTAGAATAGACATGGATCTCAAAAAAGGTGACACTCTGGGAGATGGAGGCAGTAGAATGCCTAAGCAAAGCAAGACCCCCATCTCTACTAAAAATAGAAAAATTATCTAGATCAGATCCCAGTAATATATTTTTGCTTCAATTGCCAGGGGGGTCATCCTCACAAAATATTTTCCCAGGCCAGTACCTTCAAGTGTTCTCCCTGCACTCTCTTCTAGTGTTTTTATAGTTTCATGTCTTAAGTTTAAATCTTCTATCCAGAAAAGGGCACTGCAAGTAAAGCAAACAGATAGCCGTCAGAATGGGAGAAGATTTTCACAAAGGTCAGATAACTAGAATCTACAGAGAACTCAAATTAATAAATAAGAAAAGAGGGTGGTTCTTGTGGCTCAGTGAGTAGGGCGCCGGCCCCATATACCGAGGGTGGAGGGTTCAAACCCGGCCCCGGAAAAATTGCAACAACAACACAAAAAAACATAGCTGGTCATTGTGGCAAGCACCTGTAGTCCCAGCTACTTGGGAAGCTGAGGCAAGAGAATTGTCTAAGCCCAAGAACTGGAGGTTGCTGTGAGCTGTAATGCCACAGCGCTCTACCGAGGGTAACAAGGTGAAGGGTAACTCTGTCTCTAAAAAATAAATAAATAAATAAGAAAAGAATAGGCAGCGCCTATGACTCAGTGGGTAGGGCACAAGCCACATCCACAGAGGCTGGCGGGTTCAAACCTGCCCCGGGCCAGCTAAGGCAACACTGTCAATTGCAACAACAACAACAACAACAAATAGTCAGGGGCTGTGATGGGCTCCTGTAGTCCCAGCTACCTGGGAGGCAGAGGCAAAAGAATCACTTAAACTCAGGAGTTTGAGGTTGCTGTGAGTTGTGAGGCCATGGCACTCTACCCAGGGCAACAGCTTGAGACTCTGTCTCAAAAATGAATAAATAATAAGGATGAACAAACAATCCCATTTCTTTGTGAGCAAGAGACTTGAACAGAAACTTCTATGAAGATGACAGGGGAATGGCCAACAAACACATGAAAAAAATGCTCATCATCTTTCATTATCAGTGAAATGCAAATCAAAACCACTCTGAGATATCACCTAACTCCAAGTAAAATTAGCCCGCATCACAAAATCACAAAACTGCAGATGTTGGTGTGGATGTGGAGAGAAGGGAACACTTCTACATTGCTGGTGGAATTGCAAATTGATACAGCCTTTTTGCAAAGTAGTATGGAGAATTCTCAAGGAACTAAAAGTTGACCTCCCATTTGATCACACAATCCCATTACTAGGTATCTACCCAGAAGAACAAAAATCATTTTACCATAAAGACATTTGCACCAGAAGTTTACTGCAGCCCATTTTATAATTGCTAAGTCATAGAAGCAACTCAAATGCCCATCAACCAATGAATGGATTAACAAACTGTGGTATGTGTATACCATGGAATACTATTCAGCCATTAAAAAATGGAGACTTTATATCTTTGATGTTCACCTGGATGGAACTGGAACACATACTTCTTAGTAAAGTATCTCAAGAATGGAAAAAAAGTATCCAATGTACTCAATACTATTATGAAACCAATATATAAACACAAACTCATAGGAATGATACAACACAAATACAGTCCAGCAAGGGGGAGGGGAGAGGAGGGCAACTGGTGGGAGGATGGTGGGATCTCACCTAATGTGCATGATGCAAGGGTACATTTCAAAACAACTAGGAGTATATTATAAATGTCTTACCACAAAAAACAAGTGAGGTGATAGTTATGTTAATCAGTTTGATTTAAGTATTCCACATTGTATATCAAATCATCATATTGTAACCCATAAATGTATACAGCTATGATTTAATTAAAATTAAGTTAAAAAATATAAAAACTAACCAGATGTTTTAGCAGGTACCTGTCGTCTTAGCTACATGGGAGACTGAGACAAGAGGGTCACTTGAGCCCAAGAGTTTGAGATTGCTGTGAGCTATGAGGCCAGGGCACTCAACCCCAGGATGACTTAAGTGAGACTCTGTTACAAAAAAAGAAAGAAAGAAAGAAAAAAGAAAGGCAGAAAGCAAGTTTTGCAGACATTATAAAACCAGCAGTTACAGATCACAGCAAGAAACGCTTGTTACACATTGAGTTCTCCTATGACTAGATCATTCTACCAAGCCACAGAAACTGACAACACAAAGACATGATTTGGCAACCAATACTCAAATATCAACTATTGATGACTTTTTTTAAAAAACAGGAATCCTAGTTTTATTGTCAGCTTTACATTTTGTGTCAAGTACAAGGTCAGATTGTTAACATATGAATATTCCAATAATGACCAAAGTAATAACTTCTGGCATCTCTTTTCTGAGTCATCATTCCTCCATTGATGTTCACCCAAAATAATAACAGTAAACTCAACTGCAATTGTATTACTTTTATCACTAACATTCTCATCATAGTTCATACAGATCAAAAAAGGTTCACTAGCTGAGATTTAATTTCTGGCTCTTCTCTGTATCAATTCTCTGTTCTGTTCCCTACAAAATGTTCTTGAGGAAGAACAGGGCAACCTACAGCAATGACTTCAGGGTAAAGGCCAAGGCCGTCCAGAGACACCATAAGCCTAACTCACTAATTCCTCTCCTGTCACCAGCACTGCCACGGAGCAGTGCCTTTTTTTTTTTTTTTTTTTTACTGGTTTATTATGGTTTATTTCATTACAGTAATCTCTTAACAAAAAGCAGATTGGAATTATTGAGGCAGCAATTAATACATTCCCTTGCCTATTTTGTTTGATTTTTCATATACATTTTCAAACAGCTTAAAAACTATCATAATCTCAAATGAAATATTACTTTCAAACTTTGGTCTACCTTTTAGCTTACAGGGGGTTTTGAAAAGATTTTTTCCAATTTCCTAATAAAACTTATTCCATGTGGTTGTATGTGGGTCATTATGAAGTTCTGAGATATGCAAAAATCAAGAAACAAAATCTGCACAGAGGAATCAAATGAAACCCTCCTAGCAACAACAATAAGCTGAGCAACTTGAAACTTCCACAAGTGAATTAGAAAGGATGCTGTCGATTGTGTTTCTTAGAAATGAAATAACAAACCATAACACTGTCTCAAAACTTTCACAGTGATCTACATACTCCACTTTAAAAAAAAAAAATCAAGCCAGGCACAGTGGCTCATATTTACAATCCCAACATTTTGGGAAGCCAAGGCAGGAGGATCACTTCAGCTCAGAAGTTCAAGATGAGCCTAAGCAACATAGCAAAACTCCCATCTCTACAAAAAAAATGTTTAAATTAGTCAGGTGCTGTGGCCCACACCCATGGTCCCAGCTACTCAGGAGGCTAAAACAGGAGAATCATTTGAGCTCAGGAGTTAGAGCCTGCAGTGAGCTATGATCACACCACTGCACTCCAGCCTGGGCACAGAGCAAGACCCTATTTCAACAAAAAATAAAGAAATTGGGATAAATGGTATATAAAGTATGATTCAGCCAGGTGCAGCAGCAAATTCCTATAAACCCTTGGGAGATGGAAGTGAGAAGATTGCTTAAGCCCAGGAATTGGAGGCCAGCTCAACAGAGTAAGACCCCATCTCAAAAAAAAAAAAAAAAAATTTGGTATTGACTGCAAGTGTTTCTCCATTCTTGTAATGTTTCATTTAAAAGAATGGTTTCCAGGGTGGTGCCTGTGGCTCAGTGAGTGGGGTGCTGGCCCCATATACCGAGAGTGGTGAGTTCAAACCCAACCCCGGCCAAACTGCAACAATAAAAGAATGGTTTCCAATTTCCTCTAGGTTTCCAAAAAGATACTAAATCGCCACTTTTTATGGCTGAGTAGTATTCCATAGTATGCATATACCACATTTTATTAACCCATTCATGTATTGGTGGGCAACTGGATTGTTTCTACGTCTTTCAGACTGTGAATTGTGCTGCTATAAATATTCTAGCATAGGTGTCCATTTTATAAAATTACCCTTTTTCCTCTGTGTATATACCTAGCAGTGGGATTGCTGGATCAAATGGTAGGTCTACTTTAAGTTCTTTGATGTGTCTCTATACGATTTTCCATAGAGGTTGCACTAGTTTGCAGTCCCACCAACAGTATATAAGAGTGCCTTTTGGCTCGGCACCTATGGCTCAAGCCGCTAAGGCGCCAGCCACATACACCTGAGCTGGCAGGTTCGAATCCAGCCCGAGCCTGTCAAACAACAATGACAACTATAACCAAAAAACAGCCGGGTGTTCTGGCAGGCGCCTGTAGTCCCAGCTACTTGGGAAGTGGAGGCAGGAGACTGGCTTGAGCCCAGGAGTTGGAGGTTGCTCTGAGCTGTGATGCCACAGCACTCTACCCAGGATGACAGCTTGAGGCTCTGTCTCAAGAAAAAAAAAAAAAGTGCCTTTCTCTCCATATCCATGCCAGCATGTGTTGCTTGGGGACTTTTTAATATGAGCCATTTGTATTGGAATTATGTGATATTTCACTGTGGTTTGAGATGTTAAACATTTTTTCATGGGTTTCTTAGCCATTAGTATATCTTCATTTGAAAAGTTTCTATTCATGACTGCTGCCCTCTTTAAGTGAACATACAGAAGTAAATCTCAATGAAAATCAAACTGGAGGGAAAGGAAAGAGGAATGGGTAAAATCACACCAATTGGGTACAGTGCACACTATCTGGGTGAAGGGCACACTTGTATGTATAACTTTGACTCAATACGTACAAACACAAAGTATGTAAATAAAACGTGTACTCCTAATATTCTGAAATTTAAAATTTGAAATTACATCATTTGAAAATATGATGTAATTGTATGTAGAAAAAAAGAAGTAACTTAGATAAGAATTCTGATTTTTATTTTGCCCTGGATTAATTCCCAGATATATTTAGTGGTATATTTCCCAATATTTCTTAAGTCAGCATACATCACTCTCATGAGGAAAAAAAAAACTGTCAGGCTAGGCCCGTAGCTCATGACTATAATCCTAGCACTACGGGAGGTCAAGGTGGGTAGATCTCTTGAGCTCACTTGTTAGAGACCGGCCTGAGCAACAGTGAGATCACATCTCTACTAAAAACAGAAAAAATTAGCTGGGCATTGTGGCCAACACCTGTAGTTCCAGCTACTCAGGAATCTGAGGTTGCTGTGAGCTAGGCTCATGCCAGGACACTATACCCAGGGTGGCAAAGTGGACTCTGCCTCAAAAAGAAAATAAAATCTGTCACCAAAAAAGCTTTCCCTTATCATCCCCCAAATGAAATCCATTATTATTTTAGTTTTTCCTCTACAATGTCATATCATATTCTGTTCTATATCACTCATATCTATCTTACACTCTCTCATATCTATCTTCCCTCCTAGAATGCAAACTGCTTGGAAGACGGATCACATCTATTCATCTTCGCGAACACAGCACAGTACACAAAGTAATGTCTTAATATGTATTCTCCAAACCTCTATTATGCTTCAGCTATAAACAGGAAGGCATATTAGGCTAACTTCATATAGACCATAGGACAAACTCTGACGCTTACTCTCTTAAACTCCTGTTGGATCCACAATGAAAACTAATAAATGCGTGTACCAACACAACAATTCTCTTAACTAAATACAACAAAGACTAGACGTTAAAGTCCTCTAGTTCTAAGGCCTTGCAGGAGACCAGCACTTTGCCAGAGCTAGACAAGCAAGCAGTAAATTCTATACTTTTCTCTCTTCTTTCTTTCGTTTCTTTCTCTTTTTTGGAGACAGAGTCTCACTATGTTGCCCAGGCTAGAGTGCCATACTCACAGCAACCTCAAACTCCTGGGCTCAAATAATCCTCTTGCCTCAGCCTCCCATAATTTTCTCTCTCCCTTTTCTTTTTAGACAGAGTCTCAAGCTGTTGCCCCGGGTAGAGTGCCATGGCATCACTGCTTACAGCAATTTCAAACTCTTGGGCTTAAGGGATCCTCTTGCCTCAGGCTCCCAAGTAGCTGGGACTACAGGGGCCCACCACAATGCCCGGCTATTTTTTGGTTATAGTTGTCACTGTTGTTTGGTGGGCCCAGGCTGGATTTGAACCCGCCAGCTCCAGTGTATGTGGCTGGCACCTTAGCCGCTTGAGCTACAGGCACCGAGCCATAATTTTCTCTCTTAAATTGACTCGGTATACAATGTCCTAACATAATGATTACCTTTCACATTTTATTAAATACGTGAAAGGTGGCTGTATTTCGGTGGAAGCCCAGTTAATTCCCAAGTATATTTTATATCTTTTTTTTTTAAAAAACAGAGCCTCAAGCTATCGCCCTAGGTAGAGTGCTATGGTGTCATAGCACACAGCAACCTCCAACTGCTGGGCTTAAGCAATTCTCTTGCCTCAGCCTCCCGAGTACCTGGGACTACGGGCACCCGCCACAACGTCTGGCTATTTTTTGGTTGTAGTTGTCATTGTTGTTTGGCAGGCCCGGGCTGGATTCGAACCCACCAGCTCTGGTGTATGTGGCTGGCACCTTAGCTGCTTGAGCTACAGACACCACCCTATATTTTATATCTTAAGACAAACTTTATGAATAGTTTCAGGTCCTAAACTTTTCAAACCAATCATACCAACCTTTGCATTGTTGTTTTTAAAATTGCAAAGTACTTTTATTGTCAGTTTGACCCTCACTCCAATGCAATGAAACTAGTATAGGCATTCCTTTCTTATTTGACAGAAGATTCTAAGTGAAGTTAAGAAACCTACATGTAGATAAATTTTAGTCACTACCTAGTGAGACTCAAAAACAGTTTTTATGAATGCAAACTCCTAGATTTTCCATTATACCACACTTCTTCTCAAGAAAAAAAGGAAACTTAAATTGTGAACTATTAAAATAAACCATAATGAACTCTCCAGTTTATAAAACACCTGCTATAATGCTACTCTCATGAATATATCCTAAGCAAACAGAAACTACAGCTGTAGTGACATTCTGACTCAGATGACAGTACGCAAAGTCATCTTTCCCTAAACACTTTTATAAAAATTTTCTTCATATTCTAAAGCACTACCCTGTATTGTTAATTTTGTAGTTTACAGTTAATAATAAAGCAGAAAATCTAAATTCAGTTTTACAGTATGTAAAAGGACTAACTTCTATAGGCCTAGTACCCTTATCTGTAAAATGAGAGTAAAGTTAAACAAGGTTATTATAAGAATTAAATTATTAATATCTACCTGCTTATTAGCAGAGAGTCTGGCAAAGAGTAAAAATTCGTTAAATGTTAGCTTCAGTATTTCACTTATTTTAACATGGTGAAATATTTTCTCATATTTTAACAACTTTAAAACCAAAATGACAGGCGGTGCCTGTGGCTCAGTGAGTAGGGCACCGGCCCCATATGCCAAGGGTGGCGGGTTCAAACCCAGTCCCAGCCAAACTGCAACAACAACAAAAAAAAAATAGCCGGGCGTTGTGGCGGGCGCCTGTAGTCCCAGCTGCTCGGGAGGCTGAGGCAAGAGAATCACGTAAGCCCAAGAGTTAGAGGTTGCTGTGAGCCATGTGACACCACAGCACTCTACCAAGGGCAGTACAGTGAGACTCTGTCTCTACAAAAAAAAAAAGAAACCAAAATGACTGGGGCGGCGCCTGTGGCTCAGTCGGTAAGGCGCCGGCCCCATATACGGAGGGTGGCGGGTTCAAACCCGGCCCCGGCTGAACTGCAGCCAAAAAATAGCTGGGCATTGTGGCAGGCGCCTGTAGTCCCAGCTACTCGGGAGGCTGAGGCAAGAGAATCGCTTAAGCCCAGGAGTTGGAGGTTGCTGTGAGCTGTGTGATGCCATGGCACTCTATCCAGGGCCATAAAGTGAGACTCTGTCTCTACAAAAAAAAAAAAAAATCAAAATGACTGGGCATGGACTTCTTCAATACGACTCCCAAAGCACAAATAACCAAAGCGAAATTGGATAAATGGGATCAAATCAAGCTAAAAAGCTTCTGTACAGCAAAGGAAAAGAATCAACAAAAGACGAGACAACCCATAGACTGGGAGAAAATATTTGCAAACTATCCATCTGACAAGGAATTAATAACTAATATATGAGGAGCTCAAACAACTCAATGGGAAAAAAAAAAATCAACCAATCCAATTAAAAAATGGGTAAAGGATCTGAACATTCCTCAAAAGATGACACACAAATGCCCAAAAGGCACATGAAAAATGCTCAACATCATTAGACAGAGAAATACCAATCAAAACCTCAATGAGATATCATTTTATTTCAGTTAAAATGGCTTTCATTGGACGGTGCCTGTGGCTCAATGGATAGGGCGCCAGCCCCACATACCAAGGGTAGTGGGTTCAAACCCAGCCCCGGCAAACTGCAACAAAAAAATAGCCGAGTGTTGTGACGGGCACCTGTAGTCCCAGCTACTTAGGAGGCTGAGGCAAGAGAATTGCCTATGCCCAGGAGTTGGAAGTTGCTGTGAGTTGTGTGATGCCATGGCACTCTACTGAGGGCTATAGAGTGAGATTCTGTCTCTACAAAGTAAATAAATAAATTAATTAATTAATTAAATAAAATGCCTTTCATCCAACCGGCAGTAACAAATGCTGGCAAGAAGATGGAGAATGGGGAACCCTGGTACACTATTCATGGGAATATAAATAGTGCAACCACTATGGAAACAGTATGCAGGTTCCTCAAAACACTAACAAGAGAACTACCATGTGACCCAGCAATCCCACTGCTAGGTGTATCCAAAAGAAAAGAATTCAGTATATTGAAAAGATATCTGTATTCCAGGTTTACTACAGCACTATTTACAATAGCCAAAATTTGGAATCAACCTAACTGTCCATCAGTGGATGAATGGATAAATATGGTACATGTACACAATGGAACATTTGGCCATAAAAAAGAATGAAATCCTGTCATTTGCAACACTGGAACTGAAGTACATTATGATAAGTAAAATAAGCCAAGCACAGAAAAATAAATCCCACATGTTCTCACCCATATGTGGAAGCTAAATATTAAAAACAATTGATCTGGATGGAGATGGTAGAATAATGGTTACCCAGAGGATGGGAAGGATAGTAGGGAGGAGGAAGGATAAAGTGGTGATGGTTAATGGGTGCAAAAATATACTTAGAATAAACAATATTTGATAGCGCAACAAAGCCTATAATCTGCAGTAAATTAGGGTATACCTTAACTAAAAGAGTAGAACTGGAATGTCCTTAACACAAAGAAATGATAAATGCCTATTTATCCATAAAATGATAATTTTGTATTTTACAGTTAATAATAAGGTTAATCTCTGTCTAACTATGTTGAGCATTTTTCATAAGCCTGTTGGCCATTCATGTGTCATCTTTTAAGGAATGTCTGTTCAGATCCTTCACCCATTTTTTAATTGGATTGCTTGATTTTTTTCCCATAGGCATTTATTGTTTTATGGATAAATAGGCATTTTACCTATTTACCATTTATCCAGTTATGAATTCCCCAGTTAATCTGCTTTGATTAATTAACACTGTATGCCTGTCTCAAAACACCACATGTACTCTTTAAATTATGTACCCATAATAATTAAAAATAAAAAAATTTTTAAGGAAAAAAAGTAAAAATAAAATGACAATAGCAATGTGCCATAGCTCAATAGTATTTTTCTTAATGCCATATACAATAATGATGGATCTTACAACCTATCTTATAGATGATGCAATGAAGTATATTATGATGATGATATCAAGTACATGTTTACCCAGTGACCATTACTTCACAAGGCAGATACACAAAGAATAGACCAAATATTCTCATTAACCCTAAACTCTAAGTCATGTTCCAACCTTAAACACAAGCACCTCAAATTTAACATGTCCAAGGCTTGGCACCCATAGCTCAGTGAGTAGGGTGCCGGACACATACACCAAAGGTGGCAGGTTTGAGCCCAGCCCGGGCCTGCTAAACAACAATGACAACTGCAACAAAAAAAATAGCCGGGCATTGTGGCAGGCACCTGTAATCCCAGCTACTTGGGAGGCTGAGACAAGAGAATCACTTGAGCCCAAGAATTTGAGGTTGCTGTGAGCTGTGATGCCACAGCACTCTACTGAGGGCAACATAGTGAGACTCTGTCTCAAAAAATAAAGAAATAAATAAAAATTTAACATGTCCAAAACACAATCATCTTCCCAGAAGCTGTTATTCTTTCTGTTTCCTATTCCAATTAGTGACATCATTATGAAAAACTTGACTCCATACTTCTTTCCTATCTTGAAATTTCTACAATCCATTATATTTTTCGCCTGTTTTAGAAGTTATCAAACTGCGCCTTGCATCATGCTTAGTTGTGTATATTTCTGTCTCCCTTTGTTGGTCCTCAACTTCTTGAGGGCAAGGCCCATTTGTTACTCATTTTTCTACAGCCAGGGTGACTAGTTCATTGCCTCACCCACAGTTAAGTGCTCAATAAATGTTTATGGAACTGATCACATCCTCTTTGTTTATATGTTTCCAAACAGTTGAGACTCTACAGAGAAAAAAGACTACCCAAGAGTAAAAGTTACTGCAATTTACAATGGAATTTCACACACATTATCTCATGTAGAGTTTAACCGTCATCAACTCTATGGAAGTACGTACTTTGAATAGGTATTAACACTTCCATTTTAGAATTGTGGCTGAGTAGTCTAACTGAAGTTTGCCAAAGGTTTTCAGTGGCAGAAAAAGGATTCAAATACATTCAGTTGGTGGCACCCATAGCTCTGTGGGTAGGGCACCAGCCACATACACCTGAGCTGGCGGGTTCGAATCCAGCCCAGGCCAGCTAAAACAATGACAACTGCAACAACAATATAAAAATAGCCAGGTGTTGTGGTGGGCGCCTGTAGTCCCAGCTACTTGGGAGGCTGAGGCAAGAGAATTACTTAAGCCCAAGAGTTTGAGGTTACTGTGAGCTGTGACACCATGGCACTCTACCGAGGGTGACAAAGTGAGACTCTGTCTCAAAAAAAAACAAATAAAAAATACATCCAATTACAAATCCAGTGCTTTTCAGTTTATAACTTCCATCTTTCAGCCTCTCCTTCAGTTAATTTTCCACCTTGATGGTGCCTATGAGGCCCTTGAGTTGGGCCCTATCTCCCTAGCCTCATTTTGATCCACATTTGTCCTTTCCCTTAACATAGCAACTATACTTTCCTTCTTTCAGTCCTCCACCTAACCAGAAGGCCTTTGCAATTATTACTTCCTCTGCCTAAAATATTATTCTCCTTCTCAACTGGTTAAAGCCTCCTCTCCTTCCGGATCTCAGTTCAATCTTCACTCTACACTCTATTAAGAAAAGCTTCACTGACCTGAGTAGGTAACTTTCCCTAATGCAGGTTCTCACAATAACATGTACTCTCTTATATAATTCAGATCACAGTTGTATCTTTTCCTACTTGTAATTTTATATTAATTTGCATGATTATTCTTTGCTTAGTGTCTAGCTCTTTCGCTAGTCTATAGAACTCCCACCCTATTGGTGCCAAACCTCTTGTGCTTAGATCAACTGCAGACAAAAACAGCTTTCTTTTCTTTTTTCTTTTTTTGAGACAGAATCTTACTTTGTCGCCCTCAGTAGAATGCTGTGATGTCATAGCTCACAGCAACCTCAAACTCTTAGGCTCAAATAATCCTCTAGCCTCAGCCTCCCTAGTATCAGGGACTACACGTGCCTGCCACAACGCCCAGCTATTTTTAAAGATGGGGGTCTCGCTCTTGCTAATGCTAAGGCTGGTCTCGAACTCTTGAGCTCAAGCAATCCACCTGCCTCAGGCTCCCAGAATTCTAGGATTACAGGCATGAGTCACCGTGCCTGGCCAAAAGCAGAGCTTTCAATGGAAATTTTAAATTACTTTATTTTCTTCATTGTATTTATCATTATCTGAAATTATTTCTGTATCTTCCTTTAACAAAGCATCTTTGAAGGTCTATTAACAGGATATGAGACATGGCTTTACCAGTACAATCCTGAAGGCAAAGCACAATTCAAGCAATGAGTACCAAGAGGTTGGAGTGCTCCAGTCAGAAAGAAAGCAGTCAGAAACAAAGCTCACGGCAACAGATTTTGGGGATGGTCAAGGATTCTGCTTGTTGACTTTCTGAAGGGCCAAAGAACAATAGCGTCTCCTTATTATCTTATTATAAGCATGTTTTGAGAAAGTTAGCCAAAGCTTTAGCAGAAAAACAACTGGGAAAGCTTCACCAAGGAGTCACTCACCAGGCAATGCTGCTCAATCCTCATTCAAACTAGGGCAATTTTTTGAGAATTTCAACGGGAAATCATTAGGCAGCCATCTTATTAGTTCTTACTGCTTTTTACTACTCTTTAAAAAATCTTTAAAGGGTACACATTTTTTAGTTAATAATGTAAAAAAAACTGCACTGACATGGTTAAATTCCCAGGACCCTCATTTCTCTAGGTATGGACTAAATGGCTGGTATCATCACTTACAAGTGTCTTGAAATTGATGGAGATTATGTTGATAAACAAAATATCTTTCCAGAAAACAACTGGCCATTTATAAAGCATCAATCAAAATATTACTCTCTTGTTTAGAACTGATCAATGGCTTCCAATGCTGTTTAGAATAACTTCCAAACTCTTTGGTATGACCTACAGCATCTTATATGATTCAGTCCCTGCCTACCTCTCCACATACCATTCTTCTTCCCAACCACCCCTTCTTTTTCTCCTTCCCCTCAAATTATTTGTACTTCTATTCACTTTGCCTGAAACACTTAACTCAGATCTCTAATGTTTTTTTATGCACCATTCAGATCTCAGCTCAAATGTTACCTCCTCAAATGAGGCCTTCCAGGACAATCCTGTTTCAAATAGCTCTCCCACTCAGACCACTCTCAATCTCTTTACTCTACTTTATTTTCTTCACTGTATTTATCATTATCTGAAATTATTTCTGTATCTTCCTTTAACAAAATGAAATTCCATAATAGAGAGCTCAATAAATTTTTTTTAATAAATGTATGAATTTTAAAGATGTGGAAATGAAGGTTAATGAAGTTAAGACTCACAAGGTTAAGGTTCAATACAGGTAGAGCAAAATATGTCAGCCCTACCACTTATGAAGTCATGTCATATTCACCAACTCATGTCTGTCTAAAACCAAAACTTTTAACATATACCCTATAATCACAGTGGCAAAAATACACTTAGAGCAAACAGCTAGAAATATGGGCTAGAGAATATGATCATAGATTCTAAAGTCTAAGATTACAAAAGCAAAGTACCATTCCAAGGAGCAACATGTTCCTTGGTATGATCATGGGTATGGATTTCTGAAGCAAGGTGGACATACAGGTTTATATCTGTATTATTTACCCCCCCTTTCCTTGGGGAGATTTCCTTTTTCCTTTTGTAGATGAAGTCTTTTTTTTGTAGAGACAGAGTCTCACTTTATTGCCCTCGGTAGAGTGCCATGGCGTCACACGGCTCACAGCAAACTCCAACTCCTGGGCTTAGGCGATTCTCTTGCCTCAGCCTCCCATGTAGCTGGGACTACAGGCGCCCCGCCACAAGGCAGGCCTGGCTATTTTTTTGTTGCAATCTGGCAGGAGCCAGGTTTGAACCTGCCACCCTCGGTATATGGGGCCAGTGCCCTACCAGCTGAGCCACAGACACCGCCCTATAGGTGAAGTCTACAAATTTGGTTTATAACTAATAGAAATCATATAAGTGAGCTAGCCCTTGAATCATTTTTTTCCTTCTCTGAATGATATAAAAGCAAGTATCTTCCCACCATCCAACTGCCTGCTCCTCCTTAGTTGCTAGGCAGATGTTCCTTACACACTGCCCTCTAACCACCCCTCAACATCACTCACAAGGAAGAACTATAAAAATCAACAAAGCAAACAGAGGCAAGGCTCAGCTCCCTTAGCTCAGTGGCTAGGGTGCTGGCCACATATACTGGGGCTGGTGGGTTCAAACTCGGTCCAGGCCTGCTAAAAACAACAATGACAACTACAACAAAAAAATAGCCCACCATTGTGGCAGGCGCCTGTAGTCCCAGCTACTCGGGAGGCTGAGGCGAGATAATCGCTTAAAGCCCAAGAGTTTGAGGTTGCTGTGAGTTGTGACGAAGCCAGGACACTAGACAGGGTGTGACAAAGTGAGATTCTGTTTAAAAAAAAAAAATACAGTTAAAAGAAACAAGACTTAGAATTCGAAATTCAGTAGGGTGACCACAGATAACAGTAATCTTAATCTACTGTATTTCAAAATAACTAGAAAAGAAGAATTTGAATGTTCCCAGCATAAAGAAAAAAATGTTTGAGGTAACAGATATCCCAATTATCCTGACTTGACCATTACACTCTATATGACTGTATTGAAAAAACATATGTACTCCCAAAATATGTACATTACATATCAATTTCTTTAAAAAGAAGGGAATAGTACTTATTTCCCAAGAACCCTAAAAAAAAAAGACTTCACAGCCTTTCTGTGAAAGTAAAATCTTGATAAGAAATTTTACTTGATGGTCAATCTGAATCACTCCTGTTATAACTTACATGCCTCCAATTTCTTCCCCACTTGATCTAATCTACAGTCTCCAGATTAATGCAATAAATCAACAAATTGTAGTGTATTTATATGAAATATTACAAAGCAATGAAAATGAACTACTGCTACATGCATCAAGTGGAAGAATTTTTTTTTTTTTTTGGCAGTTTTTGGCCAGGGCCGGGTGTGAACCTGCCACCTTCGGCATATGGGGCCGGTGCCCTACTCTGTTGAGCCACAGGCACCGCCGAAAGTGGAAGAATTTGACAAACATGTTAAGCAAAGGAAACCAGCCCCAAGGGAATATATATTTTGTAATTCTATTTATAAAAAGTTCAAAAACAGGCAACATTTTCCATTTACTTTTGCTGTGAACCTAAAACTGCTCTAAAAATATTAAATCTATTAATTTTTTTTTAATAGGTAAAACGCATCTATGGTGTTAGAATTGGGACAGTGGTCACATTTAGGAGGATGGAAGGGTAAAGACATAGAGGAAAGATAAGGTGGGTCTCTGGAATGTTGGTAGTATTCTGCTTCTTGACTTGGGTGTTGGTCACATGAACATATTCACTTTGTACTTCAGTGAACTGTATAAGAGCTATACTCTTCTGGGCACTGCCTGTGGCTCAGTGGGTAGAGCACTGGCCCCATATACTGAGGGTGGTTTGAACACCGCCCCAGCCAAACTGCAACAAAAAAATAGCCAGGCATGTGGCAGGTGCCTGTAGTCCCAACTACTCAGGAGGCTGAGGGAAGAGAATCACCTAAGCCCAAGAGGTGGAGGTTGCTATGAGCTGTGACGCTACGGCACTCTACCGAGGGTGACAAAATGAAACTGTCTCTAAAAAAAAAAAACAGAGCTATACTTTTCTGTATGTTTGTTAATAAAAGTTTTTTTAAATATGCAAATAGGCTCAGCGCCTGTTGCTCAGTGGCTAGGGTACCTGTCACATACACTGGAGCTGGGGGTTTGAACCCAAGCCTGCCAAACAACAATGACAATTTTTTTTTCTTTTTTTTGTTTTGCAGTTTTTGGCCAGCCAAAACTGCTGCCACCTCTGGCATATGGAGCCAATGCCCTACTCCTTGAGCCACAGGCACCACCCAACAATGACAATTATAATAAGAAAATAGCTGGGCGTTGTGGCAGGGGTCTGTAGTCCCAGCTACTTGGAAGGCTGAGGCAAGAGAATCGGCTTAAGCCCAAGAGTTTGAGGTTGCTGTGAACTGTGACGCCACAGCACTCTACCGAGGGCGACATAATGACTGTCTCAAAAAAATAAAATAAAACATGCAAATAGTAAATCTTTGCAAAGAATCTTGCTTTAAATGTCAGAAGTGTGCAGCTATTTCCCTGCTCCAGCAGCAACTCAATTTATTCTGCTTAACCCAAATCAGACTTAATAGTCCTTTTTTTTTGTTTGTTTGTTTGTTTTTTTTTGGCTGGGGCCAGGTTCGAACCCACCATCTCCGGCATATGGGGCCAGCACCCTACTCCACTGAGCCACAGGCGCCGCCCAGACTTAATAGTCCTAATGGATTCTTTGGGTTTATAGAACAACACTATTATAAGAGACAATTTAAAATCTATGTAGAGGGTGGTGCCTGTGGCTCAGTGAGTAGGGTGCCAGCCCCATATACCGAGGGTGGTGGGTTGAAATCCAGCCCCCGCCAAACTGCAACAAAAAAATAGCCAGCGTTGTGGCAGGCGCCTGTAGTCCCAGCTACTCAGGAGGCTGAGGCAAGAGAATCGCCTAAACCCAGGAGTTGGAGGTTGCTGTGAGCTGTGACGCCACAGCCCTCTACCGAGGTTGATAAAATGAAACTCTGTCTCTAAAAAAAAAAAAACTTAGGCAGCACCTGTGGCTCAGTGAGTAGGGTGCCGCCGGCCCCATATGCCGAGGGTGGCGGGTTCGAACCCAGCGCCGGCCAAACTGCAACAACAACAAAAAAAAATAGCCGGGCGTTGTGGCGGGCGCCTGTAGTCCCAGCTGCTTGGGAGGCTGAGGCAAGAGAATCGCGTAAGCCCAAGAGTTAGAGGTTGCTGTGAGCCGTGTGACGCCACGGCACTCTACCGAGGGCGGTACAATGAGACTCTGTCTCTACAAAAAAAACTTCATAGAGATTTCATGGCCTCTTATCTATAATATATATCTGTATCATAAACATACAATATTTGTTGAATAGCCCAGTGAAGCTATTCAACAAATATTTGTTAATGATAAATAGTCCAAACTTTAAACAAACTCATACAGCAAAGTCTGAAATACATAGCACAGGTAAATAGGATTAAAAACTAAACTTACTGGCCTAAAGAGCACAACTTCCAGAAAACTCAGTTTTAGAAACTATGTAATCACAGAAGGTACTACTATTAAGGCAGAGAACAATAATTTGTGAAAACAGCCATGACAGAGGAAATTGGTCCTTTCCCCCCTTATTGCTGCCTAGCTTAGACAAGGCACAATCAACTTCCTGATGCCATAGTTAAGCAAAAGAACCCAACAGCAATTCTGCTCTTCAGGCAGGGACTACTAGATAGAACCATGATGTGACAGAAACCCAGCAGCCAGGAGTTAGCTGAGGTGGATGATAATACTGGAGTGGGTAGAGGCCATAGGATATGAAAATTACTTGACCAACTCATCTTTATGCCTGAAAACTCTAAAATCATTACCATTCCACTTTTCACGGTGGCCATAAGCCAAAATGTATCTCTGGGCCTTCCCTGGAATAGAATTGACCCACAATCAATATGTGTCCTGAGTGTCCTATAAATATACTTGAGCCATTAGAGTTCACCTTCTAAGAGTTTCCTAGCAGTACTCTTTCAATTAGTCAGATGGATGATTAATGATAAGTATCACTAAATTTTTTTAAGGGCAAATCACAACATAAACCAACTTTGTCCAGTTACCACACACCGTGACATTGTTTTGTTTTTTTTTTTTTGAAACAGAGTCTCACTATGTCATCTTCGGTATAGTGCTGTGGTGTCACAGCTCACAGCAACTTCAATTCTTGGGCTTAAGCGATTCTCTTGCCTCAGCCTCCTGAGTAGCTGGGACTATCGGTGCCCGCCACAATGCCCCACTATTTTGTTGTTGCAGTTGTAATTGTTGTTTTGGCTGGCCTGGGCTGGGTTCGAACACGCCAACCTGGGTATATGTGGCCAGTGCCCTAGCTGTTGAGCTTACAGGCGTTAAGCCTATTTCTGTTCTTTGTTGAGACCGAGTCTCACTCTGTTGCCCCAGGCTAAAGAGCTATGGCATCATAACTCAAACTAACCTCACACTCCTGGGCTCAAGTGATGCTCTTGCCTCAGCCTCCCAAGTAGCTAGGACTAATGTACCCACTACAACACCAAGCTAGTTTTTCTATGTTTAGTAGAGGTGAGGTCTCCTTCTTGCTCCGGCTGGTCTCAAACTCCTGAGCTCGAGCAATCCACTGGCTTCAACCTCCCTGAGTGCTAGGATTACAGGCATGAGCCACCATGCCAGGACTATATTACATTTTAAATCCCCAAAACTAATTTTTTTAATTAGAGTGGCCACTTCTGGTTCAACCTAGGGGAAAAATATCCACAGTTCAATTATTTAACTAAGCACTGTTATAAACACTATGAGAATTACAATAAAATATTATAGAAAGGCCCAATTCTCAAAATACTTTTAATTTATTTGAAGAAACTTGTCATGAACACCGAGACAATGAAAGTTAAAGAAAACCCCTGATTGGGCGGCGCCTGGGGCTCAAAGGAGTAGAGCACCAGCCCCATACGCCGGAAGTGGCTGATTCAAGCCCAGCCCCGGCCAAAAAAAAAGAAAGAAAGAAAACCCCTGATTTAGAGCGGCACCTGTGGCTCAGTCAGTAGGGCACTGGCCCCATATACCGAGGGTGGCAGGTTTGAACCCAGCCCCAGCCAAACTGCAACAAAAAAATAGCCAGGCAATTTAACAGACACCTGTAGTCCCAGCTACTTGGGAGGCTGAGGCAAGAGAATCACTTAAGCCCAAGAGCTGGAGGTTGCTGTGAGCGCTGACTGCACAGCACTCTACTGAGGGTGACACAGTGAGACTCTGTCTCCAAAAAAAAAAATTTTTTTTAAATTAGCTTGGCATGGTGTCAGCTACTCAAGAAGCTGAAGCATGAGGTTCATTTAAGCCCAGGAGATTGAGGTTTCAGTGAGCTATGATCAAGTTGCTGCACTTTAACTTGGGTCACAGAGCTAGATCCTGCCTCAAAAAAAGAAAAAAGAAAAATGTAACTTCTTGTTTCAGTAATTTAAAATCTTCAGAATCTCTACTCAAAAGACCTGCTGGTCTCCATTCTCATACATTCAAAAAAGAAACTTCACTAATGTAACATAAAAAAGAAAAGACATTATCTCAATAGCAGAATTTCTAGATAATGAACTGCCTACTATTAGAACAAATGAAAAGAGGAGTAGCTAAGTTATTTAAATTTGGTTAAATAAGAATTTCTGAATTAAGAGTGCTTCTGCCTAAAGTCTTTCATAAGGACTGGCTCTATAATATGATGTGGCAGTAGAAAATTAAACTGTCCAAGAGACACAGCAAAGGCCAACCTCTCCCAAATCCTGCTAATCAGCAGTAGGGATCTAAAGGAATAAATAGATTCCCAGCTGCTGAGAGAAAATGTCTTACTAAAAGCAAAGCAAAATTCTCAATAATGATAAATCAACCATGAAAGAAGAAAGCCTATCTTATAATCCCCGGAAACAGCCAAATCCATTTTGGGTTAATGCAGATTTAATAAAACAGTGGAAGAGAAAAGAGCAAAGCAGTTCAATTTGCCAACAGCTGGGGAAAACACTGTCATCAAAGATATCACAAACAATGCTTCCAATCTGTAGGGTCAAAAGAAATATGAACTTTATCTATCCAGTAAAAGATACTAGGGAAAGGGTCTGGTGAAGCCTACTAATAAATGATCTCGCTCAACAATCAAGGCATCTTATCCTCTGTAGTTCAACAGATATATATGACAGGCTGTAACTTCAATTTTCCAAGATCAAATTCAGTGAGTAATCCAAACCCTGCTTTTTCTGATCAGATTATCTCTCTAAAACCACAGTCTGCTTTCATTTAAAAGCTGCATGGAGCTTCCACTATGTCAAACATTAGGGATACAAAAACCAATTAAGAAACAGTCTCTACCCATACAGAGCTTAATCAAAGAATCCTGCATCTTAAACCCTAAAGCTCTTACTTTAAGACTCTTCTTAGATGGGTCAAGTGTCCTAAGGGAAAAAGCCATAAAGGCCCTTCCTTTGGTTACTGTGATGGAAGTTAAAATAAATAAATCACATCTCTTAATGCTCTGCTCCTAAAGGAGAGAAGTCAACATATTCTTCCAAGCGGCTTGGGAGGATAATTGTACCCTGGACTACAGCTAGGGTTCAGAGAAGAAGCAGGGGACAAGACAAGCAATAGAGAAATGCGAAAGCCAAGAAATACACTAGAAGGAGGGATGTGACAGCTGTATCTCTAACGCGTTCAAAAGTGATAAAAAGAACCTGCTACTTAGCAGACTATGATGTTATGGCGAAAGGAGAAGAAAGAAAAGAATGGGAGGCAGCCCGCCCCTGACAAGCACCAAGCACCAACCACCCGCTGTCTCCCAGTCCGTCCACTCTTACTAGAGATGAACCCCAGTCACTAGGATCTGGGCCTGCCAGTCAACAATACTGTCACATGGTTACCAGAATGGAGAGGTAATAGTCCCTCTCCTAGGAGTGTGGGTTTAAACAAAGAGTGGAAAAAACTCTTCGACTATTTGGAAATGATAGTTAACATAATGGTTGCCCAAAACACAAACGGGAAGTGAAGTGTGGGAGAGGTGGCAACTGGACACCCACTGGAAGCGTGCTGGAACCCCTCGGCGACATCCTGCCTCCCCACCGCAGTCCGCGCACTCACCGCGCACGCAAAGTAGTGACATGGCCGAGGCGCTGGCGAGCCTCTGCCGCGCCCCAGCCCCGCCGCGCCGGGCCGCTCCCTCTTTCCTCTCAGCAGGTGCTGCGGTTGGTCTCGCTAATGGTCCCACGGGTCCGGACGCTCCTCATGGTCCGCGTCACAGGTAGCGTCCCGCCGCTCCCACAGACCCGCCCCAATCCTCACTCTCTGAGCGACCCGATTGTGTTGAGTACCGGCCGGCAGGCGGGGAACTGGGCGCGGCAGCAAGGCGCCATAGCTGGGAGGCAGGAGTGGCAGGGACTCCCTCCAGTCACTCCACCCGGGATCCGCGCGAGCGTCTGGGCGGAGCCAACTCAGGATGCCCCGCCCCCAGCCAATCAACTCTCGCCCAGTCCTCAGACCCACGCCCCCCAAACGGAGGCGGGGTCCCCTTCCGCTTTCCCTAAGCTAGACAAAGGGTAGGTCCGTACACTAATAAGGCTTAAAGTAGGGAGGGGAAGGGCTTTCCCTTACCTAGGTGAGGCACGAATTGAATCCCTCTGCTCCTCCCGCGTGGGAGGGTCTTCCACCCAGGAACAGATACTTCTCACTGCAGAATTTCCACCTGACTCCCTTAAAGAGTCTAGCCCAAGGGTGGGTAATCTTTTCAGTTGGAAGGCCACATTAATTAAGCTGTAATCATATAAGGCCCCGTTCAAGAAACTCAAATACGTACATTATTTTGTAAAAGTCTAACTACTATGTACTTAATAATTTCAAAAAATTAAAACTTTGTTAATTTTAAGGTTCATCAACTTTTTTTTTTTTTTTGGTTCTTTTTTTTTTTTTTTTGTAGAGACAGAGTCTCATTTTATGGCCCTCGGTAGAGTGCCGTGGCCTCACACAGCTCACAGCAACCTCCAAGTCCAGGGCTTAAGCGATTCTCTTGCCTCAGCCTCCCGAGTAGCTGGGACTACAGGCGCCCGCCACAATACCCGGCTATTTTTTGGTTGCAGTTTGGCTGGGGCCGGGTTTGAACCCGTCACCCTCAGTATATGGGGCCGGCGCCTTACCGACTGAGCCACAGGCACCGCCCAGGTTCATCAACTTTTTAATGACAGTGTTGTGTCTGGTCTTTGTTGGAAAGCGTTTCAGTATTTGGTTATAACACCCAGGTCCACAGTTTCAGTTGATCCTCTAGATGAGTATTTTTCAACCTTTTTTTTTTTTATCTCAGGGCACACTTAAATCTATAGATAAATTTCTGAGGCACAATTAAATTATGTTGATCAAAATAAAGGATAAGAAAAAGAATATACTTACTGTGCTTTGAACTTCTTTCGAAAATAATTTAATTAATAATCTTTTTTTTTTTTTTTAAGAGACAGAGTCTCACTTTATCGCCCTAAGTAGAGTGCCGTGGCGTCACAGCTGACAATCTCCAACTCCTAGGCTTAGGAGGTTCTCTTGCCTCAGCCTCCCGAGTAGCTGGAACTACAGGCACCCGCCACAGCGCCGGCTATTTTTTGTTGCAGTTTGGCCAGGGCCGGGTTCGAACTCTCCACCCTCGGTATATGGGGCTGGCGCCCATTAATTAATAATCTTTTAAAAATTTTGTGACATACCTAAGATCCTCTCACAGCACACCCGTTGAAAAATCACTGCTCTAGATGGCTATTAGTCATTAAGAGTATCTTGATTTGGGTTAAGTAGAAGAATGTAGATCACAGCAATAACTGGTTGAAAAACAAGAAAACATTTTTTGAGCATGTTGCTGAAGGAGTAGGTAGTCTTCATTTTTCCGTATTACAGTTGGATCTTTCTTAAGATCAAACGATGACTTTAAAGGCATTCACAAACACAGTAAAGTGCAAAAGGGAGCTCTGACCCTCCCTTTTTTTCTTCCTAAAAGCAGGAGATAAAAAGTCTCATATAAAAGTCCCATTTGGCGGCACCTGTGGTTCAGTGGGTAGGGTGCCGGCCCCATATACCGAGGGTGGAGGGTTCAAACCCGGCCCGGCTAAACTGCAACAAAAAAATAGCTGGGCGTTCTGGCAGGGGCCTGTATTCCCAGCTACCTGGGAGGCTGAGGCAAGAGAACTCCTAAGCCCAGGAGTTGGAGGTGAGATGGGTGCCAGAAGCCTCATGGGTGTCAGGTGTCTCATCACCCCCATAAGATGGATACTGCCTACCACTGACGCGCACCAGGGGGCTGTATAGGATAAAAAATGAAAGGAAAAAAAAAAAGATGAGAATACCATAACTCTGAAATGATGACAGGCACCATTACTCTTAGATAGGTCCAGATCCACTGGAAGAGGACAAGGTAAGAATGAAAAGGGCCAAGTACTGTCACAATGAGAGTTAATGAGCTAAGTGCTGTGACAAGTTGTTTTACTTATCCATTAGTTGCTAGATCTGCATTATGTTCCTTTATTGTTATCTAACTGCCCTTTATGTTACCTATTGACTAAACTGCTAACTTGCAAGGTTCCCTTATGTAAAAGGGGTCATCGTGGGCAGTGCCTGTGGCTCAAAGGAGTAGGGTGTGGACCCCACATACCGGAGGTGGTGGGTTCAAAAAACCTAGCCCGGGCCAAAAAAAACTGAAAAAAAAAAAAAAAAAATTAAAAGGGGTCATTGTGACACCATGCTTGCTTTTTGCTTCTTTTGCCAACTTTCTTTTTGCTTCTAATTGCTAACTTTCAGACCAGTTTGGCTCTTTGCCAACTTTCAGACTAGAAAAACCCCAACTTCAGACCCCTCAATGCTGTCTCACTTAGTCTGCTTCAGACTTTCCTAAGACAGGCCCGCGGTTAATAAAAGACTCCTTTTTGAAATTCTAATTTGAGTGGGTGGTCCTTATCTCACCCTGTAACAGAGGTTGCTGTGAGCTGTGACACTATGGCACTCTACCAAGGGCCACAAAATGAGACTGTCTCTAAAAAAAAAAGTTCTTACCAAGGATGGGAAGTTGAGGCCAAGGGAAATCTATACAAACAAAATTTGTTCCACTGACACTTATCTTCTTGTCGATTAGTTAATTTCCACCCAATTCACTACCCTAGTCCAAGTCCCTTTGTCTTGTCACTCACAATTTATGACTTTTTTTTAATTTAGTATAGAAACGTTCAACTCTGTCTTTGGTTCTTTATTTCCTTATGAAGGTTGTGGTGTCAAATAAACTTGTGTGCTTTTTTCTGTTAATTTGTCTAATGTCAGTTTAATTATAAGGCCCAGCCAAAAACCCTAACAGAGTAGAAGTTAAGCTTTGCTTCCCCTACAGTTAACTGGGACTTATCAAAGCTAGCCTCCTACCCTCCTACAGAAACTAGAAGACAAGGGCCCTATCTTCAGGTGCTGGCTAAAACAAACAGTAAATTTTTCTGGCAGTGAAAGAGTGAAGGGTGTGCCATACCAAAATAAAAGCATTGGTATCATGCTTATTTTGAATTGAAAACATTAAAGAAGGGCGGCGCCAGTGGCTCAGTCAGTAAGGCGCTGGCCCCATATACCGAGGGTGGTGGGTTCAAACCCGGCCCCGGCCGAACTGCAACCAAAAAATAGCTGGGCGTTGTGGCGGGCGCCTGTAGTCCCAGCTACTCGGGAGGCTGAGGCAGGAGAATCGCTTAAGCCCAGGAGTTGGAGGTTGCTGTGAGCTGTGTGATGCCACGGCACTCTACTGAGGGCCATAAAGTGAGATTCTGTCTCTACAAAAAAAAAAAAAAAAAAAAAATGAAAGAATTAAAGAAATTGTAATTCTAGGAAGGGCTAGCTGAGTTGTCTCTTGCAGCATGCAATAGCCATAGATTCCTCTGGGAGAGGTACCCTCTCTATACCAGGGCAAGAAAATAGCCCTTATCACCAGAGACTGGGATTGGGGACAATAATAGACCTGAATAAATATACTTATTGAAGTTACCCTTATCTTCCACTAGTTTTACACCCCACATATATCTCCTAGTGACTCCCCTTGAAATAAGTTTACTGACCTTAGCTAGATATGCTTTATCCTGTCATTTCTTCTGAAATTTATCATTCTTTCTCTAAAAAGTATAAGAATATCTTGCTTTGGCCACTTCTTCAGACTTTACAGTCTTATGAAGATCCCTATGTACATAAAAACTAACAATACTTATATCCTTCTCTCCTGGTTTCTAGATCCAGCCTAAGAGCCCACATAAAAGCTATAAGTGGGGTAAGAGGGGATCTCTGGCTCCTCTATAGAAGCAGAGAGTCACAGTAGGAGAAAGAGACATCTTGGTTGCAGGGCACCATACAAGGAGAATGAGCAGCTAATGCTTAAGACCTGAACTCCCTGATGCCTTCCAGGAAGTGGTTTTTAAAGGCAGAGGTACATTTCAGGCAGGCAAAACTGTAAATCAGTACATGAAGGTAATACATTGGCTTGGCCCCCAAAGGCAGGGCATCCTATGGCTAGCAGGTGGATTCAGAGATTCTTAGATGAGCAGAAAGGAATGTTAATTAGAACCTAGAATGATAGAGTTCAATTTCTAAGTTCCCTCTTAGCTGTATTTTCCATCCTTGGGGATTTCTAAAAAACACCTCAAGAATATATGTTAAAATGCCATCTTTTAGTTTCCATAGGGAATCAAATACCTCATGATTCTGGCTGGCTTGGAGAACCATTGTTCTCATCGCATTGCTCATTTATTTTTCAAGATTTGCCAGGTACCCAGAACTTCCATTTAAAACATTCAAGATTTTCTTTTATTTCTATGCTTGGGGGGCCCAATAGACCCTACCCTGTTGGGAGACAAGGGGAACAGATAAAGAATGGATATCTAGGTTAGAGAAAAACAAAAAAATAAATGAGGGGGCAAAAAACCAGTGAACTGCAAAATTAGCAACTGGACAGCAAGAATAGTCAGGAGAAAGCAAGCTCCTCTTCAATTCTAGAACTCACAGAACCTCTGTAATGGCACTAGACTTTCCATTTAATGCGGGACAAAGCAGTATATCCAATTTTATTTAATCTCAAAAGAGAGGGTGATCACAACTGAGATCTCAATTACAGTGGAAACAAAAAAGTTCATTTCATCACTGAGATTCTATTTACAAAAGCAGGAAGGGGGACCCTGGAACAAAAGTTTACATAATCTTGTCTCCTCTGAAGAAATAAACTGCAAATAAACTATACAAAACATCTGTCTTATGTGACATAAGCCAAAGTCTCCCAACAGCTTTGACAATACCAGGGCCTAGGAATATGGATAAAGGACAAGGCAATTCTAAGAGAAAGTCCAAATTCAGGCAGCGCCCATAGCTCAGTGAGTAGGGAGCCGGCCTCACACACTGAGGGTGGCCGTTTGAACCCGGGCCCAGAACAACTAAAACAACAATGACAACTGCAACAAAAAAATAGCTGGGTGTTGTAGTAGTTGCCTATAGTCCCAGCTACTTGGGAGGCTGAGGCAAGACAATCGCTTAATTAAGCCCAAGAGTTTGAGGTTGCTGTGAGCTGTAATGCCACAGCACTCTATCCAGGGCAACAGCTTGAGATTCTGTGTCAAATAAATAAATCTTAATTCAACCAGGTGCTAAGACAAGAGGATTACTGGAGCCCAAGAGTTTAAAGTTGCTATGAGCTATAATGCCACAGCACTCTACTGAGGGCAACAAAATAAGCCTCTGTCTCAAAAAAAAAAAAAGTCCAAATTCAATTCTCATCTTTATGAATCTGGACAGATGGGCAAGCTCAGTTACCTGGAGACAGTAAACCCCAACTGGCAATAAGAGAATAGCTACTATGATTCCAAGAGCCAAAATACACAAAGATCCTGCAATGAGGGCGATGTTGTGGCGGGTAGGAGTGCTGAGGAAGGGTGGTGGGGTAGGAGCTAGCAGGGGAAAGGAACTCAAGACTGACAGAGCCCTGCCTAAGGTCAAGGTACCATGAGGGGCTCTCTGACATAGATCAAGGCCCCCCCGAACTCAAACATAGGTACCAGGTACTGCTGGTGTATGCACAAGATCTTGGGCTCCCATCCTCCTTAACCTATTCTTCCTCAGGTTCATTTTTCTGCTCATACAATTCAATGCAGATGTGAAGTAGAGACCCAAGTCTCTTAAAGCCTCTTTTCTTCCTCCATAAACTCTAAACGTGGCCCACAGATAATTGTTATCTACATATATCAAAAGAATTCTATTAATATAGCTTTGTTTCACACTGTCCTTCTGAACTTCAAATCCATAAACCCAATAATCTGCTTAATTTCTCCACGTAAATATCATTCTGGTACCTCAAACTTAGCATGTAAAAAGTTAAAACCATTGAAGTGTCTTCAAACATATAGTCATACATGACTTAACAGCAACACATTCTGAAACACACATCCTTAGATGACTTTATCCCTGTATGAACATCACTGAGTATATTTATACAAACCTAGATGGTACAGTCTACTACACACCTAGGCTATAGGTATATCTATTGCTTTTAGACTACAAACCTGTACAGCATGTTACTATACTGAATACTACATGCAAGTGCAAAACAATGGTAAATATTTGTGTAAACATAGAAAAGGGACAATAAAAATACAGTATTATAATTTTCTTGGTCTGCTAATGTATATGCAATCTGTCATCAACTAAAACATTGTTATATATTACACATGACAGTAGAATTACCCAGAAATTATACTTGATAAAACAAAATCTCCTTCAATGTTTTGTTTTATTTATGTTTTCGAGACATAGTCTTATTCTGTTGCCCATGCTAGACAGCAGTGGTGTCATCATAGCTCACTATTACCTCAAATTCCTGGGCTCAAGTGATCCTTCCACCTCAGCCTCCCAAGTAGCTAGGACTACAGGCACATGTCACTGACGCTGACTAAATTTTTCTACTCTTGGTTTGCAGTTCAGCCAGGGCCGGGTTTGAACCTGCCACCCTCAGTATATGGGGCCGGCACCCTACTGACTGAGCCACAGGCGCCGCCCCATTTTTCTACTCTTGGTAAAGATGTCACTCTTGCTCAGGCTCACCTTTAATGGCTGACATCAAGCAATCTTCCCTCGTAGGCCTTCCAGAGTGCTAGAATTATAGGCATGTGCACTGTGCCTTTCCTCAATGTTTTATTTTATTCTTCCATGAATTAGCAAATTATTATTTTTTTTCTTTTAGGCCTAAAATGAAAAGATTCCTATAAAGTTCTACAACTTTTTGTTAAATAAAAAAGGTAACATTATTTGTAATAGTAAAAAAATTGAAAACAACTTAAATGTTTTTGTCTATAGATTTAAGGCAATCTCAATCAATATCCTAGATGGTAGGGATATGTGTGTATGTGTGTTTGTTTGTTTGTTTGTTTTGAGACGGATTCTCACTTTGTTGCCCTTGTTGCCCCAATGACAACTGCAGATTTCTCTCAAATCTTATCCTTTACTTTGCATTTGAAGGTCATACACAGAGAAGCCTTATAAATGTAAGAAATGTGATAGTGGTCAAGACAGCATGGTACTGGCACAAAAACAGAGACATAGACACTTGGAATCGAATTGAACACCAAGAAATGAAGCTAACATCTTACAACCACCTAATCTTCGATAAACCAAACAAGAACTTACCTTGGGGGAAAGACTCCCTAGTCAATAAATGGTGTTGGGAGAACTGGATGTCTACATGTAAAAGACTGAAACTGGACCCACACCTTTCCCCACTCACAAAAATTGATTCAAGATGGATAAAGGACTTAAATTTAAGGCATGAAACAATAAAAATCCTCAAAGAAAGCACAGGAAGAACACTGGAAGATATTGGCCTGGGGGAAGACTTCATGAAGAAGACTGCCATGGCAATTGCAACAACAACAAAAATAAACAAATGGGACTTCATTAAACTGAAAAGCTTCTGTACAGCTAAGGAGACAATAACCAAAGCAAAGAGACAACCTACACAATGGGAAAGGATATTTGCATATTTTCAATCAGACAAAAGCTTGATAACTAGGATCTATAGAGAACTCAAATTAATCCACATGAAAAAAGCCAACAATCCCATATATCAATGGGCAAGAGACATGAATAGAACTTTCTCTAAAGACGACAGACGAATGGCTAACAAACACATGAAAAAATGTTCATCATCTCTATATATTAGAGAAATGCAAATCAAAACAACCCTGAGATATCATCTAACCCCAGTGAGAATGGCCCACATCACAAAATCTCAAAACTGCAGATGCTGGCGTGGATGTGGAGAGAAGGGAACACTTTTACACTGCTGGTGGGACTGCAAACTAGTACAACCTTTCTGGAAGGAAGTATGGAGAAACCTCAAAGCACTCAAGCTAGACCCCCCATTTGATCCTGCAATCCCATTACTGGGCATCTACCCAGAAGGAAAGAAATCCTTTTATCATAAAGACACTTGTACTAGACTGTTTATTGCAGCTCAATTTACAATCGCCAAAATGTGGAAACAGCCTAAATGCCCACCAACCCAGGAATGGATTAACAAGCTGTGGTATATGTATACCATGGAATACTATTCAGCCATGAAAAAAAATGGAGACTTTACATCCTTCGTATTAACCTGGATGGACGTGGAAGACATTATTCTTAGTAAAGCATCACAAGAATGGAGAGGCATGAATCCTATGTACTCAATCTTGATATGAGGACAATTAATGACAATTAAGGTTATGGGGGGGGAAGCAGAAAGAGGGAGGGAGGGAGGGGGATGGGGCTTTAGTGTGTGTCACACTTTATGGGGGCAAGACATGATTGCAAGAGGGACTTTACCTAACAATTGCAATCAGTGTAACTGGCTTATTGTACCCTCAATGAATCCCCAACAATAAAAAAAAAAAAAAGAAATGTGGAAATATCTTTGGCCAAAAATAAATTCTTATTCATCAAAAAATTCATACTGGAGAGAAACCTTGTGAATGTGTGCAAGCTTCCATTCAGATGTCACAGATGTCAGTCAGTAGAGAATTTATAGTGGGGAAAACCCCTTTGCTTGCAAGGTATGTGGGAAAGTCTTCAGCCACAAATTAAATCTCATTGAGCATGAGCATTTTCATACTAGAGAGCATGAATGCAATGAATGTGGAAAAGTGTTTAGCCAAAAGCAGTATGTCTTTAAACATCAGAACACCCATACTGGAGAGAAGCTTTATGAATGTAATGAATGTGGAAAATCCTTCAGCCAGAAGGAAAACCACCTTACCATCAGAAAATTCACACTGGACAGTAAGTTGTGGGAAAGCTTTCATTCAGAAGTCAAATCTCATCTGACACCAGAGAACTCACACAGGAGAGAAGCCCTTTGTGTGTAAGGAGTATGGAAAAACCTTTAGTGGCAAATCAAACCTTACTGAGCATGAGGAAATCCATATTGGGGAGAAACCCTTTAAATGTAGTGAATGCGGAACAGCTTTTGGCCAGAAGAAGTACCTCATAAAACATCAAAACATTCACACTGGAAAGAAACCCTATGAATGTAATGAATGCGGAAAAGCCTTCTCTCAAAGAACATCGCTTATTGTACATGTGAGAATTCATTCAGGAAATAAACCTTACAAATGCAACGTGTGTGGAAAAGCCTTCTCTCAGAGTTCATCTCTAACTCTTCATGTGAGAAGCCATACAGGTGAAAAAAACCTATGGTTGCAATGAATGTGGGAAAGCTTTCTCTCAATTCTCAACCCTTGCTCTTGAGAATACATTTGACAATACATACAGGTAAGAAGCCTTTTCAATGTAGTGAATGTGGGAAAGATTTTAGCTAGATAAGTCACACCACATTAGACACCAGAAAATCCATATTCTTTAAAAGCCCTGTGAATACCTCGAAAATGGCAAAGTTGGGCGGCGCCTGTGGCTCAAAGGAGTAGGGTGCTGACCCCATATGCCAGAGGTGGTGGGTTCAAACCCAGCCCCAGCCAAAAACTGCAAAGGAAAAAAAAAAAAAGAAAGAAAGAAAGAAAATGGCGGGTGGCGCCTGTGGCTCAGTCGGTAAGGCGCCGGCCCCATATACCTAGGGTGGTGGGTTCAAACCCAGCCCCGGCTAAACTGCAACCAAAAAATAGCCGGGCATTGTGGTGGGCGCCTGTAGTCCCAGCTACTCGGGAGGCTGAGGCAAGAGAATCACTTAAGCCCAGGAGTTGGAGGTTGCTGTGAGCTGTGTGATGCCATGGCACTCTACCGAGGGCCATAAGTGAGACTCTGTCTCTACAAAAAAAAAAAAAAAAAAGAAAAGAAAGAAAATGGCAAAGTTTTTATCAGAATTTACAACTCATAGTGAATCAGAATCACTCTGAAGCAAAAGCATCATGAATGAGGTAAACTAACAAATATTAAAACTTTTTTTTTTTTGGGAGACAGAGTCTCACTTTATTGCCCTGGGTAGAATGCCCTGGCGTCACAGCTCACAGTAACCTCCAGTTCTTTGAATTAGGCCATTCTCTTGCCTCAGCCTCCCAAGTAGCTGGGACTACAGGCACCCGTTACAATGCCTGGCTATTTTTTTGCAGTTTGGCCGGGGCAGGTTGGAACCTGCCACCCTCTATATATGGGGCCAGTGCCCTACCCACTGAGCCACAGGTATTGCCCCAAATATTAAAAACTTATGGGACACGAGAGAATTCATAGAAAGCGAAAGACATTTATACGATAAAAAGCCTACAGGCTCGGCGCCTGTGACTCAAGCGGCTAAGGCGCCAGCCACATATACCTGAGCTGGCGGGTTCGAATCCAGCCGGGGTCGCCAAACAACAATGACGGCTACAACCAAAAAATAGCCAGGCGTTGTGGCGGGTGCCTGTAGTCCCAACTACTTGGAAGGCAGAGGCAGGAGAATCGCTGGAGCCCAGGAGTTGGAGGTTGCTGTGAGCTGTGATGTCGGCACTCTACCCAGGGCAACAGCTTGAGGCTCTGTCTCAAAAAAAAAAAAAACCTATAGCAAAGGTAATAGTGAAACTTTAGACACATTTCCACTGAAATGAAAACAAAACATAACCATTTTAGCCAATCCTGTCATCTTAGATCTGGAGATCTTCATCAGTGTAATAAGAAAAATAAGTTGTAAGTATTGAAAAGAAAAGATAAACATAGATGATATGATGAACTACCAATAAAATAAGACTCTTGTGGTATTAATTCAGCAGAGCAGAAGAGATCTATGCATTTATTAGAATTTGGAATATGATAGAAACAGCATCAGGTGAGGACATAATGGGACTTTTTTTTTTTTTTTAGAGACAGAGTCTCACTTTGTCACCCTCGATAGGGTGCTGTGCCATCGCAGCTCACAGCAACCTCCAGCTCTTGGGCTTAGGCAATTCTCTTGCCTCAGCCTCCCAAGTAGCTGGGACTACAGGCACCTGCCACAGCGCCCGGCTATTTTTTTTTTTTTTTGCAGTTTTTGGCCGGGGCTGGGTTTGAACCCACCACCTCCGGCATATGAGGCTGCCGCCCTCTTCCTTTGAGCCACAGGCGACGCCCCCCCCCCCCCAGCTATTTTTTGTTGCAGTTTCAAATCCAGCCCAGGCTGCCAAACATGACAGCTGCAACCAAAAAATAGCTGGGCACTGTGGCGGGTGCCTGTAGTCCCAGCTCCTTGGGAGACTGAGGCAGGAGAATCTGTTGAGCCCAGGAGTTGCAGGTTGCTGTAAGCTGTGATGCCATAGCACTCTACCCAGGGTGACAGCTTTAATCTCACGGAGATTAAAAACAGGAACATGACTGGGCAGCGTTTGTGGCTCAGTGAGTAGGGTGCCAGCCCCATATACCGAGGCTGGTGGGTTCAAAGCCAGCCTCCACCAATGCAACAAAAAAATAGCCGGGCATTGTGGCAGGGGCCTGTAGTCCCAGCTACTCGGGAGGCTGAGGCAGGAAAATCACCTAAGCCCAAGAGCAGCTGGAAGTTGCCGTGAGCTGTGACGCAACAGCACTCTACGGAAGGTGACAAAGGAAGACTCTGTCTCTAAAAAAAAAAGACACGAACATGAGAAGGCTATATTCTAAAATGGTTATCACCTTGGGAAGTAGGGACACATTCCTGTAACAGCTTCAAAACTGCTTAGCAATTCTGCTCATGAGTATGTATGCTCAGGAAATATGTACCAGGATATTAATCACAGCTTGATATGTAGTAGATAGAAATGGAACAAAATGGAAAATTCTTGACAGAATATTGTATATCTGTCAAATGCAACAAATGTTATTAAAATTTATTAACAGATCTGAAAAATGTTTAAGGGAAGGGCAGCGCCTGTGGCTCAGTCGGCCCCATATACCGAGGGCAGCGGGTTCAAACCCGGCCCCGGCTGAACTGCAACCAAAAAATAGCTGGGTGTTATGGCGGGCGCCTGTAGTCCCAGCTACTCGGGAGGCTGAGGCAAGAGAATCACTTAAGCCCAGGAGTTGGAGGTTGCTGTGAGCTGTGTGATGCCATGGCACTCTACCAAGGGCCATAAAGTGAGATTCTGTCTCTACAAAAAAAAAAAAAAAAAAATGTTTAAGGGAAAATCAAGTTGCAGCATGACATATAGTACAATGATTGTTTGTAAATCCTAAGTAAAACTTCCTTCACAAAATTCAGTACTATATACTGGTAATGGATACATATATGTATGTAAATGTTTTTGAAATGATTTGGAAGGATACAGATGATCATGGTCACTGTGAAGAGTCAAGAAGGGAAGGAAATGAGTGTGGGACGGGGTGGGTATTGGTTAAAGGGGTCTTCAGCTTTTTATATAAATAGTCACTTCTCTTTAAAAAGATTGCAAATAAATGTAAAGATACTAGTTCTTTCTGGATTGTGGCATATGGATATCTTATCTTATTTTTTGTATTTTTCTGTATTTTTAAAATTTCTCAAAATTAATAAGAATGGAGAAGAGGTTGAGAACACTGTACCTGTAGAAATCGTGTTACAATGGATTCATTCCCAGTCAAATTCTAAGCTTTTTATAGAAAATATTTCTAAAATTTTATCAACAATGAGTGGATGGACTTGCTCTCTATGTAATATGAAGTTATCTATTTTATTAAAATTTTAAAAGACTGTAAAATAAATAAACAAATAAAATAAAAAGAATTATTATAAAATTACAGTCTAACACAGTGAGGTAATGGTGCAAAAATGGACAAATTAATCCACGGAAGAGAGGGTCCAGAAACAGACCCTCATATGACAGACACTTGTTTTATGAAAAAGGAGACATTGCAGAACAGTGGGGGAAAGGATTGTTTTGCTAGCAAAAATCATCCAAAGCTTAGCAATGCTGAAATGAGAAGGCAATAGGCTCAGCCAAGGATTAAATGCCCAGGACAATATACTTGTATTTATTTATTTATTTTCAGCTTAGATTCCAGTTCACATCACCCACCTCAGTCTAACATGTGCTATAAATGGATGTCATCACAGGCTGCCTGTCCCCCAACCTGATCCCATCTCCAAGCCCCAGGACTACCTACCCATACTACCCAGCATAGGGAGCATACTTCATCTCCCTGGCCTCACAGTCACCAAAAAGCTTTATCTTTCTATTATTGATTAAAGGTTAAAACTCTGGGAAATCACGTTAATCTATAGATTTTTAGCTGGTACTGATGCAAAGGATTTCTCTTAAGTAGGAAAGATTATAATAGTGTTATTGTCCTATAGGACATTAACCAGTTTTACATCCAACCTAACAATCTTATTCTAACACTCTTTTTTTCAAATGCCTATAAATACCCATGATATTTAGTTTTACAAGTCAACTTGGTTGGGTCACAGGGTGCCCAGATATTTGGTCCAACATTATTCTGGATGTGTTTGGGAAGATGTTTCTGGATGAGATTAACATATGAATCAGTAGATCCAGGAAGATGGATTACCCTCTGCAAGTGGGTGGGTCTCATCTAATCAGTTGAAGGCGCGAGTAAGAAGAAATTTCTCTCTGTCTGCTTTTGAGCAAGGATATTGGTCTTTTTTCACTTGCCTTTGGGCTTGAACTTAAACATTGCTCTTCCTGGATCTTGAACCTGCTGGCTTCCAGACTAGAACTACATCATTGGCTCTTCTGGGTGTCCATATTACTGGCTGCAGATCTGGGGGCTTTCACCTTCATAATCACATAAGCCGATTCCTTATTCGTTCTCTCTCTCTCTCCTTTATATATACATATATAACATATGCAAACATACATATGGATATATATATGTAGAGAGAGAGAAAGAGAGAGAGAGAGATCCTGTTAGTTCTGTTTCTCTGAGAATTCTAACACAATATCTAATTTCCTCAAATACTCTTTCAACATAGTGTGCCATCTTCCTTGTTTCCTCATTAATGAATTATTATAAATAAATCTTTGACATGTATTCATTCTATATTCTTTTTTTTTTTTTTCAGAGTCTCAAGCTGTTGCCCTGGCTACAGTGTTATGGCATCACAGCTCACAACAACCTCAAACTCTTGGGCTTACCCAATTCTCTTGCTTCAGCCTCTCAAGTAGCTGGGACTACAGGCACCCACCACAATGCCCAGCTATTTTTGTTGTTGTTGTTCTTGCAGTTGTAATTGTCGTTTTAGCTGGCCTGGGCCGGGTTTGAACCCGCTAGCCTTGGTGTATGTGGCTGGCACCCTACCCACTGAGCTATGGGCACTGCCCTCATTCTATATTCTTATAAGAATCTTCATAACTTTTTGAAAATTGTACTTTGACAATGTTTTCAACATGAGGTGTTTAATTGGATAACCACATAGGTAAAAAAATGAATCTTGGCTGGGCATAATGGCTCACACCTGTAATCCTAGCCCTTTGGGAGGCCAATGTGAGAAGATTGCTTGAGGCCAGGAGTTTAAGACCAGCCTTAACAACATAGCACAACTCCATTTCTATAGAAAAATACAGGGTGGCACCTGTGGCTCAAAGGGGTAGGGCGCCAGCCCCATATGCCGGAGGTGATGGGTTCAAACCCAGCCCCGGCCAAAAACTGCAAAAAAAAAGAAAAAAGAAAAATACAAAAATTAATGAGGTATGGTAGTGTGCTTGAGAGTCCTAGCTACTTGAGAGTTTGAGACAGGACCACTTGAGCCTAGAAGACTGAGGATGCAGGGAGTTATGATGATGCCATAGGGTCCCCCCCCAAAATCTTGACTTATATCTTATACCAGTGTTTTTCAACCTTTATCTCACAGCACATTTGAAAAATAATTTAATTACTTATCTCTTTTTAAATTTCAGATTAATGTGAGGGTACAAACATTTAAGTTACAGTGTTTACATTTGTTAGGTATGGTCCTTGTTGTAGTAGTGTCCTGCACCTAGAAGGTGTGCCATATAGCCTTACATTGTGCCCATTAAGTGGGGGCACACCCATCCCCTTCCCTCCTTCTCTCTCTCTCCCCTCATCTGAATTGAATTGAGTTGTTCTCTTATGTGGGCATGTATTAGATCGCCTATTGGCTTTATATTAATATTGAGTAAATCAGATACTTGCTTTTCCATTCTTGTGATACTTTACTAAGAAGAATGTGTTTCAACTCCATCTAGGTTAATACAAAAAATGTAAACTCTCCATCTTTTTTATGACTGAATAGTATTTCATGGTATACTAATTAATGCCCTCGTGATGCTTTACTAAGAAGAATGTGTTTCAACTCCATCCAGGTTAATACAAAAGATGTAAAGTATCCATCTTTTTATGACTGAATAGTATTCTATGGTGTACTAACTAATGATCTTTAAAAATTTTTATGGGGGCCAGGCACGGTGGCTCACACCTGTAATCCTAGCACTTGGGAGGCGAAGGCGGGTGAATTGCCTGAGCTCAAGGATTCTAGACCAGCCTGAGCCAGAGCAAGACCCCTAACTAAAAAAAATAGCTAGATATTGTAGTGTAGGCCCAGCTACTTGGGAGGCTGAGGCAAGAGCATCACTTAAGTCCAAGAGTTTGAGGTTGCTGTGAGCTATGACTCAACAGCACTCTACCGAGGGTGACAAATGAGACTCTGCCTCAAAAAAATAAAACAAAGGCTAAGGTGGGTGGATTGCCTGAGCTCCAGTTTCGAGACCAGCCTGAGCAAAAGCAAGACCCCATCCCTAAAAATAGCTGGCATTGTGGCAAGCTCCCATACTCCCAACTACTCGGGAGGCTGAGGCAAGAGAATTGCTTAAGCCCAGAAGTTTAAGGTTGCTGTGAGCTATGACGCCACAGTGCTCTACCAGGGTGACAGCTTGAGATTCTGTCTCAAGAGAAAAAAAAAGAGACTCTGTCTCAAAAACAATAACAAATAAAATAAAATAAAAATTTTCATGGTATACCAGTTGAAAAGCACTGCTTTAAAAAATAACATTAGTGGCCGGGCACGTGGCTCACGCCTGTAATCCTAGCACTCCAGGAGGCCAAGGCAGGTGGATTGCCTGAGCTCATAGGTTTGAGACCAGCCGAGATAAGAGTGAGACCGCTCTCAAAATTGTATATGAAATCAGCATAATGTACCCATAAATGCATTAATGTATACATGATCTACCTCTTTATGATTTAATAAAAAAAAAAAAAAAAGAGTGAGACCTCTTCTCTAAAAATAGCTGGGCAGGCACGGTGCCCGTAGCACAGTGGTTATGGTGCCAGCCACGTATACTGAGGCTGGTGGGTTCGAACCCAGCCTGGGCCAGCTAAACAACAATGACAATTGCAACAAAAAAAAAATAGCTGGGCATTGTGGCAGGAGCTTGTAGTCCCATCTACTTTGGAGGCTGAGGCAAGAGGATTGCTTAAGCCCAACAGTTCGAGGTTGCTGTGAGCTGTGATGCCAATATCACTCTACCGAGGGCAACATAGTGAGACTCTGTCTCAAATAAATAAATAAAAATATCCAGGCATGTGGCAGGCCCCTATAGTCCTAGCTAATGAGGAGGCTGATGCAAGAGAATCGCTTAAGCCAGTGGTTCTCAACCTGTGGGTCGCAACCCCTTTGTAACAATGAAAATACATCCTGCATATCAGATATTTACATTATGATTCATAACAGTAACAAAATTACAGTTATGAAGTAGCAATGGTTGGGGGTCACCACAACATGAGGAACTGTATTAAAGGGTAGAGGCATTAGGAGGCATTAGGAAGCTTGAGAACCACTGGCTTAAGCCCAGGAGTTTGTGGTTGCTGTGAGCTATAACGCCATGGCACTCTACACAGGGTGACAATGTGAGACTCTGTCTAAACAAACAAACAAAAAAGAATATATATTCACCTCCTTACAGTAGGGGCAAATAATTTTTTTAAATAGGGCATAAAACATATTAACCTTAAATAAAAAGATAAATTGGACTATATTAAAGGTAAGAACTTCTGTTTCTTGAAAGATGCCATTAAGAGACTTGGCGCCCATAGCACAGTGGTTATGGCACCAGCAACATGCACTGAGGCTGGCAGGTTCGAACCCAGCCTGGGCCAGCTAAACAACAATGACAACTGCAACAAAAAAAATAGCTGGGTGTCATGGCGGGCACCTGTAGACCCAGCTACTGGGAGGCTGAGGCAAGAGAATCACTTAAGCCCAAGAGTTTGAGGTTGCTGTGAGCTGTGATGCCACAGTACTCTACCAACGGCAACATAGTGAGACTCTGTCTAAAAAAAAAAAAAAAAATGCCATCAAGAGAATAAAAAGTCAAGGCAGAGAGTGGAAAAAAGATATTTGCAATAGATTCCTGTAACAAAAGAATATCCAGAATATACACAGAACCTCTATGAATAGATAGGAAAAAGACAGACAACCAAATGAAAATATGGGCCAAGGACCTGATCACCCAAATCACAAAAGAAGATAACCAAACAACATTTCAAAATGTGCTTGACTTCTTTCATTAAAGCCTCAATGAGATACCTCTATGCACACACTAGAATAGTTGAAATATAAAAGGTTGGCAGCAAGAGTTGTCAAGTGACTGAGCCCAGGGACTCTCTCCTATAATTCTAGCACACTGGGAGGCCAAGGTGAGAAGGTCTCTTGAGGCCAAGAGCAGTTCCAAATATGGGAGGCCAATGTGAGAAGATCGCTTGAGGCCAAGAGCAGTTCCAAATAAACCTGATCAAGGGTGAGACCCTGTCTCTACAGGAAAAAAAAAAAAAAGAAAAAAGTTAGCTAGGTGTACTGGCATGCACTTTTAGTCCCAGCTACTCAGTAGGCTGAGGCAGGAGGATCACTTGAGCCCAGGAGTTTGAGGGTGTAGTGAGTTATGATGATGCCTCTGCACTCTACCCGGGGTGACAGAGTAAGACTATCTCAGCCTGTAACCCTAGCACTCTGGGAGTCTGAGGCAGGTTGATTGTCTGAGCTCAGGAGTTTGAGACCAGCCAGAGCAAGAGCAAGATCCCATTTCTAAAAAAAAAAATATCTGGGCACTGTGGCAGGCACCTGTAGTCCCAACTACCCAGCTTCTCAGGAGGCTGAGGCAAGAGGATTGCTTGAGCCCAAGAATTTGAGGTTGCTGTAAGCTATGACACCATGACACTGTACTGAGGACAACAAAGTGAGACTCTGTATAAAAAAGAAAAGAGTTGCTAAAGATGTGAAGAAATAAGACTTAGACATACATTGTTGTAGGATTTGATCTGTTATAATCTCTTTGGAAAACATATTAGCAATATCTACTGAAACTGAACATATATATTATGCTCTGTGACTCAGTAGTTCTATTTTTAAATATATACTCACAGAAATACAGGTACATCAATTAATAGTTTTTTGTTGTTGTTTATTAGAGACAGAGTCTCACTTTATCACCCTCAGTAGAATGCTGTGGCATCACAGCTTGCAGCAACCTCCAACTCCTGGGCTTAGGTGATTCTCTTCCCTCAGCCTCCTGAGTAGCTAGGACTACAGGCACCAGCCGTAATGCCCGGCTATTTTTTGTTGCAGTTCGGCTGACACTGGGTTCAAACCCACCACTCTCAGTATATGGGGCCAGTGCCCTATCCACTGAGCCACAGGCACCACCCCAATTAATAGTTTTTATAATGCTAGGAAAGATAAATACCAATACCAATTTGGAATAGTGATTATCTCTGGGGACAAAAGGTAGAGAGGGGGAAAAGGGATTAAGATTAGGGAGGAACATATAAAGTTTTCAATTTTATCTGAAATACTAGTTTCCTTAAAAGAGAATTTGAAGCTGGGTGGCACCTGTGGCTCAGTCGGTGGAGCGCCGGCCCCATATACCGAGGGTGGCAGGTTCAAACCCCGCCCCAGCCAAACTGCAACCAAAAATAGCCTGGCGGGCGCCTGTAGTCCCAGCTACTCGGGAGGCTGAGGCAAGAGAATCGCTTAAGCCCAGGAGTTGGAGGTTGCTGTGAGCTGTGTGAGGCCACGGCACTCTACCGAGGGCCATAAAGTGAGACTCTGTCTCTACAAAAAAAAAAAAGAGAGAGAATTTGAAGCAAATGTAAAATATAAAGATTTGATAAATCTGTGTGATAAGAACACTGGTATTTGTTATAATAATCTTTATTTTTATTTTTTATTTTTATTTACTTATTTTGAGATAGAGTCTCAAGTTGTTGCCCTCGGTAGAGTACCATGGCGTCACAGCTCACAGCAACCTCAAACTCTTGGGCTTAAGAGATTCTCTTGCCTCAGTGTACCAAGTAGCTGGGACTACAGGCGCCCCCCACAAAGCTTGGCTATTTTTTTTTTTTGTTTGAGACAGAGCTTCAAGCTGTCACTCTGGCGTAGAGTGCTATAGCATCACAGCTCACAGCAACCTCCACTCCTGGGTTCAAGTGATTCCTCTGCCTCCACCTCTCAAGTAGCTGGGACTACAGGAACCCGCCACAATGCCTGACTATTTTTTGTTGCAGCTGTCACTGTTGTTTAGCAGGCTCAGGTCGGGTTCAAACCAGCCAGCCTGGGTGTATGTGGCCAGCAGCCTACCTACTGAGCTACGGGTGCCACCCATAATAATCTTTATAACTTCTTGTATATCCAAAATATTTTATAGATTGTTTTTTAATCTTGTAGAAGAATAAGGATTCAGAATTTTCAGGTGCCATTGATTTTTTTTTTTTAATTGCAATATCAGGCTGGGCACCTGTGGCTCCAGCCTGATATTGCTAGGGTGCCAGCCACATACACTGGGGCTGGCAGGTTCAAATCCAGCCCGGGCCTGCCAAACAATGACAACTACAACCAAAAAAAAAAAAAAAATAGCCCGTCATTGTGGCCGGTGCCTGTAGTCCCAGCTACATGGAAGGCTGAGGCAAGAGAATTGCTCAAACCCAAGAGTTTGAGTTTGCAGTGAGATGTGATGCCATGGCACTCCACCCAGGGCCACATAGTGAGACTTTGTCTCAAAAATAAATAAATAAATTGTAATATCACTGTATGTGGTGGCTCATGCCTATAATCCCAGGCCTTTGGAAGACCCTGGCAGGAAGATCGCTTGAGGTCAAGAGTTTGAGACCAGCCTAAGCATCACAGTGAGACCTCATCCCTATACAAATAATTTAAAAAATTGGAATGTGAAATATAGAGTATAATGGCAATATCATGTGTATGAATATATCACATATATACAATCTATGATAGACATCACAGATTTATATGATGTGATGAAACTGACACCTTACCTCTGTGGTCTTCTTTCCCAACACCCATAACCCCAGTCTACTCATAAGAAAAACATCAGACAAATCTCAAATGGAGGATATTTTGTAAAATATCTGACTAGTACTCCTCAAAACTATCAAGGTCATCAAAAACAAAGAATTTGAAAAACTGTCACAAGCAAGAGAAGCCAAAGAAGATGTGATGTCTAAATGTAATGTGTTAGCCTGGATGAGATCCTGGAACAGAAAAAAGACATAAGGCAAAAACTAAAAAATCTGAATGTAGTGTGGAGTTTAGCTAATGATAATGTATTGACATTGGCTCGTTTGTTATAACAAATGGACCATATAATGTAAGATGTTAATAATAGGGGAAACTGGGTGTTGGGTATATATGGAAACTCTCCCATACTATTTTCGTAAATTTTCTGTAAATCTAAAAATTTTTTAAATTATAAGTTTATTTTTTTATATAAGTTTATTTTTTTAGTCAAATGATTTACTCAAATCTACGCAGCTAGTAAATACTCAAAGGTAGGAGATCAACTCAGGTGACTTCAAACCCTGTGCTTTTTCCACTACACAAAACCCTTCCAATTTTACTCTCTCAAAGAGTATAGGTATTTGTACCACTGTCTTCTTTTTTTTTTTTTTAAGACAGAGTCTCGCTTTGTTGCCCTCGGTAGAGTACTCTGGAATCATAGCTGACAGCAACCTCAAACTCCTGGGTTCAAGCGATTCTCTTGCCTCAGCCTCCCAGTAGCTGGGACTACAGGTGCCCGCCACAACCCCCGCTATTTTTTTCTCTTTTTAGTAGAGACGGGGGTGGGGGGTGGGGTAGGGGTGGGGGTCTCACTCCTGCTCAGGCTGGCCTCCACCTCCTGAGCTCAGACAATCCACTGGCCTCAGCCTCCTGGAGTGCTAGAATTACAGGCATGAGCCACCGAGCCTGGCGTTGTCTCTCTCTCTCTCTTTTTTTTTTTTTTGGTTGAGACAGAGTCTCAAGCTGTCGCCCTGGATAGAGTGCCTTGGCGTCACAGCTCACAGCAACCTCTAACTCTTGGGCTCAAGCTCGATCCTCTTGCCTCAGTTTTATGTATTTTTTAGTAGAGACGGGGTCTCGCTCTGGCTCGCGCTGGTCTCCAAATTGTGAACTAAAGCAATCCACCCACCTCGGCCTTCCTGAGTGCTAGGATTACAGGGTGAGCCACTGAACCCAGCTAAGACCCCCATCTTGAAAAAAAATACCTGGGCATTGTGCCGGGTGCCTGTAGTCCCAGCTGCTCTGGAGGCTGAGGCAAAAGGATCTCTTGAGTTTGAGGTTGCTGTGAGCTATGACGCCAAGGCACTCTACCCAGGGTGACCAAGGGAGACTCTGTTTCAAAGAAAATCTTTTAAAAAGTCATAGAACCTAAAGAATCTTAGCTTGGAGAACTCGATTAAATCCCATCCATCCGATCGCTGGTCAGAGAGGCGCCGACCCGCGACCAGCCCCATCTCACTCAGTTCTGCAAGTATCCTGTGCTGCCATCTACCGGTCTCTAAGAAGCATAGACCTCCCCCAGTTACATTTGCTGTGGGGGGGCAGGGGGGGAGGTGGAAAGAGAGAAAAGGGCCCGAGCGCTAAAGTCTCATACCAATGGTGGGGGGAGGAGAGTTTGTAAATTTAAGTGGGATAACAAAACATGCGGGAAAAAAAAGCCATGGGTCAGTCTCTGACCCCCCCCCCGTTGGTATGCGACTGTATTAAATTGCAGACCATGAGTAATTCTCTACATCTGTACAAGGCAAAGGCCCTACTTTTCTCCAACAATCGTAGTCCCTCCTAACTCCTAATTCTGTATCAACAGTTATAAATTTCAGACCTCCTTGCTGACCTACCTTAGCAGGTACAGATCTGACTCCTACTACCTATCCCTGAACCCAGACCCATCCGCACAGCGTAAACTTCAGAAAAAATTTAATCCCACACACTTGAAACCCCACTGCCCAGACTCTCCCATTTTCACAGACACCCGAGATTCCTTGCACTACCTTGCAAACCCTACAGACCTACCCCATTAGGGCAGACGCTTGCGCCAACCCAGACGTTTCTACAAAAAGGCTGAAGTTCCTCAGGCAGCTCACACCAGTGCGGAAGCGTCAACATAGCTCCACTGCTCCACTGGATTCAGATCCCTCAGACTGGCGCTTTTTTCCTGGCCCTGGTTCCTACCCACGCCCGGATCAGGTCAGGTTTGGCTAGCAGCCAGCTGGCCGAAGCCCCGCCCCTCTAGACCTGTCATCACAGAAGCCGCACGTGGCCGGGGTGGGACCTCAGGCGACCTGCAGCCATCACTTTGTCTCCGCCGTCATCCATTGGGGCCGCCGCCGCCAATCAGAGCCAGCGGATCCAGGCTGCAGCGCGATCGCCCGGGTGAGGCCAGACAGAGAAAAGGCGTGGGGGAGGAGAGGCTCTGACTGGAAGGTGCGGGTGGTGGAAGTGGGACTGGCTCGAGTTCTGCCGGGCTGGAATCCGAGGGGGCGGGTCCGGGTGAAAGGCTGAGCGACCAAAAGGGGGCGGGGATCAGGGGTGGGACCAGGGAAAAGCGGAGGATCCCGGGGAAATACAAAGCAGACGCTAAGGGGCGGAGCCATAAGGGGCGGGGCCCTGGCGACTGGGGAGGAGCCGGAGGAATTAAAGAAACCAAGGAAAGGGGGACTAGCTGCGGGAAGGTGGGAGGTGGGACAGCGGAGAGGGTGGATCTAGGCGTTGCAGACGCTGGCCTCAGGCCGAAAGGGAGAGGTTTGCAGGCCCTGGCTGCATCTAGGGCTACTCTGTAACTGCCCCAATCCACTACCTTCTCAAGTGCAACGGGACACAAGGAACTACAGGTGTGGGGTGGGGTGTGCATGAAAGAAGAGACAAGGACCAGGGTATGCTTGGCAGAGGGGCATCGTTAGAGATGGAAAGAATCTGGAGACTGCTATACTCGAACGGTGTGTGGGAGACAGGGAAAGGGAGGAGCAGTTGGGGACTCAAGTGTGAGCAAGGAGGTGCATTCTCCAGGGGCTTCTGTGGGGGAGGGTGGGAGTGCTTTTGAGGGGTGGGAAATACAGTGTGAGGGGGCGGGGTCGCTGTCTGATGTGGAGGATTGGAGGCTCTTTGGGGGAAGGGGGACCATGTGATGGAGAAGGGCTGGTGGTCTAAAGTGTGGGAGGGTCGGATGGGCTGTGTGGTGGGAGAGGGGATGGGGCTGTAGACATTGTGAGAGGAGAAAGGGTTGCAGGCCCAGTGTAGTAGGGCAGAACTTCTAGTACTTTGCAAAAGTAACAGTTTAGAGCATGGTAGTGACTCCAGGAAGACATTTGTGTTCTGTGTTCTAAGGGTAAGGGTGGTAGAATTAGCGGGTGTAGAAGGCAGTCTGTAGTGCTCCTGGTTGTGCAACTCCTAACTCAATCTTTTGACCTGGGCTCTTGTAGAGAGGAGCCAGGTCCTGCTTGCCACCAGGGCTTGTTTGACTGTCTCCTCAAGTCTATTTTGAATCTGTCCAGCTGAGACTGGGGTTTGTTCCTGGAGCCAATGTCTCTGGGAGCCCTTCCCCCAGTTGGTTATTGTCAACCTCCCACCCTAGTTCCTGTTCCTCCCAGAAGTCTGCCTTGGTCTCTTTCTCCCTCCCTCCCCCCTTTGCCCTGCCCTTACACTCTGGGTGTGCTCATTTCCCACTTCCTTCCTCACCCTGGGGCCTAGCCTGGTCCTTGCCCATCTAGGAGCTGTGCCCTGCCTGGAACTTTGTACTCAATGACCAGAGACTGGTAATCAGCAGCAAGTCTCAGACCCACCTCCACTTATACTACCAAGGTTTCTCCCAACAGACCCCCCAAGTGACTGGTAGCCACATTTTACCACCTGCCACAAACTGATTTTCACCACTCTTGTCCCTCCTCTGAGTGGAGAATCCTAGGGTCCTCAAAAATTCTATGCTTTTGTGGGAAGGAGGATGTAGGAAGGAATATTGAAAGGTCTTAGATCTATGTTTTGAGAGGTGAGTCACTATTGTAAGCAGACCCAGGAAGGTATGTGAGGTTCCAGACTCAGTTAGGGGAGGAAGAGGGAGTGGTTGGAAGCTGACTATCAGAATTGAGGTAGGACCTAGTCCTCTTCAGTCCCCTCAGGGGATTTGATGTAGTGCCACAGTTCCTTTTGCCCCTAGGCTGTCTGAGAGAGGGTGAGAAAGACTTGCACTCCACACAGTGGCTGGAGTGTGACAGTGTTGCTGAAATGGGGCCCCAAGCCCCCTTCTTAACACAGCTACTCAGTAGCTAAAAGACTGGCTGGGGAGGGGGTTTGTGCTGAGTACAGACAAAGCCCTGGGGTAGGGTGGGGTAAAGGAGGGCAAGCTGAAGCCTTTTGAGGAGCTGATTGCTATGGTAACACTGCTTCCCAGACAGTCTTTCTGAGAAGGCAGGCCTAGGGCAGACACACTCCAGCTTCCTCAGGACTGGGGCAGTTTTTGTGAGTGGATGGGGCCTGAAGAGAAAAGGAATCAATTTGTTGGGCTGACACCTAGTATATAGCCTTCCTGCTTTGGTGCAAGCTGCACTCAAATGCTCTAGCCCAGCCTAGCCTCTGAAATGGATATGAATGAACAACAGCCATCAGAATTATAGCAGTATGAGGCCAGAGTAGTAGCCCTCAATGGTCATTATTTGTACAAACTTCGTTTTACAGATTTGGAAATTTATGGTCAAAGAGATTGTGATTCCCCAGATTTCACAGTGTAAAAGCAGGTGTTAGGATCCAGGTATCTTGATTGCTGTTCACTCAGCTGTTGTTTTCTTCAGCCAATGTTATTGAGCACTTATAATGTGGGCAATCACTGATATTGACTCTGGGAATATGAGCATAATGAAACAAAGTTGCTGCTCTCATGAAATGTCCATTCTAATAAAGGGAGAAAGAAAGTATGTATATGTGGAGGAGGGGATGTCAGGTATAACTGCTATAAAAAAGTAAAGCAGGGCGGCTGTCTGTGGTTCAAAGGAGTAAGGCACCTGACACACATGCCGGAGGTGACAGGTTCAAAACTAGCCCTGGCCAAAAAAAAAAAAAAGTAAAGCAGGGTAAGTTCAGGGTGGCTAGATAAGGCCTCTTGATGGTAACATGCTTCTTCCCAGGGCCTCTGAGCCCTGGAATATCTTTATCCTTCATCCTGAACTATTGCCCTCTGACTTCTGACCAGGACTTGGGCCTATGGTGGTGGCAGTGAGAGAGAAAAGGTGGGGTTGCTAAGGGATTATTCTTTTCTTACAGTGTTTTGTTCTCTACCTGTCTTCCTAGTAAACTTTTACTAAGGCAAGTAGGCCCTTACATTGAGACTCTGCAATTTTGTTCAGGGTGTTCAAAATTTCCTTAATTCTTTTTCTTACCTTTAGGGAACCAGCAAGGAAGTCATTTAAGGGAACTAGGTTCTTTTTGCAGGGTTTCCTCCTGATCTGAGAGGAAGAGAAGGGACCCTGGAAGAAGTGTTACTTGCTTGTCTCTCCTAAGTCTAGAGTACAAGGAGGAAATGAGGGGAGGGGAGCTTTTTTTACTGTCTAATAACAACTTCAGGGCCCTGGGGAGCCCACAACTCAGGTAAGGCAGAAACAAGGACTTTAGGATCTTTGAAGCCTCTGAACTATAGAAGTATAGACTTTCCCTCTTTTGGCTCTAGTGTTTGTTTCATGTTTCTATGGACAACTGGAAGAAAAAGTATCCTAACTTCCAAACGTTCTGACTTGCTGATAGGTGCCCAGGGCAGGATTATATATTTTCTTAGGTTGCCTCTAGAACAGCACTTCTAAAAAGTGTCTTTGAATGCCTAATCCTTGCAGAAGTTTCCATCTAGGTCATTTAAAGAATAGGACTTGCCAGGTGCAATAGCTTAAGTTTATAATCCCAGCAGTTAGGGAGGCTGAGGCAGGAGGGCTACTTGAGGCCAGGACTTTGAGACCAGTCTGCACAACATAGTGAGACTCCATATCTACAAAAAAAATTGAAAATTAGCCGCATGTGGTGGTGCACCTGTAGTCCTATCTACAGGCTGAGGTGGGTAGATAGATTGAGCCCAGGAGTTTGAGATTACAATGAGCTATGATTGCACCACTGCACACTAGCCTGGGTGACAGAGCGAGACCCCATCTCTGAAGGAAAAAAAAAGATTAAGAAGACAAAGGTTAGGGCGGCGCCTGTGGCTCAAGGAGTAGGGCGCCAGCCCCATATACCAGAGGTGGTGGGTTCAAACCCAGCCCTGGCCAAAAAAAAAAAAAGAAGACAAGGGTTAGGGATGCAGACTCTGCTGCCACTTGATTTGTCTGAATCTGGGCTGGTCCTGGGGCCCAGTGACTCAGGGAGAGGGTGGGGAGTTTCGAGGGAGCTGTGAGTCATGGGGGTGAGCTCCATCAAGAGCTGGGCTCATTTCCCCCACTGCAGGCAGAAACCCTCCTATCCCACTTCTTTGGGTGCTCTGCCTCCTTGAACAGGGGCTTGTGAGTAGAAAGAGTGCTGGTAGAAGGGATGGGATGGTCTGATCTCCAAATGGGAGTTCAGATATACAAAGAATAATGCAGAGTCCCTGAAATTAAAATGTATCTTGGTCTCAAGAGCCCTTGCGACCCCTCTAAGGAAAGCAAAAGAGCATCAATTACAGAGTATGAAAAGGAAGAATACCATTTCCTAGCATAGAAGAAAATAGGGTCCCACTTCAGGCCTTTTATTTCTACTCAGGCATGAAAAAATTCTTCCTGGGCTCCAACGTCCTCTAGCTCTGGAGCTCTGGTTTGGAAGGTGGGGAGAGATGAATGAGAGTGGGGATATTTAGGGTCTCGGGTCTGATCTGGAAAGAGCAGGCTGACTTTAGAGGTTGTTGAACTGTGTCTATGAAAGACCTGGGCTTCCTCTTACTCAACCCATCCTATTACTCGATAGTGGAAGGGCAGGGGAGAAAGGATGGGAAATGGCAGGCCTACCCCTTTTAAAGAGTTAAATCCCAGTATCTGCCTGCCCCACCTGCCCTCCTGGGCCATTTGCTGGGCAGGCACCTGCTGGGGGTTCTGGTTTTTACTTTTTTAATGTAAGTCTGAGTATTTGTAATTATTGAATTGTGAGAACATTTTTGAACAATTTACCTGTCAATAAACCAGATGATGGCAGTTTTAAAGTTAAAAAAAAAAGAGTTAAATGGCAGACTTGGGCTGCTTTGGACTCTGGCAGATAAGGGGTTAAAGAGACGGGCGGGGCGACCTTAGGTAGGCCTGCCCACTTGTGAACCAATAGGCGGGCATATCTTGGAGGGGGCGTGCCTCACACTTAAAGTCGCGGGGAGGCTGGCCACTTATGGACCAATGAGTATGGTCGCTTTCCAGAGAGGGCGTGGCCTCTGGGGGCGTGGCGGCCGTGGCCGCGGCGGCGGGGGTGGTGGGGCGCTGGGCGGGGCGGGCGGCCCCATCAGCTGGTAGGAAATGGCCTGTGAGTCAGAGGGGCAGCGGAGTCGGCAACGCGGAGCTGGGGCGGCCCCGGGGAGGGACCGTCGCAGGGAGGGGCGCGGCTGCGGCTGGGGGGCTGCGGGCGCCAGTGCCTGCCAGTGTTGCACACGAAGCTGAACTGAGAAGAGCCAGCAGAGCAGAGCTCAGCCTGAGACACCCTTTGTCTGGCTTGGGGGCCCGTGACAGAGAGGACTGGGGATCCGAGGGGAGGGACCGGGACGGGACGGAAGGGCCTGGAGCAGCGGCCACCGCAGCAGAGCCAATTTGGGAGTGGGGTGAGTGTGTGTTAGTGGGAAAGAGCAAATCTCCGAAGCTCCAGTAGAGTGTGGGGCCTGCCCCAGGCTGTGAGGAGGAGAGGGGTGAGAAGGGACCTGGGAGGCAGAGGATCATCTAGAATAAGGAAGGAGTCCAGGAGTTGGTGAGTCTGCTGGGCTTAGTATAAAAAGGTTACTGAGGTCTGCTCCCTCTCCACTGAGGGTGGAGGGCTCTAGACAAGGGTGGAAGGGATTGGTGAGAGAGCAGAGACCTTCCTATCCACGGTTGTAGTCGGTGGAAACAGCCCCCCTAGCTTGTGTGGACGTGTGTGGGGACAAAATGTAGAGCAGCTGGCAATAGTTCTCGCTGCACAGGATGAGGGTGGAAAGCACATGGATAGGAATACTCCTTTCTGTCATCCTCCCTGATCAGGGTAGAATGGATATCTTTTATACTGAAGGAAAGGATAGAATGAGCCTTCGGAGCTCTTACCTATACCAACACCTACCTCACTCACCTCCCAGGCCTAGCAGGTATTTGAGGGTACAGACGTATTCTGGGACTTGTTGTTTTTGCTCCCTTGGCATGTTGGGAGCTGTAGTCCTTGACAGCCACAGCCCGGCACAGCTGTTTGATGCCAGCTGCTGCCTGCCCCCTGCATGAAGGGTGAGGTCTGGCCTACCCTGCACCTCGCCCCTGCAGTTCTGCCCCATGAGTCAGCTTGAAGCCATGGTTTAGAGCCAGACTGGCTGGGTGGCAGGGAAGTGAATCTTAGAGCGTCTGGTGACTGGGTGGGAACTGAGAGGGCTCTGGGGTTAATGAGCAGATGCCAGGCATGCAGGGATCAAGTAGGGCATCATGTCATCATCTGGCTTCCCCAGGGCAAGGGCTCAAGATGGCAACTGGGATGACCTGGAGGTGGGAGTGCTAAGGAAAAGGCCCTTTCTGAATCTGCATGGTTTGGGTGGAGGAAAGAGGGTAGAGATTAGCACAGGTTGTACCATCTTACAATGCTGAGTTGGCGTTCTGCTCTTTCTGGCCATCCCACTCACCACAGGGAACCGGAATTTTCTTAGGGATCCCAATTCTAATGAGAACTTGGTGAAATAGAATAGTGTAAAGTGCAATGATAGGAGTAAAAGAAGAGCTTTTCAATCCCTGGGTAAAAATCTCTTTTTCCCTGCCCCCACATGCCCACCTCTGTTGTTGCTGATTCTCCCTGTACGGTTAATCTCTTTGCTTCTCTCATGTGAGAAGTTTTTCTCTGCACTGTCAGGACTGCTGCCCAGATCTCCAGGGCTTGCATTCCACTTTTTTTGAGCCCTGCCATGTGCTTACCCTTGTGCTTGGGTAGAGGAGTGGGGCACAGGCCTTTCCTCAGGAACCTTATGGTAAGTCTAGAAGATTCCCGAGGTAAAGTTCCTCAGGAACGTTATGGTAAGTCTACAAGAGCAGGCAGGACTGGATTACAGGAGGAAGTGACACTGTCATAGGTGACGTCTCAGAGGAGGGAGAGATGCATGATCCAAGGTGGGCAGAGCCGACTTTCTAGAGGGGAAGGTATTTGGCCTAGCCAATGAAGAAAAGTAAGTCTTGGGAAGACATACAAGGGGCACTGCTTGGAGAGGAAAGGGTATTGTGGATGGCAGGCAGCACAGGTTACTGCCCAAAATAGAATGCTGGCCACAGGAGCAATTCAACTCGACTTTTCCCTCACCTTACTATGTACTCCTGAGGGTGGAATAGTCAGGGAAGATTATCTTGTGCTCTGGCAGAAAAGCAGTAGTTTGGGTTTTTGGGTATTGGGTGTGAGCATTGTGGGAGGAGCATGGAGAGTACTCCTAGTTGCTTCCAGCTGACTGACTGCTGCTGCCTTATCTCTAGTTTGCAGAGCCTGGGGGGAGGGGTAAGCCCTGGAAAGTGCCTTCTGGCAATGCCCCCTTCCCCTCCCTCTTACTTGTTTTTAGTTGGATTTGTTGCTTGTTGTTAAAGAGACTAAATGCTCCAGGCAATTGGTTGTTCAGCTTTGAGCTGACCCGAGGTTTGTACCTCTGAGAAGTGCTCATGGCGTGTGACTGTCCATAAGACCTCTGCCTTAGTGCTCCTGGGTGGCACTTGTCTCTTTGGAGATAGGCATATGGGAAGGAATTGTGCAATCTGGTGGCTTTGAGTAAAGAGCTGAATTCTTGCCTTGGTCACCTCTCAATTGGCATGGTCTCTTGGCTGTCAGAGGTATCTCCTCTCCACTCTCATTTAATGCAGGATCCCCAGGATGGTGACCCTGACAAGTAGTCATCCTCCCTCAATATACTTCTCATGTCCTTATTACACTGAGCCAAGACTTCTCTCTCTGATTCCTTAGGCAGGCTAACTCTACCTTCTGGGCCTTAGTTCCCAAGCTTGCCCCTTCTGGTTCTGAAGTTCACCCAGGTGTACTCTGTTAGCCCCTAATTGGTGAGGGGGCCGTATCACTATCTCTATGTGTATCCTGGTGTATGTCTGTTCTTCTCTCCTCAGGGTCCAGCTGAGCCCAGGAGCTGCACGGAATGGTGGCAGTCATCTTGCCAGTGCAGCGGGCATGGACCAGACTGCAAGCTAGGGAAGCAAGGCATCAGTCAGGAAGAGGGGACACACAGCCAGGCTTGAGGCCTCTTCATCGGGGTAAGTGCTGGGGAGAGGGAGGGAGAGCAGGTCCTGAAATCTGAGCTAAACATGTTACCCTCTCAGGAGTTCTGAAAGTGATCTCTATATTCCATTAGTCTATCTGGGAATTTGGACACATTCACCCCCAGGAATCCTTCAAGGTTGTCCCTCACCCTTTTAGGCCAGGAGAAGATCTGAAACTCAGCTGGAAGGAAGAAGACTTATCGATTCCCCTGACCACCTTTTCTTCTCTTCTCTTGCACAGATGTCCCCAGGTCCCCCAGCCCAGGCCCAGCATAAAGGCCGTGTGGGGGGGCCCCCCTGACCCAAGGGGGGGGCTTCATGCGCCACGTGCAGGCGGAGCCGTCTCCATCCTCAGAGCCAGAGGCTGGCCCTTCACAGCCTCCAGTCAGGCAGGGGGCTCTCCAGGGTGGCCTGCTCATGGGCTACAGCCCAGCAGGGGGGGCGATATCCCCCGGGGTCTACCAGGTATCCATCTTTTCCCCTCCAGCTGGTGCCTCTGAGCCTCACAGGGCCCTGAAGCGACCGGCCCCACCAACTGAGGGTCCCCGGGAGCTGAAGAGAGGCCCTGGGCTAGGGGCCAGAGAGGGATTACCCCCTGAAGAACCATCTACTGTGGGGCTGTTGGGCCTAGAGGGACTGGGGCTGGGACTGGGTGTGACCAGCCAGCATTTCTCCCATCGTGGCCTCTGTGTTGTGGAACAGGGAGGTAGTACCACCTCATCTTGGACTTCAGGGGCCCAGAGTACTCCCTGGCACCCATCAAATGCTTCCTGCAATACTTTGCACACCAGAGACTGGTCCTCCCCAGATCCAGGGGGACAGGGGTCCCTGGGGGAGTCCCCAGGGCCAGCCCTTCCGGGCCAGCTGCACACACTTGACACTGATTTGCACAGTCTTGCACAAATAGGGGGTAAGAGCCCAGTGGCTAGGGTGGGCAACGGGGGAAGCCCCTGGCCTAGGGAGTCCCCAGGCACTGCCAATGGGCACAGTCCCGAGCACACACCCCCTGGCCCTGGACCTCCAGGCCCCTGCCCCACCAAGCGAAGGCTGCTTCCTGCTGGAGAAGCCCCAGATGTCAGCTCTGAGGATGAGGGGCCAGCCCCTCGGAGGCGCCGGGGAACCCTGGGCCACCCTCCTGCTGCCAACAGTTCTGATGCCAAAGCCACACCCTTCTGGAGCCACCTGTTTCCTGGGCCCAAGGAGCCTGTTTTGGTAAGCCAATAGAAAAGTTCATCTACTATTTTTTTTTTTTTTCTGCTGTTGTCTCCTCAGAAGTAATCATCTGCTCTTAGGTGGATATTTGTTTGGGTGAAGGTAGAGACCTTGGAGGTCCTTTAAGAGCTTATAATGAGCCCTGCCCCAAAACATACCTGGCCTCTACCTAGTCTCTTTTCCCAATCTTTCCTCTCCATAGGACCCAACAGACTGCAGTCCCATGGGGCGGAGGCTGAAAGGTACCCGTCGTCTGAAACTGTAAGTGACCAGCTTTTTCTTCTACCTTGTCCCTGAGAACGAGGGCAGAAGCCTGTAACCCTCTTTCTAACATCAGAGTGGAGGACCCCAGGGAAGAAGCCCTAGGTAGTGGCAAAGGGTGGGGTCCAAGGACATAAGCAGGAATTCCAGAAGACCTCACACCAACCTTCTGTGTCCTTTCCCCTACCAGAAGCTCCCTTCGAAGTCTCCGGAAGGGACCAGGCCTGCTGAGCCCCCCCAGTGCCTCCCCCATTCCTACCCCTGCTGTCAGCCGTACCCTGCTGGGCAACTTTGAGGTAGCCTCCCTTGGGCTGTATGATAGGAGGGTCCTGGGAAGAGTGGGATGATGGAATGTAGCTTGGGTGGAAAAGGAAAAGAATTAGCATCTCTCTCATGTTTTTCCCACCTTAACCCCAGGAATCATTGCTGCGAGGACGCTTTGCACCATCTGGCCACATTGAGGGTTTCACAGCAGAGATTGGAGCTAGTGGATCCTACTGCCCCCAGCATGTCACGCTGCCTGTCACTGTCACCTTCTTTGATGTTTCTGAGCAAAATGCCCCGGCCCCCTTCCTGGTATGAACTTACCCCAACCTCAAAGTGAGCTCATCGAGAGAATGAGGGGTTGGGGGAATGGGGCAGGAGACAAGAGGTATTTCTTAACTTGTTGCTCACCTAGGAATAAATCAGGGCCAAGTGGAGAGAACTCTAGTGTGGGGTAGGGGTAGGTTTAGAAACTGTGGAGAGGTAGTATTCAGGACTCAGGGCTTTCCTAGTCACAATCTTGGCTGATGGCTCCATGGCCTTCCCAGGGCGTCGTGGACCTGAACCCCCTGGGGAGGAAGGGTTACAGTGTGCCCAAAGTGGGCACCGTCCAAGTGGTGAGTCTGCCCTGAGGGAAGGGGAGTGGGGAGAGAGGAAAACATCCCCTAGGCCCTAACAACCTTGTGTGTCCTGCCCCCAGACCTTATTTAACCCCAATCAGACTGTGGTGAAGATGTTCCTCGTGACCTTTGACTTCTCCGACATGCCTGCTGCCCATATGACCTTCTTGCGCCATCGCCTCTTTTTGGTGCCTGTGGGTGAGGAGGGAAATGCTAGCCCCACCCGCCGCCTCCTCTGCTACTTGCTGCACCTCAGGTGAGGAAAGGGCCCAGGGACAGATATAGAGACTTAGGTATCCCTTCCTTGATCAGAATCTTGCTTTGCTTCTCTATGGATTCTTTTTTTCTTTTTTTTTTGAGAAAGAGACAAAGAGTCTCACTCTGTTGCCCTGGGTAGACCATCTTGGTGTCATCATAACTCACGACAACCTCAATCTTTTGCGCTCCAGTGATCCTCTTGCCTCAGCCTTCCCAGTAACTGGGACTACAGGCATCTGCCATGACACCCAGCTGGATTTTCTATTTTTAGGAGAGACAGGGTCTTGCTTTCCCTCAGGCTGGTCTCAAACACCTGCGCTCAAGCAGTTCTCCCACCTCTGCCTTCTAGAGCGCTAAGATTACAGGTGTGAGCCACTGTGCTGGTCTGGATTCTTAGTTTGATCACACTGTTTTTCCCCAGGTTCCGAAGCTCCCGTTCAGGCCGCTTAAGCCTGCATGGAGATATCCGTCTGCTTTTTTCTCGCCGGAGCCTGGAACTGGACACAGGGCTCCCCTATGAACTGCAGGCTGTGACTGAGGCCCCTCACAATCCACGTTATTCACCTTTGCCCTGATTGCCAGCACTCTGAACCCATGGGTCAACAACCTGCCCATCCTGCTCCATCCTGGACAGAGTACAAATGTGGAGAGATGGCAAGAGACCTTTCAGGCTTGAATTAAAGCCCTAGCCATGCCCATGCCCAAATTGATTATTTGGGTGTTTAAAGCTTCTGATCTTTACCATACCCTGTCCTACTCCGGTTACTCCATGTGCCTGTCCCTTCCCTTGGGTTTCCCAGGCCAGCTTAGGTAGGAGGAACCGGAGCTACCCTGAGGTTGTCCCAAGTTCCCAGGCAAGTCATGCCAGCATTGCCTCCCTGTCCTGGGCAGGGGACACTTATTATTTTATTTATTTTTAATTTATAATTTATTCAAATTGGATTGCCTTGGTAACCTCCCAGACATGATAATTGGCATTGCCCCTCCTCCTTTTCCATTCTCAGATATTGCTCCAACCTCAGAAGTTGAAGAGGCATATGAGGGGGCAGGAGGAGAACTTCTCTATTGCTGAGTACAGAGGGATTATTCCAGAAGGACTGAGTCACTAGCCAAAGACTCAGATTCCCCAGTCCTCCCCCAGTTCCTTCACCTTCCTTACCTTCTGACCCATCTCTGAAAGCCAATTTATGTGTATGTGTGTGCACACAGCTTGTTTTTGTGTGATATGTATGTGTGAAAGAGAGTGTGCATGCATGCACACACACAGGGGTTAACCACCCCTTATCTAGGGCTCCAGACTCTAGTTGTCCCTTTTGCCTATGTCTCCTTGCTTTGGGGTCCTGACTGAGGAAGGTGTCTGGGGGCAGAGTCAGGGCCAAGGACTGGGTACCTCCTCTCACCTGGCCAGACTCTGACCCACCTACCTCAGCTGGGGTGAGGAGCACCCCTCAAACTCAGTCATGTGGTTCCCAACTATCCCATTCCCCACTCCAGACTCTGACCCAGCCTCAGCCTTGACTCCTGGGGCTGGGCTGAGGGGAACAAGCATTTGCTGAAACTTGAAAAAAACAAAACAAAAAAACAGGAAAATTGTACCTGGTACTTTTTCTAAGAAAAAAAAATTTTAAAAGAATGAAAGAATAAATTCTTGTTTGGAAACTTGAATTAAGCTCTACTTTTTCTCTTCGGGAGAGGATGTGAAGAATGGAGAGCATAACTGGAGCTAGGACTCTACCCTTTCTCTCAGAGAGGAGGCAGCAGGCCTGAGCCCATGAGGTCTTAGGCTAGGGCCTGCTGATTCTTGGGACCTGGTCTTGCTCTTTTTAGATAATCAGGGGGGTCAGGGAGTAGGTAAAGTTCAGCTATAAAGTTGAATTTTCTGAATGTGGATCTAGATTCTTATATGTAGTACTAGTTCTGTAAATGACTTTAGCCCCGCAGAATTTCAGTACCATCATGTAAAATGAGGTTGACTATGCAGGTCCCTTAAAGGATGTGCCATAGCATCAGAGAGATGTAAGGTGACACGCTTCTAACAAGGTAACATTGAGGCTGTTTGCTAGACTCTGTATACAAGGGGACCAGGCCTAAAAGGCTATTGGGAGGAGATGGAAAGAGCTGTGGTGCCTTGAGAAAGAGGAGAGGGGAAAATCTTGGCCCAATCACCGGGCAATGTTAGGCCCAGTCACCACAGTAACGAGATTGGGGTCAGACCCCAGTGGGAAGGCTGGGCACAACACTGCCGGGCTACCAGAGAATGTCACTATGGCAACCATGGCAACCAGTCAGCTCCAATCCACTGGTTGCTATGGCGACAGATGAGGGCGATTATATGCTGTGGAGAGAAAACTCGGTCTCTGATATGGGTAAACTACTTGGTGAGAAGTGTCTCTGGGTCACATGCACGCGGAAAGTAGTCTCCGTGTTGGCCAACAGGCCTGTAGGTCCTCTCCGGAAGGTCTGCGTTTCCCAGGGAACAACTTGATACGCCCTCTGCCAGGTAACGCTGATTGGGTGAGTGTGAACGGGGGAAGGGACGGCCGGAAGTACAAACCTGGAGTGGAACTGCGGGAGGAGCGGCTCCATTCAGCTTTGTAACGACCGCTCTGCCCCGTGTCTCGTTGGTTCCGGAGGTCGCGGCGGCCTTGGGAAATGCTGGCGCGCGCGGCGCGGGGCACCGGGGCCCTTTTGCTGAGGGTGAGAGCGAGACAACCTTTCCCAGTGGCCAGAATTGAGATCAGCTGGGTCCTCAGCTGGGAAGGGGCGGTATTCCAATTTTGGAAGCGGGCTGGGGTCAGAGGTCATAGTCCCCCACGTGAGCTCCTTTCCGAGAACCCGTCACAGTTGGGGCTTAAGGAGATATCTTCAGAACAGAGGGGCGGGGTGCTGGGGCCACTGCGGGTCTTTGGTTCACACCCGTCTTTCCTTCAGGGCTCTCTGCAGGCTTCTGGCCGTTCTCCGCGCCGCGCCTCCTCCGGATTGCCCCGAAACACCGTGGTACTGTTTGTGCCACAACAGGAGGCCTGGGTGGTGGAGCGAATGGGCCGATTCCACCGGATCCTGGAGCCTGTGAGAATCTCTTCTGCCCACCTTGGGCCAGCCAGATGCCTGGATCCCTCACGACATGGGGGAGGGGGTGGGACCACTTTGGGACCTGGCTGCACCTTTAGCTCCTGACTCCCCAGGCTGGACCTGGTAGGGCCCAGGCTGCTCACCATCATCCCCATATTATAACCTTTATCTATTGCCCCAGCACCCACATACCCGTTCTTGGGGATCTCCCCCACCATCCTGTCAGCCCTACCTGTCTGTGTAGATAGAGATGGTTATTCTGCTGTGTCCCATTCCCATGTCTCTCCCTTCTGTTCAGAGCCTTAGTTTTGCATTCCTATTCTCTTAGGTTTCCCTACCAGTGACACCCTAGCCTTCTGAGGACTTCTGAGGCTGCTGCTTTTCTGGGCATGTTCCACGTGTTTACTCTCTACCTATTTTGGGACTAGCTTAGTTAGATCCTATTCCCATAGTCCCCATCCTTCTGAGAACCCTCCTCTTCCTAGGGTTTGAACATTCTCATCCCTGTGTTAGACCGGATCCGGTATGTGCAGAGTCTCAAGGAAATTGTCATCAACGTGCCTGAGCAGTCAGCAGTGACTCTTGGTGAGGCGTGCAGGGTGATACGGTGCTTTGCAATCATTAGGATATGGTTGCTGTAGATCCAGATCTTAGCAGAAAGAGCTGTTCGGGACCTAGAGACCTGATGTTCCTCCTTTTCTCTCTTGTTCCTGTTCACGCAGACAATGTAACTCTGCAAATTGATGGGGTGCTTTACCTGCGCATCATGGACCCTTACAAGGTAACTGCCCCTGCTTTATTCAACCTTCTGAGTTGCTCATCTCGCTAAAATCCTGCACCCAAACTTCTTAACGCTATCCATGTCCCTTGCAGGCAAGCTATGGGGTGGAAGACCCTGAGTATGCTGTCACCCAGCTGGCTCAGACAACCATGAGATCAGAGCTCGGCAAACTCTCTCTGGACAGAGTCTTCAGGGTAAGCAGCTCTGAGCCAGGGGTACAGTTTGAAGGCACGTGCCTGGTGCACAGTCCATGGGAAGCAAGATCAGTCCCATACCTCTTGATAGATGGGTTAAGGCTGTAGAGCTTACATCTGTCTTCCTCCAGGAGCGGGAGTCCCTGAATGCCAGCATTGTGGATGCCATCAACCAGGCTGCTGACTGCTGGGGCATCCGCTGCCTTCGTTATGAGATCAAGGATATTCATGTGCCACCCCGAGTGAAAGAGTCCATGCAGATGCAGGTGGGGGCCGGAGAGGTGTTGGAAAAGGACCTCAGGATGCTCCAGTCCCAAAGGGACCTGAACTCCCTTTTTCTTTTTTTTTTGTGATGAGTGTAGTTGCAGGTCTGTTGTAAGAGTTTCCCCTGGTTTCTTATTCATGGGAGTTGCTGGGGGCTTCTAGGTGGAGGCAGAGCGTCGGAAACGGGCCACAGTTCTAGAATCTGAGGGGACCCGAGAGTCGGCTATCAATGTGGCAGAGGGAAAGAAACAGGCCCAGATCCTGGCCTCTGAAGCAGAAAAGGCTGAACAAATAAATCAGGCAGCAGGTCAGCAGAGGGCAGAAGCAGAGGGGAGAACAGGGCATGGGTCTTTGAAGTCTGGTACTGGGACGGGAACTTTGAGGTACTCTTGACTTCATGCATGAAGCTCTGTCTCTGTTCTTCTAGGAGAGGCCAGTGCAGTTCTGGCCAAGGCCAAGGCTAAGGCTGAAGCTATTCGCATCCTGGCTGCAGCTCTGACACAACACGTGAGCTGCCCCTGGGTGGGAGTGGAGGACAGGAATTGACAATGGGAGCGGTTCTCTACCCTCTACCCTTGAGGGGAGTTCCTAGCTGTGTGGGCTCTATTGAACCAGATTACGTGATCTCTTGTATACCTTCTTTCTAAGAACAGGCCCCACCCCCACCCCACCCCTTCCCCACGTCTGTGATCTCTGATTTTTATCCCCCTGACAGAATGGAGATGCAGCAGCTTCACTAACTGTGGCCGAGCAGTATGTCAGTGCATTCTCCAAACTGGCCAAGGACTCCAACACTATCTTGCTGCCCTCCAATCCCGGTGATGTCACCAGTATGGTGGCTCAGGTTAGTTAGAGCTCTCTGAGGACCCAGCACAGAGCACCAGTGCTAGGGACTAAGATTCCCACCACTACTATCACCACTTACATACTGTAGAGGTTTTCAGAGTACCTTGATGTTAGACTTCCCTTCATTCCCTATAGAGAGACAGAATCTCTAAGAATGAGAAATCCCCATTCATCCCTGAAGATGAGAGAGTCTTAAAATACGTTCTTCAGACAGAGGCTTGAGAGGGAAGAAAGGAGGACCAAACTCACTGGCTCCAGTGCCACCCTTTCCCTTTTAGCCATTAGTAGGTTGGGCTGTACCTTCTGCTAGGTGTCCTCATGGCTCTCTTTTTCTCTCCTCAGGCCATGGGTGTATATGGGGCCCTCACCAAAGCTCCACTGCCAGGGACCCAGGACTCAGTCACCAGTGAGAACAGCAGAGATGTCCAGGGCACAGATACAAGTCTTGATGAAGAACTTGATCGATTCAAGCTGAGTTAGTGGAATTAGGCTTGGCAGGGAGCCTGGAGACAAGGAAGCAGTACTTCCAGATTCTGGTTGTAGCCTCCCTGCCAAGGTTTTGGTTTTTATTTTTTTATTTGAACTTTAATCATGTAATAAACACACTATTGGTAAACCAGAAACTGTCCTATTTTTGGGGGGAATGAAGTTGGGAAAATCACCAGCATTTTTTTTGGACGTTCACTCCCACCCTCTGGTCCTGTCAGGTCTCCAGATCTGATGCCTCCATAAGGAAGATTGAACTTTATGTAAAGTGAAACCATCCTTTCTGTCTTCAAGAGAAACTGTGGGATAAGGTAGAAGGATTAAACTACATGTCTACTGAACTGCTAGTTGGGATGTGTAGTTTCTCTTACAGAGTGTGGGGCTGTGTGTTCAAGATAGCTGTTTAGAAGGATTTTTCATGGCAAACGGGACCACCCTAACAGGATACTACTGCTGACTTCTTTTTTTTTTTTTTCGTAGAGACAGTCTCACTTTATGGCCCTCGGTAGAGTGCCATGGCATCACACAGCTCACAGCAACCTCCAACTCCTGGGCTTAAGTGATTCTCCTGCCTCAGCCTCCTGAGTAGCTGGGACTACAGGCGCCCACCACAACACCCAGCTATTTTTTGGTTGCAGTTCAGCCAGGGCTGGATTTGAACCCGCCGCCCTCGGTATATGGGGCCGGCGCCTTACCGACTGAGCCACAGGCGCTGCCCTACTGCTGAATTCTTAAAGAATCTTTAGGTGCTCAGGGCCTGCTTTATTCATTCATTCAAAAATATTTAGTGATGTCTGCTATATGCCATGCTCAGTGCTACACACGGGTTACCAAAACAATTGAGACTCAGTGGTCTCTGGTTTCACAAAATACAAGGTCAAGTAGGGAAGAGAGACAATGGAGCCGACAGTGATGGAAAGTAATAAATGTACTGGAGTTCTGGCTGAGGGATCCTGTGGGGAGGAGCACATCAAGTTGTGGGCAGATGAATTGCTGACTCTGCCATTGAATGCAGGCTGAAAAAAAAGTTTGCTGCAGCTGAAGGGTAGGGTGTTGGGTGGATATAACTATAGGGTCAAATCACAGGGAACTAAAGTCCTGCCGAAGGAGCTGAACATTATCTGTTATCCCTAGGGTAGGAAGGAAACTGTGAGGGTGTATTTTTTTTTTTCTTCCCATGAAGGTTTTTAAGATTGAAGAAACCACATTGATGTTTTAGATAGAGCTGTTCTGCTGTAATATAGAGAAAAGGTATGAAGGAGAGATGGGAGGCTAGGAAGATGGTAACAGGACTGACTCAGTGATCCTGGAGAAGGTGTTGAGGCCTTAACTGAGGTAAAAGTCCATGGGGATGAAGGTGAAGGAATGATCTGACATATTTCTGAATTTTAGAATTTAATTCTTTATCCATTTGGTAGGTAGTTATTGAATCCCAAATATGTGCTAGGATTAGAGGATGTAGTAATAAAGGAAAAAGAACCGGCCCTCAGTGAGTTGACATTCTATTTGGAGAGAAAGACCCTAAGTGAGATGTATAGATTTTCAGATGTTGATGAGTCGTGCTATGGAGGAAATTAAGGAAAGGAAGCAAGATGGAGACTTTGGGTGGGGGAGGATCTTTATTGTTCTTACATATATATATTTTTTGTTTGAGACAGAGTCTTACTTTGTCACCTTCAGTAGAGTGCTATGGCATCATAGCTCACAGCAACCTCCAACTCTTGGGCTCAAGCAATTCTCTTGCTTCAGCCTCCCGAGTAGCTGGGACTACAGGTGCCTGCCACAACACCTGGCTAATTTTAGAGACGGGGTCTCATTCTTGCTCAGGCTGGTCTCGAACCTGTGAGCTTCGGGCAATCCACCGGCCTCAGCCTCCCAGAGTGGTAGGATTACAGGCATAAGAGCCACGGCACCCGGCCTGGATCTATATTATTAAATAGAGTGATTTAATTTAAATATTATTAAATATTAAGCCTCACTGATGTTAAACTTGAGCTTAGATATGAAGAAGGTCAGGTGAGCACCCATTTGGGCATCTGGGAGTGAAACAGGAGATTGCTAAGTGCAAAGGCCCTGAAGTATAGCATGCTTGGTTTAGAACAGGAAGAGAGAAAGTGCTGCTGTGAATGGAACAAAATTAAGGAAGCAAAGAAGTGGCAGTTTGATGAATTAGAGAGGGAAAAGGGAGCTAGTGTGTAGGGCCATATAGAGCCATTACAAAACCTTAGGCTTTTACTCTGAGAATAAGATTATTTTATTTTTAATAATAGTTTTATTGAGACATAATAAAGACACATACTATACAATTTACCCTTGTAAAATATAAACTCAGTAATTTTTAGTGTATTTGGAATTGTGCAACCTCCATTTTAGAACATTTTCATTATCTCCCACCTTCCCTCCACAATATTCTGTTGTATAGATAAACCATATTTTCTTTATCCATTCATCAGTGATGGATATTTGGGTTTCCACCTTATGAATAATGCTACTATGAATGTTCACTTATGAGTTTTTGTTTGTATGTTGCTGGCTCATATAACTGTGTTTAATTTTTTTTTTTTTTGAGACAGTCTCACTTTGTTGCCCTTGGTAGAGTGCCGTGGCATCATAGGTCAAGACAACTTCAGACTCCTGGGTTCAAGTGATTCTCTTGCCTCAGCCTCCCAAGTAGCTGGGACTACAGGCGCCTGCCACAATACCCACCTATTTTTAGAGACGAGGTCTTGAACTTGTGAGCTCAGGCGATCCACCCGCCTTGGCCTCCCAGAGAACTGTGTTTAATCTTTAAGGATGTTTGCAAAGCGGCTGTACCATTTTACAATCCCATCAGCAATGCATGAGGCTTCCAATACTCCACGGTCTTGCCAACAGTTATCATTCTCATTTTTATTATAGCTATCCTAGTGGGTTTGAAGTGTTATCTCTAGTATTCTCCTCATGGTTAAAGATGTTTTGTATTTTTCCATTTGTTCATTGTTTATTTGTATGTCTTTTTTTGTTTTGTTTTGTTTTTGAGACAGAGCCTCAAGCTGTCACCCTGGGTAAAGTGCTGTGGCATTACAGCTCACAGCAACCTCCAACTCTTGGGCTCAAGCGATTCTCCTGCCTATGCCTCCCAAGTAGCTGGGACTACAGGCGCCCACCACAACACCTAGCTATTTTTTGGTTGCAGCTGTCATTGTTTGGCGGGCCTGGCTGGATTTGAACCCGCCAGCTCAGGTGTATGTGGCTGGCGCCTTAGCTGCTTGAGCCATAGGCGCCAATCCTGTATGTCTTTTTTTGAGGTATGTTTAGTCAGACCTGTTGTCCATTTTTTAATTGGATTATTTGATTTTTTATTATTGAGTTGTAAGATTCAGTTAGAGGTCTTGATAGGACAGTAATGAAATCTATCAGAGTCAGCTAAACAAAAAGGAAAAGTATTATAAGCATTAAGATAAGGTAATGCCCAATAGTGACAATAAGTGGCAGAGCTAGGATTCAAATTAAGCCTCTGGGCTGTGCTCAAACATGAAGGGACAGTGGCTCCCTGAACTCTTCTAGCTTGGTCCCTTGCCCCCAATTCTCCTAAATCACTAAATCTCTGCGCAAACTCTATAGTCAGCCCTACGCTCCTTAACAAACTTCATCGATGTGCCAGTAGATGGCGATAGGGTCACCGGCGGGCCGCTCTGTCTGGCTCGCTTATCTCTGTGGTGCTAGGCCGCGAGGCGGCGGCCGCCACACTTCCGGGTACCGTTCCAGGTGAGTTAAGGTCGGATTCCCGAGAATACTCCAGCTCCTCTCACCCTGAAATAAGAGCACCCGCTCGCCCAGCTCCCAGTAAGGGTGCCCAGTTCTGTGCTGGGGTTCCTAGGCGGAGGCCGGGTAGGCATTGGAGGCGGCAAAGACACTCGGATGTCCGGTCTCAGCGAGGCATACCCTGCTCTCCAGCTGAACCCCTACCCCCTCTGCGCTTGTGAGGTCGTGCCTCGGGTCTCCCGGCGAACCTAGGTGCGCGGAAGCCGGGCGTGACTCCTCCCCTTCGTCCCCTTGGTCCCCACCAGGCGGCGCCGTTGGCCGGGTCAGGGTTCCCCTGCGGCTTTGAGCCCTTGTCACCTAGTGGTGTTGAGATTGGTGAGGGCAGATGTGCAGAAACGGCCAGAGAGCAGTCCACTTAGAATAAGTTTCCCTTGCGACTTGTCATTTTTCCGCGTTAGGATTCCCTGGTGTACATATACACTTTCCCGTGCTCCACCTCCAAAGATCTTGATTAGTTGATCTGGGATGGCTGCGGCATGGAAACAGCTTTTTATTTATTTGTGTACTTATTTATTTTTTGTTGTTTGTTGCTGTTACAGTTTGGCCAGGGCCAGATTCGAACCCGCCACCCTCGGTATATGGGGCCGGTGTCCTACTCACTGAGCCACAGGTGCCTCCCCGAAATAGCTTTTTAAACATCAGCTCCCAGGTTGATTGGTCTGGGACTTTACCCTCAGAAACATTGCGATGGGTTGGCTCTGGGTCTCTTTAACTTGAAGAGTCTTCTAAGGAAGATTCTAGCTGAGTTTTGTAGTTAGGGATCAGAATATCCTCTGTTTTTTTGTGCCCATCGTGATGAATTCCCTCCCCCTTATTCCTACCAGGATGCAGAAGATCTCAGTGCTGCTCTTCCTGACCTGGGTCTGCTTCCTCTTCTATGCTGGCATTGCTCTCTTCACCAGTGGCTTCTTGCTCACTCGTTTGGAGCTCACCAACCATAGCACCTGCCAAGAGCCCCCAGGCCCTGGGTCCCTGCCATGGGGGAGCCGAGAGGAACCCAGGGCCTGCTGGATGGCTTCCCGATTCTCCCGAGTTGTGTTGGTACTGATAGATGCTTTGCGATTTGACTTTGCCCAGCCCCAGTACTCACAAGTGCCCGGAGAGCCTCTTGTCTCCTTACCCTTCCTGGGAAAACTAGGCACTTTACAGAGAATCCTGGAGACTCAGCCCCACCATGCCCGGCTTTACCGATCTCAGGTTGACCCCCCTACTACTACCATGCAGCGCCTCAAGGCCCTCACCACTGGCTCACTGCCTACTTTTATTGATGCTGGTAGTAACTTTGCCAGCCACGCCATAATGGAAGACAATCTCATTAAGCAACTCACCAGTGCAGGTCAGTCTGGGCCCCTTTCTTAAAGTAACTTTTTTTTGTTTGTTTGTTTTTTTTTGGTTTTTGGCCGGGCCTAGGTTTGAACCTGCCACCTCCGGCATATGGGACCTGCACCTTACTCCTTGAGCCACAGGCGCTGCCCTCTGGGCCCCTTTCAAGGCCAGGAGTACCTTGGCATATTTCTTCTTTAGAAATCAGAGAGTTAGAACTTTGGTTGGCTAGCTGCATGCTTGACTGTGGTGTCAGGGGAAAAAAGGAAGAGAAAGAGATGAGGACCCTGCAAGTAGGGACCTTAGTTTGGGGAACAGAGGAAAGGGGATCCAGGCTCTGTTCTTGTGAAACTTCTAATCTGGGTGGAATATTGGCTTTACTCTTGGAGAGTTCTCAGTAAAGGGGCAGGAGAGAGAAGAAGAGGGGAAGATAGGTCTCGGTTTGTAAGCATGGAGTAGAAAGCAGAGGGATCCCAGATCCTGTTGACTCACTGACTAGGAAAAAGCAAGGTAGCCAGAGACTGAGAATTAGCAGAGCACTTTGTAGGAAGCAGAAGTGAGAGGTCTGGATGGAATATGGTTATCAGGGAAGTCTTCCTAGTGGGAAGTGTCAGGCCCTAAAGGATAAGGAGTTTCTAAATGGAATGCATGGTGGGATTTCTGATGGTTTTTAAAGGGCCTTCTCTCCTCTTTTTCCCTATCCTGACTCCTGCTTAGGCTCTGACTCCTCATGTCCCTGCAGGAAAACGTGTAGTCTTCATGGGAGATGATACCTGGAAAGACCTTTTTCCTGGAGCTTTCTCCCAAGCTTTCTTCTTCCCATCCTTCAATGTCAGAGACCTACACACAGTGGACAATGGCATCCTGGAACACCTTTACCCCACCAGTGAGCATGGGAGCACAGCATGAAATCCCTAAGACTGGGAGCTGGGGAGGGCTGCTTTAGTTCACAAATTCTGAGCCTCCCATGGGTGCTTGTATCCCTGGACATGGAGGAATGTCAAAGGCTGGCTGGGGTTGAGGAATGGGCCTTAGTTCCCTGTGCTCAGTGTTCTCCCCTTCTCAGTGGACGGTGGTGAATGGGATGTACTGATTGCTCACTTCCTGGGTGTGGATCATTGTGGCCATAAGCATGGTCCTCACCACCCTGAAATGGCCAAGAAACTTAGCCAGATGGACCAGGTGATCCAGTGAGTATGGGGTATTGGCTGGGGGACTGGGTTGTGTCTGGGAATCTCAAGATATATGGTCTCAAGTGAAGAAGTCTTTATCTTGAACCTTCTTTGCTGCCTGAATTCTGTCTTCTCTTGGCCTTTTCTGAAGTGTGGGGCCTCATCCATCTAGAATAACTCAGGGTGTAGCTTTGGGCATTGGGGTCATGGCCAAAGAGGTGTCTCTTTGTTATGTTTAGGCCCTACTAATGGAAGTCCTAGCTGGGGGTGAATGGGCCCTGAGAAAATTTTTTATCCATCCCTACCCCCTGACACATTTCTTGGCCCCCAGGGGACTGGTGGATCGTGTGGAGAATGACACACTGCTGGTAGTGGCTGGGGACCACGGGATGACCACGAATGGGGACCATGGAGGGGACAGTGAGCTGGAGGTCTCAGCTGCACTCTTTCTGTACAGCCCCACAGCCCTCTTCCCCAATGCCCCACCAGAGGTGAGGCCCGGGATGTGCCTCATCTGGTCTCCCAGTATTCGGCCCATGTCAAGATCACATCATCTTCATGGATCCTGGCTAGTTTAGGCCCCCAAATCCACACTCATGGGTATCCCTCACTCTCATTTCTTACGTAGGTCCCTATATCTTCCATCTTAAACACTGACTTCAATTTTGTGATTAAACTCATTGATGCCTGTCCTTTCCCTCTAGGAGCCAGAGGTGATTCCACAAGTCAGTCTTGTGCCCACACTGGCCCTGTTGCTGGGTCTGCCCATCCCATTTGGGAACCTTGGGGAGGTAGTAGCTGAGCTATTCTCCGGGGGTGAGGACTCCCAGCCCCATTCCTCTGCTCTAGCCCAAGCCACAGCTCTCCATCTCAATGCCCAGCAGGTAGGTAAAGGGCCTGGGCTTCCTGATGACAAAGCTAGGGTGGGCATAAGAGAAGCATAATGACCCATTCCATTGTCTTTTGTTAGTCTTTTTTGAGACAGTATCTCATTATGTCACTCTCAGTAGAGTGCTATGGTGTTACAGCACACAGCAACCTCAAACTCTTGGGCTTAAGCGATTCTCTTGCCTCAGCTTCCCAAGTAGCTGGGACTAAAGGCACCTGCCACAACACTGGGCTATTTTTTGGTTGTAGTTGTCATTGTTGTTTAGCAGGCCTTGTCTGGGTTTGAACCCGTCAGCCTGGGTGTATGTGGCCGGCACTATAACCACTGTGTTACAGGCACCAAGCCTCCTTCGTTATTCTTTTTTTTTTTTTTTTTATGAATAATATTTTTATTTTTCTATTTTTAACCAGTCTTACATAAATGTATTTTGTTTGTATTACATTTGGAAATAGTTGTTGGTTGTTCAGATTGCTGGTTTTTTTTTTTTTTGCCATTCTTTTAAAATTAAAGTTTCAGTTTCTACAATTATAACTTTTTTTTATTGTTAAATCATAGCTGTGTACATTAGTGCAATCAAGGGGTACAATGTGCTGGTTTCCTATACAATTTGAAATATTCTCATCAAACTGTTTAACGTGGCCTTCATGGCATTTTCTTAGTTATTGTATATCTCCCCTCCTTTGTTATTCTTTTTTTTTTTTTTTTTTTTTGTAGAGACAGAGTCTCACTGTACCGCCCTCTGGTAAAGTGCCGTGGCGTCACACGGCTCACAGCAACCTCTAACTCTTGGGCTTACGCGATTCTCTTGCCTCAGCCTCCCGAGCAGCTGGGACTACAGGCGCCCGCCACAACGCCCGGCTATTTTTTGTTGCAGTTTGGCCGGGGCTGGGTTTGAACCCGCCACCCTCGGCATATGGGGCCGGCGCCCTACTCACTGAGCCACAGGCGCCGCCCTCCTTTGTTATTCTTAATTCCTCCTTCCAGAGTTATGTTTCCTTTCCATTATCCCTCCTGTTCTCCCTCCCTTCTGGACAGAGTTTGGGTCACTGATTTCCAGCTATCCCTTTTTGTAATACCTATTCTTGGCTCTGATCCAATTTATATCTCTGACCTGTTTCCCTTGGCCTCTGACCTTTTCTCTGCCAGGTGTCCCGATTTCTTCACACCTATTCAGCTGCTGCTCAGGACCTTCAAGATAAGGAGCTTCATCAGCTTCAGAACCTTTTCTCCAAGGCATCTGCTGACTACCAGTGGCTTCTGCAGAGCCCCCAAGGGGCTGAGGCGACACAGCAGACTGTGATTGCTGAGCTACAGCAGTTTCTGAGGGGAGCTCGGACCATGTGCATCGAGTCTTGGGCTCGTTTCTCTCTGGTCCGCATGGTGGGGGGTGCTGCTATCTTGGCTGCTGCCTGCTTTCTCTGTTTGCTGGCATCCCAGTGGGCAACATCCCCAGGCTTCCCCTTCTGCCCTCTACTTCTGATACCTGTGGCCTGGGGCCTGGGTGGGGCTATAGTGTATGCTGGACTTGTGGCAACTATAGGACTGAGGCTGGATCTAGTGCTTCTAGGGGCTGTGGCTGCAATCTGCTCACTCCTGACTTTTCTGTGGAAAGCCAGGGCTGCCTGGGGGTCCAGGAAGGCCCTGGCAACCCTGTTTCCCCTCCCTGGGTCTGTTCTGTTATTCTTGCTCATTCGTTTGGCAGCATTCTTCTCTGATAGTTTTGTTGTAGCTGATGCCAGAGCCATCCCCTTCCTTTTGGACTCATTCATCTTGCTTCTAGTTGCCCAGCTTCACTGGGAAGGCCAGCTTCTGTCACCTAAGCTGCTCAAAGTACCTCGCCTTGGCTCTTCATCCTCAATAGGCCTCCCACGGTACAGTGGTGCTTACGCTCTGAGGCTTGGAGTTGGGTTGCTTTTATGTACAAGGCTGGCTGGGCTTTTTCATCGCTGCCCAGAAGAGACACCTGCTTGCCACTCTTCTCCCTGGCTGAGTCCTCTGGCATCCATGGTGGATAGTCGAGCCAAGAATTTATGGTATGGAGCTTGTGTGGGGGCACTGTTAGCCCTGTTAGCTGCTATACGTCTGTGGCTTCACCGCTATGGTAATCTCAAGAGCCCTGAGCCTCCCATGCTCTTTGTGCGCTGGGGACTGCCCCTAATGGCACTGGGCACTGCTGCCTACTGGGCATTGGCTTCAGGGGCAGATGAAGCACCCCCACGTCTCCAGGCCCTTGTTGCCGGGGCATCAGTTGTATTGCCTAGGGCTGTGGCAGGACTGGCTGTTTCAGGGCTCGTGCTATTGCTCTGGAAGCCTGTGACCGTGCTGGTGAAGGCTGGGACAGGTGCTCCAAGGACCAGGACTGTCCTCACTCCCTTCTCAGGCCCTCCAACTACTCAGGCTGACCTGGATTATGTGGTTCCTCAAATCTACCGACACATGCAAGAGGAGTTCCAGGGCCGGCTAGAGAGGACCAAACCTCAGGGTCCCTTGACTGTGGCTGCTTATCAGCTGGGGAGCGTCTACTCAGCTGCTATGGTCACAGCCCTCACCCTGTTGGCCTTCCCACTTCTGCTATTGCATGCAGAGCGCATCAGCCTTGTGTTCCTGCTTCTGTTTCTGCAGAGCTTCCTTCTCCTGCATCTGCTTGCTGCTGGGATACCCATCACCACCCTTGGTAAATATAAATCTCAGCCCTGATTCATCTAAGGACAGTAGTGATGTGAGTTAAGCCCCTTTTTTTTCTCAGGGAGGTGCTGCTCCTCATGTTGCTCACCTTAACACAGCGTCTCCTACTGCAACAGTTGGGAAGGTTTTCTTGGTATCCTCTTTTCCCTGCTATAGCCAAGCTAATTGATCCCTCCTATTGACTCTCATGATGAGGGGAGTCAAGTCCTCTTCCAAGACTCCTTGTGGAAATGCTGCATTTTCATGAGCATATTTCCTCATTTTCCAGTGATGGAAGTGGTGAACTATGAATGTATAATATAACGGCACATCGAGTTGTATGTATTTGAGATAGAGATTGACTCACACTGCAGTTCAGATCAGGGAGATAGGGTTTTGTGCCACACAGGGAATCAGAATAACAGTGTTGCGTGAGGAGGTTAGGGTGATGGACAGATGAGTGTGTGAGAATTAGCAGTGAAGTAGTAGGAGTATATGATCATGGGCAGTAGGCTATGGATTGGGGAGTGAGATGTAATTGTGAAGAGGCATATTTTTTCCTTCAGGTCCTTTTACTGTGCCATGGCAGGCAGTCTCAGCTTGGGCCCTCATGGCTACACAGACCTTCTACTCTACAGGCCACCAGCCTGTCTTTCCAGCCATCCATTGGCATGCAGCCTTTGTGGGATTTCCAGAGGGTCATGGCTCCTCTACCTGGCTGCCTGCTCTGCTAGTGGGAGCCAACACTTTTGCCTCACACCTCCTCTTTGCAGGTAACCTCACATCCCTTTCTTGCTGCCATTGTTTACTATGGCCTTGTGCAAAGAAAGGAAACCCCTGTGTTTGAGTGGAAAGATGTGGTTTTGTTGGGTCATTGAAACTTCTTGGCTTAGGCTAATTGGAACCTGAGTCAACTGGGGTGGTTGGAGAGCAGTGCGCACTGGTACCAGGGTCCTTCACTGATTTCAGCCTTGTCCTCCCCTGAGGCAGTAGGTTGCCCACTTCTCTTGCTCTGGCCCTTCCTCTGTGAGAGTCAAGGGCTACGGAAGAGGCAGCAGCCCCCAGGGAATGAAGCTGAGGCCAGAGTCAGGCCTGAGGAGGAGGAGCAGCCACTGATGGAGATGCGGCTCCGGGATGCACCTCACCACTTCAATGCTGCACTGTTGCAGCTGGGCCTCAAATACCTCTTTGTTCTTGGTGTTCAGGTGGGTGTAAGAGAGAGCTCGGGGAGTTAATGACCTTTTCTCCCATGTGTGCATTGCATTCTTTCATACTTTCAAAAACCTTGGGAGAGAGCCTTGACTGAGGTACACATAAGTGAAGTGGTTGCCTAAGTCCAGTGCCTTCTCTTGAGACTTGAACCTGCTGGCCCTGATCCTGTATCATTTCCTGTCTACAGTCTAGATCTGTACCCTGCTATTTGCATTTGGGGATTACTGCATCAAGGGACAGAATGGCAAAGCTGAGGCGATGGCCAGGATTTTTTCCCAAATTGCAGTCATAGATCATCCTCCTCCTTTTCCACAGAGGCAAATATGGTGCTGACATCTTCTTCTACCTTAGGAAGTAGAGCCTGAGTAATAGCAGCACAGATAGATAGTGACTTGCCCAAGGTCACTTAGTGAGTTAGTGGCTGAGCAAGGACAAAAATTGGGTCTCTCTTTTTTTTTTTTTTTTTTTTTAAAGACAAAATCTCACTGTGTTGCCTTTGGTAGAGTGCCATGGTTTCACAGCTCACAGCAACCTCAAACTCTTGGGCTCAAGTGATTCTCTTGCCTCAGCCTCCCAAGTAGCTGGGACTACAAGTGCCCGCCATATGCCTGGCTATTTTTTTGTTGTAGTTATTGTTTGGCAGGCCCGGGCTAGATTCAAACCCACCAGCTACTCTGTATGTGGCCCTAGCCACTAGACGTGGAGCCAAGCCAGGAATTTTTCTACTGATACATGCTACTCTTCTCCCATTTTTTACAGGAGCCTATAGCAACCCTCCTTTTCCCCTGCTTTCGCCTTTCCTTGCAAGTAACTTGACCTCTCCTCTCCTTTAGATTCTGGCCTGCACCTTGGCGGCCTCCATTCTCCGTAGGCATCTCATGGTCTGGAAGGTGTTTGCCCCCAAGTAAGTAGATTTGCTTGAAGAATAGAATTGGAGAGGGAGAAGCCTGGGGCACAGTATGAACATCCTAAACATCTAAGATGGCTAAGATTTGCCATTGTAGGGAAAAGATAGTAGGACTACTTTCTGTTTCCTGAGTTTCTCCACTTTTCTTTGCAGGTTCATTTTTGAGGCTTTGGGCTTCATTGTAAGCAGCGTGGGACTTCTCCAGGGCATAACTTTGGTGATGCGAGTGGATGGTGCTGTGAGCTCCTGGTTCAAGCAGCTAGTTCTGGCCCAGCAAAGGTAGCCTAGTGTAGGCTGCTGGCACCTGGCTACTGAGAGAGCTAGAGAACAATTTAACCTGGCCCATACAGGTGCTGGATGATCTGCAAGAGAGGCTCAGCTATAACTCTCACCATTATGCAGCCAGAGGCTGTGGACTTCCAGGAGTTCATTATATTATAATTCAGAATCACAGTGGTGCCTATTCCTGACTCCTAATTTGGTGGCATCTGAGGGACTAGGGGTATTTCCCCAAATGGAATAAAATAATACTGTAAATATGTGTGTCTGAGATGTGGGTAATCCCCTACCATCCTACAGGGGTCAGAAGAAGGGTCATTCTCTCCTTTACTGTGCCAGGCACGGAAGGAATTAGTCATCTTAGGCAAATGTGGCTGTACCTCAGACCCTTTAGGAAATAGTTATCTGAGTTTGCTGCTCTCACTTCTTCCCAAATCACTCCTATTATCCCACCTGTTATTTTTCTTTGCTATGAAACACATTTTACATTTTATTAAGTTCATATACTTTGGTCGATAAAAGACTTAAAAGACAAGCCCAGGCATCATGGAGCACACAGACTTTCATTGGCTCAAGCCCCAGGTAGTACTGTATCCTGTCTTTCACTATGCCATTTCACTATACAGCACCCTTTGCCCTTCACTTTTTTTGAGACAGAGCCTCAAGCTGTCACCCTGGGTAGAGGGCTGTGGCATCACAGCTCACAGCAACCTCCAGCTCCTGGGCTCAAGCGATTCTTCTGCCTCTGCCTCTCAAGTAGCTGGGACTACAGGCACCTGCTACAATGCCCGGCCATTTTTTGGTTGCCGCTGTCATTGTTGTTTGGCAGGCCTGGGCTGCATTCGAACCCGTCAGCTCAGTTGTATGTGGCTGGTGCCTTAGCTGCTTGAGCCACAGGCGCTTTTTTTTTTTTTTTTTACTTTGTAAAATTCCAGCCACTTTCTTTGCCCTTCACTTCTATGAGAGACTTCCTAGTTTCCCAATCTGGGCTGCCTTATATCAGACATACATAAACATCTTCCATAGTTATTACCCTTGCACCCATTGATTATTTCTGACTTGAAGCCAAAACTGTATGGCTGTAATGCTTCTTTTCTCCTGTATGCCTCCTGTTTTCTTAGTTCATCCCACCACTCTTATGTCATATCTGAAGCTCTGCTATGGGATCCTCTTGGAGACGTCCATTAAAAGACTTGGGAAGAGGCCTTGGAGAGGAGTGTCAGGACTGGGATTTGAAGTTTGAGCAGGACAGAAGGAACTGGGACTACTGAAAGATGGGACAGATGTTAACAGAATTGGATAGCACCTATTTTTTTTTAATTGTTGGGGATTCATTGAGGGTATAAAAACCAGGTTACATTGATTCCATTTGTTAGGTAAAGTCCCTCTTATAATTGTGGCCCTCCCACAAAAGGTGTGTCACGCATTGTGACCATCCACCCTCCCTTCCTTCTCTGTGTTCTCCCCTGCCCCTACCTCCCACTGTGTACTAGATAATTAATTGTACTCGTATCAAAATTGAGTACATAGGATGTACTTGCTTCTCCATTCTTGTGATGCTTTACTAAGAATAACGTGTTCTTGGGTGGTGCCTGTGGCTCACAGGAGTAGGGCGCCAGCCCCATATGCTGGAGATGATGGGTTCAAAACCCAGCCCTGGCCAAAAACTACAAAAAAAAAAAAAAAAAAAAAAAAAAGTGTTCCATTTCTATCCAGGTTAATACAAAAATGTAAAATTTTCATCATTTTTAATGCCTAAATGGTATTCCATGGTATACACATACCACATCTTGTTAATCCATTCCTGGGTTGGTAGGCATTTAGGCTGTTTTCACATTTTGGCAATTGTAAATTGAGCTGCGATAAAAAGTCTAGTGCAGGGTGATGCCTGTGGCTCAAAGGAGTAGGGCACCAGCCCCACATGCCAGAGGTGGTGGGTTCAAACCTAGCCCCAGCCAAAAACTGTAAAAAAAAAAAAAAAAAAAAAAAGTCAGGTGGCGCCTGTGGCTCAGTGAGTAGGGTGCCGGCCCCATATGCTGAGGGTAGCGGGTTCAAACCCAGCCCCGGCCAAACTGCAACAAAAAAATAGCCGGGTGTTGTGGTGGGCACCTGTAGTCCCAGCTGTTCTGGAGGCTGAGGCAAGAGAATCGCATAAGCCCAACAGTTAGAGGTTGCTGTGAGCCATGTGACATCATGGCACTCTACCCGAGGGCGATACAGTGAGACTCTGTCTCTACAAAAAAAAAAAAAAAAAAAGTCTAGCACAACAGTTCTCAACCTGTGGGTCGTGACTCTTCTGGGGGTCAAACGGCCCTTTCACAGGGGTCGCCTAAGACCATCCTGCATATCAGATATTTACATTATCATTCATAACAGTAGCAAAATTACAGTTATGAAGTTGCAACGAAAATAATTTTATGGTTGAGGGTCACCACAACATGAGGAACTGTATTAAAGCATCGAGGCATTAGGAAGGTTGAGAACCACTGGTCTAGTGCAAAAGTCCTTATGGTTAAAGGATTTTTTTTCTTCTGGGTAGATGCCCAGTAATGGGTTTGCAGGATCAAATGAGAGGTCTAGTTTGAGTTCTTTGAGGATTCGCCATATTTCCTTCCAAAAAGGTTGTATTAGTTTGCAGTTCCGCCAACAATGTAAAAGCGTTCCCTTTTCTCCACATCCACGCCAGCATCTGCAGTTTTGAGATTTTGTGATGTGGGCCATTCTCACTGGAATTAGATGATATCTCAGGGCGGTTTTGATTTGCATTTCTCTAATAATTAGGGACAATGAGCATTTTTTCATATGTTTGTTAGCCATTCACCTGTCGTCTTTAGAGAAGGTTCTAGTCATCTTCTTGCCCAGTGATATAAGAGATTGTTGGCTCTTTTTATGTTGATTAGTTGGAGTTCTCTGTAGATTCTAGTTATCAAACTTTCATCTGATTGAAAATATGCAGCTATCTTTTCCCATTGTGTAGGTTGTTAGTTTGCTTTGGTGGTTGTCTCCTTAGCTGTACAGAAGCTTTTCAGTTTAATTAAGTCTCATTTGTTTATTTTTGTTTTTGTTGCAATTGCCACGGAAGTCTTCTTCATAAAGTCTTTCCGCAGGTTGATATCTTCAAGTGTTTTTCCCATGCTTTCTTTGAGGATTTTTATCATTTCATACCTTGTTTTTTTTTTTTTTTTGAGACAGAGCCTCAGGCTGTCGCCCTGGGTAGAGTGCCGTGGGTGAGCACAGCTCCCAGCAACCTCCAACTCCTGGGCTCAAGCAATTCTCCTGCCTCAGTGTCCCAAGTAGCTGGGACTACAGGTGCCTGCCACAATGCCCAGCTATTTTTTTGGTTGCAGCTGTCACTGATGTTTGGTGGGCCCAGGCTGGATTTGAACCCACCAGCTCAGGTGTATGTGTCTGGCACCTTAGCCACTTGAGCCACAGGTGCCGAGCCTCATGCCTTGTTTTTTTTTTTTTTGGCCAGGGCTGGGTTTGAACCCACCACCTCCGGCATATGGGACTGGCGCCCTACTCCTTGAGTCACAGGCGCCACCCTCATACCTTGTTTTTTATCTATCTTAAATGTGAATGGAGAAAGGTGCGGGTTCAGTTTCAGTCTTTTACATGTGTTTATCCAGTTCTCCCAGCACCATTTATTGAATAGTGATTCTTCCCCCAGTGTATGTTTTTTGGTTTATCAAAGATCAGGTGGCTGTACAATGTTAGTTTCATCTCCTGGTTTTCTATTCAGTTCCATATGTCTGTGTCTCTCTTTTTGTGCCAATACCATGCTGTTTTGATCACTATGGCCTTGTAGTATAGCCTGAAGTCTGGTAGGCTGATGCCCCCTGCTTTGTTTTTATTACTAAGATTTGCCTTAGGTATACGAGGTTTTTTTCTGGTTCTATACAAAATGAAGAATTATTTTTTCCAAGTCTTTATTCATTTATTTATTTTTATTGAGACAGAGTCCTACTTTGTTGCCCTCTATAGTGTGCCATGGCGTCATAGGTCACAGCAACCTCAAACTTTTGGGCTCAAGTGAGTCTCTTGCCTCAGCCTCTGTAGTAGCTGTGACTACAGGCGCCCTTTACAACACCTGGCTATTTTTTCTTGTTGTTGTTTGTTTGTTTAGCAGGCCTGAGGTAGGTTCTAACCCACCAGTCCCAGTGCACGTGACCAGCACCTAACTTATTTTTTTCAAGTCTTGAAAGTATGATGTTGGCATTTTAATAGGGATGGGGGGCATTGAATCTGTAGATTGCTTTGAGAAGTATAGACTTTTTTTTTTTTTTTGTAGAGACAGAGTCTCACTGTACCGCCCTCGGGTAGAGTGCCGTGGCATCACACGGCTCATAGCAACCTCTAACTCCTGGGCTTACACGATTCTCTTGCCTCAGCCTCCCGAGCAGCTGGGACTACAGGCGCCCGCCACAACGCCCGGCTATTTTTTTGTTGCAGTTTGGCCGGGGCTGGGTTTGAACCCGCCACCCTCGGCATATGGGGCCGGCGCCCTACTCACTGAGCCACAGGAGCCGCCCGAGAAGTATAGACATTTTAACAATGTTGATTCTTCCCAGCCATGAGCATGGTATGTTCTTCCATTTGTTAATATCTTCTGCTATTTCTTTTCTTAGGATTTCTTAATTTTCTTTATAGAAGTCCTTTACTCCTTTTGTTAGGTATATTCCTAGGTATTTCGTTTTCTTTGAAGCTTCTGTGAAGGGGATTGTGTTCTTAATTAGTGTCTCATCTTGGCTTTTATTGGCAAATACAAAGGCTACTGACTTGTGGCCATTGGTTTTATATCCTGGGACATTACTATACTTTTGGATCACTTCCAGGGATCTTGGGGTTGAGTCTTTTTTTTTTTTTGTAGAGACAGAGTCTCACTTTATCGCCCTCGGTAGAGTGCCCTGGCATCACACAGCTCACAGCAACCTCCAACTCCTGGGCTGAAGCGATTCTCTTGCCTCAGCCTCCCCAGTAAGCTGGGACTACAGGCGCCCGCCACAACGCCCAGCTATTTTTTCTGGTTTTGCAGTTCAGCCGGGCCGAGTTTGAACCCGCCACCCTCGGTATATGGGGCCGGCGCCTTACCAACTGAGCCACAGGAGCCGCCCTTGGGGTTGAGTCTTAGGGGTTCTCTATATAAGATCATATTGTCAGCAAAGAGGGAGAGTTTGACCTCCTCTGCTCCCATTTGGATGCCCTTTATTTCTTTGTCTTGCCTAATGGTATTGATTAGAACTTCCAGCACTATGTTGAATAGTAGTGTTGATAGAGGACAACCTTGTTTGGTTCCAGTTCTGAGTGGAAAAGCTTTCAGTTTTACTCCATTTAGTAAAATACTAGCTGTGGGTGATAGAACCCATTTTTAATTGGCAGGAAAAATGGGAGTGGAGTAGCAGTGGTTGTGAAGTAAAAGCATTCACTGTTGTAGGTAGCTAAAAGAATAGTTCAAATTATTAATAGCCAGTGGTCCCTAGTGTTACAAAGGTCAAATTAGAAAGTATGTACTGTGTCAGGCAATTCCAGAATAGGTCATTAGCCCTGATAGAAAGAGGTTTAATACTGCAAGGGAGAGAAGTTAGGCTCCAGCTTGACTATAAGATGAATTAGAAAAAAGCCCCTCTCCTAGTTTGGTGGACACAACTCCCAAAGCATAGTTTGATAGGAAAATAGTGCCTTTGTGTGGAAGAAAAAGGGGGAGGGGAGAAAGGGACTCTCTATTCCTATTACTCAGGAAAGGATTTTTTTTAATTAATTAATTTATTTATTTTTGAGACAGAGTCTCAAGCTGTTGCCCTGGGTAGAGTGCTGGGACGTCACTGCTCACAGCAGCCTCGAACTCTGGGGCTTAGGCGATTCTCTTGCTTTAGCTTCCCAAGTAGCTGGGACTATAGGTGCCCACCACAACGCCTGGCTATTTTTGGTTGTAGTTGTTGTTTGACAGGCCTGGGCTAGATTCGAACCCACCAGCTCTGGTGTATGTGGCTGGCACCCTAGCCACTGACCTGCAGGCGCTGAGTCAGGAAAGGATTTTAGACTCTAGCTCCTCCTCTCATTTAAGTGCTTCTACCCACTTTTTGCAGGGGCTACCTTATCTGGAGCCTAAGGATAATCTGATCCGCCAAACACTGCCTATTTCCCTTTTTCCTGATGTGTCTAAAAGATTCTTTTGGAGAAAGGTGCTAGCATGTTGATTTATGTTAAAAATTCTTTCTAGCAGGGAACCGTGGCCTGTGTGTGCCTCTAGTCCCAGCTGCTGCAGAGGCTGAAGTTCAGGAGTTGGAGGCTGTAGTGCACTATAATTGCACCTGTGGATATCCACTGTACTTCAGCCTAAGCAATAGAGCAAGACCTATCTCTATTTAAAAAAAAAAAAAATTGGGTGGCGCCTGTGGCTCAGTGAGTAGGGCACCGGCCCCATATGCCGAGGGTGGCGGGTTCAAACCCAGCCCTGGCCAAACTGCAACAAAAAAATAGCCGGGCGCTGTGGCGGGTGCCTGTAGTCCCAGCTACTCGGGAGGCTGAGACAAGAGAATCATGTAAGCCCAAGAGTTAAAGGTTGCTGTGAGCCGTGTGCCGCCACGGCACTCTACTGAGGGCGGTACAATGAGACTCTGTGTCTACAAAAAAAAAAAAAAAAAAATTCCTTTTCCTGCCTTTTACATCAGAGTCCATTCCATATTAATTCATTGGTTTTTTTCCTAATGAGCATTATTGAAATACAATTTACCATAAAATGCATTTATTTAAAGTGTACAACTTAATAGTTTCTGTACAGTTAAGAGTTGTACCACCACAGCCAGCACCACAGTCAATTTTAGAACATTTTCATCAACCCAGAAGAAACTACTCTTTAGATATAACCTTCCAACCCTTTTGAATCCCTTGCTACTACTAATCTGCTTTTTCTGTAGCCTATTCTGGACCTTTCATAGAAATGAAATCATATAATTGGTCTTTTATAACTGGCATCTTTCACTTAATGTCTTCAAGGTTTATCCATATAGCAGCATATATTTATACTTACTTCATTTTCTTTTTTAAATTTGAGATAAAATTTATCACAGAGGAGCTCTACAGAAAGCAAAAAAGGAAAAACAAGAAAAAAATTGACATACAATTCACATAAAATAAAATTCAACATTTTAAAGTATTTTTTTTTCTGCACCCAGGCTGGGTGCAGTGGCCACCCCATCAAAGTTGACTGTAACCTCAAAATCCTAGGCTCAAAGAATCCTGCCTCAGCCTGTCTAGTAGCTGGGACTATAGGCATGTGCCACTATTTTTTTTTGTAGAGACAGGATCTTGTTATTTTGCCCAGGCTGGTGTTGAATTCCTGGTCTAAGAGATCCTCCTGCTTCAGCCTCCCAAAGTGCTCGGATTACAGGCATGATCCACCAGCCAGCTTAACTTTTCTTAATGATGTCTGTGTAATGTAGGCGTTTTAATTTCAATGAAGTATAACTTTATTTTTTGCTTATGCTTTTAGTGTTGTGTCTAAGAACTTGTGGCCAACCCCAAGGTCATGAAGATATTCGCTTTGGGCTGTGCCTGTGGCTCAAAGGTGTAGGGCGCCAGCCCCATACGCCGGAGGGGGTGGGTTCAAACCCAGCCCTGGCCAAAAACTGCAAAAAAAAAAAAAAAAAGATGTTTGCTTGTATTTTCTTCTAGCCTTTTATTATCTGTGGCCTTTACAGGCAGTCCCCGAGTTACAAACATCTCTCTGACGCATGCCCTATACTTACGAACGGAGGTTTTTACAGGTGATAGATAACTGTATCTGTTCCAACATACATACAAATTCAACTTAAGAACAAACCTACTGAACCTATCTGGTTCGTAACCGGGGAACTGCCTGTATAATTTGTGATCCCTTTTGAGTGGATTTCATGTGTGTATGGTGTAGGGTGAGTTCGTTTTTTTTTTTTTTGCCGGGGCTGGGTTTCAACCCACCACCTCCGGTATATGGGACAAGCGCCCTACTCCTTGAGCCACAGGAGCTGCCCTCGTTTCTTTTCTTTTCTTTTTTGAGAGTGTCTCACTCATTTGCGCTGTGTAGAGTGCGCTTGTGTCATCGCTTACAGCAAACTCAAACTCAGGCTTGCCTCAGCCTCTTTTTCTTTTGGTATACACAAATCCAATTCTCCTAGTTCCATTTGTTGAAGAGATTGGCCAGGTACCTCTTAGCAGTGCAGCCTCCACTTGCGCAGAGCCACGCTGCCAGCAGTCAGACTGCACCCGGTTGGATGCGCAGCGGCGAGCGCATTGGTTCTCAGGGTGAGCAGAAAAAGGACCGACCTCGTCTTTTGCATGCACGTTCTTCCGGGGCTGTGCTCGGTTCTTCTCGGCTCGGCGGAACTACAACTCCCAGCATGCACCCTGCGGGGCGGGAAACCCAGAAGGGGAAAGGAAGAGCCAGACTGTGGTACGGAGACCGGCTCCCGCCAACCCTTTGCAAAGCTTTGACCTGCGCTAGCTGTGCGACAGCCGAAACCACACGCCTTTGCCTCTATCCCTCCTCAGCCTAGCCCTCTGGTCGATCTGGACTAGTTTTTTCCCGAAGTTTCCCGTGGGCACTAATTCTTGAAGGAGACCAGCCGCAGCCGAGAGTTTCGCAGGCCGGGCTAACCCGAGGCGAGGTTGGGAGCAGGGGCCGGCAGCCAGGAGAGAGCGTCCGGTTTCTCCTGGAAAGAGTGGGCTGCCCAGCTGGGACCCAGAGGGGGACAGGGGATCCCGGCGGGGTGCGGAAGTGCACAAGCCCTTCCGGCTAGAGTGGGACCATCGGCGGGCCAGCTTCACCCTACAGAAGCCCCCTTTAGGTTCCAGGTTGAGCCTCGGCCACTATGTCCCACCAGCTTCCTCTGGGCTCCAGCTGCCTGGACCTGTGGAGGGAAAAGAACGACCAGCTCGTTCGACAGGCCAAGGTAAGACGGTTGCTGGGACCCTGACTTTGTAACCCCAGTATCCTAGAAAGCTGCTTTGCAGATTTACTCTGGCCGATGGGGGTTAGGGACTGAGCTCGACCAAAGGGAGAAACGACCGGAAAATGCATCCCTTGCCACTGCTGCAAGAGGAGAGAAAAGGATTGATCCTCAGTGACACCCCCTTCCACGTTTGGCAGGTGGCTCAGGGCTCTGGTCTGCCGCTGAGGCGACAGCAGTTGGCTCAAGGGCTAGAAGGGCTCAGGGAGCTCCTTCATAGTCTGCAAGGTAAGCAGGGTCCTCCCCAGGGTCGTCAGTTCCCCTCCTCCACAGATAGAGACAAGTTCCTCTTCTGCATTTCTGGGATTTTGGTGATTACTCAGAGGGCAGGGACTCCTGTTTAAGGTACACACTGGACTGGGGTGGAATTGTCTTTGTACAGGCAAATCCCACTCCTTTCACACACGTGTGCCTACACAGTGGCATTTGAAGAAGTGGTTTCCAGATGGTCTGATTTGGAGAACTTAATGCCCTTTCCATACTCTCTGTTCAAAGGGTAGCTTCTTTATTGAGGCCATTTTTGTTAGAGTGGGGTGATCTCTGGGTTGGGATCTTATTTGAAGAACCGGCTGTGGGGAAGCTGTCTATAAGACCAGCATTTATTGCTCCAGGGCTTCCTGCAGCTGTTCCTGTTCTCCCTTTGGAGCTGACTGTCATCTGCAACTTCATTATCCTGAGGACAAGCCTGACCCAGGGTTTTACTGAAGATCTGGCTCAATATATCCAACAGGGCCTAGAAAGAGGTGAGACCAGAGATTGCCTCCCATGTCCCTGCTAACATCAGTCTAGGTTTAAGCCCTCGTAGGTGGATGGGAGGAGCAACAAAATCTGTCACCTCCATGGAAAGATAACATTCTCTGATCCTCAATATGATCCTCAGACCAGGTTGAGGGATTATTATTGTGACCTTTGGGCTCCTGCAGAGGAGGAAAGCCAGAGACTATGGGGAGATGGAGGATGAGATCCCACCTTAGCTGTGTGTATATACCCTTCAGTGCTGGAAACCCAGGAACAGTTGGGGCCCAGGTTGGAATGGGAACTCAGGGAGCTGTGGGAGTCTGTCCTGCATGTTTCCTCCCTTCTGCCGGAGCTGCTTCCTGTCCTGCACCATCTTGCTAGCCTGCAGGCTGCCCTCTGGCTGAGCACTGACCACCTTAGGGACCTGGCCTTCCTGCTGCAGATCCTGAATGGCAGCCAGGTAATGGGAGAAATGACCTGGAGTTGAGGGTCCTCCTTCCTTTCTCATCCCTCCTCTTCTGCTTAGCTGCAGTAGCATCATTATGTACTAGAAAGACAGGTTGATGATCAGAAAACTTGGATTTTCTTAGGGACTTGGGTGATTTTCCCCTGGTTGGTCGGTCATTGGGGGAATTCTCTTGGTAGTGTTTTTAAAAGCAGCTTAATGATTTTGGATAAGGTTAGGGCTCTCGTGACCTTGCTGAAGTCACCTCCCGACCTTTTTTTTTGGTTGCAGTTCGGCTGGGGCCGGGTTTGAACCCACCACCCTTGGTATATGGGGCCGGCGCCTTACTGACTGAGCCACAGGCGCCACCCCGTCTTTTTTTTTTTTTTTTTTTTTTGAAACAGAGTCTTACTCTGTCACCTCAAACTCCTGGGCTCAGGCTATCCTCCTGCCTTAGCCTCCTAAATAGCTCAGCATCACCATACCTGGCTAATTTTTTCTATTTTTGGTAGAGATGGTGTTTCGCTCTTGTGCAGGTTGGTTTCAAACTCCTGACCTTAAGCCATCCTCCAACCTTGGCCTCCCAAAATACTAGGATTATAGGTGTGAGCTACCACACACAGCCCCCACCGTAGTCTTATTAATAACCCAACATGGTTCTTGCTCCGTGTCCTCATGCGCTTGTCCTCAGTGAGGAGGCACACTAGAATATATCATCACTGCCTGGTATTGTTTTTACTCCCTTTATCCTTGCCCCACAGCTATCCATTTCTTAGAACTGGGGGATCCCTTGAGCTCAAGGTCTAGCCAGGATAGACCGACATAGGAGAAGAGGGGATGGTTACAGGCTTGGAGCCTCTGATTGTCCTTTTCTCCCCAGAGTGGAGCCTCTGAAGATCTGCTGTTGCTTCTGAAAACTTGGAGCCCCACTGCTAAGGAATCAGATACTCTATTGACCCTGCAGGATGCCGAGGAATTGAGGGACATCCTTCTGACAGCATTTACTTACCGCCAAGGTCAGCTAGCAATCTGACTCATTCCTTTCCCCTTTAAGAAATCCTCTGGACTCATACCTTCTCTGTCATGTCCCATTCAGTTCTGTGGAGCTTCTCTAGGCTCTTGTTCCGCGTCATGACCTCTACCCTGTGGGCGTCTCTAAAATTATACCCTGATTGCCTGATCCTCAGGTCTCCAGGAACTGATTACAGGGAATCTGCCCAAGGCACTAAGCAGCCTACATGAAGCAGCCTCAGGTCTGTGTCCACGGCCTGTGTTGGTCCAGGTGTACACGGCACTGGGGACTTGTCTCCGTAAGATGGTAAAAACAGTCCTCTAGTCAGCTAGTTGAACCATATTGATGACTTTCAGCTTTGGTAAGGGTAGCTGAGCCCTGTGTCCTCCCACCCTCTAGGGAAATCCACAGAGAGCACTGCTGTACTTGATTGAAGCTCTGAAATGTGGATCAGCCTTAGGTCCCCCACTTCTGGAGGCCTCTAGGCTATATCAGGAACTGGGAAACACAGCAGCAGAACTGGAGAGTCTGGAGCTGCTGGTTGAGGTAAGGAACTGCCAGGTAAGTAGAAGGTGAAGGATTGCTGAGGTGCTTGTGTTGGGATGACTTGACTAGTCAAGATGCAAGTATAAAGAAGTGTGGTTTCCACTGATTATAGATATGCTTTTTTCTTTCTGTCTCTTTTAGGCCTTGAGTATCACCCACAGTTCTGAAGCCCCTCAGCTTTTCATTGAGATAGAATTGCTGCTTCCACGACCTGACCCAGCCTTGTCCCTTCACTGTGGCACACAGAGCCAGGCCAAGCACCTGCTAGCAAGCCGATGCCTACAGATAGGGAGGTGAGGTTTATCTTGCTCACCTGAGTTCTTCCTGCTGCTTTCCCTGGGGTGTGACTTTCCTTTTGTTCTTGTGAATTGGGGGATAATGAAGCATTGGCAGGATATAGATCCTCCTCTCTCTTTAGCTTCCTACCTTGTTGCTGAACCTAAACTGAGGACTGTTTACCAAGACATTATCCTGCTCTATCTTTGAAATTCTTTTTTTTTTTTTTTTTTTTTTGAGACAGAGTTTTACTATGTTGCCCTTGGTAGAGTGCTATGACATCACAGCTCACAGCAACCTCAGATTCTTGGGCTCAAGTGATTCTCTTGCCTTAGCCTCCCAAGTAGCTGGGACTACAGGAGCCTGTCACAATACCTGGAATTTTTTCTTGCAGTTGTCATTGTTGGTTAGCTGGCCCAGGCTAGATTCGAACCTGCCACCTTTGGTGTATGCAGCTGGTGCTGTAACCACTGTGCTATGGGCGCCAAGCTGTATCTTTGAAATTCTGAAGTTAGCTGGGCTCAGTGGCTCACGCCTGTAATCCTAGCACTCTGGAAGGCTGAGGCAGGTGGATTGCTTAAGTTCAGGAATTTTCTACTAAAAGTAGAAAAACTACTTGGGAGGCTGAGGCAAGAGAATTGGTTAAGCCCAGGAGTTGGAGGTCGCTGTCAGCTGTGATGTCATGGCACTCTACCTAGGGCAACAGCTTGAGGTTCTGTCTCAAAAAAAAAAAAAATAGTTTGAGGTTTCTGTGAGCTGTGACCTCATGGCACTCTATGCAGGGTGACAGAGTGAGACTATGCAAAGGAGTCCCCTAAAAGGAAAGAAAAGAAAATGACAAACTAAAGGGCGGCACCTGTTGCTCAAAGGAGCAGGGCACTGGTCCCATATACCAGATGTAGCGGGTTCAAACCCGGCCCCAGCCAAAAACTGCAAAAAAAAAAAGTAGAAAAAACTAGCTGCACATGGTGGTGCATGCCTGTAGTAATGGCTACTTAGGAGGCTGAGGCAAGAGGATTGCCTTAAGCCCAAGAGTTTGAGGTTGATGTGAGCTATGATGCCATGGCACTCTACCCAGGGTGACAGTGAGACTCTGTCTCAAAAAAAAAGAAAAGAAACTGAAGTCTCCTCTGTGATCCACCCTATAACTTGGGTAGACCCATAGAGAATCACAGTTGGAGCCTTGAGACCCCACCCTCACTCTTACTCCTCAGGGCCCACAATCATCCCTCTGCAGCTGTGGCATTACAGCTCATAGCAACCTCAGACTCTTGGGCTTACATGATTCTCTTGCCTCAGCCTCCCAAGTAGCTGGGACTACAGGCGCCCACCATAACACCCAGCTATATTTTTTGTTGCAGTTGTCATTGTTATTTTAGTAGGCTCAGGCCAGGTTTGAACCTGCCAGTCCTGGTGTATGTGGCTGGCGCCTTACCCACTGAGCTACAGGTGCCACCCAGAATATTCTTATTAGAACCCTTGAAGGGCCCTGCTAGGGCCTAAGGTGAGGCTCATGGGCTATGACTCCTCAGGGCAGAAGATGCTGCAGAGCATTACCTGGACCTGCTAGCCCTGTTGCTGGATGGCTCGGAGCCCAGGGTAAGCATGTCTTTAAGCTTCTCTGCAGTAGAGTGGAAGGATTAGGGTTCCCTTTGAAGTAGAGCAGGACTATTGTTTTCTCTTTCTATTGTTGTATCTGTCCAATCTGGGGAGCAGGTCTTTGCATGGTACCAGAGCCTGGTGAAGAGGTTGGGGATGGTAGCTCTTGCCTGTTCAAGAAACTGCCTCTTCTTCCCTCCCCAGTTCTCCCCGCTCCCCTCCCCTCCAGGACCCTGTATGCCTGAGGTATTTTTGGAGGCAGCAGCGTCATTGATCCAAGCAGGCCGAGCTCAGGACGCCTTGACTGTATGTGAGGAACTGCTTAGCCGCACATCATCTCTGCTACCCAAGATGTCCCATCTATGGAAAGAAGCCAGAAAAAGAATCAAGGAACTGCCACACTGCCCACTCTGGATCTCTGCCACCCACCTGCTTCAGGGTCAGGCCTGGGTACAGCTTGGAGCCCAAAAAGAAGCAGTTAATGAATTTAGCTGGTGAGCTTAGGATCCTGGGGAAGGTGTGGAGAGATGATTTTCTGATTGGGACCTGAGTTAGTGAGGTCCATTCTCACCTATTCATGTCATGAGGTTGATCCTACTTCACCCTATTCCATGTCCTACTTTAGGTGCTTGGAGCTACTCTTCCGGGCTACATCTGAGGACAAAGAACAAGGTGATATAGACTCTTTAATTTTCCTTTTACCTACTAAGGTGATAGTGGTAGAAATGGGTTCCCTTTTGATGCCTCCCAGCCAAGGAAGAGACTTAAGAGAAGGGGATTCTGGACAGAAGAGATAGAGGATTTTGGATTTGGTGACTATGAGGCTGGGAAGACTCTTCTTCACTTTAGGAGTCATCCCTAGGGGCAGCTTCCATACCCAACTGTGAGCAAGGGTGTAAGTCAGATGTGGCACTGCAGCAGCTTCGTACAGCCGCCCTGATTAGTCGTGGACTGCAATGGGTAGCCAGTGGCCAGGATACCAAAGCCCTACAGGACTTCCTCCTCAGTGTGCAAATATGTCCAGGTATGTATACTTGCATGACATCAGCTATGTACAGATGTATGAGGATAGTGAGGCCCACAGGGGAGGTGCTTGGGCATAAGTTATAAGGGTACCCAGTCAGGAGGGGTGAATGTGGTTGTAGTGTATATGCCTAGGGATATACCTAGGAGTGCATATACAAACATATATGAGTGTATTTGCAGGACTCCCAGGAGTCCCCTGGTCTTCTCTGTGTCCTCAGACACAAAGACTGTGACTGTGCTAGATGGGTTGGGTAGGAGCATGGCCAGCTAAGCTCTATTTACTAGGCAGATGGTGGACCATGGGATAGTATAGGTTGTGAACAATCTACCTCTGCTTACGTGTGTGAGTGTAGGCAAGATAATTTCCCTCTCTAGGCCTCAGTTTCACTTTTCTTTTTTGTTTTTTGAGACAGAGTCTTGCTATGTTGCTCTCAGTAGAAGGCTGTGGCGTCACAGCTCACCGCAACCTAAATCTCTTGGGCTTAAGCAATTCTCTTGCCTCAGCCTCCCAAATAGCTGGGACGACAGGCACCCACCTCAATGCCTGGCTATTTTTTTGTTGTTGTTGCAGTTGTCATTGTTTAGCAGGCCCAGGCCAGGTTTGAACCCACTAGCCTTGGTGCATGTGATTGGTTCCCTACCCACTGAGCTACAGGCACCACCAGTTTCCCTTTTTATAACAGAATGCCTAAGGGTATGTCAAGTTCTAAGACTCTGTACTCTGGGGTGGGGCTACAGGTGATCGAGATGCTTGCATTCACTTGCTTCAGACTCTGAGGAGGCTGGATCGGAGGGATGAGGCCACTGGGCTCTGGAGGAGCTTGGAGGCCCAAACTAAGTTGCCACAGAAAGATGCTACATGGTAGGGCTGAGGCCTGCTGTGATGAGGGTGAGGGGAAGTTGGCATCCTAGAGTCCTTGGACCTATTGGTGGGTGGTGAGAAGTGAAAGGGAGTATATGGCTGCCCAACCTTCTACCAGTCTGTGATTCTTAGGCATCACTCTTCTTGCTTTCCAGGTCTCTTCCCCTGTACCTAAAAATGTGTTTTAACTGGATCCGTCCCTCTGATTATGAAACCCTCCTTGAGGAGTTTCAGACATCTCTTCTGGAGCCTCAGAACCTGTAGCTGCTACATTTCCAAGAGCTTAAACTGGGGCCCCAGTGGGCTATCTCTGTGGGGAGGGCTTTTTGCTTTACCATTCTTGGGGAGTGTGGCTGGAGTTGACATTCCTGTATAAGTCCTGCACTGATGTGGTTGGTGGTAGTCCTGAAAAATTTGGCCTAGTTACTACCATTCTAGTTCTGGAGGAAACACTGCCACCAAGTCATTGACTTGCCTGTGACACCTTTTTTCTTGTTTTCTCTTTTCTTGTGTTGAGTAAAATCTCACCTTTATCTCTGGTCTGTGTACTACATATACTTGTGAGGGAAGGTTGCCTGGTTGAGTGCTGATTGTCTAAGATGCCCTCTCCCAACATCTACCTTATGAGCTTGAGATCTGGGAATGAGGAAAGGACTACATGCATCCTTACTCAGGAAGCAGTGGCTTTAGTCCTTTCCACTGCCTACAAGTAGAGCTCAAAAGTCCAGGATCCCATGCTGGGTGAGAGTGAATGAAGTTATGTCTGGAGGATGGTCTATACAGGCTGCTCATGAAAGAGAAGAGGGATAGGCAGAGTGACTCCTCCCTCCCTAATCCAAAATGCTGGAAACTGGACTGATCTCAGTCAAATTTACCTGTATGGATGGGGGTGAAAGGTGAATTGAGTCAGCATGTCACCAAGAGTTGCCTGTTGACTATAATCAGGGCCAGTTATCATTTTTAGCCCTAGGACTTGGAGTTCCAGCATGCAATTTTCCTGCTGATTTGGGCTTTATTACGGCTGAGCTGTGTTCTGTGGTTGCCCTGTGACTTGCCTGGACTTGATTGCCCTCCTTTGTCCAGTCTTTAATAGTAATTCTCTACAGTCAGGGGCGCATGCACTCACAAGCCCAGAGAAACTGCATAGCCCATGGAATTAGGGTTACCAGGGGTGTGATGACAAGAGGGTAGAGTGGATTAAGAGCTGGGGTGCTAGTCAAAGGGGTCAGGGTAAGGGTCCTGGGAGCCAAGCATTCTGAAGGAGCAAGTAGCATGGTTAGAGTGATGAGGGAGTCCCCAGGTTTCCTGGAAAAGTTGGTGTATAAATTATCATTACAACAGGACTAGACTAGAAACAAGGGTTCAATCCATTGTGCCAGGTTCTTCCAGGAGGATGAACTCAGGAGAGCCAATGAACTGGAGCCAAGTGGGAGAATCCGCCTCCTAAGAATTAAATGCTCTCCTTTCACCAGTCGATCTCGCCCTATTCTTTTTGTTGATTGGTCGAGAGTTCCAATCCGTCGAGGAAGCGTAGCGTTGCGGCCAATTGACGTGGCGTTACTAGGCGTGTTGCATCCCTGAGGCGGGAGCCTGGCCGCAAGCGAATTTCCTGATTGGCTGTGGCATGCGGGTTGCTGGGGAGAGGTGCGGAGAGGCGGGCGGGAGTCCCCAGGCAGGCGTTGATTGGCTGAGGTGAGAGCGGCTTTCCTTCCGATGATTCGGCTCTTCTCAGCTCAGTCTCAGCGTCTGCTGCCGTCGTTTGAGTCGTCGTTGTTGCTGCCACCTCGCGGATCAGAAACCAGCGTCGCCAGCACGCCCGCCGCCCCAGTGCTGCTGGGAGAAAGCGAGAGGGAAGCCGCCTGCGGGTTTGTCGCTGCTGCTAGCCTACCGCCCGGGAGAGCCGCGGCCGGGCCCAGTCGGTCGCTTGCTACCCCTCGTAGCCGTTACCCGAGGGCCGTCACAGCCGCTGGCCGGGAGAGGCGCGTGCCATGGCTTCTGGAGCTGAGTGAGTGCGCGCGCCGCCCGCTTACGGGGGCGCGCACCGCGGGACTCGCCGCGCGGGGTAGGCCCTGCTGGGCCTGGCGGTGGGCTCGTCTGAGAGGTGGAGGCCGGGAAGGAGGGAGGAAGAGAAGGAGAAGAAGGGGGCGAATGTGGGGCCGTAGGCAGCCGGGTGTGCCCGGCTGGCCCCTGCCGCACCCCCGCGCGCCCCCTAGGTGGGGCTTGTTTTGGGCTCGGGTCGGAGCCTGGGCCAGATCGTGCTGTGTCATGCAGGCCCCGGCCGGCCTGATTGGCTCCCTCGGAATGGCGGTCCGGGCCTAGCGAGGTCTTCGGGCCTACACTACCGGTGCGGAACCTCCAGACCTTAGGGTCCTCATCTGCGATCAAGCCTGTCACCCGCTGAAAGCCTTTGGTCCCTGGAGAAAACGGACCCCTCGAGCCCGAGGCCCCAAGTAGGCCCAGTGGGCGTGGACTTTGGGCCACGTGAAGGCCTCAGGCGCCCTGAGACCGAGACCCAGGCGGAGGCCGGGAGGGGGAAGGCCTGGCAAGCTTAGAAAAACTCACATTAGCCTTTTTGGGGCCGGGTCGGCCTGGTCCTGGGTTGCATTTTGTGCGATCTGAGTAGTGAGGAGCTTTTAGGGAGAAGGTGGGCCTTCCTTTAACTTCTGGCCTTCTTGCTTTAGGCCTGTTCATACAAGGAAGTTTTAGCCGGTTTTCTTAAAGGGACGACCTGGGAGTGGGGAGAAAATTATTCTTCTGTAATATTTTAGGTTCTTGCCAAAGTTTGAATCTCAGTTCGTATTTTATGGGCCTTCCTAGGTTTCATGTTTCCTGGTTTTCAGGTTAGAGTTGCCCTACAATATACACGCCCCTTTCCCCAAACAGCTGTGTTGAGACATTCTCTTTTGGCTTTCTGGCCCCACCTCCATCCCTCAGGAAAACATTTAATAAAATCTATCTCAACCCATTAGTTTAGAATCAAGCAGAACACAACATCTATTAAATAAAATCTGACTATATCAACCCATTAGTTTTAGATGCTGAGCAAAACAGCCTATGGAAACTGCTAAGCAAATTACTTCCTGCTTTGAAGAGATTAGTTTTTGAGGTGTTTTTTTTTTTTTTTTCTTTTTTGAGGTGTTCCTTTTTTTAACAAGTTTCTGAATTGAGATGAAGTATCACTCGGTGGTTTATTTAAAAACACCACTTACCAATACTTAGAATATTCTCAAGTTATGTCCAATCTTTTATTTTCAAAACTAAAAATAACCTAAAGTTCTTGGAACCTGGAATCATAGGTGGTTTTTAACTTCTAGGTTATCTTTGACTCTTCCCTGAATCCCCTCAAAGTTCTCTGTGGCCTACTGGGGTTTTGGAAAGGGCCTAACTCAATGCAGAAGACTTTGGGGATGTCCCTTAAGAGTATCCAGAACTGATACTGTCCACAATCAATAAATTGTTTTTTCTGAGCCTTGTAGATAGATGGAGAATTGGAGGTCTTTATCTCAAGGAAAGGGCATACTGCTAACTCCAAAGCCAAAATTAGGGGTGGTAGGCATATCAGAGATTTTCCTAGAATGCAGCTTTGAGCTTAAAATGCATACTGATGATTAGTGGCATTTTATTTTTTCTCTAGGCCCTGTTCTTTAGATCAAGCAGGAATATGGACAGCCCCTGAAAAGGGGTATTTAGGTAGGAGGAGGTAGGGTATTTACATTGCCCTTAGCTGTTTGACCTCCAGGGTGTTGAAAAGCACTGGAATAGTCTGCATATTCTGTAGCATTGTGTCCAGAGTGGCACTTTTGGGATGGGCAAGGCAAGTTCAAGCTGAGGGAACTATCATAGCAAACTAGTGCAGAGGCAGTGGTTGAAGATGCAGCCTATGTGTGAGGATCTTTTAGGGTTTGTATTTCTGTTGGGTATGTCACGACCAAGCGATGTAAAAGTCCTATGGCTCCCTAGCTGGTATTGTAGACCACAAACATCCTTGTTTTTCTTGCAAATTGTGAAGATATTTCCTTATTTCCATATTTTGTCTCGTTTTGTGGACTTCTATATTGCCAGTTCCTAGAATAGTGCCTGGCACATAAAAGACATATGAATTTGTTAAATGAAGGAATAATTTTCTAGGCCAGGCGTGGTAGCTCACGCCTGTAATCCCAGCACTCTGGGAGGCCCAGGCAGGTGGATTGCCCTGAGCTCAGAGGTTAGAGCTAGAGTGAAACCCCGTCTTTATAAAAAAAAAAAAAAAAAGCTGGGTATTGTGGAAGACGCCTATAGTCCCGGCTACTTGGGAGACTGAGGCAAGAGAATCACTTAAGCCCAAGAGTTGGAGGTTGCGCTACAGCACTCTACCAGGGGCCACAAAGTGAGACTCTGTCTCAATAAAAAAATAAAAGGAATAATTTTCTAAAGATTTATTTTCTTTGCTTCTTCCCGTGCTTGCACTTCCTATTTTATTTAATGCTCATGTTTTCCAGAGCTTTACTAAGAGGAGGGAGTGCTTCTAAGGGAGGGCTCACTGAGTGTAGTAAGGACTGAGACAACTAGATAAGAAATTGATATTACTGTCCTAGTGAGTGAGCCTAGGGGAACAATAGAAACTGAGTTTAGGCTGAGTACAATAACTCATGCCTGTAATCCCAGCACTCTTAAAGAGGCCAAGGCCAGAGGATTGCTTAAGGGCAGGAATTTGAGACCAGCCTGGGCAATGTAGTGGGATGCTGTCTTTACAAAAAATTAAAAATTAGCTGGGTGCTGGTGCCACGTGCCTGTAGTCCTAGTTACTCAGGTGGCCGAGGTGGGGGGATTGCCTGCGCCCCGGAGTTCAAGGTTACAGTAAGCTGTGATCATGCCACAGACTCTAACTTGGGTCACAGAGTGAGATCCTATCTCTCAAAAGAAAAAGAAACTGAGGGGCAGCACCTATGGCTCAATGGGGTAGGGCGCCGGCCCCATATGCCAGAGGTGGCGGGTTCAAACCCAGCCCTGGCCAAAAAAAGAAACTGAGTCTAGACCCAGGCAGCCTTGATTTGGGTGAGAGGGATTTGGTTGGCCTTAAGTCTCAGCAATTCTTGGTTTTTATACCAATTTCTTTTTTTTGAGACAGAGCATCAAGCTGTCACCCTGTGTAGAGCACTGTGGCATCACAGCTCACAGCAACGTCTAACTCCTGGGCTCAAGCAATTCTCCTGCCTCTTCCTCCCAAGTAGCTGGGACTACAGGCGCCCACCACAACACCCGGCTATTTTTTGGTTGTAGCCATCATTGTTGTTTGGCGGGCCAGGCTGGATTCGAACCCGCCAGCTCAGGTGTATGTGGCTAGCGCCTTAGCTGCTTAAGCCACAGGTGCTGAGCCTTTATATCGATTTCTTTTTTTTTTTTGTAGAGACAGAGTCTCACTTTATGGCCCTTGGTAGAGTGCCGTGGCCTCACACAGCTCATAGCAACCTCCAACTCCTGGGCTTAAGCAATTCTCTTGCCTCAGCCTCCCGAGTAGCTGGGACTACGGGTGCCCGCCACAACGCTCTGCTTCTTTTCTTCCTTTTTTTCAAGACAGAGTCTCACTTTATTGCCCTCAGTAGAGTGCTATAGCATCACAGCTCACAGCAACCTCCAACTCCTGGGCTTAGGCGATTCTCTTGCCTCAGCCTCCCGAATAGCTGGGGCTACAGGCGCACACCACAATGCCTGGCTATTTTTTGTTGCAGTTTGGCCGGGGCAGGGTTTGAACCCACCACCCTCGGTATGTGGGGCCGGCGCCATACTCACTTGAGCCACAGGCGCCACCACAGCCTTCACTTCTATCATGTCTTCTTAGACCATAGTTTTCTGACCCTGGGGTAGGATCATTCACTTGGGGACTTACAGGTGGGACATCAGTGTACAAAATGCTAAGAGCTACTGGAATGAGTATTGTCATATATGCTAGATACTGTTTCTTGTGATCTTGGTTAAATTTCCTTCATCTGAGTTCTGATGTTGGGCAGCTTCACCTTTCACTATTTCTTTCCTAAGTGTGAGTTTTAGAAAAAGGTGGGGCCCCTGGGGCTGGAGTATCTATTGGGACTAATTTCATTTCCTCTTTTTAGTTCAAAAGGTGATGACTTATCAACAGCCATTCTCAAACAGAAGAACCGACCCAATCGATTAATTGTCGATGAAGCCATTAATGAGGACAACAGTGTTGTGTCCTTGTCCCAGGTAAGTTAGATTCACAGACCAGTTTTTCTTTATTGTACTTAATTTGAGGGATTTTCCCAGGTTTCTTTTATTTTTCTTGCAGTGACCACAAATAGAATGGGGTTTACTAGGAATCCCATCTTCCAGGGCTGCTGCTTACTCCTTTTGCCCAGTCACCAAAAGGCCTTAACCTTCTTTCCTCAGCCCAAGATGGATGAGTTGCAGTTGTTCCGGGGTGACACAGTGTTGCTGAAGGGAAAGAAGAGGCGAGAAGCTGTGTGCATTGTGCTTTCTGATGACACATGTTCTGATGAGAAGATTCGAATGAATAGAGTTGTTCGGAATAACCTTCGTGTACGCCTAGGGGATGTCATCAGGTGTGTGTGGGGTTCTTGGCCCCTCAGGGATGGGAAGCCAGAAATAGTCTGCATTATAGGCAGAGCAAAGACCTTGGTAGCTGTATATAGAAAGCCTTGTGGTCACGGGAAGATTTATGTCTCAGGTTGTCTTTGGGTTTCAGTTCTGCCTTCCTGGGACTTGAACATTCATCCTTACATGGGATTTAGGCATTTCTGTGACTTTTTCTTGATTCCTTTACTTTTTCCTTGCAGAAGTGTACCTTATCGTACCTATGGCATGGTTTAAGATGACATTTGAGGGTCAATAACCTCTGCCAATAACCTCTTTACCGTTCTTAACGACTGTTCACTTAATGGCTTCTGTTGGGTCTGGAATTAAGTGGTGGTATGGATATGGAAGGTGGGTCCTAGCAAGTCTTCTAAGGACCTAAGTTAACCTAGGAAGGAGGAATAGTTGGAACTAGACCTAGGGTAGCTCCAGTGTGAGTAATTTTGTTCCTGCATAACTTTGGGGAATAGATTTCCCCATCTTGCAATCACCCCTAGCCACTGTTACCTATCACCTGGCTGGGATCATCTCAGGCTTCTGATTCTTTTTCATGGAGTCTTAAGTTTCATGTAGCTTTCTTTCTGGGTGTGCTTAGTCACTTTGTCTAGGTGTTCTGACCAGCCAGGTGAGATTATTTTATTTTTTTCACTTGTATTGCTCTGATACTGATGCTTGGCTAGATTAAGCTCTTCCTTTGTAATATTTAGTCACCACCAATATTAGCTAGAAGGGGGTCATCCTTGGATATTTCTCACTGAAGACTCTTTGTGGAGTTTCTAAATTTGTGGCTCTTGATTTTGACTCATTGATAGGAATGGGCTGCCCTACCAACCTTTTAGTGGCTCCTTCTAACTGACCCTGAGTTTGACCTGTCTTAGTTGTGCTTGGCTGTTCCTTTGCCCTCACTCCCACCCTACTCTCCTTCTCTTTACCTAAAGCTGTGCCCACCTTTCCTTTTTCATTTGCCATCAGCTATCTGTGCTAGTCCCTTATGGACATCCAGTGCTTGCATCTACAGTGTGGTTGGTAATATGGAGTCTGCTTGTCATTCTCAGCATCCAGCCATGCCCTGATGTGAAGTATGGTAAACGTATCCACGTGCTGCCCATTGATGACACAGTGGAAGGCATAACTGGCAATCTGTTTGAGGTGTACCTTAAGCCGTACTTCCTGGAAGCTTATCGACCCATCCGGAAAGGTGAGAGATAATTCTAGGGACTGAGCTTAGGGATGGTTGTTTTAGGGAGTAAATCTTGGAGAATCATCTCATTTTCATATATGTGTGCGCACACATCCATCCTATGCACATGCTCATGAATCTTCCCTCCCTTTCCCTCCTCTCTCTTCCTCTGCTCCAGGAGAGTAAGCTATCTTCTCATGGATCTCTGAAGGAGAAGATAGTCTGTTTTGGCTGTGTCACAATCTAAAGTACATACATAGCTCATTGGTAGTTGTAGTGAAAACTTGGGCTACCTGTATTCCCAGAAATTAAAACTTTATGGGCTTCTGATATGTCAGCTTGTGTTCACTATCTTCTTCAGTGGCAGAGGGACTCTTTGTAGTTTAGCTATCTCCTCTTGTTTAGGGCTTACAATGGTGGGAAGAATGAAGATAGGGCAATGTCTGGTGAACTTGTGATTTTATTTATTTAGATAGGGTCTCCCTCTGTTCCCCAGGCTAGGGGGCAGTGGCATCATCATAGCTCACTGCAGCCTCAAACTCCTGGGCTCTAGCGGATCCTCCTACCTTAGCCTTCCAAATAGCTGGGACTACAGACATGTGCTACTATGTCTGGCTGATTTTTTTTTTTTTTTGGGGTAGAGACAGGGTCTGGCTAATATCTAGGCTGGTCTTGAACTCCTGGCCTCAAGTGATCCTTCTGCCTCAGACCCCTGAAGTGCTACGATTATAGGCATGAACCACTGTGCTTGGCTGAGCCTTTTATTTTGGAACCTAGGGTCTAATGAGGAGTTCTTACTCGGTCTTGTAGCTTTTACCTCTAACTGCATTTGTATTGCTTCCTTTTCACAGGAGACATTTTCCTTGTTCGGGGTGGGATGCGTGCTGTGGAGTTCAAAGTGGTAGAGACAGATCCCAGCCCTTATTGCATTGTTGCTCCAGACACAGTAATCCACTGTGAGGGGGAGCCTATCAAACGAGAGGTAAGTTTTCTCCCTGAGCCCAGTACCTAATTTCATGATTACTCAGCGTGGTAGTTATCATCACTGGGTGCTCTTTGGAACTAAGCTTCTTTCCTAAGGGGAGAAACCTTCTAGCTATTCATTTGTAGGTCTAGGTGCTTCTTGGAATTACCTAAGGACTTTTAAAAATGAGGTTAAATCCTGCTTGACGCCTGTGGTTCAGTGGTTAGGGCACCAGCCACATACACTGGGGCTGGCAGGTTTGAACCTGGACCAGGCTTGCTGAACAACAATGACAACTACAACAACAACAACAACAAAGATAGCTGGACATTGTGGTATGCGCCTGTAGTCCTAGTTATGTGGGAGAGCGAGGCAAGAGAATCACTTGAGGGCGGCGCCTGTGGCTCAGTTGGTAGGGTGCTGGCCCCATATACCGAGGGTGGCGGGTTCAAACCCGGCCCCGGCCAAACTGCAACAAAAAATAGCCGGGCGTTGTGGCGGGCACCTGTAGTCCCAGCTACTTGGGAGGCTGAGGCAAGAGAATCGCTTAAGCCTAGGAGTTGGAGGTTGCTGTGAGCTGTGTGAGGCCACGGCACTCTACCGAGGGCCATAAAGTGAGACTCGGTCTCTACAAAAAAAAAAAAAAACAAAACATAAAAAAAAAAAAAGAGAATCACTTGAGCCCAAGAGTTTGAGGTTGCTGTGAGTGGTGACGCCATGGCACTCTACTGAGGGAAACATAGTGAGACTGGGTCTCAAAAAAAAAAATAATAAGTGGGGTGGCACCTGTGGCTCAGAGGAGTGGGGCGCTGGCACCATGTGCCGGAGGTGGCAGGTTCAAACCCAGCCCTAGCCAAAAACTGCAAAAAAATAAAAAATAGGTTAAATCCAAAAGATAAAAGTGGCGGGAATCATTTTTGAAGTAAAGCTGATGATGTTATCTGTGCCTTCTTCTGCCCATTCCCTGGGTTTCCACTTCAAGTTTTAGGGAACCTTTTTTGGTAAGACTAAGGACAGTGTGAGAAGAAAAGACAGTGTTAGAAATCTTTGCCTTGCGATTTTTCCTAATTTTTGTTTTCTTTTTTGAACTGGGGGTCTTGCTCTGTCATCCTGGTTGAAGTGCAGTGGCGTCATCAAAGCTCACTGCAACCTCAAACACCTGGGCTCATGGGATCCTCCTGCCTCAGCCTCCCAAGTAGTTGGGACTACTGGTGTATGTCACCACACCTGGCTAATTTTTTCTATTTTTGTTAGAGTTGGGGTCTCACTCTTGCTCAGGCTAATCTTAAACTCCTGGCCTCAAGCCATCCTACCTTGGCCTCCTAGAGTCGTAGGATGACATACATGAACCCCTGCACCTGACCTGCCTTGGGATTTTTGTAGTTGTTTTTTGAGGCAGGGTCCCTTCAGAGGAGAATCTTATACTCATAAAGCAGATTTTTGCACACTAAATGGAATGATTTTGAGGAATTCAACTTTTGCTGATATAGTATTTTTGACTTCTCCCTTCTTTGTCTCTTCCATATTCAGGATGAGGAAGAATCTTTGAATGAAGTAGGATATGATGACATTGGTGGCTGTAGGAAGCAGCTTGCTCAGATAAAGGAGATGGTGGAGCTGCCCCTGAGACATCCTGCCCTCTTTAAAGCAATAGGTGTGAAGGTGAGCATCCTAGGCACTGAGATCTCTTCTAGGGTGGTGGTTAATGACTACTTGGGGTCTAATCCTGAGATTATTTTCATACATGGCCTTCATTCACTATTGCCTTGGATTAAAGGGGTAGTATATTCTTTGTGTTTATAGAAGGCTCTAAATTCGTTAAAGCTACTAGTGGTCTAGAACAAAGTAGGCTAATTACATTTTCTGTTGAATTTATTTTTATATTCCTTTAAAAATGCAAAAATCATTTTTTGTCTGTATAAACAAGTATCACATGGTTTGTCAACCTATCTAGAGCAGTGCCATCAAATAGAAGTAGAAGTTAAGGAAATTTGCAGAGTATAGAGGATCCTGAGTCTAAAACATTTCACAGTTGCTGTTCTGACCTTTTTTATAACATGGTACACACTGAAGATGAAATTATTCCTTTCCTTAGTTTGTGTCATACAAATAATTTAGTCTTCTGTGTGGAAGTTTCATTGTCTTGCCTGTGGAGGAGCCCATAAAAAAGGTAGCTTCAAAGGAGAAAACTTGTGATTGTAAGAAAAAGCATTCCAACATGAAGTAAATACTGGAAGACTGGGGTTAATGCAGTGAGTGAGCCGCTGGCAATGAAGAGAGGAGACCTTGATTTCTTAAATGGTTTAACTCGTCTTTGACTCTTTGAGTTTATCTAAAATTGAGCCCTAATCTTGGGATCTTCAAAAGCAGAATAGTTTCTTAGGGTAGTTTCTCTGCCCTTAATCTCCTATGCAAGTTGTAATCATACATCTTGCCAGCTTTGTAGCAGTGTTTTCCCTGTTAGTAATAGTAGTGAGTATGGCTCGAAGTAAACTACCTCCTAGCATGGTTGAGGGCTCACTCTTAATGGTGTTAGTGTTGAGCCCTGATTCTCATCCTCTCTAGAGCCTTAGTCAGGTCACTAGGGTGAGAGGGATTGGGAGAAGATGGGAGTTTGAACCTAATCACACTCTGCGTTGGCCTCAGCCTCCTCGGGGAATCTTGCTTTATGGACCTCCTGGGACAGGGAAGACTCTGATTGCTCGAGCTGTGGCAAATGAGACTGGAGCCTTTTTCTTCTTGATCAATGGTAAGAGACTTGATTTATCTTGTTGTCTAGTTAGACCTCTTTCTTAGCTGGGCTCATGAGCTAGAGACCTCATAGACACATCCATTTGCACCAATGCCCGTGTGCACACTCTAATATCTGTCTTGTCTTCTGGTGACTTAGATAGTTATAATTAGTTATAGTGCTTCCTGTCCTGTCTTCCTTGGGAAAGGCTGTGGACAGGTGAAGGTATTTAAGGGGAGCAAGCTAGAATGAGTAGTCAAAAAGGTACATGCTGATTGATTCGAGAGAGTTTAAGGAAGATGGCCTAAAATCACTGCTTCTTTGAGAATGTTGTTTAACTGGGGTAGAGGTCCAACTGGTGTGCTACTTCTTTGTCCTGCTCTCGCCACAGATCCTAGAGCATCTCTTATCATCTTCGCACTTTGAGCTCCACAGTGAGAAAAGTGTACTGAGTCTCTTGACTTCTTTCCGGCCTGGCCTGGTGGTTATTTTGGGTTAATGGCTGGTAGAGGCTCCGAGAAGGTAGACGGAGGTTAACAGAACCTGTTTTTGGGATGGCAAACAGACAACTGATTTCTTTTGGGATTGGGAAAGGGTATAGTTTGTTAAATCCATTTTAATATCTTTTCAGGTCCTGAGATAATGAGCAAGTTGGCTGGTGAGTCTGAGAGCAACCTTCGTAAAGCCTTTGAGGAGGCGGAGAAGAATGCACCTGCTATCATCTTCATTGATGAGCTGGATGCCATTGCTCCTAAAAGAGAGAAAGTAGGTGCTTACCTGAAGGGACGGTGGGGGGTTGGAAGGTCCTGGCTTCACTTCTGACCAGACATCCTGTTCTAACAGACTCATGGCGAGGTGGAGCGGCGTATTGTATCGCAGTTGTTGACTCTTATGGATGGCCTGAAGCAGAGAGCACATGTGATTGTCATGGCAGCAACCAACAGACCCAATAGCATTGACCCCGCCCTACGACGATTTGGTGAGGACCCCATGTTTCTCACAATCTTGTCCTTGCTCATAGGAGAGATTACAGTTTTATCCCTCCTCTGTCCTTCATCTAAGTCACCTAATCCTGAGGATTTCTTGAAGCTGCAGTGACAGGACTATCCTTTTCCTTTTATTCTATGTCCTGTCCAGAGTGACCACCCATCCTGGTTTTCTTGAGACTGTGGAGTTTCCCAGGACATGGGACTTTAGTGTAAAGTAGGAAACCTCTGAGCTAACTGAGATGTTTGGTTACTTTAGGCTTTTCCCTTTCCTCTGGGCCATAAATGAGCCCTGTTTATGTTCACCTACTATCCTATAGGTCGCTTTGATAGGGAGGTAGATATTGGAATCCCTGATGCAACAGGACGCTTGGAAATCCTTCAGATTCATACCAAGAACATGAAGCTGGCAGATGATGTGGACCTGGAACAGGTAAAGTGGCAGTGAGGGCTGACCAGGAGTTAGGGTACCTCTATTTCCAGGTAGTTGCAGGGAACCAGCTAGGGATGTAAGCTTAACATGTGAGGAGATTGGCTTTGATTCTTGAACAGGGGAAAGGAAATGATCTGAGATTGAATCCAGGAATGTGGAGTTGGCGGGTTTCTCAGTTGATATATTAGAGTAAAGCAGAATCATTGGGGCAGCTTTACTTCCAGGTCCCAGATTCAAGGTTGAGTGCTTAAACCCAGCCAGTGAAAGGACTGCTAGTATGTGTTTGAGGAAATGGGAAGACTCAGAGATAGGCGTCTGGGGAAGGAGCTTGGATTCTGTTGTTTTTGTGCCTCATAAAGTCTTAGAGGAAGCGTAGTAATTAAATCTTCTCTCTGCAGGTAGCCAATGAAACTCATGGGCATGTGGGTGCTGATTTAGCAGCCCTCTGCTCAGAGGCTGCTCTGCAGGCCATCCGCAAGAAGATGGATCTCATTGACTTAGAGGATGAGACCATTGATGCTGAGGTCATGAACTCTCTGGCAGTTACTATGGATGACTTCCGGGTAAAGACCACACCCCCCCTTCAGTTGCACACACTTTGATCTCTCCTCCATTAAGCCTTAACTGTGCTTTTTCCTCCTCTTTCAGTGGGCCTTGAGCCAGAGTAACCCATCAGCACTTCGGGAAACAGTAGTAGAGGTGCCACAGGTGACCTGGGAAGACATTGGGGGCCTGGAGGATGTCAAACGTGAGCTTCAGGAGCTGGTCCAGGTAAAGTAACTTGGTTACTTGTCATTGACCTGGGTAGTCTCAGTGACAACATATTTCCTGCACGAGTTGGTGAGAGCATGACTTAGGAACCTAATTTTCTCAACTCTGAGGCACTAAGGAGCCTGCTCCTAAAGAACCCGGATCTCACACTACTGTGTACATCATGATGTGGAAGGGATGCTTCTTTGTCCTTAATAATATGGGCTTCAATAATAAGGAGATAGCCTTGAACCATCTTTGCATTTCCTCCTAGTATCCTGTGGAGCACCCAGATAAATTCCTCAAGTTTGGCATGACACCTTCCAAGGGAGTTCTGTTCTATGGACCTCCTGGCTGTGGGAAAACCTTGTTGGCCAAAGCCATTGCTAATGAATGCCAGGCCAACTTTATCTCCATCAAGGGTCCTGAGCTGCTCACTATGTGGTTTGGGGAGTCTGAAGCCAATGTCAGAGAAATCTTCGACAAGGTGAGCTACAAGAGGCTGGGTTATCCACTTGCCTAGGGGAGTTCATTTCTTTAGGACAGTTGAAGCAATCTTATTGTTATGTGAGGGTAACTTTCTCTTTCCTTTTGAGGAAAGGAAACTTGGTATTCTTTTTTTTTTTTTTTTGAGACAGCCTCAAGCTGTTGCCCTGGGTAGAGTGCTGTGGCATCACAGCTCATAGTAACCTCCACCTCCTGGGCTTAAGCGATTCTCCTGCCTCCACCTCCCAAGTAGCTGGGACTACAGGTGTCCGCCACAACGCCTGGCTATTTTTTGGTTGCAGCCATTGTTTTTGTTTGGCGGGCCCCGGCTGGATTCGAACCCGCCAGCTCAGGTGTATGTGGCTGGCGCCTTAGCCGCTTGAGCCACAGGCGCCGAGCCGGAAACTTGGTATTCTTAATGCTTGAGTCAATCTATCTCCCACAGGCCCGCCAAGCTGCCCCCTGTGTGCTATTCTTTGATGAGCTGGATTCGATTGCCAAGGCTCGTGGAGGTAACATTGGAGATGGTGGTGGGGCTGCTGACCGAGTCATTAACCAGATCCTGACAGAAATGGATGGCATGTCCACAAAAAAGAATGTGTTCATCATTGGCGCTACCAACCGGCCTGACATAATTGATCCTGCCATCCTAAGACCTGGTCGCCTTGATCAGCTCATATACATCCCACTTCCTGATGAAAAGTCCCGTGTTGCCATCCTAAAGGCCAACCTGCGCAAGTCCCCAGTTGCCAAGGTAGGTGTCAAGATCATGAGCCATGGGAACTTCTGTGAGTCCTCAAGCTGGTGTGGAGTGTTCTTTGGTTCCTGGGTAATGTTCCATTGGTGATTTCTGGGGTTAGGACTAAAGGAAAGGTGGAAGATTCAAGGATATTAGGATAATCTAGAATCAGTCAAGAATAAAGTGGGACAGCAGAAGATGGGGCAAGGTAGAGTGTTAGGGGAATGGAATGTGTATCAGGAGTAGAGTCTAAATGCTAAGATAGCTCTGTTGCTTCTTAGGATGTGGATTTGGAGTTCTTGGCTAAGATGACTAATGGTTTCTCTGGAGCTGACCTGACAGAGATTTGCCAACGTGCTTGTAAGCTGGCCATCCGTGAATCCATAGAGAGTGAGATTCGACGAGAACGAGAGAGGCAGACAAACGCCATGGTGAGTCTGTATCTTTTCCCCAGATATGCTAATCCTGGGGAGCCAAGGAAGAGTCTCCATCATGTGGTAGAGTTAAAAATAGAAGGAAGCTGGGTGTGGTGGCTCATGCCTGTAATCACAGTACTTGGGAGACCGAGGCAGGTGGATTGCCTGAGCGCACAGGTTCGAGACCAGCTTGGGCCAGAGTGAGACCCCATCTCTAAAAATAGCTGGGTATTGTGGTGGGCGCATGTAGTCCCAGCTACTGGGGAGGCTGTGGCAAGTGAATCACTTAAGCCCAGGAATTTGAGGTTGCTGTGAGCTATGATGGCATGGCACTCTAGCAAGGGCGACAAAGTGAGACTCTGTTTTAAAAAGAGTAGAAGGAAGATACTTAATTAGTAGAATGGTTAGTATAAATAAGAAGAGTAGAAGATGCTGGAAAGATATGTGACTAAGAAGATAGTTAGCAGAGCAGCAGAGAAAGAATATTGAGGTAATCTAGTCAGTCTGGAATAAAGCTGAGAAGAGATGGGCAAGCAGTACACTTCATCGAGGTTCTCTGGGGAAGTTAGAGTATGACTGCAGCAAACAAAGGAGGGCTTCAAACCTAGGATCCATAGACCTATTCCTAATAGCAAGGAAAGGCCCCACTGGGACCTCCCAAAATGGAAACATTGTGTGTGGGTATGTATAAGTTCCATAAAGTTAGCTTTCCACTATATTGTGACACCATGTTTGCGAGTTAGGTAATGAATAGATAAATGAATGAATGAATGAATGAATTTCTTTACCTTTTGGAAGAGACTGTTTTTCCTCCTATCTATGGTAAGCAATCTCCTTTCAGCAATTGGGGTAGTCTCTCAGTGGAAGTGATGGAGTTTTGAGCTGGGCTATGAAGAAAGAAGAAATTTTTTTTTTTTTTTTGAGACTGTCTCACTCAGTTGCCCTAGGGTTGAGTGCTGTTACGTTACAGCTTATAGCAACCTCCACCTCAAACTCTTAGGCTCAAGTGATTCTCTTACCTCAGCCTCCTGAGTAGCTGGGACTACTAGAGGCACCTGCCACAATGCCTAGCTATTTTTTTATTTTTTTGTAAGAGATGGGGTCTTGGGCAGCGCCTGTGGCTCAGTGAGTAGGGTGCCAGCCCCATATACCGAGAGTGGCAGATTTGAACCCGGCCCCAGCCAAACTGCAACAAAAAATAGCCGGGTGTTGTGGTGTGCACCTTTAGTCCCAGCTACTTGGGAGGCTGAGGCAAGAGAATTGCCTAAGCCCTAGAGTTGGAGGTTACTGTGAGCTATGATGCCATGGCACTCTACCAAGGGCGATAAAGTGAGATTCTGTCTCTTTAAAAAAAAAAAAGAGAGATGGGGTCTCACACTTGCTCAGGCTGGTCTTGAACTCCTGAGCTCAGCCAGTTACCTGCCTCCAGAGTACCAGGGTGCTGGGATTACAGGCATGAACCACAGCACCTGGCCAAGAGGGTTGAATTTTGATAAAGGGAGTAAGCAGCCTGAATAACTTGCTGTAGTAGTAGGAATGTAGAAATTGGGGAGAACTGGGTGGGGTTAAGGGTGTATACAAGGTTTTGATAAAGTTCATGTGCAGTTTACTATGTTAAACTGTTTTAAATTGCCCATGAACTTTATGTCCACCCTATGTATTATTGTAAGTGAGGCTACTAAGTAGGATGTAATCCAAATGTGGTAAGCACCAAGAGCCATTGCCATTTTCTTTTTAGAATTGTAGGGTTTTTGAGGAATAATATAAATACAAAGCCCCCACCCTTTTTAGGTACAATTTCCATGTTCTTTTGATAGAGTTCTGTAACTACTACTGCATTTGAGATTTAGAAATTTCTTTTATCCCTGTAAGTTCCCTCAAGCCACTTAATTCAGCATCTTCTCTTCTCCCTTAGGTACTGGCAACTACTGATGTGATTTCTATCTTTTCAGTTTTCCCTTTTCTGGAATGCATTGATAAGTTTTTAAGTAGATTGGTGACTCAATTTAGAAAATATGACCTGGTAACATATTTAGGTTAGGTTAGAAGGACAGGAAGAGCAGTAAACTGCAATAATGGGAGATGGGGAGGTCAGGGATAGTATCAGGCTGAGCCTTAACTGAATTAAGCTTTAACTTGACGCTTGTGATTTGTGTTTACCAATAATGTAGGAAGTAGAAGAGGATGATCCAGTGCCTGAGATCCGTCGAGATCACTTTGAGGAAGCCATGCGCTTTGCTCGTCGTTCTGTTAGTGACAATGACATCCGAAAGTATGAGATGTTTGCCCAGACCCTTCAGCAGAGTCGGGGCTTTGGCAGCTTCAGGTAACTTGGTTGAGAGCACTAGGTGGTGATTAAATTAACTTGGGGACCTATACAAACAAGGTGGTGGGAGTCTTAAGGAAGCTAGAGGGGTAGTTGTGGAAATCTCACCTGGGTCCTGTTCTGACCCCGTTTTGGCTCTGCTCTTGTGCACACAGATTCCCTTCAGGGAACCAGGGTGGAGCTGGCCCTAGTCAGGGCAGTGGAGGTGGCACAGGCGGCAGTGTATACACAGAAGACAATGATGACGACCTCTATGGCTAAGTGATGATGGCCAGCGTGCAGTGAGCTGGCCTGGCTGGACCTTGTTCCTGGGGGTGGGGGCATTTGCCCAGAAGGGACCAGGGGTATGCCCATGGCCTGCTCCGTTCCTCAGTCTGAACAATTCAGCTACAGTCAGACTCTGGACAGGGAGTTTCTGTTGCAAAAATTACAAAACAAAAGTGATAAAATAAAAGCGATTTTTGTTTGGGAGGCGGAGAGTGAATTACCAACAGGGAATTTGGCCTTGGGCCTACGCCATTTCTGTTGTAGTTTGGGGCAGTTGCAGGGAACCTGTGTGGGGTGTGAACCAAGACGTTACTGTCACCTCCACAGTAAAGCATCTGCACTTCACTCAATGCTGCCCAAGCCCCCTCTTCCTTCTTTCCAACCTGGATAGGTGGGTGAGAGGGGCCACAGTTGCTGGGTGTTTATATAGAGAATAGGTTGATTTTATTTTACATGCTTTTGAGTTAATATTGGAAAACTAATCACAAGCAGTTTCTAAACCAAAAAAATGACATGTTGTAAAAGGACAATAAATGTTGGGTCAAAATGGAGCCTGAGTCCTGGCCCCTGTGCCTGCTTCTTTTCCTGGGAAGGACCTTGGGCTACCCAAAACGGCCAAGGCACTCTTCCACTTCTGAAATCCTGGAAGTAAGAGTACACCTTCTTTCTCCTCATCAGTAATCGGTGTGATGTCCCCTGCTGCAAGGGGAGCAGCCTGACAGAGCTCCAAATGTGGAAAATATGGCATCCTTCCAGCTGTATTCAATGTGGACAGTGGGTTAAGCCTACAGAGTCCCTTATCCCAACCAAGGATTATATTGGGGTACCCTCTGAAAATCTTAGGGTTGCAGATACATTATCTACAGGTGGATATTTTCTATATCCTCTTAACAAATTGTTTTTTATTTAATTTTTTTTTTTTGAAAGACATTAAAGGTCTTGTGTTGCTTGGGTTGGTTTGGAAATCCTGGCCTCAAGCTTTGTCCTCCCAAAGGGCTGAGATTATAGGCGTGAGTCACTGCACTTGGCCTACATTGGAGTTCTTTAAAAACCTCAAACATAAATCCCCTCGGTTGATGATCATTATGTCCACCTTTATATAGTTTGTATTGTTTAAAAAATAGGTTTGTTCTAATATAAAATTCTAGTATTGGACATTTTCTGAAGTTAGCATCCTCTCCTGCTCACAAATTGTTCGGATAATTGTATAGTTTTGTCCAAACAGGTATAGAGTATCCTCTTCATTCAACAGGTACCAAAGTAATCACTCAGTGCTTGGATGATGAGCACCATGTTGCCTTAGTTAAAAAGAGAGTGATGCAGAGAAAATCATCCACTGAATCCAATTTAAATTGGTTGAGTTTGAGCAAAATCTTGAAAGACAATCCCAAACACCATAATCCCCAAAGATCAAAATTCCTAAAGTCTAAAATACTGAAAATCACAATCTCAAAAAGCTAAAATCCCAAAAATATAATTCTGGAAAAAAATAAAAACATTCTTTAAAAGATTTATTTACTTTTTTTTTTGTTTGGTTTGTTTTGTATTTTGAAACTCACTCTGTTACCGTTGCCCTGGATAGAGTTCCATGCCTTCATCATAGATCACAGCAACCTCAAACTCTTGAGCTTGAGCAATCCTCTTGCCTCAGCCTCCAGAGCAGCTGGGACTAGAGGTATCTGTCACTATGCCCAGCTAGTTTTTCTCTTGCTCAGGCTGGTCTGAAATTCCTGAGCTCAAGCAATCCATCTGCGTCGCCTTCCCAGAGTGCTAGGATTTACAGGTGTGCCTGGCCAGATTTATTTGCATCTTAAAAGGGGTATTTATTTAAGAAACAAAATATTTTATAATATTTTTGCAAGCATAAGCACTCAGATATACTAATAGTTGCGTGATGTAACAATTACGAGTAAACTGTATTCATAAATAGATCAAAAAGTAAAATGTGGGAGTGTGCATCACTATAGTTGGTAATTCTGTGTACCTACTTTTATAACTGCAGTCATCTGAAATACAGTGATAACCTAAGTCTTAACCAAGTGGATCAGAAATTGTGATAAGGTGGACTACACCTATGCAGTCTTCCCAAAGAGCTAAAACCTCAATTTTACCTTTCCCAAATGGAAAAGTACAAAAAAACCTCTTCACGAGGAGGTTTCAACATTTTTACATACACACACAATGCTTAAAAAGTTGACATTGTATGGTGGGTTGTGGTTTTCCTGAGTAAGAGCGAGACCCCTGTTTCTAATAGCCCGGCATTGTGGCAGGTGTGAGCCATCTTGCCTGGCCCTACACATCTCTTTAAAGCATATTTAGTTTCCAAATAAAGACAATAACAGGTAATAGTTGCGGGCGGCGCCTGTGGCTCAGTGAGTAGGGCGCCGGCCCCATATGCCGAGGGTGGCGGGTTCAAGCCCAGCCCCGGCCAAACTGCAACCAAAAATAGCCGGGCGTTGTGGCGGGCGCCTGTAGTCCCAGCTGCTTGGGAGGCTGAGGCAAGAGAATCGCGTAAGCCCAAGAGTTAGAGGTTGCTGTGAGCTGTGTCACGCCACGGCACTCTACCGAGGGCGGTACAGTGAAACTCTGTCTCTACAAAAAAATAAAAATAAAAAAATAAATAAAAGGTAATAGTTGCATATCCATATAACATGATGTAATTTTCCTGTGTTCACCTCTAATCTTTACAATTCAGCTTTTAGGATTTCAACATTCAGGATTTTAGTCTTTCAGAGTTATGACTTTGGGGATTTAGACTTAAAGGATTTTGAGGCCTGGTGAGGTGGCCCACACCTGTATTCCCAGCACTTGGGAGGCCAAGGTGGGTGGATTGCCTGAGCCAGAGTGAGACCTGTCTCTTAAAAATAGCTGGGTGTTGTGGTGGGCGCCTGTAGTCCCAGCTACTTGGGAGAGAGAACCGCTTAAGCCCAAGAGTTTGAGGTTGCTGTGAGCTGTGATGTCACAGCACTCTACCAAGGGCAACATAATGAGACTCTGTCTCTAAAAAAAAAAAGGTAGACTTAAGGGATTTTGGTCTTTTTGGATTTCAACATTTGGGATTATGTCTTTGGGGAGTGTGATTGGCACCATATTGGTTGTCATAGGATTTATACTAGGCAAGAAAGACCACTTCCGTCTGGTCTAAGTTGATAATCTACAAAGATATAAAGTATGGGCAGTGCCTGTGGCTCAAAGGAGTAGGGCGCTGGCCCCATGTGCCAGAGGTGAAGGATTCAAACCCATCCCCGGCCAAAAACTGCAAAAAAAAAAAGATGAAAAGTACTTAAATTGGTTGATTAAACTACAGCATCTCCGGAACTCGTGCTGGAAGTGCATATTTTTGTACTTTGGGGATTGGAAATTACAGTCCCTTTTTTTCTGTGACGCTCTCCACCAGATTCTGTCTTTGGTCTTTTGGTTTGCTCACCATTTAGATGTTCTTAGTGGTTTACCTTTCACTCTTTCCCACTCAGTTTTGATCCTCCTCTCTCATCTCTGCACTGGCAACCTAACCTCAGTGAGGACCAAAGGCAAGATTATTTTGGGGAAAGACTTTTACTGACTCTTCATCAAGCTATGGGAACATAATATGAGATTAAGTGTCATTTCCCCCCTAAATATATTTGGAGTTCCTGTTAGAAATTTGTGTTAGAATAATTGCTTTCATTTGTCACACAAGAGTCTGTCTATGGGGAAGACTGTTGGACTATAGACAGATTCTTTAGGAAAAAACAGGAGGAGACTGTAGCCAGAGGCCAGGCTTAGTCAGAAAGCCTGGTTCTAGTTCTGGTACTTGTACTTATAGATAGCAGTGTTGTAGCTATGAGCAAGATGCTTAGCTCCTTGAGTTTCTTAATCTGATAAAATGATTGCAAATACTGTCTAAACAGAAGAAGTACCAAGAGGCAAATGGTATATGCAGTCCATCTTTTCCCCTGCAGCATTCTTAGAAACAAATTGGATGTGATTTTATGGTAGCAAATCACTTGCTATAGGTTAAGCATTACAATTATATGATGAATTTCTGATGAATGTGGCATTGAGGCCGGGCACAGTGGCTCACGCTTGTAATCCTAGCACTTTGGGAGGCTGAGATGGTGGATTGCTTGAGCTCAGTAGTTCGTGACCAGAGTGAAACCCCATCTCTAAAAATAGCCAGGGTGCCTGTAGTCCTAGCTACTTGGAAAGCTGAGGCAAAAGGATCATTTGAGCCCATGGATTCGAGGTTGCTGTGAGCTGTGACGCCATGGCACTCTGCCAAGTGCAACAAAGTGAGACTTTGTTTTAAAAGAAAGTCTACAGCATTGGCAGACTGTGGTGGCTCATAGCTGTAATCTAGTACCAAGGGAAGCCGAGGTGGGAGGATCACTTGAGGCCAGGAGTTAGAGACGAGCCTGAGCAAGTGTGAGACTCCAGCCTCCATAAAAAAATTAGCCAGGCATGTGCCCAGCTACTTAGGAGGCTAAGGCAGGAGGGTTAATTAAGCACAAGAGTTTGGGGTTGCAGTGAGCTGTGGTGATCGATGCTACTGTACTCTAGTCCAGGCAACAGAGCAAGACGAGACCCTGTCTCCAAAGCAAAATAAAACAAAAAAAGCTACTAAATAAAGGACCAACAGTATACTATAGAGGTAAAAGTGGAATTGTAAACCTAACATGACATCTGGATTTAAGATATCAGTTACAGATTGCTCTGAGAGTCCTGTGACACAAAATGCCCACCAGTAACACAGGTCTGCCAGTCATTAATTCAAGTGAACTCTGGCAGATGTTGCCCTTGCCCAGTCCTACAACCTACTAAGACCTGTAAAAGTCTTAAGAACGTAGGGTTTGGATTTTTCATAAAGCTATCAAGAGAAGCATAGACTCATTAAATGTTCTGTGCCAAGTGGAAATTCAGAATTGTATTGAGAACATAGTAGTGGGGGAGGAAAAGTGCCTTCAGTTCCTCCCTTGGCCAGAAGGTGGTGAGTTTTAGACTCAGACCCTATAGATAGGTTTGGACTTAATAAAGCTTTGGAACAGAATGTACCTTCTGACTGGCTGGGTTTTCCAACCAAATATACAGACTAGAGGGTATATGGTAGAGTGGAAAGAATACTAGATTGAGAACTTGGGCTTAATTTTATAGAACCTCTTTTTTTTCTTTTTTGTTTTTGAGGTAGGATCTTGCTCTGTCCCCCAGGTTGGAGTGTAGTGGCATGATCATAGCTCACTGTAACTTCAAACTCCTGAGCTCAAGCAATCCTGCCTCAGCCTCTTGGACTACAGGCAGTTGTGCACCACCATGCTGGTTTTAAAAAAATTTTATGTTTTGTAGAAATGGTGTCTCTATTTTGCCCAGTGTGGTCTCAAAGTCCCGGTCTCAAGTGATCCTCCTGCCTTGGCCTCCCAAAGTGCTGGGGTTATACCATCATGATTGGCCACAATTTAAAAAAAATATTTCCAATAGCCAGAAGTCATCATCTTAATGGTGTTAGTGCATATCTTTCTGGGTCTTTTTCTATGTATGTGTTTAAATACCTGTGTCTATACCTGTGTATTTTAAAAATGAGGTCATTTGGCTTTAAAAATGCTAATAACATTTTTTTGGTCAGTAATCTTTCAGTAAATTTCTGTAGGTGAGGAACCAATCTATTAGCCATTCTATATTCAGAGTTTTCCAAGTGACCCAAATAATGTTATTCATAGCTGTTTTGAATAAACCATTCAATTGAGGACAAGTTGCATCTGTTAGGTTCTTTTACTCAAACTTTTTTTAAGTAAGGAACTGCCAGTTTGCCTGAAGGATGAACCAGCCAACATGGGGGAAAAAAGAGCATGTCAAAACTCTAATGCTGATCAGTTGTGGGACTGAACTTGTGAAGAGCCACTACACTCTAACCTGAGTAAAATAGCAAGACCCCATCTTTCTAAAAAATGAAAAAAATAGCCTGGTGTGGTGGTGCATGCATATAGTTCCAGCTACTTGGGAGGCTGAGGCAGGATGATTGCTTGAGCTGAGGAGTTTGTAGTTATACTGAGGTATGATTGGTCCACTGCACTCCAGCCTGGGTGACAGAGTAAGACTTTCAGAGAGAAGCATAGACTCATTAAATGTTCCTGTGTCAAGCAGAAATTCAGAATTGCATTATCTTTAAGACCATAGTACTGCGGGAAGTTGCTATCTTTGATGAAGGGAGAAGGGGGGCCAGTAGCCAAGGAATGGGATAGCCTTGAAAGGCAAGAAGTGAACCCTATAGAAAGGAATGTAGTCCTGCCAACCCCTTGGTTTTAGGCCTGTGAAACATATATCAAACTTCCGACAAAATAAATTGGTGTCACATGGTAATAATATGTTACAGCAGCAGTTGGAAATTACTATCCAACAAACAGGGTAAAGGACTTAGCAGGCAATTATAGAGGAAATCCAGATGGTTATTAAATGTATGAAAAAGCACTTGTTTTCATGGCCTTGGGGATGCGCCAGCCCAGTGAGAGAAAAGAACAGGGCTGAAAAGAAATGGTCAGAAAGATATGTGGATAACTTGTGGGTCAAGTGGTAAAGAAGGAAACCATACCCAGGACAAGGAACAGCTGTCTAGACCCAAACTAGTTAGGCTTGTGTGAACAAATACATTTTTTTGTTCACATGCTGTAAAGTCTGTCCTTCTCAAGGGCAATGTTGGACTGTGCTTCCCAGGCCATACAGCCTTACCCTATGGAGTAGGGATGTGTAGACTCCAGAGTGATCATCTGTGAGTCCCTGTAAAAGAAAATTATACCTTCAGAATCTCGAGCTCTCTACTTCTGGGACTTGATCCTGAGGGAATATGGCTACACCAGAAGTTAATTGGGAACTGCTTTTCTCAGTACCTAGACTCCAAAGAGGACATAGTGGCATTTGTCTAGTTCAGTTAGTTTATTAAGATTTCCTCTGCTTGTTTCCCCATCTCCCCACCTCCTACCTGGTTTGACTTTAGGTCTTGGGTTGCTAAGTGCCAGTACTGTCAGGCTTTCTTCTGACTAGATTTGGTGAGCAAGGGTCCACTGTTATCTAAAAATTTGGCTAACACTCTTTGGAGGAGACCCCTGGAAAGGCGAGCCTGGGATATAGGAGATGAAAGATGGTTCTTTGTGTAGGCCCAAGGACAGTGCTTATAGTGGTGAGGGTTCAGGATGTCACCAGCTTTCAACTCTTTCCCTGGCTGGTCATGGGGACCTGAAGTCTTGGGGAGGAGCTGCTGGGGAAGAGAACTGTGTTGAGAGCTCTGGTTCCTGTGTTGACATTTTTTGGAAAGTCTGCTTACAGGAGTCTCCACTAGTCTTTGGGCTTGGGTAGAGTGGCTCTTTTTTGTGACAGTGGATGACCCTAATCCTGCATTCCCTGCTCTATGGTCTGCTTTGGGTTTTCTGGTGTTCTTTCCCTTTTTCGCTGAAGAAAGGGCTGAAGCCTTGTTTTGTTTCTTGCCTGAGACTAGAATGTCAGGGTTTGAAGGTTCTCCAGGGCCTGAATGGATATCACCAGCTTCTGTGTGTACACACAACCCTTGGGATGGGCCCTGGGCAGTCTTCCCCTTGATGTTCTCCTCTCTCTGAGGCCCTTGTCTTACTCTGCCAGACCCTCCTAGCTGTGGCTGGGATGGGGATTGGGAGTGATTACAGTAGGAGACCTGGATAGGTTTAGATACTGTGCTTTGAGATACTGTGCTCTGAACTTTTGGAGGATGAAAACTTGAAGAGGAGGGGCACAAGTTAGGGAGATAAATCTGCTTTTGAGGGCAGGAGTCTGGAGTTGTGGAGCTCAAGGCAGGGGAGCTACAAAGTAGTTGGCTTGAGCCAGGGAATCTGGATGCAGGGCTCTGCTGCAGTGTCTTCAGCCTGAGTTTCAACTCTTTACTCCACTGCCAGGCATGGGACCCAGGGTTCGTGAGCACCTCTGAGACAGCCTCTCTCTGGGAAAGTGGGGCCTCAGTCTTAGATCCTGGAAACATCTCTCCCTTGGGTAGGCCAGAATGAGTGGGCACAATCTGCACAACTTCAGTGAGGGTGGGAAGCCAGGGTATTGGCTGCAGGGGATTAACTTTTGGAGGGCTGGAGCCCTGGGGGACTTCTCTTTGTTGTGCCCATCTCCACACACATTGAAGGTCAGTGTGTGGCTCTGGTAGGGGAGCAGAGAGTGAACCGGGGGCTGGGAGCTCAGTGGCCCAGCAGTTCTTTGTCTGCTCCGCTGATGCTTTCCCTTCAGGCTTACAGTTGCATTGGTCTCCAAAAGGCTCACTTATGTGAGACTTTGAAACAGAGTTTGGGGATGGGCTGAGGCTCCAACCTGGGAACACAGGAGCACTACAGTTTTCTTTCTTCTCCATATTCCCCCTAATAGGCTCATAGTCAGGCAAGACTCCCAGGGGGCTCGTTCCATGCAGGACTTGGGGTAAGCTGCAAGCTGGGAGCTTAGAGGCCCAGCACTTCTGTCTCTTGTTTATATCCATACATCTAGCCTTAGAATTAAACAGGACCCCCAAGCGGCTGATTTTCTGAGGCTCCAGCATAAAAGCTGGGGGTGGGCTGAGGGCCATGGATGGGGGCTTAGAAGCCCAGGAACTCCTAGAATGCTTGGTATCCTTCCTTGTAGCTTCTGGTTTGGTAAGGCCTCCCACAGGATTGATTATATGCTGTTCTCTGAAGGGGGCTAGACCTGTGCTATGGGCAGGATCTGGGGAGTCAGATGCCCAGAGGTTCTCTCTCTGCCCCATGGTCTTCCACAAAGCTTTGGATTCAGGTAGGATTCTCTTGGGACACATTACCAGAGACTCCAGCGGAGAGGCTGAGGGAAGGCTGTCAGACAAAACTGGGTCTGCAGATACCCCCCAACTTTCTCTATTCTGCGTGCCCTTCTGTGGAGTCTTAGATCCTGATGGAACACATGTAAGACTGGTTCCATAGAGCCCTGGGTTGGGGTCCAAGGCTGGGGTCCCCAAAGCCTGGCAGATTCCTGAGTTTTCTCTGAATACCCACTGGGGCTCATAACCAGATAGGTCTTCCAGGGAACTCTCTCCCTGGTGTTCCGTCAGGGAGTCTAGAGGAGGGCAGGGGGCTGGCATTAAAGACTTAGAAGCCTGAGGGTTCTCTTTGTGTTTCTGGGTTCCCCCAAAGTCCTTAGGTATAAGAAGTCCTTCATAGCTGATTTTTCTTTGTTCTGACAGAGAAGCTGGAGACTGGCATGGGGGTGACATTGGAGGCTCAGAAGCTTGGGGGCTTTCTTTATGTCCTATGGTTCCCCACTTAGTCTTATATCGAGGGCGATCTCCCAGGGGGCTAGTTCCTTGAGACTCTGTCATAGGGACTAGGTGTTGGCAAGGGGACACATTTGAGGGTGCAGAGATCTGATGGTTCTCTTTTTGCCCTGCGGTTTCCCAGAGGACCTTAGATCCAGACAGACCTTCTGTGGGGCTGACTCTCTGGAGTTCTGACAGAGAGGCTGGAGTTAGGCTGGGCGTTGGCATTGCTTGTTCAGAGGCTGTAGGGTCTTCATTTTGTCCCGTGGTCTTCCATGGGGCCTCAAACCTTGTCAGGATTCCCAGAAGGCTAGCAGGATACAGCAGAGAAGCAGAGGGTGAATCTGGGTTGTGTTGGTGGAGGCTGGGGTCCCATGGCAACTCCCACCAGGCCTCAGAAGCAGAGAAAAGCTTAGAGGGTCTGGGTCTTTGGAATTCAGGCTGTGAGTGCAGGGTTTTACCCTTAGAGACCCAAGAGACCTCTCTGTGCTGTGTAAGCCATTGTGTGGGTGCCTCAGTGCCAGATAGAACTTGCTTATGATCCACAGGCAAGGGCTTAAGATGGAGGTGTAGTGATGGGACAGGAGGAGAGGATGGAGATGGATGTAGCTGAGGACTGAGAGCCATCCCTTCCATGTCTTCCATAGTATGGGCTTCATGAGTAGGAAACTGGGTTGGGGAGTGATACTGGGGAAGCAACAGGTTGGACCTAGGCAAGAAGGTAAGCTTGTTGAAAAAGACAGAAGGACAAACAGATAATTTCAGGGAAGAGGGGCCTGAGCTCAGGAAGATGGCTTCCAAGGATTCGCTGTGCAGAAAAGGGAGACCCCAAAAGAGCTGGCTTTTTCTATGCTGCTGATGGCTCCCTGATGCTATCTTGTGCCTCACAGGTAGGTTGGTCAGGATCTGGAAGGTGGGAAAGGGTCTGAAAGGGCTTGAGGGCTGCATGAGTATTTGCTCTGGTATCCCTGTGACTTTGGGGAGCCCTTCAGAACCATAGGATGGCTCAGCTGATGCTCCAGTGAGAGCTTCTTTGGGAGGAGAACATGGTTTCAGTGGATCCAGAGATGCCTTCTCTTCTTCCTCTTCCTCCTCCTGTTCTTTTTCTTCTTCTTCCTCCACCTCTGATTTCTGTTTCCACAGGTGACCAAGGTATGCCATATGGTACCAAAAGGGTAGGCCCTGGGGAGTAGGTAAGATACTTTTAGGCATGAAGCCTTCAGAGACACAAGTTTGTTATGAAACCCAAAGTCTGCTCCACATCCAGAGTGAACGGCCTCTCACACAGCCCCACATCTGTAGTCAGCAGTCACTTACCCAGCTCTTCATCTAATATTAATGGTCATCCAGTTCTCATTTGACAATCAGCATTCTTTCATATACCTCTACATCTAGGGTCAGTGATCACTCACCTGGCTTCAAATCTAGTGTCAATATCCACTCACCCAGCCTCACATCTAGGGCTTATAGTCAGTCACTTGGGTCCACATTTATACCAGTGATCCCTCACCTGACCTCTCATGTGGTGTCAACATTCATCCAGCTTCACATTTGTAGTCAGAGGCACCCACCTTGCCTTGCTTCATGTCCCCATAGCACCAAGGATGAACCTGTTTCAGCCTCCCAAGCTGCCACCACCTCCGGATCTGCCAAACTATGAATAAGAGTACTGTCATCACATTCCCTGGACTTTGGAGACAGCTGCTGCCACAGTATCTACAAGCCAGGGCGTGGGTTAGTTGACCCCAGAGAAGCCCCATATTCTCCTCAACTCTGAGCAAGTCCTCCAGTAGCCATTCCATTTTCCTCAGCCTAGTGGCAGTTTACTCTGAGGTCATCATTGCATCACAGAATAAAGAACTCTCATCCCCCACTTGGGCTGAGGCCTAATGAAGCCTAACAGCCTTCTTCCTGCATTTAAGACCAGTAAAAACTCATACTTCATAGAGTGAAGTCTGGATGATTTGCTTTTGTTTTGATTGCTAAGATCACAATTATGCTTTAGGCATTGTGGTTGAGGACATAGATTATAGCATTGAAATGCCTTACTTAAATCCATGCCCTGCCACTTTCCACCTGTGAAACCTCAAACTACTTGATTTTTCAGCACCTCAATTTTCTAATCTATAAAATGGGGATAATATTACCACATAAGTAGCTTTGAGGATTAAATGAATAGATGTATAAATGAATACTACCTGGTATATAGTGTAGGCTACATTACAATTTTATTTCTTTAAAAAGTTTTTGATTGTAAGTTTAATTCTATGTTTAATAGATGGGGTCTATCCCCTGTTTATTATGTTAATGTTAGCTGTGAACTGTTTTCTTTGACAGCTCTCTGAAATTGGCTGGAATGTTTTTTGAACATTCATATTCAAAAATATGGGCGGATGAAAGGGCGGCGCCTGTGGCTCAGTGAGTAGGGCACCAGCCCCATGTACCAAGGGTGGCAGGTTCAAACCTGACCCCAGCCAAACTGCAACAAAAAAATAGCCGGGCGTTGTGGCGGGCACCTGTAGTCCCAGCTACTTGGGAGGCTGAGGGCAAGAGAATTGCCTAAGCCCAAGAGATGGAGGTTGTTGCTGTGAGCTGTGAGCCATGGCACTCTACTGAGGGTGACAAAATGAGACTCTGTCTCTAAAAAAAATAAAAAATTAAAAAAAAAAAGGATGAAAAATCAAATGTGCTTGAGCATTTCATTTGCTCCACTTTCCCCTAAAACTAGCACTTCCATGTCAGCCTTCCTTTTAGGGCCACACTTTAGTCCCTGCTTCCCAGTACAATTTAACACTGTTGCCCCACGCACGTCTAATTTCCACTTAGTCTGGTAGAAAGTGTGGTGAGTTGAAGGTGAGGAAACGTGGGTTCTCTCTGTCACTGATTGGCATTGATTGGTCACATGATCTTGAGAAACCAAGAGAGATTTCTCCATTGGTAACATGAGTTAGACCAGATTAATTGGTTCATTCATACTACATACATTTATTGAATGCCTATTAAGGGTCAGATATTGTTCTCAATCTTGAGGCAATAGTTAAGACACTAAAGTCGGTCCCATTTCAGTGGGAGAAATGGTGAAATAATAGACGATGAAAATAAAGATATGTACAGGGTAACATAGGGGCAGAAAATAGAATATCTACTGGCTTGGAGAAGAGGTTGCTTGTTTGGAGGTGCTTCCCAGAAGAGATGATTAATGCTTGGTTTGAGGAACCAAGAAAAAGAGGATAAATTAGTGTAGGGAGGAGAGAAGGACAATCCAAGCAATAGGTACAGTCTATGTAAGTGCTATGGCAGGAAAAACCATATCCCATTATGGAAATGAAGGTATTTCAGTGTGGCTGTAGTAGCAGGTGAAGGGTAGGGAAAGCAGTAGGAGATGAATTTGGAAAGACAAGATTACAAAGGGCCCCCAAGACCAGGCTAAGAAGTTGGAAATTTGTCCTGAATGTGGTGGGAAACAATTGAAAACTTTTAAACAGGGAAATGACAAGATCAAGTTTGTGTGTTGTAAATAATATTCTAGCTGTAGTGAAGGCAAGAAGACTCTTGTTTTAGTTAAGCAAAACAAAAAATGAGACCCAAACCAAGGCAGTGATGGCAAGAATAGAGAATAATGGATTCAAGAAGTCCAGAACTATATAATTGGTTAGACTTGGTTACCAATGGGATGGGGTGGAGGAGGGAGGAAGTTGAGAATATCTCCAAGGTTTCTGATTTGGGAAACTAGATTTGTTTGTGCTATTTTACTGAGATGGGGAGCATATACCTGGGAACCAATTTAGGGTGGTGGCGATGGGGAGTTCATGCGTTCCATTTTAGACATTTGAATTTGAGGTTCCTGTAACACCTCAAGGGCTAGACAAGAGACATTTAGATACATAGATCTGAAGCTTGGGAGAGAAGTTTATGGGGGAGATGTAAATTTGACATCCAGCAGCATGTATGAAAGGCATAAAGATGACCTACTTATATGTGACATTTGACCCAGATGGCAGTGCTTTTTAAAAAATCTTGAATGAATAGCCAATGTTGTTTTAAATCAGATTACATATAATAATTAATATCTCTAACTTAAAATCTGGCAACCCTGGGCTTGTGTTCCCACAAAGTAGAGGCTGTTTAGAGCTAAGCACTATTTGCTCCCTTTGTAGTGGACATGTGCTCTTCAGTTCTCTGTAGTTTTCACCATGTTTTTATAGGTAATGCCAAGACAGGGCTAGTTGCTGTTTATCATTGTGCCTATGATTTTGTTTTCTTAGACTTGTTCATTTATTCTCATTTATGTTACTGCCTGGTATTTGAGTTGCAACCTCTGGATGAAGAAGGTAAATTAAGTGCTGATGGGAAACAGAAGGTATTATTGCATACTTATTCTGTGCTTGTTAACTTACATTTATGGCAATATAATTTACCAAGTTATTAATTTATGTTTCCTTTGTCTGCCAAAGGAGACACCCAGTAGGATAAAAAGGTAACTTTGCTCTCCTTTCTTCTGGGAATTCTGGACTTCTTTTTCCATGGGATTATTAGTGAATTCTGTATTTTCTGGTCCCAGAGCGAAGTAGAAATACACCTGCTCTACAACTTTATCTGGGTTCTTATATGAGAATGGAATTTAATTTAGCTGGCAGAAATGCTGTGAAATCACCTGCCTTTGAATGGACAATGGATATCCCAGGGGCAACCATGATGCACTGAAGACCAGAGGCTCTTTTCTTTTTTTTTTTTTTGAGACAGAGTCTCACTTTGTCACCCGTGGTAGAGTACTGTGGCATCACAGCTCACAGCAACCTCCAACTCCTGGGCTTAGGTGATTCTCTTGCCTCAGCCTCCCACGTAGCTGGGACTATAGGCACCTGCCACAATGCCTGGCTATTTTTTATTTCATTTTGGTCAGGGCCGGGTTTGAACTTGCCACCCTCAGTATATGGGGCTGGTGCTCTACCCACTGAGACACAGGTGCTGCCTACAGAGGCTCTTTGCTAAGTGTTTTTGATTTTATTTATTTATTTTTTTTCACCATACACTGCTTTTATATACCATTTGACAACTTTTCATCACACTGGTTAACATAGCCTTCCTGGCTTTTTCTTAGTTATTGTGTTAAGACATTTATATTCTTAGCCGGGCGTTGTGGCGGGCGCCTGTAGTCCCAGCTGCTCGGGAGGCTGAGGCAGGAGAATCGCGTAAGCCCAAGAGTTAGAGGTTGCTGTGAGCTGTGACGCCACGGCACTCTACCCGAGGGCTGTACAGTGAGACTCTGTCTCTACAAAAAAAAAAAAAAAAAAGACATTTATATTCTACATTTAGTAAGTTTCACATGTACCCTTGGAAGATGATGATTTTATTTTTTGGTCAATGTGTACCATACTAAAGAGGGAAAAAGGCCTCAATGAATGATTGATATTGGTTGTCTCCCAACCCTAGGAAATGAGGGTTTTGAGACAGCTTTAATTTAATTTAGGAAGATTAAGTAATGTGATGATTTTTGCTTTTCAGTGATGAAAAATTTATATTCTAATATCTGTTTTTCTCTTTAGTCATTTTTAGCTCAAACAATAAACATTTGTTTTTCATAATTCTGGAGGCTGGGAAGTCCAGGATCAAGGTACCATACAATTTGGTTCCTGGTGAGGGCCCTTTTTCTGGCTTGCAGACAGATACCTTCTTGCTATATTCTTACATATCTCATTTAATCTTTACTACTCTTTGACGTAGATGTCGTTTCACATAACAGGGAAACTGAGGCTTAGAGAGTATGTGTGGCCATCCTCTTGAATTGGGAGAAAGCATTTGGATATAAGTGACAGAAAATAAAATCCAACAGACATAAACAAAATGGGAATGTATTAACTCATAAGTGCACAGTCCAGGAGTAGGACTGGCTTCAGGTAGTAGGGTTGATGTAGAGATTTAATGTTATCAGGATTCAGTTTCCATTTCTTAGCTCTCTGTCTTCTGTGCTGACTTCATTCTCAGGCTTTGCATGGTAGCAGCTTCAAGTGAAGCTGAAAATCTGTCACTCTGACAAAAGTCCCTACAAAAGTCTCATTGTGCCTTCTGGGCTTTACTGGGTTACATATTCATCCCTGAACTACCTACTAAAGTATTCACAGGAATCCCTCTTCAGACAGGCCTGCGTCACCACATACCCTTGGAGTAAGGATGTGGAAGGAAGACTGCTCTACCTTCACATGGACTGAAATTGAAGAAGTAGAGGTATGATAGTTCCTCCGGAGAACACAGAGATGCTATTTCCAGAAAGGCATATAAATGTTGGCATCAAAATGAAATAAATCAGATGTCCTCTATATCCCTTTATTACTTCCCCATTCTTTTTTTCTTTTTTTTGGAGACAGAGCCTCAAGCTGTTGCCCTGGGTAGAGTGCTATGGGATCACAGCTCACAGCAACCTCCAACTCCTGGGCTCAAGAGAGTCTCCTGCCTCCGCCTCCCAAGTAGCTGGAACTACAGGCGCCCGCCACAATGCCTGGCTAGTTTTTGGTTCCAGCCTTCATTTTGCTTTTTTTTTTTTTGTAGAGACAGAGTCTCACTTTATGGCCCTCAGTAGAGTGCCGTGGCCTCATGCAGCTCGCAGCAACCTCCAACTCCTGGGCTTAGGCGATTCTCTTGCCTCAGCCTCCCGAGTAGCTGGGACTACAGGCGCCCGCCACAATGCCCGGCTATTCCAGCCTTCACTTTGTTTGGCAGGCCCAGGCTGGATTGAAACCCGCTAGCTCAGGTGTATGTGCCCGGGGCCTTAGCCACTTGAGCCACAGGTGCTGAGCCATTACTTCCCCATTTTATTTTCTGACCCAAAGCCATTGCCTTTTTAGGATATGAAGCTTGAGTTGGACTATGAATGCTATGAATGCAGATTCTCTGAAGGCTGAGGAAGGGGCTAGTTGGGGTCTAGAGCAGGGATCTGTAAGAGGCCCAAACATCCTCTAGCCAGGGTTCCTCAAACTACAGCCCGTGAGGCATATAAGGTGGTGTGATTGTATTTGTTCCTGTTTTGTTTTTTTACTTCAAAATAAAATATGTGCAGTGTGCCTAGGAATTTGTTCATAGTTTTTTTTTTTACACTATACTCCGGCCCTCCAATGGTCTCAGGGACAGTGAACTGACCCCCTCTTTAAAAAGTTTGAGGACCTCTGCGTGAGACCATTCTAAGACCTACACTTTCAATTCCTACATCTTTTCATTTTGAAGTCTATAATATCTGTTCTAGTTCAGCTATGGCCATGTCCTAAGCCTCATCTGCCTTCTCAAATAATTGAGTCTGACATCACACCCTCTGACTTCAGCCTCCAGATTTGCCCTCAAGATGCTGCTTTGTCAACCTTGTCAGGACCTTTCACTTTTTCCCTGCACAAGAAACCTCTTGCTTTTGTTTCTTCCCTCTCTATGATAGATTTCATGGTCTATCATTAATCAGCATTCCACATACTTCCCAGCCCATTTTCCTTTGATCTGTTCTACCTAACAAAACCTCAACTCTCTGCCTCCGACAGACCTACCGTTTGTGAAATAGCTTAGCCCTATTGGATGACGTCACACATATGAGTAAGTTGGATCACCATAAACTCATGTTCTATGACTAGTCAGATTTATAGCTTGAAAAGCATGTATATGTATTCAGGTTAAGTGCCTGCTATTTGCTACTGTGGAGACTTGAACAACAAGAGTTTGAACTGCACGTGTTCACTTAGATGGGGGTTTTCTTTGGCCAATGCCATCCGTGAGACAGCAAGATTAACCCCTCCTCTTCTTCTTATTTACTCAATGTAAAGATGACAAGGAGGAAGACCTTAATTATGATTCCACTTCCATTTTGTGAAGAGTAAATAGATTTTCTCTTTCTTATAATTTTCTCAATTAACACTTTTTTTCCAGCCTACTTTATTATTAGGAAAATAGTATATAACGCATATACAAAATATGTGTTAACTGAATGATACCGTTACTGATAAAGCTTGTGGACAACAGTAGGCTATTAGTAGTTTAAGTTTTGGGGGAGTTGAAAGTTATATGTGGCTAGAGGCAGTGGCTCACACCTCTAATACCAGCACTTGGGAAGACCAAGGCAGGTAGGAGGATTGCTTGAGGCTAGAAGTTGATACCAGACTGAGCAACATAGTAAGACCCTGTCTCTACAAAAATTTAAAAATTAGCTGGATGTGATGGTGTGTGCCTGTAGTCCCAGCTACTCAGGAGGCTGAGGCAGGAGGATCAGGTAAACCCAGGAGCTTGAGGTTGCTGTGGGCTATGATGATGCCACTGTACTCTTATTCTAGCCCAGGCAACAGAGAAAGACCCTGTCTTTAAAAAAAAAAAAATTTATCCGTAAATTTTCAACTATTGTGTGGTTTGGTCCTCCAGCACCCACATTTGAGAGTCACCTATACTTGAGATACATCAGTGATCAAAATAGGGAAAGGACCCTGAATGTGGAACTTATGTATTCCCTAGTAAAACTTATCCTAATTAGTAAACCCATCCTGCTCAAAATCAATTCAAACCTTCTTCACTCACTTTCCTCAACGTTTTTTCCCCTCATCCCCAGCAGATGTGGCACATGACCACTACTCAGAGGAACAGTCTTCAGATGGGAACTTTTATTTATTCATAAGTTAGTTTGTTTGTTTATTTTGAGATAGTGTCTCACTCTGTGCCCTGGGCAGAGTGCTGTGGTATCATAGCTTACAACAAAGTCAAACTCTTGGTCTTAGCAATCCTCTTGCCTCAACCAAACCCCCTACCCCCCACCCCCAAGTAGCTAGGACTACTGGCACCAGCCACAACTCTAGTTTTTCTATTTTTAGTAGAGACTGTCTCTCTTTTACTCAGACTGGTCTCGAACTCCTGAGCTTGTCAAGTGATCCACCTACTTCAGCCTCCCAGAGTGCTAGGAATACAAGCATGAGCCACTGCGCCAGGCCAGATGGGAACTTTTTTTTTTGAGACGAGTCTCACTTTGTCACCCTCAGTAGAGTGCAGTAGCATCATAGCTTAGGGCAACCTCCAACTCTTGGTCTCAAGTGATTCTCTTGCCTTAACCTCCCAAAGTAACTGGGAGAACAGGCTCGTGCCACAATGCCCAGCTATTTTTAGAGACGGGGTCTCCCTCTTGCTCAGGTTGGTCTGGAACCTTGAGCTCAGGCAATCCACCCACCTGAGCCTCCCAAGGTGCTAGGATTACAGGCGTGAACCACCGCACCTGGCCAGATGGGAACTTTTCTTTTTTTTTTTTTTTTTTGGCCGGGGCTGGGTTTGAACCCGCCACCTCCAGTATATGGGACTGGCGCCCTACTCCTTGAGCCACAGGCGCCGCCAGATGGGAACTTTTCATCATCAAAAGCCATTGCATCTGGTTTCCTTCTTTCCTATTACTATGATAGGTGTTCTTTTGGGAGACCTTCCTTGACTCTTCCCCTCTGAATGGGGGTCCTTATCCCGCACCCTCTAACAGCACTTTCTACATTAGATTGTAACTTGCCCTCTTTCCAGAAAACAGGGACCTTGTCACCAGTTCACTGTTCTAACCTCAGCAACCTGTGCTTAGTAACTATTTAGTGCTCAGTAACCCATAACTTATTCATCCGGATGAATAAGTTACGGGTACGTTTTCTGGGAGAGGCTCCTCCTGGGTTCTTCTCTGGGTCCGCCCGCTTGTGGGCGCTCTCTGTCCTTCCTAGTGGCGGTCCCGCGGCCTCACTGGGCGTCTCTGGAAGCTGAAGCTTCCTTCGCTTCCTGGAGGCAAGACAAGAGTAGGGCATTTATGCTCACAACCGGGATTCAGACGGGGCGCCTGAAGGGCCTTCCTTCTGGGGGCCTCCTGGGCAGGTGTGTCTGGGCTGCGGTGTTTGGCTCTTAGCGCTGATGCACGTCTGCAGCCCTCTGCTCCAGCTGCGGAACTCGCCAGTTCTCCGCTCTTTCCTTCTCCTTTTCCCTAGCCTTCCTCCCCTCCAGAGAGATGCAGAGTTAGGGGCCCGACCAGCGACCCAGGTCCAGTTGCCACATGGGCTTGAAATGATCCTGTCCAGTGCCCTGGAAATGGCAGGATGATCAGGACAGTAAGGTCTCACAGAGCCTTTCCATGAAGGGTCAATTTCTCAAACTTTCCCTAATCCACGGTCCCCGGGGAATCATTTCCTGGAAGTTTGAAGGAAGCTGTGAGGCCACTTTACCCGTGGTGGACCAGTGAGAATGAGAGCGTGGGAGCCCCAGAAAAGGCCCCCACTCTGGGCAGAGTGTCAGTGGCCAGAGGAGGGACTGAGTTCTGAGGGACAGAAGCTGAACCTTCCCTGCAGACCCAGGATAGCATCTCCGGAGGCTGAGCCATGGTAAGGCCTTTAGCAGACAGGACAGAAGGGAGGGACGTCTGAGGCAACCACCTTCAAATCTCAGGTACTGGTACATTACTGCGTTTTTTGAGGGACTCCTATTCTATAGCAACTCTAGCTATGTCCCACCAAAGGTGGTAGGAAATGCTCTTGTTTCTTTTAAAGTTTTTCCTGTTATGTTAGTATTGTATACTGAATATGAAAGATACAAAAAGGAAGTAGGAAGAATCTCATCAACTTCCAGTTACAAAATAATTTCCTTAGCAATTTAATATATTTTTCCCAGATTCTGCTATTCATATTTTGACATTGTTTAAATAATATCTAGTGGGCTTTTTTTTTTTTTTTTTTTTGTAGAGACAGAGTCTCACTGTACCGCCCTCGGTAGAGTACCGTGGCCTCACACAGCTCACAGCAACCTCCAACTCCTGGGCTTACGCGATTCTCTTGCCTCAGCCTCCCGAGTAGCTGGGACTACTGGCGCCCGCCACAACGCCCAGCTATTTTTTGGTTGTAGTTTGGCCGGGGCCGGGTTTGAACCCGCCACCCTCGGTATATGGGGCCGGCGCCCTACCGACTGAGCCACAGGCGCCGCCCCTAGTGGGTTTTTTTTTAAAGGTAGGAAAGCAATTAACATTTTATCACAAACCTTATCTACATACTGTAAACTCTTCCTAGACATCTTTTTTTGAAGCAGGGTCTTTTTCTGCTGCTAGAGGGTAGTGGTGTAGTCATAGCTCACTGCAGCCTCAAACTGCTGGGCTCAAGCGATCCTCCTACCTCAGCTTCCGCAGTAGCTGGGACTACAGTGTGTGCCATGATGCCTTGCCCCTAGACATCATTTTTAGTGACTATAGTATTTTTTGAAGTGAATATAATATATAATTTAACCATTCTTTTTTTTTACTTTTAGATAGTTTCCAATTTTTTGATAAGACTTGCTTAATATCTGTACACAATTATAATTGCCTATAAACTATCTTTAAAAAAAAATTGTCCTAAATTTCAGAATATTTCCTAAGCTTGAATTCCACAGGTGGGTCATTGTGCGTTTCACTGTCCTTATGTGAGTTAACCACTTGTGGGGTCAATTATTTCAGCATTAACTTGTCAGATGTGTGTCAATCTCATAAATCCAATTGCTTATTAAACATCTCCAAGCTTAATTTCCTACAAGTACCCCAGGCCTGATATCTTCTGAATTTAGAGCATTATCTTCTTTTGTCCCAACCTACTCTGTTATATTCCCCAAATCAATTAGGATTACCTAGTCACCCAAACAGGAAACACATGCTGCTTCCCCATCCTTCCTGCAAGTACTTAGTTGTCAGCTTTTGCTAATTTTTTTTTTTTTTTTTTTTGTGGTTTTTGGCCGGGGCTAGGTTTGAACCTGCCACCTCCGGCATATGGAACCGGCGCCCTACTCCTTGAGCCACAGGCGCCGCCCAGCTTTTGCTAATTTTATCTGCAGTTTCTCAAATCTTTCTTTCCTGTCACCCTTATGTCGCTGGTAATTCAGCCCCTCATCATTTCTCCCATAAATTGTGCAATGGTCTACTAGCTGATCTCTGTTCTTCCAGCTTTGTCCATCTTAAACTCTTTCCCCTTAACCACTACCAAAGCAATCCACCTAAAACAAAGCTAAGATACTCCCTTCCTTAATACCCTCAGTGAGATCACACTTGCTACATGGTATACAGAGCCATCCACCTGCTTGCTTATTGCCTTCTACTACTTCAGCTTTTCTCTCCCTCTCTTTTTCTCTCCCTCTTTTTTTTTCTCTCTCTCTCTCAATGAGACAGAGTCTCACTCTGTCACCTGGGCTAGCCTGCATAGCATCATAGTTCTTTGCAACCTCTAACTCCTGGGCTCAAGCAATCCTCCTTCCTCAGTCTACAGAGTAGCTGGGACTACAGATGCCCACCACTCCTGGCTAATTTTTCCATTTTTAGTAGAGACAGGGTCTTGCTCTTGCTCAAGCTGGTCTTAAACTCCTGACCTCAAGTGATCCTCCTACCTTGGTCTTCTAGAGTGTTAGAATTACAGGTGTGAGTCACTGTGCCAGCCTTCTTCAGCTTCTCCTGTCATTCCCTGAGCCTCTCATGCTGTTCAGTGCTTCCCTGTCTTTGCTTATTGTGATTTTGGTTTCTCAGTCTGGAATGTCACCACTTTCTTCCACTTGGCTATTCCTTTTTTTTTTAGACAGAATCTCAAGCTATTGCCTGGGTAGATTGCTGTAGTGTCACAGTTCACAGCAACCTCAAACTCTTGGGCTTAAGTGATTCTCTTGCCTCAGCCTCCCAAGTAGCTGGGACTACGGGCGCCCGGCACAATGCCCGGCTATTTTTTGGTTGTAGTTGTCACTGTTGTTTGGTAGGCCTTGGCTGGATTCGAACCTGCCAGCTCTGGTGTACGTGGCTGGCGCCCTGTCTGCTGAGCTACAGGGGCCGAGCGAGACTTGGCTAATTCTCAGTTGTGCTTTTAGTCCAACTCAGGCATTGTCTTCTCAGGGAACTTACCATGAAGGTCTAGGTTGGCCTAGGGTCCTTCTTTATGATTGACATAGTGTTTATCTCTATCTTTTCAGTTAAAACTCTTCAAACTTATTTACTTCATATACTATTTTGTTAAATAATTTTAATTTTTATGGTCTGTGTATGTCTCTATTTTCAGTTTGTACTCTCTCTTGACTCTTGCTCATGGAGGTCTATTTCCTCACATGTTTGATATATTTTATTATTAGGTGTTCTTATTTAATTTTGGGAACCTTTAGCAGCCCAGATAGAGATGACTTGTCTTGATTTTTTTCTGTGTTCTAGGGGATGCTAACAACCCGGGACTGTTTTTATTTATTTCTTGGACTGGGGTAAATTCAAATGCTGGGACTGTAGCAGACTAGGGCTATGATTGTAAATAATCAAGGAAAATTATTTGTATTAATATTCTACTTAGTTTTGCCAATTCTGTGTATTTCTCAACTCTGTCTCTCCCCATTCATACTGTCACCAGAGACTGACTGGTTTTCTTGTTGGTTCACATGGCTGGCATGCAGATTTTTCTGTTCACTTCTTAATTTCTTTCTTTCTTTCTTTTTTTGAGACAGAGTCTCACTGTTTTGTCCTTGGTAGAGTGCCATGGCATCACAGCTCACAGCAACCTCAAACTCTTGGGCTTAAGAGATTCTCTTGCCTCAGCCTTCCAGGTAGCTGAGATTACAGGTGCCTGCCACAATGTCTGGCTATTTTGTTTTTTGTTTTTTTGTTTGTTTTTTTGTAGCTGTCATTATTGTTTGGTAGGCCTGGGCCAGGTTTGAACCTGCCAGCCCCAGTGTATGTGGCCCTCGCCCTAGCCACTGAACTACAGGCACCAAGCTTTCTGTTCAACTCTTTGACAGAAGATATAGACCTTTTGCATTCTTGGCTTTACAATTCTTAAATTCATCTCCTCTAAATATGATTGTATAAATAAATAAATTTATAAATAAATTAAATAAAATTCAAGTCAAAATATGATTTGTCCTGGGCATGGTGGCTAACATTAGCCTTAACCCTAGCACTTTGGGAGGGTGAAGAGGGATGATTGCTTGAGGCCAGGAGTTTTAGACCAGGCTGAGCAACATGGTAGACCCTGTCTCTACAAAAACTTTTAAAAAGTTATCTAGGTGTGGTGGCACACATCTGTAATCCTACATGCTCAGAAGGCTGAAGTGGGAGGATCATTTGAGCCTAGGAATTCAAACTTACAATAAGCTATCAACATGCTAATTGTACTGCAGACTGAGTGACAAAATGAGACCCTGTGCTTCCCTGACCCCCACCAAAAAAAAAATATGTTTTCTTGGTATCCTTGGTGGTGCTGATAATGAGCAAATCTTTAGGTATCTGGGTTGGGTATTCTTTTTTTTTTTGAGACAGTCTCACTTTGTCACCTTGGTAGAGTGCCATGGTGTCACATCTCACAGCAACCTCAAACTCCTGGGCTTAAGTGATTTTCTTGCCTCAGCCTCCCAAGTAGCTGGGACTGCAGGCACCTGCCACAATGCCTGGCTATTTGTTGTTGTTGTAGTTGTCATTAATGTTTAGCAGGCCCGGGCTGGGTTCAAACCCACTAGCCCCAGTGTACATGGCCAGTGCTCTAACCACTGAGATACAGACGCCAAGCCAGTTGGGCATTTTTTTAGGGCAGCCCTGTATGATGTGCTCTATGGTACAGTGAAGGAGTTTTAGGTGGATCCTGAAGATAGTTCAGAATATTTGTAGGAAAGCAGAATCCCTTAATACACATGCATTAGTCACCCTTCTCTGGGGCTTGTCTCCTTTATTTATGCTTTAGATGATCTGGAGAGCTATTCTGAAATGCTAGAGTCTAAACTCTGTACCCAGGCCATAAAATCCTACTGGACAGAGCATACATGTACCTGTGCTCTGAGATTATTTGCTCTATTTTGTAATGAACTACTGATTAAAAATCAATTGAGCATCATATGCAGGAAACTTTTGTTTGAGATTTTCAAAGAAGAAACTATTTTAATTCACTTTTAAAGTGAATTTCAGGGGAAGAACACGGAAGTTCATTATCAATGTAGAAAACTGTATTATTCATATTTAACTGATGTCTCTGTGTTAGTCCATTTAGTGTTGCTATAAAGGAATACCTGAGGCTGGGTAATTTATAAAGAAAGGTTTATATGGTTTATACAGAATCTCAGTTCTACAGGCTGTGCAAGAGGCATGGCACCAGCATCTGCTTCCGGAGAGGGCTTCAGGCTGGACATGGAGCTGGCATGCATGGAAATCAAATGATGAAAGAGGAAGCAAGAGAAAGAGTGGAGAGGCACCAGGCTCATTTTAACAAGCAGATCTCTTAGGAACTAATAGAGTGAGAACTCATTCATTACCATGAATGCAGTACCAAACATTCATGAGGGATCTGCCCCCATGACCCAAACACCTCCCACATGGGGGAGCAAATTTCAGCATGAAGTTTGGAGAAACAAACATCCAAACTATAGTAGTCTGCAACTTGCCTACAGAGAGAAGAATAAGAATTGCCTCCCAGGCCCTCACTGTTTTTTTGTCTTTCAGCATCAATGTAGAGGGAAGAAGAGCAAAGAGCATTTATAGGTATGTTTCTGCCTCTTCAGCTGTGAACTCTCAAGGGTTCTTAATCTCTTCTCTCTAAGAGGGCCTAGGTTCAGTCTCTGAGTCTGTCAGCTGTTAGGGCCCATTTTCTCTGGAAACACAGCCCCCAGTAGAGAAACTCACAGGAAGGAATCAGAACTTGGAATGCTTCTCAGGGTCCCTGCTCTGCCTGCTCATCCATGGAATTGAAGGACTGAAGGAGCTGACCAGTGAATCTTGCCTACTAGGTGGTGGGGTGAGATGCAATGGAACAAATGTCTATAGGTGGATCTTTTGAGTCCTGATTTTTAGACAAATTGTAACTTTCCTGAAACTCAGAGTACTCCTGAGATACACTTGGCCTGCATCCCCCACAATGTGATTGTAAGGATCACATGGGATAATGTATAAGAAAGTACTTTTTTTTTTTTTTTTTTGTGGTTTTTTGGCCGGGGCTGGGTTTGAACCCGCCACCTCAAACGGCATATGGGACTGGCGCCCTACTCACTGAGCCACAGGCGCCGCCCCCTATAAGAAAGTACTTTTAAGGGCTCCGTCCCAATAGCTCAGCGGCTAGGGCGCCAGCCACCTACACTGGAGCTGAGGGGTTCAAATCCAGCCTGGGCCTGCCAAACAACAATGACAACTACAATAAAAAAAAAAAAATAGCTGGGCGTTGTGGCTAGTGCTTGTAATCCCAGCTACTTGGGAGGCTGAGGCAAGAAAATTGCTTAAGCCCAAGAGTTTGAGATTGCTGTGAGCTGTGACTCCATGGCACTCTACCTAGGGCAACATAGTGAGACTCTGTCTCCAAAAAAAAAAAAAAAAAATGGCTCAGTGCCTGTAGCACAGTGATTATGGTGCCAGCCACATAACCGAGGGTGGCGGGTTTGACCCTAGCTGGGGCCAGCTAAAAAACTGCAATGACAACAACAACAAATAGTTGGGCATTGTGTGGGCACCTGTGGTCCCAGCTACTTGGAAGGCTAAAGTAGGAGAATCGCTGGAGCCCAAAAGTTTGAGGTTGCTGTGAGCTATGATGCCATGGCACTCTACCAAGGGCAACATAGTGAGAATATCTCAAAAAAAAAAAAAAAAAAAGGTACTTTTAAGAATAAAATGTTCTTGTATACTTGACCCTGTCAATTGTTGTCATTGACAACTTGGCCTGTGTACTAATGCTTAGGGCTCTCAGAGTCTATTTTCCCAAGACTCCTCTCCCCCAGTCTTCTCTGTGATACCTTCACTCCTACCTGCACCAACTCCTCTGGTTTCCCAGTTTAGAAAGGAGCTCATGGAACACTGCGCTTGCTTGCTCTTTTTTTTTTTTTTCTTTTTTTCGCTTGCTTGCTCTTTTTTTTTTTTTTCTTTTTTTCGCTTGCTTGCTCTTTAGAAAAGCAGGTATTAATTAATCCTTTCTCCTTTCCTGTATCCCTCTTCCTAGCATGGCCTGTGTGACTTGAGGGACCAAGAGGTCCTGGGATTGGCATGAGAAGAGAAACCCACAGAAAGGGAATGGGAAAGAAATCCCTGGCATAGGAATAAAAGAGATATCATAGCTAGGCATGGTGGCATGTGCCTGTACTCTTTAGCTACTTGGGAGGCTGAGGTGGAATGATTGCTTGAGTTCAAGTCCATCCTGGGCAATATACTAAGACCCTATCTCTTAAAAAAAAAAAAAAAAAAGTATCATGAAGTCAGCGACGAGAGAATGTGACTCCTGCCAGACCTTCTGGGCTCTGCTATCTCCATTTTGCTCTAGCTACAGCTTGTACCTTCTGCCTTTTGCAGCCACTCGAGTAAGAGTCTTGATGAGGGCAACTTGCAGCAAGATTCCTGCTGGAAGGGTCAAGCTAAAGCTGAACTTCTGCTGTTTGGGCAGGTTGGGGAAGATGCTCCTTCATTTGTGTCCCCTTTGGCGTCCATAGCTTGTCTGCCTGAGCCCTCTTTCTCTCTCTCTTTGGCTTCAACCCTCTCACCAGACCCACCAATTGACAGCCTTACTGTATGACCCTTCCCAATACTAGCCTATTTATTAACTTGTCAGACTTAAACCCTACAGAGGCCCATCTTCCCACAACATTCCCCATCTCAGACTTCTCCATCGTCTCTCTTCCTATAATTGTACCAACTTCCTAGTGGACTCCACTCCTACATTATTCTTTCCATTCCCATCTTTGGCATTCTCTCTGCCACTAGGGGTCCTTTTGCCATTTCCCTATGTTATCATTGACCCATTTTACCTGTACACCTACAGCTTTATCTCTTCTACCTTCAGAGTTCTCCTTGCTACTGGGTCCTCCCTTTTCTTCATTTAACCTTCTTCGAACTCTATCTTTGACTTTTTCACCTTTGCCTATAGGATTGCTGCTACTAGACCCCTGTTTTCCCCCCCAAACTCTGACCTTTTCATGCTCAAGACTAGGCTTCTTTTTAACCGGTCTTGTTATTTCCCTCACTATCAGGTGCCTTTTGGCTATTGAATCCTACTTTCTTATTCAAAACTGTCTTACACCACTTACACTTGCCATTTCCCTCTCCCTTCAGAGCACACACAGATCCTGTTCTCTAGCCAAGAGAATATGGACAATATCACCCTGATCGCACCATTTCTCAGGATAATAACCTCTTATCCATAATTCCCTTGTATTCATTAAAATAATTATTTATTTAAAAAAATTAAAATAAATTCCCATTCTATAGAATGCACCCTTTAAAGTGTACAATTCGGTAGTTTTTGTATGTTCACAAGGTTGTACAATCATCACCACCATTTAATTTTGAAACATTTTTATTTCAACAAGAGGTTTTTCTGTACCCATTAACACGCTGCATTCCTCCACCAATTTACTTTCTATCTCTATAAATTTGCCTGTTCTGGTATCTCATATAGATGTAATCATATGACATATTTGACATTTTTGTGTCTGGTTTCTTTCACATAGTATAAGATTTTGAAGGTATTTTTCTGTGTTGTACCATGTATCACTAGTTCATTCCTTTTTATGGCTGAATAATATTCTGTTGTATGGATGTACCACCTTTGTTTATCCATTTGTCTGTTGATGGACATTTGGGTTGTTTCCTCCTTTTGGCTATCATGAACAATCCTGTTATAAACATTCATATATATGTTTCAAAGAAAATTTATGTTACAATTTCTTTTGGGTGTATGTATACCTTGGAAGTAAGATTTCTATTTTTTTTTCACTTGACATTTTGGTGCCAATGGAGTAAGATTTCTTGGTCACATGATAATCCTATATTTAAGGTTTTGAAAAATCATAAAACTGTTTTCCAAAGCACCATTTTACATTCTCCCAGCAATGTACAAGAGTTCCTTGATGACCAGTGTTATTGAGCTTCTTCTCATGTTTTGGCCGCTTATACATCATCTTTAGAAAAATGTCTATTCAAATTCTTTGTTTACTTTAAAATTGGATTGATTGTCTTTTTGTTAGTAAGTTGTAAGAATATGTTAGGCAGTGGTTCTCAATCTTCCTAATGCTGCGACTCTTTCATACAGTTCCTCATGTTGTGGTGACCCCCAACCATAAAATTATTTTTGTTGCTACTTCATAACTGTAATTTTGCTACTGGTATGAATCATAATGTAAATATCTGATATGCAGGATGTATTTAGGCGACCCCTGTGAAAGGGTCGTTTGACCCCCAAAGGGGTTGTGACCCACAGGTTGAAAACCACTGATCTTAGGTATTCTAGATACTAGTAGACCTTTGAGATATATGATTTGCAAATATTTTCTTCTGATGATGCATTTCTCAGACCAAATGACTATACATAGGAGTGGAATGGGTAGTTTTATGTTCAATTTCTTTTTTTTTCTTTTCTTTTTTTTGAGACAGAGCCTCAAGCTGTCGCCCTGGGTAGAGTGCTGTAGTATCACAGCTCACAGCAACCGCTAACTCCTGGGCTCAAGCGATTTTGCTGCCTCTGACTCCCAAGTAGCTGGGAGTACAGGCACCCACCACAACGCCCAGCTATTTTTTGGTTGCAGCCGTCATTGTTGTTTGGCGGGCTGGGCTGGATTTGAACTCGTCAGCTCAGGTGTATGTGTCTGGCGCCTTAGCCGCTTGAGCCACAGGCGCCGAACCTATGTTCAATTTCTTAATAAAACACCAAACTGTTTTTCATAGTGGCCATACCACTTTACATTCATACTAGCAATGTACAAGGTTCCATCCTCAATAAGGTTCTTATTTTCCATTTTTTTGGTTATAGCCACTATGGCAGACGTGAAATGGTTTGTCATGGTTTTGATTTGCATTTTCCTAATGACTAATGATGTGGATCATCTTTCCTTGTGTTTCTTGGCCATTTCTGTATCTTCTTTGGAGAAATGTTTTTTCAAGTTCTTTGCCTATTTTTTTATCTAGATTCTTTGTTGTTGTTATTAGTGAGTTGTGTTATATATTTTGGATATTGACGTTTTATTATACGCTTGATTTATAAATATTTTTTTTTTTTTTTTTGTAGAGACAGAGTCTCACTGTACTGCCCTCGGGTAGAGTGCCGTGGCGTCACATGGCTCACAGCAACCTCTATTCTTGGGCTTACGCGATTCTCTTGCCTCAGCCTCCCGAGCAGCTGGGACTACAGGCGCCCGCCACAACGCCCGGCTATTTTTTGGTTGCAGTTTGGCCGGGGCTGGGTTTGAACCCGCCACCCTCGGCATATGGGGCCGGCGCCCTACTCACTGAGCCACAGGCGCCGCCCATAAATATTTTTCTATATATTCTATAGGTTATCTTTTCACTTTTTTTAATATACTTTTTTTTTTTTTTTAGTGATTTTATTTATTTATTTATTTTTGCAGTTTTTGGCCAGGGCTGGGCTTGAACCCACCACCTCCATATATGGGGCCTGCGCCCTACTCCTTTGAGCCACAGGCGCTGCCCTCTTTTCACGTTCTTGATAGTGTCCTTGAGCATATAAATTCTTAATCTTGATGAAGTCCAATTTGTCTTTTTTTCTCCAGAGGCCTGTGCTTTTGATGTCATAACCGTGAAATTGTTGCCAAATACACTGTCATGAGTTCTTTTTCCAGTGTTTTCTTTCCAGAGATTTATAGCTTTAGCTCTTAAGTTTTTGCCATTTGAGTTAAATTGTGTATATGGTATAAAGTAAGGGGTATGTGGACATCCAGTGTTGTGTGTGGACATCCAGTATTCTCAGCACCATTTGTTGAAAAGAAATTTCTTTTCTCCATTGAATAGTCTTGGAACCCTTTTTGAAAATCAGTTGACCATATATGTGAGGGTTTATATCTGGGCTTTCTATTCTATTTCATTCTTCTATATGTCTGTCCTTATGCCAATTCCATAAATTACTATAGTTTTGTAGTAAGTTTTGAACTCAGAAACTTGAGTACTCTAACTTTCTTATTCTTTCTCAAGATTGTTTTGGCTGTTTGTGGGCCCTTGCAATTCCATGTGATTTTAGGGAGGGTTTTTTATTTCTTTGAAAAAGACTGTTGAAGGGCTGGGCGGGGTGGCTCACATCTGTAATCCTAGCACTCTGGGAGGCGAAGGTGGGAGGATCACTTAAACTCATGAGTTGGAGACCAGCCAGAGCAAGAGCGAGACCCTATCGCTAAAAATATCTGGGTATTGTGGCAGGTGCCTATAATGCCAGCTACTTGTGAGGTTGAGGCAAAAGGATCACTTGAGTCCAAGAGTTTAAGATTGCTGTGAACTATGATTCCACAGCATTCTAGCCAGCATGACAAAATAAGACTCTGTCTCCAAAAAACAAAACAAAACAAAAAAAAAAAGAAAAAGGCTGTTGGTATTTTAATAGGTATTCACTTTGGGTATTATTGACATCTATTTTTTTTTTTTTTTTTTTTGAGACAGAGTTTCACTTTGTCACTGTTGGTAGAGTGCTGTGGCATCATAGTCACAGCAACCTCAAACTCTTGGGCTTAAGTGATTCCCTTGCCTCAGCCTCTGAGGTAGCTGGAACTACAGGAGCCCAGCTATGTTTTTAGAGATGAGGTCTTGCTCTGGTTCAGGCTGGTCTCTAACCTGTGAGCTCAGGCAATCCACTCACCTTGGCCTCCCAGAGTGCTCGGATTACAGGTGTGAGCCACCGTGCTCCACCTGTTGTTGACATCTTAATGATGTAAGTCTTTCTGTCCATAAAGATGGGATGTCTTCCCATTTATTTAGATCTTTAATTTTTTTCAGCAATGCTTTATAATTTTAAGTATACAAGTTCTTTACCTCTTTGGTTAGATTTATTCCTAAAAAAGTATTCCTTTTAATACTTTTATATTCTATTATAAATGGAATTACTTTCTTAGTTTCCTTTTCAGATTGTTCATTTGTGCTATGGTGAAAAACAGAACTAATTCATTTATTAGCTTTGGTAGCTTTCTTGTGGATTTTTTGGGGGGCTGGGTTTATATATATAAGTTCATGTTATCTGTGCCTAGAGATTGTTTCACCTCTTCTTTTCTAATTTGGATGCCTCATATTTCTTTTTCTTATTTAAGAAGAAAACAAGACAGTGTCTCACTCTGGCTAGAACTTCCATCATAATATTGAATAGCAGTGGTGACAGCAGGCATCCTTGTCTTGTTCCTGATCTTGGTGGGGAACACTTTTAATATTTCTCCATGAATTATGCTGGTAGCTGTCAATTTTTCATAAATACCTTTTATCATGTTGAGGACTGTTTCCTTTATTCCTAGTTTTCTGAGTTTTTATCATGAAAAGGTTGGATTTTGTTTCTATGTGAACTGAAATAATCATGTGGTTTTCCCGCTTCATTTTATTAATCTGATATATTACATGGATTGATTTTTTATGTTGAACCACCCCTGCATTCTGGGATAAATCCTACTTGGTTACCTAAGGTGAATAATCATTTTGATGTGCTGTTGAGTTCAATTTGCTAATATTTTGTTCAGAATTTTTGCATCTGTGTTTACTGTATTTTTCCATATATGATGCACACCTGTTGCCCACATTTTTAGGGAAAAACAGGGATGTCCATTATACATAGGTAGTAGGGCTTAGGAGGACCCCCTAGGGCATGTGCCCTCCCCCTTGAGCCTGCTAGGACCACAGGAGGATCTGGAATCTGTTGGGAATGGGCTCAAGCAGCCTCCACCAAGCTGCTGCAATCAAGGGATGAGGCAGTGGTAGGGTTGATAAAGTGGGGGCAGCCTAGCAGGGTGAGGGCTGAGGCCTGAGGGGGATCATGGAATCAGGGGACTACAGGCACCTGCCAAAACACCTAGCTATTTTTAAAGATGAGGTCTTGCTCTGGTTCAGGCTGGTCTCGAACCTGTGAGCTCAGGCAATTCACCCACCTTGGCCTCCCAGAGTGTTAGGATTACAGGTGCTCCTGATCAAGGGGATCAGGAGCCCTGCACAGGCCCAGGGATCCAGTTGGCTGCCCACAGGCATGTGGAGTGGGCTCAGAAGCTCCCAATTCCTCCTCCCCCACTCTCCAATGTGGTGGGAGGGAAAGTCTTCTGGGAGAGAGAGAAGGGCCAGCCTTCGTGAACAGAGCAGGTAGCTGTGGGAGGGCCATGTGATCTACATGTTTACCAGGGGAGCATTAGCCTTCCCCAGATGAGCTTCTCTTGGCTGAGACCTGGTCACTTTCTTGAGGGGTGGTTTCTGGATAGTTCGGGCCAAAAATATGGGTGCATATTATGCACATACACCAGAGTGCATTTTATGTGGCAAAATATGGCATAAGGGATATTCATCTGTAGTTTTCTTTTTTAATGATATCTTTATCTGCCTTTAGTATCAGGGAAATGTTGACTTCATAGAATGAGTTAGAAAGTTTTCCTCTTATGACTCAAGGAAAAAAATTTTCTTCCTCTTCAATTTTTTGGGAGAGTTTGAGCAAGATTGGGGTTAATTCTTCTTTAAATGTTTAGTAGAGTTGACTGATGTATTCATCAGATCCAGGACTTTCTTTAAGGCTTCTGAAGTATCCTGTTAGGGCCCAGAGTGAGGTACAGTTTCTTACCCCAACTGAAATTCAGTGTGTGTTGTAGAAGGAGATTGAAAATTTCTAGGTTTTACTATGTGGTCAAGGGGTTCTAGTGACCAAGGAATGTTCCCTACCACTAAGAGTGCTGGTTGCCCAAGATCCAGGATGCTAACCCTTTTGTTATACAAATGATTGTCATAGTACTGTCGTTACAGAATTACTCACAGACATTCACACACAGATCACACACATACAACTACTATAAAATCATTCAGAGGCTTATCAAAATAAAAAAATCCAATAAAGACCCCACCCCCTCAGGACCAAGCTGAACCATTCTTTCCCTGAGCTCCTGTCAGCTCTTGCCTTTCTTTTCTTTTTTAGACAAGGTCTTGCTCTGTTGTTTGGCTGGAATGTAGTGGTATGATCATAGCCAACTGCAGTCTCAAACTCCTGAGCTTATGCAGACTTTCTGCCTCAGCCTCCTGAGTAACTAGGTCTACAGGAGTGTGCCACAATACTTGGCTGACATTTCAAGTTTTTTTCATAGAGACAGGGTCTCGAAGTCCTGGCCTCAGCCTTCTGAAGTGCTGGGATTACAGCAGTGAGCCGTCACACCCAACCACTATCTTGCCTTTTACACACTCTCTGTGTGCATGTGTGTGTGTGTTTGGGGGTGGTGGTGCTGGGAGTACTTACACAGTATTAAATTGGGACCAGATATTTCTTCTAAGAAGGGTAAGATTCAAGTCACAGGTAGAGTTTCAGAGTCACCCTCAGGGTTTTCCCATTGAAATGCCCCTTGCCTCAGACAGCCTGGCTTCTAGGGTCTCATAATCCCTTCCCCAGAAGGTGCTCAGTGAGGACATGACAATTTTTCAGGTCTTGGGTTGACACAGAGGCCAGAGGGAGCAGTCAGGCCCAGCAGACCAGGATCCCAAAACTTCAGTCCTCTGGAAGAGACAGGACAAGAATTTAGCACCAAGTAAAGAGGCTAAGCATTGGGTAGAGGGTGCAAGGTTGGGGTCTCCCTGCACAAGTCAGAGGGTTAACAGATACTCTCTGAGCAAGAACCCCTGGTTTGTGAACTAGAATAAAAGCAGGCTTCTGCAAAAGTGCTTCAGGTAAAATGATGAGGAACTGGCTCGGCGCCTGTGGCTCAAGCGGCTAAGGCACCAGCCACATACTCCTGAGCTGGTGGGTTTGAATCCAGCCTGGGCCCGCCAAACAACAATGATGGCTGCAACCAAAAAATAGCTGGGTGTTGTGGCGGGCCCCTGTAGTCCCAGCTACTTGGGAGGCGGAGGCAGGAGAATCGCTTGAGCCCAGGAGTTGGAGGTTGCTGTGAGCTGTGATGCCACGGCACTCTACCCAGGGTAACAGTTTGAGGCTCTGTCTCAAAAAAAAAAAAAGGATGAGGAACCTTTTTTTTCCCCAGTGTCTGATCCAGAAAAAAAGGTAGGAAGGTCACCATAAAAGCCTCATAAATTGGGTGGCACCTGTGGCTCAGTGGGTAGGGCGCCGGCCCAATATACCAAGGGTGGCGTGTTCGAACCCAGCCCCGGCCAAACTGCTACAAAAAAATAGCTGAGCATTGTGGTGGGCACCTGTAGTCCCAGCTACTTGGGAGGCTATGGCAAGAGAATTGCCTAAGCCCAGGAGTTCGAGGTTGCTGTGAGCTGTGACGCCATGGGACTCTTCCGAGGGCAGTAAAGTGAGACTCTGTCTCTAAAAAAAAAAAGGCCTAATAAAGTTAGCGTTAGCTTCGGTGTTGAGCCAGGCCCAGCAGTGCTGTCTTCATGGCATTGGGACACTGACTCACAGGAGGGCATGACTGTCATGGGCCTGATCCTGGAGAAGATGTGGATTCCATGCTCTGAAGAAAGTCAACCCCAGGAAGAAGTCCAGGCAGATGGACATTACTGCATCCTACCCAGATCCAAGGAAAGGGGCAAGTGCCCCATCACATAGCCACTACTTAGGCCTTGAGGGCCAGAGTTGCTTCAGCAGGTACAGGCAGGTCAGAGACCAGGACAGACATCCCTAGAAAACTGTGAGATTCAAAGATTGGCAACTCTTCGGCTGTCCTCTCCACTGCCCAAGGTCTGTCTTCAGAGTCTCTTCTAGTCAGCTGGAAAGTTCTCCTCCATCCCCTTTAGAAGGAAAACTTCTCTAACTCAAAGAGAAAATTTAGATGAGAAAAATCTTAGTTTCCATGCTAGCACTTCATCAAACAGGATGATGTCTGTTTCCCATAAGCACAGATATTTTTCCTTCTCAATTGATGTGTTTTTTCTGATAGCTGAGTGGTATCTCCTGTCTTTTGGGGTATGTTTGCATATTTCAGGAGTCTTAGAGCAAGAAGGGGGTCAACTTCAGCTCATATTGAGGGCCTGCTTGGGCCGCCAGGGCCCTGGAGGGAGGTTGACAGTGGCGCTGCTCATCTGCCCTCATCCCAGGTTCATTGCTCTTGCTCAGATGCCATATTTTTAAAATACTTTATTTTTTACATAATACTGTCATTACAAAAAAATACAAAAAAACTACTATAAAAACATTCAGGGGCTTGTCAAAGTGAGAAAACCTAAAGCCCCCACCCCAGGACTGGCTGAACAGTCTTCCCCCAGCTCCTTCACTATTTGACTTTTGTACAACTGTGGGAGTGGGGTGGGGTCACACAGGCAAAAAAGGGCTGGAAATTCCCCACATAGCCTCCAAGAAGGGTAAGAAATAGTAGCTTCACATATCACAAAAGTAGGATTTGGAAGTTTGGGGGTGGCTAGACCCTGAGTTCAGAGGTATGGGGAGAAACCTGTGACCCTGAGTCTCTTGGTGGAAAATAGCTGCCACCTGATCCCAAAGCTCCTTCACTTCCTGATGAAGGCTTAGAGATGGGCGACATCTTAGCCTTAATACCTCAGGTTCCCCTTCCCTTTCCCCTGCCCTTGAATACTCCTGAGAGGGAGGATAGAACTTCTGGCTCTGGGGTGTAGACAAGGCAGCCAACAGGGAGGCTGCTGAGGGCTGGTTCACTGCTCTGCCCCAGATGAAAAGTGTCTCGTGCTCAATGTCCCTGTTCACAGGTTGTGGGCCTTCTCTTCCTATCTCCTCTCCTCTCCTCTCCTCTCTCCTGGAGAGGCACAGACAACTCTAGGTGAGTGCTTTGTGTGTGTGAATATGTGTGCAATAACCTTGGACACTGTGGACCTGGGGTGGGGGAGGGAAAGCAATGTCCTTTCTGTCCTCTTCCTCCCCCAACAGGAGGAAGCCAAAGGGAAGGGAGAGGAAAGATACTAGCAAAGCTCAGAGGGGAAGGAAGATATGCTATTTACAGGCGTGGACAAGGAATCTCTTTATCTTCAAGTAGCACTCAGGTCATTCTCCAGCCACTGGGCGGGAACTGGATTCAAAGCTAGTGACAAGAAAGCTGACCCCTGCCCTGGGCTAGCTCTCCCCACCTCCCTCCCACTCCCCCCAGGCAGCCCAGCTGTAAAAGGGGTCAGGGACAGGAATATTTTCCTGAAAACCAGTGGCTTTTTTTTTTTTTTTTTTTGCATTTTAGAAACAGTTGCCAGTGTCCGGTGGACATCAAGCTGGGTGCACATTGGGTCGGGTGAGTGTAGGGGGTATTGCTGTGGTAGACTCTGGATTAGCTGGGGCAGAGCCTAGGAACAGGGTAAGTGTTGCCTAAGGATCTGTCGTGTCTGTGGTGTTAATCTGTCTGGGAAACGAACTTTGAACTCCACAATGAGGTCTCCCCGCTGAGTGGGCACCTTGGGGAAGGGCAGACCCTCCCCACGGAGTCTCTTCACGGTGCCTGGCTTGATGACGTCATTGCAGGGCAAAGGGATCACTCGGCCATCAATGGTGGGAATGTTCACGGTGCAGCCACACAGCGCCTGGGGAGAATGAAGCACAGTGTGAGAAAAAGGTAGGGTAGGGTGAGTGAGAAGGGAGGAAATAAATTGAAGTGGGGAAAGAATGTGCCAGCTGGTGAAAAGGAAGGGAATGTCCCCTGGCATCCCCCCAACACACAAACCCAACCTAAAAAGGCCCCACCTCCTTGAGGCTGATCAGGGCACTGTAGAGCACGTTGGTGCCATCTCGGCGAAAGTGTGCATGGGGCTTGTCTTTGAGCACAAAGACAATATCGGCAGGGATGTTGTCAGGTGTGGCATCGCCCTCTTTGGGGAAAGTGATCTTGGTGCCTTCCTTCCAGCCACGCTTGATGACAATGTGCAGTATCTTGTCCTCGGTGCGCACAGTTCGCCCATCGGGGTTAAGGCGCCGCCGTGTGATTTTCATGCGTTTGGTGGAGCCATGGTAGATCTCCTCTAGGGACACCCGCAGCTCGTGCACCACAGGTGGATCCTGTACCTTGCGCCGAGGGTACAGTGGTTCTGGGGCTCGCCTTGGCCCCCTACTTAGCCCATTGAAGCCAAACCGGCCAAAGGCACCAAATGGGTCCTCATCTTCATCCACATCCATGTCATCTGGGTCAAAACCACTGAAAGGTCGAGTGGAACGGCTGCTGGCAAAGAAGATATCGAACGGGTTGGAGCCACCAAAGAAGGAGGCAAATGTAGCGTGAGGGTCCCCATGAAAGGTGTAGTGAAAGGAGCCACTGGAGCCACCTGATGTACCACCACCGGTCTTCAGGCCTGGAGGAGAGAAGTTAGGAGCAATGTGGCTCATCCTACCCTACCCCAGTTTTTTCCCCCCCGTTCTTTAGCTCCAGTTCATGGGCCTAGAAAAAGAAGCAAGCTTCAACTCCTGCAGAGAGAGCCAGGCTAATCAAGTAAGAAAAGCTTCTGGCAAGATTAATTTCTAGTCTTAATTATATATTTAATAATAATGCCCATTTTGAGGTTCAAAGAGGCTAGGTTACCCATTAAGTGGAAAAGCCAGAAGAAGACTTAGAAGATGTGACTTCTAGTCCTGTAATCTTTTCCATGTATACATAGCCTAAAGATGATAAAGCCTTGGGTGACTGTCATGTTACAAGTCATTCCTGGCTCCCAAATGTTTGCTTATCTCCAAAGACATATAGGCAAAGAGGCAATCAGACAGGACTTGGCCACACAGGGGCTGTAAATGACCAGTCTCAAATGAGATGGGGATACAGTCTAGGAGGAAACCCACTTTCACTCTGCTTCTTACAATGCTTCCTCTTTCCTTGATTTTTACACAAATGGGAAATCAGGCTTCAGGCCTCAAAATAGCAGGAAGCTCTTCATCTCAGTGAACTTCAAGATGAGGAGCTATTTTTCTAGAAAAAGTTTTCCAATACTTTGTTCCCACACTGTCTGCTCAGTGTTACACAACTCCAGGGAGTGTCATTTACACATCGTACAGACATAGACTACAATGGGAATGGAGCTCGCTGGAGTTATACAACAACAAGCCCTATACCCGACATCTAATGTTGAGCAACCAAAATGCATGAATGGGCTGGTGCATTGCAGGTGGTGACCACAGATGCTTTCTCTGTCAGGTTCTGCCTAGGGGGCTCAGATTCCTGGAGGCAGCGTTAATGATAAGAAGGTAGCAGAGGATGTGGGGAGAGGGTTAACATTGAGAACTACTGTAGAATACATAGATATAGCAGTGGGATTCAGGCTAAGGGAAGAGACCCTTCTCTTTGAGGCCTTTTATCAAGAATTTCAATTGGTCATGGAAGCCTGAGCCTAAATTAGCCTCTTACTTCCTAGGACCACAAGGGCAGATTTGAGTTTCATTAGCAAGGCCAAGTGGTTCAGGGGCTTGTGGCAGCTGCTTCTTCACCCCTCCCTCAAGGTTTAGGGTCTCTTCTTTCCTTCTATTGAGGGGCTATCTAGCAAGTTAGAGAAGCTTGGCAAAGCTCACTGAGTGGGGAGGGAGGTTGGGCTGATGACTATGGGAAGTGGTAATTCTCTCTGCAGGGATTCCTACCCTACCACTACCACCCCCTGTTCCAGCTGAGAGCAACTTGTCCCCAGCCAGAACTGCACACAGTCTGTGTGTACAACTGTTCTGGCTAGCTGCTGGGGAGGGGGCAGGGGAGACAGACTATAACCAACATTTCCAAGCTACTTCTCCCTCCCCAGGCCCTGGAGGTCTCTTTCAGACCATGCTGCATCCTAAGGGGCCCTCCTGCGATGGGGATCCTGCATGAGAACCTGGTGTCTGGGCCTAGGAACTGGGTGTTGCCTCTTCTCTTAGGCTTTGTCACTCAGGAGAGAAGTGTCTCTGGGTAGCTCTCCCAGCTCCTGCCTTCCCAAAGGGGAGGCTGAATGGAGGAATGAGTGCAATTCCAAGACAAGTCACATGGTGGCATGGTGTCAGCACTGCTTTCCTCTCCTCACCTGACCACTCCCACCCCTCTACCCTAGAGAGAAAAATTTCTTAGCTGGGAGAATATTGAGGATTCCAGCAGGTACCTGGTGAATCTGGGAGTTGGCAAGTATAGGAGGTAAGAAGGGGAAAAAAAGGACTAGCAGTGTAGGGAATAAGAAGGAGGTTGGGAGGACTAGGGTGTACAGAGGGGAATGAAAGAAAAGCAAGGAGGGGAAGATGCCTTTGAGCATCTGCTTTGTATCAGGTGCCATACATATCATTAGCCCATTTAGTTTGGAAGAGAGGGCAGGGAGAGTGAAGAGGAGGAGAATGTGCAACAAAGGTGGATACCACTGGGGAGGAAGGGCAGTTCTTCCCAGGAAGGAGAGTCCTCAGCTGTGACAGTGTCTCTTAATATAGCCTGACAGGTGCCTGTGGCTGGCGGGTGGCAGGCAGCCCTGAGGGGCAGGCCCAGAATTAGCAGCTACATCATGCCCGTGGGATGTTCTGGGAGGGGCCACCCTCTCAGAGGCTTTATTTGGGCCTTTCCTGCCTCCCGCTCTGTGGCCACCAGCTACCCAGGGGAGGGAGTAAGATGCCAGCAGCAGTTCCCCTTCCACTCTTGGATCCCTGCCACTTCCTCTGGGAGGGAAGCTCTACCTCTGTTCTGCTGGCCTGAAGTGGGTAGGGAGGGGAAAGGATAGGGACAACCACTTCTGCTCAGGGCTCTGGTGGTTAATTCCCAGGCTGCCAAAGGCCAGACTTTTATGCTGATGAATGTAAATGCTCTGTCCTCAGAGAGCCACACATGCCCTCTCCCCCATCTTCCCCATCAGCCAATGAAGGAGCAGGGACTTCAGGCAGGACTAATAAGGCTGGGAAGCAAAGAAGGGAGGGGAAGGCCTCTCTGGCTCTAGCTTCAACCCTCTCTAAGGCCTGAACTAGAGGAGGGAAAGGGGCGGAGAGAGGCGGGAGACTATGGTAAGCTGAGCTTGGTGGTGGGTGGTCTCCTCTCTCCTCCCAGTGTCAGGGCTAGAAACCCTTACCTCCCTCTCCCCACCCTCAGCCTCCAATTCCCTGCTATGAGAACAAGGTCACCCAGGATTGCCAGCCAAGCGCAGGGTCCAGGATTGGAGTGGAGTGCTACCCTCTTACCTTCCTCCCCATATTGGTCATAAAGGCCCCGCTTCTTGGGGTCACTCAGCACATCATAGGCTTCTGCAATTTCCTTAAACTTTTCCTCAGCATTGGGTTCTTTGTTCTTGTCTGGGTGGTACTTCAAGGCCATCTTCCGATAGGCTTTCTTGATCTCATCTTCATTGGCCCCCGATGAGATCCCAAGAATCTTGTAATAATCTTTTCCCATCACAGCCACTGGACCAGCACTGGTCTCCTTGTTTCTGAAAGAAACCCAGGGCCAATCCTTGATGCCCCTATTCTCTTCTGACCCAGCCCTGCTCCTTATGATCTTGTAGTCCCTAAATGACTCACTGTGTGACCTTCAGCAGGTCATGCCTGTTCTGTGGGCCTGTGTCTTCCCCATCCGTAAAATGAAAGGTTCAGACTAGATGATCTCTTCCAGCTCTGACATTCCAGGATTCTGTGATTACTTCCTCACCTCCTGGGTTTTCCCAGCAGGAAGTTGAGATTTTGGCCCACTTCTTGGGGCTAGGCTAAAGCCTAGGTCCTTGGTCCAGACTGAGGACCCCTGAGAGGCCCTGCTGAGTGAGGTGACACCATGGACTGACAGACCTATGCACAAAAGCTGGCGAAGGTCAGTGTACTGGGTGAGGTCACCTGAGCATCGTGGTCTGCTACGCCACGCCTTAGGCATAGTGCCCAGGCTGAGGGCAGCTGGGGCAGGAGCCCAGGACTAGGGACAGGCCTGGGTCTTCAGCCAGCTATTCTGGCCAGCTAGGCTGAGGCAGGGTATTAGTGTCTAGAGTCCTCCCTGCCATTGGAGACCCCAGCACCCCCTCACCCCCACCTCCCCAGACTATGCTAAGCCTCATGTGTGACTCAGATCAAAGTGTGACTCACAACCTTTGGAAACTGCTGTTTCCAACTCCCTTATTAGCAGGGGGGTGACACTGTCCTTCCCCCAACTGGGGTAACAGTTCTTTTACTCTTTTCCCAGTGTCTACACACAAAACTATATGTGGAGACTTGTCTGTGCCACTAAGTACAGTGGTAGTGAACAAAGCATCCTGGAGATAGGCCTTCTTTAGACTCTAGCTGTTAGGAGAAAACTGGGCACTAACCACCATGTTCTTAATACCTTGTCCCTTCCTCTCACCTGCCCCTGTGGCTTAGGATCTGGCTCAGTGCCAGGCCCATATTCCTCTGATAGTTCCTTCCAGGCTGGGTGCAGCATTTGTTATGTGAGACAGAAAACACAGGGCTCTAATTCTTCCACTCTAATCACCCTCCATCAATGTGTCTGTGCTGGATATGAAGGGAAGGGGACTTTCCTATAGCTAGAGCTATTTGGGGGAATGGCCAGATGCCATTTTCCAGCCCTTCTGAGATTTGGCCAACCCCTGCCAAAGCTGGGAGAACCAGAGTCTTTCTAGCAATGTCCTGGGCTTGCAGCCACAGCTGAGACCTGCTTTTCTGCCTCTGACTGCTACACGGCAATGAGATGTATAGGTCCTGGCAGGAGTGAGGGCTGTAACTGGGTTAGGGAGAGGCCCCCAAGGCCCCAGGTAGGCAGGGACAATGGTCCTCACTCCTGCCCCCACAGGACCTACTTGTAGGTGGCTGGGTTTTGACTCATGGTTCTGGGAGTCACCTTACTCTGACGAAGAAAAGGCTCCATAAAGGCAGATACTCCCCCACCTCCCCCTACTAGCAAGTCACACCTGTGGGGGAGACTGCGGTTGGGGGAGGCAGAGAAGAAAGAGCACTTGGGGGAGGGCAGCCATTTTCGGAAATGGCAGTATAAGCTGTCTGAGAGGGTGCTGGGGGTGGTCTGCCATCTCTGCCTCAACCCACACCTTCTTTCCCCTGGGACTGGGAGGGAGCCCAGGCATATCAGAAGGGTGCCCTCAGAGAACTATCACAGCCAGCAGAACGGATCACCAACCCACCCAACCTCTTTTGATGTCCCTGCATGACCCCTTCACCTGGTTTGCTTCCTCCCTGGTACCCCCTGTCAGCTGGTCTAGACCCACAGTTCTCTTGCTTCCACAGACACAGGGCAGGCTCTTTCAGGACCTGCCTCCTTTTTCTCCTTCTTCTTTCCTCCCTCCGTTCCTCCCTCCCCTACCCACAGGCCACGTGTTGGAATGACAAAGGAGCCCCATGGCATGGCACTGCCTTTGATGGAGAAGAATGATAAGGAAGAGGCAGACATGAAAAATGGGAGAAATGGCAAGGGGAACTGTTGAGGCATAGGGAGGGAAGATGGTTGGTATGGAAAATGAGGTGCTGATGGAGGGGCATGAGAAATGGAAATAGGTGAAGTGGAAAATGGGTTACTGAGGATTTGAAAGGGAGAGATGTGGAGGGTTGAAATACTGGAGCTGTTTATGGGAATGCATAGGGAATGATCAGGGATGCACTTCATCCAAATGTAAGAGTGAGGTAGAAGGGGGTTCTTGCACATAATGGGAATGAGATGAGGATGAGATGGAGGAAACAAATAGGCAATGAAAAGGAATGGCTGATGTGGAGGATTTGACTGTGAGTGCCCTTCTCCAGAGGGACTTACCGAAACTTTACAAACCCATTCAGCGTCCACGCTCGAAGTTTTAAGGGCTCCAGCTGAATTTTAAACATCAAGCTGGCTAAGAAGTCTTCTCCCCAGAAGTGTGGGAAGCTCCGGAAAGCTCCTCGGGCCTGCAGTGGGGGTGCTGCTGGGGGTGGGCAGGAGAGCGCTGTGCGCTTAAACATGCCCAGCCAAGCCCCTCACCTCTGATCGCTCCACCGGAGCCTGCTTGGAAAGCTGCAGCTCGGAGCCACCTCCTCAGATCTCAGAGGCGCTTGCCCAGCAAGGCCTGTCTGGTGCAGCAGGAGCCGGACCTGATCCCCAGGTGTGGAGAGTGAAGGGAGAGGAGCCAGCGGCCACCTGCTCTCAGGTGCAGGAGTGTCTGGCTGATTGTGAGCGGCAGTATGGCAGTGCAAGCATGTGCTTGTGAGTGGCAGAGTGTGTACCTGTGACAGGTATGATTGTGAGGGCCTGAGAGGCAGTGAGCTCCTATAGCCTCTATAAGGGGAGGACCCGACCCCAATTCCCAAGAACCTACTCAATGAAGTCACTGACGGGGACTCCTCCCTCGCAGATGGGCGGGGCGGGGAGGGGCAGAGCGGAGCTCGGCCGGGACAAAAGGAGCGGCGAGGAAGGGAGGGGAGGAGAGGGGAGGGGGCTCGGACGGGGGAGGGTGGTCGGTGATGTCACCGGTGCTGGCTGGCTGGCCTGCTCAGAAACGCCTCCGCCCGGCGGAACCCAATCCGACCCTCCCCTGCCCTCCCCCGGCTCAGACGCTGGCTGCCCCCCGAGAGGAGCAAGCCCGGTCGCGGACACCGAGCACCTTGCAGACCCGGAGTCCCCGCACCCTCACCGCAGAAGAGCCTTATGGGCCCTCAGTGTCCCAACCCCCAGACACCAGGACCCCTGGCTTCGCGACGCCCCACTCCCAGGACCCCCGAGTCTTGGCTCGGCTCCCTCACCGGTGAGGAGCTGCGGACGCCTCCGCGGTCGTCAGACAGCCGCTGCCCCCTCCCCCGGCTCCGGCTCTGCCGCCTCCACTCGGGACAGGAGTCGCCCGCCCGCCGGCCGCCAACAGCGGGACCGGGAGCCCGCCCCCACGGCTCCGCCTCCGCGCCCTCCATTGAGCCGCCTGCCTGTCACTCAGCGCAGCCTCTACTGTGATTGGGCAGATTTCAACGAGCGGCTTGGTGATAGCCGCCCATTCTCCGCTTCTGTCACCCGGCCACACGCGCACACATTCCCGGCAATGATTGGTGTGGGTCTGATTGGTGGCCTCTGGGATCAATCAACCACACCTCTTCGCCACCTCATCGTGTCATTGGTGAAAAGGATAGAGGGTGGCAACTTCACGCGCCCTTTGATTTTATTGGTTCATCTGTGGGACTTAGACCCGAGCCTAGGGGCAACTATATTAGTCCAATCTCCGGTTTGAGAAGGTGGGACGTATTGGCCACCACTCGAATCCCAGGAGAACCTTCTGGAACCCGTGCAACGTCAAAGGCAGCCTTAAAGGAAAACTGCCCCCACCAGCTGGCGGTGACACTGTGCATTCTTTCCTTTCTTCATTTAGAAGGGAAGAGGGGAGAGAGAAAATAGTGCGCTCTGGCAGGTATAGTTCCTGGAACAGGGCCCAAACGTCACCCCTTCTCACCTGTCCTCCATCGAACCGTGAACCGACCTGGACCTGACCTGATTTAGCTTTACCTTACCTGACACATTGACCTGACATGACCTAACTGGATCTCAAAGCAGAACTCCAAAAGACAAGCAGAGTTTAAGTTCCTTTCTGATCTCTCCCGTGAGGGTAATCTGATAGCTCGCCTCAGGTGCAGCACCTCCAGGACTCTTTCAGAGTCCCCTAACCATCGTCTTGTGTAATTCCCCCATCCTAGCTCCCTCCCGGCAGGCAGCCCCTTCTCAGCAATCCCCACAGCCCCATTTCAATTTAGTCCCGGTATAACGAATCTTTCATCCTACTCCCCCCTGGACTTCTGTATTTCGGTCCTTTATTCCCCTTCTTGGCCCTTATGAACTCCTGTTTTTCTCCCATGACCTTCTGTCTGGTCCTATTCTTAGTTCTTTCTTTACATCCGTGATCTCCCCTATTTTAGCTCCCCCTTAATCCTTCATCTCAGCTGCCCGTGATCCCTTCTTACTCTCTGAATCTCTCGTCTCAGCACCCCCCACTCCCATGAAATTATTAAATCTGAGCCCCAGTGTCCCCGCAGCCCAGAGCAGGAGGGGCTGCGGAGGCGGTCGCCAGCGGAAGCCGCCGCTAGAGCAGACACGGTGCCTGGCGCCCACGTCACTGTCTCCCAGACCCATCTGTGCTGGAGGGAGCGGGGGTGGGGAGGGGGTAACCTGGGGGTGAAGCAGGGGAGAGGGGTTCTGGGGGAGTTGATGACAAAGGAAGGGTCAGGGCAGAAGCTTTCATTTACGTCTTTCTTTGTCTGTTTCCCAGATACAGAATTTGGACACCCATGAGATTGTGAGAACTGGATAGAGCTGGAAACTGAGGCTTGAGCACCTGGGACACAGAGAAGAGCAGGAGAGGGTCCAGGGATCCTGGGGTCGGGTCTGCATATTCTTCACCACCAGTATGCACTATGTAACTGCAAGTGTAGAGGAGTATGAGGTGTGGAAGAAGAAAGGGAATTGTGCTGAGAGGAGGATGGAGGAAGTGGGGTTAGAAGGATGAGGAGGGGAGTAGAGATGAGGTGATAAGTATGGGGCTGGGGAGAATGGGGAGTTAAGGGAGGGGAGGTGGAGAGAAGTGGATGGAGAAAGGAGGGGAGGGGAAACAGGCTGAGAAGATATCGAGGGGAGTAGAGTGGGAGGCAAGGAGGGATGAGAAATGAGGGGATAAGGGGGGAGAGGAGATAGGGAGAATGAGGAATAGAATGGAAGATAGGATGACCAGAAAAAGGATGGAACAGAGAGGAGGTGAAGAGGAATGAGGAAGGGAGGGCGATGGGGTGGCAAGGGAAATGGAACAGTGTGATGTGGAAATGGGTAAGGTGGGATGAGGGGGCCCAGGACCAGTGCTGGCTTCTTAAATGTGGGGGCTCTCATCCCCCACCTCCAGATTCGTGGGTCCCAGGTGGTGGGTGGCTCTGCTTCTTCCTATTCCAGTTCTGTCTCTTTTGCCTCCTCCAGCTTGCCTGTGCCAACACGGAGGCAGAGTTTAGTCACCAGCCCTTACCTGGCCCCTGCTAATGCTAAAGTGTAGGCTTGGACCTTCAGGAGTGTAAGGCTTGAGTGTTCAGGCGTGGACTCTGTTGTCTGCCCAGTTCACCATTCCTGCCTTCTGTCTCATTGCCCTGGACGTAAGGGGTATATGTGGGGGACCAGGGTACAAAACGAAGCATAGTGTGAGAATATGGGTCCTGGAGTCAGGCTGTGGACCTTGTGAGGTTATTTCCACATCTGTGCCTTATTTCCTTCTCTGTAAATGGGGATAGGCAACAACAATACTTATAAGAGTTGTTGTGAGGGTTAATTAAGGTAACATATGTAATGCACTTAGTTCTGAGCTTCGCATGTAGTTAATGCTCAATCAAGTTAACCATTGCTCTATGTTCACAAATGTCTGGGTATGCAAGTACATTTGTGTATGAGTCTGACTAGGAGTTATTTGTACTGTTGTACTGGTGATGTGATTTGTGAGAGTGTATCTGTCTAATTATTTATGTGCGGCAGTGTGCCTGATTCTGTTTTTTGCTGTAGGTATGTCATTTTTTGTCAGTGTACATGTGTATGATTAAATGACTGTAGGTATGTGTCTACATGATAGAATGGATGAAATATGTGGCTGTTGACATGTTGACACCATGTCTGCCAGCATATGCATGCATCTCTGATCATGTCAGTTCTAAACATGCCCACTCACCCTTCCTTCCTATGGAGACGTCATAACCCAAGGTGTCCCTCATTTCCTCACCCGGAGGGAACCGGAACCTGTGGGCAGGGGCGGAGGTGGGTGCCAGTGAGGAGGTGTTTAGACAGGAGCACGTGTTCCCTCCCAGACTGTGTAGGGGAGGGGAGCCCCTGATCCTGCATACATCCTGAAAACGCCATAGGAAGTGCCCCCCCAGCCTGTTCTCAGTGCCCTGTCTTGTTACCATGGCAGCAGTTGCCAGGGGCTCCCACGGTTGCTAAGATCTGGGTGTGGGAGGCTGCCAGGCCCTGTTGCTAGTAGAAACAGAGAATCCTGGGGGGAAGGAAGACTACCCCCACAACTGCCAGCTCTCTGTAGCAACAGAACTGGTCCTTGAGCCTCTCCTTTCCCCCAAATTTACCTATGATTTGTATGCAGTAGTATGTGCGTGTGTTGGGGGGGCCTTTATCAGGAAGCTGGAACTAGAATACTGGGATCCACCTTCTGAGGAAAAAGAGGATCCCCAGTCTGCCCATTAGCATCTTTAAAGTTAGGAGTTCCTTAGAAATTAGTGACCACTTTATTTTGTCCCCCATCACTTAAACTTCTCCCTGGGAAATGTCTCTGCTTGAAGTGATTAGGTATTCATTACCTGATGCTTTCACCCAGGTGTAGGAATGCTGCATTGACCCATTAGCCCGGATACAGACTGACTACTCCCTGTGGTCAGATGTTTAGCATCTCACCTGATACATACTTTATGCTGACACCCAAGCTCAGAATTTTGTCCCATACTGAGTCTCCAACTTTGGCTTCAGCCTAAGACACTGAACCTGGTTATAGTCCTGGACGAGACAGTTTCCTCAATTCAGCCTCAGCCTAAACCTTCCTCCTAGACATGGCTGACCTCTAATTTTGGTACTTGGATTCATCCTCATAATCATTCCTGACCCTATACACTAACTGAGCTCTAACTAGGAGTCTAACTTCCCAGTACTCACAGGTGTCTCCCTGCATGTTCTGAACCTACACTGACTAGAACCATGAAAGGTTCAAAAGGGTTATTTCTTGCCTTGGGGTGAGAGGACAGTGTTAGGGATGACCAGTAGAGGGCGTGCAACATCAGGTTCTAGAGACAAGCTCCACCAGCCCACCTGTGAACTAAAGAAATTGAAGTTTCCAAGTTGTGGATGCCAAAACTTTGGGTTCATGTGGATCCTTAAAATCATGGATCTTCTCCTTCTGGAGAAGCTGGACTCAGGTCTGGGAACCTATGAGAAGGAGCTTAACTGTTTACTGGCATCTCAGGTCTCAAGAAGACTGGATACCTAGTAAGTTATCTCACACCCAACTCAATATTTCTGTCACATGCTCATACAACTTCACTGCCTTCTCTGGTACAGTTATTTTTTGATCCTAGTGAGCAGAAGTGTGCCTCCCATTGTATCCACCTTTTATCTTAGCTTTGTCCTCAAGAACACATTGACCTCATCAACCCCATCTGCAGAACATCAGCCATCTGCGCCTTTCAAGTCTGCTTCTCTCCAGAACTCCCACCTACATGGGTTATTCATCTGCCTTGCTCATGAAGGGAACTAAGATCATGTTCCCTTGAAGGGGTCTCAGTTTGTAGTGCCTGGCTTGATTAGCTTTTTCCAGGGGTTCTCCTGCTTCTCTCTCCTTTGACTTTGAACTTCCTTCCATATTGCCTCAGTTTAACTCTGTTTTTGGCAGCCACCTCTAACTGGTCACCCATACCAAGTTAAGGCCAAAACTCTTTTCTGAGCTTCCAAATCACTTCTTTCTCATTTGTACTTACTGTTTTTTGAAAGGAGAGTTATATTCATTTTACAAAGATATTTGAAATAAGTTAAATAAAAAAATTTTTGGCAACACTTCTGAGTTTTAGGGCAATACTTGCCTTGGAAATCTCTGCACTTGATGTTTACTTAAAGATGGGACAAAGAGGCTGGGTGTGGTGGTTCATGTCTGTAATCCTAGCACTTTGGGAGGCTGAAGCAGGAGGATTGCTTGAGGCCAGGAGTTTGAGACAAGCCTGGGAAACATAGCGAGCCTTTTTTTGTGGCAGCCACCTCTTACTGGTCACCCATACCAAGTTAAGGCCAAAACTCTTTTCTATGCTAGAGTACTGTACTGTATAGCTCACAGCAACCTCAGACTCCTAGGCTCAAGTGATCCTCTTGCCTCAGCCTCTTCAGTAGGTGGGACTACAGGTGCCCACCACAACACCTGGCTAGTTCTTCTATGTTTAGTAGAGATGAGGTCTCACTCTCAAGCAGTCCACCCCTCTTGGCCTCCCAGAGTACTACGATTACAGGTGTGAGCCACTGCAGCCAGCTATGAAACTCTATTTAGAAAAAAAAATTGTAAAAATTAGCCAGGCTTGCGGGTGTGCACCTGTAGTCCCATCTACTTGGGAGGCTGAAGTGGAAGGATCTCTTGAGCCCAGGAGGTTGAGATTATAGTGAGCTATGACCACACCACTGTCCTCTAGCTTGGGTGACAGAGCAAGACTCCGTCTCTTAAAAAAAAAAAAAGAAAGAAGGAAAAAAGGAAGAGGTGGGATAAAGAGGGATTGGAGGTCACCAGCTGGCTTGGCTGAGTGTGACTTCAGCACTGTGGACAGAGGCACCCCTAGCTATGCTTGGGCCTGTGGGAGGGTGGGGATGACACACAGCCTTCAGATGGAGCAGAGATCCTTGCTATTCAGTGCCTTACAGTGTATAAACCTCTCTCCGCTTACTAAACTCATTCTGTTTTCACTCAGCTACCAGCCCAAGGAGGCTGGCAGGGCAGGGATTCTTTTCCAGATTTTTCCACATGAGGAAACTGAGGTTCAGCAAAGTCAAACTCCAAGCAATCCCTAAAAAGGTGAGGTGGGAGAGAGAATGTGTTTAGTAAATTTAGCAAGGCTTTGTTTGTCTTTGTGGAGACTTTCCCTTGGGATAAAGAGGGAGTGCACTTAAGTCAGAGCAGGACAGGGTGGGTGGAGGTTTGTGTGGAATGGAGGCATGAGCCAGCTCTTGGAGCAAGCGGCAGTTGGCAAGAGGAACAGTCCTAGGGGAGTCTAAAGTGCTGCACCGAAGGTAAGGAAAACCTACTCATTAGGGTCCACAGAGATCCAGCCTTTATAGCCTCTCTTTCTGTCCCAGTGCTTAGCTTCACTGAGCCTGGAGACAAAGAGAAGGGGCTAGTGGAAGGTCATTAAGGTGCTCTGAGTCTGGAGGACCCTCATAGGAAAAATCCAGGGAGAAGAGCATGGGAACCTAGTCAGTGAGTGGTGTGAGTTGTGCAGGTGGTAGGAAATCTGCGACAGGATTACATGCCTGGTTACCAGTCCACGTCTGTTCCCAGGGTGGAAAGAGAGGTGTTAGGCCACACATCAGTGGTTCCCTTGAGGTGTACTTTGACAGTATAATAAAGTGGCCAAGAACATGGGTGCTGAAGGCAGACTACTTAGTTCCCCCAATTCCCAGCAGTGTGATTGTGTAACCTTGGGAAACTCAGCATTTCTGGTCCCCTCTTTCTTCATCTGTAATACAAATCTCATAGGGTTGAAGATTAGCTGCTTTATCAAAGCACTGCCCCCGTGTAGTAAGTGCTGAAAACTGTTAGGAATTACTTGTACTTAGGACCCTCTATGGCTTTGGAAGAATATCTGCCTCTGATCCAGCCTAGAGATGCCTTCCCATCTACAGGTAACTTGGCTTTGTTCTCACCAGGTAAAAGGGAGGACTTTAGTTTTCCTCACTTTATCATGCCACATTAAAACAATTTGCAAAAATGGGGAGCTCAGGTCAGAGAGAGCCTAGAAGACCAACAGAAAATAGCCAATGAGCTTCCCTACTTTGTAGCTCAGTAGGAATTAGGCAAAACATCTAACACTAGCTCTTGGTGGAGAGGGATAAACAATGTAAAAGACAGACTGAGAGGCCTGTCTCAATTTCTTCAATAACTCTAGATTCTCCCTTCAGTGCCATGTCCCTTCTGTATCTGTAGTGGAACACAGAGGTATCTGTACATCTGGGTCTGCACATGTGGTACCCCTATCCCCAACTGTCACTTGCTTATTGGAAAGGTCAGAGCCAGGAAAGCTCTAGAAAGAGAGCCACAGTGCACTGCTATCTTCCCGGAGGCCACAGCTGCCCGTCTTATGCTCAGATTCAAGAATTGGTCAATAATGAGAAACTACACAGAAATGGCAGGTTCCCCAAACAACAGGAAACAGGAAGCCAAAATAGCATCACAATCTCTTTATTATGATTTCCACTGTGCCCAGCCTTGGGAGCAGTAGCTCCTAATGGAGTGCCTGTGAAGGCTGGCCACAGGGAGGAGCATGCAGCTATAGAGATGGAGAGACAGGGCCTGGGGGTGTCCCCTTCAGCTCACTGTCAAATTACCTTCGGCAGAAAAGCACATGGGAAAGGAATGAGGGACCAAGGGGCATGGATCCTGCATTGTTATTCAAGTGCTCTCAGAGCCCTCCTCACAAGCTGTTTGGCTGGGACACAGATCACAGGCCAACCCCAACTGGCTGGAGGTAAGCCTGAAGTCCTTGCTTCACCACAGATATGGAGAGGCCTTGCTGCTTATACCTTGATGTCTCATCTGTGATTGTGCCTACCCAGTGCTATGCAGACTGGTTTGCAACTGAGCTTCTTAGTCACTGGCCCAGACCAGACTGACCTCTCCGCTATGCTCATTGAGGCATGTGGCCCAGAGTGCTGGTTGGGGCTAGTGGAAATTCAGTTAACATGTTCATTTTCTTTTCCCTTCAAGGTTGCCAAAAATAGTGGTAGCAGGAAAGCAACAGCAGGAAAAATGCCTGGTCTCACCCCACTCCAGAGCTGATCTGTCAGGACCAGGCATTATGCATTAAGATCCCCCACTCCAGGAGATCCCATTGTCGGGCTGCAGCCAGGGGCCCAGAGAGATATTGGGCAAATTCAAACTAAGTGGCCTGAATAAAAGTAGCAATTTTATTTCACTGTAAATAGGAGTGGGATAAAGAGAGACCATGGTTATAGGTGCTGCCAGGATGTCCTGAAATTCTGGTTATCAAGCTTGTCCTGCCTTTTAGTACCATGCATGTTATTTGCCTTCACTCTACTAGTCTGAAAGGAATATGCTTGCAGGGTCACTAGAGCCTGCTACCAGTTCTCAGTCCTGTCTGGAGGTTACTCTTGGCTCTGGGGTAGTCAAGGCTGGCCTGAGGCCCTGACAGTTTCTGCTAAGCTTTCATCTTGGGTTTAGAACTTCCTGGCACCACTTTTACTGAAGCTGTGATACCTGCAATGGTTGAGGTTGTGCTTTGGGGTAAGAGACTTGGGCACAACCCTGGCAGTTTAGTTCTGTGCTTTCCATACTGGTGGTGGGATTAGGGGAACCCAAAGACCTGGCCACTTAAACAAGGCCAAGGTGACAGCCCATAGGGAGCACCAGAGCCAGAAAGGTCAACGTTTGCACTTCCAGCCCCAGTTGCTTGGGCTGCGGGCAGAAAGAAGCAATGTATCTCATGGTTTCTGCTGTTGCTGTCCTTAAAGAAGAAAACTTGAGACTTGGATCAATCCCTAGGAGTGAGAGAACTGCTCCATCCCTAGATCCCACAGGGGCCACTGCGCAACTGTTCTGTTGGGGAAGGTTGGCTTCAGTAGAAAAAAACCAAGAAGCAGATCTGGTGAGGTTACATGGCCACAGCCACATGCTCAGCTAGCCTCTGTCCCTGCAGCTTTGTTTATCCAGTTGCCCCTATTTAAATATGAACACAGGGAAGAGAATACTAGCAAGTGGTTTTCATAGGGAACAGATCCCTAACCAAAGCCTTCCTTGGTTGGGGGTGGTGGGGTGGTGGTGGTGTGCTTGGAAAAGCACTGATCTCAATTTTGGGCAGCCAAGAAAAGATTAAAACATTTTCTCATACTTTTATGAGAGCCAGACATTCATATTTGTACTTGGCAGAATTTCAAAGAGTCACAGTGATGGAAGGGCTTGAAAAGAGAATGGACCTCACTAGGTCTTTAAATGTTTTAAAATCTCCACACATACTGCAGAGGGGCTTTAGGGATTAGGGCACTATAATGGAAGATTCTGGATGGGGACTTGGGTGGGACTTCTGCAATTCTGGACTGGACTTGGGGAGCAATGAAATTTCCCGTTTGGTAAAATGTTAGATGCCTATGGTGAAGGGCCCAACTGCTCCTCTGTGCTTTTCTACTCCCCTGGACCAGGGAATCTATTCTTTGCTGGAGGTAGCATCCCCTGGGCCCTCTGCAACACACCCTCACCAAGGAAGCTTGCTGTCCTAGAATAGGGAAGAGGGTGATCCCAAATGGGCCTGCTCCTGTCATGACAGAACTCCAGGGCCTGGGATAGAGCAGGCCTGATCCAGCGACCCATGGAATGTCACTCACAGAAAGCAACCCTGGGATAGAGCAGGAACCCATGTCACCATTCACCCACAGAGAGCTAGAAGTAGCAACTACAAAGAGGTAGGTGTTACCTTGATCTGTGGAGGGTCAGGGCAAAAGATGGACTTCCAGTCCCTGTGACTGATGAGGCAGGAGAAAAAAGCTGTTCAGATCTCATAGCCCAGTGCTGTCTTTACTTAAAATGCCCTCTCCATGAGATCAAGCAGCCCAAGGCCACTGGCACAGAGGGTGATCTGCCAGGAGGGTAAACAAGAGCCCCTGTGCTTTATGTGCTTTAATGTTCTCAGCGCAAACCCCCAGGTTTGGTTGCTTCAGATACAGTCCTTGGCCCAAGATTCATGTGCTTTCTTTTCTTTTCTGTTTTTTTTTTGACCAGACTGAATAACGGCCCCTCATCAGTCCTGGGAGTATAGCTGAGGAGTATTTACAAAAAATGTGGGTTTTGAAATGTTCAGGGCCATACATATGAATATTTGTCTCCTGTCTGCTTCATTTCAGTCCTAAGTAATTCAACTCCAGTAGTTAATTGTCCTGCTCCCAGCTCAAGCAATTCCTACAAGAGGAGACTACACAGGGCTCTTACCAGTCCCTGGCTGCAGCTCCTTGTTTTCCTCTGAGGATCTCAACACTGAGAGATAGGAACATTCTTCTGTAAGTACTCAATTTAGCATGAGTGCCTTGAGCAATGAAGATATGTTAGCTTCTGCATGACTGAGCTTAACTCCATCTTGAATAACCCTTGGAAGTCAGATCTGGCAACACTTAAGTCATTAGATTGGAAACAGAAACCTAGAACCTGGATCCCAGGGTGACCCACAACCTGCACTGACTTGAGAATTTCACAAGAACTTAGGAAGGGGAGGTGGGGCTTGGAATCCAGGCTTGGTGCACTGTGGTAGCCTCTGCTTGCCTCCAAAGTCCTCCCATGCCAGGAGGACCCAGCCTAGTGGACAAGGACTCTCAGTGAGCAGTGGGAGAAACAGCAACTGAGGACACACCCAGTGACAGGGAGAAGGGGAAAACTTCTGTGAGGCTTTCCCAGGACTCCTCTGCTTGAAAGAGCTGAGATGCAAATTTTCTTAAGCTACAGTCTCCTGTCCTCAATGTCAGGATGGCTGAAAGGAGTCTGCTGTGGCATCTGCAGAGCTGCTCTTTCTTGGGCCGTGGAAGAGGCTGGCTGCGATTTCCACACAGAGGTCACTTTCCTAGGTCTATAGCTGAGTTGAGCTGGAACAATCCAAGAGCCTGAGCCTCTTCTCTTCCATCCAGACCATGTCCTTGTTGGTCCTGTGGTAGCTGACTTGGCTAAATCATCTAACAGAGGGTTGTAACTCCTGCCATTGTATTTGTTCCTTTCAGAGCCCTGGGGGATCTGGGCATGAGCTATCACCTGAAAAACAGGGCCAAGAAGACTCACCTTGGTTTTTAACTGTTCTGCTACAGACTTTTGGACTTGGATGACCTGGTTGAGAGGTTCCTGGAATTTTGTATCTCTGGGAGGGGGCCCTTTTCTAACCAGGATTCTACTAGCTAATTGCTTTCTCTGCCACCCGGAATTAGAATTTAAATAAATAATAGGCTGAACTGCAGCGGTGGTTTTCAACTATTTTCCCACCTCAATAAAGCTGAGGCACATCGTACATACCTACTAGTGACAGTGGCTCACCACGGAAAGGATTTTCTTTTCTTCTTCTTTTTTTTTAGAGACAGAGTCTCACTTTATTGCCCTTGGTAGAGTGCCGTGCTGTCACAGCTCACAGCAACCTCCAACTCCTGGGCTTAGGCGATTCTCTTGCCTGAGCCTCCCGAGTAGCTGGGACTACAGGCGCCTGCCACCATGCCCAACTTTTTTTTGTTGTTGTTGCAATTTGGCCAGGGCCAGGTTTGAACGTGCCACCTTGGTATATGGGGCCAGCACCCTACCCACTGAGCCACAGGCACCACCCCACAGAAAGGATTTTCAATGAGGGAAGAGGGGTCGGTCAGAATCTCAAGGAGGGCATGTGAGTCTGGATGTACCCTTATTAAGAATCACTTGGCCAGAGGCTTATCTATTGGCAATCAGAACTGGTTAACAGAAAGGGTGAGTAAAGACTCCCTCCTCTATACTAGGGCCTCACAAAGGGACTTTGGTCCTGTTTCAACTCAAAAATAAACAGGCTTCTGAAGGCATGGACAGCTGGGCACGCATGTGCATGTGTGTGCAGTGCATGCACATATGTGTGTGGTGGCAGTTCCAGTCTATGTGAGGGCAGGAGGTGGTCCAGGAGCAGATACGGCTACAGCTTCCAGGGCTTCTTTGCTGTGGCAATGCGTTCATTGCCTCTGTTGTGAGGGCAATGGTAATTTCAGTGTTCTACAGCTCGGTGACAAGTTAAGATGCTGGCAGGGCCCCATCTCCATGAGTCTTAGTGCCAGAGGTTGGTGGGGGGAAGGGAAAGAGGAAAGGAGGGAGAGGATGTCACTGTCCCCGAACCAAGCTTCTCTGCTCCATGCTATCCTGGGGGTTTCAGGTGAATGGCTGCACTGTTGGGGCGAGCAGCTAAGATGTAGAGGACATTCTCTCGCAGGAAGGTGGGCCAGTCCACAAATCTAGAGTGGAAGCAAAGAAGAGGTTCATGAAGCTGGTTGCAGGGCCTGAAAGCTCATGAGATCTGATTCCAGGGCAGCATGCTTTGGGTAGGCATATAACTCAGAGAAGTCTTGGCTCATGCCTGACATGGTTATGGCTGGCTGTGCTGCCAAGCCAAATAGCCAGCTGGCTGGCCCTAGGGATCTGGAGGAACATGTGCGGTCCCGGAGGTGGTTTCTGGGAAGTGGGTAATGGCTGCTCGTACTTGTGTGTATATGTGGAGGGGTGCAGAGGGAACAGAAGACAGACAGGTGAGGAGGTTCTACTCACCTGGACTCCTGCTCTGTGGGCAGCAGGGTCTTGTCCTGACTCTTGCTGCTGCTGCTGGCTGGACTGCTGTCAGCTATGGGACCCACATGGCTGATGCTGCTGAGCACAAGGATACATGGTTAGGAGTAGGACAGTGAAAGGCCTGGCCTCTGCCCCTCCAAAACACTGTTCAGCCCATGGCCCTTGACATGCATGTCCAGGCCTTTCTGACATGTGGTAACACAGAGCTTAAGAGTAGAAGCTGCCCTATGCCTTGGCCAGTGGGCATCATCATCCTCTGCCCCATGCACAGGAGGATCCTCATCCAATTGTTGGCACGGGAAGCAGGAAGGTATATTTTACACCAAGGGCCACTGGCAAGAAAAAAGCAGGAAGGGAGGCCAAGTGGGAGCAGGGACTTGTAAGGAGCAAAACCTGACACTGCAGGATGGAGCTTCTGTAAGACGTTTGCAAAACCAAGAATGCTGGGCGCGGCCACACTCTGCCTCACTGATGGCGTTTCCACTGCCCAGTGCCAGGAAGGTGGCTCGGGCTCGTTCTCGCTCCTTAACTGTCAGAAGCCTCAACAGAGAGTTCTGGGGAAGAAGAGGCAAGATCTCAGAGATGACATCTTGTAAACCATCAACCCACAGAGACTCCTACTTTTATTACCCTCTTTGCAGCCTCCTTTAGAAGTTGTCCAGAGCCTTTCTCGTAGCACCAACACTTTCAGTGGAGTCCTGTGCAATCAATCTTCTTTAGTTAGTTTCCCAGCCTGGGCACGGCTGGAATCTGGGCCCATTTCTGTGTACTGGTCACTGCTCAGATAGTATCCATTGTTCTCCCAACCACCCAGCATGCTTCCCAGGCCCATAACCTGAATTTCATGGACATTTACCCCAGCTGGCCCTCACCTGAGGACGCAAATGCTGCAAAAGTAGGACGGACTCATGGGACAGGAAGTCAGGCCACTCTATGTGGCCTTGATGTTCAGGGTCCAGGGCTGCAAACTGGCGGGCTGCCTGTTCTTCTTGCTCCTCGCTCAGGGCTCTGTCATTTCCCCCCCGCTTCGCTGCTTGGTGGCGATAGCGCAGAAAGTCCTCCAGTGTCAGGGAGCAATCTGTGGGAGGCACCCCATGCTGGCCATGCCTGCCCATCCAAGGTACCTCCACTCACCTCTAGGATACCCTAAATGCTCCTACACCCAAGCTCTTGTTGAATCTTTGCCTCCCATGGCCAGGGCAACTCAGGCTATAGCAGGTGGTGTAAGCCCCGGCTGGCCAACAACTCAAGAACAAGGAATCATCTGCCTCCTGTCCCCCCAACCCCTAAACCTGAAATACTCCTTTCATAGTTCATCCTCGTGAGCATGAAGGAGAAATCTGACCACCCCCACTCCATCCTGGCATCACCATCCAACCTTACCAGGGATGACTTTGCATTGCTGAAAGGTCTCTGTGAGGCTATACATTTCTTCCTCAGTAAGCAGCAAGTTGAGGTTGTCCTGAAAATAAGGAAGAGCTGAGTCACTGGCCATACAGGCCAGTAAGAAAGGCAAGGATCAAGAGGGATGGAAATAGTATTTCAAATATAAAGCAATTCCAAGATCATTTAATCCCAGCCTTCTATTCATAATCAAGGAGATTGAGACACTAGAAAAGGTAAAGAAAGGACTTGCCCCGAGTTACCTTAACTCTGGAGTAGATCTTTCTCAGAACCCGGATATCCTGACCCAACTCCTGAGTCCTTTTTACTAAAATAGTGTTTTTCAAATTATCCTCCAAGCTAACCCAGGGAGCTCTTGGAAGTGCCTTAGGAAGCTACTATAGGGAATAAGGACTCACTGACAGGGTACTGTGAATCCCTACCTCTATAGCCCAGAGCTCATCCCTCTGTATCCATTTCATGTAGTTGGCCTTCTGTGTTAGGCTGTGCTCAGAAGTATTTTAATTCTACTTCTGTTTCTAGTGATTTGTATCACGTTATTTATTTATTTATTTATTTTGAGACAGAGTCTCACTGTGTCACCCTTGGTAGAATGCTGTGGCATCACAGCTCACAGCAACCTCCAACTTTTGGGCTTAAGTGATTCTCTTGCCTCAGCCTCCCAAGTAGCTCGGACTACAGGCGCCCACCACAATGTCTGGTTATTTTTTTTTTTTTTTTGGCCGAGGCTGGGTTTGAACCCACCACCTCCGGCATATGGAACCGGTGCCCTACTCCTTGAACCACAGGCACCGCCTGGTGTCTGGTTATTTTTTGTTGCAGTTGCCATTGCTGCCATTTAGCTGTCCTGGGCTGGGTTTGAACTCAGCACCCTTGGTGTATGTGGCTGGCACCTTCACCACTGTGCTACGGGCGTTGAGCCAATTTGTATCACTTTAAATAACTCTAGTAGAGTTTTAAAAGATGCCATTGTGACAAGGTTTCTAAACTCAAATGAATTTTTTTTCACCTTTAACTATTTTATTTATTTTATTTTTTATTAAATCATAGCTGTGTACATTAATGTGATCATGGGGCACCATACACTAGTTTCATAGACCGTTTGACACATTTTCATCACACTGGTTAACATAATTCAGTGGGGAAAAGATTCCCTATTTAACAAATGGTGCTGGGTGAACTGGCTGGCAACCTGCAGAAGACTGAAACTGGACCCACACCTTTCACCATTAACTAAGATAGACTCTGACTGGATTAAAGATTTAAACTTAAGACATGAAACTATAAAAATACTAGAAGAGAGTGCAGGAAAACCCTTGAAGAAATTGGTCTGGGCGAGCATTTTCTGAGGAGGACCCCCCGGACAATTGAAGCATCTTCAAAAATACACTACTGGGACCTGATCAAACTAAAAAGCTTCTGCACATCCAAGAACACAGTAAGTAAAGCAAGCAAACAGCCCTCAGAATGGGAGAAGATATTTGCAGGTTATGTCTCCGACAAAGGTTTAATAACCAGAATCCACAGAGAACTCAAATGTATAAACAAGAAAAGAAGAAGTGATCCCATCGCAGGCTGGGCAAGGGATTTGAAGAGAAACTTCTCTGAAGAAGACAGGTGCGCGGCCTACAGACATATGAAAAAATTCTCATCTTTAATCATCAGAGAAATGCAAATCAAAACTACTTTGAGATATCATCTAATTCCAGTAAGATTAGCCTATATCACAAAATCCCAAGACCAGAGATGTTGACGTGGATGTGGAGAAAAGGGAACACTTCTACACTGCTGGTGGGAATGCAAATTAATACATTCCTTTTGGAAATATATATGGAGAACACTTAGAGATCTAAAAATAGATCTGTCATTCAATCCTATACTAGGCATATACCCAGAAGACCAAAAATCACATCATAACAAAGATGTTTGTACCAGAATGTTTATTGCAGCCCTATTCATAATTGCTAAATCATGGAAAAAGCCCAAGTGCCCATCGATCCACGAGTGGATTAATAAATTGTGGTATATGTACACCATGGAATATTATGCAGCCTTAAAGAAAGATGGAGACTTTACCTCTTTCATGTTTACGTGGATGGAGCTGGAACATATTTTTCTTAGTAAAGTATCTCAAGAATGGAAGAAAAAGTATCCAATGTACTCAGCCCTACTATGAAACTAATTTATGGCTTTCACATGAAAGCTATAACCCAGTTACAAACTCAAACGAATTTTTCATGGTGCTGTAAAAGTTTCATTTCCAAATGAGCACTGATACCTTATTTTGTTAAAATTACTAGATAGTCCTTAAACTATCAAAGATTCTTTCTAGTAGAAAGTTAATATTTTATCTAAAAGACCAGTAGAGAACAAGAGCAGATATTTTATGAGTATTCATTTGTGGGTTTCATAAAGAACCTAAACCATTCTTTATTTTTTTCTATAATTTTTTCTTGTTTGAGATAGGATCTCACTCTGTTGCCCAGGCTAGAATGCAGTGGCACAATCATAGCTCACAATAACTTCACACACCTGGGCTCAAGCAATCCTCCTGTGTCAGCCTCCCAAATAGTTGAAATGACAGATGTGTGCGACCACACCTAATTTTTTTCTTTTATCTTTTGTAGAGATGGGGTCTTACTACACTGTCCAGGCTTGCCTCAAATTCCTGGACTCAAGCAATCCTCCTGTCTTGGCCTCCCAAAGTGTCGGGAGTCTAGGAGTGAGCCACTGTGCCTAACAACACTTTTAAAAAATTGATATAATACTAGCCTGAGCAAAGTTAGACCTTGTCTCTACTAAAAATAGAAAAATAATTAGCTAGCTGTAGTGGTGGGGAACCTGTAATCCCAGCTACTTGGGAGGCTGAGGCACAAGGATCACTTAAGCCCAGGAATTTGAGGTTGTTGTAGGCTACACTGAGGCCAGGGCACTCTAGCCCAGGCTTTTATTCGGAGGGCAAAGGAGAACCACTGAAGGGTTTTTAAATGGAGAGTGCCACAGTCAGATCTCTGATTGCTGTGTGAAAAATGGATTACAGAAGTAAAGTTTGGAGGGTTTGTGTATTTTTATGAGAATTACCATATAAGATATAGAAACTAGAGAAAACAGAAAATCGGGGAGGTGTGGGGAGGCATGGGGAGATGAGGTAGCTATTGCAATAACACAGGTAAGAAAAAATAAGTGATTAACCTGAAACCTGAGAGGGGAGAAGTCAGTGGGGAGATGTGAGAGATAGTACAGGCAGCATCAGTAGGACCTGCTGACTTACTGGATGTGAGGGATGAGGAAGAGAAATAAGCTGGGATTGGTAACTGGGGGGTGGTGGTGGCATTATTATTCATAGAGATAAGAAATAGAGGCTTCCTCCATTTCATTTGGGGGCATATTGAACGTGAAATACCTATGAGACATCAAGATGAATAAATCTAAGAGACAGGAAATTTAAGTCTGGACACACAGATATGGGAGTCATTAGTGCTGAAATGGTGGCTGTAGATGAAATCACCCAAAGAGACAGTGTACAGTGAGAAAAGAAGAGTGTTAATAACAGAACCCTGAGATACACCAGAATTTTGGACTGAGACAAGAAACTAAGGGCATTGAGACAGAAGGGTCAGAAAAGAAGGTTGGAGGAGAATCAGTAGAGAAGAAAGTACTGGATACTAAGAAAAGAGAGTTGCACAGTGTAGGAGGTAATGTTAATAGTGTTTATACAAGTGAAGTGGGATTTGGTTGATTTTCTATTTTCTCTAATTTCTAGATCTTGTGTGATAATTCTCATAAAAATACATAAACCCTAAAAAAAGAGGGGAAAATAAAGAAACACCAAATACTTCAAAGATGTTAAGTGAGAAGATGCCTAAGAAAAGGTCTCTGGGTTTAACATTTAGTAGGTCATTGGAGACCTTAGGAAGAGCCAATTCAGCAGAATGATGGATGCAGAAGTCACTTACAAGTGGTTGAGGAGCCACAAGGAGACGATGAAGTTCTTTTAAGAAGCCTGACTATGAAGGGAAGGAAAGAAAGGGCAGGAGCTTTGAAGAAGCCTTTGTGAAAAGCCCACTGGAGAGTGGTGGTAATGATGGTAGGACAGTGACAGAAGGCTGGGAAGGGAGCAGTGGGTTCCTAGGGGTCAGGAAGGAGACACTTTTAACCCAGTCACACAGCCGCAGCACATGGAGAAACAGAGTCACCGAAGGAAAGGTGGGCATCAGAGTTATATTGACTGGTATAAGAGAAGGCTGTCTGTACAGCAGGGTCTGGTGTGGTATAATCTAGGGAGAAAGGTGTTTAAGTGGTTCAAAGTAACTGTTCTATACTTTTGCACGAGCCATAGAGTTATTTGTTAGAAAACAGCACACTTCTGCTTTCTCCTAGGCAGTAAGAATAAGAGGGGGATCAGCAGATGCTCCTCACTCTGAGAGCAATAAATAATGACGAGATTTGCAAGACACAAATCAGCATGCCAAGGGTTGCACTCTATTCAGGTGTGGTAAGAAATGGATATGAATCTGGCTTCCAGTGGAAACCTTAGATTCTGTCCTTCATTAAAAGCTGTAAGGCATTTATATACTATGTATAATTTGCAAAGTTCTGAATCAATAGAGCTTTGTTATTTAATTCACATATTGACCACTTCAGAGATGAAGGACAAATGCTTTTAAGAGTCAAGTGATGGCCAAGTGAGATCTCAGAATTAAGATGTTTTCCTGTGACAGAATCTATCCCTATTGGAAGCAAGCTGGTTAGGATCTAAGGTTCGTTTTCAGATAAATACAATTAATGACAACTACAGACTATTAGAGAAAGCACTGCTCCAAACAGAAATATTTTTGAGTCATTAGGACTCATTCAACTCAGTTAATCCTCTATCTCAGTGGTTCTCAACTGAGGGTGATTTTGTTCCTTCCAGGACATATTTGGTAATATTTGGAGATATTTTGGTTGTCACCACTGGGGGTATGTGCAATTGGCATCTTGTAGACTAGAGGCCAGGGATGCTGCTAAACATCCTACAGTGCATCTGGTCCCCAACACAAAGAACTATCTAGCCTCAAATGTCAATAGTTCTGAGGTTGAGAAACCCCATCCTAGCTCTAGGACCCTCATATGTACTATTAGGAAACTCTTTAGGTCACTGCCCAGGAACAAGTGTTCTAAGACTGGGCCTCCAGGAAAAGTGCCAAGTCCTGTTGTCCCTGCCATCCAGGCTCACACAGTAGTGGCAGCTCCAGCCTGTTTCCGTGTGGGCCATCTCGGTCACCTCCGTTGCACCTTCTCCTTGGATGTAACCCATGCGGCGCAGGCAGCCATCATGGAAAACCCTGGTGCAGATTCTGCACGGGAACAGGCTCTCAGCTGTCCAAACCTCACAGACATCACACATCTCATCATTGACAACCTGAAGAAAGATGGCAGGAGTGAGTAGGGATGTGTAAGCATAGGCAGCAAGATCCTATGGCCACTAAGCACAGAGCTACCTGCATGGGGTTGAGTATCCCTGGAGCAGCCTAAACAAACATGTCTAATGGAAGCTACTCTTAAGGCAATAGAGATTTCTTTCTGGAAGACAAGAACCAGGAGGCTCTTCCAGTTGTTCAGGCTTTTGTGACTATGTTTATGAACAGGGATGCTACTGGTATTTTGGGGAAAAAAAAAAAACAATCTATCTGAGAGATTGTCCCAGGTACTGCAGGACATTTAGCATCCCTGGTTTTCTTGGCACCAAATACCAGTAGCAGCTTCTAGTTATTGTGACACCCCCAAACTCTCTCCTCCCAACGTCTCCTACACAGAGTAGTACTATCTGTGGTTGAGAACCCGTGGGCAGGAAGGTTGGCAGAAGACCCACCATGGTGTTATTCCTTATCACCCATTGCTCCAAGGGTTTCACTGAGATGAATCCAGGATGTAACAAAACATTTTACTCTTGTGGAAGAAATCCATAGATTGTTTTGGACTCAGCTCCAAATTTGAGTCTCACCTTCACTACACCCAGGCCTCCCCTGTCCTGCTGCCTGATCCTCAGATGGACTAAGATTTGTGGATCTTGCCCTAACTGGACACTCACAGACTCCCTGGGCTGTAGGCAGATTTCTGGAGGCTTGTCATCATCCAGCTTCCGGGTGGGGCGGATGAAGGCAGGTGGTGTGAAACGACTGCTCCTGTCAAAGTCCTCAGGTTCCACTCCACGCCCATCTCTGAGCCGCTCCCAGGCTGCGCGGTTGACACTGCTCTCTTCCTGGACCACTGGGGCGCCTGCCTCTGCTTCTTTCTCTTCTTGTACCTCCTGGACAGAGCCCTCTACTGTGCCACGGCGGGACCCTGGCAGTTCGCCTGTGCGTCGAATGGAAGGCCTGTCCCGCAGCCCATCCTTGAAGGCAGATACAGCCAGGCTCACCTTCTGTACCTGCTCCACTGTCTGCCGCTTAGACATCAACACCCCCATGGCTGTATGGATAAAAAGCAGAGGGGCATAGATTCAACCAATGGCTGAATGTGTCAAGCCAATCAGTTTCAACTTAAGTGGGAGGAGCTACTATTAAATAAGCAGTTTCTCAGGAGGCACACGTAGGGTGCCAGCCACATACACCAGGGCTGGTGGGTTTGAACCCAGTCCCAGCCTGCTAAAAACAAACAAACAAACAAACAAAAAATAGCTAGACGTTGTGGCGGGAGCCTGTAGTCCCAACTACTTGGGAGGCTGAGGCCAAAGAATCTCTTAAGCCCAAGAGTTGGAGGTTGCTGTGAGCTGTGATGCCATGGCACTCTACCAAGGGCAACAAAGTTAGACTCTGTCTCAATAAAAATAAAAATAAATAAATAAGCAATTTCTCCCTCTTTTAGAACTCAGTAGCATGGTGTGGTGGAGAGAGCATATGTTAAGGAGTCAGAAGACTCTGGTTCTACTTCTGACTGGCCCTGTGACTTGATTTTTCCATATATGGAGTGAAGATTGTCTGCCCGGTCCATTTCATAAGGCTGTAATGAGGAGAACATAAGAAATGGACTTAACAGCATTTAGTAACCTGGAAAGTACTCTTCATGTGTAAAATAGTATCTCCTTCTTCCCTGTGATAAAGCCAGTTTGGTCCAGGGGTCCCATGCCTCTGCTACTTTGAAATAGTTGGAGATTTCAGAACCCAAATTTCTCTTCTACCCCACAAGAAGACTACGGATTAAGGTATGCTGGTAGCAACATATTTTAGGCCTTCTGAAGGAAACCTTCTCCTATAAGTACACAACTCTCCAGTGATAATCCTCATCAAATACCTACTTTTTAAGTCAGAGTAAATGAACTCCAATTTTTAGAGGATTCTTGAATTAGGCAGTAAGGAAATCCTGCTGCTTCTATCCATGTGGTCAAGGTCACACAAACACCTCTTTCCCTCTCTAATTAGTAGCTATGCCTCTTTGTGTGTGTGTGTTTTTTTTAAATCCATCACAGGCAACTGGTCTATTATAGGCTCTAAGGTACTTCTCACAATTCTAAGGGCTCTAATTTGTCACTCCCAATCTGCTTTGATTTTCTGAAATGTTCAAGAAAGGTCTATATCCTTATAGGTTAAAAAGTAACATTATCCTTGCTCTTTTTGGCAGTACCAGAGTATAGCACTGGAAAGTGGAGGCATGACATAGCACACTGCATGTCAGCTGGTGAATGCTTTTTCTAACTGGAGCAGAGAGCCCATTTTAGCCTTGCTCTCACTCCATTCTGTTCAAGCCTTATTGAATGAGTAGTATGTGCAAGGCACTAACTACTCGTAATAGGAAATGGAAGATAGAAGAACAGAGTCTCACCACTCAAGCTACTTATCAGAATTCAAAGAAGTCAAAGTGCTGGGAGTACTTACAGGAAGGTGAGGTCATAATACTGGAGGCAAAGTGGACCTTGAAGAATGGATAGGACGTTATCCTCAGTTTGTTTGGGGCAAAAGGTGATGGTAGGTAGAAGGAGAGGCCAATTCAAAGACTATTATAATAGTCTAGGCAAGAGGAAGAGAGTTTGAACTGAAATAATAGCAGGAATGATATTGAGTGTAAGTTACCATGGAAATAGAATTAGGGAAATTTAGTAAATTGATAACCAATCAGATGAAGGATAAAGGGAGAGAGGAAATTTTTTTTTTTTTTTTTTGGAGACAGAGTTTCACTATGTTGCCCTTGGTAGAGTGCTATGGTGTCACAGCTCACAGCAACCTCAAACTCTTGGGCTTAAGCAATTCTTGCCTCAGCTTCCCAAGTAGCTGGGACTACAGGTGCCTGCTACAACACCCAGCTATTTTTTGGTTGTAGTTCCCATTGTTGTTTGGCGGGCCCAGGCTGGGTTTGAACCCACCAGCTCTGGTATATGTGGCTGGTGCCTTATTCACTGAGCTATAGGCGTCGAGCTGAGAGGGAAGTTTTAAATTAACTTTGAAGAACAGTAGTGCCATTTACAGAAATTGGAAAATAACAAAAAAGAAACAATTAAATTGGATTTTATACAATTTATACAATGTATATAATATGCATTCTGAATTAAAAATGTCTCTGAGACATTCAAATGTCATGTTATCCTCTGCTTAAAACTTAAATTACGTTTTATTTTTATTTAAAAATATTATGGGGTTCTTAAAACTTTTCAGTGGCTCCCTCTAGCTTTCAGGATAAAGCTGCCCAAATCAGTCTCTTTACTGTGGCCTAAGAGGCCCAGCAAGGACTGGCCTCCCTTCTTTATCCAGTGTTCCAACCACGTTGGCCTTCCTTCATTATTTGCCATGATTTCTCTATTTTTGGGAACTTTGAACATTCTTCCCCAACTTGATCAGTGCCTATTAGAAGCTCAGCTCAAGAATCCCTTTCTCAGGGCAGTCACTGCTGGCTCTAGTCAGGTCTGGGTGTTCACTTATCTTCATCATTATATATTCAACAGGCTGATTATCTGATCGATATCAGTTTCCTCTATTAGACTGTTTTATCTTGCACAGTCCCTATCTCCACTGCCTAGCAATGTGTCTAGAATATAACAGATGCTTAATAAACATTTTCTTAATTAATTGAGGAGGATTCGTTTTGCTTTCTAAATTAAAACCTTAGTACACATAATATCTGATGATAGCCATATCTTCTTTTCAGAAACACTGCTTGTATATACCACAACGATGCAAATTCCTACCTTGCCTGAGTGCTTGGCCTGCCATCTTGTTACCAAGGAAACATATTCCAGAATTTATAACCTGACTGATAAGAAAGAACCACCTTTCTCCACCCCTATTTATAAATTTGTTTGTAAAACTCAAGTATATGACTAAGGATCATTTACTTTTTGTTTTATTTTATTTTCTTTATGAGACAGAGTCTCATTTTGTCACCCTCAGTAGAGTGCTGTGGCTTTGCAGCTCATAGCAACCTCCAACTCTTTTAGGCTTAAGTGATTCTCTTGCCTCAGCCTCCTGAGTAGCTGGGACTACAGGAGCCCACCATAACACCCAGCTATTTTTTGTTGCAGTTTCCACTGCTGTTTTAGCTGGCCAGGGCCAGGTTTGAACCCACCACCCTCAGTATATGGGGCTGGCACCCTCCCCACTGAGCCACAGGTGCCACCCAAGAAAAGAAATCTTAAGGCTGGCAATCCAGTGACTTGTTTTAGTTTTAGATTTGCTGTTATCCAGAAAATGCTGTGCACTGCTTGAAGCTTAAGTTCTTTCCCTGTTAATAAAGTGTGTTTGGAGCATATAGTCTTAAGCAGTGAGGATGCTCATATTCTTTTAAAAGTCCATGTGACTTAATGAAGGTATGTAGCCAGGGTGAGAGTGAGGCTGGAGAAGAGAGTATGTATATATTAAAGTTTTTGCTGAGGCTTTGGGCTGAGGGGATTCTTGAAGATGCTGGGCCTGTATTCCCCAGACACTGCCACATGCCTCATGGGCAAGGACTCTGCTCTATGGTTAGGTGGGAAGGCAAGTCCCCAATGTACAGTGACAGGTATATTAATAGGGAAAATGCAAAACTGACATACAAACCTTCTCTGCATATTTTTCTTATGAGCAATTACGTTTTCCAGAATCATTAGATTTTCCTTAGAAACCTTTAGTGGTATATTTTTCAAATTTTTTGACTGTGACCCAAGCACAGTTTGATAGTATCCTCTTCATTCATGAGGGTATTCAGAAGGTATTAGTGCTGCAAGTGTTGGGGTCAGCTTCCTTCCAGAAGTTTATGTTAAAGTTTTAGGGAATAGTCACAAGACTTTCATGTTTATCAGTTAGAAGGAATAGGTTGAAACAAAAAGTTGAGAAACACTTATTTGGAGATCTGGAAGAAACATTAAATTTACTTTTTCACAAATGATTCGTTAGAAGGAAATCAAAGGACTGAATTTGGTTCTAACTGGCTTTTTGAGACGATGTAGTAAGAGTTATTGACAAATGCCAACTAGTTAGGAAGGTTACTGTATATGTGACCTAATAGTGAATCAGCAAACTGACTGAAGATACCTCCCAATGCACTGTACATCTGCAATAGCCCAATATTCTCTGTAAGGACATCCAAAATCCCTGATAAGCTTTCTTATTGTTGATGATATCACTGCAGTGGTTTTGGAAGTTTATCCTTAAAGGAATTTCTATGAAGACTGAAGCTGACATCCACCAGCAAAACAAAAAAACAAACAAGCAAAAAACACTTTCCAGTCTTGACTACAGGCTCTTGGAGCACTGCTATTCCTTTTATCTGAGATGGTTCAATTTTCTAGACCACTTTATACCTGTTAAGGGCAGAAAATGTTAAGTAGAAGAACCATTAAAAGGAAACTATCAAAACCCAAACAAGACCCTAAGTCATTTTGAACTGGTATGGCTTTGATTTTGACAGTAAACTGTAGAGACACAACAGAATTAAGCTTTAACAGTGAGGCTAACACCCTTATTGCTTAATGGAGAAAATCAAACCTGTATATAAAAGACATTTTGATTAAAAGTGAGTGTGCTAAAATGTGCACCTGGGATGTTTGCAAAATTAAAATCAGCTCAAAATTCTAGAGAAACAAGTGGTAGTGATTAGTGCAGGGTAAAACAAATGCCTGGTGAGAAACACCTGGCTTCTCTTGTGCTGAAAGAAGAGTTAAATGGAAACCAAATTGCAATGATCCTGCAAATTATACCTAATCATTACTTCTTTGGCCCTAACTTACAGAAAGAGGAATACTTACTGTATGAACTGGGGTTTTCTGCCTCCTTAACAAAGATAAAGGGAGGATAAAAAGATTTTGTCCCAAGAATGATGTGACTGTCAGAGAATCTGTGGTATCTAGGGAAGGCCTGGCAAAAGCCTCCGGGAATAGGAGCAGGTGGTGGTGAATTCCAGCAGGACAGGAAGATAGAATAGGTAGAATAGGGCCATCCGACTACATCAACTGGAGGGAATGAGTGAAAACAGTGAGAACTAGGATCTGTCTCCAGGTAAAAGAAGGTTGTGTATTTTATGTGGGCAGCTTGGAATGCATGTGAGTAAGACACACCCATTCTCTGCAGAGCACCTGCTTACAACGCAAAGGGATTATTTATAAGGGCAAAGTGGTGGGAGCAAGGGGGCGGGGGAAGCTGGGTGAACCTTTTTTCCCAAGCGCTCTCTATAAAGACTTGTAGCTGTGAGGGCCAGGTGCGGTGGCTCATGCCTGTAATCCCAGCACTTTGGGAGGCAGAGGTAGGAGGATTGCCTGAGCTCATGAATTTGAGACCAGCCTAAGCTACAGGGAGACCCCCCCATCTCTAAAAATAGCCAGCCATTGTGGCGGGCACCTGTAGTCCCAGCTACTTGGGAGACTTGAGCCCAAGAGTTAGAGGTTGCTGTGAGCTGTGATGCCACTGCACTCTACCAGGAAGGGCGACAAAGTGAGACTCTGTCTCAAAAAAAAAAAAAAGGACTTGTAGAGACCGAGAAGCAACCTTTCTAAAAGGCAGGAGTTTCCTCATTTGGCATGTTAAATACAAAATACATTTTATTGCTTCAATCTGATTTTTTCTTTTTCTTTTTTTTTTGGTAGAGACAGGGTCTTGCTCTATGTTGCCTAAGGCTGGTCTTAAACTGGTCTTGAATTCTTGGGCTCAGTGATCCTCTGCCTCAGCCTCTCAGTAGCTGGTTCAATCTGATTCTTGATATGGGAAGGGCAGCATTTTAAAAGGCTTTAAAAGCAACTAAAAATGATTGCCTGGAGGCTCTGAGCACTTCCTTAAAAAGGAACAAGGCAAAGAAAACTTCTGAGTTAGGGAAAAGGGGAAAACAATTAGAGAGTAGGTTTAGGCTAGGTGTGGTGGCTCGCATCCATAATCCTCACACTCTGGAAGGCTGAGGTAGGAGAATCCCTTGAGCTCAGGAGTTCCAGACTAGCCCGAGCAAGAATCAGACCCCATCTCTACTAAAATTAGAAAAAATAAGCCACGTGTTGTGGTGTGTCTGTAGTCCCAGCTACTAGTGAGGGTAAGGCAGGAGGATCGTTTGAACTTAGGAGTTTGAAGTTTCTGTGTGCTAGGCTGATGCCACCGCACCCTAGCCTGGCTAACAGAGTGAGACTTGGTCTCAAAAACAACAAAAAACAAAGATTGAGTTTAGCAAGTGGAAAAAAAGTCACAATTTTTCAGTGAGATCAAAAGGGAGAAAAGTCTAGATGGTTCCCAGTGCTTTTCACAGAGCATGTGCAACATTCAATGAATGTTGCAGAGAGATGACTGGGCAATACAAAATGTTTATTTAAGATCATTGTATCAGTACCCTTTCATCAAAGTTGGCCAGACACCAATCAGACCAAATTTTCAGAACTCAGTTCTAGAAACTATGCAGTCACCAGCTCATCTCCTCACATCTGGAACTCTACTTCCCCAGAGGTGGCACCAGACGGTGAGTCAGGGCTAGCAAGTTTGAGAACCAGTCCAATACTACAGGTATAGGTGATTTCTCTGATTACAAAGGAGAGCTACAAAATTTTGGAATTTAGCCAGTTTCCATAAGCACAATGGTAAGAAAAGAGAGACCAATGTTACCAAAGTCAATAGTCCCTTGCATTTATGTTGTGTCTTGTGTACTGTGGCCTGGCCCCTAGGAGGGTGGCTGTCCTAAGGGCACAAGTAGAAAGCTTAAAAATGCATCTCCTGGAGTTAGCTGGAGAAGTGTAGTATATGCAGCTTCTGCATATACAAGTGAAAAATTTCAAGGTGGTCAAAAATTGGCTCTTGGAAGCATATACCTGAAGAATTGTCTGAGACCCTCAGGAAAAGCCACATTAAGTACACGGAAGGGGACCAGCCATAGGGTGTAGAATACCAACAGAACTAGGATTTGCAAAAAATGCAAGCTGGGTGTGCTGGTAGGTGTATAGTCTAGCTACTCGAGAGCCAGAGGCAGGATTGCTTGAGCTCAGTAGTTTCAGGCTGCAGTGAGCTGTGATCACACCACTGTACTCCAGGCCTGGGCAACAGAGCAAAAACATGAAAACTCTTCTTTAAAAAAAATCCTTGGGGGCGGCACCTGTGGCTCAAGGAGGAGGGCGCTGGCCCCATATACCAAAGGTGGCGGGTTTGAACCCGGCCCCGGCCAAACTGCAAACAAAAAATAGCTGGGCGTTGTGGCAGGCACCTGTAGTCCCAGCTACTTGGGAGACTGAGGCAAGAGAATCGCCTAAGCCCAAGAGCTGGAGGTTGCTGTGAGCTATGATGCCACAGCATGCTACTGAGGGCAACAGAGTGAGACTCTGTCTCTAAACAAACAAACAAACAAAAACCAACAACTTAATAAAAAAATTTTTTTTAAAAACTCCAAAAAACATCCTCCCCCCCAACCCTGAGCTCATTGCCAACATCAGCATCAACCCCAGGACTGTTAACAAAAACCAACAGAGTCCCCTCTACTCTTTGAAGATCTTTGAGGAAATCCAAGCCCCAAGGGGTCTAATTGTTCTACAGTGACTGGGCTGTTGTTTTAGGAATGCCAGTGTCTCACTACAGTGCTCTTGGAACCTAGAGCCAGTTCCTATTCAGCCATTCTGTTGCCTGGCAGTTGCCTACAGACTATTTTTAGTTTTCATGATTGTAGATGATAAAGTACTCTACCTGGTACCTCCCTATGTCCCTCCATTCACAACCCTGTTTATCCAGGAAGGCATAATCATCCCAAGTGTGCAAGGCTTTTCTGGGGTTTCCCAGGAGCAGAAAGGCTAAAGACTGAGCAAAACTGTTTTCCTGATCTCAGCTTAAGACTATGAGGCATGAGGGAGGTCCTGCTGTCTAATATTTATAGAAAACTTGCGCAAAGCTCTAATATACTCAAGAACACAACTATGGCATGATCTTTAGCCTCTGGGGGCCCAGGCTGAGTCTTCATTAAAAGCCGCAATGCTGACTTCCCAGAGAAGCAGAGCAACACTTAAGGAACATCACACCATCAGTGATTGGCTGGTGTGATTGCACTTAGCTAGCAAAGCTTTTCAGTGAAATGGAGAGCCACTCCCTGTTTTCTGCTCAGGGCCCCTGAAACACACATTCAGCCCCATTTAATGCACTTATTACAGCTTGATTATCACCATTTACTTGTTTTTAATTCTAAAAACATTTGCTGAGAACAACCTACTATGTGTCAGGCACAAATCAGGCTTAATAATTGTTGGTAGAATGAACAAATGGAATCTCACTCAGCCTGTAAGAATACCGTATGTGCATGTGTAGGGGGCATAAGTGTAGGACTGGAAAAAAAAGGTGTTGCTTGAGCTAAATTTTGAATATGAGTGGGTGTTACCCCAGTGGATAAGGGAAAAAAAGGCATTCCAGGAAGAGGTAAAAGCACATGCCAAGGCATGAAGCTATATGGGGACTCCATCATGACTTAGATGGTATAAAGCCAGCCTGGGTGCTGGATAGAAATAGGCCGGGAAACTTGCCTTCACATAAGAATTAGCATCAGCTCAAAACTGATTTGAGATAGTATGATTAAAATATTTGTTAGAAACAAATATGTATTTGAATTTAGGGACCCCTCCACCTCAGAGAATTAGATTTGCTGCGGCCAGGACAAAGGGTTTCCCAGGCTGACCAATGAGTACACTGGTTGGCCTTAGGACTCAAAAGGAAACTCTTTTCTACAATCTACAAGCTGGTAGGTGGTGACTGTAGTGAATCATGGGGGCTTTCCCTCTGGGAGACTCATAAGCCTCAAAAAAACAGCAAATAAAAAGAGAGCGAGTCAGCCCACATAATGCTGCTTTAGTGAGAAGACCCTAGTAAGATAAAACATTTCTCAAAACCAAAGAGAGATTATATATGTAAAAGGGCTTTGTAAACTATAACATGATATCCAAATATAAGGTTATGTCATTATTATCATAGGAAGGCAAGGGTGTAGCCAGTTCACTCAAAGGATATAGACAAAAGTAATTTTGGCAGGGCAACGGCAGGAGGGCTTAATGTGGCTGCCAGAGGAGGCACAGAACAGCAGCTGAGTGTCCGTGACATCTGGGAAAAGGCATATTCTATATCAATTCTTGTAGATACTGTGTAGAGCTGTAATTTTTTCCATACTTTTCCTACCTTTATAGTAAATGATTAGAGAAATGTAGGCTGATCCTATGTGAACTCCTCAAGGGTAAAAAACCCTCCTATTTATCTAGCATAGTGTCTGCCAAGTAGCACTTAGTAAATGCATATGAGTCTCTGAGGGAATAGCTGGAAGCAAGGGAGAATGGAGGGGGATGTGATAATGGAGAAAACAATTTTGTCCCCAGCTGAACACTGACGGTCTTGGTTTCTTAGTCCAAAACTGGTAAGCAATTCCGGTCAGAACTTGGTCGTAGAGATTGAAAAGTGGAGTAGATAATGATATTTGCATCAGAAATTAATATATCAATTTGGAAAATGAAGATAGCAGAAACTAAGTGGCACTGCTAGAGAGAGGCATGTGAGACTGAAATATAATAGACTCTGTAGGTAAAGAGAAGAGAAACTATTTACAAAAATATAATCCTTAGGAGCAGGTATAGTGGGGAAAAATGCAAGGAATATGGGAAGTGGGGCTGGAAGGTCTTACTATCCATGTTCAAAGAAGAAATAATACTGTCAAAAAAGTATGGTAGGATGGCACAGGAGCTCATGTCTATAATTCCAGCACTTAGGAACATCAAGGTAGACTTCTTAAGGTTGAATTTGAGATCAGCCTGGGCAACATAGCTAGACCCTTTTCTCTGCAAAAAATCATTTTAAAAAATTTGCTAGGTGTGGTGGTGTGTGCCTGTAAGTCCTAGCAACTCTGAGGCAGGAGGATTTCTTGAGCCCATGAGTTTAAGACTGCAGTGAGCTATGATTGTGCCACTGCACTTCAGCCTAGGTGACAGAGCAAGTTCTGACTCAAAAAGAAAAAAATATATGGCAAATGGTAGAAGAAAGCCATATGAATGTGGTCAGTGAAAATGTGGAAGATCAAAGGTTGAGAAACCCAGACAGTAAAATCCAGACACATTTGTGTACTCTCAAATGAAACTGGGTGAGACATTCTCATTCCTTTGAAGAGAGCATATTTTAGAAGATTAAGGCCACCTGGTGACATCTTTCATGCACATTCTGGAACGATGTGGTTTGCAGACTCATGCTGAGATTGAGAAGAGTTAGACAGCATTCTTAGGATTTTGAAATCTTAATGTTTACCCAATGCTGAACATGGAGAAGGTGGTATTCAAGGTCCAAGATTTGGGAAGAACTTGAATCCACCTAGCAATTTTTTTAGGGTCATGAGAGAGTATGATACTAAGCACCCTCAGTGAAAAGACAAATTTAGGAATAAAACCTCAATGACTAGTCGCTACATTGTAGCAAAAATCATATTTGCAGGCTTGGTCCTTCTGATTTTCTTTAAAAAATATATGCCCCAGCTTATTTTGGTCTTTTATGCTTATGAGAGGGGTTCTAATAGACAGGTGCTAACCAGTATGAATCTTTGTCAGAGTTTACTCCATTGAGCTGTGCTTGAGGTGCCACAACCATCTTTCAGGCAGCCATCATTGATTTTAAAAAAAAAAATCTAACAACGGATAAAGTAGGTGGTTCTGTTTTCTCACTAGCTTGGTCTCTCTCCTCACTATGGGCCCCCAGGAGCCCCAGGAAGCCCCTGCTATTCAAGGAGGATATCACTAGGTTTGGCTGTGTGGAAGAGAAGAAAACTCTTGGTCCAAAGCTCGTATAGAGGTCCACAGCCCTCTGTGGGGAAGTCCATTGCTTGGCCCTCTCAACACCCCATTTTTGGACAATAAATGAGAGTTCATCTTTGGGTGCAAAGTTGAATCCTTTGGATTTAGCTGGAATGAAAATATTAAGGAGGCAAGATGAGAGGGCATTCAGGCGCAGACTCTTTGCACTACCAGCCAACAGATTTCCCATGAGCTTCCTTGGCTCTGCACCTTTTTCAATCTTTTCTTCCTCATGCTGAGGCACTGCTGGGTAAAGTGTCCTGAGTAGTATCTGTGGACTAATGTCTACTGGTGCATGTATTCTGAGAACCACAAGGACAGCATATCATGCTTCCTAAAAGTGATCCTGTCTCTCTTTTCTCTCCCTCATAGATTCTGCAGCTGGGAGGGTGGCCTCAGGAGACTCAAACCTCTGAAGGGCCCCTCTAAGTCCCCAGAGTAAGTCATATCAAAGGCCATACTCAGAGACCTCTCCTCAACCCGGTTAGGTCCAGAGCCACCCAAACACATCATTACGGTAGGGCTGCCAATGAAAGAAGCCACACCCTGAAGTGTTAGGATCAGTTACTGCGACAGTCTCATCTTCAGTTAAACTGTCCTCATCCACTATGTTTTAATTCACATTGACTGAGCATGTACCATCACAAAGCCCTATGCTTGGCAACTTCATGCAAATTATTAACAAACATCCATTCTTTATTCTGCCTCTCCTCAATACTTTTCCAAATATAATCTGAAAACAGACTTCATGATTCCAAGCTTTTTGATCTTGGAAACTGCTAAACCTCTTTGAGTCTCAAGTACCTAATATTAAAAGGGGATAATTTCACAGGCTGTTGTAAGGATTATATGGTATGTTTAAACATTTCCTAGTATAGTGCCTGGCACATTGGTGTTCAATAACCATGTATATCCTTTAGTCCTTCTTTCAAAGGATTTTCTCTCCAGGACCTGATCTGCCAAAGTCAGATATTCTACCTGATCTTAACTGTTTCCTTCCGGATGGTCAATCCCAAAGGCTCAATCTCTATCTTTGCTTCAGAAGCCGAACTGGTGCTCATCCCTCCCTGGGACCCTGTGCATAGCAGTTCCTGCTTCCTCTAAAATCCAGCTTGGGAGCCAAGCTGGCTACCAAGGAAAGAAAAATCCCATGGGGGCGGGGGGCTGGTGGCTGACAGGGAGAGGGGAAATGGAAGGAGGCTGCAGACTCACAAGGCCCCCACCTCTTGGCCATGTTAGAGGGAGACAAGTAAGGGCACATCCAGCCCCACATGGAGGTCAAGGCCAAAGTCCTTGGAGCTATGGGAAGTCACTTATGGGCTGAATGGCAAGATCTCGCTCTCCAGTTAGAGGTTTCTCCCGGACAGCTGTAGGGCACGGTCTAAGATGCTCCTTTTCTAGGGTATTCTCTGTAGGGTTCGTCACCACCGCGCAGGCTCCTGAGGCTCCCCTGTGTCCCACTGAGCCAACTCCAGGGGCCACCCTTGCACTTGCTCTGGTAGTTTACACACATGTCCCTATGGACCGTGCCCTTCACACTGGGGGTCCCCATGGCAGCAGATACAGAGAGCCCTGGAGTCTCCATTGAACAAGGGGTCTTCATGGGGTCAGCTCCCCATATCACCTCAGGGACTCTCCCAATAGGCAGAGTAGTCCCTCAGGGCGCATCCATTTACACAGGAGCCACTTTGGAGGCGGCTCTCACACGAGCACTCGGAGACCCCGCAGGACTGTCCGCAGCCCGCAGCCCCGCCCCTGCCGGACGGGTCCCCGCCACCCCCGCCCCCGCTTACCGGGACCGTCCGGGTGCGGGACGCGGGTCCAGGGCAGGCGGGCTCTGCACCACGGGCCCCGCGCTGCCCTCGGCAGCTCAGGAGCCTGCGTGCCGGACTGAGCGCCGGCAGCAGGCGGCGCGGGCGGAGCAGCAGGCTGAGGCGGCGGCGGCGCGCGCTCCCCGAGCACCCCTGCACCCCGCGGCGCGCGGCAGCGGCGCGTGCGCCCGCGCGAGGCGCCCCGGGGCCGGCCGGTGGGCGCGCTCCGCCCCGCCCCGCCCTCCTGCGCCTGGAGGCGCGGCCCTGGCTCCTCAGCCGGTGACGGGCGCGCGGGCGTCGGGCGCGGTGGGAGCGCTTGAGTGCGGCGGCCAGCTCCTACTTGCTGTTAGGCCGGGTGCGGGTGGGCGCCCCCGCGAGCGCCTGCCGCTGCGGCTCCCGGACTGCGCCAGCCGGCCTCCTGCGGCAAGGTCAGTGCCCGCCGGAGGAGGTAGCCCGCGGCCGCTCTTCGCTTCCGCCCGCACTAAAGCGGAGGCGGGGTCCCAGTGGATGCTGCCATTAGCACGTGCCTGAGCTACAAGGAGTGACTCATCCTGCTGGCCCTACCGGCCATCCATTCAGGTCTCCCTGCCCACCAGCTTGACTTTGGGGAACTCACCTTTGCGGCACCCCGCTGGCCTCCATAGTATCCAGATGAGCCTTCACGAAGTCCTTGGCTGGTCCAACCCGCCCTGTGCCCTGTTTTCTGATATTATCGGTCTTTCATCTTCAGCAGCAGAGCTGTGCTCTCACGTAACCCACTTTTTGCTGCAGCATCCTCATCCTTCATACTATCCAAACAACTAGCTTGTCAGGAGGCCAGCAGTGCTGAGGGCTGTACTGTGTATTACACCAAACTATATGCTTTGAAGAGGGCAAGAAAAAGATCAAGTCCTAAGGCACCTAGGAACTAGTTATAAGGAAATATCTGAGATATAAAAATTAAATGCTGAGAACCTTTCAAAGAATTGTATTTAACTTGCCTTCATCTTCTTGTGCATTCAATTTATATATCTCAAGTACAATTCACATCATTTTTGAGCATCTGGTATTTGTTACACATTCTGGTAGGAGCTGGGTTGGGAGGATGCAAAAAGGGACTCATTTTGCTCTTCACGTGGAATTTACCAGTAGGGGTGACGAAGTAAGTATAGTACTTTGGATTGCTATCACTTTAAAACACAAAGTGTCAGGCACTATCCCAAACACTTTAAATACATTGTTATTAATTTTCACACCATCCTTTTGAGAGAGTGTACTGTTAGTTTCAACATTTTGCCAGTGCTGAAACTCACCCACAAGGGTGAGTAAACAACTTGCCTAAGGTCACCTCCTATGTGATGGAGGTGAGATTGAAATCCAAGTGATCTGACTTTGGACCCCAAGCTCCTAATTATTTTACTGTACTGCTGCTGAGAAAGGAGGTGCTGTAAACCCTTAATATACGAAATTCTAAAATTAGTACTGTTTCTCAGGAACCACTATCCTTAGTTTGCTTGTTGTGAAACTAACACTAAAGAGCAGTCTGAGCTTTCTGTATAGTCTGGGGATCCCCTAACTTCCTTTAGAATTACTTCTACCAACAATTTCAAAGATAGGGGTCTCTGAACTATTTTTATTAATATTAAGTGTTTTATTTCTAGACTGTTTGACAAGCTTATATGGAAAAGGAGGCTATAATAATATCACCACAGAAATCTCTGTTGGTTAATTCCTTCCTTCATTCAAAAAATGTGTATTATATATCTAGAGTATGCCATGCATTGTGCTGAGAACTAGAAAGGATGCAAATAAGAGTAAGACACAGTGCTTTCCCTCAAGGAGCTAGAATCTCAGAGAGGAGAGGAGCACTGTCAGAGAACCATAATCAAAATACAAAAGAGAAAATGAGTTGTGCACAATAGAGAAATGAAATATAATGGAATTCTGAGGTGAGAGAGACAGATTACTTCATGAAGGGAGATGTTTGGATTAAGGAAAATGCATAATTGTTGATATTAAAATATTAATATTAAAATATTAAAAATAATATCAAAGTTTATCAAATTCATTTTCTTATTACATGCCGTTTTTCTCATGTTCAGAAAAGACAGCTTTTACTATATTATGATAATTGTTCAGAGTATGGGAGGTTAGAAACTGCCTGTTTTTTGGAGGTGATCTACTTTATTCCCAGAAGTTGGGGACACAGAATAGAATGATGAGGCATAAGATAATATTTTCAAGGTCAAAGGAATAGCAAAAAGCAAGATGGGAGTGAATAAAGTAGATCTGGGAGGAGCTGGGACCCTGACTACACAAGGTCAAAGTTTGCTAGAGAGTATATTTCCCTGAACTGTCTTCACAAGGCCGGTATGTTTTCAACATTTTTTTTTTTTTTGCATATTCTTTACTTACACAAACATATACCACAAATATTCTGGGATGTCTACGTTTAGATATTTGGTTCCATTATGCCCATAAGTTCTTATCAATAACATTGGCAAATACAGTCACCACATCCAGTGTCTAGAAAATAGAGAATGTCTAGAAAGTAGAGAACATTGTATGTTCAACTAATGTTTAATAAAAAAGGAGTTGGGAGCCAGGCACAGTGGCTCATGCCTGTAATCCCAGCACTTTGGGAGGCTGAGGCAGGAGGATTGCTTGAGGTCAGAAGTTTGACATCAGCCTCAGCAACATAGTGAGACCCAGCCACTTGGGAGGCTGAGGCAGAAGGATTGCTTGAGTCAAGAAATTTGGCTCTCTTCTGTAGTTCATTCCTGCTGAGAGGGGCTCGTAGTTTGAATTGGCCAACTAGAGGATGATTATGATCTTTTTCGTTGGGAGGATGGCTATTTGAGGTGATTGGACCTGCAGAAACACTCATTGCCTTGGCAGGTGAAGAGGCTGTGTTTCCCTGACACCTCAGCCCATTGATGAATGCTGAGGACATGGAGGTGACATGGCACCTTAATGGTCTGGAAGGTGTGGTTTACTATTATGGAAATATCCAAAACAATGTGAAACAGCAGAGACAAGAGTACCAAGGGAGGACAGAATTCCTCAAGGAGAATATCACCAAAGGGCAGGTGGCCCTAGGATCCTCCTGTCAGATGAAGGAGAGTACAGCTGTTCCTTTATAAGCTCCACACCGAGCAGCAGTGCAAAATTCCTAGTGTTGGTCACAGCCTCAGGAATAGCTCCTCATATTCTCATTGAACCTGGTAGCACCAGCGTTCGGCTGACTTGCACATCCACGGGGTGATACCCAGAGCCTGAGGTGCAGTGGAGGGACCTGCAAGGCCGGCATTTGGCACTAGACACTGAGACAATGACAACAAATGAAAATGGCCTGGTTCTGGTGGAATCATCTATCACAGTGTAGGGAAATTCAGGAGGAAGTGTGTCCTGTTTCAGAAGGAACCCAGTCCTGAATGTGGAGAAAGGGTCACACATTGCCATTACATATTCCTTGGTTTCCAGAGTCATTTTCTGTTACTCATTATGATCATCATAATAAGCATCTGTGTCATCTGATGCATACGTGCGAAACCATAAATAACCCAAGGATTGTTGTAGTTTTCTGCCTTAACTTTAAGTCAAAGAATTTATGAAGAAGACACTCCAAAGCAATCAGAGGAACAAGAAAATGAAGCAAATGAGAACTTATCAATTTAAAAAGCTTCTGCACAGCTAAGGACATAATCAAAAGACCAAATAAATAGGCTACCCATAGACTGGAAGAAAATAGTCACATGCTATACATCTAATAAAGAAATGATGGCTTGGCGCTTGTAGCTCAGCAGCTGGGGTACCAGTCACATACACCAGATCTGGCAGTTCAAATCCAGCCCGGGCCAGCCAAACAACAAATGACAACTACAAACAAAAAATAGCCGGGCGTTGTGGCGGGAGCCTGTAGTCCCAGCTACTTGGGAGGCGGAGGCAATAGAATTACTTACACCCAAGAGTTTGAGGTTGCTGTGAGCAACATGGCACTCTACCAAGGGCAACATAGTGAGACTCTGTCTCAAAAAACAAAAACAAAACAAAACAAAACTGATAACCAGAATCCGCAAAGAACTCAAACAAATGAGCAAGAAACAACCAGACAACCCCATTAAAAAGTATTCAAAGGATGTGATCAGAAACTTTTCAAATGAATATATACTAATGACTTAAAAATTCATGAAAAAAATGTTCAACGTCTCTAATCATCAGGGAAATGCAAATGAAAACCACACTGAAATATCATCTAACTCCCATGAGAATGGCTTGTATTAAAATATACCAAGACAACAGATGCTGATATAGATACAGAGAGAAAAGAATTCTGATATACTGTTGGTGGAACTGCAAAGTAGTAAAACCTCTATGGAAAGCTGTATAGAGATACCTAAAAGAACTTGACATACGGGTGGTGCCTGTGGCTCAGTGGGTAGGGTGCCGGCCCCATATACTGAGGGTGGCAGGTTCAAACCCTGCCCCGGCCAAACTGCAACAAAAAAATAGCCAGGCGTTATAGAGGGTACCTGTAGCCCCAGCTACTCGGGAGGCTGAGGCAAGAGAATCGCTTAAGCCCAGGAGTTGGAGATTGCTGTGAGCTGTGTGACACCACAGCACTCTACTGAGGGCAATAAAGTGAGACTCTGTCTCTACAAAAAAAAAAAGAACTTGACGTAGATTTTTCATTTAATCCAGCATTTCCACTGCTAGCTATATACCGAAAGGAAATTAGGTCATTTTAAAAAGAAGACACCTGCACTTAAATGTTTACAACAGAATAATTCACAATTGCAAAGATGTGGATACAATCCAAGTGTCCACCAAATATAGGAATGGATTAATAAAATGTGGTATGTGCAGGCTCAGCACCGTAGCTCAGTGGTTAGGGCACTGACCACATACACCAGGACTGGTGGATTTGAACCTGGCCCAGGCCTGCTAAACAACAACGACAACTATAACAACAACAACAACAAAATGGCCAGATGTTGTGGTGGGTGCCTGTAGTCCCAGCTACTTGGGAGACTGAGGCAAGAGAATCAGTTAAGCCCAAGAGTTTGAGGTTCCTGTGAGCTGTGATGCCATGGCACTCTACCAAGGGCAACATAGTGAAACTCTGTCTCAAAAAAAAAATGTGGTATGTGCATACTATGGAGTACTACTCAGCAATAAAAAGTGGTGGCCTCTTGATAACCAGAATCCACAGAGAACTCAAACTTATTAATAAGAAAAGAACAAGTGGTCCTATTCATTGTGGGCGAACAGAAGCTTCTATAAAGAAGACAGGCACATGGCCTACAGATACATGAAAAAATGCTCATCATCTTTAATCATCAGAGAAATGCAAATCAAAACCACTTTGACATATCATCTAATTCCAGTAAGAGTAGCCCACATCACAAAATCCCAAAACTACAGGTGTTGGCTTGCATGTGGAGAAAAGGGAACACTTCTGCACTGATGGTGAGAATGCAAGCCAATACATTCCTTTCAGAAAGAAGTTTGGAGAACACTTAGGGGTCTAAAAGTAGACCTGCTATTCAATCCTGCAATTCCTCTTCTAGGTGTATATCCAAAAGACCAAAAATCACTTTACAACAAAGATATTTGCACCAGATTGTTTATTGCAGCTCAATTCATAATTGCTAAGTCATGGAAAAGCCCAAGTGCTCGTTGACCCATGAATGGATTAATAAGTTGTGGTATATGTACACCATGGAATATTATGCAGCCTTAAAAAAAGATGGAGACTTTACCACTTTTACGTTTACATGGATGGAGCTGGAACATATTCTTCTTAGTAAAGTATCTTGAGAATGGAAGAAAAAGTATTCAATGTACTCAGTACTACTATGAAATCAATTTATAATCATCTACACTTTCATGTGAAAGGTAAAACACTACTATAACCCAGGATGAAGGAGGAAGGAGGAGGGGGATGGGAGGGGGAGGGAAGAGGCTGGATGGAGGGAGGGTAAACAGTGGGACCACATCTATGGTGCATATTGCAAGGGTAGATGTCAAATCTATTAAATGTAGAGTCTTAACACAATAATTAAGTGAGATGAAGGCTATGTTAATCAGCTTGATGTAAGCATTCCAAATTGTATATAAAATCAGCACATTGTATCTCATAAATGCATTAATGTATACACAATTTATGTATTTATGACTTAATAAAAAAATTAGAAAAGAAATAAAGCCCCAGCCAAGGGGGAAAAAAAAAAGAAATTTGAGTTCAGTGAGCTACAGTAATGCCATGGCACTCTAGCCTGGGAAATAGAGTGAGACTGTCTCAAAATTTTAAAAAAGAAAGAGTAGGGAAAGGCAGAGAGGAGCAATTTGATAAGAAACTCTGAATTCGTGGGCATTTTAATATGGTAGGTAATAGGGAGCCTCTGTACATTTCTGAGCTGGATGATAGCATTTTAAGGACCATTCTGAGTGTTCACAAGAATTATCTTTTAGATAAAGAACAAAATGAGCATGTGTATGATCTTTTTTTGCCAGCAATTTAAACAAATTTTAAAAATATGAACATGAGAATGAGGGTAATTTCTTGTAGGCCTTAGACAGAAACCTGTTGGGATATTGAGCTTGTGGGGTGAGGAGGAAATCAGAACACTATTGATTCCCGTTTTGTCCTCATACCCTGATGGTGACCTCACATAGAAGAGAATCCAGGCAACCTTTTTGCTCACAATGCACATCTCTTGGGACAACTGCCTGGCATAAAATTCCCCTTCAGTGTGAATGGCTTCAGTGCACAGGACCAAAACCCCAGTGGCCTCAGATTTAGGTCACTTACCCCTTGATTGCTGCCAGTTGATCCAGAAGCAGACACCCAACTAAAATTAGTGCAATTGTAGTAATTCTCATAACTTGAAGCTCAGCACAACACAGAGCCTGGGAATTGCTAGACTTAAATTAGTGAGCATGTGTCCTGAAGGGAGGACCCACCTTCCAATCTGACCCCAGAGCTGGGTGAGTCCTTGCTCTTCCCTGAATATCGGTTCTTCTTTTCCTACCAATCCTTTCATGTTTCAGGCAGTCTGTGGGTTTCCACTGCTTACAGACAATGGAATCTTAATAGCTTTCTACTCAGGGCTAATATAGGGCCACAAAACTGTACAGAAGAAGACTCTGGTACTAATTGGAATTTCCTGGTGTGGTGCACAGCTATAATAGTGTTGACATTTAGTAAAAACTTGTATCTTCTCTGCCACAATCCCTTAATACCAGTTCTGCCAAATAAATGCAAACCCTGGGCTTCTTTGTTATTAGAATTGGCATTTGCAAGTCCTGAATATGAGACTGCAAGGGTAAAAATCAAGGAATCAAAGCTTTCATAAAGGGTTCAGGGTTTTCCATTTGGAAAGCTTCATTCTGGACTCTATCCAGAATACTACATTACGTTTAGTTATCATTCCTCTAGGCTCCTCTTGGCTGTAACAATTCCTCAGATTTTGTTTTTGATGACCTTGGCAGTTTCAGGACTACTGGTCAGGTATTTTGTAAAATGTCTCTCTTGGGATTTGTTTGATATTTTTCTCATGATTAGGTGGGGTTAAGAAATTTTGGAGTTTAAGTACTATTGTACATCATATCAAGGGTACATATTACCAACATGAATTATCACTGTTGATGTTAACCTTCATTGCCTGGCTGAGTAGTGCTTGCTAGCTTTCTCCAGTATAAAATATTGTTTCTCTCTTTCCTCTCCTTCTTTTACATACTGAACTCATTTTTTTTTTATTGTTTGGATTCATCAAAGGTACAAAGAATTAGGTTACACTGATTGCCTTTGTTAGATAAAGTCCCTCTTATAATTATGTCCCATCCCCAAAAGGTGTGCCATATACTGTGACCCTCCCTCCTCCCTTCTCCCCACTTGTTCATTCTCCTCTCCCTTGTATTAGTTCATCTACTGCCTTCATATTAGAATTGAATACATTGGAGTCTTGCCTCTCCATTCTTATGATGCTTTACTAAAAAGAATGTGTTCCACCTCAATCCACATTAATACAAAAGATTTATTACAAAGGATGTAATACAAAAGTCTCCATCTCTTTTAATGGCTGAATAGTATTCCATGGTATACATTCACTACAGCTTGTTAATCCATTCCTTGGTTGGTGGGCATTTAGGTTGTTTCCACATTTTGGTGATTTATAAATTGAGCTGCAATAAATAGTTTAGTGCAAGTGTCCTTATGATAAAAGGATTTTTTTCTTCTGGGGAGATACCCAGTAATGGGATTGAAGGATCAAATGGGAAGTCTAATTTGAATCCTTTGAGGATTCTACATACTTCCTTCCAAAAAGGTTGTATTAGTTTGCAGTCCCACCAGCAGTATAAAAGTGTTCCCTTCTCTCCACATCCATGCCAGTGTCTGCAACTTTGGGTCTTTGTAATGTGGACCATTCTTACTGGGGTTAGCTGATATCTCAGGGTGGTTTTGATTTGTATTTCTCTGATGATTAGGGATGATGAGCACTTTTTCATATGTTTGTTAGCCATTCATCTGTCTTCTTTAGAGAAGGTTCTGTTCATGTCTCTTGCCCAGTGATAAATGGGATTGTTGGATTTTTTTTGTTGATTAATTTGAGTTTTCTGTAGATCCTGGTTATCAAGCTTTTGTCTGATTCATAATATGCAAATATCTTTTCCCATTCTGAGGGTTGTCTTTTTGCTTTGTTATTGTCTCCTTAGCTGTACAGAAGCTATTCAGTTTAATTAACTACCATTTGTTTATTTTGTTGTTGTTGCAATTGCCATGGAAGTCTTCTTCATAAAATTTTTCCCTAGGCTGATAGTGTTTTCCCCACACTTTTTTTTGAGGATTTTTATTGTTTATTCCTTAGATTTAAATCTTGTCTCCATCCTAAATCAATTTTTGTAAGTGCTGAGAAGTATGGGTCCAGTTTCAGTCTTTTATATGTCGTTATCCAGTTCTCCTAGCATCATTTATTGAATAGGGATTCTTTCCCCCAGTGAATGTTCTTGTTTGATTTATCAAAGATCAGGTGGCTGTAAGATGTTAGTTTCATCTCATGGTTTTCTATTTGGTTCCAAATGTCATTGTCTCTATTTTTGTGCCAATACCATGCTGTCTTGATCCTTATGGCCTTGTAGTATAGCCTAAAGTCTGGTAGGCTAAGGCCCCCAGTCTTGTTTTTATTGGCTATATGTTTTTTTTTCTGGTTCCATACAAAATGAAGAATGATTTTTTCCAAATCTTGAAAGTATGATGTTGGTATTATAATGGGGATTGCATTGAATCTGTAGATTGCTTTGGGAAGTGTAGACTTTTTAACAATGCTAATTCTTCCCAGCCATGAGCATGGTATGTTCTTCCATTTGTTAATATCTTCTGCTATCTCTTTTCTTATGGTTTTGTAGTTTTCCTTATAGAGGTACTTCACCTCTTTTGTTAGGTATATTCCTAGGTTTTTCATTTTCTTTGAAGCTACTGAGAAGGGAATTGTGTCCTTGATTAGCTTCTCATCTTGGCTATCATTGGCATATACAAAGGCTACTGATTTGTGGACATTGATTTTATATCCTGAGACACTGCTGTATTTTTTGATCACTTCCAGGAGTGTTATGGTTGAGCCTTTGGGGTTTTCTAATTATAGAAAATATAATATGGTCGGCAAAGAATGAGAGTTTGACCTCCTCTGCTCCCATTTGGATTCCCTTTATTTCATTCTCTTGCCTGATTATATTGGCTACAACTTCCAGCACTATGTTGAATAGTAGTGGTGATAAAAGACAACCTTATCTTGTTCCAGTTCTGAGTGGAAAGCTTTCGGTTTTACTCTAGTCAGTACAATATTAGCTGTGGGTTTGTCGTGGATGGCTTCAATCAGTTTAAGAAATGGCTGCCAGCTCGGCACCTGTGGCTCAAGCGGCTAAGGCACCAGCCACATACACCTGAGCTGCAAGGTTCCAATCCAGCCCAGGGCCCGCCAAACAACAATGACGGCTGCAACCAAAAAATAGCCGGGTTGTGGCGGGCGCCTGTAGTCCCAGCTACTTGGGAGGCGGAGGCAGAGACTTGCTTGAGCCCAGGAGTTGGAGGTTGCTGTGAGCTGTGATGCCACGGTACTCTACCCAGGGCGACAGGTTGAGGCTCTGTCTCAAAAAAAAAAAAAAAAAAAAAGAAAGAAATGGCTGCCAATGCCTATATTCTTCAGAGTTCTAATTAGAAAAGGATGTTGAATTTTATCAAATGCTTTTTCTGCATCTATTGAGAGGATCATATGGTCTTTGTTTTTGCTTCTGTTGATATGGTAAATTACATTTATGGACTTGCATATGTTAAAGCAACCTTGCATCCCTGAGATGAAACCTACTTGATTGTGATGTATGACTTTTTTAATGATAAACTTTAATATATTGGCTATGATTTTATTGAGAATTTTTACATCTCTATTCTTTAGTGAAATTGGTCTGTAGTTCTCCTTTTTCGTTGGGTCTTTTCCTGATTTTGGTATCAGGGTGATGTTTACTTCATAGAACATGTTGGGGAAGATTCCCTCTTCCTCAATGTTTTGGAATAATTTCTGCAGTATGGGAATAAGCTCTTCTTTGAAGGTTTGATAGACATCTGGTGTGAAGCCACCTGGACTGGAGCATTTTTTTGTTGAGAGACTTTTTTATTGTTTCTTTGATCTCAGTGCTTGAAATTGGTCTGTTCAGGAGATCTATTTCTTTTGGATTAAGTGTAGGGAGAGGGTCTGATTCCAAACATTGATCCATGTCCTCCACATTGTCAAATTTCTAGGCACAGATTTTCTTGTAGTATTCAGAAACAAACTTTTGTATCTCTGTGGCATCTGTTGTTATTTCCCCTTTATCATTTCTTATTGAGGTTACTAGGGATTTTACTTTTCTATTTCTAGTTAGTATGGCCAAAGGTTTATCCATTTTATTTACTTTTTTAAAAAACCAACTTTTTGTTTTATTAATTTTCTAAATGATTTTTTTGTTTTCAATTTCATTAATCTCTGATTTAATTTTGGCTGTTTTTCTGCTGCTGGGTTTAGGGTTAGATTGTTCTTCTTTTTCCAATTCCATGAGATGGTTTGTGGGTGTGCTGATGCACTCACTTTCTGTTTTTTGAAGGTAGGCATCTAGCACAATAAATTTTTCTCTCAGGACTGCTTTTTCTGTATCCCAGAGGTTTGGTAACTTGTGTCTTCATTGTTGTTATGTTTAAGGAAATTAACAAATTCCTCTTTTATCTCTTCCTGAAATCAACTATCATTCAGCATAAGGTTGTTTAGTTTCCAAGACTTTGTGTGTGGGTGAACATTTTTGTTGGAGTTGAGCTTCACCTTTATAGCCTTGTGGTTTGGGAAAAGACATGGTATAATTTCTATTCCTTTAATTTTGCTGAGGTTTGATTTGTATCCTAAGATGTGATCTATTTTGGAGTATGTGCCATGAGCTAATGAGGAAAAAGTATATTCTTTTGCTTTGGGATGGTTTGTTCTGTATATGTCTATTAATCCCATTTGTTCTAGGGTCATGTTTAAGTCCTTTGTATGCTTGTTTAGTTTCTGTTTAAAGGATCTTTCCAGTTCTGTCAGAGGGGTATTGAAGTCCCTGAATATTAAGGTGTTATGGGATACTATATTGCTCAGACCCCTCAAGGTCTGTTTCATAAATCTGGGAGCATTTAAGTTATGTGCATAAATGTTTAAAATTGAGATGTCTTCTTGTTGTATTGGTTCTTTGACCAGTATGAAGTGTCCACCTTTGTCTTTCTTAACTAAAGTTGCTTTGAATCCACTTGTCTGAGAATAAGATTGCAACCCCTCCTTTCTTCTGATTTCTATTTGCTTGAAACACTGTTTTTCATCCCTTAACCCTGAGTCTTGATTTGTCTTTCAGGCCTAGGTGTGTCTCCTAGAGACAGCATATGGATGGCTGGTGTTTTATTATCCAATCAGCCAGCCTGTGCCTCTTCAGTGGGGAATTCAATCCATTGACATTTATTGGGTGGTGCCTGTGGCTCAATGAGTAAGGTGCCAGCCTCATATACTGAGGGTGGCAGGTTCAAACCCAGCCCCAGCCAAACTGCAACAAAAAATAGCTGGGTATTGTGGTAGACTCCTGTAGTCCCAGCTATTTGGGAAGTTGAGGTAAGACAATCACCTAAGCCCAAGAGTTGGAGGTTGCTGTGAGCTGTGATGCCACAGCACTCTACTGAGGGTGATTAAGGGTGACTCTGTCTCAAAATTAAAAAAAGAAACATGACATTTATTGAGAGTATCAATAAGTGTGGTGTAATTCTATTCATCTTATGAGATAGTTTGTTGTATAGTTTTATCCTTTGTGCCATTGTGGAAGCTAAGCTCTGGCCTTTAGCTTCTAGGTGTTTACTTAGGTGGTGGTCCATTGTAGTGTTCAGTATTGAGATTAGGTCTAAGTATTTCCTGTAGAGCTGGTCTTATTGTGGTGAATTTCCTCAGTGCTTGTATATCTGCAAAAGATTTGATTTCTCCATCAATTTTGAGGCTTAATTTAGCAGGAGACAGAATTCTGGGCTGAAAATAGTTTTGTTTAAGAATGTTGAAAGTGATTCCAGTAAGATTAGCCCATATCACAACATCCCAGAGATGTTGGCGTGGATGTGGAGAAAAGGGAACACTTCTACACTGCTGGTGGGAATGCAAACTAATACATTCCTTTTGGAAAGATGTTTGGAGAACACTTAGGGATCTAAAAATAGTCCTGCCAGGGGGGGAGGCGGAGCAAGATGGCAGCCGAGTAACAGCTTCCTTGCATCTGGGCACCGTGAGTCTGGGGAGATAGGACTCCAAGCATCTCTGGCTGGTGGGATCTGCCTATCATCACTCCTATGAGGATACAGGGAGTCAGTGAGAGACTTCTGGACCCCAAGAGGAGGACTAAAACCGTGGAAAACCGGCAAGTGGTCGCGTGTGTTCTATCCGTCTAAACCCGCCCACAACTGTAAGTTCAGTAGCAGCGAGACTGCAAACCAGAAAGGCCTTACCTGTGAACTGTTTTGATGTCCTTGGACTTGGCACTGAGTTGAACTGCCTTGGGGAAGGCCTGAATGGGAGTGCGGAGAACTTTGGCCATTGTCTAGGGCCCCAGTCTGAGCCGCTGAGCCAGACAGAGCTAATAGTGTTTGGCGGTGGGTCACACGGATCCATTGTCAGTGATCTGCCCCGGCAAGCTCCGCCTGCCGCACCCCCGGCATCAAGCCGTGGTGGGATGGCTCTGTCCGCGTTGTAAAAACTGTGGTAAGGCGGTGGGTGCTCCTCGGAGCGTTGCCCCCAGTCCCCCTGGTTTGCGACAGCAGCGCATAAGTTGCCTAGCATGCCTTTTAGTGAACGTAAGAATTCATGAGGTGCGGCATAAAGGCCTGAATAACCTTTACCCTGAAACCTGTTTGAAACTTGTTTGTCGAGTTGAATGATTAATTGTTGCTTGAATGCCTATAGAAACTAAGAATAAACATAATGATTTACTAATCCATGACTTCATCTACTCTAAGAGACTGAATGTCTCCAAGAGAACATGTTCCCACCATAAAAGTCAGTTAATTGAAACAATGTATCAAGAGAATGCAGAAACGGCGAGTTAAGATGTTCCTACCAGATACCCACTCCCTCTGGCTTCTTATCTCGTTCTTTAAAACTACATTCTTTAGTAAAGTTTTTCTCTGAAATCTATTTTTTCACTATAATTGTTTTCCACACAATTTTACTCATTACTCTTTAAAACTTAAATCTAACACCTAAATCATACACATATAACTCCTATTACATATGAAATCATAATTAAGTGTAATAAAAGAAAAATGTAAAATGTGAACAAAGCAGTCCCACAAAAAAGGAAGGCTTAAACATAGATTAAAGAGAAGTAAAAAAGTAACTGCTGATAAGCAGCAGTCTTTGTTCCCCCTTGCGGGCAAAAGCATTGTGTAAGAAAAGACGGTTGACTACTCACATCTACAAAACTTGATAAGAACTTTGTAAGCATCAGCAAGTCATAAAAATATCTTTTGTGGTCTGTAACACATTGTCAAAAATGTATAAATACCATGCCTAAAATTCAGTAAAGTACAACTGCTTTCTTCATCATCCTTGGTGTGTGGCAGTTTGTCATTTTCCTGCGTCGCCCTTTCAATCAACCTGAGCCGTTCTCGCCCTGAAAGCCCTCGGACTGAGACTCATTCGACTGGCTGCCGCGACAGCTGGCGCCTCGAACAGGGACCTGAAGGACAGGTGATCTTTCTTTTTCTTTCTTTCTCTCTTTTCAGATTGAAGGCGACTCTCACCAGGGAGCTGCAGTCCCGCCGGTAAAGGCTGACCGGTTAAGTGTGAGTAATCAACAGGTACCATGAGGCACGCATTGATCAAAGAGGAACGTATATTCAGTGTCATGTTACAACATTTGTTAGTTAAAAATGGGTTCAATGTGTCCCTCAAACGGTTGGAGGAACTTATACATTTTCTTATTAAGCAAGGTGCGGAGGAGCCGTACCAAGACTTTATTTCAAGGCTGGAAGAAGCCATTAACAGAATGCTCCCCCCGTCTGAGGGCACATCACTGTTGCTCAAACAGTTAGAAGCATGTATGGATGCCTCACCAGCTATAGCCCAGGGTATGGCTTATGCTGCAGCAATGCAAGGGCAGAAATTTAGCTCATATGTGAAAAACTCCTTCAATAAAGGAGGCAAGGGGCCAACAGCTCCTACCAACACTTGCTACAATTGTGGCAAGCCAGGACATATGCAGAAGGACTGTAAACAGTCCCATGCCAATAAGCCGAGGGGGGACCCACCCGGCTTATGCCCTCGCTGTAAGAAGGGCAGACATTGGAGAAATGAATGTAAATCAAAATTTCATAAGGATGGAACCCCCTTGAATGACAAGGGTGACACTGATCCTGAGGATCAGGACGTACGGAGATCAAAAAACTAGTAAAAGGGGCATTCTCCCAGCCCAGGCCCCAAGGGAGAGCAGGCTGTAGCTTGTAAAACACAGCCTTTATCTACATTGAATCCTCAAGCCCCTGAATTTACTATTCATGACCTTTCACGGGGCACGCCTGAGAGTGCAGGTTTAAATTTAGCAAGTGAAAAGAATGTCTTATTATCCAAATGGGATGGTGTTACTTTAATCCCCACTGCAGTAAAAGGGCAGCTTTTGCCGGGGACAGTTGGAATTATAATTGGGAGAAGTTCAAATTATACTAAAAACTTTGAAGTTATTCCAGTAGTTAACTCAAATTCAGAAAAGACAACGCAGAAGGAGACACCAGCGGCTGCTGCAAGATCTCACCCGCCACTTGGAGAAAATGAAAGTACACTCGCCGATAGCAAACAAAACCACCGGCACCCGGCACATTTCCACTGACTCCAAGACGGCTGAAAAGACCCAGCAGGGAAGGAAGCTGAGGGCCCCCCTGCCCTTCGTGGGGCGGGCCTGCCTCCCAAGTGTTACAGCCCCCAAACAGCAGCACTGACGAAATCCCAAGGGTGAGGTTTAAAACCTTTATTATTGACTCTTTGCCACTAGTAATTTATATAAATAAGAAAAATATTTTTACAAACTAAATCTTTGTCAATGGATAAGATTCTTGTCTTTTAAACCTTCTAATTATCAGTTTGGCTGAGTGAATAAGTAACTTCATGGTAAACTGGAATCCTGTTTAATGGAAAGTGAGTTTTTGAGAGTAAGAGAAATTAAACAGAAAGGAGAATGGCATTGTATAAAGAAAGAATCTTGTGTGATAAATTTTGTCCTGAAACAGAATAGTTATGTAAGAAAGTAAAAGGCAGAACAAAAGTTCAAGAAAGTTTAGAATGTTTGTAGATGGTCTGTGCAAGTTAAATGAAACTCATAAAAGAGAATTTATGAAAGAATTTACATGTGATCCAGTTAACTATGTATTTCCTTTAAAATCTTTTAACTTGTAAAAATAACCAATTGTATTGCTTCTTCTGATATATTTCATGTAAATAATAGATTGCTGAATGTTATGTTAATTGTAAAAAAACCTTCTTATGTACTGTTACCTGTAGACTTGCAAAATAATCCATAGTATGATAACTCTGCCTTACAAGTTTTACATACTGTTAATGAATTAATTAGACCTAAGAGATTTATAACAACATTAATTTTAAGAATTTTAACTTTAATCTCTATAGTCACTACATTTACAGTGGCTACAACTACCTTGGTACAAGAAGTACATACGGCTCACTTTGTCAACTCTTTAAGCAGTAACATTACTCTAACTTTAATGACTCAAGCCAGCATAGATAATAAACTTGAAGCAAAACTTAACATCTTAGAAGAAGTAGTCTTAGCCCTAGGACAAGATATAAAGTTTATACAACATAAACTTCAAACCAGATGTCATTCTGCCTTTCCTGCTATTTGTGTAACTCCTTTACCTTATAATATGTCCACTTCCTGGGACAAAACTAAAGCTCATCTACAGGGTGTCTGGAAAGACAATGATATTACACATGATTTACATACTCTCCAAAAAGATATCACTGCCATCAGTGAAGCTCATTTACCTAGCACTTCTCTTGATTCACTGGCTCAATCCCTCTCTGACAATCTTAAATCTTTAAATCCTGTGTCTTGGATTCAGTACATTGTGTTTATTGTCATTATTGGATGCCTGATATTTTTTGTTGTCTTACTGTTACCATGTCTCCTTCGTTGTGTCTTTTCCTCCTTAAAGGCTGTTCGCCAAGACCTCTTTGAGCTACGTTTCATTAACAAAAAAGGGGGAAATGCCGCACCCCCGGCATCAAGCCGTGGTGGGATGGCTCTGTCCGCGTTGTAAAAACTGTGGTAAGGCGGTGGGTGCTCCTCGGAGCGTTGCCCCCAGTCCCCCTGGTTTGCGACAGCAGCGCATAAGTTGCCTAGCATGCCTTTTAGTGAACGTAAGAATTCATGAGGTGCGGCATAAAGGCCTGAATAACCTTTACCCTGAAACCTGTTTGAAACTTGTTTGTCGAGTTGAATGATTAATTGTTGCTTGAATGCCTATAGAAACTAAGAATAAACATAATGATTTACTAATCCATGACTTCATCTACTCTAAGAGACTGAATGTCTCCAAGAGAACATGTTCCCACCATAAAAGTCAGTTAATTGAAACAATGTATCAAGAGAATGCAGAAACGGCGAGTTAAGATGTTCCTACCAGATACCCACTCCCTCTGGCTTCTTATCTCGTTCTTTAAAACTACATTCTTTAGTAAAGTTTTTCTCTGAAATCTATTTTTTCACTATAATTGTTTTCCACACAATTTTACTCATTACTCTTTAAAACTTAAATCTAACACCTAAATCATACACATATAACTCCTATTACATATGAAATCATAATTAAGTGTAATAAAAGAAAAATGTAAAATGTGAACAAAGCAGTCCCACAAAAAAGGAAGGCTTAAACATAGATTAAAGAGAAGTAAAAAAGTAACTGCTGATAAGCAGCAGTCTTTGTTCCCCCTTGCGGGCAAAAGCATTGTGTAAGAAAAGACGGTTGACTACTCACATCTACAAAACTTGATAAGAACTTTGTAAGCATCAGCAAGTCATAAAAATATCTTTTGTGGTCTGTAACACATTGTCAAAAATGTATAAATACCATGCCTAAAATTCAGTAAAGTACAACTGCTTTCTTCATCATCCTTGGTGTGTGGCAGTTTGTCATTTTCCTGCGTCGCCCTTTCAATCAACCTGAGCCGTTCTCACCCTGAAAGCCCTCGGACTGAGACTCATTCGACTGGCGGTCCGCGGCATCCGCCCTCAGGGTCACAGAGCTAGAAACGGGTGGGAGCTGGTAACCCAGCAACCAAGTAGCCTAAGGGTGGGGTCTGAGCCGCCTTGCAGCCCTAACCCTCAGGGGCAGAGTGAGACCAGTTTTGGCACACTTTGGTAAGTGGATAGCCACTTCAGCAGCGATTCCAGCGAGAAAGCTGGGAAAGCTTCTGCTCAGCAAGTTTACAAGTTCAAAGTGCCTTTTAAGTAGGCTGAAGAGAGATTTAGGGTGTCTACCTGCTGGGGTTTGAGAAATCAGCAGCCTCCAGTCGTATCAGAACTGTGACTAACATCTCATACCCCAGAAGACCACGTGTTGCCCAGACAATATTCAATAACATATACAAACTGCTTTGTTTTTGGTTGTGTATTTTTTTCTTTTTTTTTTGTTTGGTTGTTTTTTTTGTTTGTTTATTTTGACGTTGCTGATGTTCTTTTGTTTTTTTAATTTCAATCTTTTCCACACAGATCCCTTTTTCTTTCTCAATTTTCCTAGTTTAATTATAATTTCCCATTGCTGCCTTTTTTAATAACTTCAACTTCATTTTTGCTAGTGTTTCTACTGATATTATTTGGTTTTTCACCCAATTTTATCCCTGTAAAGTTTTCTGTTTGCTTGTTTTGGTTTGATTTATAGCATTTTTGTCTTTCCTCTCTACTTGGTGGAAGTGGGGTACTGTGTCTGACCAGGTTAGCAAAGAGCTGCTGACCTCAAGGGAACAACACAACTGGGCACCCCCAGAAGGTGGGGTTTTTAAAGGTTGTGTCAAAGTACCCTACTGTACACCTATATTGCCCTGTCTCCCTCTTTCTGTGCCTCTCTTCTTTTTGTCAATATTCCTTATACCCACCCCCTCTCCTTTCTCTATCTTTCTTTTTTTCTTATCACTCGGTCCTCCTTTCTTTCATCCCCTTTTTTTTGCTCTTCAACCTTCTCACCCTTCTGGTCCTGTAACCCTTAGTCCACAGGCACAAGAACTTAAAGAGCAAGAGGAAGTGAAAGGAAAATTAGGGCAAGGAAACAGATAAAAGAAATCACTCATGAGGAAGAATCAGCAGAAAACTCCAGGCAACATGAAGAACCAGTCTAGAACAACCCCACCAAGGGACCATGAGGTAGCTACTGCAGATGATTCCACCAGTATAGAAATGTTAGGAATGACAGAAAGGGAATTTAGAATACACATGTTGAAAACAATGAAAGAAATGATGGAAACAATGAAGGAAATTGCTAATAAAGTGGAAAATAACCAAAAGGAAATCCAAAAACAGAATCAAATAAGAGATGAACGATATGAAGAATATAAAAAGGATATAGCAGACCTGAAGGAACTGAAACAGTCAATTAGGGAACTTAAAGATGCAATGGAAAGTATCAGCAACAGGTTAGACCATGCAGAAGAAAGAATTTCAGAGGTAGAAGACAAAGTTCTTGAGATAACTCAGACAGTAAAAGAGGCAGAAAAGAAGAGAGAGAAAGCAGAACGTTCACTGTCAGAATTATGGGACTTTATGAAGCGTTCCAACATACGAGTTATAGGAATTCCAGAAGGGGAAGAAGAATGCCCCAGAGGAATGGAAGCCATACTAGAGAATATTATAAAAGAAAATTTCCCAAACATCACCAAAGATTCTGACACACTGCTTTCAGAGGGATATCGGACCCCAGGTCGCCTCAACTCTAACCGAGCTTCTCCAAGACACATTGTGATGAACCTGTCCAAAGTCAAGACAAAAGAAAAGATTCTGCAAGCTGCCAGGAGTAAGCGCCAGTTGACCTACAGGGGCAAATCCATCAGAGTTACCGCAGACTTCTCTAATGAAACTTTCCAAGCAAGAAGACAATGGTCATCTACCTTTAATCTACTTAAACAGAACAATTTTCAGCCCAGAATTCTGTACCCTGCTAAGCTAAGCTTCAAAATTGACGGAGAAATCAAATCATTTACGGATATACAAACATTGAGGAAATTTGCCACAACAAGACCAGCTCTACAGGAAATACTTCAACCTGTTCTGCACACTGACCACCACAATGGATCAGCAGCAAAGTAAGAACTCAGAAATCAAAGGACAGAACCTAACCTCCACACTGATGCAAAAGATAAAACTAAGCAATGGACTCTCACCAAATAAGACGAATAGAATACTACCACACTTATCAATTATCTCCATAAATGTTAATGGCTTGAATTCCCCACTGAAGAGACATAGATTGGCTGACTGGATTAAAAAACACAAGCCATCCATTTGCTGTCTGCAAGAAACACACCTGGCTTCAAAAGACAAATTAAAGCTCCGAGTCAAGGGTTGGAAGACAATTTTTCAGGCAAATGGAACTCAGAAGAAAAGAGGAGTTGCAATCTTATTTTCAGATACATGTGGATTTAAAGCAACTAAAGTCAAAAAAGACAAAGATGGTCACTTTATATTGGTCAAGGGAAAACTACAACAAGAAGACATTTCAATTCTAAATATTTATGCACCCAATTTAAATGCTCCCAGATTCTTGAAGCAGACCTTACTCAGTCTGAGCAATATGATATCTGATAATACCATCATAACAGGGGACTTTAACACACCTCTTACAGAGCTGGACAGATCCTCTAAACAGAAATTAAACAAAGATGTAAGAGATTTAAATGAGACCCTAGAACAATTATGCTTGATAGACGTATATAGAACACTCCACCCCAAAGATAAAGAATATACATTCTTCTCATCACCCCATGGAACATTCTCCAAAATTGATCATATCCTGGGACACAAAACAAATATCAACAGAATCAAAAGAATTGAAATTTTACCTTGTATCTTTTCAGACCATAAGGCACTAAAGGTGGAACTCAACTCTAACAAAAATGCTCAACCCCACCCAAAAGCATGGAAATTAAACAATCTTCTGTTGAATAACAGATGGGTGAAGGAAGAAATAAAACAGGAAATCATTAACTTCCTTGAGCATAACAACAATGAAGACACAAGCTACCAAAACCTGTGGGATACTGCAAAAGCAGTTTTGAGAGGAAAATTCATCGCTTTAGATGCCTACATTCGAAAAACAGAAAGAGAGCACATCAGCAATCTCACAAGAGATCTTTTGGAATTGGAAAAAGAAGAAAAATCTAAGCCTAAACTCAGTAGAAGAAAAGAAATATCCAAAATCAAATCAGAGATCAATGAAATTGAAAACAAAAGAATCATTCAGAAAATTAATGAAATAAGGAGTTGGTTTTTTGAAAAAATAAATAAAATAGATAAACCATTGGCCAGACTAACTAGAAATAGAAAAGTAAAATCTCTAATAACCTCAATCACAAATGATAAAGGGGAAATAACAACTGATCCCACAGAGATACAAGAGATCATCTCTGAATACTACCAGAAACTCTATGCCCAGAAATTTGACAATGTGAAGGAAATGGATAAATATTTGGAATCACACCCTCTCCCTAGACTTAGCCAGGAAGAAATAGACCTCCTGAACAGACCAATTTCAAGCACTGAGATCAAAGAAACAATAAAAAAGCTTCCAACTAAAAAATGCCCTGGTCCAGATGGCTTCACTCCAGAATTCTATCAAACCTTCAAGGAAGAGCTTATTCCTGTACTGCAGAAATTATTCCAAAAAACTGAGGAAGAAGGAATCTTCCCCAACACATTCTATGAAGCAAACATCACCCTGATACCAAAACCAGGAAAAGACCCAAGCAAAAAGGAGAATTTCAGACCAATCTCACTCATGAATATAGATGGAAAAATTCTCAACAAAATCCTAGCCAATAGATTACAGCTTATCATCAAAAAAGTCATTCATCATGATCAAGTAGGCTTCATCCCAGGGATGCAAGGCTGGTTTAACATACGCAAGTCCATAACGTTATCCACCATATTAACAGAGGCAAAAATAAAAATCATATGATCCTCTCAATAGATGCAGAAAAAGCATTTGATAAAATCCAGCATCCTTTTCTAATTAGAACACTGAAGAGTATAGGCATAGGTGGCACATTTCTAAAACTGATTGAAGCTATCTATGACAAACCCACAGCCAATATTTTACTGAATGGAGTAAAACTGAAAGCTTTTCATCTTAGAACTGGAACCAGACAAGGTTGTCCTCTGTCACCTTTACTATTCAACATAGTGCTGGAAGTTCTAGCCAATACAATTAGGCAAGACAAGGAAATAAAGGGAATCCAAATGGGAGCAGAGGAGGTCAAACTCTCCCTCTTTGCTGACGACATGATCTTATACTTAGAGAACCCCAGAGACTCAACCACAAGACTCCTAGAAGTCATCAAAAAATACAGTAATGTTTCAGGATATAAAATCAACGTCCACAAGTCAGTAGCCTTTGTATACACCAATAACAGTCAAGATGAGAAGCTAATTAAGGACACAACTCCCTTCACCATAGTTTCAAAGAAAATGAAATACCTAGGAATATACCTAACGAAGGAGGTGAAGGACCTCTATAAAGAAAACTATGAAATCCTCAGAAAGGAAATAGCAGAGGATATTAACAAATGGAAGAACATACCATGCTCATGGATGGGAAGAATCAACATTGTTAAAATGTCTATACTTCCAAAAGCAATCTACCTATTCAATGCCATTCCTATCAAAGTACCTACATCGTACTTTCAAGATTTGGAAAAAATGATTCTGCGTTTTGTATGGAACCGGAAAAAACCCCGTATAGCTAAGGCAGTTCTTAGTAACAAAAATAAAGCAGGGGGCATCAGCATACCAGATTTTAGTCTGTACTACAAAGCCATAGTGGTCAAGACAGCATGGTACTGGCACAAAAACAGAGACATAGACACTTGGAATCGAATTGAACACCAAGAAATGAAACTAACATCTTACAACCACCTAATCTTTGATAAACCAAACAAGAACTTACCTTGGGGGAAAGACTCCCTATTCAATAAATGATGTTGGGAGAACTGGATGTCTACATGTAAAAGACTGAAACTGGACCCACACCTTTCCCCACTCACAAAAATTGATTCAAGATGGATAAAGGACTTAAACTTAAGGCATGAAACAATAAAAATCCTCCAAGAAAGCATAGGAAAAACACTGGAAGATATTGGCCTGGGGGAAGACTTCATGAAGAAGACTGCCATGGCAATTGCAACAACAACAAAAATAAACAAATGGGACTTCATTAAACTGAAAAGCTTCTGTACAGCTAAGGACACAATAACCAAAGCAAAGAGACAACCTACACAATGGGAAAGGATATTTGCATATTTTCAGTCAGACAAAAGCTTGATAACCAGGATCTATAGAGAACTCAAATTAATCCACATGAAAAAAGCCAACAATCCCTTATATCAATGGGCAAGAGACATGAATAGAACTTTCTCTAAAGACGACAGACAAATGGCTAACAAACACATGAAAAAATGTTCATCATCTCTATATATTAGAGAAATGCAAATCAAAACAACCCTGAGATATCATCTAACCCCAGTGAGAATGGCCCACATCACAAAATCTCAAAACTGCAGATGCTGGCGTGGATGTGGAGAGAAGGGAACACTTTTACACTGCTGGTGGGACTGCAAACTAGTACAACCTTTCTGGAAGGAAGTATGGAGAAACCTCAAAGCACTCAACCTAGACCTCCCATTCGATCCTGCAATCCCATTACTGGGCATCTACCCAGAAGGAAAAAAATCCTTTTATCATAAGGACACTTGTACTAGACTGTTTATTGCAGCTCAATTTACAATCGCCAAAATGTGGAAACAGCCTAAATGCCCACCAACCCAGGAATGGATTAACAAGCTGTGGTATATGTATACCATGGAATACTATTCAGCCATTAAAAAAAATGGAGACTTTACATCTTTCGTATTAACCTGGATGGACGTGGAAGACATTATTCTTAGTAAAGCATCACAAAAATGGAGAAGCATGAATCCTATGTACTCAATCTTGATATGAGGACAATTAATGACGATTAAGGTTATGGGGGGGAAGCAGAAAGAGGGATGGAGGGAGGAGGGTGGGGCCTTAGTGTGTGTCACACTTTATGGGGGCAAGACATGATTGCAAGAGGGACTTTACCTAACAATTGCAATCAGTGTAACTGGCTTATTGTACGCTCAATGAATCCCCAACAATAAAAAAAAAAAAAAAAAAAAATAGTCCTGCCATTCGATCCTACAATTCCTCTACTAGGTATATACCTAGAAGATCAAAAATCACATTATAATGAAGATATTTGTACCAGAATGTTTATTGCAGCCCAATTCATAATTGATAAGTCATGGAAGAAGCCTAAGTGCCCATCGATCCACGAATGGATTAATAAATTGTGGTATATGTACACCATGGAATATTATGCAGCCTTAAAGAAAGATGGAGAATTTACCTCTTTCATGTTTACATGGATGGAGCTGGAACATATTCTTCTTAGTAAAGTATCTCAAGAATGAAAGAAAAAGTATTCAATGTAGTCAGCCCTACTATGAAACTAATTTATAGCTTTCCTATGAAAGCTATAACCCATTTATAACCTAAGAATATGGGGAAAGGGGAAAGGGAGGGGAGAGGAGGGGGAAGGATTGGAGGAGGGAGGGTAACGGGTGGGACCACACCTATGGTGCATCTTACAAGGGTACATGTGAAACTTACTAAATGTAGAATATAAATGTCTTAACATAATAACTAAGAAAATGCCAGGAAGGCTATGTTAACCAGTGTGATGAAAATATGTCCAATGGTATATAAAAACCAGTGTAGGGTTCCCCATGATTGCATTAATGTACACAGCTATGATTTAATAAATAAATAAAAGAATGTTGAAAGTGGATGATCATACTCTTCTGGTTTGGAAAGTTTCAGTTGAAAAGGCTGCTGTCATTTTAATGGATCTGCCTCTGTAGGTCAGTTGGTACTTACTCTGGTTGCTTGCAGAATTTTTTGTTTCATGTTGACTTTGGACAGATTCATTACAATGTGTCTTGAGAGGCTCTGTTTGAGTTGAGATGACCTAGGGTTAGATATCCATTTCAAAGGAGTGTGTTGGGGTTTTTAGTAAAACTTGGGATTTTTTCATTTATGATAGTCTCCAGTAGGGCTTCCATTCCTTTGGGACAATCTTCTTCCCCTTCAGGAATCCCTATTATTCATATATTTGAATTCTTCATGGAGTCTTGGAGTTCTCTAAGTGCCTATTCTACTTTCTCTCTCTTCTTTACTGCCTCTTTAACTACCTGGGCTAACTGAATAACTTTGTCCTCTAGCTCTGAGGTTCTTTCTTTCTTCTCCATGGTATAACATATTTTTGATACTTTATATCTATTGCATTTTTGTTGTTGTTGTTGCAGTTTGGCTGGGGCTGGGTTTGAACCCACCACTCTTGGTATATGGGGCTGCACCCTACCCACTGAGCCACAGGCACCACCCTATCTACTGCATCTTTACATTCCCTGATTGTCTCCTTCATTTCCTTAAGCTCTGCCATATCCTTTCTATATTCTACATATCTCTCATCCAACTTTTTGTTCTGTCTTTCCATTTTCTTGTGCATTCCTTTTATTGTCTTTATCATCCATATTTTAAATTTCCTTTCTGCCAAGTCCATTATTTCTTTATGGTGGAGTCTTCTATAGTAGCTGCCTCATGGTCCCTTGGTAGAGTTGCTCTGTTTTGGTTTTTCATGTTGCCCAAATTTTTCTATTGGTTCCTTCTCATGTGTTCTTTCTACTTGTTCACCTCCTTGTCCTTTTTTTTCCTTCGCACTGCGTCCTTTGCTTCAAATTACCTTGTCTCAGAGCATAGGTCTTAAAGTGGCCTCAGCCTGAGCAAAGCCAAACTCTTCCTCATGGCCAAAAAAAACAGAAGTCCTTGCTCTTGTTGACAATATATTGCAATATGTCACTGGGACACCAGGTGGTGATGTGGTTTTTATTAGGAGATGGAGAGCATAGCCAGCAACCTCTATGGTCCTTTTCCCAACTTAGGAATCATCTTAGGTAATCGTCTGATTGTTTCCCCAGCATTCAGCCCCTTCTGGGTTGGGATCTTAAAGCTCACAAGAATCCTTCAGGGGCAGGTCTCACAGTGCCCCTGACTCCAGTTCCCGTGGGGTGCGGGAGTACCTCAGCCTGTCCCAAGCGTGGAGTTCTGATCCAGGCAGGTGGAATTAAATGGCTATGCTTTAGGCCCCTGCTAAGACCTTCTCGCCACCTTCCCACAATGGCAGCCCCCTTGCAACCAAGACCTCACCAGCCTCACCAGCCACCAAACTTATGGCAAATCTACCCTAACCAGCATTCAGATCTGATTTCTGTATAGTGTTTGAGTCCACCTATCCTTCCAAGCTTGCCACTCAACGTGCAGCTTCCCCTAACAACTAAAAACTCCGGAAAGGCTTCCTCCTGTGCAGGGCTCCGTGGGGGTCAGCTGATCCCAGCTGGTCTCAATCACTTGCCTAATTCACCAGATTTCCACCACTCTAGAGCCTACATTATATCCAGCTCATGGCTTCCTTGCTGTGCTCCCTGAGGTATGACTCTGGGTAAGTTCCCCATGCCAGGATGGCTGGCTTCTTTCTTTTTCTCCAGTCATTCTAGGAGAGCTCAGCTGAATGATCCTTCTGGTCTACCATCTTGTTTCCCCACCCCCCATCCCTCTTGTACTGGACTCTGTTGAAAGAAGCTCAAAGGAGTAGATGTCACCTCCTTGAGGTGGAGTATCTACTTAGATTAATTATTTGGAATTCTTCTACATGGAAAATTTGCCTCTTTTACTTTTTAAATTTTTCTTTAAAGATTTACATGCAATAACATTCACTGTTTTGGTGTTTGGTTCTGAGCTTTGACAAAAGTATTCACTTATGTGACCACAACCAAAATAAAAGCATACAATAGTTGCATTACCTCCCAAATTATTATTATTATTTTTGGCACCCAACTCCCCCCACCCCCCCATCAACAACTCTTGGCAATCACTAAACCATTTTCTGTTCCTATTGTTTTGTCTTTTCTAGAATGTCATATAAATTGAATACTATAGTATATAGCCTTTGATTCTGGCATCTTTCATCTGTCATAATATATTTGAGATTCATCTATGTGGCCTGTATCAGTAGTTTATTTCATTGTAATAGGGGGTAGTATTCCATTGTATGAGTGACCCATAGTTTATCCATTCACTAGCTGAGGGACTTTAGGGCTGTTTCCTGTTTTTGGTAATTATGAATATAGTTGAAACATTTACATACAGGTTTTTGTGAGATAATTTTTTATTTCACCTGGTAAGAGTGAGTGATGTTGGTATCGTAAGTATATGCTTGAATTTATCAAGAATTTACAAAGTGTTTCCCAAAGTGGGTGTATCATGTTGCATTCCAGTCAGCAATAAATGAGTGTTCCAGTTGTTTTGCATCCTCTCCAGTGCTTGGTATTATCACTTTTTTGTTTTGTTTTGAGCCATATGTAACTCAAGTAAGGACTGGCATCTCACTGGAGTTTTTAACAAATCTGTATTTTTAATAATTGTATATATTTTCACAAATACGTTGCATATTGATCAGATATGGGTAATTAGCATATCCATCATCTCAAAATTTATCATTTCTTTGTGTTGGGAATATTCCACTTCCTCCTTCTAGCTATTTGAAACTATATAATATATTGTTAACCATTGTCATCCTACAGTGATATAGAACACTAGAACTTATTTCTCCTATCTGGATGCAGTTTTGTATCCTTTAAAATTGGATTTTTATAGTGATTAATAATGTCGAACTTCTTTTCTTGTGCTTAGTTGACATTTTTTATGAACTGTCTGTTTAAATCTTTTGTCTATTTTTAAAAATTGAGTTTTCTTGTCTTCTTATCTTTTTATTTTCTTTTGAGACAGAGTCTCACTCTGTCATTCTCAGTAGAGTGCTATGGTGTCATAGCTCTCAGCAACCTCAAACTCAAGAGATTCTCTTGCCTCAGCCTCTCAAGTAGCTGGGACTACAGGTGCCTGCCACAGTGCCCATCTATTTTTAGAGATGGGATCTCACTCTTGCTCAGGCTGATCTCAAACCCATAAGCTCAGGCAATCCACCTGCCTTGACCTTCCAGAGTGCTAGGATTATAGGCATGAGCCACCATGCCTGGCCCTTGTCTTCTTATCTTTGAATTTTGATTATCTTTGTATATTCTAAATATTTTCAGTTATGGTCTTACAAAAATTCAATCTATAGCTTGTCCTTTCTTGACAATATTTTTGCAGAACAAAATGTTTAATTTGATGAAGTATAATTGATCAATTTTATCTTTGGTGGGTTGTGTTCTTGGTATCTTATCTAAGAACTCTTTGCTTAAGCCATGATCATAAAAGACTTTGCCCTATGCTTGATAGAAAAATAAGTTTATAGTTTTATTGTTTACACTTAGGTCACTGATCAATTTTAATTAATTTCTGTATAAGGTACAACGTATGAATTTATATTCATTGTTTTGCATGTGGGTATCCAATTATCCTAATATCCTTTGTTTAAAAGTCTTTCTTCACTAAATTGCTTCTACACCTTTCTTGTAAATCAATTAGCTGTTATCACAAACGTTTGTGTATGTCCAAACTCATCAAATTGTATTCATTAAATATGTATTATTTTCTGCATTTCAATTATTCCTCAATAAAGCTGTTAGAAAAATCAATTAGCAGTTCTTGTGTGGGTCTATTCTGGATTCACTCTTCTGTTCCATGTCTTTTTTCTTTTACTTACAATACTACAGCTTTGTCTTCATTAGTGTAGCTTTTTAGATAATTTTAAAATCAGGTCCTGTGATTCCTCTATCTTTGTTCTTTTTCAAAATGGTTTTTGGGTATTCTCGTTCCTTTGTATTTCCATATAAATTTTAGAATCAGTCTGTTGATTTGGACAAAAAATCCTGTTGGTATTTTAATTGGAATTGCATTAAATCTTTAGATTAGTTTGGGGAAAACTGTCATCTTAACATTGACTTTTATAATCCATGAACATGATTTAACTTTCCATTTATTTAGGTCATCTCTAATTTCCTTTATTGGTGTTTTGTAATTTTCTGTATATAGATCTTGTGAATAGTTTGCAATAATAATTTTTATAATTTCAATTTCCAGTTTTCATTGTTAGTATAAAAACACATAATTGATTTTTCTGTTGCCTTTGGATCATGTGACCTTGCTAAACTTAAATATTAGTTCTAGGAGATTGTTTTTGTAGATTCTTTGGTATTTTTCATGTAGGCAAGTCTGTTATCAGTGAGCAGAGACTTTAATTTATTACTTGCCAATCTCTATGCTTAAATTTCTTTTTCTTTCCTCATTATGCTGGCTAGGATTCCCAGCATAATGTTGAATAGGAGTGCTGAAAGCAGACATCCAATCTTAGGGGAAAAGCATTCAGTTTTTCAACGTCAAGTATGATTAATGGCTGTAGGTCTTTTGTAGAAGCTTTTTATCAGGTTATGGGACTCTCTAGGTGCTGAGGGTGGCCTCTAGCCAATAGCCGGCAATAATCCAGTGCCTTCTGTCTTAGTCTCAAGAAAATTGATTTTTACCAATAGTCTGAGTGAGCATGGAAGTGGATTCTTCCTTAGTTATATTTGTTTCCTATTGCTGCTATAACAAATTACCACAAAATAACACAAATTTATTATCTTATAATTCTGGGGTTCAAAAGACCCCAAAATGAGTCTTATATGGGATAAAATCAAGGTGCCTACAGGGCTGTATTCTTCCTGGAGGCTCCAGGGAAGAATTCCTTCCTTGCTTTTTCCAGCTTCTAGAGGCCACCTGTATTCTTTGGCTTATGGCAGCAATAGCTGGTTGGAATCTTTTTCACATTGTCTCTCTTTGATTTTTTTCCATTGTCACAGCTCCTTCTCTAAGTCTCCTGCCTATCTCTTTGTCTTCTAAGGACACTAGGCCTACTGTATAATACAGAAGAATCTTCCCATTTTAAGATGTTTTACTGAATAATATCTGCAAGATCCCTTTTGCCATATAAGATAACATTCACAAGTCCTGGAGATTAGGATGCTGACATTTTTGAGGGACCATTATTCTACCTACCAGAATGTAGGGGACCACAATTTTATTGACTGAAAGCACAACAGGCTCTTTTTTCTTCTTAAAAACTAGCATCACTAAGAAAATGCTACAAAAGCTATGTTAACTAATGTGATGAAAATGTGTCAAACGATCTATGAACCAAGTGTATGGTGCCCCACGATCATACTAATGTACACAGCTATGGTTTAATAAAAAAAAAAACAAACTAGCATCACCACAGTCTGTGACTACTACATTGCGTTATGATGTTATGACAGCTATGATGTCACTATGTGATAGTAATTTTTCAGCTCCATTAGAATTTTATTGGGCAGTCATTGTATATGTAGTACACTGTTGCCTGAAACACTGTTATGCAGTGTATAGCTGTAAATAAAATCTAAGGGAAGGTTTCTGGTTGAAATGACTTGTCATGTGCCCATTACTGGGACAACCAGTATAGGGGCTTTAAGAATGGGAATGTATAATTGGCAAGGTCTGGGTCTCAAGTCCACCTTGTGACCAGGAAGTTTGGTACTAGAATTGGCAGTTGAAGAAGAATTACATATGGAGTAGAATGGGGAAAGTCCTCTAAAGGAGAGGGCTACTGTTAGTAAAAGAGGGAAAAGGACCCGATAGGCAGCTGTAAAAAGAAGTCAGATGTCCATTCTACTCTCAACTGAATCACCTTTTTTTCTTATGACTTGGGAACTTTTGATTTCTATTTGCTTCATTTTCTTCTCTTATTCATTAAAGCAATTTAATTACTAATTTCTGATAATTTGCCCTTTTAAATATTTCTTACCTTCCTCTTCCAAATGCCATCACCCTAGTCCAGCTCTTTATGATCTCACACCTGCTTGTATCAGTAAATTCCAAATTGTCATCCCTGGCCTTTCTCCTTGGATTCTGTAGCTGCATACAACTTCTTAAATTACTAACTTCATCATCATTATCATAAGAATGATGTCAGAATTTATTTAATTTTTGTATACTTTTTGAGGTACTTTCATATGTTTTCAAAGAATGATCCCATGCAGAAGTATAAATCTTAGTGCATAACATATTGGCTTTTGTTAGATTAATTTAAAATTGTACCTATAAACAGCAAATTCACATCTTTGCATGGATTTGGAAGTGGGTATGGTATCTTACTAGAAGAATAGTGGCAATTGCTTAAAAAAAAAAAAAAAAGAAACAAACAACCTGTCTCATAGGCAGAAGTTGAAATTTAGTGAACAGCATAGAAGAAATCTGTTTCTACGTACACAGCTATGATTTAATAAAAAAAGAAAAGAAAAGAAAAGAAATCTGTTTCTAAGGAACATAACCATGAAGATATCAAGATGTTAAGGTGGTAGCTTCTAAATGATTAGACAATGAGATAATGTCTTCTCAGTGAGACAGAGAGGAACCACCTATAATTAATAATAGCACCAGCAAATAACAAAATACACGTGTTAAGTGCTTGCTAAATATAGTTAAACATTTTGCATATTTTATTAATTCTCAAAATAATTATGTAAGGTGCTGCAGTGACCATGAAAACATGACTTTCATATCTCCTACTACAGAGCATAGGGTTGGAAACCCTAGTTGAGGCACTCTGAATCCACTGCATTTGCATTAGGGCCACACTTCCCATAGACCATGCTTTTTTTTTTTTTTTTCCAATGTTTTTCCTTTTAGTGTTTCATTTTTTTCTGATTACAAAAGAAAATATATTAATTGTGAAAAACATAGAAAATTAAAATCACTCACAACTCCACTACCTAAAGATAACTACTGCTACCATTTTGATGTATATTCTTTTCAACCATAATAGCAATAATTAACATTTACTGAGTCTTTTAAATATGTGAAGCACTATGCAAAACATTACGATGTGAATGTTCTCATTTTACTTCATTCCTTTTTTTATTATTAAATCATAGCTGTGTACATTAATACAATCATGGGGTACAATGTACTGGTTTTATATACAATTTGAAATATTTTCATCAAACTAGTTAACATAGCCTTTGTGGCATTTTCTTTGTTATTGTGTTAAGACATTTATATTCTACACTTAGTAAATTTCACATGTACCTCTGTAAGATGCACCATAGGTGTGGTTCCACCAATTACCCTCCCTCTACCCATCTTCCATCCTCCCATCCCTCTCTCCTTTCCCCTTCTTCTTGGGCTTTAAGTGGGTTATAGCCTTCATATGAAAGTCATAAATTAGCTTCATAGTAAGGCTGAGTACGTTGCATAATTTTTCTTCCATTCTTGAGATACTTTGCTAAGAAGAATATGTTCCAGCTCTATCCACGTAAACATGAAAGAGGTAAAGTCTCCATCTTTTTTTTAAGTCTGCATAATATTCCATGGTATACATATACCACAATTTATTAATCCATTCATGAGTCAATGGGCACTTGGGCTTCTTCCATGACTTAGCAATTATGAGTTGGGCTGCAATAAACATTCTGGTACAAATATCTTTGTTATAATGTGATTTTTAGTATTCTAGATATATACCTAGTAGAGGAATTGTAGAATCCATGGCAGGTCTATTTTTAGATCCCTAAGTGTTCTCCAAACATTTTTCCAAAAGGAACGTATTAGTTTGCATTCCCACCAGCAGTGTAGAAGTATTCCCTTTTCTCTGCATCCACGCCAACATCTCTGGTTTTGGGATTTTGTGATGTGGACTAATCTTACTGGAGTTAGATGATATCTCAAAGTAGTTTTGATTTGCATTTCTCTGATGATTAAGGATGATGAGCATTTTTTCATATGTCTGTAGGCCATGCACCTGTTTTCTTCAGAGAAGTTTCTTTTTAAGTCCATTGCCCACCCTGAGATGGGATCACTTGTTTTCTTGCTCATATGTTTGAGTTCTCTGTGGATTCTAGTTATTAAACCTTTATCAGAGACATAACCTGCAAATATCTTCTCCCATTCTGAGGCTGTCTGCTTACTTTACTTACTGTGTTCTTGGCTGTGCAGAAGGTTTTTAGTTTGATCAGGTCTCAGTAATGTATTTTTGGTGTTGCTTCAATTGCCTGGGGGGTCCTCCTCATAAAATATTCTCTCAGGCTGATTTCTTCAAGAGTTTTCCCTGCACTTTCTTCTAGTATTTTTATAGTTTCATGTCTTAAGTTTAAATCTTTAACCCAGTGAGAGTCTATCTTAGTTAATAGTGAAAGGTATGGGTCCAGTTTCAGTCTTCTACAGGTCACCAGCCAGTTCACCCAGCACCATTTGTTAAATAGGGAATCTTTTCCCTACTGAATGTTTTTAATTGGCTTGTCAAAGATCAAATAACGGTAAGCAGCTGGGTTCATCTCTTGGTTCTCTATTCTGTTCCATACATCTACTTCTCTGTTTTTGTGCCAGTACCATGCTGTTTTGATCACTTTTGATCTGATAGCATGATACCTCCTGCTTTGTTTTTATTTCTGAGTAACGTCTTGGCTATTCCAGGATTTTTCTGATTCCATATAAAATGAAGTATTATTTTTTTGAGATCTTTAATGTATGACAGTGGAGCTTTAATAGGGATTGCATTAAAATTGTATATTGCTTTGGGTAGTATGGACATTTTAACAATGTTGATTCTTCCCAGCCATGAGCATGGTATGTTTTACCATTTGTTAACATCTTCAGCTATTTCTTTTCTTAGAGTTTCATAGTTCTCATTAAAGAGATCTTTCACGTCCTTTGTTAGATTAAACTCCCAAATATTTCATCTTCTTTGGCTCTACTGTGAATGGTATAGAGTCCTTGACTGTTTTTTCAGCTTGACTATTCTTGGTATATATAAAGGCTACAGATTTATGAGTGTGGATTTTGTAACCTGATACACTGCCGTATTCCTTCATCACTTCTAAGAGTTTCGCAGTAGAATCCCTGGTGTTTTCCAGATATACAATCATATCATCTGTGAAGAGTGAAATTTTGACCCTATATGGATATCCTTGATTGCCTTTTCTTGCCTAATTGCAATGGCTAAGACTTCCATTACAATATTAAAAAGCAGTGGAGACAATGGGAAACCTTGCCTGGTTCCTGATCTGAGTGGAAATGATTTCAATTTAACTCCATTCAATATGATATTGGCTGTGGGTTTGCTGTAGATGGTCTCTATCAGTTAAAGAAATGTCCTCTCTATACCCATTTTCTTAAGTGTTCTGATCATGAAAGGATGCTGGATATTATCAAAAGCTTTTTCTGCATCAATTGAGAGAATCATATGGTCTTTGTTTTTTAATTAGTTTATGTGATGATTATATTTGTAGATTTACATATATTGAACCAGCCTTGAGACCCTGGGATAAAAAAACACTTGGTCATGATGTATAATTTGTTTGATGTGTTGCTGGATTCTGTTTGCTAGGATCTTGTTGAATGTTTTTGCATCAATGTTCATTAGTGATATTGGTCTATAATTTTCTTTTCTTGTTGGGTCTTTTCCTAGTTTGAGGATCAAGGTGATATTTGCTTCATAAAATGTGTTGGGTAGTATTCCTTCTTTTTCTATATTTTGGAAAAGGTTGAGTAATATAGGTACTCATTCCTCTTTAAAGGTTTGGTAGAATTCTGATGTGAAGGCATCTGGTCTCAGGATTTTCTTTTTAGGGAGATTTTGTATAGTTGATGCTATTTCAGAACTTGATGTAGGCCTGTTCAACATTTCCACTTTGTTCTGGCTAAGTCTAGGAAGGTGGCATACTTCCAAGTATTGGTCTATTTCCTTCAGATTTTTGTATTTCTGAGAACAGAGTTTCTTGTAATATTCATTAAGGATTTTTTGAATTTCTGAGGAGTCTGTTGTTATTTTGTTTTTACCATTTCTGATTGATGAAATTAGAGATTTTACTCTTTTTTTCCTGGTTAGGTTAGCCAAAGGTTTATCTATTTTATTGACCTTTTCAAAAAACCAACTTTTTGATTTATTGATCTGTTGTATAATTCTTTTGTTTTTAATTTCATTTAATTTTGCTTATTTCTTTTCTTCTGCTGGGTATGATTTTGAAACGTTCTTCCTTTTTCAGTTGCTTGAGATGTCCCATTAAGTTGTTAACTTCCTCTCTTTCCGTTCTCTTGAGGAAGGCTTGCAGTGCTATAAATTTCCCTTTTAGGACTGCCTTTACGGTATCCCAGAAGTTCTCATACTTCATGTCTTCATTATTGTTTTGTTCCAAACATTTGGTAATTTCCATCTTTATCTCGTCTATGACCCAGCTATCATTCAGCATAAGGTTATTTAGTTTCCATGTTTTTGTATGAGTATGCATATTCCTTTTGTTACTGAGTTCAACTTTTATTCCATGATGGTGCGAGAAGATGCAAGGAATAATTTCTATTCTTTTAAATTTGCTGAGGTTAGACTTGTGACTTAAGATGTGATCAATTTTGGAGTATGTTCCATGGGCTGATGAGAAGAATGTTTATTCAGTTTTGTTAGGATGAAATGTTCTGTAGATGTCAGTTAAATCCAATTGTTGAATGGTTAAGTTTAAATCTAAATTCTTTGCTTAGTATCTTATTGGAGGATCTATCCAACACTGCCAAAGGAGTGTTAAAATCTCTGACTATTATGGTGCTGGAGGAAATCAGGTTGCCCATATCTGTTAGAGTCTCTCTTATAAATTGAGGCACATTCTGGTTGGGTGCATAAATGTTAATAGTTGAAATCTCATCTTGTTGAATGTCACCCTTAACAAATATGAAGTGACCATCCTTATCATTCCTTACTTCTGTTGATTTAAAGCCTATTGTATCTGCAAATAAAATTGCAATACCTTCTTTTTTTCTGATTTCCATTTGCCTGAAATACAGATAACCATCCCTTCACCTTGAGTCTAAATTTATCTTTTAAGGTAAGATGAGGTTCTTGTATGCAGTAGAAATCTGATCTGAGTTTTTGTATCTAGTCAGCCAACCTGTGCCTCTTTAGAGGACAATTTAAGCCATTTATATTAATTGTAAATATTGATAAGCCTGGTAGAATTTTGGGTATTGAGTTTTTCGAAAGTCCAGTGGATGTTTTTGATCCTTTCACCACTGTGGAAGTTGGAATTTGATCAGAAGTTTCTGAGTGAGTTTACTTTGTGGTGGAGGATTGTGCTGGTCATTATAGAGGATAGGTCTGAGAATATCCTGGAGAGCTGGTTTAGTTATGGCAAATTTCAACATGTGAATGTCATAAAAGTATTTAATTTCTCCATCATAAACGAAACTCAGTTTAGCTGGCTAAAGGATCCTGGGTTGAAAGTTATTTTGTCTTCTAGCTTGAAAGGTTTCAGCAGAGAGATATGAAGTCATTCTAATATTCTTCCCCTTGTAGGTTATGGTTTTTTTAAGTCTGGCTGCTTGCAGAATTTTCTTCTTCATATTAACTTTGGTGAAGTTAATTATAATGTGTCTAGGAGATGCCTTATTTGGGTTGAGTCATGCTGGGGTTCTGAAACTATCTGCTATCTGAATTTCAGAATCTCTTGGCATGTCTAGGAAGTTCTTCTTCATTATCTCATGAAGTAGAGCATCTGTGCCTTTCAAAGCAACCTCGTCACCTTCAAGAATTCCTATAAGGTGAATATTAGTTTTCTTCAAATTATCCCAGAGCTCTCTGAGAGAATGATTCATTTTTGCTCTTCCCTTCTCTTCCTCTTTGAGCATTTTGGAGCGTTCAAAAGCTTTGTCTTCAGTGTGAGAAATCCTTTCTTCTGCCTGCTCCATTCTGTTACTGAGGGATTCTACTTTCTCGGATCTTTAAGGGTTACAAGTTCTTGGCTCAATGTGTCAAAATCTTTGGTGATTTTGTCTTTGAATTCATTGAATTCTTGAGAATTTTGAATTGCTCCTTGAATTTCTAATTCCAACTTTACCTCCATTCTATTAATCTTATTTGCAATCCAAATTCCGAATTCAATTTCTGACATCTCACCCATTTGTTTATGAATGGGATCTTCTGTTGTGTCCTCCATGTTTTTCCTTGGGGGAGTTGATCTACTCCAGTTATTCATGTTACCAGAGTTTTTCCGCTGATTCTGCCCCATGATTATTTTACACTGTTTGGCTAGATGAGAAGATAAGGTGAAGTTGGGTTGGGAGCTCCTGGAGTAGTGATTAACCAGTCCTTTGCCTAAGAGCTGGGAATGGTGAATGCAGGTTTTCCCCTACAGCTTTGCAAAGGACAGCTATTGTACTATGGCCTGAGACACTGGGAATCTGCTTGATGGGTGGGGTTAAGTGGCTTTGTCTTGTTTTCAGCTGGTCTCTGTTCTACCCTAGTGAATTAGTTACTGTGGGTTGAAGTCTCAGCTGTAGAGAAATACTAGCAATTAAGTCACCCTGCCCCCACAGGCAACAACTAGAAATGGAAAATCAAACCTTCCCACAACCACACACCCAGGGTACAACTTTGGATAGTCCTCAGGTGATTGGCCCACTTCAAGAGGTCCAAATCAATTGTCCCAATCAGCACCTGGTCTCAAGTGAGAGAATTCAAAAGGTCTCCAGCAACTAGATACCAGGGATTTGCTGGCAGCTCAAGTATGACTTGCTCCAGTGCTCCATGGAGTCAGAAGGACCCCACCCCCCCAGCAAATGAATTAGTCTGGGAAGGTTGATGCCTCCTTCTCCACCTTACCAGTTACCGAGTCACTGGTAACTCTGCAGGGCTGTGACCCAGTTCCCTCAGATGCTCCAGGGGTTTGTGCCTGCCTGAGTCACAGTGAGATTTATGTTTCCTTGGCCAGGCTGCTGCACTCTGTCACCGTCCAGCAGGGGGAGCTGACAACCTCGGGTGCTTAATGGAAGCTGGGGTGGTTCACTCAGTTCCAGCCCCACTCCTGATTGATGTTGCTGTCTCTTCTATTTTCGCAGAATTTGTGTTTCTCTCCCAGCTATATTTCCCTATAGACTAGGTGCTGTTTGAGTTCACAGAAACTGTGACTCAGCCCCAGTCTGTACCACTGCCCAGAGCTGGCATGTCTGTCTCTGTTGCACTCTGTTTTGGGGTGGGTGCAGTTAGAGCTCACACTCAGCTCTCAGTTCCTTCTCTCCCTGCCTGATTTTGTCTCAGCTATGATCCACTGGGGGCCAGATGCTTCTTCGGCTCACTAAAGCAGTCCTTCTGACTTGGCCTGCCATAGGAGTATGCTGTCTCTGCGTGTGTATTCTAGTCTCCATCCCACCATGTACTGCCTTAGGCATATCCTTTACTCACAGGGCATGGGTTTCTGTCCCACATCTGTTCTGCCAGTGGCTGCCACCAGAGCAGATCCCCAGCTTTCTCTGGTTCCCCAGAGAGGCAGGGAGTGTCTCTCCAAAATATCTTCAGGGGTGTGAGCCCTATTGTTCCTGCCGCTGCCTCTGCTACTCTGTGGTGTGGGACACCACCTCTCCCTCTCCTGTATGGTTCCCTCAGTCCACCATCTTCTCCTTTACCCATGCCACAGAATCAGCACAGACCTGCAAAAGCCCATGACCTGTCCACACATCTCGAGAAAATGCCCAAGAATCTGGACTCCATGGGGACAGGCTTCCACACCTCAGGGTGAAAGTGGAGGGGAGTGCTGGGAGATCAGAATTCCAGGTAAAGAATATATACAGTTTTATGTTTGGTGGGAGAGTGCCATGACACACTGGGGAGGGAGTTCCAGTTTTTATAGGGTCTCTCCCATGGGATAAAATAGGAGGAGATCTGAATTCCATTTGCTTGGTTGTAGAAAGTATACTGCAAGCTGTTCTTATGGGGGAGGGGAATCCTCTCTGTTTGGCGATGAACTTTGTACCTATTGTTTGCTTCCTTGGGGTCGCAGCTTACCTCAGCAGGGTTGATGTGTGTTCCTCAACCTTCTCTCTTGGCTCAGCTTCAAACCATCAGTTTACTTGCTAAACTTCTGTCCTTTAACTCTCCTTCTGGATGGGAGCCTCTGTGGAAAGCTGGCTCCAGGCGGCCTTCTTGCCTCTGCTCTCCTCCTAGACCATTCTTAACCAGTATGTGACTGAAGCATGGATACTAAGATAAGCCTATTCTTGAGAAATGTAGGTCTCCTTTCAGGCTCCTTTAGCTTGAAGGCTTCCCATTTGCCTTGCTGAATTTTTCTTAGAACTGCATGGCAGTTGTCTCAATCCATTTTCTGCTGCCATAATAGAAAATCACGAACTGGGTAATTTATAAAGAAAATAAGTTAATGTGGCTCATAGTTCTAGAAGCTGGGAATTCTAAGGGCATGGCACTGGCACCTGGTAAGGGCCTTTGTGCCACTTCATAACGTGGTAGGTGAGTAAGCATGGTAAGACAGAGAAAGGAAAGGTAGGAGCCAAACTTATCCTTTTATCAGGACCCCACTCCCAAGGTATTGAACCTATTCCTGAGATAACAGCACTAATCTATTAATGAAGGCAGACCTCTTAAATTTCAACATGAATTTTGGAGAGGACATTCAAACCACAGCATATGTCTAAGACTTCCAACTAACCTTCCTTCTTTCCCTCTCTCTTATACAGGGATCAGATCTGCATCATGTTCTGATAGCTCTCTCTGCCTTCTCTAATTCCCTCCCCATTTTCCTTCACAGGAATTTACCCTTCCTGTACCATAAATATCTTTAGTATCTAATTTCATCTTTGCATCTGCTTTTTAGATGACCCAATCAATGCACATGGTCCAAGAAAACAGATAAAAAGATGGAATTTTGGGTATAATTCACCCATCGCCTGGTAGGCAAAGATTATTCCCTCTGGAGTGGTATGTGGAGGATAGATAGTCCCTGGCACACAGGGACACTGGTGATGGTTGCTGAAGATTTCACTGGAAGTGACCTGAGACAACTTCCTGGACAGGATTGCCTTTGCTGTTGCAGTGATTCAGTCATTTGGAAGCTATGAGAGGAACAGTACATACAAAGGCAGAGAAGTTGGTTGAATTAATTCTCTGCAAAGGGATAATGAGAATCAGAGGATCATAACTTAGTTGAATTCCAAGTATATTACAATGAAAAGAGGACACAGATAAGCAGAAGACAGATAATATGACAGAAGGACAGAGCTCTGGAAACAGTTAAATAATCAGTTGAGGCAGGTCTATTATGCTAAAGTCAGATCCTGGCTGGAAAACCTGGGACCCTGATATATGAGAGAGAGACAGTGGATGAATGCTTCTGAAGATGTTGGCTCTGAAGACCCCTCTGAACCCTCAGAATTTGCAGAAGTGACCTACTCTTCTCTAGGAAGAGTTGGCACTTCTGTATTAATAGACATTGCAGAGTCCTTTCTCCTATAAGGCAACAGGTGGCCCTCTCAGGGGCCCTACTCTTCTAGCTGCTAGGCTAATAACTTAGGGTTAAATATCCGCACAGCCTTGCCAGGAAGTGCTGCACTGGATAAAACAGAAAAAAATGTTATACACTGAAGGAACTAAAAGAATTAGCTAGCACTGGCTTACCATCTGTAGCACAGTGGTTATGGCACTAGCCACATACACTGAGGTCAGCAGATTTGAACCCGGCCTGGGCCAACTAACCAACAATGACAACTGCAACAAAAAAAATAGCTGGGTGTTGTGGCAGGCGCTTGTAATCCCAGCTACTTGGGAGCCTGACGCAAGAGAATCACTGAATCCCGAGAGTTTGAGGTTGCTGTGAGCTGTGACACCATAGCACTCTACTGAGGATGACATAGTGAGACTCTGTCTCAAGAAAAAAAAAAAAAGAATTAGCTAGCACTTATTGGAAGAAACAAGGTAGTATACTGTATTTTATTGTATTCTGAGGGTGATTTAACAAGCAGATTGGAATATAAGTCTGGATAAGAAAGAATTTATTGACTTGTGGACAATTTTGGTGGGGGGTGGGCACAGAGTTTAATACCCTGGCAAGAACCTGAAAGAATAGAGTGTTTCTTAGAGCTTGAAGAAAGTGATGGCCAATGTTGAGTGAACCAGAAATGCCTTTGGTATCCTGGCAGATGGCAAAAGGAATAAAGAAGCTGAGGAAAGTAGGCAGGTGAAAAAGGCTGTGCTTTGCAAAGCCACATAACACACCAGTTGTTCATGACCTGTGGGAGAGCTCCAGAGACACATCATTCACTGAGGCCATCAGGAAAGCACCAGTGAAAGCAACACTGGCATCACAGTGGTGGCTCTCCTCTGTGGTTCAAGGCTGAGAGTAGGATAGGCTGTCACAGAGCTGGGCTCACTGGTGTCACTGATAAGCTTCAATGTAGTAGATGCCACAATGATTGTAACAACCTGCAGGATCTAAGGAGCATCCAAGGGTATTGAGCTTCAGGGATTTGTGTAGATGGTAATAGAGCTTGATATCTCTAAGAGAGAAATAGGTGGGAACATCACAGCGAATATGTACTGTGATGATTCCCCTAATTATTTCCCCAAGGGGACCCATGGCCCTTTACTTGGGAGATTTTATAGTGGGGAAGAGAAAATATCCAGATATTTTGATGACTACTGGGCACACAGTCTGAGTTGACATTGATACTTACTGGTCCAAAGCATGATCATAGTTGTAATAGAATTTGGGGCCTATAGGGACCAGGTAATAAAGGAAGTCCTGGTTAAAGTCTGGCTTGGATGCACTTAGTGATCATCTCCTCTCTTCCTGACTGCACTGATATACTTGGATGTTACATTAACCCTCATATTGGGTTCTTAGCTAATAGGGTAAAAAATATCATAGTGAGGAAAGCCAGGTAGAAACCTTGAGACCTCCCAGCCAAGTATAGTAAATAAAACACAGTATCTTCCCCAGTAAGCAGTTTCACACAAAGCAAAAACAGAAACAAGTGCACAAAAAAAACTCAAAATAAGTATCACATCCTTGGATGGATCCTGCGAATGATTGAAGACCACTTTGAACTTAAACAAGCAGAAGTCTCAGTTGTAACTACTGTGCCATCTATGGTCTAATTGCTAGAGCAGATCCATAACTCTTCAGGTACATGGTATGTGGCCAGTGAGCTAAAAGAAGTATTCTTTTCAGTTCCATTCAGGAAAGAGGATAAGAAATAGTTTGCAATCATATGGAATGGCCAACAATGTTCCTTTATAGTTTGCCTTCAGGGCTATGTAAACTTTCCTGCCCTCTGTCATAATAAGGTTTGATGAGATCTGGACATCAAATGCATTTCATGGAAACATCACATTGATACATTTCATTAATGGCATGCTGATGTGCTCCAGAGGGTGGGAGATAACTCTTACAGAGATTCAGAAATCTGCCACTTCAATGAAGTTTTCAGGGGTCCATTGGTTAGAAGTTTGGATGGCTTTCAAAAGTAAAAAATGAATTGTATCTCTTATATCCTCTACTATAAAGATGAAAACAGTGCCAGTAAACATCTTTGGAATCTGGAAGCAACACGTTCTACACCTAGGAACATTGTTCTGGACCATGGGACTGAGTGACAAAGAAGACTGCTGCTTTGACTAGGACCTGGAAAGAAAAGGGTTCTGTAGAAGGTTTATGCTATGCTGTAAGCAGTCCTGGCAGTAGAATTTGGAGGACCCCCTGGTGTTGGAAAATGTCAGTGGCAGGAAAAGATGCAGTATGGAACTTATATTAAGAGCTCCAGAAGGAGAAATCAAAATGCAGGCCCATGGAATTCTGGCTACTTCTGCTTCTGAATGTTCAGTCTGTTAGCAATAGAAACCAGTGCTGTGCCATTGATATGGAACTATTCCTTGAGGAGACCAATCAGCCACTTAGTGGCAAGTCAACTATATTTGGCCTCTCTCATACTAAATGCTTGTGTACCTCTAAAATATGTTGAAATCCTAACCCCCAAGGTAATGTCAATAATAGTAGGGCCTTTGGAAAGTAATTAGATCATGAGGGGATTAATGTCCTTATACAACAGGCACAAAGAAGCTCATTTGCCTCTTGTACTATGTGAGATTACAGTGAAAAGATATCTGTCCATGAAGAAAGAGGGACCTCACCAGATGTTGTATCTGCTGGTACTGTGATCTTGAATTTCCCAGCCTCCAGAACTGTGGGAAATAAATTTCAATTGTTTATGAGCTACCCAGTTTATTGTATTTTGTTATAGCAGCCTGCATAGACAAAGAGCCAGTGGTTCACCCTCAAAGGGATAGATGATTTATTCTAGGTATGGGCTTGCCTTTGCTACCTGTAGTGCCTCAATCAGCATCACTACTCAGGGGCTTATGGGATGTCTGATCCAGAAGCTCCGAACCCCACACAGTGTGGCATCCAAATATGAGACCCACTTCGCAGTGAAGGAAGTGTGGAGTGGACCATGATCATACTATCTTCTGGTAATATAAATACAACACCATCCAGGGGCAGCTGGCCTCAGAAAATGCTAGAACAACCCTTTAAAGGCATAGGTAAAGTGCCAGCTTGGTGGCAACACTATGAAAGAATGCAAAGTCCTGCAGGATGCTGTATATATACAGAGATCATTATTTGGTGCTAAGTCCCCGATAGGAAAAATTCATGGGTCTAGGAACCAAGGCTGGAAATAGGAATAACTCTACTTTCTATTCTTCCTATTGACCCACTGAAGGATTTTGTACTTTCCATTCTTGCCACTCTGAGCTCTGCAGAGTTGGAGGTCCTGGCCTCCAAAAAAGGTGCACACTGGCCGGGAGACACAGACAAGGGTCCCACTGAACTATAGGCTATGCCCACCACCAAGGCTTTTTTGGCTCCTTATATCTAGGAACCAGCCTGAGAAGAGGAGTCAGTTACCATATTGGCAGGAGTAATTGACCCTGATCAGCAGGAGGAGACAAGGCCTTTTATACAATGGAGACAGGAGGGAATATGTGGAATCTAAGTGAAGTAGTTGGACATCTCCTGGTATTCCCTTGCCCTCTTGAATGGACACATGCAGTAACCCTTGCTTGAGAAGGAAGTTATCAACAGTATGATTACTGGACCCTTCAGGAATGAAGTCTGGGTCGCACCACCAGATAAGCCACCAAAACCTACAAAGGTGATATATAAAAGCATGGAGAATTTAGAATGAAGAAAGCAGTATGAATACCAGTTGCAGGCCTGAGATCAACAGCAGTGATGTTCCACTCACGCAGCTCTTCTAAGTTTACCTTTAGGAAGAGAAGTCTGTGGGAACCATGGAAGAACTGCTCCCTAACTCACCTGAAGAAGCAGACATGTGCAAACACAAGAGTGTACCTCTCAGATCTCCTAATGTAGGAAGTACAAGTGACTAATGTCCCCAGATGCTGTGTTTGAAATATACTACCACATTTGCTCTGAGACCACACTTCCCATTGTTTACTTCCAGCCAGTGATGGCACATAGTGGGGATATTACGGTGGGTCTACTCTTGTGAGACTCCTCTGACAGATGACTTTGGCCTTGTCCTATCCAACCTTCCTTCTTTCTCTCTCTCCTCAGGGATTAGATGTGTATCACTCTGACAGCTCTCTCTGTGTTCTCCTGCTCCCCCTACCCCACTGTCTTTCTAAGGCATTTCCTAACATTTCTTGCAAATCTAATCTGATATTGGTGTCTACTTCTAGGAGGACATAAACTAACACTGGTAAGTATAAATCTACCCATTTTATAGATAAGGAAACTATGCTTTAGACAAGTTAAATAACTTGAACAAAGTTATATAGCCAGAAAATATTAGAACTGTGATTTAAATCCAAGGCTATCTGGCTTCGGTGCCCATGTGACTAGATTTCATATCCCTGTTTTCCTGCTTCTACAGTTTCTGTTTGCTTCATTCTTCCTCAGCCTTCCAGAAAGAGAAAGACTTTTGAACATTCTGTTTCTGATCTGAAAGGCAAGAGGAATTTCTGACTACACTTGTAACAACATGAAAGAAAGACCTTTATAAGCCTGTGATAGGCCTTAGTTCCTGAGGTAAGAGTGTCTCCAGGGGAAGAAGCAGCTCAGGGGACAGTGTTGGGGCTGCTTTGCTGAGCTTTTCTTTGTCTGGAGAATCTCTCTACAGAGTTAAAACTTAAATGTTTACAGTTTTGTTTATAAGAGAAACCATATGCCATCATACCCATTATCTTATTAGAACACGTCTCTCCTTCATAGCAAAATCTTCTATAATTTTGTAAGATTTCCTTTTTTTAATTAAACAAAACACGAAACTTCTAAAGTTAACACTGGAATGACAATCAAGAGCTGTTGGGACTTTGTGTCCTAAGACACTGCTGCTCCTGATGAGTTTCCCTTACCACACTGGCCTCAAGGAAACTGCTCTTTTAACATTCTGATTTTCATGTGAACATGGGCTTTTGTTAGATTCTCTATTAAAAAAATGGAATATCATATTTAGATATTAGTAAAAGATAACAAAAGGGAAACCAACCCAGATAGAACCATTAATCTATTTAGGCAGTATGACTTGCAAGTCAGAGCTTTATTTTCAGAATCTTCAGGATCCTCTCCATCCTTAGGCAGGCTTACTCAGCTTCTTCCCTTGCTGGCCTTAGGTTGGCCACCATTGTGTGAAAAGCAGTACCTTTTACTTCAAGTGAGTCCAAGACAGCTTTTTGTCTTTTTGTTCTGGTTTCCATTTCTTTTTTGAGAACCATTGCTTAACCTCAGGGTCTGGCACAGGACTCACTTCACCCCACTGCTGAAACTCTTCTTTATCAGTAAGAATGCAGCTCCACAGCACTGTGTCATAATTTAACCTCTTCTCTTCATCCTTCTCTTTGTGTTCATCCATATTCATCATCATTCTTATCTCCATTGGATCATTCCCATATTCTCATCAGCATATAAATAAGTTGTGAGACATCATCTTAAGAAAAAAACAAAGCTCCACTGTCATACTTTAAAGATCTCAAAAAAATAATACTTTGTTTTATATGGAATCAGAAAAAACCTTGAATAGCATTACTCAGAAAAAACCTTGAAAGACATTACTCAGAAATAAAAACAAAGCAGAGGAATCACACTACCAAACCTCAGACTATACTATAAATTGATAGTGATGAAAACAGCATGGTACTGGCACAAAAACAGAGAAGTAGATGTATGGAACAGAATAGAGAACCAAGAGATGAACCCAGCTGCTTACCGTTATTTGATCTTTGACAAGCCAATTAAAAACATTCAGTGGGGAAAAGATTCCCTATTTAACAAATTGTGCTGGATGAACTGGCTGGCGACCTGTAGAAGACTGAAACTGGACCCACACCTTTCACCATTAACTAAGATAGACTCTCATCTTTCCTTTTGGAAAGATGTTTGGAGAACACTTAGAGATCTAAAAATAGACCTGGCATTGGATCCTACAATTCTTCTAGTAGATATACATCCAGAAGACCAAAAATCACATTATAACAAAGATATTTGTACCAGAATATTTATTGCAGCCCAATTCATAATTGCTAAATCATGGTAGATGCCCAAGTGCCCATCGACCCATGAATGGGTTAATAAATTGTGGTATATGTATACCATGGAATATTATGCAGACTTAAAGAAAGATGGAGACTTTACCTCTTTCATGTTTACATAGATGGAGCTGGAAAATATTCTTCTTAGCAAAGTATCTCAAGAATGAAAGAAAAAGTATCCAATGTACTCAGCCCTACTATGAAACTAATTTATAACTTTCATATAAAAGATATAACCCACTTAGAGCCTAAGAATATGGGGAAAAGAGAGGGAAGGATGGGTGGAGGGAGGGTGATTGGTGGGACCACACCTATGGTGCATCTTACAAGGGTACATGTGAAACTCACTAACTGTAGAATATAAATGTCTTAACACAACAACTAAGAAAATGCCAGGAAGGAAGGCTATGTTAACCAGTGTGATGAAAATATTTCAAATTGTATATAAAACCAGCACATGGTACCCCATGATTGCATTAACGTACACAGCTATGATTTAATAAAATAAAAAAATAAAGAAAGGAAGAAACAAATACACTTGTTTAATTCTACAACCTTTCATAGTGTATGGCTCTTTTCTCGTATCCTTTCTGACAAAACTCTTTTGTATACTCTTGTAGCTCTCTCCACTTTCTTTCTTTCCATTCTCTCTTGAGCCCACTACATCAATTAGACTTTCATTCCTACTGTGCCTCTGAGAATGCTCTTATGAAGGTCTCCAATGGCCTTCAAGTTATAAAACACAGCATTCAGTTCCCAGCCACATCTTACATGTCTTTTATGCAACATTAACTTAATTGATCATTCCTTCTTACCTGACTTGATTTGGAGACCCCACATTCCCCTGCTTTTCTGCCTATATCATGAACTAACTATTCCTTCTTATATTTCTTATCTCTAAATGTTGGCTTAGGGCTCAGACATTTCCTTTATTTACATTCACAGCTTATCAGGGATTGGCAAATCACTTCTGCAAAGGACCAGAGTAAATAGTTTTGGTCGTGTGGGCCATATGGTTTCTGTCGCAATTATTCAGGACGCTATAGATGAGTATATAAATGAATGTTGAGTTGATCATTGCATGATTCCTACATTTATTCAGTGTGCATTACATGCCTTACATTGTTAAATAAACAATAATTTGTCCAGCCAAGTATTTCACCATAGTTACCTGAGGATTACTGAGCTTCTGGAGTGGAAAAGTTCTCTTCCTGTGTAGGGAGGGCAGAGAGTTCCATTTTGAAAGGTTTGTATATCTCTTCAGGCCCTTGTGCCCAATTTGTTTGAAAATTAGAGATTTTGAAAGGCTCAAGGCTCAGACAGACCTCTTTTTTTCTAATTAGCGTCAGAATACAACCTTTGCTGATCACTCAAGAACAGGAAGGGTATGCTGAGGGGGTGGGCATGGGGAATGTTCAGCAGCTGACAGGAATTGAGGGCAGCTTCTCAATAGTGTTCAAGAAAGATGGAGGTTACTTTATTTCTTGAGATGGGGTGATTAAACTCCCAAAGTGAATTTTGAGAGACAGCTGCACTCAGAATAGAAATAGTGATTAGAACTAATTACTGTTGTTGAAGATGTTTAGCATTTCCACAGTACTCTGTATTTACAAAACATTTTGTAATCACTTATTAACTCTCCCCACCACAGTCTTGTGACATGAGATCTGAGCTGCTATGGCCACAAACTAGGAATGAGGAACCAAAATCCTCATCGCAGCTCTTTTACTCTCTGTGACTTTGAGAAACTAAATAAATAAAAACTTGAACATTGTCTCACTCTATAGTTTTTTTTTTCAATTCCTTCCAACTGTACAAGTTAAGAAAATTATACAAGCTTTTGTATTAAGAAAGGACAGCTCAGTCAAGACATATGTACTGTAAAAATCTTTTAAAGGCTACAAAGAATCTGGAAAAATACAGAATGTATTTCTTAAGCCCAGATAAGAATATGGAAAGACATCATTGATGTCAACAATTTTACATATACAAACCTACTTGGTTTATTTTTAAATTTATATATATATAAAAAATCATGCTAACATAACTTTCAGGATTCACAGGGTTTCCTTAATAATGATAATTTGTATGGAGAGAAAAATGTCTGTTACAAAGACAAACATTTCACAAAACTCAAAAAAAATGGTGCTAAGTAGAAATTTGGACTTGATTTTTTCCATTCCTTCATCAATTTAAGCAAAAATTACCTTGCAGTGGAATTTTATGATTAATACGTCAAATAAGAAGGTATAGATATAGATCTCTAGTTCATTCCAACTTACTATTTTTTATCCTTAAGAGGGTATCTGACAATTCTAAAATAAAATATCTGCAAAAGGCAGAATTAAGAAATGTTATTAAAGTCAGACCCAATTCAGTTTTCAAATTTTAACAAACTACTTGAAGGAAATCAACTTTTTAAGGTAACCCATCAACCCTGAAAATTTTAGTCACACCAGAATTTACTCCAGAGACAGGAAAATGAAGATCTGAAATTCAGTCATCTGTGTTTTCAAGTTCTTCCAATTTTCCATGTGAGACTGCTTCTTGGAAAAATTCAGAGGAACCCGGGCTTTCTTTCCCACTGCTGTTTACCCTTTGCCTTTTGGCAGGTCTCTCGCCTCTCTCATCAAAATCATTCTCATTTCTTGCAGTCAAGTGGACAAGTTTGGGGTCAGTGGGAAGGTCGTCTGCTTCATAGCCATTAGGGTCCGTATCTGCGTGGAGTGGTTTCTTACTTCCCACTGTTGGTCCGTTGACATGTAACCCTTCAACTTTCACTTCTTCTTTGTTCTGTATTTCGCCTGATCCATTAGATGGTTCACCATTCTGGTTACTGCTGCCGAGGGCGCCGTCTGCCTTCTCCGACTGGCTGTTGCTGGTGTTGGAGGTGGTGGGGGGAGAAGAGGGGCCGCGGCTAGATAACGTTCAGATTTTTTTCCACATGTAATAGAACGCTACACATTCACCAACTGACCTTGTTCGGGCTTTATTAGCCTGAATCAAATGAAAATCCTTTCCATAGGCCTTCAGCCCTTGCTCAAAATTCCTACACTCCTTCTCTGTCCAAAAGGATAATTCCTCTCTAGCCGCTTTTACATTAAATCTTAATCTTCTCAATGCTTCTTCTGTGTCAAAATTGCATTTCACCAACTCATACAAAGCCTGTTGGTTGTCTTTTATATGAGATCCCTCAGGAATTGCATCCACACCTTTCTCATCAGCTGTTTTTCTAGAAGCATCCTTAAGAAACACAATCACTTTATCTTCAGGTAAGAATTCCGGGTCCCACAGGAGCTGATCATCATTTTCACATACTTTTTCATTCTCTTTGTATTAACAAGTGCTCACTGGACTCTCTGCTTGAAACATGGAGCCAACCATAATCTCCTTTTTCCAGCCTTCTGATGGAATATAATCTTCATCTTCTTCAGATTCTTCTTCTATTTCACTATTTGTATCAAAATATTTACATTGATGGGAATGGATTATTTCTTGGGCATCTTGAGAAGCAACAGACTGTGATGGATCATCATTGGAAGACTGAGTTTCATCCTCCTGTCCTGATGAATCCTTTATATTCTCTTCTTTATTTTCCCCACTACAACCACTATTGTCGTCATTCTCAGCATCCTCACTACAACCACTATTGTCGTCATTCTCAGCATCCTCATCACCTTCTTCCTCTTCATCATCTTCTTCAGGCAGTCGAACAGCATTGTTATAACCATAAAGGCTGAGCAATTCATGAATTGGCATGTCACCTTCCCTTGCAAGATCCTCTGTTTCAGAACTGAAATTTGTTTCTCTTTCCATCATTTCTTCCTCTTCTAATGTTCGTTCATCATCAAAATCATGAACGAGCATGTCAGCTGATGGATCAAATTCATGGTCATCTGATGTTGCTGAACCCTCTGGACTTGAAGATTCAACAGATGGCAGCATCACATCCATCTTGTCTACTTTGAACCTCAACCAACCAGTTGGTTCTTAACCACATCCGAAACTCAGCCAGGCACTGGGAGAATGGAGCCACCACACCATCCTCACAGGAATGCCTTTTTTTGAGCCTCTCTTTCTCCTCTCACTCCCTCCGAAAAGGGCAGGCTGACCCAGGCCCCGGCTCACCACCACAGTGCATGCAGGAGCATTCTGGGACTGGGGCACAACTGAGAAAAATACAGGAGGAAAGAGGCGGGGCCACTGGGCAGTGGTCATCTTAGCCCCACCCCGACCAGGCCCGGGGACAGACCGCAGAGAGGGGCGGAAGCGGCCTGGGCGAGCAAACTCCTCACTCTGTAACTAACAAAGATGGGCCAGGGCTTAGCTAAAGGAAAAAAGATATCACATGTAAATACTTAATAACAATACCAACCACTTTAAACTTCAGTGTCCTCCAAGGATTTTAGCAAATGAAGTTAAACAACAGGGTCTTCATCGTGGTATTTTCACATGCCAAGTGCTTAGCATAGTGCCTGGCTTGTTTACTTAAATGCTTACTAAATGTTAGCTATTATTACTGCCATAAGAGAATCTGTGTGATATATTTATTATCATTGCCTCCACTTGATTGCTTTAGTATTCCCAACCTTCAACAAAGATGGTTTATTCATTTATTCAGCAATATTAGAGTGACTACAATTTATCAGATATTATTCCTGGGGCTAGGGATACAATGGTGAACAAAAAACAGCTCCTGCTTTCATGAAGCTTATATTCTGGGGTGGGTATGGGTAACACATGTTATCATGGTGAATAGGTTTACATTCTAGTGGGAGTTAGGCTGGTATAGAGAGAAATGGTGACAACAGGGACTCTACCTATGCAAACATTGTAACCTAATTGTAACCTCGCATTAATCTGAAATTAAAAATAAAATAAAATAAAATACTTTGTATACTTTGGGGATGAAAAGAAAATGGGTGAAGAAAAGTTTTTTCTGAATTTTTATATAAAAATAGTTTTGTGTTACAGTGATAGGTAAGTATATGCTTAGGAACTGTTATATAAAATTATCTAAGTATGTACTTATATATTTTATTTAAAAATATAAAATATTTAAAGAAAAGATTATTATTATACAAGTAACAATTCCACTATAGTAAAATTTGAAAAGAGAAAAATTATCCATAATTTAATTACTAATATTTTTCTTTTTAAATTGTTTTAGCATATGTTTGCTCATAGTTTATTTAACACATTCAACATTTACTGTCCATCTATTTTGTGCCAGCCACCTAGTCTTTGTGGAATTCAACAGTGGTTAGGTTAGACTATTGAGATTGAGGTTGCAGACAGCTCAATGGGATGGCAACAATGAGAAAGAACAGCACATAAAGGCATTCTGACCTCCATGGGGCTAGGTCTGCTATGGAGGAAAGAAGGAAGAGGAATATTGGCCATGCTGAAAAAGAGAAGATAGAAATGAGAAGACTGGCACAGGATGAAATACCAGAGACACATCAGAGACCAGAGGGAAGGTTCTGGAGGTAGAGAGGAGCCCCAGGTTCTCAATGGTACCTTTTCACCCTCAAGAGATTTCTGGGTAAATAGCTGTCCCTACCCCACAACATAAAGACTTCCACTTTTCTTTCATTAAGCCATTGACTATGGGTTGAGATGGAAGCCTGAGTCTTTTCTAAGATAACCATGAAACAAGTTAATCTTGAGTTCCACATGCTGAGGGTTTGGCCTCCTGCCCTCTTTTCCAACTGTCCACCAACATCGTCCTAGGCTGAGTTCCTGCCTAGATATGTCTCAAATAGGGATGCACTTTCCCAATTTATTCCTTGTCCTTCAGAAAGTGAAACAAATTTATTAACTACTTTTTGGTTTTTAAAGTTAGAAATAGAATTATGACAATGTCAAAATATGATCTGGGCCAGTTCTTCTCCTACCTGACCCTGTCTGATAATTTTGCCTATTTTTCTTGCTTAAAACATTGGTTCCCTGGTGGCAAGATTCCACAATAATAGTCACAAACTTACTAGAAGTATTTATAAATACCAGAAGTAAATGTCCCTAATCTTTATGAAAATGCACTTGGGGCTCTTTTGCTTCCCTAGTCCCTTCCTGACACACCCCTCTGTTCTGCTCTGGAGGAAAGCACTAACTACAAAGCCCTTTAGCTCTCTTTATTTCACACCCTAGGCCCACAGGATTCCTTAGCAAGGAGGCTTGTGCACTCTGCCCTTTTGTCAGAAATGCTATTAAGGGTAAGGAACAAAAGAGAGTCATTTTCAGGAGAAAATTCCCAAATGGCGTGTCCTGTCTCAGGTTCCTTCTGTTTTACCAAAAGAAAAGTCAACCAGGTCATCCCCAACATGAAGAGACCCAAGGCGTAAATCTAAAGTAGCACTTGAGTACACTCAGAAACAAATGGCTCCTCCCAGACTCTGAGGACTTAAAACTTCAAGCTTGGATCAAACCCCAGATATTTTAGGTATGATCAACAATTTTTCTCTTCTATTTTACGTGGAAATCCTAATTTCCCTTGCAGAATAGAAATCCCAAAATAGTATTCTTTATAACAGTGGAAATGTAGGAGTATGAAATTTGTAATGTTATAGACAAATTAAGCGTGAAATGAAAATATAACAGCAGAGTGGGCTGGGTATCCAGATCTCAGATGAGATTCTCTGAAAGGGTTATAATGTCTAGCTACTTCAGTTGGCTAATGGGCCCCAGTGTTAGGGAGAAAGAAGGGATAAAAAGAGAGGATAGAGAGGCAGGGGGAGGCAGTTTTAGGTGTATAATCTCTGTTCTTCTCAGGAGGCTGTCCATGGATTTGAATATTTACAGCCTGGAATTCTTTCACTGCATCATGTGTACTTCAGAGCTAATTTAATAGGTGTTATTTGGGGGTATGGTGGATAATACAGACTACTACTTATGGTACTGTGATAGCTTAGAGACATTTAATAACCTGCAAATCTGATTGTTTCAATCCTCTGCTCAAAACCGTGCAATGGATTGCAGTGCCAACAGATAAACCACTCATTGTTCATTGGTTTTCTCATCTTCTTCCTTCATTCTTTCCACAATATTTATTGGATAACAGACCCTATGCTACGTGATGGAGATAAAACCAGCAATAAAGAAAATAGACAAGGGATAGACAAGGGAGTCTCTTGGAGTTTGTACTTTCTTTTTTTTTTTGTAGAGACAGAGTCTCACTGTACCACCCTTGGTAGAGTGCCGTGGCATCACACGGCTCACAGCAACCTCCAACTCCTGGGCTTAAGCGATTCTCTTGCCTCAGCCTCCCGAGTAGCTGGGACTACAGGCGCCCGCCACAACGCCCGGCTATTTTTTTGTTGCAGTTTGGCCGGGGCTGGGTCTGAACCCACCACCCTCGGTACATGGGGCTGGCGCCCTACTCACTGAGCCACAGGCGCCACCCGAGTTTGTACTTTCTGATGGAAATAGGTAATAAGTGAATAATTTAAATGGAGATAATATTTTGACAACAGATCAATGTGCATTTTTTCATGGACATCTTAACCCACATCATATTTTCAAAATGTACTCATATTCCTCTGCAGCCATTCTGCCAATACAATTCCCACCTAGAAAAGGAACATATGACAGGAAACTCCTTTCAGAGAAGGTGAATAAAAGAAGTGTTTTTCATTGAGAGTGGGAGTATGGAGGTGGAATGATGCAATAGAAATATTCAGATAGGGAGATGGGTGACAAGAAATCCTTTGATCTTGGTGTCAGGGTACAAGTCTCAGCTCTGTGTAATATGAGAGTGGGGGAGGGGAGAGTGGGTGACAGCACAGCATCTGCAAAAGCAAGCATCTGAGTAGCACTCCCAATTCTGGGAGTGATTCTGGGTTCCCAATGATCTATGTCTAGAATTCACAGATTCAAAAGTTCCTGGATGACTGCAGAGTACTGAAAGGTTAGCAAGACCGAGGGACTACAGGGTCACTGAGATAAGAACAGTAACAGAGGTTGGTGCCTCCCACGTCTGGTAGTAGTTTGTCCATCCAAAGTGGATTCCAGGACAGAAACTGACAGACAAGGATGGATTACAGACAAGCTGGATGAGAGAGCTTAATTGGAGTCAAAAAATGGTAGCTCATAGAGCAGCTGTATCCAAGGAAGAAGAGTAAACTTTCCCTTACACCAGATACTATGCTTGAGTAGGAGAAGGAGAAGAACATTTTTATGAGTTCTGAACTCTGAATTAATGCTTACCAAAAAGAGACAATCACACATAAATAACTGAAGGGACAAAAGAGAGAACGAAACAAAGTCTGGCCTAATAGAAAGGTTTAGCTCACGAGAGCTAAGTACAAAAGATGTGAAGTCTCTATCTTTTTATGGCTGAATAGTATTCCACAGTATTCATATACCATAATCCATTCATGGGTAAACCCAGTTTTACTTTGGAACCTAGGCTCTTTACCACCATTCTGTACTGCCTGTTTCAGTTCTTCATAGCACAAGCTCTTTCCCACTACAATACCTCTGTACACATTGTTCCCTCCATCTAGAATGCTTTTCCCCTGATTAACTCACTCTTTAGGTCTCAGCCTAAATGTCACTTCATCCATAAAGCTTTCTCTGACAGAGTGAGGAAGGCCCTTGAGAGCTATGGGACACCATCAAGTGAACTAAGCTCCACATACAAATTCCTGAAAGGAATGAGGCTGAAAAATGCCTAGAAACCACACTTTAAGGAATTAATTGTTGAAAATTCCCCAAGTCAGGAAAAAGACAACACCATCCAGGTATAGGAAGCTTAGATATCACTAATCAAATTCAACCCAAAGAAGAAATCTAGGTACATCATAATCAAATTAACAAAAATACCAAGATAATGATAGATTTCTTAAAGCAGCAAGAGACTAGAAACATATCACATTCAATGGAGCCTCAATTTGGCCTTCAGTGTATTTCTCAGTAGAAACCCTGCAGGCCAAGAGAGAATGAAATGCTGCCATGGTTTGGGTAGGGTTGGTTTGGCTCCACCCAGACACATGTTGAAATCTGATCCCCAATGTTGGAGGTAGAACCTTATAGGAGGTGTTTTGTTCTTGGAGGAAGATCCTTCATAAATGGCTTGTTGCTGTTTTCATGGTAATGAGTGAGTTCTCACTCTATTATTTCCCACAAGAACTGATGATTAAAAAGAGCCTAGTACATTCCTCTCCTCTCTCTTTCTTCCTTCTTCTGGCAATGTGATGCCTACTCCTCTTCACCTTTTGCCATGATTGGAAGCTTCCTGAGGCCCTCACCAGAAACAGATGCTGGTGCCATACTTCTTATACAATCTGCACAACCATGGGTCAAATAAACCTCTTTTCATTATAAATTGCCCATTTTCAGGTATTCCTTCATAGTAAAAGAAAATGGACTACAACAGAGGCTATATTCAAAGTGCTAGAGAAAAAAATAGGCAACCAAGAATACTGTACCCAGAAAGCTATTTTTTAAACATGAAGGAGAATTTGGAAAACACTTCAGGACACTGATCTGGGCAAGATTTTCTTGAGTAATACCCTCAAAGAAGAGGCAATAAAAGCAAAATTGGACAAATGGAACCACATCAAGCTAAAAATCTTCTGCACAGTAAAGAAAATGGTCAACAACGGGAAGAGACAATCCACAAAGTAGGAGAAAATATTTGCAATATACCCATCTGATAAGGGATTAATAGTTAGAATATATAAAGAGCTTTAACAACTCAATAGGAAAAAAATCAAATCTGATTTTAAAATAAGAAAATGGGGTTAGTAGTTAGTTCTAAGAGAGAAATCTATGTCAAAAATTCCTATATCAAAAAAGTAGAAAGACTTCAAATAAATAACCTAACAATGTACCTCAAGGAACTAGAAAAGTAAGAACAAACCAAACCCCCAAATTAGTAGAAAGGAAAGAAATAGTAAAGATCAGGGCAGAAACAGGTAAAATTGAGAGAAAAAATACAAAAGATCAACAAAACAAAAAAATTGGATTTTTTTAAAAAGATAAAATTGACAAACCTTTAACTAGACTGAGAAAACTCAAATAAATAAAATCAGAGATGAAAAAGGGGACATTCCAACCAATACCACAGAGATACAAAGGATCATTAGAAACTATTATGAACAATTATATGGCAAAAAATTGGAAAACTAGAAGAAATAGATAAATTCCTGGAGTCATAAAACTTATGAACATTAAACCATGAAGAAACAGAAAACCTAAATAGGCCAATAACCAGTAATGAGATTGAAACAGTAATGAAAATTTCCCATCAATTGAAAACCTCAGGACCTGATAGCATCACTGTTGAATTCTTCCAAACATTTAAGGAACTAACATCAATTCTACTTGAGCTGTTTTAAAAAGTTGAAGGAGGAGGGAATTCTTCCTAATTCATTTTAGGAGGCTAGTATTACTCTGATACCAAAACAGGACAAGGACACAATAAAAACTACAGGCAACAACAACAGAAAAAAAATTACATAACAGGAAAACTACATATCCCTGATGAAGATAGATATCAAGAATCTTCAACAAAATATAAGCCAACGTAATTCAATAAATTCATTAAAAATATCATTCATTATGATCATATCATTCCAGGGAAGCAGGGATGGTTCAACACACACAAATAGATAATCATGATACATCATATTAGCATAATCAAGAACAAAAACTATATGATCATTTCAATAGGTGCTGAAAAGGTATTTGATAAAATTCAACATTCCTTCGTGATAAAAACTCTCAACAAACAGAGGAGAGAAGGCATATAACTCAAAACAATAAGGGCATGTATGACAAACCCATAGTTAAGGTCATACTGAATAGAGAAAAATTGAAAAATCTTTCTTCTAAGACAAGGATGAGCATTTTTACCACTTTTATTCAACATAATACTAGAAGTCCTAGGCAAAGCAAGTAGGCAAGAGAAAGAAATAAAGAGCATTCAAATTGTAAAAGAAGTCAAATTATCCGGGGTGGGGGAGAGAGAAAAAAAGATGGCGTCTCAGTAACAGCTTCTGTGCAGCCGGGCGCAGTGAGAATGGCAAGAGAAGACTCCAGGCATCTCTGGCCGGTGGGTTTTGCCCAGAGGCTTCCCTTTGGTGACACAGGAAGCCCGTGAGAGACTTCTGGACCCCACGAGGAGGACAGAAGTGGTGGAAAATCTGGCAAGTGGTAGCCTTGTTCGGTGAAGGCTGCCTGCAGTTGTACCCATAGCAACAGTGAGACTGCAAGCAGGAAAAGCCTCACCTGTGGGCTGTTTTGGTTTTCTTGGACTTGGGCACTCAATTGAACGGCCTTGGGAGATCTTGGGCCAGTGTGTGCAGAAGACTTTGGATGTTGTCTGGGTCCTCTGTCTGAGACGCTGAGCCATAAGGGAGCTAATATCATTCAGCTGTGGGCTGCCAGCACAGCTGCTGTGGGAGAGCTGCCCCTGTGTGTTGCAGTGCGGAGATCAGCTGGGAGACCTTGGGCGAGCAGTCTAGTGACTCAGCTGCTCAAAGTAGGGTACTGAGACACTGAGGAAGTGTGGAGTTCCAAGTATGGCAGATTAACAGCCTTGGCCCTCAGGGGCATAGTGGGAGTCTGGACTTGGTGCACTGGATGGGCAGGCAGCCACACTGGAAGAGATCCTAGGGATAGGTGCTTTCCTTGGAAGGCTTCTGCTTGGCCAAGGTTCATAGTTTGGAGTGTCTTTTAAGTGGGCTGAGGACATTTTGGGGCTCCCAAGTCTGCAGGGTCTGAGAGATCAGCAGAGGCCTCCAGTCTTCATCTTGTACAGGTGTATCAACATTGTGATTAACATCTTATACCTCAGAAGATCACCTGTTGCCCAGACATTATTCAGCAAGATATATACACTATTTGGTTCCTCAGTTTGGGGGTATTTTTTGGTTTTTCTTTTTTTGTTTGTTTGGTTTTTTTCTTAATTTCCACATTTTCCTTGGTATTTTTTCTTGTTGTTTTTTTCCCCCCACTATCCTTGTTTAAATACAATATTTCATTTTTACCTTCTTTAATAATTAGAATTTCATTTTTTGCCAGTGTTTCTTCCCCTATTATTATTATTTTTTTTCCTCCAATGTTACCCCATAAGAGTTCTTGCTTATTTGTTTTGGTTTGGTTTATAGTATTTTTGGCTTTCTTCTCTATCTGGTGGTGGTGGGGTACTGTGTTTTATCTGGCTGGCAAAGAGCTGTTGACCTCAAGGAAATCACCCAGCCCAGCACCCCCAGAGGTTGGGTCTTCAAGGTTGGGTCATAGTACCCTACTATACACCTATATTACTCTTGTTTCTTTCTTTCAGTGCCTTTCCTTTTTTTTGTCAATATTTCCTTTTACTCAGCCCCTCTTCTTTTTCTTTTTTCTTTCTTTGTAAAATCTTGTTTCCCTTCTTGCTCTTCAATTGTCTCATCCTTCTGGTCCCCTACCAAAAGAACTCATTAAAACTTTAAAGAGCAAGAAGAAGTGAAAGAATAATTAGGGTAAGGAAGCAGATACAAAAAAGCACTCATGAAGAAGAATCAGCAGAAAAATCCTGGTAACATGAAATACCAGTTCAGAGTAACCTCTTCTAGGGATCTTGAGGTAGCTACAGCAGAGGACTCCTCCTATAAAGAAGTGTTAGAAATGACAGAGGAGAATTTAAAATACAGATGATGAAAACAACAAAGGAAATTGCTGAGAAAGTGGAAAACAATCAAAAAACAAAGAAGGAAATTGCTGAGAAAGTAGATAAAAGGAAATTCAAAAACATAATCAAATAAGAGATGAAAGATATGAAGAATATAAAAGGGATATAGCAGAACTGAGGGAACTGAAGCAGTCAATTAGGGAACTTAAGGATGCAATAGAAAGTATCAACAACAGAATAGATCATGCAGAAGAAAGAATCTCAGAGGTAGAGGATAAAGCTCTTGAGATAACTCAGATAGTTAAAGAGGCAGAAAAGAAGAGAGAGAAAGCAGAAGGTTCACTGACAGAATTATGGGACTCTATAAAGCATTCAAACATATGAGTTATAGGTATCCCAGAAGGGGAAGAAGAATGCCCAAGAGGAATGGAAGCCATTCTAGAGAATATTATAAATGAAAATTTTCCTAAATCACCAAAGATTCTGACATACTCCTTTCAGAGGGATATCCATCTCCTGGTCACCTCAGTTCAAATAGAACTTCTCCAAGGCACATTGTGACGAATCTATCTAAAGTCAAGACAAAGTAAAGATTTTGCAAGCTGCTAGGAACAAGCACCAACCGACCTACAGAGGTAAACCCATCAGGGTCACCACAGGCTTCTCCAATGAAACTTTTCAGGCCAGAAGACAATGGTCATCTGTCTTTAATCTACTTAAACAGAACAACTTCCAGCCCAGAATTTTATATCCCACTAAGCTAAGCTTTAAAATTGATGGAGAAATAAAATCTTTTATTGATATGCAAACATTGAGAAAATTTGCCACAACAAGACCAGCCTTACAGGAAATATTTCAACCTGTTCTACACACTGACCATCACAATGGACCTTCAGCAAAGTAAACACCCGGAAATTAAAGGACAGAATTTAGTTTCCACAATGATGCAAAAGACAAAACTAAGCAATGGACTTTCACAAAATAAGATTAATAGAATGCTACCACACTTATCAATTATCTCAATAAACGTCAATTGCTTGAATTCCCCACTGAAGAGGCATAGATTGGCAGATTGGATTAAAAAACAGAAGCCATCTATTTGCTGTTTGCAGGAAACACACCTCACATCAAAAGACAAATTAAAACTCAGAGTTAAAGGTTGGAAGTCAATTTTTCAGGCAAATGCAATTCAGAAGAAAAGAGGGGTTGCAATCTTATTTTCAGATACATGTGGATTTAAAGCAACTAAAGTCAAAAAAGACAATAATGGTCACTTCATATTGGTCAAGGGAAAAATACAAGAAGACATTTCAATTCTAAATATTTATGCACCCAATTTAAATGCTTCCAGATTTTTGAAACAGACTTTGCTTAGTTTGAGCAATATGATATCCTATAACACCATAGTAACAGGGGACTTTAATACCCCTCTCTCAGAGCTGGAAAGATCCTCTAAACAGAAATTAAACAAAGATGTTAGAGATTTATTTTTTTATGTTTTTTTTATTTTATTTTATTAAATCATAACTGTATACATTGATATGATCATGGGGCATCATACACTCGCTTCACAAACCATTTGACACATTTTTATCACAGTGGTTAACATAGCCTTTCTGGTGTTATCTCAGTTACTGTGCCAAAACATTTACACTCTACATTTACCAAGCTTCACAAATATTTAAATGAGACCCTAGAACAACTGTGCTTGATAGACATACATAGAATACTCCATCCCAAAGACAAAGAATATACATTCTTCTCATCATCCCATGGAACATTCTTCAAAATTGATCATATCCTAGGACACAAAACAAACCTCAACAGAATCAAAGGAATTGAAATTCTACCTTGCATCTTCTCAGACCACAAGGCACTAAAAGTGGAACTCAACTCCAACAAAAATGCTCAACCTCACACAAAGACATGGAAATTAAACAACCTTATGCTGAATGACAGTTGGGTGCAGGAAGAAATAAAAAAGGAAATCATTAACTTCCTTGAGTATAACAACAATGAAGACACAAGTTACCAAAACCTATGGGATACAGCAAAAGCAGTCCTGAGAGGAAACATTTATGTCTTTAGAAGCCTACATTCGAAAAACAGAAAGAGAGCACATCAACAAACTCACAAGCCATCTGATGGAATTGGAAAAAGAAGAACAATCTAAGCCTAAACCCAGCAGAAGGAAAGAAATATCCAAAATTAAATCAGAGATTAGTGAAATTGAAAACAAAAGAGTCATTCAGAAAATTAATGAAACAAGGAATTGGTTTTTTGAAAAAATAAATAAAATAGATAAACCTTTGGCTAGACTAACTAGAAATAAAAAAGTAAAATCTCTAGTAACCTCAATCAGAAATGACAAAGGGGAAATAACAACTGATCCCACAGAGATACAAGAGATTATCTCTGAATACTACCAGAAACTTTATGCCCAGAAATTCAACAATGTGAAGGAAATGGATCAATATTTGGAATCACACCCTCTCCCTAGACTTACTCCAGATGAAATAAATATCCTGAACAGACCAATTTCAAGCACTGAGATCAAAGAAACAATAAAAAATCATCCAACAAAAAAATGCCCTGGTCTGGATGGCTTCACACCAGAATTTTATCAAACCTTCAAAGAAGAGCTTATTCCTATATTGCAGAAATTATTCCAAAAAATTGAGAAGGAAGGAATCTTCCCCAACATGTTATATGAAGCAAACATCACTCTGATACCAAAACCAGGAAAAGACCCAAGTAAAAAAATTTTCAGACCAACTTCACTAATGAATATAGATGCAAAAATTCTCAACAAAATCTTAGCCAACAGATTACAGCTTATCATCAAAAAAGTCATACATCATGATCAAGTAGGTTTCATCCCATGGATGCAAGGCTGGTTTGTTTATTTATTTATTTTTTATTAAATCATAACTGTATACATTGATATGATCATGGGGCATCATACACTCGCTTCATAAACCATTTGACACATTTTTTTTTTTTTTTACTCGGCTGCCATCTTGCTCCGCCTCTGTTTTATTTGATTTTTTTTTTAATTTTTTTATTAAATCATAACTGTATACAATGATATGATTATGGGGCATCATACACTCACTTCATAACATTTTTATCACAGTGGTTAACATAGCCTTTCTGGCGTTATCTCAGTTACTGTGCCAAAACATTTACATTCTACATTTACCAAGTTTCGCAAATACCCCTGTAAGATGCACCACAGGTGTGATCCCACCGATCCCCCTCCCTCTACCCACCCCCCCTTCCCACTTTCCCCTATTGTTAAGTTGTAGCTGGGTTATAGCTTTCATGTGAGAGTCCCAAATTAGTTTCATAGTAGGGCTGTGTACATTGGGTACTTTTTCTTCCATTCTTGGGATACTTTACTAAGAAGAATATGTTCCAGCTCCATCCATGTAAACATGAAAGAGGTAAAGTCTCCATCTTTCTTTAAGGCTGCATAGTATTCCATGGTATACATATACCACAATTTATTAATCCATTCGTGGATCGATGGGCACTTGGGCTTTTTCCATGACTTAGCTATTATGAATTGGGCTGCAATAAACATTCTGGTACAAATATCTTTGTTATGTTGTGATTTTTGGTCTTCTGGGTATATGCCCAGCAGAGGAATTACAGGATTGAATGGCAGATCTATTTTTAGATCTCTGAGTGTTCTCCATATATCTTTCCAAAAGGAATGTATTAATTTGCATTCCCACCAGCAGTGCAGAAGTGTTCCCTTTTCTCCGCATCCACGCCAACATCTCTGGTCTTGAGATTTTGTGATATAGGCTAGTCTCATTGGAGTTAGATGATATCTCAAAGTAGTTTTGATTTGCATTTCTCTGATGATTAAAGATGATGAGCATTTTTTCATGTGTCTGAAGGCCTTGCGCCTATCTTCTTCAGAGAAGTTTCTCTTCAAATCCCTTGCCCAGCCTGCGATGGGATCCCTTGTTTTTTTCTTGCTGATGCGTTTGAGTTCTCTGTGGATTCTGGTTATTAAACCTTTGTCAGAGATATACCCTGCAAATATCTTCTCCCATTCTGAGGGCTGTCTGCTTGCTCTGCTTACTGTGTTCTTAGCTGTGCAGAAGCTTTTTAGTTTGATCAAGTCCCAGTAGTGTATTTTTGAAGCTGCTTCAATTGCCCGGGGGGTTCTCCTCATGAAATACTCACCCAGACCAATTTCTTCAAGGGTTTTCCCTGCATTCTCTTCTAGTATTTTTATAGTTTCATGTTTTAAGTTTAAATCTTTAATCCAATGAGAGTCTATCTTAGTTAATGGTGAAAGGTGTGGGTCCAATTTCAGTCTTCTGCAGGTTGCCAGCCAGTTCACCCAGCACCATTTGTTAAATAGGGAATCTTTTCCCCACTGAATGTTTTTAATTGGCTTGTCAAAAATCAAATAGCGGTAAGTAGCTGGATTCATCTCTTGGTTCTCTATTCTGTTCCAGATATCTACTTCTCTGTTTTTGTGCCAATACCATGCTGTTTTGATCACTATCGATTTGTAGTAAAGTCTGAGGTCTGGTAGTGTGATTCCTCCTGTTTTGTTTTTGTTTCTGAGTAATGTCTTGGCTATTCGAGGTTTTTTCTGATTCCATATAAAACGAAGTGATGTTTTTTCAAGATCTTTAAAATATGACAGTGGAGCTTTAATAGGGAGTGCATTGAAATTATATATTGCTTTGGGTAGTATGGACATTTTGATAATGTTGATTCTTCCAAGCCATGAGCATGGTATGTATTTCCATTTGTTAACATTTTCAGCTATTTCTTTTCTTAGAGTTTCATAGTTCTCTTTATAGAGATCTTTCACGTCTTTTGTTAGGTAAATTCCCAAATATTTCATCTTCTTTGGCACTACTGTGAATGGGATAGAGTCCTTAACTGCTTTTTCAATTTGACTGTTGTTGGTGTATATAAAGGCTACCGATTTATGAATGTTGATTTTGTAACCTGAGACACTGCTGTATTCCTTGATCACTTCTAGGAGTTTTGTAGTAGAGTCCCTAGTGTTTTCCAGATACACAATCGTATCATCTGCGAAGAGCGAGAGTTTGATCTCTTCTGACCCTATATGGATTCCCTTGATCGCCTTTTCTTCCCTAATTGCAGTGGCTAAAACTTCCATTACAATGTTGAAAAGCAATGGAGACAATGGGCAGCCTTGTCTGGTTCCTGATCTGAGTGGAAATGATTCCAATTTAACTCCATTCAATATGATATTGGCTGTGGGTTTGCTGTAGATAGCCTCTATCAGTGTAAGAAAAGTCCCTTCTAGACCAATTTTCTTGAGTGTTCTGATCATGAAGGGATGCTGGATATTATCGAAAGCTTTTTCTGCATCAATTGAGAGAATCATATGGTCTTTGTTTTTTAATTTGTTTATGTGCTGAATTACATTTATAGATTTACGTATATTGAACCAGCCTTGAGACCCTGGGATAAAACCAACTTGGTCATGATGTATAATTTGTTTGATGTGTTGCTGGATTCTGTTTGTTAGGATCTTGTTGAATATTTTTGCATCTATATTCATTAGTGATATTGGTCTATAATTTTCTTTTCTTGTTGGGTCTTTTCCTGGTTTGGGGATCAGGGTGATGTTTGCTTCATAGAACGTGTTGGGTAGTCTTCCTTCTTTTTCTACATTTTGGAACAGGTTGAGTAATATAGGTACTAATTCCTCTTTAAAGGTTTGGTAGAATTCTGACGTGAAACCATCTGGTCCCGGGCTTTTCTTTTTAGGGAGGTTTTGTATAGTTGATGCTATTTCTGAACTTGATATGGGTCTATTCAACATTTCCACTTGATTCTGGTTAAGTCTTGGAAGGTGGCGCGCTTCCAAGTATCGGTCTATTTCCTTCAGATTTTCATATTTCTGAGAATAAAGTTTCTTGTAATATTCATTAAGGATTTTTTGGATTTCTGATGAGTCTGTGGTTATTTCGTCTTTGTTGTTTCTGATTGATGATATTAGAGATTTTACTCTTTTTTTCCTGATTAGGTTAGCCAGAGGTTTATCTATTTTATTGACCTTTTCAAAAAACCAGCTTTTTGATTTATTGATCTGTTGTATTATCCTTTTGTTTTCAATTTCATTTAATTCTGCTCTAATTTTGGTTATTTCTTTTCTTCTACTGGGTTTGGGGTTGGAATGTTCTTCCTTTTCCAGTTGCGTGAGATGTCCCATTAAGTTGTTAACTTCCTCTCTTTCCGTTCTCTTGAGGAAGGCTTGCAGTGCTATAAATTTCCCTCTTAGAACTGCCTTTGCAGTGTCCCAGAGGTTCTGATAGTTTGTGTCTTCATTGTCGTTTTGTGCCAAAAAATTGGCGATTTCTTTCTTAATCTCATCTCTGACCCAGCTATCATTCAGCATAAGGTTATTTAACTTCCATGTTTTTGTATGGGTATGCAGATTCCTGTTGTTACTCAATTCAAGTTTTATTCCATGATGGTCCGAGAAGATGCATGGAATAATTTCTATTCCTTTAAATTTACTGAGGTTAGACTTGTGACCTAAAATGTGGTCAATTTTGGAGTAAGTTCCGTGGGCTGATGAGAAGTATGTGTATTCAGTTTTGTTGGGATGAAATGTTCTGTAGATGTCTGCTAAATCTAAATATTGGATGGTTAGTTTTAAATCTAAGATTTCTTTGCTCAGCTTCTTTCTGGAGGATCGATCCAACACTGCCAAGGGAGTGTTGAAATCTCCGACGATTATGGAGCTGGAGGAAATCAAGTTGCTCATGTCTGTTAGAGTTTCTCTTATAAATTGAGGTGCATTCTGGTTGGGTGCATAGATATTAATAATTGAGATCTCATCATATTGAGTATTACCCTTAACAAATATGAAGTGACCATTCTTGTCCTTCCTTACTTTTGATGGTTTAAAGCCTACTGTATCTGCAAATAAAATTGCAACACCTGCTTTTTTCTGATTACCATTTGCCTGAAATATGGATGGCAAGGCTGGTTTAATATATGCAAGTCTATAAACATTATTCACCATATTGACAGAAGTAAAACTAAAAACTATATGATCCTCAATAGATACAGAAAAAGCATTCAGTAAAATCTAGTATCCTTTTCTAATTAGAACACTGAGGAGTATAGGCATAGGTGGCGCATTTCTGAAACTGAACGAAGCTATTTATGACAAACCCACAGCTAATATTTCACTGAATGGAGTCAAACTGAAAGCTTTTCCTCTAAGAACTGGAACCAGACAAGGTTGTCTTCTGTCACCATTACTATTCAACATAGTGCTGGAAGTTCTAGCCAATACAATTAGGCAAAACAAGAAAATAAAGGGCATCCAAATTAGAGCAGAGGAGATAAAACTCTCCCTTTGCTGATGATATGATCTTATACTTAGAGAACCCTAAAGACTCAACCACAAGACTCTTGGAAGTCATTAAAAAATACAGTAATGTTTCAGGATATAAAATGAATGTCCACACATCAGTTGCTTTTGTATATGCCAACAACAGCCAAGATGAGATGTTAATTAAAGACACAACTCCCTTCACCATAGCCCCAAAGAAAATGAAATACTTAGGAATATACCTAACAAAAGAGGTGAAGGACCTCTATAAAGAAAATTATGTAATCTTAAGAAAGGAAATAGCAAAGGATCTTAACAAATGGAAGAACTTACCATGCTCATGGCTGGGAAGAATCAACATTGTTAAAATGTCTATACTTCCCAGAGCAATTTACGGATTCAATGCCATCTCTATTAAAATACCAACATCCTATTTTCAAGACTTGCAAAAAATGATTCTGTGTTTTGTATGGAATCAGAAAATACCCCGTATAGCTAAAGCAGTTCTTAGTAATAAAAACAAAGCCAGGAGTATCACCATATCAGATTTTAGGCTGTATTACAAGGCCATAGTGGTCAAGACAGCATGGTACTGGCACAAAAATAGACATTTGGAATCACATAGAAAACCAGGAAATGAAATCAATAACTTACAGCCACCTAATCTTCAATAAACCAAACAAAAGCGTCCACTGGGGGTAAGATTCCTTATTCAATAAATGGTGCTGGGAGAATTAGATATCCACATGTAAGAGACTGAAACTGGACCCGGACCTTTCTCCACTCACAAAAATTGATTCAAGGTGGATAAAGGACTTAAATTTAAGGCATGAAACAATAAAAATCCTCAAAGAAAGAATAGGAAAAACACTGGAAGATATCGGCCTAGGGGAAGACTTTATGAGGAATACTGCCATGGCAATAGCAACAACAGCAATAATAAACAAATGGGATTTAATTAAATTGAAAAGTTTTTGTACATCCAAGGAGACAACAACCAAAGCAAATAGACAATCTACCCAATGGGAAAGGATATTTGGATATTTTGAATCAAACACTTAATAATCAGGATCTATACAGAACTTCAATTAATTCATAAGGAAAAAAACAACAATCCCATACATCAATGGGGAAGAGAGATGAATAGAATCTTCTCCAAAGATGACAGACGAATGGCCAGCAATCATATGAAAAAATGTTCATCATCCCTAATTATTAGAGAAATGCAGATTAAAACCACCCTGAGATATCATCTAACCCCAGTGAGAATGGCCTATATTACAAAATCTCAAAACTGCAGATGCTGGCGCAGTTGTGGAGAGAAAGGAACACTTTTACACTGCTGGTGGGACTGCAAACTAATACAACCTTTTTGGAAGGAACTATAGAGAAACCTCAAAGAACTCAACCTAGACCTCCCATTTGATCCTGCAATCCCATTACTGGGCATCTATTCAGAAGGAAAAAAACCCTTTTATTATAAAGACACCTGTACTAGGCTGTTTATCGCAGCCCAATTTACAATTTCCAAAATGCGGAAACAACCTAAAGTCCTTCAACTCAGGAATGGATTGGTAAGCTGTGGTATATGTATACGATGGAATATTATTCAGCCATAAAAAATGGAGATTTTTCAGCATTTGTACTAACCTGGATGGAGGTGGAACACATTATTCTTAGTGAAGCATCACAGGAGTGGAGAAGTATGAATCCTATGTACTCAACTTTGATTTGAAGACAATTAATGACAATCAATGACATGGTGGGGCATGGGGGAAGGGGAGAGAAGACAGAGAAGGAGGGAAGGGCTGAGGGAAGGGAAAAGAAGGAAAAAAAAAGAGAACAAGAAAAGAAATAAAATGGTGACTAATCTTCACATAAATTGGTTTTAATTTTGACCAAGTATATTCCTTAAACATTAATTTTCAACTCAACATGTTAATATGTTGTTTAGGATATTGTATCCTCATTTATAAGTGACCTATGTTTGTAATTTCTCCTTTATAATAATATATTTTCTCCAACTTAAATGTCGGGTGTACCCAGATCAAGTAGAATGATTTTGATGTATTTCTTCTTTTTCTATTGTCTATAAGATTTAGCATGATCTGTCTTTTGAAATTATCTTTTACTTTTATTTATAAATATTAATTGTCTATTTTCTGATACTTAAAAAAAAATAAGAAATTAACTGATGACTCCATACTGAATCTCAGAGTCAAAGCATTCTATAAAAGACATAATCTTATTTGACAAAGTGAATGTTACTTTCTTTGCATTATTATTATTATTGCTTAATATTTCGATGTAGCAATTGTCTGATTCCTTTTCTGAATGTATTTATGTTTGCTTGCTCTTTACAAGGTTTTTGTTTCTAATCCTTACCTTAAACATTGTTATCATTATTATATTTTAAGTCTTTTTAATTTTGTGAAGGCAAAAAACACATGGAAACCTAATTAACACGTGTATATGTAAAAATAAAAATAAAAATTTAAAGAAAAAAAGAAGTCAAATTATCCTTGTTTGCAGATGACATAACCCTATATTTATAAAAATATGAAGATTCCACCAAAAAACTGTTAGAATGGATAAATTAATTCAGCAGAATTACAGGACATGAAATCAACAAAAACCTGTGGCATTTCTTTACACCAACAGCAAACAATCTGAAAGAGAAATTAAGGAAGTAATCACATTTACAATAGCTACAAAAATAATTTAAAATAAATTTAATCAAAGAAGTGAAAGATCTGTACAATAAAAATTATAAAGTACCAACAAAAGAAATTGAAGAAGACACAAAAAACGAAAATAGATACCATGTTCATGGATTGGAAGAATTAATATTGTTAAAATGTCCGAAGTGATCTATAGATTCAATGTAATCCCTATCAAAATGCCAATGTCATTCTTCACAGAAATAGGAAAAAAAAAATCCTAAAATTTGTATGGAGGCCAGGCATGGTGGCTCACATTGTAATCTTAGAAATTTGGGAGGCCAAAGCAGGAGAATCACTTGAGGGCAGGAGTTTAGCACCAGTGTAGGCAACATAGCTAGACCCCATCTCTACAAAAAATGGAAAAATTAGCTGGCCATAGTGGCATGTGCCTGTAGTCCCTTCTATTCATGAGTTTGAGCCAGGAGGATCGCATACAACCTAGGAGTTTGAGGTTGCAGTAAGTTTTGATGTTGCCACTGAACTCTATCCTAGGCAACACAGTAAGAGCTTATCTCAAAAAGTCCCAAATAACCAACACAATACTAAGTAAAAGGAATAAAGCTAGAGGCATCACAGTATCAAACTTAAAGATATACTACAAAGCTATGTAACAAAAGTAGCATGGTACTGGCATAAAAACAGACACACAGACCAATGGAACAGAGTAGAAAACACAAAATTTCCATTCAAGGCCAACATGGACTACTGTCAAACACTCTGCATCATAAAGAAAAGAGAATTATCATTTCTGAAGATTTGGAAAGGCATGCCACTGAAAATGCTTTGATGAGAAAAAGCAGAAACACATGTTGAAAAATATCTGCTTTAAGTGTTTCAATAAAATAAAAGCAGGTGGCCACATTCAAGTGATTGGAAGAGACCTGATACCCAAATGTGGTGTAAATAGAAATGAAAGGAATGTTAACTAAGAAAGAATTCATCGCAAAGAAACAATTTCTTGCAGAATGGACATTGCAAAAAAATGGGATTCCTGAAGCCTGAGGATACACTTGAAAATTGTGCTTAGACCATAAAAACAAAACTAAAATCCCCCAAAAGATATAAGAGATGATGATAGATGTACAGGATGAAGAATGGAATCTAACGTAGGAATCAAAGCCTTTTGTTGTAGAGATGGGGAGAACAAGTGAGACAGAAGTAATTAATAATCCAAGGTATAAGAGAAGAAAAGTTTCCTGAGTAGAAAAAAGAGCTCAGATTGTATATTGAGGGCTTAACTTAAAACAAAGTTATATCTACCTATATCCTGGACAGACTCACATTTCCAGTTAAATTATAGACATATTCATTTACCTTTAATCCTTTCTAAACATTTAACGGGACATAAAATATTTTTTAAGAGAGGTAAACCCACAATCTTAAAGAAAATGAGGGAGCAGATGAAGGAAGCAGGAGATGACAGGTTGCAGGAAAAAGAGGCCCAGTGGAGAGAAAGAAACACTCAAACATCCAAATATCCATAAAAGAGGAAGGGCTTTATTTCAGCCTGCAGACCCATGGCAGACTAAGCTCCGCCAAGCTCCCCAACTGGCTCTGTCTTTTCCCTTTTATCTCCAGCCAAGTGTTTCTTGTCCATGGGTACCCTTCTCATTGGTCACTTTGAATTGAGCTGGAGAAGGCAGGTCCAGGCTTTTACTAAAGCAGAAGCAAGCATTAGTTTCAAGGTCCCAGGAAGTTAAGTTTCTATAAATTCCTAAGAGCTGAGTCACCACTGGGGAGGACTTTGCAGGAGAGAAGACTGTGAGAAGACTTTTGTTCTTTCAGACCTTACTTTTCCCAGGGAACCCTATTAACAGCAGACAAAATTGTCAACAAAATTTTGGAAGCTGAAAAACAGAGGGACTAGAGGTAATTATTTTAGGAGACCAGACAGAGAAAAAGGTTAAATGCCTGTGGAGTGAGTGTATGAGAAAAAGCTAAAGAACTCTGGAAAGGCCCAGGATTTGGTGCCAGCAGCTATCCCTGAAGGTGGGGCTGAAAGCACGAAGTAGGTTGAAAGTATGAGGACAGACACTTAAATCTCTTCTTTCACAATTTACAACTTGTAATATTCCTTCCTTCACAAAAGGCAAAAAGTTTACTCTCTAGAGAAATTAATGCTGACCTTGGACTCACTGATACAGGCATAGCTAAGCCTGAGGGTACTGTGGTGAAAGCCAAAGGATGAGTTCCTTGCTGTTTGCCTACTGTGTTCTGACAACCACAAAGCCAGACCTACACCTTCTAGGCAGGAGATCGCAGGAGTTCTTTACAAGGGCAGAATTCACAAAGCCTAAATTATTGACCATTTGGGTCTTTACCGAAAAGTTTGCTGACGCTTGCTTTAGGCCATAGAAATTAAAGGGTTTCTGAAAACTAATCTTTGCAAAGTTTAATTTACTTTTACTTGTTTATTTAGTTTTGAGACAGTCTCACTCTGTTGCCTAGGTTGGAGTGTAGTGGCACCATCATAACTCACTTCAGCCTCAAACTCTTGGGCTCAAGTGACTCTACTGCCTCAGCGTCCCAGCTTGTTGGGATGATAGACACACACCACCTGGCTGATTTTTTATTTTATCTTTTATTTTTTTGCTATTTTGCCGATGCTGGTGTGGAACTCTAAGCCTCAAACAATCCTGCTTTGGTCTCCCAAAGTGTTGGGATTATAAGCATGAGCCTCTGCACCTATCTCTAAGTTTGATTTAAGAATTCCATTAGTTCTTATAATTCTGAAGTTTATCAATAATAAAGATGGTAGAGTTTCTGAGCAAAAAGAAAAGATTTTGCAGAGTTCTTTATTTTTTGTTTATTTATTTTTTGGAGACAGAGTCTCACTTTGTCACCCTTGGTAGAGTGCTGCGCTGTCATAACTCACAGCAACCTCAAACTCTTGGGCTCAAGTGATTCTCTTGCCTCAGACTCTTGAGTAGCTGGGACTACAGGCACTGGCCACAACGCCCGGCTATTTTTAAAGATCAGATCTTGCTCTGGCTCAGGCTGGTCTCCAACCCATGCCTCCAATCCACCTGCCTCAGCCTCCTAGAATGCTAGGATTATAGGCATGAGTCACCACACCTGGCCCCAAAGTTCTTTAATAACAAATTCTGTGAAATATATTCTCTTATCATTAGAGAGTTTGAATTCCCAGGTTGGTAAAATTAGATCAAGCCATTTTACTTCATAGTTAGGGCACGTTTTCTTGAATTTATTCTTATTTGGGGTTTATTAAAGTTTTTGAATCTATGAATTTATAACTTTCACTAAATTTAGGCAGTTTTTGGCCATTATATCTTCAAATAGATTTTCTGCACCAGTCTCTTTCTCCTCTCCTGGAATTTCACTGACATGAATTCAATCTTTTTGATATTATCTGAAAGGTTCTTGTGATGATACTCATCTTTTTATTCTTTATTTTTCTTTTTTCTTCACATTAAAAATTTCTATTGGTTCAAATTCAAGTTCACTGATGGTTTTTGTTCAGTCATCTCTACTAAATATTTTATTTCAGATGCTATATTTCTCAGTTTTAAATTTCCATTAGCTTCCTTTTTTATATGTTATAAATAATTATAATTCTTTGCTGAGATCTATCTTACCATTCATTTCAATAATGTTCACTTTCACCTTCTGGAAGATAGACATAATAGCTGCCTTACGGCAATTGTCTGGCAATGTCAACATCTTGGGGTTGATATCTATTAATTTCTTTTTTCCTTGAGAACCGGTCACATTTTCTTAATTCTTTTTATTTCTTTTTTAAATTCTTTTTTATTTATTTCTTCTTTTGAATCCACCCCTCACTTTGCTGCTGAGGAGTGTGGATTGCCTGAGCTCACCAGCTGGAGATCAGCCTGAGCAAGAGCGACTCCTGGATTCAAAACAGTTGTAGACACATGTGCAGGAAGAGCCCAGCATAAAAGAGTCTGCCATAGGGGTACCTTCAGGGGTCTAAAATTGCAGTTACATTAGATTCCTCACAACTTCAGCAGTTTACTCAACTTCAGCAGTTGAGCTACATGACCTGGCCAGGAGAAGGCTTGTTAAACTTAATTTAATTTAATTTTTGAGACACAGTTTCTCTTTGTTGCCCTCAGTAGAATGCCATGGAGTCAGCAACCTCAAACTCTTGGGATCAAGCGATTCTCTTGCCTCAGCCTCCCAGCATCTGGGACTACAGGCACCTGCCACAGTGCCTGGCTATTTTTTTGTTGTAGTTGTCACTGTTGTTTGGCAGGCCCAGGCCAGGTTCAAACCCGTCAGCCCCAGTTTATGTGGCCAGTGCCCTAACCACTGAGCTACAGGCACTGGCTAGTTTTTGGAGACAAGGTCTCGCTCTTGCTCAAGCTGATCTCGAGCTGGTGAGCTCAGGCAATCCACTCACCTTGGCCTCCCAGAGTGCTGGGATTATAGGCATGAGCCACTGTGTCCATCCTACGTTTTCTTAATTCTTAATATGATGTTCATAATTTGGGATTGTATCTTAACACATTCTATAGTAAGTTTTTAGACTCTGGGTCCTATTTAAAGCCTCTGAAAATTTTTGGTTGCTTTTATTTTAGCAGGAAGTTAACATTGTTAGATCCAAAGTTCTGTGTCACTTTCTGTGGGCAGTAGTTCCAATAACTTCAGTTTTCAAAGTCTTTGCCATGTTGTGCCTGCTTCTTGCATGTATTACTCAGAGGTTAGCCTGGGCCTAAGGTGATGGTTTATATGTCAGTTCAATTCTCAAAAGTTTTGCTATATCTTTTTCCTGTGCTTTAAAAATAGATTGCTTGGGGGCAAGTATGGACTTGCGTCAATTCATATGAAACTTGGGGATCCCTTATTCTCTTTTCCCCACTGTAGAATTTTCTATACATTCTTGGTTGCCCAGGAGCCACTTTTACCTGTCCTTTGGTAATGAGTGAGAGTTTAATCTCTTGGAGTTGTGGCCACCATCATCATATAATGTAATTGGTTCTACCCTCAGAGCAAATTGGTAGAAAAATAGGAAAAAAATACCAGGAATCCACCCCTCCCTTTCATTTCACACCTCAGGGACCTCTTTTCCTAGTTCCTTCAGAGAGACAAGTTTTGTCGCAGAGTTCAAGGTTTCTGGACCACTGCCATGGTGACAGTTGAGCTACATGACCTGGGCAGACCTTGGGCATGCTTTGGAAAGATAAAAAGAGAAAAATAAAACCAAGGATTCTCCCTACAGTCTCTAACGTGAAGGGTCCTTCTTTTTCCAGACCTATGGCCAGAAAGATAGGGAATTTCTCAGAGTTTTTGCTATCTGTTCCTGTTACATAGTTGCCCAACTCAGGTTGCTTTGGAGTAAAAAATGGAAAGTAAAGGAATGAAAATCCAGGAAACTCACGGCCTACACTTAGTTGTTCTTCACTTTCCTCACATCCACCTGCTACTTCTACTTGTCAGAGCTCCCAGGTGGTTGCAATAACAAAAATGTAAGATAAGGTGCAACTTGGCTAGAACACAGTTTTTGTTTGTTTGTTTGTTTGTTTTTTTGAGACAGAGTATCACTTTGTTGCCCTTGATAAAGTTCGGTGGCATCATAGCTCACAGCAACCTCAAACTCTTTGGCTTAAGTGATCCTCTTGTCTCAGCCTCCGGAGTAGCTGGGACTGCCAGGCTAGCTTTCTATTTTTAGTAGAGATATGGTCTCGCTTTTACACAGGCTGGTCTCGAACTCCTGAACTCAAGCAATACACCCTCCTCGGCCTCCCAGAGTGCTAGGATTATAGGTGTGAACCACCATGCCTGGACTTTAGGCAGTTTTTTTCTTAAATCCTGAGTTTGGTAAACAAAAGAGCTCTCATAGCAGTTTAATTAAAATTTGGAGAATTCTAGACAAAACTATTCCTATTGTGCATCTTGTTTTTATGGTTTGAATGAGCAAATCTTTGTGATACCTCAGGACCATTTTAGCAAATTCAAATACAGTTTATTCATAAAAGACATCTTTATAGTTTTTGAAAAAAATGGGGCCTGAATTTGGGCTAGGCAAAATTAAGAATAATTATTAAGAAGAAAAGCTGCAAGTCATAAATATCTAAAGATAAGAAATATTTGTGGGCAATATACAAAGCAATAAATAAAATGTTTATTAGAAACAACCTTTCTTCAAAAGTAAGGAATCTCTTTAAAAAATGATTTGAATGTATGATTTTGTATGTCCAAAAGTAGCAAAAGGTGTCTGTGACCCAAAGAAATATCTGCTATTCTGGGCATGAAATAATTTGGTTATTTTACAGAAAAAAAAAAGATCAAAGTTCTAACTGTACTCCTTAACTCCTTTTGTACATTTATGTAATGGTTTGCAGTAAAGAATTTAGAAATATACCTTATATATACTATATTTATAGTATATATACACTTAGGCATATACAGATAAATAAATCTGTACACAAATAATATATCTGGAGCTTTCAAATATAATTAACATGTCAATATATTATTATCATTATTTTTTTGAAACAGAGTCTCACTCTGTTGTCCTCAGTAGAGTGCCCTGGCAACATAGCTCACAGCAACTTCAAACTCTTGGGCTCAAGCGATCCTCTTGCTTCAGCCTCCTAAGTAGCTGGTACTATAGGTGTCCACCACAATGCCCAGCTAGTTTTCTATTTTTAGTAGAAATGGGGTCTCACTCTTGCTCAACCTGGTCTGGAACTCCTGAGCTCAGGCAATCCACCTACCTTGGCCTCCCAGAATGCTAGGATTACAGGCATAAGCCACCATGCCTATCCAACATATCAATATATTAAATAAAAAAATACAATATCATAATTAAGTAACCATTTAGAAAAAGTAAGACACATAATTTTCCTAATAAACACAAATTATGTACTATCTTATATTTAGATTTCTCTGCAATTCTTATACCTAGCATACTTGACCACCTATATTAATTATTTTTAACTAAAATAACCAACTTTTCTCTCCAGGCATAAGAGAACACCACAAGACAGAAAACCAAGAACTGTTAAGCTTGTTTGTTTCATGGGCACTCATTACATGTTATCTAATTCATTTGCACATTTTTGCACATTTGTTAGTATATTGCTATTCTGAGAAATGACAGTATATAAAAATTATGTTTACTGAGTAGTATTTTTGTGCCGGTTTCTTAAAAATAGTTCAGGCATCTGAAGATTATTTATTATTAACTTCATCATTTACTTAAGCTCTTAAAGTTAGTGAATAACCTAGAAACTGCAACCTTTACTAACGTGTTACATATTTATGATTTCTAGAATTATACGAATTTCATGGCTAGGTGTGGTGGTGTGTGCCCGTAATCCCAAGCTACTTAAAAGGTTGAGGCAGGAAGATTGCTTCAGGCCAAGGGACAAGCCTGGGCAACATAGCAAGACCCTGTCTCTTAAAAAACAAATCTGTGTTGTCATTATTTTTTATATGGTAAACTGAATTTTAGAGACTCTGAATCATGCCTAAAACTCTTACTTTATCTTTGAACTAAACCTGTTACTTCTTATCCATAACATTAGTAACAGAGGCCATTATGTAAATATACTTTTAAGTGTTCACAAAAGGAAACACGAATAGTTTAATAACTTTCTTTCTTTGAGTCTTTCAGAGACATTTATTTACTTTAAGTGACAAATAAAATTATATATATGTTGTTTTGAAGTGTGTACAGTAATACATTATGAAATGGTTAAATTGAGTTAATTAACATATATACTACCTTACTTACGTTTTTGAACATAATGACTGAGTGACTTTTTATTTCTCAGTTAATCTTTAAAATTTTCCAAGTGAGGAAAAAGGATGGAAAGGAACAGAATAAAACTAAGGAGAAACTGGCCTTAGACAAATATGAATACTAGAAAAGGCTAATTGTATTCCCCCTATATGGAGAGGAGAGAAAGCTTAGATGTAGAGAGACCCATTTTGACACATAACTATACAACAGAGTTAATATAGGTGATTTAGATAATAACTCTGACAATTTTATCAAGTGGTACAATTAAAAAAAGACAGAACTTACAAATCCCTGACATACAGAAACAAAGATGTGTGATCTGCGATATCCCCTTATCAACTAAGACAGAACTTAAGGAAACAACAGTTACTGGCCAGCACTCCGGGAGGCTGAGGTAATGGTATGCAGTAAAGAATATATATATATATATATATATATATAAAGGATCACTTGAGCTCAGGAATTTAAGACCAGCCTGAGTAAGAGTGAAACCCTGTCTCTACTAAAAATAGAAAAAATTAGCTGGAAGTTGTGGCTGGTGCATGTAGTCCCAGCTACTTGGGAGGCTGAGGCAGGATGATGGCTTGAGCCCAGGAGTATGAGGTTGCTGTGAGTTAGGCTGATGTCAGGGTACTCTAGCATGGAGCAATAAAGTGAAACTGTCTCAAAAAAAAAAAAAAGTTACTTAGGCATTGAGGGTTCAGGTCCTGGCTGGCATAGCAACTTTCTAAATTCCTACAACTACTAGAAAAACCACCCTCTTGCTAAGCTCCCTAACAATAGGAGCTATCCGATCCTTCCTAACTCTGATTTACAAGCTAGACCACTATAACTCTGACTGGACAGAGGACCAGCGTTATAAACATTTCCTTCTGTAAGCAATGGTAGATTTTGGGCCAGTTTCAGCCAGATTATGGAAGCTGAGCACAAACTGTCTTTGTGTCCTACTGTTCACCTTTTGACATAAAGAGCCAAATTCCACCTCATTTTAATGCTAAAACCTCACCCCAAAGTGAACTTGAGATGTATGTCACATATATCATTGCACATGCCCTCTGCTCCCCCTAATAAATGTATATAGTTCCCGACCCCCCACACTGGCTGAATATATATGACTATTGTGTGAGGCAGGCTGTCACTGATGATGGCTGGCAAGACCTCCCAAATTGGGCTGACAAAACCAAATGAATTAGTCCCCAAAGACACAAAGATAAGCTGGGGAACAGCTAAGGATGGTGGTACATGGGAGGACCAGCTTTTTGGGAGGCTGAGGTAGGAGGATTAGAGAGGAGTTTAAGGCCAGCCTAGGCAAAAAGTAAGATTCTGTCTCCTAAAACAAACAAACAAACAAAACAAATAACAACAATAACAACAAAAATACTGTTGAGGTAAGCTAAAATAAAATTGAGGAAGAAGTCCTCATAAGGCTTTGAAATGGTGACCCAACACAAAGTCTGTCCAAAAGACACCAACCATACTAAGAAGGGTTTTAAAACTCCTTAGACCCCTGGGTATGGTCATGGGAACGGCCTTATTGAGACCTTACCCTCACCTTTTGACAGTTCTCTGAAAGGCAGATTAATGGGAGAAAGGCATACAAATTTATTTATGTGAGGGCATGGGGGAGATTATAGAATGATCATTCAATAACCTTCTGTGGTACCCTTTACATGGGGAGGGGGGAGCTGGGGAATATAGGTAATTCTTTTTAGGTGGCAGACTCTGTGGGAAGGTGAGAGTTGGAGCTGCACAGGCTGTCTTATTACGCAGATGGAAACCCCCAGGTAATCTCTCGGTTCTGCCCTCAGAAGAACAGATGAAAAGTCTAATCTTTCCTGGTTATTTGATGAGATCCTTAGGGAGAGTTTAAGACAATTAATTTTCTTTTGGAAAGGAGATTTCTTTGTTAGATAAGGAAACTCCACAGAGAGTACCTCCTTGCTCTTTGATTGTGTATGTGACAGACAGGGTTAACAGGGCCTTTATTCTGAGGCAGCTTTTCTCAGTAGGTCAAAGCACTAGGATTTGGGGTATCACTTTCTGAGCCCCAACACCCTCAAGAACTTCCCTCTCTTCCCCTCTAAATCCTTTCTATCTTTCCTTCTCATCCCTCAGGACTGCATGTGCACACACCCACAAAGACCAAAAAATCTGTGTAGAGAAATGCACCCACACAGACGTTTATACCTAGAAACACATATGGTCAGGTTCTGAAGACCCATCTCCGTAGTTCTTGTCCACGTGATGCAGAAACACATATTCACAAGGAGATATTCACAACCTGTTTCCATATAAAGATAAGCTCTAAAACTTGAGATCAAATGCATACAAAATAAAATGCAACCAGAGTAAGACAAATACTTTGGGAATCCTATTATCGTCACATATTATCATCACACTGAGACATTAGCAGCTTATGTATGTCAATTCCTGCATTTGGATCACCCCCTCTTCCAGCTCCACATAAAATCTTCTCTCTGCTTCAAGGACCAGCTTGAATGCCATCTTCTATATGAAATTTTCCCAGATCACATCTGCCAAAAATAATCTCTCCCTCCCCTTTATAGGAGATTTATATAGCAGTTTTATATAATATTTATAAGGAGGTTGTATGCCAGGCACACTGTTAGATACTTTGGGTATTATTGTATAGATGCTTATTATTTTCTATTATGCTGAAAACATGTAACTTTCAAGTTATCAGAATTTATTTCTAGATAACATTTATAATACCTACAATGTGTTATTCAATACATAGCTTTTAATGGACACCATTGTTAATAACAGGGAGAAAGCTAGGGCACACAGAGATGGCTTAGATTAGGAATGGTGGTGCTCAGTCTCCTCTGTTAAGAGGCTGGGGACTGTAGTCTTTACAGCAGCCTGGTGTTTAAGCTTGTTCTCTCTGCCTCTGTAGCTAGTCAGGAGGTTAGAGACTGACTAGGAGGAACAGAGAGGTGAGAGAATTAGGAGTCAGCATTCCTCAGCTTTATAGGAAGAAGGATCCATTCTATCAAGCTTCTCTGAGCCAGTGTTCCCTTTGGGATGGACCCAGTAGGTAATTTAACTGCAAAGACATGGAGGCATAAGCCAGGAGGAATAAGCTAATTCATTAATTAACTCTGAAAAATACAACCCTGGCAGACTTCCACCTGCTGGTCAAGGCATTCTCTTCTTATAGGTCTACTTACATTGCAAGTTCTATTCTACTCAGCAGGTGTTTGATGAACTTGTAATCAAGTCAGGGGTGTGAGTGGAACCTCAGGTGCTATTGTCACTGGGCTGTGTGACAGCCTGATGCCTCTCTTGCAGCTGGGGAACACACCTGATGAGAGGAACCAGGTGTGCACGGGCACCTGGATGACACCGGACACCTATGGATACAGCCTTGGTCTTTGGCTCCTGTTTTAAAATTCCTTTTAGTGTTGTCATTCTTCTTTTCACAAACTAATGGCCATGTGAATAGTCTGCAATTTCAGACATCTTATTTATAATCTTACTAAGTGTTTGTATCTCGTCAACTTGAATGAAATGGAGATGGCAAGGCTTAGTGGAGTATAGAATCAAACTTTTTATCCATCATTAAGTTGCTGTGGCCTTTGGCTGGTTACTTTTCTTGGTGGTTCAGTTTCCTCTTCTATAACATGGATAACAATACCTGGGTCTGGCTGGTGGCAAGCATTCAATGAGGTGATGTATGCAACTAGCCTGGTACCTGGTAATGGTGCTCTGTCTGGGTTAATTCCCTTTCTTCCTAAATCTATAGATCACCTTGGGGAGAATGACATTTAAACGATATTACTTCTGATCCACAAAGAAGGTATATGTTCTCCATTTATGGAGATCTTTACATTTTCTGAGAAGTATTTTATAGTTTTTGGTGCATACATCTTTCATATCTTTTGTCAGATTTATCTCTAAGAACATCATAGTTTTTGATGCAATTGTGAATAGTATTTTTTAGAATTTCAAATTCTGGGCTCAGCGCCTGTAGCTCAGTGGGTAGGACATCAGTCACATACACCAGAGCTGGTGGGTTTGAACCCAGCCCAGGCCTGCCAAACAATGACAACTACGACCAAAAAAATAGCCAGGTGTTGTGGCAGCTACTTGGGAGGCTGAGGCAAGAGAATCGCTTGAGCCCAAGAGTTTGAGGTTGCTGTGAGCTGTGATGCCATAGCACTCTAAATTTCAAATTCTGATTTTTGCAAGTACATAAAAATACACCTGATTTTTGTACCTTGATCTTATTCAACCTGGCTTAACTCACTTATTAGTTCCAGTAGCTTTTTAATAGATTGATTGCATGACATTTTCTACATAAATAATCACACTATCTGCAAATTAAGGCAGTTTTACTCCCCCCTTTCCATTATGGATGCCTTTTATTCCTTTTTTTCCTCCCAATTAAACTGGTCAGAACCTTCAGTGCAATGTTGAAAAGAATTGTTAAGAGTGGACATCCTTGCCTTGTCCCTGAATTTTTTACTAGTAGCATGCAAGTTTTTTTGTAGATAATTTTTATCAATCAGTAGAACATCTATTTTGTTTTGAGCCTGCTATAGTTTTTGTGAGGAAGTGGGTTGGATTTTGTCAAATGTTTTTTTCTGTATCCATTTGACCAAAAAATAGGTTTTTCCTTCTTAGTTTGTTAACACAGTGGATTTCAATGATCAACTTTGAGTGTTAAACGAATCCTACAATTCCTGGGATAAACCCCTTAGTCATTATGTATCATACGTTTTATATGTTGCTGGATTTAATTTTCTATAATATTCTTAAGAATTTTTACATGTGTTTATGAAGAATATTGGCCTATAGTTTTCTATTCTTGTGATATTTTTGGATTTGGTATCACAGCAATGTTGGCTTCAAACAATGAATTGAGAAGTATTCTCTTCTTTTTCCATTTCTGGAAAAATTGGTATAGCATTGGTATCATTTCTTCCTAAACTATTTGGTAGTGTTCACCACTAAACATAAGCCTGGAGTCTCTTTATAACAAGATTTTTTTTTGTGATAGGATTTCAACTACAAGTGCAATTTCTTTAAACAGCTATAAGGCTATTCAGGTTATATATTTCTTCTTGAATAAATTTCGATTTTTTTTTTCAAATCCATGTCTTAGTCCATTTTGTGCTGCTATAAAAAATATCACAGGGTGGGTAATTTAAACAGAACAGAAATTTATTCCCTCATAGTTCTGGAGTCTGGGGAGTCACCAGCATCTGATGAGGGCTTTCTTGCTGCATCCTCACATGGCAGAGGATGGAAGGGTAAAATGGGGACAAATGCTGCACCTCACACAGCAGAAAAGCAGAAGAGAGAGGACTCTTTTTATGGCAGCATTAGACTGCTTTGCCGTCATGACCTAAACGTTTCCCAAAATGCTCTACCTCTCAACACTGTTACACTAGGAATTAAATTTCTAACACATGAATTTTGAAAGTGAATATCCAAATCATGGCAGTCCACTTCATTTAAGTTGTCAATTTACAGACATTAAAGTTTTCATATTACAAATTTATTATTCTTGTAGTATCTTTGGAATTTGTGGTAACTCATTTCTCTTATTATTGATATCAGTAATTTGTGTCTTCTCTGATTCCTTATTTTGCTATAACTTCTTTTTTCTTTCTTTTTTTTTTTTTTCCGAGAGATCTCACTATGTCGCCCTCAGTAGAGTACTGTGACATCATAGCTCACAGCAACCTCAGACTCTTGAGCTTAAGCGATTCTCTTGCCTCAACCTCCTGAGCATCTGGGACTATAGGTGTCCGCCACAGCGCCCAGATTTATATATATATATTTGGTTGCAGTTGTCATTGTTGTTTAGCAGGCCCAGGCTGGGCTCAAACCTGCCAGTCTCAGTGTAGGTGGCTGGCGCTCTGCTCACTGAGCTATAAGCGCCAAGCCATTTCTTTTCTTTTCTGAGACAGAGTCTAGCTCTGTTGCCCTGGTTAGAGTGCAGTGGCATGGTCAAAGCTCATTGCAACCTCAAATTCCTCAGGTCAAGCGATTATCCTGGCTCAGCCTTCCTAGCTTGGACTATAAGCACACAGCACTATACCCAGCTAATTTTTTTTCTTGCAGAGATGGGGTCT